>NC_047086.1:34338653-35586640 GCF_902459505.1 Geotrypetes seraphini | reverse complement strand
TGAGTAATGGCCAAAAATCTAATCAGGTAAATTCTATCTACAGTAATTTTTTTTTTAAATTTAGGCCACTCAGCTATATGGCGAGCAACTGAGTATCTCTGCTATCCCTACTCTGTGTACATTCCCTACTTAGCTTCATTGATGCTGAAACACCCATGGAATTATTTAAATACTGTGGCCGGCATTTTAAACAAGTGCTGAAAACAGGCTTTTAATATTGACCCATGAATGATTAATTGCTTGGAGTACGGCTGCATTCATTCACATTTGCATACGACTGCTTCAGCCAAAGCGATATACCTAAATCATTTTGCTATTTTGAACTAGCTTTGGAGTTTTTCTTACGGTGGTCTTTTATAATGTTAATTTCCTCCACTTTGTTTCTTCCCTTTGTCCACGGAGGTGGGGGTGAGAGGGGGAGGGGGGGTCGCTTGCCAAACTGGAGCATATTTATTTGTCTGAGTAGAAAATCCGATGGGTTTTTTGTTTAAAGTGCACATGAATAATCTTATTAAAATGAAACAAGGAAAGTTCTAACAGCCAAACCGAGACCACGGGAATAGGCAGCCAGTAAAGCAGTTCTCCCTGGTGAAGTACCTGCAAACAAGTTTCTTCTTCAAACAAAGGGAATCACAGTCAAACGGAGAGGTCAGTCAGCGTGTCAAGCGTGAAAACTCAGCGCTAGAAGAGATGAAGCATTTTACCCTTGAGAAGAGCGAAAAACAAGCAGAAATTGAAGAGAAAGACACGTTGGAACCTTTCATCGCGAGCTTTTACATCGAATCCCTTGATACTACACACAACTTAAAAAAGAATAATAAATGGGACCCCCCCCCCCCCCAATATTTATCTGATGGATTTTACACTCTTTTGGCATTCAGAGGCAGATTGTAGATAGAACATGGCAGAATTATTCACATGTTCAAGCCAGGACATGGGGAATATTCACTCTGATTTCCAAACTATTTTACAAGAAACTCTGCCAAACGTAGAACCTCTTATAAAACAGCCCTGCGAGTCAAAGTTCCTCCATGTCCAGAGGAAGCCTGACATGTGGCAGTTTCCTTCCAGGTTAAGTACCCTCCCTCCAGCACAAGCTCCTCAAGCATAGGCCTCTCCAGCAGGACCCATGACCCCCGCCTTCTCACCCCTTGACTCAGTTCCTGTGTGAGCCAAAACCTGTTGCTTCTTTCTCTATAACATCACCAAAATCCAACCATTCCTCTCTGAGCCCACTATCAAAACCCTTACCCAAACTCTCATCCCTTCCAGCCTAGACTATTGCCATCTGCTTCTCACTGGCCTCCCACATAACCCTCTCTCTCCCCTTCAATCTGTTCATAATGCTGCAGCATGATTTATATTCCACCAGAGTTGCTATGCTCACATTACCCCGCTCCTCAAGTCACTTCACTGGCTCCCCAACCACTTCCACATACAGTTCAAACTCCTGTTATTGACCTGCAAATGTATTCACCTTTTAACTCCTCAGTATTTCTCCTCTCTTGTCTCTCCCTGCAATCCTCCCCAGGAACTCCGATCATCAGGCACATCTCTCTTATCTGTACTCTTCTCTTCTGCTGCCAACTTCAGACTGTTCCCTTTCTCTCTTGCTGCACCTTATACCTAGAACAAACGGTCTGAGTCAATTCGTCAAGCTCCATCCCTGGAAACATAGAAACATAGAAAGATGACGGCAGAAAAGGGCTATAGCCCATCAAGTCTGCCCACCCTACTGACCCACCCCCTTAGCCTATGTCCTAATAACCCAATTCCTTAACTCAGCTTTCGTAGGGATCCGACATAGGCATCCCATTTGTTCTTAAACTTTGGCACGCTGCTTGCCTCGATCACCTGCACTGGAAGATCTACAGTAAAAGCCCACCTGTTCAAGAATGCATTTAACTCATAACCCCCCCCCTTCATCCTAAATACCCTGAGAAACTTTCTAAGCCCCTACTTGTTCTATTGTCTGTTAATTTAGATTGTAAGCTCTACTGAGCAGGGACAGTCTCTTAAATATGTTGTTGTACAGCACTGCACTTGCCTATCAGCGCTATAGAAATGTTAAATAGCAGTAGTAGTAGTAGTCGAGGTGATATCGGTGCTATTTGGTAAGGTGGGAGAGAGCTGGAAATACAAGGGACCCCCAGACATCATTATCACAGCTGCCCCTACAACAAGCACATAGACAAGCCTCAGAGCAGGCCTACCCATAGGGCTGGATTAAAGGGTAGGCCCTGTAGGCACATGCCTAGGGCTAAAAAATATCAGGGGGGCCCAAGGGCCGGCGTTAGGGGGGTAGCAAACAGGGCAGGAGGCCCCCAACTGCCTAGTAAGGTCAGCTTCTCTCCTTCCCACTCCCTCGCTGACCTCTCACCCACAAGCAAACTGCACGCAGCGGCTTCCCTTCTTCGAAACAGAAAATTACACCATTCTTTTTTCGGAGACGGGAAGCCGGCGCACACAGTGTTAGAGCCCCCCCCCCCTTCCCCTTGTGTTCAGTTCGCTGTAACACCACGCATGCCGCTTTCCTTTCTCCTCTGAAACAAGAAAGACGTAACTTCCTGAGGTGGGGCAGGGGGGCCCAGTGGACTTGTGTGCCTAGGGGTCCTCGATGAATTAATCCTGCCCTGCCTATCCAGACCACTCTCTTCCCTCCCTCTCCACATCTCCTCGTCATCTAGACATATTTAGCTTCCCTACCTGTGGATGGCCCTTTTTTTAAATGGTATTTACACACGGCAGGAAATCATTGGCAGTGCAGAGGTCTGCCTTTCACTAGAGGAATATTTTTCTGCCTAGAAGTAAAAGATCGTATGGAGGAGAGGCACAGAGGGGCGTTTTTTGAAAGGACAGACAACTCAGAATAGGGTTGTCCAATTCAGAATGTCCTAAATGGATGCCCATTTCACGTGTATATTTAAAAGAGATGCAGCCTATTCAAAAATACGCAAGATGGGCATCCATGTGCTGGAAACATCCGGCATGAATATCCATTTTACGTACTGAAAGATCCAAGTTTTGAATGAGAAAAAAAACCAAGGGACATGGATGTCTGTATAGCAGAATTCTTCAAAAATGGACATGCAAACTACCATGCAGATGGTCAGCCTTGTGGTTAGCGTGGAGGACTTTAAACTAAGAGACCCAGGTTCAGATTCCCTTTCTCTCTCTCTCTCTATTTTAATTGTGAGCTTTCCAAAGACTAGGGGACACTTGATGAAGTTACAGGGAAATACTTTTAAAACCAACAGGGGGAAATTTTGTTTCACGCAGAGCCTAGTTAAGCTCTGGAACATGTTGCCAGAGATTATGGCAAGAGCAGATGGCGTAGCTGGTTTGGACAATTTCCTGGAGGAAAAGTCCATAGTCTGTTATTGAGAAAGACATGGGGGAAGCCACTCCTTGCCCTGCATTGGTAGCATGGAATGTTGTTACTCCTTGGGTTTTGGCCAGGTACTAGTGACCTGGATTGGCCATTGTGAGAACGGGCTATTCGGCTTGATGGACCATTGGTCTGACCCAGTAAGGCTATTGTTCTTATGACTGTGACTACAGGAGTATCTCACCTGTGAATGTTGGTTTGCACCATATTTTGCTATTTTGATTGTTTGAACCTTATGCCAACCTGGAACAATGGAATAAAGGGCTATTTTTGACTGTTTCTGAAACTTTGATTTTCTTTATTGCCCACCTTAACCACCTACCATACCTCGCTTTCCGCTCGGCCAAGGCCTGTGTGTCCAGGCAAGGCCTCTGGCTCGCCCAGACACAGGTTCCACAGTTGTTTCCTTTGTACCCACCTAATGGCACTGAATAACCAGATATTTCTGGGCCATCACAGCCGGCGTTTAAAAAAATGCTAACTGCTGAAGGGAATCTTGACACAATTGGGTGTTTTTTTCCCCCTGTGTGCATTAGAGAGCTCATCTTTTCCTCTTTGTCCATTTGAGTAAGTATGAAAATGAAGTTTGTGCATGCAGACAGAGCAGACATTTTTTTTTCCCCTTTGTACAACCGAAACTCACACATGTTCAGGACAGGTTTTCTGCCAAGTTCTAGACGATGGTGACCTCAGACATGTACCTTTGCTTATTGGAGAAGGACTAATGAGGATCACATTTAAGGAAATGAGGCAGAAAATGTCCTCAAAGGATTTAAACTGAGCAGGACTGAAATGCCTCATTATGTAGTCATTTGCATATAATTGTCCTATTTGATCTTTTGAATAATACATATTTATTTTTATTTTTTTCCTACCTGCCCAAAGTTTCTTTTCATTCTTCTTCCAGATTGCTAGCAGAGTAATTTTGTAACAGGCCTCCTGGATTAGAGATTCAAGCAGGTACTTGGATCAAGTTTATTTTAGAATAGGCAAAGATGGGTGCCTCTTTACAAAATTCTTCCAGAACATAAATAGAAATCACAGGTGTGATAAGTTGTATACAGTGTCAGTACTCACTTTAACTAAAACATACTCCCAAATACACCTATTCCAAAGTCACATACAAATATGTTGCATATTTGCATGTGTTTGTGGTGGGGAGAGAGCTATTTTAATAAGTGGCATTTTACACATATACAGTATTGACAGATATGAGGAAAAATGCCTTTACAAAATTAAGTTTTAAGTCTCAAGTTTATTTAAAGATTTACTATCCCATCTATCTAATAAATGTCTAGGCCAGTGTTCTTCAACCACCGGTCCATGGACCAGTGCCGGTCCACAGAAATTTCCTGCCGGTCCGCAGGGCCAGCACGTGCATTAGGCCCAAAACAGTGTTCTTCAACCGCCGGTCCATGGTGCGATCGATGCAGCTTTGTCTTCGAGCCAGCTCCCTCTTCCTAACTGATTCAGTGCACAAAGCCACGGGCAGTGGCTCCTAAGGGCATCTTGCGCCTGAACCGGAAGCCTTCTCTCTGACGTTGCGACGTCAGAGGGAAGGCTTCCAGATGAGGCAGAGGACATGCAAGGTGCAATTAGTGCTATTATGGGGGTAGGGTCTGGGGTGGAGATTGGGTAGAGATGGGCGGGGTCTGGCCCACGACTTAGCCCAGTGTTCTTCAACCGCCAGTCCACAGACCGATGCCGGTCCACAGAATAATTATTTTATTTCTGCCGGTCCATAGGTGTAAAAAGGTTGAAAAACACTGGTCTAGGCATCTTATAATCTAGCGCAGAAAGCAAGAAAGGAGTGGAGGAAAGGACAAAAACTGCAAAAGAGATGAGGAACGGGGGGAGGAGGGGGGAGAACTACAATGATGAGAGAAAAGGGAAGAGCGAAGCTGTGCGGTCCAGACCCACCTCGAGGAAAACCTGCCTACGAGTAGGCATTGATGAACAGGTAGATTTTTAAATTTGCCTTGAAAAGCTGAAGTGAAGAGTGGAGTCTGAGGTAATTTGGCAAAGCATTCCAGACCTCTGGACAAAGAGAATGGAACATCTGGTGGAATCGCATATGATTGTACGGAATGAAAGAACATTGAGTCTGATCTGTTGAAGTGAACGCAATGTTCTGGCTGGACAGTAAGGCGTTAGAAATTGGAAGAGAGAAATAGAAGTTCTCCAGTTGCTTGACATTATTTATTTAATTTATTTAGTGGCTCTTTTACTAAGACACAGCAAAATCTGGCTGTAGCACATTGTCATAATCAGGAGCTTAACTGTATTAAAAGGGATATGTCTAAAAGATAAAAATATATACTCTTATGATCACAGCTATAGTTCAAATAGAATTATTCTTCATTAACTTTGATTTTTAAACTCTTGTTGATTATTATATAAATTATTTGTGAAGTGCTCAGACCAAGAAACCCATAAAATAGTGATGTCACTACAATGAGGTTTTCAAGGGGACCATCATTGCCTTCACAAGTCCCCGGCCCTCCCTATACCTATCTGGTTGATGTGTCCAACAATTTATGTTGTTCTATTTTGGGGAGCTATCTACGATATTGCTTCTCATTGGTGACATTTAACTTAACAACTAAGTATGTGAAAAAGAAAATAAAAATAAAAAATAAAAGTGCTTATCTAAAATGTAGTGTTGCTCATTATTTCATTGTCTGATTGGAGTCCAATCAGACTCCAATCAGACAATTGGACTCCAATCAGACAATGAAATAATGAGCAACACTACATTTTAGATAAGCACTTTTATTTTTTATTTTTATTTTCTTTTTCACATACTTAGTTGTTAAGTTAAATGTCACCAATGAGAAGCAATATCGTAGATAGCTCCCCAAAATAGAACAACATAAATTGTTGGACACATCAACCAGATAGGTATAGGGAGGGCCGGGGACTTGTGAAGGCAATGATGGTCCCCTTGAAAACCTCATTGTAGTGACATCACTATTTTATGGGTTTCTTGGTCTGAGCACTTCACAAATAATTTATATAATAATCAACAAGAGTTTAAAAATCAAAGTTAATGAAGAATAATTCTATTTGAACTATAGCTGTGATCATAAGAGTATATAGTTATAAGTGTCACAGATTACTGAGTAAATTATCTCTCTATTTGGTAGTTGTAAAAGATAAAAAACCATCTTCAATTAATCCAAAACACAGCTATCAAGCTCATATCTGGATCCAATAAATATGACCATGTTACCCCACTACTACAAAAAGCCCACTGGTTACCTGTCACACACAGGATAACATATAAAATTGCTCTTTTGACTTTTAAAACTCTACAAACCAACGCTCCAGCATTTGTCGATAGACTCTTGATTCCATACGATCCCCCGAGAGCCCTTAGATCAACTTCACAGCACACCCTTAATGTTCCTTCTTTGAGATTAATTGGTTCTCGTCGTACCTTCATCTTTTCCGTGACTGCCCCAATGATCTGGAATTCTCTTCCTATATATTTAAGATCTGAATGTAATCTGCAGAACTTTAAAAGCAATTTAAAATGTTTCCTTTTTAAAGACGCCTTTAACTGAATATTCGAAACAAGTCCAGCATATTTTAACTCCCCCTCTCCCTATTGTGTTTCCCTTTCATGTACTTTTCCTATATAAAAATTGTAGTTCTCCCTTCATTCCCAATGTCTTTTTAAGTCTTGAGAAGTTATGTACGTCTAATCAATGAAAATTGTTTGTCTCCTTGAAATCCTATAAATTTTTTAATTTATTGTACAACGCTTTGTACCTTAGGATAAGCGTTTAATCAAATACTCAAATAAACATAGGGACAGGGAAATACCTGCTATACCTGAATGTAACTCACCATGAACTACCACTGGAAAAGCATGAACTAAATACTAAGGGCCAGATTCTGTAAAGAAACATAGAAATATAGAAACATAGAAGATGACGGCAGATAAGGGCCATAGCCCATCAGGTCTGCCCACTTTACTGACCCAACCCCAAGCCTACTATCCTAGGGATCCCACTCCCGGTGACAGGTTCCTTTGGCTTAACCCTCTAAGGGATCCCACATGGGCATCCCATTTGCTCTTAAATTCATGCACGCTGTTTGCCTCGATCACCTGCACCAGGAGCTCGTTCCAAGGATCAACCACTCTCTCGGTGAAGAAATATTTCCTGGTGTCGCCATGAAATTTCCCGCCCCTGAGGTTGAGCGGATGCCCTCTTGTGGCTGAGGGTCCTTTGAGAAAGAGAATCTCTTCTTCCATCTCGATACGGCCGGTGATATACTTAAACGTCCATCTCGATACGGCTGGTAATATACTTAAACGTCTCGATCACCACCAGTCCAATCGGGTTTTCAGGCTAGCCCTAATGCCACTTCCATTATATGCAAATCTCTCTCATGCATATTCATTAGGGCTGGCCTGAAAACACAATTAGCCTGGTGGTCCTCCAGGATAAGGTTGGAACCATTGGTTTAGACGTCCAGGAGCACAATGCTGAGCGCAATTCTATATTGCATAGATGCGTTATAAAGAATCGCGCTCAGCAATGCTGAGCGAATCTAAGTGCATCTTTCTTGTTAGACGTCCTTTGCAGAATCACATTCTAGGCATTTCATAGACATCCTAATAACATCTATAAAGTTATCGTGTGTTAGCATTATGACATCATTAGAACGGTGATTTTACGCTGGTTTTTACATTAAAATTGTATGCAGTAAAGTGCTGGCACCACTATTATATTTATCTCTTAATTATATATGTACCTATGTGGTATTTCAATTTGGCTCCTTTATAATATTTCTCTTCTGTTTGCCTAGGGTCACAAGGAGTAGTGGGGGATTTGAACTAAAGAAGTCAGGGGGTTAAGGCTTTAGCTTTAACCACTGCACCACACACTCAGCCATTAAACCACATGTCAATTCCAAAGCCAAGCTTATATCCTCTTGATTCACAAGTGGTCACTTCTCTAGGATAAATATCAAACATGTACCTTCAACACTTGTCCAATTCCTCTGCTGTTTTCTAAAAAAAAAAACTCTTTTGGCTTCTGTGTTCCTCAATCAAAGCACATGAAAAAAAAAACAAAAACCAAACAACAACAACAAAAAAATATAAATATATATATATATATATATTGCAAACTAAATCTTCTATTTTTTGGTGTAAAGAGGACTCCTTGCAAAAGCAGGCCTACTTTTGAGCGTGAGTTGGGTGCTAGATAGGCTTGAGTTAGGTGGATGCGACTTAGGTGTCACTTAGGCATGCTGGAGGCATCCACATATAGGTGAACAAACTTCTATTTTAGGGGGTATAGAGGACTCCAGTTTGATATTAAGGTCAAAACATGTTTAATAATGCATTACTTAAGCAAAGCACATGAATATCCTCTATAATAAAACACTTACCCGCGCATGCGCAGTTGAAATGGTGTGATCCCTGCCGCCATGATGTGTGCCTCTGTGCCGAATTTGATTTGAGGTGCGTGGTGCGGCTTGCGGCACGTGAGGCAGAAGAAGGAGAGTTTGACTGTTTCGTTCGGCGGTTTCCGCATGCGCAGTAGAGCGTGCGACAGTTTCCTCATCCGCAGGTCGATCTTTTTCAATTGAAGAAGTGATATTAGTGTGGTGTCTTTACACCTTTTTCAACAAGTATTTAATTAAGACACAATATTGGATACAATTTTGCAATGGCATACCTGGCTCAGCAGCCCTCCAGGGCATAGCATCCCCTCCTTTGGATAGAGCACCACCTCCTCCAGGCAGTGGAGGGGAGATGCATGGAACGTCATGTGGCCACAGTCCATATACACATGACCATTAGTTCTGCCTGCCCCTGCCTTAAAACAGGAAGTTGATGTCAGAGGGAGCGAGGACAGAGGAGCTGACAGCTATGCGTGTGACCACTCCACCACCATGCCCTTTGTCCGCTATACCAATTTTGATGACTCTGAGATAGGCGGGTCTCCACCGAAACAATGTACCATGACGGGTCCTTTTGGATGCGACTAGGGCACTACAATAAACTTTGGCTGTGAACACTGATCCGAGGAGGGAAGTCGCCTTTTCATTCCTACTCTCTATTTTGTCTACCGTAAGGAATATTTTTCCTACTTGTAGAAGGCTAAGCAGTTCCTCCAACCGCCAGATTGTATATGATACTACTCGTAAATTGATTTTCTCTGTCACGGCTCCATCGCTTTGGAACGCAATGCCCCAAAATCTCCGGAAAGAGTTTTCCCTGACAAGATTCAAATCTCAACTAATATCTTTTCTTTTCAAGGATGCATTCAATACGTGAGACTTGACTCTTCATCTGAGGAAGAGCAACCATTTTCTTACCCCTTGTGTTTTCCCCTTACCCCTCCCATTTTCTGTTTATCTATTTGTACTAAGGCCTTCTTTTACTAAGGTGCGCTAACCGATTAGCAAGCGCTGATTGATTTAGTACACGCTAAACACTAACGTGTGCATGTTAGTTTATGGACACGTTAGCGTTTAGCGCACGTTAATTCAATTAGCGTGTGCTAATCAGTTAGCACACCTTCGTAAAAGGGAGCGGGTAGGGGGTAAATGTAACATTGTATTCCCCTTCCCTCTCCTGAATGGGGTCATGTTAGCTACGTATTGTCAACAACCCCCTGTTTAATTTTTATGAAAAAAAAAGGTTTAAATATCAATTTCTTCTTTTTAAAAAAATATAATTTCTCCTATTGTAAACCATCCTGGCTGTCTTTGATGGACCTTGAACAAGACAAAAAATAGAACCCTAAATGGAGGAGGTACAACAACAAGCTAACAAATGAAAGAACCTCCCTCACCCCAAGAAGTCTACAAAGATTAAGGAAAAGAGATGAAGTCCAACTCCAAACTGAGCAAAGAATGAAAATAATTCTATAATTTAATTTAAGAGTATTAACCGGACAAACCCTCAGTCACACAGCAACCTCTGGAAACTCCAGGAAAAAGCTGTCGCGGATTTACACCCAGGAATGTGTTAACTGCGAAACATCCCCTGGCTTGCTCCGGATAATATTTGTGGTGCTTAACTAGTGCAAAATGTGCAATGTGTGAAAAAACTCAAATGAAAAAAACACACATTATCAAAATAAAGAAGGAATTCATCTCTTACCCCTAAGCTGGGGGCCAAACTGGAAAGTTAGTGTCCAAATCCAACCAAAGCTCAAAAATACACAGGCTGTAAGAACTTAGCTTCTCCGTGTGTAATGGAAATGGTGATCCATAAGCAGTAAATGAAGTAAATGTCCAACGGACTCCGTTTCGGGGGAGAACCCCCTTCCTCAGGAACCGCACTGCTCGATGACTCTCAAGTTCGTGAATGAAGCAGGAAAGAAATGGCCATCGAGCAGTGCGGTTCCTGAGGAAGGGGGTTCACCCCCGAAATGGAGTCCGTTGGACATTTACTTCATTTACTGTTCATGGATCACCATTTCCATTACACACGGAGAAGCTAAGTTCTTACAGCCTGTGTATTTTTGAGCTTTGGTTGGATTTGGACACTAACTTTCCAGTTTGGCCCCCAGCTTAGGGGTAAGAGATGAATTCCTTCTTTATTTTGATAATGTGTGTTTTTTTCATTTGAGTTTTTTCACACATTGCACATTTTGCACTAGTTAAGCACCACAAATATTATCCGGAGCAAGCCCGGGGATGTTTCGCAGTTAACACCTTCCTGGGTGTAAATCCGCGACAGCTTTTCCCTGGAGTTTCCAGAGGTTGCTGTGTGACTGAGGGCTTGTCCGGTTAATACTCTTAAATTAAATTATAGAATTATTTTCATTCTTTGCTCAGTTTGGAGTTGGACTTCATCTCTTTTCCTTAATCTTTGTAGACTTCTTGGGGTGAGGGAGTTTCTTTCAGTTGTCTTTGATGGATGGCATATCAAGAAACTAATAAACTCAGACCCCATTTACCTACCCCTCATTCAAAGGAACCCGACGCAAGAAAGATGTTTTGACAACCTACTAGCGACGCAGGCAGCGAAACTTGACCACTCCTTCTCCAACTTGCTGACAACAACGGGCGACTTCAAATCATTTCAAAAGGGAATTAAAACCCAGCTATTCAAAAAATGTATCCAGATATCTTAACTCTTCCCCTGTCCTCTCCCCTCCCTTGTAAATCCCCTTCAAAGTCTCACCCTCTCTTGTCATTTCTTCTCTCCAAAGTATCAACCATGTATACAACTCCCTAAATTGCAATTCTCCTGAAAATGTCCACTTAGCTTCGTTTGTAATCCGCCTAGAACTGCAAGGTACGAGCGGAATAGAAGTCACTAATGTAAACTTGCAACTTGATCAATATTGCATTATGAGCATCGGCAAATCAACAAAATCACCTCTTTTCCCTCCTATCTTTGTGACACTGTTTTTACTGAAGCTGAAGCACTCATTTGAATCCTAAAAGACCATTCTTATATGTATCATTCATTTCTGCGGTGCTTGGCTAATATAAGGACGATTTGTTTCTATAGCAGGTACCATCTTTATTAGAATAAATCTTTAAGACGCCTCCTTCAGGAAAACGCACAATGAAGAATTTGCTTAACCAGTTATAAGTCAAGCTGCTAAACTAGATAACCAAAATCTCCAGTTTACTGATAACGACGCCAGACTACAAGACGTTCAGAAAAGAAATAAAAACGACACTCTTCAAGAAATTCCTGAAACAGCCCTAACTTCAAACTTACCATCCTTCCTCCCTCCCTCTTCCCGCCACACAGAAACTACATAACCTACTCTTTACCTCTCTAGAAAGGACATATGTTCTTCCATTGTAACCCTCCGTTTTTTATCTCTTTTGTAATCCGCCTTGAACTGCAAGGTAATGGCGGAATAGAAATCTCTAATGTAATGTAATTACTTGTAGTCGGAACATTTTTTGTAGTGTCTGTGGTTTTTTTCTTAAGCAAAATCTGATAATACACATTCTATACACTCAACTGCCCCCTCCCCCCCTTCATGAAGCTGAACTGATGTTTTTGTCGCCAGAGCATCTGAGTTATTACCGCCGCGGCCAGGAATAAAACCCCTAACGTGGCTTCATAAAAGGGGGGGAGAGGTAAGTTATAATGAACATCGTAGGGGTAGAAAATTACTTTGTTTTTGAATGTACACTGCTTTGAGAGCCTTCAGACTTGCAGGCAGTATATAAGAAGTTATAAATAAATACATATGAGGTTAACATCAGCAAGTACGATGTGCTTATAATAATAATAATAACTTTATTTTTTCTATATCGCCATAATCTTGCGACTTCTAGGCTCTCATTAAAATGTTATTTTAAAAGCCTTATTCTTATTTTGGATATATCAAAAGTTGAGGAGTTTGTGGCACAGTGGTTCAAGCACAGTGAAGCTACAGCCTCATCATCTTAAGGTTGTAGGTTCAAACCCCTGCTGCTCCTTGTGATCCTGGGTAAGTCATCTAATCCCCTCATTGTCTCAAGTACATTAGAGAGATTGTGAGCCTACTAGAACAGATAGAGAAAAATGTTTAAGTACCTGAATAAGTTCATGTATACCAGTGGTCTCAAACTCATGGCATGGCGGCCCACCAGATACTATTTTGAGATTGGAGAAACTGGGCTTCTTCTCCCTTGAAAAGACAAGACTGAGAGGAGACATGATCGAAACATTCAAAATACTGAAGGGAATAGACAGCGGATAAAGACAGATTGTTCACCCTCTCTAAGGTAGGGAGAACGAGAGGGCACTTTCTAAAGTTGAAAGGGGATAGATTCCGTACAAATGCAAGGAAGTTCTTCGTCACCCTGAGTGGTAGAAAACAGTAACGCTCTTCCGGAGTCTGTTATAGAGGAAAACACCCTCCAGGGATTCAAGACAAAGTTGGACAAAGTTCCTGCTGAATCAGAACACAGGTAGGGCTATTCTCAGTTAGGGCGCTGGTCTTTGATCAGAGGGCTGCCGCGTGAGCGGACTGCTGGGCACGAAGGACCACTGGTCTGACCTAGCAGTGGCAATTCTTATGTTCTTATAATCACAAAAGTAAAATAAAACAGTTTCTTGATCGTATGTCTCTTTAGCTATAAATGGCAATATTATTATTGACTTAGCCAAAAGGAAAGATTTATAAACTATAAAGAGTTTTACCTTGTGCATAATTGTCATTTCTTTAATAAGACACTAGCTGATGCCCCGGCGTTGCACGGGTATTTAATTATAGCAATAACACTGTAAATGGATTCAAATAAAGATACTTTATAGTGGTGAATGAAATTATTTTTTTACAGCTTTATAAAAAGTACAATATTCAAATTATAATGTGAAATATTTGACAAAATGAATACAATACAACTAACACAAAACTTGATTATAAACAACATTTTTAGTTTCACCTCCAGGAGCAAGAACATATAAATTCTTGGGTGAAGAGACCCCCAGAACATATCACCCCAGGTAGTGAGGGATCTGCATACCAAGTTTCGTTCAAATCGGTCAAGCCGTTTTTGAATTACAGTGAGAAAGGCAGCTGTTTACATTTTTTCCATTGACATGAATGGGTGAAATCTGATTTTCTGTTTGTAGCTCCGCCCACGTGTGCAGGTGGGCCGCGAGACCCCCAGAACATATCACCCCAGGTAGTGAGGGATCTGCATACCAAGTTTCGTTCAAATCGGTCAAGCCGTTTTTGCGTGATCGCGGCACATACACACACACATACATACACACATACATACCTCCGATTTTATATATATAGATTAACTATTTTTTCTGAGGACCTCCAAGTACCGACAAATCCAAAATGTGGCCCTGCAAAGGGTTTGAATTTGAGACCAATGCTGTAAACCATTCTGAGCTCTTCTGGGAGAACAGTATAGAAAATTGAATAAATCCATATGGCATGGCCATCTAAATCTCAATTTTACAAAGGCAGGATATGGACATCTAACACTGCAGTACATCCACATGAGAAAGGGGAGTGATCTGGGAGTGTTTTGGAAAGAGGTCGACCAAATTTCAGTTTTGGATTTGGCAGCAAAGCCAGCTTTTAATAGGTGTGGCTTTCAGTCAAAATGCCAGTGCATTTTCAGCAGAAACTGAAACTCGCCCCCCCCCCATCACAGATTCACCGTACAGTTTGTTCTAATGAGCGTTTTAGCTGAAACTAGCTGGAGGGAGAGGTTTTCTTTATGCATAGAAGGTCCTGGTGTCTTAAATTGCTAATTTAAAAGGGTGTGGGTGTGGGTATGTGTTTGGGGGGATGGGGAGGGGTGTTATGTGAGGCGGCGGTAGATATAGGGTTTTCCTCCCTACCTGCCAAGAGCAGGCAGTGGGGGGTGGGGCTAGAGCAGGACTGGGGGGCAGGATTAGGGCATTACCTGGCAGGGATAGGCGGAACTGGGTGGGCCTGATTCTATATATAGCTTCTAAAATATCGGCGCCAATCAGAGCAGTGTTTAGCGCAATTCTATAAAAGGCACGAGCTATATATAAAATTGAGCTTAGTGGCAATATGCCTTAGTAATATTTAGGTGCACCCAATTAGGCCAAGAAAAACCAGGCCTACATACCTGCGCCTAAGTTCTGCACGGATCGGGCATATCCTGTAACAGTGAACTTAACTTTTAAGAATGCTCTTGATCCACCCGTGCCCCCTTTTCAGATTTGTGCACTAGAATCAACATGCGGCACTTTATAGAATATGCCGACCATGTTGTAACTTCTAATTAGTGCCAATTAGCATCAATTATGAAGTATTAATTAATCCCCTCAATGGCTGGTCCAGACAACGCTTACGAGCATCTTTGCTCATTTAGGTGAAGTGACCTGAACTACTTCAGGGGAAAACCCAGAATCCTCGGGCGACCTCAGCGCAGTGAGCCGGGCTTCGTTAAGCCCTGAGTTAAGGCTGGTTCCTCCCCAACCCGGAAGCACTCCAGTGCAGGAAATGTCTGGAGTCCGTCAGCCCCGAGAGGGAGAGCTCGACCCTAGCACAGGAGGGACATCTCTACTGAACTCTTTGGAAGAAGGTGGAGATGGGACTCATCAGAAGTCTCCCTGCAGCAGACAGGAGGAGGTGAGAGGTGCTTGGTTTTTGTTATGCCTGCTGACTCACTGCTTCAACTCTTAACCTTCACTGCTACTGTTTTATTAATTTTATTTAATTTTAATTCCATTCAATTTCAAGTTTGTTTTACTTACTTATTTTAATTAGAATTGCATTAGTATTTCTATTTCAGGCCCTCTCGTTATTGCAAAGGACCGCCGCCGCAAAGCGGCGGCACCGACAACTCCGCCCACTTTACCTCTCTGGCCCTCTTGTTATTGTAAAGGACCGCCGCCACTTTGCGGCGGCGCCGACGACTCCACCCACTTTACCTCTCTGGTAACGTCCCCTACAAATTCCTCTGCTTTGCGGCGCACGCCTTCGGTGCGCACCAAAGGAGCGCACCTAAGGAGCAGGTTCTGCTCCTTTATGCGCTCCTTCATGCAGTTCCTTCGTTTTCTACTAACTTTCCATTTTAACCCTTATCACACTACACCCTCGTTTACTTTCCCCTCCCTTCTTAGACCCTTTTGTCTCTTTCTTAATCTCTATATTTTTTTCTTTTTGATTCTTCACCGCTCAGAACTTGTCTCCCACGTTCTTTTATCTCCTACTTCAAGTACTATGTCATCCATCCCAACTATTTGGGGCCGCCGATATTCTAAACCTACAGTTTACAAAAATCAAGTCAAACTTCACTCAAGACAATACATTTCTATCCCAACTCATTCCTCTTCTAACTTCCGTCTCAATCAACTCCACCCCGCCCTTACATTCAAATCCGGACTAATAAACGTACGCTCTATAAAAAATAAACATCATTTAATTCATGATATTATTACGCAACATAATCTTCAAATTATACGTTTTACAGAAATATGGTTAACTCAGGGAGAGGACGCTTACATCACCCAGGCCTGTCCACCCAATTATAAAGCATTTTTCCAACCCCGCCCGAATAAAAAAGGAGGCGGATTAGCAATTATACATCATTCCTCAATTCCTCTTCAGGTAAACACTTCCAACCTTTTTTCTCACACTCCTATTGAATCTCTCCAATTTTCAATTAAATCTTCCTCTCCTCTTAACTTTCTCCTTATCTATCTACCCCCGCCAATAACTAAAACCTCTCTTTCATCTCTTATCTCCACTTTAACTGATTTCAACATCGCTTATCCTGAATCTATAATTCTGGGAGATTTTAATATCCATTTTAATACCCCTAATCACTTTAATACTTCTGAACTCTTAACTTTGATTGCCGATTTATCACTATCGCCTCTCATCCATACGCCTACTCATTCTGCAGGAAATACTCTAGATATGATTCTATGCCCAGCCACCCTGACTTATCTTTTCTATAATTTCGATTTCATCTCTGTACCATGGTCAGATCATACTCTGATTATTTGGCAATTTAATACTCCAACTCATTCAAATCTTATCCAACAAACAAATAATCCTCCTTTCACCCGTAATTTAAATAATATAACTCTCCCTGCTATTCAATCTTCCTTTGACCTAGACCTCAAAGATTTCTCTTCCCTTTCCATCACAGAACAATTCTCTAATTGGGAAACGGCTACGAAATCCCTATTAGACTCGCTAGCACCTAAATCTGTTAAACAAAATAAATCCACTCTTAATCATTCCTCAAAGAAACACCAACCCTGGTTTAACGAAAATTTGATTCTCCTCCGTCGACAGGTCCGTTCAGCCGAAAACAAATGGCGTAAAACACTCTATAATAGTCACCTCCTTTCTTATAAAGAAAAAGCGTTTCACTACAGAAAAACTATTCAACAGACAAAAAAAGACTATTATTCAAAACTTATCTCTACCACTAGTAACTCATCCACTCTCTTTAGTATTGCTCAGTCTCTCTCAAAATACTCTAAAAAATTGCAGGGGAATAGTGCCCTCCCCTTCTTTATGCGTTTGGCGGGTGTGACAGTGCTGGCTAAGGAGGGGAAGGATCCTCTCCAGTGTGCATCCTATAGACCGATATCCCTATTGGGGGTGGATACTAAGATCTTCACGCGCATTCTGGCGGACCGATTGATGAGTTGGATCCCTCGGCTGATCCATCCGGATCAGTCGGGATTTGTAGTTGGCAGACAGGTGGGTGATAACACGCGTAGGGTATATAACTTGTACGACCGGGCCAGGGGTGGGATAAGAGAGACAGTGTTTTTGTCTATCGACGCTGAGAAGGCGTTCGATAGAGTCTCTTGGCCTTTTTTGTTTCGGGTCTTGGAGTCTGTGGGCTTGGGCCCGAGAATGAGAGACTGGATCCGAGTCCTCTATAATGGGCCCCTGAGTTGTATTAAAGTAAATGGTAGTTATTCGGAGACTTTCTCCCTAGCAAGGGGTACACGTCAGGGGTGTCCCCTCTCCCCGATTCTCTTTGCTTTGACGGTGGAACCCCTGGCGCAGCGTGTGCGGATGAATCCGGATATTCAGGGGGTCATGGTGCCGGGAGGGGACTTTAAGTTGGCTCTGTTTGCGGACGATATCCTGTTTACGGTGGAAGACCCTGCCGAGTCTTTACCGGCTATATTGCAGGAGTTGGAAATTTATGGGAATGTGTCAGGATTTCGGGTCAATATCGGTAAATCGGAGCTTCTTAACATCAACCTACCTGCTGACCGGGTTTCCTATCTTAGAGATCGGTATCCGTTTCGGTGGGTCTCGCATTCATTGCGATACCTAGGGGTATATTTTGGACCGCCGGGAGTGGAGATGTATGATCTCAACTTCCCTCCGCTCTTTCGTCGCATCCGCCAGGATTTGCTTAAATGGAAGGACCTGTATTTCTCTTGGCTGGGCCGGGTGGCCATTGTGAAGATGATGATTCTGCCCCGTTTGTTGTTCTTATTTCAGGTGTTGCCTTTATGGGTGGAGAGGAAAACATTAGAGGGGGTGCAAAGGCATATTTCTAATTTTATTTGGGCGGGTAGACGGCCGAGGGTGAGTAGAAAGGTCTTGTGCATGGGGAGAGGGGACGGAGGGTTGGGAGTCCCGGATGTGGTGAAATATTATCAGGCTGCTCAGCTACGCGCCCTTTTAGAATGGCAGGCGCAGACACCGAAATTGTGGGTGGAAATTGAGCAAAGGTTAAGTGGGGGGGTGCCTCTGTTACATCGGCCGTGGGTACCCGGTAGGGCACGCCTGATGGGGGAGATATCCTCGGTAGCGGTATCCCTGAGGGTATGGAATCAAACCAGAGCTTGTTTACTGGGGCGTGGGCGTCATTCCTGGTTTACTCCGTTGAGATTCAACCCTGATTTCCCACCGGGGGGAGCGGGGGGAGTCTTCGCAGAGTGGGAGGCACGGGGCTTAGTCTGCATGGGTCAGCTGTGGGACCCGGTGTTGGGTGGGGTGAGATCCTTTGCGGACCTCAGGGGCAGGTATGGGCTTGGATTAAGGGATCTGTTCCCCTACATGCAGGTCCTTCACTATGTTAGGACATCGGGTATTTTGGGAGACTTGAGGGGTGGTAAGACGCCCTTTGAACTATTATTGGGCCCAGTGCTTAGGAAGGGAACTCTCTCTGCGATCTATCGGTGTCTCAATGGTCGGGGGGCCCCCCTTCCATACATGAAGGCCTGGGAGGGTGATTGTGGCTCTGTAATTTCCTGGGACACTTGGGGTGACATATGGGCGGAGATCTCCTCGGCGGGTATAGCGGCTTTGCTAATTGAGAACGGATATAAGGTTCTTTTCCGATGGTATTATACTCCTCAGACTGTGGCTCGGTGGCAGGAGGGTGCGAGTGTGCTTTGCTGGAGGGGCTGTGGGGAAGTAGGTACCTACTTTCACATGTGGTGGCAGTGCAGGAGGGTGTGTGGATTCTGGACTGATGTTTTTGCTCGGGTGTCCCGGATCCTGGATGTCCAGATTCCGGCTGATTGGCGACACGCCTTGTTGTTTTGGCATCAATTAGACCTGGCTCGGGGGGACTCTCTGTTCTGCAAACTTGCATTCACTGCTGCTAGATTGGCTGTTGCCTCTC
The DNA here is from genome assembly GCF_902459505.1 of Geotrypetes seraphini. Taxonomy (NCBI): domain Eukaryota; kingdom Metazoa; phylum Chordata; class Amphibia; order Gymnophiona; family Dermophiidae; genus Geotrypetes; species Geotrypetes seraphini. The sequence goes on along the minus strand of NC_047086.1, from coordinate 35,567,211 downwards.
GGTGGAATCAGGTACTTCCACCTACATGGGCCCTGGTGGAGCAACGTATGCTTAATTGGCAGAATCTGTATTACTTAACAGCTTTGAGGCATGGTAAATTACATGGCTATGCTCATGTGTGGCGCCAATTTCGAGCCTCGGTGGGGGTGTGTGGTAGGGGTGGTCGGGGACCTTGAGCTGCACTGGGGGTTGGGCCTGGGTGGGCGAGGTTTGGGGGGGCCCTTCTTTATATCTTTTTAATGTTTGGGTTGTGTCTGGAATTGTTTAGTTTTGACCTTATTGATAGCTGTGGGAATGATGTTTTGTCCCGGCGGGGGGGGGGGGGGGGGGGGGTGGGGGGTATAGGTTGTGGTGGGGTGGGTATTATAGCTTGTTCTTTTCAGTTTGTACGCTTTGCACATGACTACATTGCTGATTGTGTTTTCGTGTGTGCTTCTGGAGTGGGATGTTCTGCTCTTTGAATTTATGTTCTTGTATTTCATGTGCTTTTGCTATGTACTGTTTGGAGTGTTTTCTTAATAAAAGCTTTTCAATTAAAAAAAAAAAAAAAAAATACTCTAAAAAAAACCTCACCCCTCCTGTTTCAACTCTACCATCTGCCGATGAACTTTCTCAATTCTTTGACACCAAAGTCAATACTATTCGAACTCACCTCGGACCTTCACTTCCTGCATTTTCAGCCCCAACTAATAATGACTTAACTTTTCTACCTCTCAGTTCTTTCTCTAATTTCAAAGTACCTTCACTAGCTCAATTATTCACCATTTTACAATCTATAAATTCCCCCAATAACATTACCGAAAGTTTTCCCCCTCTACTTCTCAAAAAATTATTTTCCTCTTTTGGTCCTTACTTAAGGGAAATGATTTCCAAGTCTTTTTCTGATTGCTATGTTCCTACTGTATGGAAAACAGCTATGGTTTTCCCAAAACTTAAACAATACAACACTGATCCCTCTTTACCCAACAACTACCGTCCTATCGCCAATTTGCCTTTAATTTCTAAACTCACCGAAAAAATTATTCATTCTCAATTGTCAGAATTCTTTGATCAAACACATGCCCTACATCCTTATCAAACCGGCTTTCGAACTTCACATTCCACTGAATTATCATTACTCGGCCTTATCACAACTATACAATATTTTCATGATCATCTAAAATCTGTTATATTAATTTCCCTTGATTTATCTGCAGCATTTGATACCATTGACCATTCTTTACTTTTATCTAGACTAATAGATTGTAATATCACAGGTCACGCTCTCAACTGGTTTATATCCTACTTTCACGAACGTTACTCTAAAGTTCATGTAAAAAACCAAACTTCTTCTCCGGTAACCCAAACTTTTGGAGTGCCTCAGGGCTCTATTTTATCCCCGCTACTATTCAATATCTTTCTATCCCCTCTTCTTTCTCTTGCCCAATCATTAGGATTCTCAATTTTCGCTTATGCTGATGATATACAGCTGCTTTACCCAATCAATACTTCAAACCCTTCAGATATTAACGATCTAAATTCCAAATTAGATACTATAAGTGATTGGCTCTTTTCAAATAAACTTTCGCTCAACGTTGATAAATCTTGTGGTCTCCTTCTCCCCATTAAAAAATCCGAATCATTACTAGGAACAATTTACATCAAATCTGCACCATTATTTATGGACACTAAAATAAAATTACTAGGCGTTACTTTAGATAGAGAGCTTACTTTTCATGACCATATAAGTTCAGTTGTAAAAACTTGTTTCTTTAAATTACGCATCATCCGTTCACTCAAATGCTGACTCGATTAATATTCTAATTCATTCCTTAGTCATTTCCCACTTAGATTACTGTAACTCTCTTTTAAATGGACTACTCCAAAAAGAACTTCGACGTTTACAACTCATACAAAATACAGCAATTAAACTCATCTACAAAATAGGTAAATTCGAACACGTCACCCCACTTCTTAAAGAGGCTCATTGGCTCCCTGTCACCCACCGTATAATCTATAAAATTAAACTGCTCTCTTTCAAAATCAAACTCTCCCACTTACCCTTATTTCTTGATAAATTATTAATACCCCAAAGTTCTCCCCGTTCCTTAAGATCTACTGACCAAAAACTCCTCTTCATTCCATCCTTAAAAGAATCCTACTATACTAGGAAAACTAATTTCACTATAACTGCCCCCACATTATGGAATTCTCTCCCTCAATTTCTCCGCGATGAACTTCATTTACCAAAATTCAAGACTAATCTTAAAACCTTCCTATTTCAAGACGCCTTTGACAAATCTTAATCTCTAATTATATTTGTTTTTTTTTGTTTTTTTTTTATAAATTTCTTTTTAAGTGCAGTTTACCTGTAACTCTCAAAATTAACTTTTCTTCAGTGCATATCACTTCTACCATGTATCCCCATTCCTCATGTTCTATCCCTTCCCTCTATCTCATTTCCTCTAATAATATGTAACTTCTCCCTTCCTCCCCACTTATCCTCACTTTCAGGTCTGTCAGTATATGTTATATATGTTTACTCTAATTATTCAAATACACCAAACTACTATTTCTTTCTAACCTATTTTAAATTTTATTGTTAACCGGTCAGATATTTGTTTTATGATCGGGATATTAAAAACTAATAAACTTGGAAACTTGGAAACTTCGGGAGGGAATGTTATCAGCTTTGGGGAGATGAAGAAACCAGAGAAAATAGATATGGAGCCGTTGTGGCAGGCCATATCAGTCATGGACTCCAACCTTAAATTGAGTCTTTCTACTATTAAAGCAGACTATGAAACTGTCTTCTCCATGGTGGAACAACAGGAGGTTTCTTCTAACTAATTTGAGTGAAAAGTTGGAGGAACAAGGAAATAATTTGAGTGAAGTAAAGAAGGTGCAAATGGAATTGGTTAAAGAGAGATCTTATGTTTCTCGTAAGATGGAGAATTTTGAAAATCAACTGAGGAAAAATAACTTAAGATTTTTGAATTTTCCAAAGTGCCCTATTATATCACCAGTTGAGATGGCTAGAAAATATTTCCATGAAACTTTAGCCATTCCATCAGAAAATTTACCTCCAATTGTTAGAGCTTATTATTTGAATATAAAGACGCCACAAGGGGAATCCACTCCTAAAGAAATTCCGGTAGATAAAGCAGTGGACATGAATTTGTCTTCATTTCTGAAAAATCCCTTGAGGTTGTCACCCAAAGAACTACCATGCTGTTAATTCTAGCCTTGGAGAATGATAGGGAATTTATCCTTCGCTTGTATTTTCGTCATATAAATGATAAGATTTTAGGCTCTAATGTTCGAGTGTTTCCAGATTTGGCTCAGAAAACCCAGAGACGTAGGAAAGAGTCCTTGTCCTTGAGGCCAAGAACTCTTGCTTTGGAGGCTTCATTTCTTGTTAAATTTCCTGCAAAGTGTTATGTATCTTACCAAGATAAGAATTTTCTTTTCTTTGAGCCTAAACAACTTTTAGAATTTATTGAATCAAAAGAAAGGTTGGTAACCATGCCTAGTAATGCATGACCTACCATCTGGCTGTAATTCGGGAATCTAATGCCATGACCTTAATTTCTGGATCTGTAGCAATTTACAAATGCATTATTAAAAATTGAAAATCTTATAAATAAATAAAATAAAATGATGAGGTATTAATTGCCAATTGAATATAAAGACGCCACAAGGGGAATCCACTCCTAAAGAAATTCCGGTAGATAAAGCAGTGGACATGAATTTGTCTTCATTTCTGAAAAATCCCTTGAGGTTGTCACCCAAAGAACTACCATGCTGTTAATTCTAGCCTTGGAGAATGATAGGGAATTTATCCTTCGCTTGTATTTTCGTCATATAAATGATAAGATTTTAGGCTCTAATGTTCGAGTGTTTCCAGATTTGGCTCAGAAAACCCAGAGACGTAGGAAAGAGTCCTTGTCCTTGAGGCCAAGAACTCTTGCTTTGGAGGCTTCATTTCTTGTTAAATTTCCTGCAAAGTGTTATGTATCTTACCAAGATAAGAATTTTCTTTTCTTTGAGCCTAAACAACTTTTAGAATTAATTGAATCAAAAGAAAGGTTGGTAACCATGCCTAGTAATGTATGACCTACCATCTGGCTGTAATTCGGGAATCTAATGCCATGACCTTAATTTCTGGATCTGTAGCAATTTGCAAATGCATTATTAAAAATTGAAAATCTTATAAATAAATAAAATAAAATAAAATGATGAGGTATTAATTGCCAATTATCAGTGCTCACTGGTCTTGTAAATAATTAAGTTACATGCATAAATTGGCTGTGCACACCAATTTGTGCGTACAACTTATGGTGCTATATACAGAATTCGGAGGTTATTCTTTTATCAATCACAAAATGAAAGGCCATTTTGGCCAGATTATGTAAACGACACCTACCTCAGACGGCACCTACACAAACTGTGCCACCTGCATGTCAATGACATTTAGATGCCGTTTACAGAATCACAGATGCTGATGCTTAGACGCTGTTAATGTAGGCAAGGGTTTAAAGGCCTACATTGCCAGCACCTAAGTTTGATGGAGAATCACGTATAGTGGCAACTAAGGTCATCGTCGCACATAACCACACCTACTTTGACCCTAGGCGCCATGCGTAGACGCAATTTCGGCGCCTACTGTTTTAACAAGTTTTTAATTGGTTTATAACTGCAGTCAATACCGCACTGACTAAATCCAAATAAAGCAATTAGGCTAAGAGTTGGTAGTGTATCCACCACTGTCTAATGCCGTTGCTAGAATCCAGGCCTACCTTTATAAAATATTATCATTTACACGGATAAATGTACTCTTATGTTCATAAGTGGTGTCTGCGTGTTCACTGCTATTCTATAATGTAGGCGCACAACTTGCTTAGCATGCAACGGCAAGGGAGGCCTAACGAGGGCAGGCCTTGAGAGATGTATGGATGTATCTCCCATGTTTTAAATTATCCACTAGGTTCAATATAGGTCACCCAAAGAATAAATGATTAGAATTGTGCAGTAAGAGAATAGTAAGTTGACATCAACTGTTGAAGAAAAGAAAGAAACATTAACTGAAGAAAGCTCTAGCCCAGCTGCAAGAGATGGAAGGAAGGTTCTAGAAGTATGAGAGTTTGAAAGCCTATAAACCCTACAGGAAAACAATGCTATGTTTAGAGAAGCTGGGAGGAGTAAGTGCCCGTCCCCTATCCTAAGAGGGGGAAGAGATGAGTACCGTATTTTCGCGGATATAACGCGCACCCGTGTAAAACGCGCACACGGGTATAGCGCGCAGAAATCACGATGATATGTACAAAAACTTTTGTATACCGCGCTCACGGGTATACCGCGCATGATGCCCGACGCTCCTTTCGCCCGCCCTGACTTTCCGTGCGCTGTCCCGACTCTCCGTTCACCCCCCCTGACTTTCCGTGCACTGTCCCCCCTTGAAGTCCTGTCCCCCCTTGAAGGTCTGTCCCCATCCTGAAAGCCTGATGCCCCCCCCCCCGGCAGGACCACTCGCACCCTCACCCCGAAGGACCGCCGACTCCCCAACAATATCGGGCCAGGAGGGAGCCCAAACCCTCCTGGCCACGGCGACCCCCCTAACCCCACCCCGCACTACATTACGGGCAGGAGGGATCCCAGGCCCTCCTGCCCTCGACGCAAACCCCCTCCCCCCAACGACCGCCCCCCCCCAAGAACCTCCGCCCGTCCCCCAGCCGACCCGCGACCCCCCTGGCCGACCCCCACGACACCCCCACCCGCCTTCCCCGTACCTTTGTGTAGTTGGGTCAGAAGGGAGCCCAAACCCTCCTGGCCATGGCGACCCCCTAACCCCACCCCGCACTACATTACGGGCAGGAGGGATCCCAGGCCCTCCTGCCCTCGACGCAAACCCCCCTCCCCCCCCAACGACCGCCCCCCCCAAGAACCTCCGACCGCCCCCCCAGCCGACCCGCGACCCCCCTGGCCGACCCCCACGACCCTCCCACCCCCCTTCCCCGTACCTTTGGTAGTTGGCCGGACAGACGGGAGCCAAACCCGCCTGTCCGGCAGGCAGCCAACGAAGGAATGAGGCCGGATTGGCCCATCCGTCCTAAAGCTCCGCCTACTGGTGGGGCCTAAGGCGCGTGGGCCAATCAGAATAGGCCCTGGAGCCTTAGGTCCCACCTGGGGGCGCGGCCTGAGGCACATGGGCCCAACCCGACCATGTGTCTCAGGCCGCGCCCCCAGGTGGGACCTAAGGCTCCAGGGCCTATTCTGATTGGCCCACGCGCCTTAGGCCCCACCAGTAGGCGGAGCTTTAGGACGGATGGGCCAATCCGGCCTCATTCCTTCGTTGGCTGCCTGCCGGACAGGCGGGTTTGGCTCCCGTCTGTCCGGCCAACTACCAAAGGTACGGGGAAGGGGGGTGGGGGGGGTCGTGGGGGGCGGCCAGGGGGGTCGCGGGTCGGCTGGGGGGGCGGTCGGAGGTTCTTGGGGGGGGCGGTCGTTGGGGGGGAGGGGGGTTTGCGTCGAGGGCAGGAGGGCCTGGGATCCCTCCTGCCCGTAATGTAGTGCGGGGTGGGGTTAGGGGGTCGCCGTGGCCAGGAGGGTTTGGGCTCCCTTCTGGCCCGATATTGTCGGGAAGTCGGCGGTCCTTCGGGGTGGGGGTGCGAGTGGTCCTGCCGGGGGGGGGATGTATCGGACGTCGGGGAGTCGGCCGGGCAAGAGGGCTTGGGCTCCCTCTTGCTCCGATCGTGGATGCGGATCGTGGATCGTGGATGCGGGTGGTGGGAGCGCGTGCGAGCGGTCGTTCGGGGTGGGGGTGCGAGCGGTCCTGCTGGGGGGGTGAATCGGGCGTCGGGCGGGGTGGGAACTATGTTTAAAAACTTTTGTATACCGCGCTCAGGCATATAATGCGCGAGGGGTATGCGCGGTAGGTAAAAACGCGTATAACGCGCGCGTTATATCCGTGAAAATACGGTACATCTATGCACGGGGAATTCAGTAGGTATATAAGTTTGAAATCTTAAAACCCATATAAGAATTCCCTAGGGTAAAAGCAAGTAGAAGAAGAAATGGGGGAGACAAAGAAGGACCCCCCCAGCCTACCAGGAGGCACAAGCAAGGGAAAGGTACCTTAACACCATAGCCTTGGACTTTGACATTTGTAACTGAACTGGAATTAACAGCCAGGGGTAGAGGACAGGATCTTAGAGTCATGTTGAAGTTTGTCCTGAACAGGATATGGTGGCCTGTTGACCTGAGCCTCTGAATATTTTGCCCAGAAAGGAGTCATTCTGGTTTTGAGTGTAGATAAGGAAAAATGGCTAGAGAAAATCCCCTGAGAAAGTGCCAGTCTTTTCTGTAGAAAGTCAATTTTCCTAAGAGGTGGAGTCTTTAAGAGACTCATTTGCATAATTCCAGGAATTTAAATACAGCCTGTTCTTGTGTACTTTTGCCTGATGAAGCAGCAGTGAGCTCTGAGTAGGATAGATGTTAGCCAATCTCCAAGTAGAAGTTGAAGGGAGAGGACAGTCCAGTGGTGGAAAGGAATTTACCCTGTGTGCGAGAAACCATGACTCCTGATGCTGAAAGAGCTAAATGTTCAGTCTGTGTCTGATGCTCTTTTCTTAGCGGAAAAGGCCCAGTGGCTAAATCTGTTCCCCAAATCAAGGGAGTCGGGTCCCAAAATGTTAAGGACAAAGGGTTTCATCACACAGTTTATGTTAGTATTTTATATATCAGCATCTTCATGTTCAGATGCCATTATACTGTAGAATTTGTACTCAATGCATGGCGTCGAAACACTTATTTATTTTAAAAATGTATATTCTGCTTAAAAACATAAGTGGATCATAACAGCAACATATACAATGAAAATTTGACAGTAAAAAAAAATCTCCTAAACACTTCATACTTATCAGCAGCCAGTTATAAACAAATAAAGATGACAAAAAGACTTTAACAAATAAATGAGTCTCTACCATTTCTTAAATGATACCAAACTGCTACATAGTCTAAGGCAGTGGTCTCAAACTCAAACCCTTTGCAGGGCCACATTTTGGATTTGTAGGTACTTGGAGGGCCTCAGAAATAAATAGTTAATGTCTTATTAAAGAAATGACAATTTTGCACGAGGTAAAACTCTTTATAGTTTCTAAATCTTTCCTTTTGGCTAAGTCTTAATAATAATATTGTCATTTATAGCTAAAGAGACATATGATCAAGAAACTGTTTTATTTTACTTTTGTGATTATGATAAACATACCGAGGGCCTCAAAATAGTACCTGGTGGGCCATGAGTTTGAGACCACTGGTCTAAGGGCTCCTAGTAATGAATTCCACAAACGTTTACCAGCAACGGAGATTGCAGAAGATTGTGGTGAAATCAGTTAGCTTAGCAAGGTTTAACAAAGGTTTGGATAATTTCTTAAAAGAGAAGTCCATAGGCCATTATTGATATGGCTTGGGGAAATCCATTGCTAAATGGGATCGTCACGTGGGTTCTCTTCACAGAGAAAGGTAGGGGTGGGTCATTAAGGTGGGCAGACTAGATGGGCCGTGGCGTCTATTTCTATGTTTCTATGTTTCTATTCCTAGAATAAGCAGCATAAAATCTGTTTTACTACTTGGGATCTAGCTAGGTACTTGGGACCTGGGTTGGCCACTGTTGGAAACAGGATAATGGTCTTGATGGACTTTCGGTCTGTCCCAGCACGGCAATTCTTAGGTTCTTAATTTTGTTTCTGCATAGTGGCACTTAACAAAATCAGATGCCACTCTTTTCAGCTACAGTGGCAAAAAAAAAAAATAAAAAAGCTCAGAATTTAGGAAGCTGGTTGTTTGGGCTGAGAACTTTTCAGCACCCCCTCGTAATATACAAAGTTATATAGGGAAAGTGGGTGGTGCAGTTCAGCACTTTTGCCACAATTGTACACGGACTCTTTTGCCAAAGATCTGATTTTTTTTTTTAAATGTGATTTTCACGTTAGTTGAATGAATTGATATCATAAGAGAAACCAGTTGCAGTGCCAACTCTTTTGGGAAAGAATTTTGCCACCTTGACCCTAAAAAAAAAATTGTTTATAATTTTTTGACTAATTGGAAAAAAAAAAATAAAGGTAACTCTAAACATTCATTAACATTAGGTTGGTTTGATTCATTTTAGAAACCATAGCTGTATACCCAGGCCATATCTGTAGTTCAATTCCTATGCCATCTATAAATATACAAATATGCATGCCCTTTTCAAAGCTCTCATTTTTCTTGCCTTTTCAGACCTCTTCACATTTTTCTTGTTTCATTATCATAATCACTGAGCACAACACAGTACCTACAACTGAACTCTTATTTAAACACCTCTTGGAAACATTTAATGGTTCTATTAAAGACATCAGGGGAAAAAAAGTCCCTATTACTTTATACCATGTTCCTTCCCAGGATATAATAATAATAATAATAATAATAACTTTATTTTTGTATACCGCAGTACCAGAATAGTTCAGAGCGGTTTACATGACAAGAGACTGTACATCTACAGCGAAATTTACAAATAAGTCAATCAATCAATATAACTTAGCGAGTCGGGAGCAGGCAAGAAGGAGACAGAGAGGTTATAAACAAGTCAATCAGCGTGGCTTAGGAAGTCGGGTGCAGGTAGGTGGGAGGTGCAGGAAGGTGGGAGGTACAAGGCATAGTTAAAAGTTGAGTTACAAGGAGGGCGGGAGTCAGAGATATTTGTCAAAGAGATACGTTTTGATTGACTTCCTGAAAGTTTGGTAGGAGGGAGAATTAGAGATGAGAGTGGATAGACATTTGTTCCATTTGCATGCCTGGAACGCCAGGGATCTGTCGAGGAATCTCTTGTAGATGCAGCACTTTAGGGATGGGAAGGCAAACAAGTGGGCGTTACGTGTGCGGGTGGGGCCCCGGACGGACAAAGTGATCTGATAGGTACATTGGGGACGAGCCTGTTATAAGCAATAACCTAAAATATATTCCACATATCACATATTCCACATATCAAACAAGTGTACGCTGAAGACATAACAAACATGGACAGATCCTAAACTCCTCATTTTAAGCATTTGCACCCCCTTTTCCTCCCCTCCAAACTTTCCCCTGCGAGGATATAGAAGGGATAATTCTGTAACTACGTAGGTACGTAATGTTAGGAAGCAAAGACTGGATTCAGCAAATGAAACATAGAAATAGACGGCAGATAAGGGCCATGGCCCATCTAGTCTGCCCACCCCAATGACCCTCCCCTGGTGCCAGAAAAATTCATGCAAAACTCATATTTTATTTAGGGCGATCTGCACCAAGCACCCTTTATAGAATAGCACTTAAGCCATGATTCTAGAGAATGACATGGGGACAAATTTTTCCCCGTCCCCCGCGGGGAACTCATTTTCCCATCCTGACCCCGCAAGTTCTTTTCCTGTCCCTGCAAGCTCTGTCCTCATTTGCACAAACATCAAATGCTTTAAAATCCTAAGCGTTCGAGGCTTGTGCGGTTAAGGCAGAGCTTATAGGAATGGGGCAGGGACAGGGATAGAGACAAAACTCATGGGAACAGGACAGGGAAATTGAGTTCCTGTGGGGATGGGAAAAAATTTGTCCCCATGTCATTCTCTATCTGATTCTATAAATGACGCCTAAAGTTAGTTACCTATAGCGGCATACCTAGCTGATCAAGGCATCTATCCTACCCCCCTTTTTATGAAGCCATGTTAGGCTTGGTTTTTTTTTTTTTTTTTTAGCTCTGATGCTCATAGAATTCCTCTGCTTGCCTTGGATCAGTGGATGGAATATTGCTAATCTTTGGGTTTTTTCCCAGGTACTAGTGACCTGGGTTGGCTACTGTGTGGACGGGCTACTGGACTAGATTGGCCATTGGTCTGACCCAATAAGGCTATTCTTATGTTTTTAAGATATAAATTGCACTTAATAATAATAATAACAGTTTATATACTGCAGGACCGTGAAGTTCTATGCGGTTTACAAAGATTAAAAGATGGTACAAACTGATTGAACTTAACAGAGGTGAAAGAAAGTGGTTAATAGGTCAAGAGAACCGTAATTGAAGAGAAAGAGTTGTACGGGTCAGTTGTCTAGATACTTCAGGAACAGATATGTTTTTAGGCGCTTCCTGAATTCCTCATAAGTACTGGGCGAAAGCAGTTGTTCTAGATCTTTATCCCATAATGCTGCCTGATATGAGAGAAGGTGTTGATGGTGTTTTTTGAGTTTACATCCTCTAACTGGGGGGGGAGGGGGAAACGAAGTTCGAATGTGAGCTTCTCTTATACCTGTTGGCTGAGAAGGAGAAAAGGTCAATTATGTATTTAGGGGCTAGTCCATATAGTACTTTAAAGCAGAGGCAGGCGAACTTAAACTTTACACGTGCCTCCATCGGATCACTTAATTGGATGATAGGCGCCTAACCTTGTAGGCATCAACCACTTTTGAGGTAGGTTCCTAATCAAAGGTACCCACTAGAAAATAGGGGTGGCTAGGAGGTGGATCGTGGGCATGTTTTTCATGTAGGTATCTGTTTTGGACATAGATACTCTCACTTAGCCCAAGAAAACCCTGGCATAAATATGGTTTACCTAAGGTTAGGACGCCTATCAATGATTAAGCCCATTTTAGGCACCATTAGGTATGATTCTATAAAGTGGGTACAAATTAATAGAATCACGCTTAAGTGACACACTACTTGGTGCCTAATTCTTAGGTGCCATTTATAAAATCGGATCCTTAGTGCCAATTCTAATACCCAGCATTGGGTACGAGGACTCATGCCTGCTGAAACTTGGGGAAAACCTTCACACCGAACTGATGGCAGTTGGGTATTTGAATGACCCTATTCTATAACACTCTACCTAAATTTTAGAAATGCCCCAGATCTGTGTATCATCGCCAGCAGCAAAGGAGACATGCTGTATCTACTGAGAAAAGTCATAGCCGAAAGTCATAGCATAGGATTAGAACTGACGATAAACAAGACGAAGATCATGAATATGGAAAATGATGAAGATTTTGAGCTTGAAGGCGATAGAATAGAAGTTGTAAAGGATTTCAATCTCCTGGGCACTTTTGTAAAGAAAAAATCCACTAGCATGGAAAAATCCACTAGCATCCTCTAGTACCTTCCTTCACATCATTCATTAACCATGCTGGCTGCTGTTTGGTCTTCCTTCCTCCTTTTTTAATACATAGAATATATTTATTTATTTAATTTTCTATACTGTTCTCCCAGGGAAGCTCAGGACAGTTTACATGAATTTATTCAGGTACTCAAACATGTTTCACTGTCTGTCCCAAAACACAAAACTATGTCGGGCAGTTGGGTCACAAAAAGACAGTGTAGATCTCCAGAAAGATCTAAATCAGATGGAGGAATGGGCGGAAAAGTGGCAGATGAACATAGACAAAGGCAAGGTGATGCACCTGGGTATGAAAAATAAGGAACATGAATATAAAATGTTAGGTGTAACTTTGGCCAAAACCAAACAAGAAAGGGATCTGGGGGTACTGATAAACAGGAACCTGATGCCGTCGGCTCAATGCGCAGCAGCGGCAAAGAAAGCAAACAGAATGTTGGGCATGATAAAGAAAGGGATCACGAATAGATCGGCGGCCATTATAATGCCGCTTTACAGAGCAATGGTCAGACCACACTTAGAGTACTGTGTCCAACACTGGTTTCCATACCTAAAAAAGGATATAACCCTGCTGGAAAGGGTGCAGAGGCGAGCCACGAAGCTAGTAAAAGGTATGGAAAATTTGAGCTACAAAGAACGCCTCGGAAGACTGGGACTGCTCACTCTCGAGAAAAGGAGACTGCGAGGGGATATGATTGAGACTTTTAAAATACTGAAAGGATTCGACAAAATAGAGCAAGAAGAATCGTTGTTCACATTGTCAAAAGTGACACGGACAAGAAGTCATGGACCAAAGCTGAGGGGCAGCAGGCTTAGGACAAATGTCAGGAAGTTCTGTTTCACACAGCGAGTGGTGGACACTTGGAATGCTCTCCTGGAGGAGGTGGTGACGGAGTCTACCATTCTGGGTTTCAAGCGTAAGTTGGATGCACACCTCCTTGCAAATCACATTGAGGGATACGAGTGATCAGGGTCTCCATCTGGGAGCACCTGGCTTAGCCTCTGCGTGTGCGGGTCGCTGGAATAGATGGACCTAGGGTCTGATCCGGTGAAGGCGTTTCTTATGTTCTTATCTATCTAATGTACCCTAGCCTGCAGCAATGTGGGGGTTAAGTGACTTGCTAAGGGTCATAAGGAGCAGCGGGGGTTTGAACCCACAACCTCAGGGTGCTGAGACTGTAGCTTTAACCAATGCAGAGCGTTCCAGATTTCTACCACTCTCTGGGTGAAGAAGAACTTCCTTACGTTTTACGGAATCTTTTCCCTTCTAAGTTTAGTGAATGCCCTCTCGTTCTCTTCACCTTGGAGAGGGTGAACAATCTCTATCTACTAAGTCAATTTGCTTCAATATCTTGAATGTTTCGATTATGTCCCCTCTCAGTCTTCTCTATTCAAGGGAGAAGAGGCCCAGTTTCTCTAGCTTCTCATTGTTTGGCAACTCCCCCAGTCCCTTAACCATTTTTGTCGCTCTTCTCTGGACCCTTTCGAGTAGTACTATGTCCTTTTTCATGTACAGCGACCAATGTTGGACGCAGTACTCCAGGTGGGGACGTACCATGGCCTGGTATAATGGCATGATAACCTATTCAGATCTGTTTATGATCCCCTTCTTAATCATTCCTAGCATTCTGTTTGCCCTTTTCACCGCCGCCGAAAATTGGGCGGACAGTTTCATTGACTTGTCTACAAGTACTCCCAAGTCTCTTTCCTGGGGACTCTCTCTCTTTGGCCCTGTCTCCTTGGCCCCAAAAGGAGGGAAAGGGACACTTAGCCTTGTTGAAATGCTCCCCGGATAAGTCCACGGGGCTTACCTAAACAGTAAGGCTTACCTAAACAGTAAACACATTGCTCTTGCCTAGACTGACAGATCTCTGAATTCTAACATGTGAAAGCTATAGCTAAAGACTGAAGTTGAAGTAATTTAATTCAAATTAGCATTTCTATTCCATTTAAACCAAATGAATTCAAGATGGATTACAGACTCCAAAAACAAGTTAAGACAATACAAAAAAATATATCCAATTACAATGACATTTATAATGTGATGTCTGTTTATAATGAATTTCAATGAATTTATCATACTTATTACAATAAAATAAATTTCAACAAATCAATCATGCAACCCAATTCTTACACCTATTACATACACTGATATTCCTGTCACGACAGCAGCAAGTCTTCAACAGATTAAATCTGGATACTGCTTTTAATCTTTTTAAAAATAAGAACAAATATTAATTCTTTAATTTATTTTTTCACATTCAGGGTTCCTTTTACAAAGCTGTACTAGTGATTCCCGTGCGGCAAATGTGATCATAGGAATAGAATGGGCTTTGTCACATTTGCTGTGCGGGAAATCGCTAACACGGCTTTGTAAAGGGAGCCTTAAGAGAGATCAGTTTCTTCCAAATCTTTAAATATATTCAAACTGGAGGGTACAAGACCATATAAAGGCTACAATTCAGATGCACGTTTCTCAATAATTCAGATCGCAACTTTGCTAAAGGATTGAAATTGTGTTTATTCCTATCAAAAGCAGCATCACTTACAGGGCACAAAATGAAATTGATCTTTCCTTTGATCTTTTATTAATGAAAACTATGGGGCTCATAATCAAAGAAAAAAAAACATTTAAAACATGGCCTAAATGGGTACTTGGATGATCAAAAAGCCTGATTGTCCAAGTACCCATAACCAAAGATAGCTTTAAACGTATCTAAATCAGCTTAGGCCTTTCCTCTGCCTCTAAACACATAGAGCAAAAAGAGGCGTTTTTAGAGGAGGGGAAAGGGTGGGAGGTGGACCGACTTAGACAACAGGTATAACCAAAACCAAAAACAGGCTGCCTAGTTGGCACTTATACGTTTTGACTTAGACCAAGTCAAAACAGGTATAACTGCCGAAAAAGGGGCCGCTGAGCTGATCGCTGCTGCCGTTATGAACTCAGAGGCCCCAGCATCCTGCCCACCCCCTACTGCAACCATCACGGCAGGAGCGATCCTCACCCCGAAGTGCCGCAGTTCGGGGGGGGGGGGTGGCCGATCGCCGTCACGGCAAGAGAAATGACCAATCTCTCCTGCCGCGATCCAACCCTCCTCGCGACAAGATCAGGGCAGGAGGGAGCCCAACCCCTCCTGCCCCGGTGACCTGCGATCCCCCCGACACGATTGGGGCAGCAGGGAGCTCAGGCCCTCCTGCCCCAGCAACCTGCGATCCCCCTGACACGATTAGTGCAGGAGGGAGCCCAACCCCTCCTGCCACGCCGAAACCCCCTACCACCCACCCCCACTAAGATACGGGAAGGAGGAATCCCAGGCACTCCTGCCCTCGACGGACCCTCCCCCACGATCGCCCCTCCTGAACTCCCGTTCGGCCCTCCCAAACCCCTCCTTTTGGATGTTTTTTTTAAGAATGGACATTTTCCTGCTTCTACTTTCAGTGTTTAGGGCCTAGGCCAAAAGGGGACTTAGACTTTTTTTTTTATTATGCTCCTCCACGCTTTTGTAACACTATTTTGCTTTGTGATTGTGTTTATGTTTAGAACATAAGTTTCTGTTGGCCCAAATCTGAGTTCTTACTTTAAGTTGATATACCACCAAACAACCCATCTCCTTCAGTCAGGGTTAGGTTACCATAAGACTCCAGAAAAGAGGATGTATGGAGACATCTGTGTTTTCCTTCCAATGCTTTCAATGGAAGTAAAGCCCAGATGTCTCCATACATCCTCCTTTTTCTGGATCCGTTTGGTAACCCAACTTTCACTAGAAATTTGCCAGTAATTATTGAGCCAAGAGTCCCGGCAAAGAATTTCCGGGCTTTAACTGGAATAAATTTGTCTAGGTGAGAAATTCAACTCACTGCCTCATTAGATAACTGGGTTACAGGCTGAATATCCAGTTAGATCCTTCTGACCCCCATAGAACTCCACCCAAACCATTGTCCCACTCTTAAACACACCCCGTAAGATCTTACCCTCCTACCCATGAAGCAGCAACCATGCTGGACCTCCAGTAGGGTCCCTGGTGATCTAGGGACGAAGAGCGAAGTAATAAAATTTGCAGATGACACCAAGCTATTCAATGGGGCTAGGACTAAAGAGGACTGCGAAGATTTACAAAGGGACCTAAACAAACTAGGGGAGTGGGCGACGAGATGGCAGATGAAGTTCAATGTAGAGAAATGCTGTACTTAGTAATAGGTTAGAGAAACACAGCTGCGGCGATCTCAGCGGTATAGAACAGATGGCTGCCGTTTCCTAAGAGTCTATAAGAAATGGGAGGTTATAATGCTGGTTCAAAGCCGACACTTGGGGCTCCTTTTACAAAGGTGCGGTAGCGTTTTTAGCGCACGCACACGATTAGTGCGCGCTAGCCGAAAAGTTACCACCTGCTTAAAAGGAGGCGGTAGCGGCTAGTGCGTGCGGCATTCTAGCACGTGCTAAAACTGCTAGCGCACCTTTGTAAAAGGAGTCCTTGGAATTTGATGCTGCAAAATATTTTCTCTCCTAGCCTTAAGATGCTATGCTAAAGTGGTCTTATATTAAGCATTATCTCCATACGATTTAGTGCAGATTATAACAAAGAGATCTCAGCATTAAACAGAAAAAAAAAAAAAAATTCATTATATGATCTGTACAATCCAGTTATCAAATAAGTAAGTTTTTATACGTTTATGAAAAGATAGTAAGACCCGGACGTTCTAATTTGAATTGGTAGACTATTCCAAACCTTTATATTCTGGTAATTAAATAACTGACATTAAATTAAACAGACTCCACCTCTAATTAAGTTTACCTGTTTGATATTGATCTTTCCCTGTTTGGGAGTGTACCATTTTTCTTGGTGGGGGTGGGATGGGAAGTGGGGTGGGGGTTTCTTTCTGTGGGGTTGGGGTGTTGCTTTTGATCGTGGAGGACTCAGAGTCCATTCCTCCGCGGTTTTTGGTTGAAATTGTAAACCTTGTTTGCTACTAATGTTGTACCTGCTGTTGTCAATGCTTAATAAAAAAGATTTAGATATAAATTAAATAATTTGACGCCTCTCAGCGATGGATAAGAAAGTAAATTGTCCTCCAACATAACGCAGGTTTTTACGACTTTGCATAATTCGACAGTAGTTGGTTATGCCAACTGAATTCTTTGCTGTCAAGGACATATATACCATACTGTGCCACACTTTCACAAGAGATAATGATGTCACAAATAAGTGAAGGCAGTGCTGCTTTAGTTTAAAGGGGTGTATATTTCAAAAACGGAGGAAAAGGCCTCAGACAAATGCCCTCCCACCACCACAATGGTGGATAAAGGTGGTTGGGTGGTAACCTCATTGGCAGAAAACCTCCATTGCACTCCCTATTAAGTAAACTATAAGCAGGGCTGTCTCTGCAAATGATAGATGAAAAAAACTTTCAACTTATCTATGATCGGTACCGATCATAGGGAGTGCAATGGAGGTTTTCTGCCAATGAGGTTACCACCCAACCACCTTTATCCACCATTGTGGTGGTGGGAGGGCATTTGTCTGAGGCCTTTTCCTCCGTTTTTGAAATATACACCCCTTTAAACTAAAGCAGCACTGCCTTCACTTATTTGTGACATCATCATCTCTTGTGAAAGTGTGGCACAGTATATTCATTGATATTTCACATATCCGAGTTTCTTTTGCTATATATTAAGGACTTATATATACCATACAGACAATGTTAGATGTTATTCTAAAGGAAGTGTACCAGAAAAAAATTGGAAAAAAGCTTTTAGCTACCTGTTAGAAATCTACACCACTCCAATGAAAATATATATATAAAGGAACCTCAGTACGGGCTCAGTCAACCCTTCATTTTTGTTTTGGCCTCGGACGAGTGTTCATGGATGATTAGCACCAGACCAGTAAGGTCTAAATCAGGGGTGTCCAACCTGCTGCCCGAGGGCCGCATGCGGCCCTGTGAAGTATTTTGTGCGGTCCCGGTCAAGGGCGATGCAGTGTTTTCCTCTGTTGCCCCTGGGTGTTTACTGTCTTGCCAGCTCCCTCCTCTGTCTTGCTGCAGCATTTGCGCATTTGTGCGGCCCCAGAAACCTTTTATTTTGGCCAATGCGGCCCAGGGAAGCCAAAAGGTTGGACACCCCTGGTCTAAATGAACATCATAACGTTCCTGGTAAATTTTTTTTTTTAAGTTTAATGTTTTTAAAGTTTAATGTAAACACAGAATGTGGATTAAAAACAAGAGCAAAAAGCCTAAGGGCTCCTTTTACAAAGCCGCTTTAGTGGCAAATTACCGCGTGTAATAGCGCGTGCTAATTTGCCGGCTGTGCTAGCTGCTGCCGCCTCCTCTTGAGCAGGCGGTAGTTTTTCGGCTAGCGCAGGGGTTAGTGCACGCTAAAAAGGTGCGTGTGACAAAGCCACTAATGCGGCTTCTTAAAAGGAGCTCTAAGAGGCGTTTTTAACCCCCTCCCCCAGAGAAAAATCCAAAACACAATCAAAGTGATAATAATAATAAAAAAGTGAAATTCATAACGTTGCTAAAAAGCAAACAAGCTGAGGTAAAAATTAAACCTAGTTGAGTCCCATCAAGTTCACATCGTCTCTCTGTCTCCACTCGATGGGGCCCTGTTTCGAAATCTTAGCCTGGAGCAGGGAAGCAATACTGGAGAGATGAAAGAACAGCCAGTTCATTCAATATAGGCCAGCAACAATAAATCCTGCAGATAATAGCTTGGCACAATCACACTGAAGCTGAAGCAATGTTATGATGTATGGGGCGGTGTACATTTAGACTTTACTGGTCTGGTGCTAGTCATCCATGGACATTCGCCTGGGGCCAAAACAAAAACGAAGGGTTGACTGAGCCCGTACTGAGGTTCCTTTATATTTATATTTTCATTGGACGGCTGTGGATTTCTAACAGGTAGCTTAAAGCTTTTTGCCAATTTCTTTCTGGTACATTTGTTCTCTTATTGGTAAAGTTTTGGTTTTTTTTGAAGCCTATTCTAAAGGAAGACCGTAATGATGTAGGTTTAGTTTGATGAAGCCTAACTGGAAAAAAATTACAGTATAGACACCGTAATCCTATTTTCCTTCAGTCATGTAGAAAAAGGGTGAAATAGATACCCCACGTCCACAACACCCACAGCAGGACAGAATTATGGGTAAACACTTCTGGTACCTGTCTGCTTTTCCTGTTATTATATAGCTTGACTATCTAAAATTTCTTGACATTAGACTGGAGAGCTAAACTAAAGTAAACTAAACTAAACCTTAAGTTTATATACCGCATCATCTCCACCTTTGTGGAGCTTGGCGCGGTTTACAAGAACTTAAAATATAGGAAGAGAAGGAAAAAAAAGGTTTACATGAACTTATATATAGAAGAGTAAGGGGGGATAGAATTACATTTTAGTGAAAAGCCGGGTTTTCAGTTGCTTGCGGAATAATTGGAGGGAGCCCAGGTTCCGCAGCGGGGTAGTAAGGTCGTTCCAAAGACCTGTGATTCCGAAGATTTGAAGAAAAATGACGTCTTCAAATTATCCAAAATACCGCTATTAAATTGATTTACAATGCAAAGAAATTTGACCACGTTACTCCTTTATTGATCGATGCCCATTGGCTTCCTATAAGCCATCGTATTTTATACAAGGTTTTACTGCTTATATTCAAAACTTTAATTTACAATGAACCTCAGTTTATTGCAAGAATGTTAATTCCGTATAATCCCTCTCGCTCTTTAAGATCATCTTCCCAAAATTTATTAGTCATACCCTCTTTGAAAGCAATAGGAACAAGAAGAGCAGATATGTCCTCTGTCATGGGCCCACAATGGTGGAACTCTCTTCCTCAATTTATTGCAATTGAAAGAGATTTACATTCTTTTAAAAAATCTCTGAAAACACACCTTTTTAAAGATGCTTTTAATTCTTAATTTTTTAATTATTCTTAGCATTTTAATTTTTAATCCAACCCTTTCCCTTATTTTTTTTCCCTTTTTGTTTTCCTAACTAAGACAAATGTAATCTTTTCCCTTTCTTTCCCTCCGCCCTAAGTTTGTCCTGTCCTAATCTACTGTTATTGAGTTTTAATATTGTATATCTATATTTTATGTTTTATATTGTACATCGCTTTGTAAACAGATTCAGCGATAAATCAAATGTTAATAAACCTTGAACCTTAAACCTTGATTTTCCCAGCCTGCAGAGCGAATATCGTGTAGAGAGGGGAAGGATAGTTTATACCTTTGGGCGGGTCTGGTAGAGTCAGGACTCGCGGAGTTATATAAAATAGTGGGATTAAGGGAGGAAGGATGCCGTGAATGATCTTAAAAAGCCAGGGCTTTTTATTTAAAAATCCAGAAATCAATTTATACCACTAGGGTGGGTGGGGGGATGGGGGGTGTATTATTTATTTAGAGGTATAAATTTCATAATATTCTATAATATTGATGAGTATAATATAATATCATTACTGTTATAGGTTAAGAAGGGATTTAAAATTTTTATTGTAATATTTCTGATGTTAATAGTGTATTTTCATATAGTTGGTTTTTTGTTTTTTTTCGATTTTTCAAATGTATACATTGTCAAGTTCAAAATATCAATAAAGAAATTAAAAAAAAAAAAAAAAACCAGGGCTGTCCCTATCACTATGGTCTTGGCCAGGAGGTGAGACCAATAGACAATTTGATAACTTTGGGCTCCTTTTACGAAGCCGCGTTAGCGGTTTAACGTGCATAATAGCGTGCGCTAATTTGCCGGCCACGCTGACCGCTACCGCCTCCTCTTGAGCAGGCGGTTAGTTTTTTCGGCTAGCGCAGGGGTTAGCGCGCGCTACAAAGTTGCGTGCGAAAAAGCCACTGACGCGGCTTCGGCAAAGGAGCCTTTTGTGTAGCGTGTAGAATTCTTTGTAACATACGGGAGGGTGCTGAAAAGTTCTCAGCCCAACCAACCAGCTTCCTAAATTCTGAGCATTATTTTGCCACTGTAGCTGTAAAAGAGTGTTATATTACATAGAAACATAGAAAAAGGCGGCAGAAAAGGGCTATAGCCCACCAAGTCTGCCCATTCCAAGTATCTCCCCCCCCCTGAATTCACTCCCTTAAAGATCCCACGTGAGTATCCCATTTTCTCTTAAAATCCGCCACGCTTCTGGCCTCAATCACCTGCAGTGGGAGTCTGTTCCAATGATCCACCACTCTTTCGGTGAAGAAGTACTTCCTGGAGTCGGCATGAAACTTTCCTCCCCTGATTTTCAGCGGATGTCCTCTGGTGGTCGAGGGTCCCATGAGCCAGAAGATATCATCCTCCGACTTTATACGTCCCGTGATGTACTTATACGTTTCAATCATGTCTCCCCGTTCTCTTCTTTCCTCAAGTGAGTATAGCCGCAATTTTTTTAGTCTTTCTTCGTACGTGAGATCCTTGAGCCCCAAGACCATCCTGGTGGCCATTCGCTGAACCGACTCGATCCTCAGCACGTCCTTTCGGTAGTGTGGTCTCCAAAACTGAACACAGTACTCCAAGTGAGGCCTCACCATGGCTCTGTACAACGGCATCATAACTTCAGGTCTCCTGCTGACGAAACCTCTGCGGATACACCCCATCATTTGTCTTGCCCTGGAGGAAGCCTTCTCCACTTGATTGGCAACCTTCATGTCCTCACTAATGATCACCCCTAGATCGCGTTCTGCCGTGGTCCTAACCAAGTCTCACCATTTAGTACATAAGTTCTACGCGGGTTTCTCTTACCCAGGTGCATTATTATGTCATTAAGTGTCAATTTGCAGAAACAAAGGGTCAAATTCTATAAGAAGCGCCCAAAAGTTAGGCACTGACTTAGGCACCGTTCAGCGTGATTCAAATAAAATTGGGTGCTGTTTAGTGAATCACACCGAGCGGCTCCTATTTTGGAGGCACCCAATTAAATAGGCTACCTCTAAGCACAACTAAAACTTAGGCACCCATGCGAGTGCTTAAGCATGCTTAAGAGCAGCGATTCTGTAACAAGGTGCATAACACAAAGCCACACCCATACCTTTTTTTTTTTTAATATAAATCTTTATTAATTTTCAATTCGAGAACAGTGCATTAAATATATACATACAATTAATGTCATAGACAGCACTTACAATCAGGACTGGATTAACCAATAGGCTAAAAGGGAAAATTAAGTCTGTCCCAATTTTTTCCAGTTCTTGGTAATCATTTGCATGGCTATCCCAGTCATAATGATAAAGTATCTGCTTTTATACCTTTCTAAAAGAGGTTTAGTTGACAACAATGTCCCACAGATTACCACCTCATAGGACAGCGGAATCGAAGACTCCAGTATCAAATTAATTTGTCCCCATATTGATTTCCAAAAATTGATTATCAAGGGACAATAGAACAACAGATGATCCAGTGTCCCTATTTCAAGATGACGGTGCCAGCACCTATTAGACTTTGAACTGTCCAACTTTTGTAAACGAACTGGGGGTCCAAAAAATGATATGTAACAAAATGAACCAGGTTTATCTCATAGATGCTGATGCTGTAGATCTCATCCTCCAAGTCCAAATCCGTGGCCATAGAGTAGCAGAAATCTGCTGCTTTATCTCAATGCTCCAAATGTCTTTTAAGCTTGTTTTGGGGTTTTTATTTAAATACTCAGATATTAATTTGTACCACTTGGCGGCCTGATGCCCTTGGAAATATGTCTGGAAACATAGGCCCGGCAAGCTATACTGATTTTTTAAATTTTGCCAATCAGGGAACCCTTTCTGAATGGCCTGTTTCAATTGCAACCTTTTAAAAGCTTGAGACTTTGAGATGCCGAATGATTGTTGCAGTTGTAATAAATTTAACCTTTTCCCATTTGAGATCACATCATCTAAAGTACATATACCTGCCTGCAGCCAATGTTTCCAGAGGATCTTAGACTCGCCAATTTGAATCTTTGAGTTCAACCATAAGGATTGACACGTGGATTATTGTATTGGAATAGATGTTAATTTATTCATGAATTTTAATGTGTTCCAGGTGGAAAAAAGAATACTATTGTCCTTATATACTCAAAATGTGGCACAAATGTAATGGGGATATAAGATGACTCTAAGTTCAGCCAATCCAGCAGATTCTTCATGAGTTCAGGAAGGATCCAATACATACCCTGACGCAAAATGAAAGCTTGATGATATCTATAAAAATATGGAAAATTTATCCGCCTCCCCTCCCCCGCCAATTGTGATTTTTGAAGGCCGCCTAAATTTTTAGAGGCACCTTGTTACAGAATCGCTCTTTTTAATAGGCACCTATGCTTCATTAGTGCTGATTAAAAAGCTTAATTGAGCTTGTTATTCAATTAAGAGAGGCGCCGATCTAGTTGGGGGGTCTCAACAATAGGTCCTTAATATTAGGCGCCGGTTACAGAATTTGGGCCAAAATTCTATGATACGACATTGTTTCAGATCATTGATTGAACCATATCCACGTCATTCTCTTCTTGATCAGGCTGAAAACTTTTCAGCACCTCCTCATATTGTGAAGACTTTCAATTTCTGGCAACCAGAGCTGAGATTGTGATGTCATAATGCCTCATTCCACCAATAAGAGCCAACCTCATCAGTGATGTCACAATGGCTTCATTGTCCTATACTTGACTCACTTTTATTACATACCAAGGGGTGCTGAAAAGTTCTCAGCCCAACCAACCAACTTCCAACTGAAAAGAGTGTTATCTTATTTCGTTGTGCCAATTTGCAGAAACAAAATTCTATATTTTGACATTGTTTCAGATTATTGATTGAACCGTATCCACATCATTCTCTTCTTGGCTGGGCTGAGAACTTTTCAGCACCCCCTCATATTTACCTGTATGCAAAATTCTATGTAACAATATGTTGCCCGTAACCCACCTAGAATTCTAATTAATGAGGATATGGCAGGATATAAGATTGAAAAAAAAACCCAAACCAACAAATATTCAGAATAAAGCTGCTAATAGTGGAAGGAAACAGGCTGAAAGCATGGAGAAAAAGACCTCAGTGTTTCAAGGAAACAACCAAGAAACTATATGTTCAGTTATAAACTGCCATACAAAACACATCCCAGATCAAAAAACTCCATGGAAAAGATTCATAAAGATACAGTTTCCATGGAGTTTTTTGATCTGGGATGTGTTTTGTATGGCAGTTTATAACTGAACATATAGTTTCTTGGTTGTTTCCTTGAAACACTGAGGTCTTTTTCTCCATGTTAGTTACTTGCCTTTCAGCCTGTTTCTTTCCACTATTAGCAGCTTTATTCTGAATATTTGTTGGTTATTTTTTTGATTTTTTTGGATATTCAGCTTGTATACTTTTTGATAAAGGATATAAGATTGCACATAACATAATATAACAAGATCTGAATCTGGGCTTCCCAGTTTATACTTTGGAAATCCTCTTTCCAAATTTAATCTCCTCCTAGAATCTGTGTATCTGTTAATTGGATGGTCCCCATTTCCCTGGATAGAATAGGATTTCTGAGACCACCAGATTAATTCTTACCTAGCAACTAGTGATGTTGTTATAACTCCAAAACCTAGTAACATTAGTGAAGGCTCTGGAAATCTTTATGCACACTATCCCCTTAATTCTATAAAAAGCACAGAAAATTATGCACACAAATTTTGGCACATGTTCAATTTGCATTCACAATTTAATTGAATAACAAGCTAATTAGTGTCAATAATTGGTGTTTCAACAAGCAATAATTGACACTAATTACAATTAATTATAAGTTACATGTGTTAATTTAGTCACGGAATCCATGCTTACTTTTTGCATGAGTGAAAAAAGGGCACGGAAATGGGTGAGTCATGGGCGGCTCAGGAGCATTCCTTTAAGTTACGTGTGCCCTAGGCAGCAGAATCCTGTGGCACAGCCTCTCACCAAATCCCGACTCCCCCCACCCACCTATTCCCAGCACTGTACTTTTAAATCTTCGGGCAGCCAACGCGCAGCGTTAACGAGCAGGCCTGCCCCTGGAAGTAGAATAAAGGGTTCCGGGGCAGGCCTGTTCATTGGCGCTGCGTGGCGGCTGCACAAAGATTTAAAAGTACAGTGCCGGGAGGTGGATGGGTAGGCGGGAGCCAATCGACAACTGCCAATCTTTGAGGAGGCCATAGCCTCTATGGCCTCCCCCGTTCCGATGCGCAGTTATAAAATAAGGACATCTGTGCCTAAATTCGGTGCTGCTGGTTTAGGCATAGTTCCCAGGTATAAGCGCTATTCTATAAACCAGGGCCGCCATCAGAAATTTCTGGGCCCCTTACTGAGCAATCCTATTGTGCCCCCCCACGCACCCCTTACATATTGCAGTGAGCAGTACATCAATACACCCATTGTAAAACTAAACAAGCCAGACCAGCACAGATCAATCCTACACCGTCAATCCTAACAGAAAACCATGTCTTTCGAACACACAGAACACACAGAAAACACCTTCGCCTAGTATGGAATATGTCATCACAAACTAACCCCTCCCCCTTTTACAAAACTGTAGTATGGATTTTAGCCACGGTGGTAACAGCTCTGACGCTCATAGAATTCTGAGCATCAGAGCTGCTACCACCACGGCTGGCGCTAAAAAACGCTCCACAGTTTTGTAAAAGGGGGGATAAAATAGAAATAGCTCAGGGGTGCTCAAACTTTTTGGGCTTGTGAGCTACTTTAAAATGACCAAGTCAATATGATCTACCAACAATAAAATTAAAAAACACAAAGCACACTATATGCTGAGAAAATGTTAATTATCATTCCTATTCTGGTTTTTTTTCAAAGAAGTCAAGGCAGATGACTCTATGCATTGTCACCTCAGTAACAACCATGCATAAATAGACAAATATACCCCCCATCCTTTTTATTAAACCACAATAGCAGTTTTTAGCACAGGGAACTGCGCTAAATGCCCAGCGCTGCTCTCGACGCTCATAGGCTCCCTGTGCTAAAAAACACTATTGTGATTTAGTAAAAGGGGGCCATAGTGCAAAATATAGACAGCATATATAAATTCAGACACATTTTGATCACTAAATTTAAAATAAAATCATTTTTCCTACCTTGTCTGGTGATTTCATGAGTCTCTGGTTGCACTTTCATCTTCTGACTGTGCATCCAATCTTTCTTCCCTTCTTTCAGCCTGTATGCTTCCTCTCCTCCAGACCTCATTCCCTCCTCTAACTTTTTCTTCCTCTCTCCCTGCCCTTTCTTTATTTTTTCTCTCTTGATGCCCCCTTTCTTTTTTTCTGTTTCCTTTCTTTCTTTCTCCCTACCCTCCACAAAGCCACTGCTGCCACCATCGGGGGAAACAGGCCCCAAAGCCACCGCCGCAACCATCGGGGGAAACAAGCCCCAAAGCCACTGCCGCGGCTGCCCCAAGCTCTCTCTGCTTCCACCGACGTCAATTCTGCCGTCGGAGAGGAAATTCCGCCCAGCCAGGCAGCGATTGGCTGGCCCGAACTTCCTCTCTGACTGCAGTCTTAGGGCGGGTGCACAGCCGGGGCGGACCGCCCCCCCCCCCCTTGGTAGGACACTGAAGACGTGGCAGCGGCTCCTCTCACGAATCCCCACCTGCGTCGGAAGGGGATCTTGAGAGGAGCCGCCGCTGCATCTTTTAACTTTAAAATACAGGCCGCCGCCGCTTCCTCTCACCTCCTCCCGCCCTCGAGTGAGCGACAGAGGAAAGCGTATGAGCGACGCCACTGAAAATAGTGAGCGATCGCTCATGCGCTTACCTTAGAGCAGTGGTCTCAAACTCAAACCCTTTGCGGGGCCACATTTTGGATTTGTAGGTACTTGGAGGACCGCAGAAAAAAATAGTTAATGTCTTATTAAAGAAATGACAATTTTGCATGAAGTTAAACTCTTTATAGTTTATAAAACTTTCCTTTTAACAGTTTTACCTTATGCAAAATTGTCATTTCTTTAATAAGACATTAACTATTTTTTCTGCGGCCCTCCAAGTACTCTATTTTTTCTGCAGCACTCACATTTAAAGTTTAATATCTTTTCTTTCTCAAAACTGGCACATTTCTATTACTAAATTGAAAATAAAATCATTTTCCTACCTTTGTTTGGTAATTTCATCAGCCTCCTGTATGCTTCCTCTCCTCCAGACCTCATTCCCTCCCCCAACTTTTTCTTTCTTTTTCTATGTCTGTCTTTCTCTGATTCCTTGTCCCATTTTTTGCTTTGTTACTGGCTGCTTGTCCCCCCCCCTTCTTTCTTTTTTCCTTCTGGCTCCCTGCCCCCCCTTCTTTCTTTCTTCCTTCCTGCCCTCCCCATGCCACTGCCGCCAAAGGGGAATAGGCTGCTGCTGCTGCCATCGGGAACAGGCCGAGATCTCCACGGGGCCGACCAACTCTCGCCGTCCGACGTCAATTCTAACGTCGGAAAGGACGTTCCGGGCAGCCAGGCAGCGATTGGCTAGCCAGAACGTCCTCTCGACGTCAGAATTGAGGTCGGGCGGCGAGAGAAGCAGGGAGATTAAAGAGCATGGTGCCGGCGGTGAGAAGGGAAGGGAAGCAGTTGGGCACCCCTGCTCTAGACGAGCCGCGAGCCGCACTAGGAAGAACAGTGGAGGGTGACCAGCTGTGCGGACCGCTCCCCCCTTGGTATGCCACTGGAGCAGCAGCGTGTCTGGCCAGCTCATTCCATTCAAAGCCGCGGGTGGCGGCTCCTTGCGAGATCCGCGCCTGCGTCTGAAGCCTCTCTGATGTGATGTCAGAGAGGCTTCCGATGCAGGAGCGAATAGCGCAAGGAGCCGCCAACCCGCGGCTTTGAACGGAACGAACCGGCCAGACCCGCTGCTGCTCCAAAAGGAAGGAATTATCCAGTCCAGACCGCGGGCAGCAAATAAAACTTGGAGAGCCACATGCGGGCCGCGTGTTTGAGACAGCTGCCTTAGAGGGAACACTGCCTAGGACCCTGGGGGAGCCCGGGCCCCCTGTCAGCTCCGGGCCCCTGAATGCAGGACTGGTAGTACTGCCCTGATGGCAGCCCTGCTATAAACCATGTCTAAGTTTAAGTGCGGTTTATAGAATAGAGCTTTGTTGGTGCCATGTTTTCAGCTCAATTTATAGAATTTATCCCTAAAGGGCAATTCTATAACTTGGCATCTCAATTGAGGCATCCCAATGCCCTTAGCACCAATTCTATAAATGCATCTTGGCACCAAGATTATGGGTTACTGAATACTAGTACAAGGTTGGCATTGTCTGGCTCGTGTATTGGTGTGCCCTCTAGCATCATGTTTATGTTTATTAAAATCTTGACATCCCACTAAATGTTAAAACAAATCAGAGTGGTTAACAATTAAAAACTGTAAAATTATATTTGGAAAAGAATGCTATAATAGCTGTAGGATAGAGAAAACAATCACACAAGAAATACATATCCAAACATAAGAATAGCCTTACTGGGTCGGACCAATGGTCCATCAAGCCAAGTAGTCCGTTCTCATGGTGGCCAATCCAGGTCCCTCGTACCTGGAGTAGCAAATTCCATTCAGAATCCTAAAAAATAGCAAGATTCTGGAATATAAAAGAGTAACAAAAGATTCCAGAACCCCAAAGAGTAGCAAGATTCTAGAATCCCAGAGAGTAGCAACATTCCATGCTTCCAATCCAGGGGAAGCAGTAGCTTCCCCCATGTCTTTCTCAATAACAGACTATGGACCTTTCCTCCAGGAAATTGTCCAAACCTTTCTTAAAACCAGCTATGCCGAAATTCCACAATAAACAAGAAATAAACGAAAGCAGAAATAAGAGTATGAAGCGAGGAGAAATTCAGAAGTGAGCAAAGTGAGCAAATCCAATGCAACCAGTAGAATCCCTTCTTTACTACTTGAGCCAACTGTTGATCAAAGGAGATAATAGAGTCAAGTATAACCCCAAGATACCGAAAAGATGAAACAGTTGTAATATCAATCCCAAAAACATTAAGAGGAACCATTGATTCAGAAAATGCACCTATGAACCAGCAAGAGTTTTTGAAGGATTTAAAACCTGTTGAAGAGAGGAAATCCAGTAAGAGAAAGTGTTTACACATGCCTGTAATGGTGCCAGGTTACCTGAGAAGGGGTAAATAGGAGTGTTTGTTACAGTGGTTAGAGCTACAGCCTTGGCACCTTGAGGTTGTGGGTTCAAATCCTGCACTGCTCCTTGTGACCCTAGGCAAGTCACTTAATCCCTGTTGCCCCAGGTACATTAGATAGAGTAGGAATGCACCAGGACAGTTAGAGAAAAATGCTTGAGTACCTGAATATTTCTAATCCACATAGAATTGTAGGATATGCAGAATATAAATTGTTTAACAAAAAAAATCAAAAGAATGTCATCTGCAAAGATATACATTCTTAAATGTTTGTGGCTAGAACAGGGGTGTCTTTTTTTAATTTCTTTATTCATTTTAAAACTTTCAACAAGTAATTCATTATACAATCATATACACTATAATAATACTTATTAATCATACATTCACTGAAATCAAACTATAACTTCGCCCTCCCATCCTTCTTCCAATATAATCATATAATTTTATACATATAAAATCCTCCCCCCTTCCCCCTTATACTTCAATAATCAAAAGGAGAGAAATAAATTATTAATTACTCTATTATAATTAATCCTTACAATAATTTGTTAATGGCTCCCAGACCTCCATAAACTTTTTATAACTTCCTCGTTGGACAGCTATTATTTTCTCCATTTTAAAAATATGGCACAACGAATTCCACCAAAAACTATAACTTAATCTATCCTAATTTTGTATAATTATATATTATAATTTTATGCACTGCTTTCATTGTATGCTAATAGATCTCATGCATATTCATTGAGAAAATCCTGAAAACCCGACTGGATTGTGGCCTCGAGGATGGACTTTGACACCCCTGGGCTAGAGGCTGAGAAAAATGTTGAAAAGGGACGAGGACAAAATTGAGCAATCTCCATGGTGTTGAGAAAACAGCAGATTGTGAGGAAAGGGTGGAAACCTTGAAATTCCTATCGGAAAGGTAAGAAGAAAACCATGCAAGAGCCAGACCTGTGATTCCAATTGACTCGAGAAAAGAAAGGAGGAGCAAGTGGTCTACCGGGTCAAAGTCGGGGGGATGTTGTTCTGTTAGGAGACTTCAACATGCCTGATGTAGACTGGAACACACTCTCAGCGACAACTTGTGATAGCAGGAGGATATTGACGTCCATGAAGGGAGTACGACTCAAACAAATGGTACTAGAGCCCACCAGGGCCCAGGCCATCCTGGACCTGGTACTTACGAACGGGGAAAGCGTCTCGGAGGTCTCAGTGGGAGAAACGCTAGCCACCAGTGATCATAACATGGTATGGTTTAACCTTAAGAAAGGCTTCCCTAGATCACAAACAAAAACAAGGGTACTCAATTT
The DNA here is from genome assembly GCF_902459505.1 of Geotrypetes seraphini. NCBI lineage: Eukaryota > Metazoa > Chordata > Amphibia > Gymnophiona > Dermophiidae > Geotrypetes > Geotrypetes seraphini. Next base: position 35,536,658 of record NC_047086.1, on the reverse strand, counting down.
CCGGTGCACTGACTTCGCACGCATGGGAGATTTCGTCCATCAGACGCTGCAGGTTCAAGAAGTAACTGATAATGTGGAAGCTATGTGGTCAACCTTGAAATCGACTCTTCACGAGGCAACTATCCGCTACATAAAATCGGTAACTAAACAACAAAGAAAAAAGAAACCCCAATGGTTCACTGATGAGGTGTTGTACCTCGTCAAGGAGAAGAAAAGAGCATTTCTCTCATACAAACGCACCGGGGAAAAGGAAGCAAACATTGAATACAGGACAAAGTCTACAGTGGTCAAAACAGCAGTCAGGGAGGCCAAGCTTCAAATGGAAGAAACTCTAGTGAAGAACATTAAGAAAGGGGACAAATCCTTCTTCAGGTACTTTAGCGACAGGAAAAAGAACACAAACGGGATAACACGCCTTAGAACGCCAGACGGGGATTATGTGGAAACAGATTCCGATAAAGCCAAACTACTGAATGATTACTTCTGTTCAGTCTTTACCTGTGAGGCACCAGGGCACGGGCCACGGCTGGAAACAAAGCAAAGCATGGAAGACCCATTTCAGAATTTTGAGTTCACAACTGCTGATGTTTACAGAGAACTGTCAAGACTCAAGGTGAACAAAGCCATGGGACCGGACAATTTGCACCCAAGAGTGCTCAGAGAGCTATGCAATGTTCTGGCAAAACCGTTTGCCATGCTCTTCAATCTCTCCCTAAGTACGGGGAGAGTCCCCCTGGACTGGAAAACAGCTAACGTCGTTCCTCTGCACAAAAAGGGTTGCAGAGCAGAGCCTGCGAATTACAGACCGGTGAGTCTCACATCAATAGTGTGTAAACTCATGGAAACTCTACTTAAAGGTAAATTAGACACGATATTGGATGAGGGGAATCTAAGGGATCCCTGCCAACATGGATTCACTAGGGGCAGGTTATGCCAATCCAATCTTATCAGCTTCTTTGATTGGGTGACAGGAAAGCTAGACTCTGGAGAGTCTCTGGACATAGTGTACTTGGATTTCAGTAAAGCTTTTGACAGTGTCCCACACCGTAGACTATTAAACAAGATGAAATCGATGGGGTTAGGTGAGAAACTAACTGCATGGGTCAATGATTGGCTGAGTGGAAGACTTCAGAGGGTGATGGTCAACGGCACCCTCTCTGAGACTTCGGAGGTGACCAATGGAGTGCCGCAGGGCTCAGTCCTGGGACCATCCCTTTTCAACATATTCATAAGGGACTTGACCCGAGGGCTTCAGGGTAAAGTAGCACTGTTTGCCGACGATGCCAAACTGTGTAATACAGTAAGCGAAAGCAATCTCAAGGATAGCATGACGCATGATCTGATCACGTTGGAAAACTGGTCCTCGATATGGCAGCTGGGCTTCAATGCTAAGAAGTGTAAGGTCATGCATCTCGGCAGCAGAAATCCATGCAGAACATACACCTTGAATGGAGAAACACTAGCTATGACTTCAGAAGAACGGGACTTGGGAGTAATCATCAGTGCAGACATGAAGGCTGCCAAACAGGTAGAGAAGGCCTCATCCAAGGCAAGGCAAATGATGGGATGTATCAATAGAAGCTTCGTTAGCTGCAAACCTGAAGTCATAATGCCACTTTACAGAACCATGGTGAGACCTCATCTGGAATACTGTGTGCAATTCTGGAGGCCACATTACCGTAAAGATGTGCTTCGAGCTGAGTCGGTCCAGCGGATGGCCACTAGAATGGTCTCCGGACTCAAGGGTCTCTCAAACGAAGAAAGACTGGGCAAATTGCAGCTCTATACTCTAGAAGAGCGCAGGGAAAGGGGTGACATGATAGAGACATTTAAGTACGTCACAGGTCATGTCGAGGTGGAAAATGACATATTCTTTCCCAAGGGACCCTCGGTCACAAGGGGGCACCCACTCAAACTCAGAGGAGGGAAATTTAGTGGTGACACCAGGAAGTATTTCTTCACAGAAAGGGTGGTGGATCAGTGGAACAAACTTCTGGAGCAGGTGATCAGAGCCACCAGCGTGCTCGACTTTAAGAATAAATGGGACATCCAAGTGGGATCCCTGCGAGGGTCGAGTTAAGGAGCTGGGTCATTAGCACTCAGACTTAATGGGGTGGGTCAGTAGAGTGGGCAGACTTGGTGGGCTGTAGCCCTTTTCTGCCGTCATCTTTCTATGTTTCTATGTTTCTTTAGGTCATGAGAAACCAGAAGCACTACATTATGAGCGTTGAGAGAAGAGTGGAATTCGTTAATCAGAGAAGTTAGTCATTTCAGTGCTATGGGATGCATTGAAAACCAGTTTGTCTCGAATGCAGAGTCAAGAATTTATTTAGGATTACTATATGGCTCCAGAAAAAGGATGGATTGAAAGCAATGGAAGTAAGGAGGACAGATTGAGGCATCTGGTTTTTAATTCCACTGAAAGTAATGGAAGTAAAACCTGGATGCTTCAATCTGTCCTCTTTTTCTGGAGCCAAATGGTAACCCTAGTTTATTGGTAAATTGGATATAGAGTACATAAGTTAGAAATAGGACAATATTGTAGTGATCTGGCAAAAGTTGGTCAAGGGAAAGTTGGCATTTTCCAGATCCAAGGTACAGTTTTTGTGTAGAGTCTAACATTTGCTAGGTGTAGAATTAGAAGAAGAAGCCCATATTGAGGGATGGTGATCCAACTTAAGGGCAAAGGGTCCAATAGAGAAACATAGAAACATAGAAATAGACGGCAGATAAGGGCCACGGCCCATCTAGTCTGCCCACCCCAATGACCCTCCCCTACCTTTCTCTGTGAATAGATTCCACGTGTCTATCCCATTTGGCCTTAAAATCAGGCACGCTGCTGGCCTCAATAACCTGAAGTGGAAGACTATTCCAGCGATCAACCACCCTTTCAGTAAAAAAGAATTTCCTGGTGTCCCCGTGCAGTTTCCCGCCCCTGATTTTCCACGGATGCCCCCTTGTTGCCGCAGGACCCTTGAAAAAGAAGATATCTTCTTCTACCTCGATGCAGCCCGTGAGATACTTGAATGTCTCGATCAGGTCTCCCCTCTCTCTGCGTTCCTCGAGTGAGTACAGCTGCAACTTATCCAGCCGTTCCTCGTACGTGAGATGCGTGCTGAAGACTAACTTGGAGAGCTGTGTTAATATCCAGAGTTAGGTGTGGTTTATAGAAGAGCCCTAACCTCTTCAGTTAGAACTCTTCAGCTTGGAGAAGAGATGGCTTAGGGCAGATCTGAATGAAGTCTACAAAATCCTGAGTGGTGTAGAACGGATACAAGTGGATCAATTTTGTACTGCATCAAGATTTACGAAGACTAGGGGACAATCGAAGTTTCAGAGTAATATTTTTAAAACCAATAGGAGGAAATATTTTTTCACTCAGAGAATATTTAAGTTCTGGAACACGTTGCCAGAGGATGTGGTAAGAGTGGTTAATGTAGCTGGTTTAAAAAAAGGTTTGGGCAAGTTCCTGGAAGAAAAGTCTATAAACTGCTGTTGAGACAGACATGGGAGAATATAAGAACATAAGAATTGCCATACTGGGACAGACCAAAAGTCCATCAAGACCAGTATCCTGTTTCCAACAGTGGTCAACCCAGGTCTCAAGTATCTAGCTAGATCCCAAGTAGTAAAACAGATTTTATGCTGTTTATCCTAGGAATAAGCAGTGGATTTTCCCAAGCCATCTCAATAATTGCCTATGGACTTCTCATTTAGGAAATTATCCAAACCTTTTTTTAAACCCAGCTAAGCTAACTGATTTCATCACATTCTCTGGCAACAAATTCCAGAGTTTAATTACACATTGTGTGAAGAAATATTTTCTCTGGTTTGTTTTAAATCTACTACATAGTAGCTTCATCGCATGTCCCCTAGTTCTAGTATTTTTGGGAAGTGTGAACAAGTGATTAACATCTATCCTCTCCACTCCACTCATTATTTTATAGACCTCTATCATATCACCCCTGAGCTGTCTCTTCTCCAAGTTGAAAAGCCCTAGTCACTTTAACCTCTTCTCTTAGGGAAGTCAACCCATCCCTTTTATCATTTTGCTGCCCTTCTCTGTACCTTTCCTAATTCCGCTATATCTTTTTTGAGATACGGCGACCAGAACTGCATACAATATTCGAGATATGGCCATACCATTGAACGATACGAGCCATTGCTTGCCCTGGACTGGTGGCATGGAATGCTGCTACCTTTTGGGGTTTTGTCAGGCACTTGTGACTTGGATTGGCCTCCGTGAAGACGGGACACTGGGCTAGATGGACCATTGGTCTGACCCAGTAAGGCTATTATTTTGTTCTTATGTAGTGTCTGACCCACACATGTCTATCTCTTGGTCCCCTATCCACAGACTACAAAACCTTCAAGAAAGATACTAAAACCTTACTCTTCAAAAAATACATAAATCCCATCTAGCAAGGCTAGTCCCTACCCAAACCCCACCTACCCCCTCTATACCCTTAATATATTCTAATATGCTTCCAACAAATTCTAAAGCAGTGGTTCTTAACCTGGGTTCGACCGAACCCCAGGGGTTCGGTGAGTCAGTCTCATGGGTTCGGCAGAGGTCAAAACACACCTCCGACTCATATAGCGCTTCGGTCACGTTCAATCATCTATCAGTTATTCAGTGATTTTGATCAAGACTGATCGTGCACTCGGTTTCTTGATCTATCAATCTGTAACTAACGCCTTGTATACATCAATCAATTCCTGATCAAAATTTGTGATTTAACTGATAGATGATTGAACGTGACCAAAGCGCTTATGATTCGTGATGATACGCCCCGCTTGTCCATAATTGGCTGCAGGTGATCACACAACATCGCTTGGCCTATCTGTGCTGCAGGGGATTTGATGCACACAGTAGTCGAATTGTAACTGTTGTGATGGTACGTCGTGCGATACCTATCTTAATATTTTAATCCCTTACTAACTATGTTGAGCAAAATACGAAAGTGGTCGGAACGTGATGGGAGTCAGCGTCCTAATTGCATTATTATTCGAAATATAGGAGAACTTTTTTGTTTTCAAAATTGATATTATTTTTTCCCTCACTGTATACCTATGTTTTGAATTTGTAAAAATCATATTTTATTTTTCCAATAAAGAAGGGTTCGGTGAACACGCATATGAAACTGGTGGGGGTTCAGTACCTCCAACAAGGTTAAGAACCACTGTTCTAAAGAGCTTCTAATTACCCAACTTTTAGCACCTTAAGATCTCGACAACTCTTTGGTACTTCTTAAATAACTATTATGACCTCTCTTATGCTATTCCTGTAAACCTTTATGTAATTCTTGATAACTTTTATGTAATCCGCCTTGAACCGCAAGGCATTGGCGGAATAGAAATCACTAATGTAATGTAATTTATGCACAATGCTTTATAGAATATGTCTAGACTGTTGTGCGTATGGTCTCAAATTAGCTCCAATAATTGGTTGTTACTTGGCAATTATCAGCACTGATTGACTTGTTAAATAATTAAATTGTGCGTGCAAATCAGAACGGACAGATTTGTGCGTGCAACTTTAGTCACGGTATACAGAATCTGGGATTAGTGCTGAAAATCAGTGCTAAGCTCATAACTTCTTTTCCTCGCCCTAAATCCCACCCCTTTTACCACCTTTTTCTCATGTTCCTAAATTTACTAGTTTAGTAGAAGTTTGAGTATAAAGTTATGAGTTCAACTCCAGAAAATTTTCAAAAAAGACAAGTTATTATTATTATTATTCAGTCTTCCAGTTTCATTTACCCAGTTTTCCTCATACAGATAAAGCAAAATGTAGAACTATAATATGGAAACAGTTTGTAGCTCTTTGCCATTTATTATTACTATTAAAATTAATCTGCAAGTTGGGATTTTCTTCTCTGCTAATCCCTTCATAATTACTGTTGTGCTTATTATTTGTGCTGGATCAAGGACCTGGCAAGTGTTTGAGACTATGGCAATATGGATGACTAAGTATGGACAATACTGTTGACTTTTCTCTTGAGTTTGCATTGATATTATTTTGAGAGCTGTACCTAAATCCAGATGCTTCTCATATAATGAAGCAACTTTGCATGCCCATAAAGGGATTATGAGGCATATTGTAATAAATGGGAATGATCTAAAAAAAAAAAATCTGTTCAAATATGTCTTTGGCTCCAAAGCATCTTTATAGACAGCATATGGGCTCTTTTGATACAAGTGGCAAATTACTGTACGCCTCACTTTATTGAAGTCACTAAGGGCTCCTTTTACTAAGCTGCGATAGCGTTTTTAGCGCACGTAGAATTTTAGCGCGTGCTAAACCCGTGCTACGTGGCTAGAACTAACGCCAGCTCAATGCTGGCATTAACTTCTAGAGCGTGCGGAAATTCTACGCGTGCTAAGCGCGCACTAAAGCCGCTATCGCAGCTTAGTAAAAGGAGCTCCAAATATTTTCCCTAACTGTCTCAGCTGGTTCATAGTCTTGACTATGATACCTGGGGCAATGCAGGGTTATGTGACTTGCCCTGGGTCCCAAAGAGCGGCACTGGGATCAAACCCGCAACCTCAGCAGCTCTAACCACTAGGCCAGGGGTAGGCAATTCCGGTCCTCGAGAGCCGGAGCCAGGTCAGGTTTTCAGGATATCCACGATAAATATGCATGAGATAGATTTGCATCTCAAGGAGGCAGTGCATGCAAATCCATTTCGTACATATTCATGGTGGAGATCCTGAAAACCTGACCTGGCTCCGGCTCTCGAGGACCGGAATTGCCTACCCCTGCACTAGGCTACTCATCGTTCCATTCTTTATGTTTATGTAAGATTTGATATATCGCTCCTGCATTTTACTGACCTAAGCCAGTGTTCTTCAACCACCAGCCCATGGACCAGTGCCGGTCCACAGAAATTTCCTGCCTGTCCACAGGGCCAGCATGTGCATGAGGCCCAAAACAGTGTTCTTCAACCGCTGGTCCACGGTGCGATCGATGCGGCATTATCTTCGAGCCAGCTTCCTCTTCCTAACTGATTCAGTGCACAAAGCCACGGGCAGTGGCTCCTATGGGCATCCTGCGCCTGAACCGGAAGCCTTCTCTCTGACGTTGCAACATTAGAGGAAAGGCTTCCAGATGAGGCAAGGGACGTGCAAGGTGCAATTAGTACTATTATGGGGGCGGTGTCTGGGGTGGACATTGGGTAGAGATGGGTGGGGTCTGGCCCATGACTTAGCCCAGTGTTCTTCAACAACCGGTCCATGGACCGATGCCAGTCCACAGAATAATTTTTTTTATTTCTGCTGGTCCATAGGTGTAAAAAAGTTGAAAAACACTGACCTAAGCGGTTTACAATGTAACAATCAATTAATGAAAGGAACTCCATTGAAGACAGGAAAGATAGAAATAGAGATAAGGTATATACATTCCAACAAGTATTCAGTGAGGATGAAACAAAGGTTATCTTAAAAATAAAAATAAAATAATTATTAAATTATGAATTAAAAAGATTAAACATTAATTAATTAAATTTAAATAAATAAATTCCAGCCAGACATTAGGTCCTGATATTAGGAGTCCGCAGATGTGACAGACCAAGGAGAAAAAGAGGATCCAGCAGTCAATCATCCCAGACAGGGCTGTCCCACCAGCTGCACGCCGCCTCAGCCAACCATTGCCTCTCTACACCTCAGTAGGCCAGCAGCAATCTGCTGGCTTGAATAGCTGGAAGCAGGAAAAGTCAGCAGCCACAAACGAGATTGGCCCACCGCTGGAACAAGACACAGATGAAGTCACACGGGAAGTGAGGGAAGTCTCATCATCAACCAGGAAACTGCCACCATCAACCCCGGCACATCAGCCACAGGCGCCAGCCGACCCTCGCCAGCACGTCAGATGCCTCCGCAGGCCATCTCCTCCGATGCGAGGTGTCGATCCCTCTCAGCGGCGTCAATCTCCCCACCGCTGAACTCCTCAGCCATGGTGTGGCTATCGGCACGGCGTAGTCCCAATGGTGGTGTAAAGGGGCTGAAACCAGACCCCCCTCCACCCTCGATGAAGAAGAAGGAGCGAGGGCCCACACCGACATCCCTAAACCGCCACCATGGAACCAGTTGAGCAGCAGGTAGGAGGCCCCTCGATCGTTGGGCCGGAGCCAACGGTCAAACCGGAGAGTCAGTGAAGTGATATTAAAAAACAAACAAAAAAAAGGAATGGAGGTCCCGGACCAAAGGAACAAAGTCCAAAAATAAAACCAATAAAACAGAAGATAAAAAAAACCTAAATAAAATATAAACAAGGCAAAAGAAAGCAAAAATAAAAAATAGGGTGAGGGAGACAGCCCAGCTGATGACCTAACTGGCTGCCATCTTGTTGGCTTTACATGTGGATAATGGCTGTTATGAAATTGCAAAGGTGAAAATGCACCAACGCTTTAAGCATGTTTCTAAAGCCCCTGGATAAGCATTCCTGAAGAATTGTGAGGTACATGCGTAATTTATAATACACCTAAATGCATAAAAGAGAGAAAAGTCGCTCACTTAAACGACCAGAGCATTTAAATTTGAAATGGTCGAGCCGCCGTAGGATACAAGGGCATAAGTTAAGTGACACCATTTTTTTCAATAAGGATTTAAGCATCTGTTAATTGTGGAGTTGCATATTTCTAGAGATTTTGTATACAATAGATTGATGATATGGAAAGGGGATGTTCGGAGCCAGATCTCAAAGATCATGAAGGGACTAGTGGAGAAATCAAGGATGCAAGATAGACTGGTTGGCCAGTATGCAGTGTCTTATGTGCAAGAGTCAGGATCTTAAATTTAATAAGGTACTTGATAGGGAGCCAATGATGATGATGCCCTCTTGTTTTTAACCTTGTTTGTACTCTTTTCTTTTTTAAATTGGATTTCCCCCTCTTTCCTCTTGTTTTTATGTATGTTAGGTCCTGTCATTAACAAATATGTTAACTGTTCCCCATTTTTAATTGTTAAACGCTTAGAATTTGTGATTAGCGTTTCATCAAATTTTAATAAACTTGAAACTTAAGAAAAAGGGATGGCAAATGATCAAAACAACCTGCTGAAGACAGGAGGCGGATAGCGATATTCTGAACCATCTGAAGTCTTTTTAAAAGGGCAGAGGATATACCTGAGTATACAGTATAGGATTCAATAATACCGTGTTTCCCCGAAAATAAGACAGTGTCTTATATTAATTTTAGGCCCATAAAACACACTAGGTCTTATTTTTGTGGTATGCACATGATCATCTCTCCCTTCCTCTCCTTCACCCCAATTCTTCCTCTTTCCTTTCTCTCCCCCACATGTGCAGCATCTTTCCTCCCCTTCCCTCCCTCCCATCCCTTGGCTCCCCTTTCCTCCCCTTCCCCATCCCTCCCATCCCATCCCATCCCATCGCTTGAGCGAACCCCCTCCCCCGAGCACCCGCCCTCGCCACGAAGCCAAACCCCCATCCTTTCCTCCCTCCCATCAGAACTCCGCCTCAAGCCCTACATACCTTTCTAAGCAGCTTCGGGCTGGCAGCACTCTAAACAGGCTGCTTCGGCCTTGTCCGCCCATGAATTCACTCTGCTGGCAGAGTGAATTCATGGGCAGAAGGCCTGAAGCTGCTTAAGGAGGTATGTAGGGCTCGCGGCGGGGTTCCGATGGGAGGGAGGGAAGGCTGCATGGTGGGTCTGGGTGCTGGGGAGGGGGAGAGGGTGCTTGCTCAAGGGTTCTGCTGCACAAGGGATGGGAGGGAAGGGAAACTGCCAGCGAATCCTAGGAGGTAGGGCTTATATTATGACCTACCCCAAAAATTCTGCTAGGACTTATTTTCGGGGTAGGTCTTATTTTCGGGGAAACACAGTATAATCTTGAGGCAGCTAAGGCATAGAGGACATAATTATCAAATAAGAAAGAGCAGAGTGGATGAGGCATAGTTGCACGGAAACAGGATTTTGCCACATAACCTACCTGTAACGTGAACATCAGTTGATAGTCCAAATGAATGCCCAGAAAGTGAAAAGAGCTATTTAACTAATGCTGATATCTTTTATGCTTTATTAAACAGATATCGACTAACAAAGGCTACATTTTTGGATACCGTACCATCGATTCATACACTAGTTTTATGTTCAGTCTCGACAATTATGGTTTCTGCCTTGCCCATGCCAGTTTTTGGTTGCCATTATTGTGCATTAATGATTAACATGTGCTACATATCAGTGGGCTCCTTTTATAAAGCTGCCATACTGGCTACTGCTGCAGAAATTGCTCCGACGCCCATAAGGATTTAATGAATGGCAGAGTGTTTACCATGCGGTCAGCCACTACCACTGCATTGCAAAAAAAAAAAAAAAAAAGTTGGGGGGGGGAGTAATTGGGAGTTTTGTCCTCATCATGTTTTAAATAAACGATCCAATGGGTCTGCAGTAGACAAGCCAACCGATGAAAAACAAAAGGAAAAAAACTGCAGAGCCAATGTACAAAGCGCCAGGCTACTTTGTTAAAATTAATAAAATATAATGATTTCAATGGTGGTTCTCATGTGTGAAAATGCGGGACCCGACACGGGCCGTGTTTCGGAGAAACACTCCTTCATCAGGGCTCCAGATGGAATAAAATCACAATTGTTGAGAACCGTAGCGATCAAGGAAAAAGTACAACAAATCGATGGGCAGAAAACAATGCTGGTTTATATCTGTGTAGCAGCAGCGGCAGGACATAAACCCTTTAAGTTTGGTTTTTTTAAAAAAAATACCATTCATTTTCTATTTAGAAATCCTCTGTGTTCATACCAAGCCTTTTTGAATTCTGTCACTGTTTTCATCTCCACCATCTCCCTTAGGAGGGCATTTCCAGGCATCGACCACCCTCTCCAGGGGATTCTAGGCAAATTGAGATCACACTATTCCAAAAATGTTACTAATAAGGATAAATTCTCAAAAAGCCACCAAAGGTGGGATGATGTGCACTAACCCCCAAATGCTGTATATGGTGCCATAAGTTGCATGTGCAAATTGGACCAATCAGCGCTGATCATTGGCAATTAACATCTAATATTTTTTATTTATTTAAAAATTTATAGACCGCGTAAAAACTAATTGCCAGTAATTAGAAGTTACGCACACGGTTTGGTAGATGCATTCTATAAAGTGACATGACGTGCCTCATTTCTACTATGTGAAATTCAAAAGGGGGCGTGGACAAAGGAAGAGCATGGGAGGTTTATGGTTGTTCCTAAAAAATAGAGAAACTATTATGGAATATGTCCAATCAGCGCAAAACTTAGGCGCAGGCAGTTAGGCCTGGGTTTCCTTAGTCTAAATAGGTTTGCCTAAACGTTACGCCATATATGGCTACTAAGGGCCTGTTTTACAAAGCCGAGCTAGCGGCTGCCATGCGGCAACAGCCCCGAAGCCCTTTAAATCTCTATAGGCTTTGGGGCTGCTAGCGCGGCTTTGTAAAACAGGCCCTAAGTGTGATTCTGTTTATAGCGGTCGCCTTTTATAGAATAACGCAAGCGCAGTGGGGATCGGCACAGATCATTTGGCACGCTATATAGAATTTAGGCCTAAGTGTGAATTCTATAATGGCAGTTGAGCACACGACTGTCATTATAGAATACTATTGTACGTCTACAGTTATGTGCCTATCTTTAGGTGCAAATACTTATGCCAACTTATGCTAGGGGGATTCCCTTGCCGCAATCAGCTGATGGGAAGGGATCAGGTGTGATTCTCTAACCGGTGCCCATGACATGTGCGCCAGTTAGAGAATCAGGCCGGTTAGACGAAGCTGGACAACTGTCCCTTAGGGAAGACACGCCAGTGTGCGATTCTCAGCCGTTTCTTAGGCGGCTGTAAATACCGGTGTCCTATACAGAATTTTCCCCACAGTATGCACTGCAGGTCACCGTTATAGCATTTATATAGTAATGAGCTGCTTTACATGCATTTGCTTGTTTTGCATCTCTGTGCTATGTAACCCGCAGTGACTAAAATACCATTGCATTACAGCAGGACAACCTGCTTTGAAAATTGTGCCAGAAATTGATGGAAATCCTATTCAACTTAAGTCTGAAATTACTACTTTAGGCGTGTGCTGTGACTCTGACTTGTTTTAAACCACAAATATGTCGTTGTCAAGATGTGTTTCTTCCATCTGAGATTGTTGCATCAGCTGAAATATTCCATTATATGTTAAACTAATAGAAGGTCTGGTTGCCCAATACCTCACCAACTACCTTGAAGACCACAACCTACTCCACCCAACTCAATCAGGGTTCAGATCAAACCACAGCACTGAGACACTGCTAGTCTCCCTTCTAGATACAGCCCGACAACACCTTAGCAAAGGAAGAAGGATGCTGATAATTCAACTAGACCTCTCAGCCGCATTTGACCTGGTTGACCACAGTATACTTCTTCAGATATTAGAAGCAATAGGGATCTCAGGCGGAGTATACAACTGGTTCCAAGGATTCCTCAAAACAAGAACATACAGAGTAAAAACAAAAGATCTAATATCGGAAACCTGGACCAATCCCTGCGGAGTACCTCAAGGTTCACCACTCTCACCCAAGCTCTTCAATGTCTTCATTTCCTCCCTTGGTACCCTATTAGACAAACTCGAAGTAACCTCATTCAGCTATGCAGACGATATAACCATACTCCTCCCCTTTGACTCACAAGACCCCACTACAACAGATAACCTGGTAAAAACCCTAGAAACAGTGGAAAAATGGATGACAGAACACAAACTGAAGCTCAATCCAGACAAAACTAAATTTCTACTGCTTGAAAAAGACAAAACCCCTTCGATAACAGAACTAGAAATAAAAACCACCAAATATCCTATACAGCCCACTCTCAAACTCCTTGGAGTAACAGTAGATAGATGTTGCACTCTTCAGATGCAAATCAACAAAATCACACAAAAAGCATTCTTTACCATGCGCAACCTTCGCAAAATTAGAAAATTCTTCGGCAAAGAACAATACAGACTCATAGTTCAATCCCTAGTCCTAAGTCTACTGGACTATTGCAATATCCTCTACCTTTCTTGTCCCACCTACTTAATAAAACAACTACAGACCGTCCAGAACATTGCCCTCAGACTGATCTATTCCCTTCGAAAATTTGACCACATCACCAACGCCTTCCTAGATTCACACTGGCTTCCAATACAAGCCCGCATCCAATTCAAGCTATATTGCATATTATTCAAAACATTAAACGGAACGGCACCCTCCCACTTAAACAACCGCCTAAATAGGAACCTCTCTTCCAGACAAAGGAGAACCCAGTCCCCTTTCTCCTAGCCCCCTTATAAAGGAACTAAGCGCAAAAAGATGTACGACAACCTACTAGCAACACATGCAGCTAAATTGGACCCCTCCATCACCAACCTACTGACAGCTTCAACTGACCTCAAAGCTTTTCGAAAAGAAATCAAAACCATACTATTCAAGAAATTCATCCTAATTTCCTAACCCCACTCTTCTCCCCTCTCTCCCCCTCTTAGGATCCTCCCTTCAAAATGTGATTTAGACCTAAAACCTTTAACTGTATTCCTCTTCCTGAAAACGTCCAGCTATCGTTTTGATGTATTAGGCCCAACGTCTTTAATTGTATTCCTCTTCCTGGAAATGTCCAGTTATCTTTTTGTTGTAATCCGCTTAGAACTGCAAGGTACAGGCGGAATAGAAGTCATTAATGTAATGTAATGAAATCTGTTGCGATGGTAGAAGATCTTAATAAATTGACTCATGCTTTCGTCACTAGTCATTTAGACTACTGTAATACATAGTAACATCTAATATAATAAAATGCTAGGCCGCGCTTGCGCACTAAAAAAAACGTGTTCCCTGATCCGTCGCGAAAACACGAGTGCGCATGCGCACGTTTTACGTCATCACCTACTCTCCACCTCGCGCCACCTATCACTGTCATCACCTGTTCTCCACCGATCACTGTTCCTCCTGCACCATGCCACGCCAGGCATGTCCGCAGCCGGCCTCGAGCTCCTGGGGGCCGGCGGCGCTGTGCTGAGGTCCCGCCTCCGCACTACACGGCGCCGCCAGACCCGGCCCTACACTGAGATCCGCAATCGGGTTGCCATGGAAACCCCGCCGCAGCCTCGCAGCTAGGTAGGGGGACAACAATCGCGCTTATGTTCAAGCCGCCGCCACGACTCCCCTCTCGAACCGCACCAGGATCGAGAGAGGAGCTGCGGCGGGGGCTTGAGCATAAGCGCCATTGTTGTCCCCCTACCTAGCCGCGAGGCTGCGGCGGCCTTCCTCACCCGGCTCACATTGAATCCAAGTAAACAACCGGGGCTGCCTAAAGAAACAAAGTTTCACGGTGCTTGGCCCGCAAAACAATTCCTGCCGTTGCCAAAATTTGGCCCACCGTTCCTTCCCTTCCTCCATCAGGTACAGTTCATCTCCGCCTATGTTAAAAGGAGTTGCTTTGAAATTGGAGCCCTGCCGCCACCGTAACACATTCCCTCTGCCGCGGTCCCATATGTCAGAGAAGGGGCAGGACCAAGGCAGAGGGGAACGTGCTACAGCAGTGGCAGGCCTCCGATTTCGACGCGGCTCCTTTTAACATTGGTGGATTCACTGCACCTGATGGAGGGAGGGAAGGAAAGGTGGTTGGGTGCTGTTGAGCCCCTCTTTAGCCTTAGACCCTCTCCTAACTGCTCCCTCCTGTCTCAGACCACTGGAGCACCTGATGGAGAGAGGGAAGGAAAGGTGGTTGGGCGCTGTTGAGCCCTTCTTTAGCCTTAGACCCTCTCCTAACTGCTCCCTCCTGTCTCAGACCACTGGAGCACTTGATGGAGGGAGGGAAGGAAAGGTGGTTGTGTGCTGTTGAGCCCCTATTTGCCCTCAGACCCTCTCCTAACTGCTCCCTCCTGTCTCAGACCACTGGGGGGAGGTGCCTGTCTTCAGCTGCAGGGATGGAGGGAGGGAAGAAGAAAGAAGGGGCCCTGGCAAGCCAGTTATCAAAAGCCAACCATAGCCTGGGACCCCTACATGATATGAATAATGACCAGACAACAAAAGGTAAGAAAAATAATTTTATTTTCTGTTTTGTGATTACAATATGTCAGATTTGAAATGTGTCTTGAGGGAGGCTTCCGCCGCGGCTTTGGACAGAGGGGTACCATTTTCGTGGGAGCCGGCCTTCGGAGAGGCTTGGGACACGGGGACGGATGCGGGAGGGGCTGCCGCTGCGAACGGCTTTGGTGGGGGAGCCAGCCAGACTATAAGTGTGGGGACTTTGTAAGCGCGGATTGGTCAAGGAGCCGCCGCTGCTGAAGCTTTGAAATTGCTCTCCCACCGTCACTCCCTCCCGCCCCGGCTCTGCCTCTGCCCCTGCCCAGGTTCAAAAGCAGGAGACATCTAGCACCCGTTAATCTAACGGGCTTAAACACTAGTATATAATAACATAGTAGATGACGGCAGATAAAGACCTGAATGGTCCATCTAGTCTGCCCCACCTTACCCACTCTTTAAATTACTGATTCAATTTTAAATTTGTTTTCTTCTTCTTAGCTATTTCTGGGCAAGAGTCCAAAGCTCTACCTGGTACTGTGCTTAGGTTCCATCTACTGAAGTCTCCGTCAAAGCTCACTCCAGCCCATATAAGCCATCCCAGCCGTCGAAGCCCTCCACAGCCCATCCTCAACCAAACAGCCATATACAGACACAGAACGTGCGAGTCTGCCCAGTACTGGCTTTAGTTCTTCAATATTTACTATGATTTTCTGATTCTAGATCCTCTTGGGGTCCAATAAAGCTAATTTGTTTCACTTACAACTGATTCAAAATACAGCCACTGGGCTGTTAACTGGAACACATAGAAATGATCATATTACACTGGTTTTGTATGACTTGCATTGGCTACCATTGACTAAACTGATTGAATTTAAGCTGTTATGTTTAGATTTCAAGGTTTGGCATCTCCTGTGTCCTGAGTACTTGAGTAAAAAATTGTCTAAATATATCAGCCAGGAAGAGCTTTAAGACAAGCAATTTATGGTATCCGGATTAAGATAAATTAAACTAGAGATTACAAGTATCTCATTTCGTGATATACAGCTCAACAAGGATAACTAGGAATTCCAAGACTTTTTTTGGATAGGACTCTTGCATTTCAAGCAAGTAAGCAGCAGTCCTGGTGGGGTAATTGTATTGGTGGAGTTATGCTGTCTTATGGTGCATTTCGAAAAAGTAATTAAGTCAACGTTGTTTGATAAATTCATTTCCTAAATGTGGATATTACTGTTAACAAAATTTTTAACTGAACATATTTAAGAAACTTCTTGCATTTTAATTATTTGTATTGTATTTTGCTGATTGTCTAGCCTTCTTTTGTGTAAACCGCCTAGAAATTGTTTGATTATGGCGATATAGAAGAATAAAGTTATGTTATGTTAAGTAGAGAATGACACGGGGACCGTTTACTGCGGTAAACCGTGGTCACCGCAGAATATCCGCAGTAATGGGGACATTTGCAACTAGTTTACCGCAGGAATGGGTACAAGACCTTTCACCGCCCCGTGGAAGCGGTGAAAAGTCTTGTTCCTGTGGTAAAAAAAATTGCACCTATGTCAGAGTCGGCATCTCCTCCCCAGCTCCTCTTGGGTCTATTTTACCTTCAGGAGCCAGCCATGCCACGATGAAGACAGAAGGAACCCAAAATCAAAGCCTGGGACCAGTGAGATTTGAAGAATAAAATTACTAGACATCGAAAGGTAGAAAAAATTAATTTATTTTATATTTTGTGATTAGAATATTTCAGATTTGAAATATGTATCCTACTAGAGCTGGAATTAGACATAACTGGGGACCGCAAAGCCCAGGCTGTGCTTCTTTAGCTTCCAGCTGGCTTAGGGCTCTCTCTCTGACCAGGGGGCAGTTACCCTAGTTGCTCTCCCCTAACACTATTCCTGCCATGTGTGACTGAGGTATTCTGTTAGCTTGATTTTTCTATGTAGCATTCTGTAGTAATTTGGTTTGTTCAGTTTTCACAATAGTGGAGGGGATATTCAAATACTTGAAGGGTATTAACGTAGAAGAAAATATTTTCCAGAGAAAGGAAAATGGTAAAACCAGCGAACATAATTTGAGGTTGAGGGGTGGTAGATTCAAGAGCAATGTTAGGAAATTCTACTTTACGGAGAGGGTGGTGGATGCCTGGAATGCGCTCCTGAGAGAGGTGGTGGATAGGAAAACGGTGACTGAGTTCAAAGAAGCGTGGGATGAACACAGAGGATCTAGAAACAGAAAATAATATTAAATATTGAACTAAGGCCAGTACTGGGCAGACTTGCCCGGTCAGTGTCTGTATATGGCCGTTTGGGGGAGGATGGGCTGGAGAGGGCTTCAATGGTTGGGAGGATTTAGATGGGATGGAGTAGGTTTTAATGGAGATTTCGGCAGTAAGAAATCAAGCACAGTACAGGGTAGAGCTTTGGATTCTTGCCCAGAAATAGCTAAGAAGAAAAACAAATTTTAAAAATTAAAATTGAATCAGGCTGTGCAGACTGGATGGACTATTCGGGTCTTTATCTGCTGTCATCTACTATGTTACTATATTTGTGAAAGGGAGGGAAGACAGGGGTTTTGTTGATCCTTGCTCTGTATTATTTGTGTTTATAAAATGACAATTGTACAGAATATTGTCTCTTTTTATACTTTAATAAAATAAGTTCAGTATAAAATCATAACTATTCGAGGCTTGTGCAGGTGGGATCTGACAGTTTGTAGGGAGGGGGTGGGGACTGAGCTCGCAGGGACGAGCAAGGACAGAGATATATTTTTTCCCCATGTCATTCTCTAATTACAAGAAAGAGAGCTTTCTCCTATGTGGGGCCGACTCTCTGGAACACTGTGTTTTATGAGGTTTTTATTGAGGGTCTGTCATATTGCGTATTTTGAAAACAACTGAAGTCAGTTTTATTCCAGCAACATTATGGATTTTATTCATAACTTTTCATTGAAAAGATTGAAGTCTTCTATATTAGTAAAATTATTGATTCTTGAAACTTTTATTGTAAATTTCTTGTGATGTATTATATTTTTGAAGTTTGTAGTGTTGTAAACCACTTAATACATTGGTTCAAATGGTATATCAATAAAATCAATCCAATCCCTTTAAGTTGCATTAAGGGACATATATCTGGGTTTTTGTCCTAACACAATTTGATGAATGCCCCTCTTGGTCACTTACAAAGCCACGCAGACCTACGGCGCCTTTCGGAAAGAAATCAAGACCGCTCTGTTCAACAGATTTATTTCCTAGCCAGACAACGCCCCCCCCCCCCCTTTTTTTAAAGCTTTTCTCTTCATGCTGATATTATGCTTCTTCGCTGATATTATGGTTCTTCACTTGACTATTCAGTGTCTTCGTCACCATTTGTATTCTGTAATTCGATGACCATCCAGCACCTTTGGTGTAACATATTAAGATTATACTGTAACCCATTTGTACCCTGCAATCACTGACTACTCAGTGACATCCTACCTATTCTTACCTTGTAATTCGCTGATTGTACAGCTCTCTTCACTATAAACCGCCTAGAAGTCGCAAGATTATGGCGGTATAGAAAAAAATAAAGTTATTATTATTTAATCATTCAAGCTTGATATACCACCACTTGTATATTGTATAACAAGGTGACTTACAATCAAATTAGAACAGGGAAAGGAAGGTGAGCCGAGATAAAGAAATAAGAAAGAAAATAAAGCAGAACAAGGGGAGAGATTGAATGGGGACATAGGGAAGGAACAGACTACTCAGAACGGTGTCAGGTCAAAAGCGCGCCGGGACAAAGGCGCGCCCAGACAATTGAGCGCAGTGCTGAGGCGCACCGCTCAAACTTACTGTTTTTATGGCTCCGACAGGGGGCGTGGGGGGAACCCCCCCCCACTTTACTTAATAGACATTGCGCCGCGTTGTGGGGGGTTTGGGGGGTTGTAACCCCCCACATTTTACTGAAAACTTCACTTTTTCCCTGTTTTTAGGGAAAAAGTTAAGTTTACAGTAAAATGTGGAGGGTTACAACCCCCCAAACCCCCCATAACACCGGTGCGATGTCTATTAAGTAAAGTGGGGAGGTTCCCCAACAAACCCCCCCGTCGGAGCCCCTAAAAACAGTAAGTTTGAGCGGCGCACGCCTCTGCGCTGCGCTCAATTGTCTGGGCGCGCCTTTGTCTTTCGTGCCGTTGTCTATGAACCAATCAGAACGGCTCATCGTTTATTTTCTGTATTGATTCATTTCTAGCTTTTATTAAGGCGCGCGCTAAATGCGAAGGCTATGGGTGCCTTCGCATTTAGGGCTCATTTTACAAAGGTGCACTAAGCGTTATAGCACACGCACCGGATTAGCGTGCGCTGTAGCGTGCGCTAGCCAAAAAACTACCGCCTGCTCAAAAGGAGGCGGTAGCGGCTAGTGCGCGCGGCAATTTAGCGTGCGCTATTCCACGTGTTAAGGCTCTAACACACCTTCGTAAAAGGAGCCCTTAGTGCCCGCTAATCTTTAGCACGTGATTAATCGGTTAGTGCGCCTTAAGAAAAGGAGCACATTATTTGCAAGCACTGGTTTCTGTTTGCAAATAACATTCTTTGAGAATGGAGAAGAAAGACGCAAGAAATAACCCCCCCTCCCCCGAATGAAACAACATGATAAATGAGCAATGTGTGTAACCTCATTAAATCACAATGGCAACTATACTTTAAAAGTCGAACGAGCTTGCTGGCATCGTCCTTTCCTGCTCATACAACCAAAGTCTTGTTGCTGTGAAATGTGAAAGAAGAAATGTACCTTCGCATAGCACAAGCAAAATGGGAAGATGAGGCTGTCCTGTGTCACGACTCGCTGGGTTTGACTTCTGGACTAGAGAATGACACGGGGACAAATTTGTCCCCGTTCCCGCAGGAACTCATTTTCCCCGCCCCGTACTCTTGAGTTTTGTCACTGTCCGTGTCCTTTTGTGCTTGTCCCGCCCCACTCCTTTAAGTTCTGCCTTAACTGCACAAGCCTTGGACACTTATGATTTTAAAGCTTAAGCATTGGTGGAATGAGGCATTATGACATCACAATCTGAGCTCTAGAATGTTGCTACTTATGATTTTAAAGCGTTTGAGGCTTGTGCAGATGAGGACGGAGCTTAGGCATTGGTGGAATGAGGCATTATGACATCACAACCTGAGCTCTAGAATGTTGCTACTTATGATTTTAAAGCGTTTGAGGCTTGTGCAGATGAGGACGGAGCTTAGGCATTGGTGGAATGAGGCATTATGACATCACAATCTGAGCTCTAGAATGTTGCTACTTATGATTTTAAAGCGTTTGAGGCTTGCGCAGATGAGGACGGAGCTTGCAGGAATGGGTCAGGGTCAGGAAAAGAACTCGCAGGGACGGGAAGGGAAAATGAGCTCTTGCAGGGATGGGGAAAAATTTGTCCCTGTGTCATTATCTATTCTGGACACTAGCATTGCCCCCATCCCTTTCTAGGCATAGCAAGACATCACCCCTCTATGGATGACCACATAAGGTTTCCCTGGATGTAGGGGGTGAAGGGGCCGATGTTAGAATAAAGAAACTTTATCTCAAGGGGAATGATCCAGCCTTCAGCAGCACTGATTAAATGAAGAAATGAAGATAGTGCCAGCCATTTCATATTTCTTTACCTCAAAAAAACAATAACTAATAAAGGTTTACAAAACCCCCCAGAATAAACTCTTTTTAAGATACTTTCAAAGTGTGGAAACTCACAAATTGTACTCAATAACTTATTTCTATATCATAATCACTATGCACAGCACCAAACAATATTTGTTACGGGTTTGAATAAGGTCGCATAGTGAATACCAATGGAAGGAGAACCTGCCACAGGCTGTGTCTGAATTCAAGAGGGCCTGGGATAGGCACGTGGGATCTCTCGGAGAGAGAAAGATATAATGGTTACTGCGGATGGGCAGCTCCATGACCTCACAATACAGGTTCAAAGAGCCTTAGCCTATAGGAAGAGGAGATGCAAATGTTAAGAACCTTAGCCAATAGGGAGAGGAGGAGATAATGGTTACTGCGAATGGGCAGACCAGATGGGCCATTTGGCCTTTATCTGCCATCATGTTTCTATGTTTCTGCATTCACTGCAATGGACTCTGTTCTGACACATCAGCTATGTGATACTTTTCAATTACAAAGATACGTCCCCTGCCAAGATCTCAAAGTCTAGTCTACCTCAGTCTTAAGTCTGCTATCTCTGCTCTGCTATCTTAGCTTCCATCCATTTTGTAATGCCTTTTTTGCATCTGGATTTTATATGCCTGATCCTTGTCACCAGCCCTGGCTTCATTTTTCTCCTAAACTTTTCTGCCCCTCCTTTTTCATTACCAGAATTTCCTGTAGACTGTGGTCATACCTGAGTTATTGAGAATTACATTAGATCTCAACATTGTCAAACATGTCCTCTGAAGGCCCTCGCAGAAAAATTTATAGTTGTGTTCTTCAGCACTGGATTTTAATTTTCAAGAAGGTAACTCAAAACGGAGCCCACAGGCTAAACTAATTTTCTTCTCCTGACTAAGCCTCAGACCATATCAGCACTAATTCAGTCAAAGTTGAAGGTATCCAACATATCAAATAGTGCCTTTGATGTTTGCTATTCTACGAAAAATGCAATTGTATCCTGTCACATTTCCTGCCTTCCATCCTCCATCAGTCATAACATTGTAGGCTGGTAGAACACATGCACTCATCGATTCAGGCTATATAATAATGTAAGCAGCAATTTATTTGATACTCGGGGGATTCAATTTGACTTTTGTGCATCTAGGTTGGATAAATGTGCAGGTTGTGTTCTCATCAATCTTCCCTGTCAAGAATCAAGGTCAAGGCAGAGAAGCTCACATCCTGGAGATCAATGTGTGGCTGTGCAGATGGTATTGTTGAGAGTGTTTTGGCTTCCTGGATCATGGGATGATTTTTCCAAGGGCTCCTGAGCAGAGATGGCACATCTATCAAAGAAGGGGAGAAGTATCTTCAGCAGTAGATGGGCTAACCTAATGAAGAAGACTTTGGCTCTGCACCCAGAGGTTGTGAGATCAAATCCTGGTGCTTCTCCTTGTGACCCACTGCTTTGAAGTGACAAAAAGTCCCTATTCCCTCTAAACTAGAATAGTTGGTAGTGCTGGATAAAGCTCCAGGTAAATAAATCATTAAATACCTCTACACACATGGGGAAAAAGGACAATGTCTGGCAAGCATTATATACTAATGCTCATACTATAGGAAATAAAGTTTGAGATCTAGAGGCTGTGATGAAAGAGGCTAATTTGGATTTAGTGGCGTTCAAAGAGAAACCGTGTCTAGGATATAATTAATGTGACCATACGTCCCATTTTGAACAGGACCATACCGTTTTTAGATCCCCTGTCCCATTGTCCCCATGCACAGCTTCGGGATGCTGAAATGTCCCATTTTCAGTGAGAGCATTCCGAAGCTGTGCGTGGGGACAATGGGACAGGCGATCGCAGAGCCTGGGCTCTCTCCCTGATTCCCGGTTGCTGACGCAGCAACAGGGTCAGGCTAGGCGAGTGCAGCAACTGCACAACGGCCAGTCCAGAAACCTTCTCCCTGACGTCAATTCTGACATTGGAGAGGAAATTCCGGGCCAGTCAGTCAGTGATTGACATCGGGGGAAGGCTTCTGGGTTGGCCATTGTGCATTTGCTGCACTCGCCTGGCCCTGTTGCTGCAGTGGTGGTTGCGGCAGCAGGGAAGTAGGGGGAAATTGTTGTCATCGGCAGTGGTGTGGGGGGAGGCAGGGAGAGAGAAAGAAAGAAAGAAAAAGTTAGGGGAGTGTGGTGGCGGTGGCTTGGGGGGGCTGGGAGAGAGAAAGAAAGACTGAAAGAAAGAAGGGGGCAGGGAGAAAGAAAGAAAAGGGGGCAGGGAGAGAGAAAGACAGAAAGAAATGAAAGAAAGAAAGGATGCACAGTTAGAAGGAAGTGCAACCAGAGACTCACCAGACAACAAAGGTAGGAAAATGATTTTATTTTCAATTTAGTGATCAAAATGTGTCAGTTTTGAGAATTTATATCTGCTGTCTATATTTTGCACTATATTTGTCTATTTTTCTATAGTTGTTACTAAGGTGATATTGCATATTTTAAAGTTATCTGTCTTGACCTCTTTGAAAAATCCTCCAAATATAAATGATAATTAACATTTTTTTTTGCATACAGTGAGCTTTGTGTTTGTTTGTTTTTAATTTTATGGTATCATTATGAATTAATAAGATATTGTGTGTACATGAAAAATGAATGGAAGAAATTGGGGGCGGGACTGGGGCGGGGCTATGGTGGGATTGGGGGCGGGACTGAAAATCAGCAGATGTATCGTTTTGATGAAAAAAATAAATGGTCACGTTAGATATAATGCATCAGGATAGGGTGGTCAAAAATCCAGGACTGTCCCTAAATCTCTTGCTTGGAATTGGGCAACTTGGCATCTCTAGGAGTCAAGGGAAGATTGCAAAGAGGCCCAAATTCAGAACTAGAAGGACATGTAGAGAAATCCTAAGAGAAAAATCTTACTAATATAAGAGTACTGAGAGGTTTTGTTTGCTGGGGAAAAGCTGGAACTCAAAAAAGTACTTGTAGTATGTGAAGGAAGGGATGCAGGCAAACATGGTTTATGAAGGCTGCTGATGGAACCTTCAAGGACTGCAGAGAAGGAGGGAATTCTTTTCTCTCACGGTTTCCGCAGCTGACATTATGCTTGTTGCAGGTTTCCAGGTCTCACTGCGTCTTGTTAAGTAGAAACCGACATTTTAGCCCCCATGCTGTGGCTTTCTTCATGGTATACTGTGAGGTCTGCAGTTTGTCTTTGTAAATAGGATTAACTGACCTGATTGGGAACAGGGCAGTCCACCAATTTGAATTTTTGGTGGGAAATTCAGTTGGTCTCTTTTTCCATAGAATGGAAAAGTCTCTGGTGGGTTTAAAGATGTTCTCCCCGTGGAGCTGAGTTACATGTTATCTCAGGGTTTCTACAGCAGGGAATTCTTTGTTTCTTTGAATAATATTTGTTTAACAGCTAGGGGTGGAGTAGGGTTACCAGATTTTCCGGAGCTAAAATCTGGACCTGTGGCCACGCCCCAGGCCTGCCCAGTTCCGCCCATCCCTGCCCAAATCCACCCGAGTCATGACCTGTTCTGCCCCCATCCCCACCCCCTCAACCTATTCACTTGACGAGAGGACATATGCGCGCACGTTGGCATGATGCCACTACGTTGCATTTGCACACATGCAGAGGCCGTCCCGACGTCGCTCCTAGCTGGAAGTTTTTTCGAAACCCAGACAAAAGTGCTGGGTTTTGAAAAGCCATCCGAACACCTGGACATGTCCTTTAAAAGGAGATCATGTCTGGGGGAATCTGGATATCTGATAACCCTAGGGTGGAGGATAGAACGGAGGGTCATGTTGTTAGCTGCCATTTCCAGGGTGAGGTGGCTGTTTTTAAGACTGGGCTCAAGCAGGTAAGAAGGATAAAATAAAACATTTTTGTTGGTATTCAATTTGTATCCTGAACAGCGGGAATATTGGTCTATAGTTGAATAGAAGAGGTGTTATGGAATCAGGGGTGATGAATAAGAGAATGTCATCAGCATAGGCCGAGAGTTTTGATTCTGTGGAATCATGCATAAAACCTGAAATGCGAGAATTATTATGTGTAGTAAGAAGCAAGGGTTCTAAGGCAAGGCCAAATAGTAACGGGGATAGAGGGCAGCCTTATCTGGTTCCCCTAGTAGGGTGGAAGATGTTAGACATGATGAAATTGATGTTAATTCTAGTGGAGGGAGAGGTGTAAAAAACCTTAACCATTTGTATGAAGCCTGAAGGGAAACCGAACCATCTCAATGTATGAAATAAAAAAGGCCATTCCACCCAATCAAAGGCTTTTTCGGCGTCCAGGCCAATAATAGCGAGCTTTTGATCAGACATTTGGAGATGGTTAATAACATTAGAAAGAAGCCGAGAGTTGTTAGAAGACAGTCTTCCATTGATAAAACCAGAAGTAATTAATTTCTTGATGACAGTTTGTAATAGGAAAGCTAGATGTTTGGCATAGATTTTCGCATCAGTGTTAATTAGAGAAAGGGCTCTGTAGTTATGCACAAATTGAGGGTCTTTCCCTGGTTTTGGTAAGGCTATGATCGTGGCTTTGGTAAATGATCCAGAAATCCTGCCAAGTTCTATGATATGATTAAGAAATTGAAGAAAGTGAGGGAGAATGGTTGAGTGGAAGGATTTGTAGAATTCAAGATTATCCAACGTGAGTTCTGTAGTGTATAAATCTTGATAAAAGTTTTGAAACTCCTTTGCTATGGAATCCGGAGTCACTAGGAGATCATCAGACCGAGTGCGTATACATGTTATGTGATTCCGTTCTTCCTTTTTTTTTTTTAGATAAGAGGCTAGAAGGTGGCCACTTTTGTTACTGTCTGAGTAGTAGGATGCCGACTGTAACAATAACTCATGCGCAGAGTGGGAGCTCAAAACAAAGTTTAACTGAAGACGGGTCTTATGAAGAGTCTGTAAAGTTTGCAAATCCAGAGGATTTTGATGGTGAGAGGCTTCTAGCAGTTTGATTGAATTTTCCATAGTGGAGATTTCTAGCTTTTGTTTTTTACGAAGTTTGGCTGTAAAGGAAATTATAACACCTCTGATAAATGCTTTGAAAGTGTCCCAGAGGCAAACCCAGTTAGTGTGCTCTGACCTGTTAAACTCAAAAAATTCATTGATCTCCCATGTAAGTAATTATTTAAAGCCCTCGACTTCTAATAATGAAGAGTTAAAGCGCCAATGTTTATTAAATGGAGTAGGGGAGCCACACTTAAGTGTCAGGGATATAGCCGCGTGATCAGATATCAATATGGGCTTAATGATTGAATGAGTGATGTTTGAGACCAAGGAACCACTTACAAGAAAATTATCAATCCTGGAATAGGAAAGATGGGGATGTGAAAAGAAGGTGTAGCCTCTATCGTTAGGATGCATTGTTCTCCAAATATCCGTTAATCGCAGTTCAGATATAAAGTTCTGCAGCAAGAACCATGCCCTGGGCTTCTTGTTTCGAGTTTGTGATTTCCTACCTAAGTCAGGGTCGGATATTACATTACATTACATTACATAAGTGATTTCTATTCCGCTTGTGCCTTGCGGTTCTAAGCGGATTACATGTTAGAAGACTGGACATTTCCAGTAGCATTGCAGTACATATAAACAAGAATGCGTTAAGTTACAATTGTTGTTCTGGACTTTTCCAGGATAAATTGGTAGTAGATAGTAGATAGTGATAGGTTGTTTAGACGAATAGAGATAATATTGTCCGGATTCTGTTGTTTAGACGAGTAGAGATAATACTGTTCGGATTTGGGTGTTGCTGGTGGTGGTGTTTGGGTAGTCATGAGAGCATTATCTTGAACTTTTGTGAGGTTATGATGATGGGAAGTGTTTTTTGAAGAGATGAGTTTTGATTTCTTTTCGGAATGCTTTAATGTCTATTGATTTGGTCAGTAGATTGGTGATGGTAGTATCGATCTTTGCTGCCTGTGTCGCTAAAAGGCTGTCATATAGTTTCTTTCGTCGTGTTCCTTTGAGAGGGGGGTGAGTGAATAGGCTCTGGGTTCTCCTTGATCTGTGTGAGAGGTTACGGTGTAGTCTGTTGTTTAGGTAGCTGGGTGCTGTTCCATGTATTACCTTGTATAGTAGACAGTAGAATTTGAACTGAGATCTTGCTTTTATTGGTAGCCAGTGTGAGTCTAAGTATGCTTTGGTGATGTGGTCGTATTTGCCCAGTGAGTAGATGATTCTGAGGGCCGTGTTCTGAACTGTCTGCAGTTGTTTTATCATGTAATTTGGGCATGGTAGGTATAGGCTGTTACAGTAGTCTACAATACTCAGTACTAGGGATTGTACTAATATCTTGTATTGATCTTTGTTGAAGAATTTTCTTATTTTTCTTAGGTTACGTATTGTGAAGAATGCTCTTTGGATGATTTTGTGGATTTGAGACTGCATTGTGCAATTTCTGTCTAGTAGGATTCCCAGGATTTTGAGTGTGCTTTGCATTGGGTACTTGATTGTGTTTACTTCTAGTTCTGTGAGAGAAGGTTTTTTTTCCCTTTCCAGTAGTAGGAATTTAGTTTTCTCCGAGTTCAGTTTTAGTTTATGACTTGACATCCATTTTTCTACCGTTTCCATTATCATTTTCAGGTAGTTTGTGGATAAGGGGTCTTGAATATTAAAGGGGAGGAGGATAGTTATATCATCTGCGTAGCTGAATGATACTGTGTTTAGGGCGTCTAGGGTTATGCCTAGGGATGCTATGAAGAGGTTAAATAATATGGGTGATAATGGTGATCCTTGTGGTACTCCACATGGGTTTGACCATGGGTCGGATATGTGCTCTTTTGATTTGACTTTGTATGTTCGTGTTTTGAGGAAGCTTTGGAACCATTTGTGAACATTACCTGAAATTCCTATTGCGTCTAATATCTGGAGTAGTGTGTGATGGTCAACTAGGTCGAATGCCGCAGAGAGATCGAGTTGAATGAGAAGCAGCTTGTTTCCTTTGCTGAGGTGTTGTCGGGCAATGTCTAATAGTGATACCAATAGAGTTTCTGTGCTGTGGTTGGATCTGAATCCAGATTGTGATGGATGTAGTATGTGATGGTCTTCAAGGTAGTTGGAGAGGTGTTGTGCGACAAGGCCTTCTGTTATTTTAATGTATAGAGGGATTGAAGCGATTGGTCTATAGTTTGCAGGATTATCTATAGGACCTTTGGGATCTTTTAGGATAGGTGTAATTATGATTTCTCCTAATTCCGGTGGGAAATGACCTTCACTTAGTGTTGTTTGAAGCCATAGTGTGAGGCAAGCTTTAAATTTGGTGGAAGCTGTTGCTAGTAAG
Organism: Geotrypetes seraphini; assembly: GCF_902459505.1. Classification (NCBI taxonomy): domain Eukaryota; kingdom Metazoa; phylum Chordata; class Amphibia; order Gymnophiona; family Dermophiidae; genus Geotrypetes; species Geotrypetes seraphini. The sequence continues at coordinate 35,508,687 of NC_047086.1, read as the reverse complement.
TATGAGGGACAGTTGTTCAAGTCACATGAGGATTTGCTGTATTTTTTGTAAAGCCTGTTCAAGTCTGACCATTGTATCTTTGGGAAGTTTGTCCATATCCTGTCTGCTGGGATTGCTTCATCTGTTTTGGGATTAATTCGTATTTCTTCTATGTTGATTCTTGAATTGTTGAATGTGGATCTGGTTGTGATGATTTTGCGTTTGAAGTGATCCGCTAATTGGGTGGCTGTGGGTGTTTGGTTTCCTTGGGTGGCGAGAAATGGTTTGGTATCGGTGAGATTTCTTAAGATGTCAAAAAGTATTCTTGTGTCTGGTTTTTCTGTGCTGATGAGTTTGGAGTAGTAGTTTTTTCGTTTTTCCTTCAGTTTGGTATTGTATTGTTTGATTAGGATTTTCCATTCATCTTTGATGTTGTTGTGTTTTTGTTTTTTCCATGACCTTTCTAATTGTCTGCATTTTCTTTTTAGTTGTAGAAGTTCGTTGTCGAACCATTTATTAGATGGTCTGTCTATTTTGTTTTTGTTTTTTATTGGAGCAAGTTCGTTTAGTGTGGATTCACTGAGGGTCCTCCAGCTGTTTATGAATTCTTTGGGGTTGTTGGGGTCGATTTCGGGGTCGACTGTGTTCCAGAATGTGTGAGGTTCTATTTTCGGTCTGAATTTGATGAGTGTTTTCTTTGGGGTGGGTTTGTTGTTATTTTGAGCCCAATTGATAGTGAATGAATATTTGAAATGGTCTGACCATAGAGTAGGGTGCCAGGACCCGTTTGAGATGTAGATGTTTTGTGTGTTTTGATTTGGAGATGAGTAAGCTGCTATATCAAGTTGATGACCTTTTTCGTGTGTGGGTTCTGGGTTGAGAATTTGATAGGATAAAGTGTTGAGGTATGAGAGTATATCTGTTGTTTGTTTGGATGATTGATCTTCTAAGTGGAGATTTAAGTCTCCGAGGATCAAGTTATGTGTGGAGGAGAGTGAGTTCTGGAAGATGAATTCTTCAAGTTCTTGTTTTGAAGTATTCCATTTACCTGGTGTAATGTAGCAAATAAGACAGTTCAGATTTCCATTGAGTGATTTGTCAGATATTTGGCAGGCTAGCAGATCAAGATAAGGGGTGGAGTGCTTGGTTAGTACGTCGATGTTGAGATTGTTTTTTGTTATGATTGCTAGACCTCCTCCTCTTCTGTTTTCTCGACATACTACTTCAAGTTTATATCCTTTGGGGCAGAATTCTGTGATGCTTGGATCTGACTCAGAGGTGAGCCATGTTTCGGTTAGGAAGAGACAGCCTAGATTGTCTTTGGTCAGCCAATCTTTGATTAATTCTGCCTTTGGGCTTACGGATCTGATGTTCATATATGCGCAAGCAATTGTAGTGTATTTTGTGGTTGGTGTAGTGGTTGTATTGATGATAGTTCTTGGTGAGGTTTGGTATTTTTGTGTGTTTGAGTTAGGTTTTGGTGGGGGTCTTTTTCCCCAGATGGTGGGGATGCTGGCTTGGCTGGATAGTGGGCATGGAGTTAGTGTTCTAGTGGTGTGCAGTTTTCTGGTATGTTGAACAGGTCTGTGTGTTGTTGTTAGGATAGGGATGGTTTGTATTTGGTAGCCTGTGGTTTTCCATTTTGCTATAAATGTGGCAATTAGTATGAGGGCAAGAATGAGGTTGTGTGTACGCAGTGCCATTATTTTTTTTTTTTTTTTTTTTTTTTTAAATTTGTGAGGATTGCGGTTTGGTAGTTATTTGAGTTGGTTGTGAGAGTGGATGTATGGGTTGTGTTCAGAATTCGCTGGAGAGGTGGTTTGAGAGGCAGGGGCTCTAAGAGAGAGCTGAGTCCTCCTGCTTGCACGGCGTCGGGCGGAGGAAGGAGGGACAAGATGGCAGAAACTTCCTCCTTCCTCTGCCTAGGAAGTCGCTGGGTGGGGGAGGCTTTCGGTGGCCCTCAAGGGCTGAAGAAAAAGTCCGACTCAGAAGTCGGTCTGCGTTCGGTGATCCGCGGTTGCTGGAGCGGCAGGGGCTCTAAGGGAGAGCAGAGTCCTCCTGCTTGCACGGCGTCGGGCGGAGGAAGGAGGGACAAGATGGCAGAAACTTCCTCCTTCCTCTGCCTAGGAAGTCGCTGGGTGGGGGAGGCTTTCGGTGGCCCTCAAGGGCTGAAGAAAAAGTCCGACTCAGAAGTCGGTCTGCGTTCGGTGATCCGCGGTTGCTGAAGCGGCAGGGGCTCTAAGGGAGAGCAGAGTCCTCCTGCTTGCACGGCGTCGGGCGGAGGAAGGAGGGACAAGATGGCAGAAACTTCCTCCTTCCTCTGCCTAGGAAGTCGCTGGGTGGGGGAGGCTTTCGGTGGCCCTCAAGGGCTGAAGAAAAAGTCCGACTCAGAAGTCGGTCTGCGTTCGGTGATCCGCGGTTGCTGGAGCGGCAGGGGCTCTAAGGGAGAGCAGAGTCCTCCTGCTTGCACGGCGTCGGGCGGAGGAAGGAGGGACAAGATGGCAGAAACTTCCTCCTTCCTCTGCCTAGGAAGTCGCTGGGTGGGGGAGGCTTTCGGTGGCCCTCAAGGGCTGAAGAAAAAGTCCGACTCAGAAGTCGGTCTGCGTTCGGTGATCCGCGGTTGCTGGAGCGGCAGGGGCTCTAAGGGAGAGCAGAGTCCTCCTGCTTGCACGGCGTCGGGCGGAGGAAGGAGGGACAAGATGGCAGAAACTTCCTCCTTCCTCTGCCTAGGAAGTCGCTGGGTGGGGGAGGCTTTCGGTGGCCCTCAAGGGCTGAAGAAAAAGTCCGACTCAGAAGTCGGTCTGCGTTCGGTGATCCGCGGTTGCTGGAGGATATCAGATTAAAATCACCTCCTATGATGTAAGCAGTATCAACCTCAGATAGTAGGGTGGAAGTTAGCTCAGAAAAGAATGAGGGGGAGTCCACGTTTGGGCCATATACATTCAGGATTGTGTATACTTGGTGAAAGTGGATAACAGTTTTGACCCATTGACCATTCAGGTCAGACGATGATGTTATAATGGATAGATTCGGGGTTTTACGAATACTAGTGACCACCCCACCTCTTTTGTCCACTGCAGGGGATAAGAATGTCGAGTGAGCCCAGGATCTATGTAGTTTCATGGAGTCAGTGGGACCAAGGTGAATAATGTCAGGGGAATCAGCCTCCATATATGACTTTTTTTTTTTTTTTTTGCTTTAATGTGATTGTTGAGGCCCTTGGTATTTAAAGAAATTATTGATAATGTCTTCTAATATAACAAGCTGAATTGAGAATGTACAGTGACACAAGTAGACTGAAACTGAGAAACCAATAAGTGCATATGTGATAAATGATCAACAACATATGTTGAGCAATATAACTCTGTATGACAGTAACCGGATGCCTACCATCAGTAGACATCATGGTAGAGAAAAACAGCAACAAATGGAGGGAAAAAAACCAGCTAATAATAACTTTAATAATAACTTTATTTTTATATACCGCAGTACCACAAACAGTTCAGAGCGGTTTACAGAGTAAGAGACTGTACATTTACAGCGATGATACAATGCGAACTGTACATATTCAGTATAGGTATTTTATACAGTAAAGAAACAGAGTAGGTTTATCATACAGGGGACAGTACATATACAGCAGGGTTCAGTATGTAGTGGTGAGGCAGAGCGAGAGGCCAACTAAAGAGGTAGTCTTTAGTTATTTGGTGATGGGGGAGGTTCAAGAAATTTGTCGTAGAGGAAAGATTTGAGAGATTTCCTGAAGGATAAGTAACATGGGGCAGATGAAATAAGGGTGGTCAGGCAGTTTGTCCATCTGCCAGCTTGGTATGAGAGAGTTCTGTTGAAGAATCTTTTGTAGGTGCATCCCTTTGGGGAAGGGTAGGTAAACAGGTTGGTATTACGTGTGCTTGTGGTTTCGGGGAACACGAAGTGGTGAGACAGATAAATCGGTGATAAGCCAGTTAAGGTTTTAAAGCAGAGACAGGCGAATTTGAAGATGACTCTCGCTTCTATTGGCAGCCAGTGTAGTTTTCTATAATAAGGGGTGATGTGGTCTGACTTTTTGAGGCCAAAGATTAGGCGGACTGCAGTGTTTTGGATAAGTCTCAGTCGCTGGATGGTTTTCTTGTAGGAGCCTATATAAATTATATTACAGTAATCCAGTGTGCTTAGGATTAGGGATTGAACCTAACAGACCAGTAGGGCAGGTGTGAGACAAATGCTCATGTGTGTTACAAAAGTTATGAGTGAAACTAACAGGTAATGTCAGTTATACAGGCAACAAAGAAAAATGGGGAGATCCAATGATCCACAGTGAAAACAATCCACCGATAAAAACAAATACAGATATTCTGGAGATAATTATTAAACACTGACATATAAAACTATAAAAATTCATTTAAAAAAGTACAATGATAAAAAATACTGTGATAAAAATCCAACCGGACCCTACTCGGTCCGTGTTTCGGCGAACACGCCTTCCTCAGGGGTCCTAAAAGGAAGAGGTAATGATGAATAATGATAAAGAGAAAGATAAAAAATGAAAAGATAGAGAGATAAGAAGTGACTGTGATGCCAATCTGGAGCATGCATATTAATGTCTAGACTCGACAGCAAGGTAAAACAAGTGAGCCAAGTGTGACATGCTATATACAGAGGCTTGAAACATCGACAAGAGACATGAGAGGAAAAAATGCCATAGGTGTGTATTAGAGTATAAACTTAAGCACAGGAATCTAAGGTGCCTAAGAGAAGCCATAAGAATGAAAAGTTAATAGAATGAAGAAACCATGGTGCATGTGATTTTGAAAACATGAAGAGATATGTGACACAATGTAATGACGAGAAGACATTATACATACCAATGGTTTCAACCTCACATATAAAGAATTGGACTGAAAACAGTCAATTGTCTTTAAACTATATAAAAAAGACATCGTATTCAAACATGAAGAAACCATAATAGGACATGAACACATAGAATAATGCAGTTATACAGGCAAGTCTGCTATGATACAACATTCTTTGACTACCCTAACACCACAAAGATATGTAATACAGAAAAATACTTGTTAGATAGTGCAGGGAAATATTAAGAAACAAGATATAGAGCCAAGGTGTAAACAGATTAAATAATTAGCCAACTATAACAGCCTATCTATTACCTAGGCCTGAATAGAACAGGTGTTACTAAAGCTATCCATCATAGCATAACAGCCAACAAAACTTAATGTAGCTCTAAATCGCCGGTAGCCAGTAACTCCTAAGGGAGTGTGACACAGCAGGACAGCCTGCACAATCAAGCTTAATAAGATTTATCAAGATTATAGACATTGCCAGGGCAAGAGGGCCAGGCACATACACATGACATAAAGACGTACAGTATACGAGGGTGTCTGAGCAGACAGGACTGCATGAGTACATAGTGTTGCATATAGTCAAAAGTGCCAGGCATGAATGAAAAGGCATACATAAAAGCACTATGATTAGGAGCAAGATGGAGATGATGGCACCTGATCATGCCTCTCAAAGCAAAACAATGAAAAGGCATAGTAACATAGTAGATGACGGCAGATAAAGACCCGAATGGTCCACCCAGTCTGCCCAACCTGATTCAATTTAAATTTTTTAATTTTTTCTTCTTAGCTATTTCTGGGCAAGAATCCAAAGCTCTACCTGGTACTGTGCTTGGGTTCCAACTGCCAAAATCTCTGTTAAGACTTACTCCAGACAGGATAGTGAAAGATGTATACCAACAATTAAATATAGCAAGATACAAGAGTAAGTTGGTAGTAAATAAACCTAAATGGAGGAAAAGATCTCAGATAAACCACTTAGGGAACACATACGCATTCTCCCTTTAGTTTTGTGGTAATAGGTTTCTTTCATCGATCAAAAAACCTCCATAATATTTTTTAATTTTTTATGCATTATTTAATAAATTATTTATATACTACTATCCCACAAAAAACCAACGTGTATATTACTTATCTTTGGCTGAGAACAGGTTAAAGTGCATAAGTGCTTCAGTCAAAAAGTGCAGGAAGCTAGAAAAAATGGCACACAAGAAAATGTTAAAGTGCTCAGTGTTCATCAAATAGCAGCATAAAATATAAAGTGCAGGAAAGTACTTATCTGCAAATTTGAAGCAATAAGGTGCTGTAGTTTAAAGTGCTGTATAGTTGATTTTAAATATTGCACTTAAAATTATTGCACAACCCCGTCTCAGATCATTAAATCTCTATTGATTAACTCTCTTAGCTCTCCTTAGCTTTCAACGGGTCCCGTTTTATCCTACCAAGGGGCTTCATCAGGAAACGAGCTAAATTGATATAAAATATATATATTAAACATTCAAACTATGCTTATAGCAATAAAATACATACAAAAGAATCCCACAGTTTAGAAATTACTTACTGCTTTAGCACGATAGACCTATGCTATTCATGTTCAACTGAATACAAAATGGCGCTTATAACTCCTAAGAACGCCAATGCATGCGCCTTGCTGGTTCTAAACAGGCGCATGCGTGTTGATAAAAAAAATTTTTTATATGGATTCCAATGTATCTTTAAATTATCATGAGGTGGTAAAAGTTTTAAATTATCATAAGATAGTAAAAATTGGACACATATCTGAAAGATCCAGCGGTGAATCATTGTAGAGAAAAAATACTTCAAATTACAGAGTTCATATAAACATAGACCATTCAACTTTAGTGTTAAGTCCATTGGGGTGCATACTATTTAATCTATAAATCCATCTGGATTCTCGCTGTTTCAAACGGCAGACTCGATCACCTCCTCTGATAGACTTAGGTTCAAAATCTATGGCGAAGCAATGTAGATCTTGGAATGAGCGATTCATAAGTTTGCAATGCTCAACTATAACCTCCGAACATCTATCATGCTTCAAATTTGATTTGTGCTCCTGCATTCTGGTTTTTAAGTCCCTTGATGTCATACCGACATAAAACTTATCGCATGGACACACAATTAAATAGACAATAAAAGTTGTTCTACAGTTAGTGAAATGCCTAAGAAAATACAACTTCTGATCTTGTGGATTTATAAATTGTTTGCATTCTTTGGTAATGTTGCAAATATTGCAGCAACCGCATTTATAATGTCCCAAAACAATGTTTCCTATTGAAGATTTAATGGGTTTCTGTGAAACAAAAGATGGACTTAATATTTCTTTCAGATTTTTGTTTCTTAAGAATGCAATTCGTAGATGTTTTTCTTCAAAGATCAGATGCAAATTCACTATTTCCCAATTCCTTTTTATGATGTCAAATGCTACATTACTTTTAGAGCAATATCTCACAACAAAAGTTTCATAGTCTTCCTCTTGTATGTCGTGCTGATTTCCCTTTAATTGATGTAATAAATGATCTCTATTGAGATATTTTGCACGGTTTCGAGCTCTTTTTAAAGTTTTCTGTGGATAACCCCTTAATTCAAGTTTAGTTTGCAAAACTTTAGACTGGATATTGTATTCCTTCAGAGATGAACAGTTCCTCCTAATTCTAACCATCTGAGAAAACAGAAGGCTCTCTTTCAATTTTTTTGAATGGCTACTATCAAACTTCAAAAAGGTGTTCCGGTCGGTTGGCTTAATATATACTTTTGTTGAAAAATTTTTGTTCTCAAAATCTAAATCAATGTCAACATCTAAAAATTGAATATTCTTATTGGACGACTTCATGGTAAATTGAATATGAGGATCACAAGTACCTAACCAACTGTAAAACAATTCCAATTCTAATTGTGTACCACCCCATATCATGAAAATGTCATCTATAAAGCGATGCCAACTTAAAATCTTATCAGCAAAAGGAGATTGTTTGATCCATTCCTTCTCAAAATTTAACATATATAGATTCGCAATGGAGGGTGCAAAAGCTGCCCCCATTGCTACACCCGAAATCTGTAAATATAGGTCACCTTCAAACATAAAAAAATTCTCAGTTACTGCTATTCTAGTGATATTTGTAAGAAATTCTGGAGGATTTAAATGTGGTTTAGGAAGATCCTGTATTGCACTCTTAACTACTTGTATTGCAGCATCCTGGGGAATTGACATATAAAGAGAAATTACATCCAGTGTCACCATAATACAGGGGAAGTCATTTAAAGGGACTGCATCTAATATTCTCAAAAAATGTGCAGTATCTTTTACATAGGATTTACTATTGATTACTATGTCCTGTAGAAAAAAGTTGACAAACTTACTAAAGGGTTCTAATAAAGAATTTCTTTTTTTTTATAATTTTTTATTTTATTCGTTTTCACATTAAAGATCAAAAAGAGAAAACTTTGATACAAGCAACAAAATACATTCAGGAAATTATTATCAAAACTTAAATTCCAGTACAATGATCATAGTCCACATTAAGGGAGAGTGAAATCATACACAATCAAGGGTAGTTGAATTAAAGAAAAACTAAACTCTGTCATATTGCATATGCCTCAAATATACAGGGTTCTTTGGTTAATTACATTAGGCCTAAGTGGTTGTAATTACAGAGGGGTCAGGAGCCCTAATGGCAGCCTTACCGTCCAAGAAAAATTGCAATTGTTCTGGATCATAAAAAAATATACTTATTTGTTTGATAGGTAATACAACATTTACAAGGAAACCTAAGTTGAAAGGTTGCTCCCAAACCCAAAACTGACTGACGAAATGTCAGAAATTTTTTACGTCTAAACTGCGTCCACTTGGAAACATCAGGAAAAATGGCAATTTTGTGATTGTAAAATTCAACATTCTCAGTTCTGTAGTAAAGGCGAAGAAGAGCTTCTTTGTCTTGTAAGAAAACAAAAGTTACTAGCAGAGTAGCTCTCGCATAAAGAATTTCTTGAGGAAATTATTAGTCTACCAGGCGGGTGATCTAGAGTTTTGTGTATTTTTGGTAAGAAATACAAAATTGGGATGACTGGATGCGGTTTATTTAGAAATCTAACCTCTCTTTTTGTTAAATAACCTTCTTTATGTCCTTTATCAGTTAATTTTCTAACAATGGTTTGTAATCTCTTCGTGAGATCTAATTTGATTTTCTTATATGTGCTCGTATCATTAAGTTGTCTATGTGCTTCTCCCATATAATCTATTTTATCTAATATAACTACAGCTCCTCCTTTGCCAGCCCTCCTTATTACGATCGTTTTATCGTCCACCAAATTCTGTTTTGAAATGTATAAAGGATGTATTCAACTCCAGTCAGCATTGAAATCTCTCAGAGCTGAATCCGCCCTGGGTAGTGATGGTTTCACAGTGAGGTTTTTCAAATCTTTTATAAATTTATCTTTTAAATTTATATGAATCACAACTGACTAAGGGTTGTATATCAGGTACTATGGTGGAATCATTGACCATTGTTTTGCCAAAGCCAAAACGAGATCCCATGTTGGTTTCAAACTACAGGCCTATTTTTTAATTAATGTGGATGGGAAAATCCTGACTAAATTATTGGCTCTAAGATTAGCCGGGGCTCTCCCTTATATGACTGGTATGCACCAAACGGGTTTCGTTGCTCAAAGACATTCTTCAAATAATACTAGATTGGCATTTCATATGCTAAATTTAGCAAAAACAATGAATGATCCAGCCTTCTCCCTTTCTTTGAATGCAGAGAAGGCCTCTGATCGCGTAGAATGGACTTTCATGTATCAAGCAATGGATTGGTTTGGAATAGGATCCGGATTTATTCAAATGATTCAAACCTTGTATAGTTCCCATTCTGCCAGATTATATATTAATACATTCTCAGAGCGTTTTTGTCTGAAGAGGGGAGTTAGACAAGGATGTCCCTTATCTCCTTTGCTTTTTGATATTGTTTTGGCCATTCAGCAGGCAAAGGATATAGAGGGAATTCCATATGCAGGTCGAGAATATGCAGGTTTCGGCCTATGCAGATGATATTTTGCTTCATTTGAAGAATCCTGAGTTTACCATACCACATTTACTGGAATTGATCGATTTGGCAAATTTTCTGGATACAAAATAAATTGGAACAAATCAGAGGTTCTTCCATTAAATGTGCATTGTGTAAAAGGTTTAATTGATCCATTTCCCTTCCTTTGGAAGGAAGAGGGAATAAAATATTTGGGTATTATGATTCAAAGAACTTTGGAAGATACAATGACAGTAAATGAAAAGTCTTTATTGCTGAAAGTCAAAGAAATGTGTGAGCATTGGAACCCACTACATCTTTCTTGGTGGGGAAGAGTCCAAATCATCAAAATGATGATTTTGCCTGTGGTTTGTTACCAAATGAGTATGTTACTGGTTTATTTTCAAAGTTCCTTTAATAAGAAATTAAATGGGATTCTTACAAAATTTATTTGGCTGGGTAAAACTGCTAGAATAGCCTTAGGGCTCCTTTTACGAAGCTGCATTAGCGGTTTTAGCGCACACGGCTTTTTAGCGTGCGCTAAACCTGTGCTACGAGGCTAGAACTAATGCCAGCTCAATGCTGGTGTTAATGTCTAGCGTGGCTGGCAGTTTAGCATGCGCTATTACGCGCATTAAAACGCTAACGCGGCTTCGTAAAAGGAGACCTTAGTATCTTTGCAAAAATTACAATCGATGGGGAGGGGAGGGGGGTAAATTTTCCAAATTGTTATAGGTATCATCAAGCCTTCATATTGTGTCAGGGTATGTATTGGATCCTTCTTAAACTCATGGAGAATCTATCGGATTGGCTGATATTAGAGAAGCACTTCATGTCCCCATTATGTCTGAGCCATATTTTGAGTATCAAGCTGCCTAGAATATATAAGGACAATAGTATTCCTTTCCACCTGGAATACATTAAAATTTATTAATAATTTAACACCTACTCCAATACAACAATCCACATGTCAATCTCTATGGTTAAACTCCAAGATACAAATCGGCGAGTCTAAAATCCTTTGGAAACATTGGCTGCAGGCAGGCATATGTATTTTAGATGAGGTGATCTCAAATGGGAAAATGATAAATTTATTACAACTGCAACAATCATTCGGCATCTCAAAGTCTCAAGCTTTTAAATGGTTGCAATTGAAACAGGCCATTCAGAAAGGGTTCCCCGATTGGCGCAATTTAAAAAAATCAGTATAGCTTGCCGGGCCTATGTTTCCAGACATATTTCCAAGGGCATCAGGCCGCCAAGTGGTACAAATTAATATCTGAGTATTTGAATAAAAAAACCTAAAACAAGCCTAAAAGACATTTGGAGCATTGAGATAAAGCAGCAGATTTCTGCTACTCAATGGCCACGGATTTGGACTTGGAGGATGAGATGTACAGCGTCAGCATCTATGAGACAAACCTGGTTCTTTTTGTTACATATAATTTTTTGGACCCAGTTCGTTTACAAAAGTAGGACAATTCAAAGTAGGGACACTGGATCATTTGTTATTTTATTGTCCCTTGATACTCAATTTTTGGAAATCAATATGGGGACATATTAATATGATACTGGAAACATCGATTCCATTGTCCTATGATGTAGTCATATGTGGGACATTGTTGAAAGCTAAAAATCCATTAGACAAGTATAAAAGCAGACTTATAATTATGACAGGGGTTGCCATGCAAATGATCTCCAGGAATTGGAAGAACTGGGACGGGTTAGATTTTTCCTTTTGCTGGGAACTTTGTGTCAATGTTATAAATATGAAAAAATTAATTCAGAAATATTGGGGTCCATTAGCGGAATTTATCAAATCAGATTAATTGTATAAGATTTTAATTCCTTTTTGTTTTTGCACACATCCAGGGAGGGTGGGGAAAATAAGTTTTGTATTGTTTGTATAATTTTTTTGCACTTTTATTCTAATTGAAAATCAATAAAGAATTAAAAAAAAAAAAAAAAGAAACGTATAAAGGACTTTTAGGTATTGGATGTAGTGAAGCTTGCATCTAGCACGCTGTTTTTGGCAAAAGGGTTGTTTGATATCTATTGCTTGGTCTTCACTCATCTGTGTTTTTGGCTATAAATTACAGAGTGTGCCAGCTGAATACTGACCCTCTACTTTTTTCTTTTTTTTTTCACTCCTAGCTCCAATAAAGAATTATACCTTGATTGAGAATGCGTAGATGTCGTCTACCCAACAGACAGCAGCATATTTAATTACTAGGTGAGAGCTGATCATTTCACTAGATATGTCAGACAGCGTTAGTGAGGATGAAGAGGTGAGAACGGTACTTGGGAAGAATTTCGTTCCTAATTACAGGTCTGCACAGCACAAGGCATTTTCTGCCAAATTTAAAACAAGACGTTATTTTAAAATTGTATAGATCTGCCAGGGAGGGGAAATAATGAAATCAAGAGATTGACATTGCCTTATCTAATAAGAATAAGGGTCCCTGTAGTCCAAAGAAAGCATTTCATAGAAATGGAATATACTTTGTTACTAGGAAAGCACGGTGAGTTTTATCAGTTCAATCTTGTTAGTGCAATTACATCTATGCAGAAAGATCCCTGCTAAGGGATGTGACCTGAACTATCAAATCTGACCAATTTTTTACTGTGTCCTTAATATTTGGGGTGACATTCTTTTATCAGTATTAAACGCAGCCTTGATTCTGCAACATTTCTGAGACTTCTCAATGACTGAATACCAGAGGACCTAATTTGAGGTTGAGGGGTGGTAGATTCAAAGGCAATGTTAGGAAATTCTACTTTACGGAGAGGGTGGTGGATGCCTGGAATGCGCTCCCGAGAGAGGTGGTGGAGAGTAAAACTGTGACTGAGTTCAAAGAAGCGTGGGATGAACACAGAGGATCTAGAATTAGAAAATAATATTAAATATTGAACTAAAGCCAGTACTGGGCAGACTTGCACGGTCTGTGTCCATATATGGCCATTTGGTGGAGGATGGGCTGGGGAGGGCTTCAATGGCTGGGAGGGTGTAGATGGGCTGGAGTAGGTTTTAACGGAGACTTCAGCAGTAGGAACCCAAGCACAGTACTGGGTAGAGCTTTGGATTCTTGCCCAGAAATAACTAAGAAGAAAAAATTTAAAAATTTAAATTGAATCAGGTTGGGCAGACTGGATGGACTATTCGAGTCTTTATCTGCCGTCATCTACTATGTTACTATGTTACCTGGAAATATTTCGCCTGCGGCATTATTTCTCATGCAGCAAAATTTAATTTGGGCCAGCCGGTGAGGATGGGTGGGGATATTACTCATTTCTGTCCCACAGAGAATTATCCCTTGTAGATTTCTTGCATACCAACCTGAATTCTGCAGGCTCATGTGAATCAAACATAATTTTGAACGAAAAGCAGGTCAAATGCAAAGGGTTTGACAGCAATATGTTGCTACACCAAGAAAGGTACAATTTCAGCTTAATAAAAGCAGTGGCATGGCGCACTGTGCAGGACTCTTTCAGGTAGGGTTACCATATGGCTCCAGAAAAAAAGAAGACGGATTGAGATATCCGTGTTTTACTTCCACTGCTTTCAATGGAAGTAAAACCCGGATGTCTCATTCCGTCCTCCTTTTTCTAGAGCCATAGGGTAACCTTACTTTCAGGGAGCAAGATGAAGGGGTCTGCAACAATAGAACCCTAGACAAATTTGATTAATGCAATCAAATATGAAAATCTTACTAAGGGGTCCTCTTACTAAGCTGTGGTAAAAATGGGCCTCACAGTGCCCTTATGTGGGTTATTCTCACACGCTAAGGCCTCTTTTTATTGCAGCTGAAAAATGGCCTGTTTTTTTGTGCCTTTGCCATTAGTAGATGGCCATTAAAAAATAAATAAATAAATAAATTACCGTGAGAGCACTTACCGCCACTCTGTAAGCAGAAAGGGCTCATGTCTTATCCCTGTGCTAACCAGTTAGTATGTAGTAATGTAAATGTGCTAACTGGTTACCTCTACACCCACCTCAAAAAATAGAAAAAAATATTTAGCGCATGGTTAGCCAACAAATATTTTAAAGTGATCGCGGGTCACCTGAGTATGTCCTATCATATTCCGTTTTTAGTTGCATTATATGTGTGTTAGTGCCTAATTCAGCTTAGTAAAAGGACACCTAAGTAATTAGACTAAATATATAGAAACATAGAAATATGATATCAGATAAAAGTCAAATGGCCCATCCAGTCTGCCCATCCACAGTAAACATTATCTCTTTCCGAGAGATCCCACGTGCCTATCCCAGGCCCTTTTGAATTCAGACACAGTCTCTGTCTCCACCTCTTCTGGGAGACTGTTCCATGCATCTACCACCCTTTCTGCAAAAAAGTATTTCCTCAGATTATTCCGGAGCCTATCACCTCTTAACTTCATCCTATGCCCTCTCATTGCAGAGTTTCCTTTCAAATGAAAGAGACTCGACTCATGCGTATTTATTTTATGTAGGTATTTAAACATCTCTATCATATCTCCCTTCTCCCGTCTGTCCTCCATATAGATTGTGATCTTTAAGTCCCCCATACGCCTTATGATGAACACACACACCATTTTAGTAGTCTTTCTCTGGACCGACTCCATCCTTTTTATATCTTTTAGAAGGTGCGGCCTCCAGAATTGTACACAATATTCTAAATGAGGTCTCACCAAATTCTTATACAGGGGCATCAATACCTCCTTTTCCTACTGGCCATACCTCTTCCTATGCAACCTAGCATCCTTCTAGCTTTCGCCGTCACCTTTTCAAATTGTTTGGCCACCTTAAGATCATCCCACAATCCCACCCAAGTCCCGCTCTTCTGTTATGTATATAAGTTCTTCACCTCCTAAACTGTACCTTTCCCTCGGGTTTTTGCAGCCCAAATGCATGACCTTGCATTTCTTAGCATTAAATTTTAGCTGTCAAATTTCAGATCATTCTTCAAGCTTCACCAGGTCTTTCTTCGTATTATTCACACCATCCGGCGTGTATACTCTATTGCAGATTTTCGTATCATCCACAAAGAGGCAAATCTTACCCGACAACCCTTCAGCAATATCATTTATAAAAATGTTAAAAAGAACAAGCCCAAGAACAGAACCTTGAGGCACACCACTGGTTACAGCTCTTTCCTCAGAGCGATCTCCATTGATCACTAGTCTGTCACCTTCCACTCAACCAGTCACAGTCTTTGTATCCACCACCTCTACCAGGAGACTATTCCATACATCTACCACCCATTCTGTAAAAAAGTATTTCAGATTACTCCTTAGCCTATCACCTCTTAACTTCATCCTATGCCCTCTCATTCCAGAGCATCATTTTAGTTTTCATCGTCATTTTTTTTGACCTGTTTGGTCACCTTAAGATCATCACATACCATCACTCGCAAGTCCCGCTCCTCTTTTGTGCACAAAAGTTCTTCACCCTCTAAACTGTACCATTCCCTTGGGTTTTTGCAGCCCAAATGCATGGCCTTACATTTTTTAGCATTAAATCTTTGCTGCCAAATTTCAGAATATTTTTCAAGCTTCACTAGGTCCTTCCTCATGTTACTCACACCATCATGGGTGTCAACTCTTTTGCAGATTTTGGTATCATCTGCAAAGGAGGCAAATCTTACCTGACAACCCTTCAGCAATATCGCTTACAAAAATGTTAAAAAGAACAAGCCCACAAACAGAATCTTGAGGCATACCACTAGTAACATCCCTTTCCTCAGAGATAACTCCTTTGACCACTCCCCTCTGTCATCTTCCAGTCAACCAATTTCTGACCCAGTCTGTCACTTTGGGGCTCATCCCAAGGGCATCTAGTTTATTTGTTTGACGCCTGTGTGAAACACTGTCAAAGGCTTTGCTAAAATCCAAATACACCACGTCTAACTCACTCCCACTATCCAATTCTCTTGTCACCCAGTCAAACAATCATCCAAGGATTTCCTGAGATAAGAATGTGCATAGACAAAACCTTTTTTCTTTCATTTTTTTTGGACTTTATCCAAATGTTTGGACTTTCTTCTCACACATTTGTTTTAATACAATGTTTGTATTTTACCTTTGAAATGTTTAAATTCATACTTGATTATGAACAGATTAGTTTATATTTTAAGATGTGTTAAATGAAGGACTGGATTCTGTATAGGACACCCGGTATCAGCAATCACCTAAGCGGCTTTTGAGAATCACACACAGGGGCCTTATATGGAATTGCATCTGTCCGTTATAGAATTGTGTCTGGCTGGCGGGGTGTCGGGGGATGTCTCGGGGGGGGGGGGGGTGGAGTTTCTGGCAGGAGGGACTGGGCATTCCTCCTTCCGGGAGATGTCTCTGGGGTGTGTATGGGGGGGGGGGGGGGTTCCTAGTAGGAGGGACTGGGTACCCCTCCTGCTGGTTGATGTTTTGGTGTGGTGGTGGCAGGAGGAATTGGGCTCTCATCCTGCCGTGACCATTAGGGGGAGGGTCGGCTTCAGGGGTTCCTGCAGGAGGGACTGAGCACCCCTCCTGTCAGTAGTCTTTATGTGTGTGTGTGTGGGGGGGGGGGAGGGCATGGGTTCCCTGCTGATCATGGCAGGGAGATTCCTTTACCACAATCGGATCAGCGGCTGCGTCTATTTGAAATGTAGACCGGCATTTTGCTGGCCTACATTTCAGGCACCTATCACAGCCCTAGCTGCTGACTAGGGCTGCCTAAGCTTGCCTAAAACCACTGCTGGGTGAAACCACACCCATGTCTAGTCTTAGGTGAATTTAGGCTCATGAAAATGTCTACAATATAGGTGACCCTCCTTGGACCTTTTTTTTTAAACGTGTATCCCAATTGGCTTGCTAGACAGTGGTAGGACGCTGCCTACAATTGGGAATTTGCCCCTTAGTGACAGGGCCACGGTAGAAACCTTTATCGTGGCTTAGTAAAAGGGAGGGGGGTGTTAGCTACTTATAATGATTATAGCCCACAAAGGTTTCCACAACACAACCCCCTACCTACATCAAAACTACACCAGTACACCCCCAACCACCTCCTCTGCTCTGAAGCAGAGAGGCGACTATGCATCCCCCCAGGAAGATCTCTCAAGATGGAAACGGCTCGTAGACGCTCTTACAGCTACTTTATCTCTTGGCTATGGAACTAGCTGCCTGTACCGATAAGAGCCCAAGACTCAGTGATGGCGTTCTGAAGAGCAGTGAAGACCCTCCTCTTCAACTGAATGGACACTAGCAGACAGACTCCACTTCACCTCATTCCTCTTATGTACCCCATGTTTTGTTGTAACCCGTTCTGAGCTACCAGGAGGATGGGATAGAAAATGACATAAATAAATAAATTACGGGAAATGCACGTTTCAAAAATGCAAATATAAATTAAAAAATGCAAAGGAAACCACTGAGAAAGTCCCACTTGTGGTGACATATAATCCAGAGCTGGGAAAAAACTAAGAAGAATCATACAAGATCTACGGCCACTACTCCAGGAGGATTAATTACTGTAAGAGATATTCCCAGATCCACCAGTACGGGCTCTCCAACAACTACCTAATCCAAAACAAATATTAGAGAAAAGTAAACTTTCTGGCTACATCCCTGATCTATTGACTACAAGGCAGTTTGTATTCTAGCATGGAGCCTGACTTAGAGCTTGCAGTCTGCTAATGTGAAATTTCACAAAAAAGATGCAGAGAAACTGATCCCTCATGATTGTCCTATCGACCTACCAACTAACACAATGCCTCTCAGGGGGGAAGATATACCTTTTGTCTAAAGTTGAATTGGAGGCTATGAGAGAATACATCAAGGATAGCCTATGAGATAATTGTATTAGACCCTCTTTGTCATTGGCTAAGGTAGGATTCTTTCTGTGAGAAAAAGAATGTGGTTCTCTGCTTCTGTATTGATTACAGAAATATTAATAAAATCACGGTAAATAATAAGAGTATAAAAAAATGCCGTACTGGGACAGACCGAAGGCCCATCAAGCCCAGTATACTGTTTCTACCAGAGTCCAACCCAGGTCCTAAGTACCCAGCTAATAATCATTACCCTCATCTCTTTATGTGACCAAGTAAAAGATGCCCAAATTTATACCAAACTGGACCTCTGTGGGGAGGAGGCATACAATTTGATTCATATAAGGAATAAGAAAAGAAAATAATTTTCAATGCTAGTGATGAACACTGCAAATATTTAGTAATGTCCTTTGGGCCACATACGAGTATATACGATAGGGTCAGATTCTCTAAAGGGTGCCTAACGTACCTCCCCCCCTCCCCTTTTATGAAGCTGCATTAGGCTTTTTTTTTTTTTTTTATCACCAGACATGGCGGTAAAAGTTCCAACACTCAAAGAATTCCTATGAGTGTCAAAGCTAATACCACCATGAATGCCAATAAAAAAAAGCCTAACACGGCTTCATACAAGGAGGCCTTAACCGGCAAAATCCCCTTCATAGCTTCAATAATTGAAAGAAAAAAAATTTAATTGGGTGATCGGTGCCTACCTTTTATAGAATCGGGTAGGTGCTTATTTCATGGTGCTTAGTAGTGCCTAATGCCTAAGTGGGCATTTCTATGGGCGGAGTTTGACTTAGGCACTGCTAAGTGCGATTTTCCAAAACCTTAGGCGCCTTACATAGAAACATAGAAACATGATGGCAGCTAAAGGCCAAATGGCCCATCTAGTCTGCCCATCTGCACTAACCATTATCTCTATCCCACAGCTTCTTGAACTCAGACACAGTCTCTTTTGGGAGACTGTTCCACACATCTATCATCCTTTTTGTAAAAAAGTATTTCCTTAGATTACTCTGGAGTAGGGTTACCAGAAAAAAGGAGGACAGATTGAGACATCCAGGTTTTACTTCCATTGCTTTCAATCATATTTTCCCCTCTCCCCCTTAAGCCTTATTACGAAGACTATGCACCATTTTAGTAGTCTTCCTCTGGACTGACTCCATCCTTTTTATATCTTTTTGAAGATAAGTCTCCAGAATTGTATACAATATTCCAAATGAGGTATCACTAGAGTCAAACTATGGCATCATTACCTCCTTTTTCCTACTAGCCATATTTCTTCCTATGCACCCTAGCATCCTTCCAGCTTTTGCCGTCACCTTTTCAACCTTGGTCCTTGAAAACTAATTGCAAGTCATTTTATTTTTTTTTTATGCTGTAGCTATCTTAACTTGAGCAACAAAACAATCAATGTTTTGTTAGCATTTGGATCTTATATTTGCAAACTTGGATTTTCAGCTCTAACAGAAATTAAATTTTAAAAAAATGAAATGATTGCGGATAGTAGATGATGAAATGTGTGCTTGTCGACTATCGAGTAGTGTTTTGAGTTAATTTGCACTCAAAAACAAGCACATCTATTGCATTGATGAGCAATTCTATTTATTTATTTATTTTAAATATTTATAATCCACTTACATGCCTAAGCGGCTCACAATAAAACATATATACCGTAATATGTCGGAAAAGCGCATGAGCCGAGTCTCTATCATTTGAAATGAAGCTCTGAAATGAGAGGGTATAGGATGAAGTTAAGACATGATAGGCTTGGGAGTTATCGAACTAAATACCTTTTTACAGAAAGGGTAATAGATGTGTGGAATAATATCCTGGAAGAGGTGGTGGAGACAGAGATTGTGTCTTAATGCAAGAAGGTGTGGGATAGGCACATGGGATCTCTTAGAGAGAGAGGAAGAGGAAGAGATAATTTGGCTTTTATCTGCCATCATGTTTCTAACCTGTTTGGCCACCTTAAGATCATCGCATACAACCACACCCAATTCCTGCTCTTCTGTCATGCACATAAGTTCCTCAACCCTATAACAAAGCTTGCTGAAGGGCACACCCTAGATGAGACTTGAGCCCACACTCCCAGTCTGAGAAGGTCAGTACCTTATTCTTAGGTCGCTGGGGCAATATGATTGGGCCAATCTTGGACATGTGCAATGATGTAAAGAAGTAATACAGACTCATGATTCCGGGCTTGACCCTGTCACGGTTCATAGACAACTCGGCGAAAGACAAAGGCGCGCGCCGACAACTGAGCGCAAGACGGAGGCGCGCGCCAAAGAAAATTACAGTTTTTAGGGTCTCCGATGGGGGGGTTTGTTGGGGAGCCCCCCAGTTTACTTAATAGAGATCGCGCCGGTGTTGTGGGGGGTTTGGGGGGTTGTAACCCTCCACATTTTACTGTAAACTTAACTTTTTCCCTAAAAACAGGGAAAAAGTGAAGTTTTGAGTAAAATGTGGGGGGTTACAACCCCCCACACCCCCTACAACGCCCCCACAACACGGCGCAATCTCTATTAAGTAA
This sequence comes from Geotrypetes seraphini, assembly GCF_902459505.1. NCBI lineage: Eukaryota > Metazoa > Chordata > Amphibia > Gymnophiona > Dermophiidae > Geotrypetes > Geotrypetes seraphini. Next base: position 35,488,493 of record NC_047086.1, on the reverse strand, counting down.
AGTGGGAGGTTCCCCCCACGCCCCCCCGTCGGAGCCGTAAAAACAGTAATTTTGTGCGGCGCACGCCTCCGCGCTGCGCTCAATTGTCTGCGCGTGCCTTTGTCCCGGCGCGCTTTTGACCTGACACCCCCTGTCACAAGCCCAGCACCAGTACCAGCCTCGTGCCAATTAAAAATATCAAAACCACTCCTATAAAGCTAACTAGAGCCAATCAGTGTGGAGCTGACATTCATACCTCAGATTCAAACCCATACTATATTCTGGGCAGGAGAGCAGTTCTGTTTCTCGGAGGATGCCAGGGAACATATCTAGGCCCACACACACAAAACAGGGTCTGGCCTCTTTAAGTACTTCCTTGCTTAAGTTGCTGGCTAAGCAGGGAAAGAACACTGCAGACCGGAGCTGATTCCCTCCCCTGCCTAGAGCTTGGTGGGGCCAGCAAGAACACAGGCAACTTGAAGCTGGGGAGCCTTAGTTGGAGGAGAGGAAGACAAAGTAAGCTGACACACTTGGTGAAGCTCCTGCTTCAGCTGAGCCTGAGGATATAATTATGCAGGAGCCCGAGGATTTGCTTTTGAATGCTGAAGAGCCTATGGAGAGTCTGATTTCTCCTGAGCCACAGACTGAGGAGTGCATGGAAGTGAGTTGATTTTCAGGGTTGTTGTTTCTTTTTTGTCTGAAGAATGATTTGATTTATTTCAGAGGTGGAGCTTGTATGTTTTTCAGGTTTCAAAATGAACTCTTTTGTGGTACTGTTTTTTTTGGGGGGGGGGTTTGTTTTTATGTATAACAATTTTTATTGAAAGAATCAAATAATCAGTACAATAGGATAATACAAAAATACATTCAATACAATAAGAATCAGAATAATATTTCATACAAATTTAAATCATTCTTTCAAATTTAATTTCCATATGAATTAATTCAATCTTATCTACACCCCCCTTAATTCCATCCCCTGCCCACTATCTTCCCCTAAATGAAATCCCTCACCCTGGATGAAAGTTGACAAAAATAAAAAAAATTAAAATAAATAACTGGAATGTAATTAGTAAACCTAAATTTTCATAATAAATCATTGATAACCAAACTTCGTATTTTTGGTGAAAGATTCTGAATATAAGGATCCCAAACCTCCATAAAAAGACGAGTTTTTTTAGGCGAACCTCGAACCTCCCAACTCTCAAATAAAAATAAGCGATGTAATTGATTCCTTCAATGCCAAAAACTTATAGATTCTTTCTGCAACCAAAATTGCATAATATATTTATGCCCAATCATACAGGCTTTCTGAAATAAAAGACACTGTTTTTTTTAAGGCTTTTCTTGGATATTGTTTGAAAAGTTGAATGTTTGCCTGTGATAGAGACTATGAATATTATATAAGTCAGTAAAGCTAACTGACTGGGTGTGGCTTATGCCCAAGCCAGTTTTTTGGAAGAAAGTTTTGTTTGCCAGCTGCAAAAGTGTTATTTTTTTCTCTTGTGTGTTGGGACAGTACACAACATGGATGCTAAGGAGAATGATTAAGAAGGACAAGGGCTGAGCCAGTACAGGTTGAAAGCTGGCTACTGGACTGTTTTTGAAAGTTTGTTTTGACAGTTACATTTTTTCTGTTTGATTAAAGTACCCAGGAGAGTAGAGGGAATTGGAGAGAATTCACCAGTCCTATCTGGTGAGGGAATGTGGGCAGCATTTTGACTAGTGGTGCATGGTGATTTTGGGTGCAGCTGAAGAAAATACCATAAAGAAATAAGTTTGGAACTTTTGAAGCCCTATAGTTTCCTGCTTTGTTTGGACTGTTTTGAGAACTGTTTGTTTCTTGTTTTTCCTTCTGTGAAGAGGCTAATATTTGAACTGAATGTGTTGAAGCCAGAGGGAAATTTTAATGACCTGGAGAGTATGCAGCCTAGAGGCCCTGCTAGATCAGCATTCTGGGTTTAGTATTGAAAAGCCATTCTGAACACATTTTTGTTAAAAGTTTTGGGAGCAAATGTTTCCTTGAACCACAGTATGGAATAAATAACTTTTTTCTTTCCCTGATACTTACCATTGCACACTGTGTGACTTATGCAGAACAATTTTGGAGAAATTCACTTAAGCAGGTTCTTCCTCCATCTTGGGAAAGCACGCCAGGCCTATAGCAAGTGGCGCGTATGGATCCCTGCTATTGTCCAAGGCATGACCACGCTACAGCCTAGACAGTTACTGACTGCAGCCAATCACAGAGCGGTGCAGGACCAGGCAGGAAGCGCAAAGGTCGCACTCCAGCATTGTGCATTGCTCTGCAGAGAAAGGCAGCCATCCAGCAGGAGACTGCGCTGGACCACCGCTACTTTAGAAAGGTACCGGGGGGGAGGGGGCTGCAGGCGGCTTCTTTGGGCTGTTTCAGGCTTTGGGCTGCAGGCTACTTTGGGCTGCGGGCTTCCCAGCACCAGAACACCAGACGTACCTATGTGTAGAGGAGGAAAAACCAAGAAGAAAAAAATTCTGAATCAAATTTTTTTCTAGGTTTTTCCTCCTCTACAGGTGGGTGCGTCTTATGGTCCGAAAAATATGGTAAATTGTTAAATAAATAAATAAACAGGCAGGGCATCTTAAGTTAAACAAATAAGCCACTCAATTTGGTGACCCCGATGGCATAGTATGGGTGAGCAGCACCCGGGGCAGTAGCACCTCTCTCCTGTCCTCTTCCCCACCCCCACTCCCCACACCTTTTTAACTTCTCTGGCATGAGCAGCATCCCACATTGGTATCGGATTGCCCTTTGACGTCGCTTCCTAGGCACGGATCCCGGAAGTGACGTCAGAGAGAGCACCGATGCGGGGGAGTAAAAAAGGTACTGTGGAAGGCAAGGGGCACGTGTATGTGGCAAGGAGAGAAGGAGGGGTGTCCTTAGGAAGACTCCCTCCCCCCATACACATCCCCCTTATTATGCCACTGGGTGATCCTCTATGCTGAAGGGTGTTAAGGATATGGAGACATATCACTGGTATGAAGTACACAAAAACTCAAACTTTAATATCTCCAGTAGTCCCAAAATGAAACGGATGACACAAAGTTGTTCAAAGTAGTTAAATTGCAAGAGGACCTTGTGAGACTGGGCATCAAAATAGCAGATGACGTTTAATGGGCGCCAGTGCAAAGCGATGCATGTGGGAAAGAGGAACCCAAACTATATCAATGTATGCTGGGTTCTGTGTTAGGAGTCACTGCCCAGGAAAAGGATCTAGGTATGGCTGTTGAGGATACATTGAAGCCCTCAGCTCAATGTATGGTGGCTGCTAAGAAAGAAAATAGAATGTTAGGAATTATCAGGAAAGGAATGGAAAACAAAGATGAAAATGTTATCATGCCCTTGTATTGCTCTATATTACGGCCACACCTCAACAACTGTGTGTAGTTCTGGTTGCCATATCTCAAAAAAGATATATTGGAATTAGAAAAGGTACAGAGAAGGGCATGGGATGGGAAGACTTCCCTATGAGGAAAGGCTAAAGTGGATAGGGCTCTTCAGCTTGGAGAAGAGATGGCTCAGGGGTGATATGATAGAGATCTATAAAATAAGGAGTAGAGTGGAAAGGGTAGATGTGAAATGCTTGTTCACTCCTTCCAGAAATGCTAGGAGTAGGGGAAAGCTACTAAGTTGTAGATTTAAAACAAACTGGAGAAAATATTTCTTCACACGAATAATTAAACTCTAGAATTTGTTGCCAGAAAATGTGATGAAATCAGTTAGCTTAGCAGGGTTAAAAAAAAAAAGTTTGGATAAATTCCTAAGAGAGAAGTCCATAGGCCATTATTGAGATGGCTTGGGGAAATCCACTGCTTATTCATAGGATAAGCAGCATAAAATCTGTTTTACTACTTAGGATCTAACTAGGTACTTGGGACCTGGGTTGGCCACTGTTGAAAACAGGATACTGGGATTAATGTACCTTTGGTCTGACCCAGTATGGCAATTCTTATGTTCATGTGAACAAGCTCGTAACTTATCCGATATTGCTGTATATTACTGTGGATGCCTCAAATCACCATCTTCCTCTAGCTTCAAAAAACAGAACTACTCCCACGAAGAAATCCTTGTTTTGTTACATTACATTAATGTCTTCTATTCCGCCAATACCTTTCAGTTCTAGGCGGTTTACAACAAGAAATTAGCCTGGGCATTCCCAGATTGATAGCTATAGTGTGCGTCGGGATCTGGGAATGGTCGATACGGTTTGGTTAGATCATTTGACAAAGTTCTTGAATAGTATGGTTTTTAGTTCTTTCCTAAATGTTTTGTAGTTGGACATTGTGGTCAGCAGATTTGAGAGATGGCGGTCTATTTTCGCTCCTCTGGTGGCTAGTAGACCATCGTATATTTTATTGCTTTGTATAACTTTGATTGGGGGGGGGGTAAAGTGTGCTTGAGTTCTCCTTGGTCTGGATGTGTTTTTCCTGATTAGGCGGTTGTTCAGATATCTTGGTCCATTTACATTTAGGGCTTTGAATTGGGTGCAGTAGACTTTGTGTTGTATCTGGGCTTGTACTGGGAGCCAGTGTGAGTCTTAGAAAGCTGAGGTAACGTGATCGTATTTTCTCAGCGACTATATTAGTCTTAGGGCTGTATTTTACATAGTAACTTAGTAGATGATGGCAGATAAAGACCCGAATGGTCCATCCAGTCTGCCCAACCTGATTCAATTTAAATTTTTTAAATTTTTTCTTCTTAGCTATTTCTGGGCAAGAATCCAAAGCTTTACCCTGAACTGTGCTTGGGTTCCAACTGCCGAAATCTTCATTAAAAACTACTCCAGCCCATCTACACTCTCCCAGCCACTGAAGCCCTCCCCAGCCCATCCTCCACCAAACGGCCATATAAAGACACAGACCGTGCAAGTCTGCCCAGTAACTGGCCTTAGTTCAATATTTAATATTATTTTCTGATTCTAAATCTTCTGTGTTCATCCCACGCTTCTTTGAACTCAGTCACAGTTTTACTCTCCACCACCTCTCTCGGGAGCGCATTCCAGGCATCCACCACCCTCTCCGTAAAGTAGAATTTCCTAACATTGCCCCTATTTGTAATCGTTTTAGCATGTTGGCAGGGCATGTTGTGAGTAGCGGCTGCTTCAGGGGGAAAACAAACTTGCTGTGGACAGACACAAATTCCATGGCGGCTTGAAACAGCGAACCAGAACTGGAACTTTAATTGCTAAAATGATAACGTCATTTCTGAATCCGCGGGAAACTCAAAAGCCCTAGGGCCAGATTCTGTATAGGACAACCAGTCTCAGCAGCTGCCTAAGCGGCTTTTGAGAATTGCACATGGGCATCCTATATAGAATCGCATCTGTCCTGACAGACAGTTGCCTAACCATCTCGATTCTCGAACTGGCGTCCATGTCACAGGTGCCGGATAGAGCATTGCGGTGCCGCTGAGCTGATCGCAACAAGGGAATCTCCCTGCCATGATCAGCTCAGCAGCCGCGGCAGGAAACCCCCCCAGCTGCGAAGTCAGCCCAGTCCCTCCTGCCGGACACCCCCCGAAGATCAACAACAAGAGGACTGACTTGTCCTTCCTGCCGGACCCACCCCCTCCCCAAAACTTGCCCTCACCCTGACATCTCCAAGCCCACCTGGATCCCCCTGTACCTAGAATAGGCTGCCAGAGTCAATACGTCATGCTCTGTCTCTAGCAGTATTCAATTCCAAGGTTTTAAGAAGAAATCCCCATTCCTAGAGTTTTATCCTTCCCCCTCTTCCCTTTAATTAATTTGTTTTTAATGATGTAATTATTAACTTTCCCCTCCCCCTTTCCCCTCAAGCTCATGTTCGTATTTGTAATTTGTCTATTTAATGTTCACGTTTCCCCCCCTACAAAAATTTATTTTAACCTTTCATTTTTAGCATTGTAAACTGACCAGGTACATGTCGATGGTCAATATATTAAAATTAATTAAACTTGAAACTTAAAAGCCCACTTTTTTGAAGCTTTTTTCAACTCTTAACTCCCATTTACTGACAAATACCTTTATCCATTGTATCATTCCTTCTACCAGAAACTCCTCAACCCTGAGATGTCCTGTCCGTCCAAATTTGATTGCAAGCTCTTCTGAGAAGGGACTGTCTACTGAATGTTGAATGTACAGTACTGCATATGCCTTTCAACGCTATAGAATAGCAGTAGTAGTAGCAGCATGCTAATGCATGCACATAATTTTAGGAACCTTACATTGAATTTGGGAGTCTGTGCATACACTCATAGGAATAATGCACATTCATAGCAGAAATTGCTGGAGAGTTGTTCAGTGAGATGGAAGATTGCCCAGGCACTTAGTCTACCTGCCAGTACCCTAATTGCTCAGTGCCAATGCCCTGCCACTCACAGTAACTGCTTCAGTTTCAAGAAGGTACTAAATAGTAGATTTATAACAAACCATAGAAAATATTTTTTCACTCAATGTGTAATTAAATGCTGGAATTTATTGTCGGAGAATGTGGTGAAAGCAGTTAGCTTAGCAGGGTTTAAAAAAGGTTTGGAGAATTTTCCTAAAAGTAAAGCCCACAAGCCATTATTAAGATGGACCTGGGAAAATCCACTGCTTATTTTTCAGAGAAGCAGCATGAAATCTGCTCTACTTTAAGGATCTTGCCAGATACTTGTGGTCTGTGTTGGCCACTGTTGGAAACAGGATACTGGGCTTGATGGACATTCGGTCTATCACAGTGTGAGAGTTCTGTGTGCATAGTATAACCAAGTTGATGGCCAGTTTCTGGTGGCTTATAAATTGTAGCTAATCAGCACACAGTATTTTGTTTTGCAAAATTGCAATTCTATACTTGTGGTTCATAGCAGTACCGGTGTCAGGTCAAAAGTGCGCCGGGACAAAGGGGCGCACAGACAATTGAGCGTAGTGCAGAGGCGCGCGCCGCAGAAAATTACTGTTTTTACGGCTCTGACGGGGGGGGGGGGGCGTTTACTTAATAGAGATCGCGCCGCGTTGTGGGGGCGGTGTGGGGGGTTGTAACCCCCCACATTTTACTGAAAACTTCACTTTTTCCCTGTTTTTAGGGAAAAAGTTAAGTTTACAGTAAAATGTGGAGGATTACAACCCCCCAAACCCCCCACAACGCCGGCGCGATCTCTATTAAGTAAACTGGGGGGGCTCCCCAACAAAACCCCCCTAAAAACTGTAATTTTCTTCGGCGCGCGCCTCCGTCTTGCGCTCAGTTGTCGGCGCGCGCCTTTGTCTTTCGCCGAGTTGTCTATGAACCGCAGTACCGGACCCCGGAAGAAGGTCTCCACCACAATCCATTTACTGCGCATTTATTCATTTTTTTTGGCTGCACCCTTTACATTAAGACTGGTTGAATACAAAACTTAAATACACAGAAGAAGGCTGGACAATCAGCGAAATACAGGTAGTTAAAAATACAGCAGTTACTTAGGTATACTCAAGGTAGAGACAGGTTGTTCATCCTCTCCAAGGTAGAGAGAACGTGAGGGCACTCTCTAAAATTAAAAAGGGATAGATTCCGTACAAACATAAGGAAGTTCTTCTTCACCCAGAGAGTGGTAGAAATCTGGAACGCTCTTCCGGAGGCTGTTATAGGGGAAAACACCCTCCAAGGATTCAAGACAAAGTTGGACAAGTTCCTGCTAAACTGGAACATCCGCAGGTGAGGCTAGTCTCAGTTAGGGCACTGGGCTTTGACCTAAGGGCCGCCACATCAGCGGACTGCTGGGCACGATGGACCACTGGTTTGACCCAGCAGAGGCAATTCTTATGTTCTTATATGTCTCAGTGGATTGATCAATAACTTTCTTGTGTGCTCAGAGAAGTGGAACTCTAATGGGGGAGGGGCAACCCCCCCTTGCGGAGTTCACCGTCCAGTCATAGCGTTAGATCATATAATCAATGTCTGAGACATAATATTGTTATCCTTTTGCTTCACTTTTATGCTTTTTACTTTTTCTGTTTTACTTTTTTAAAACTGGTTGCAAAAATCAGAGGGCAAACGATCACAAATCTGAGGAAGTCTTCACTTAGCTTTAGTTTCTTTGCTGCTGGTGATGAGCGTTGGGTCATCTGCATAGCGCAGGTTGTTTATATTTCAGCCATCAGCTTTGAAACTGACACTCTTTTCTTCCTAATTTGCTTTTCTGAAGATGATTTCAATGTACAGGTTGAAGAGGTAAGGTGATGCCACGTTTTATTGGAAACCAAATCAGTGTCGCTGTATTCAGTTCTCACTGCAGCTTCTTGATTTTCGTAGAGGCTCTTTATCAGCCGAGTTATGTGCTTGGGTGTTCCCATTTGCACTAGAGTTCTCCATAGTTTATTGTGATCCATATAGTCAAAAGCTTTGCTCTTCTTTAATATCCATCTAACATTAGCAATAATGTCTCTTGTTCCCCGACCTTTTTTGAGACCAGCCTGAACTTCAGGTAGTTCTTGCTCAACGTATTATTGGAGCCTTCGTTGTGTTATTTTCAGTAATATTTTGCTGGCGTGTGGAATTAATGCAATCGTTCTGTAGTTGTTACAGTACTTTGCATCACCTTTCTTTGGTATAGGTATAGACAGTGATCTTCTCCAATCAGTTGGCCATGTTTTTTCCTTCCAAATCTGTTGACACAGTCAAGTGAGGGCCATGATAGCACCTTCTAAGCCTTTTATTAATTCAATTGGAATACCGGCGATACCAGGTGACTTGTTTTTCAATAAAGCTTTAATTGCTGCTATGACTTCTTTTTTTTTTTTAAATATCTGGTTCTTCTTTGGCTTCAGTTTCTACTTCAATTTCTCAGTGTTATTCTCATTGCCTTGTTTGTATACATTTTCCGTATATTCATTCCATCTCTTTTTAATGCTTTCTGGATAATTCAATATAATTCCATTGGCGTCTTTAAGCAACCCCAGTCAAAGTTAGAATTTCTGCCGCAATTTCTTAATCTCCTGATACGCTAATCTGCTTTTTCCATTTACATGTTCTGATTTAATTTTCTGACAAATATCCTTGAGATATTATTTTTGTCATGCTGAATTTGATGTCCATAAATTCCCTATGGAAATCGGAGTGCAGCTTTGTGAAAGGGAGTGTAAGTCTGTAGTCCACACTCCAACTCAAAATATTAGCATAGATATGAAAGCGCTTCATAAAATTCAGACTACCATACATAGAAAAGGCTGTTCATTTCTGAACACAATTTGTATTTGGAAGTCCGTAGATATTTTCAAAATATATTGGAAAAAAAGGCTTATTTAATTGACTCCTCTGCCAAATGATACCAGACACTTCAAGCCATTAATTAATTCTTAAAAAGGGCAGTCATCTTATTTCCTAATTATATATCTGGCTATTTAACCCCACACAATAGACAAAAAAAAAAAATATCACAGTTTGTTTTGAGTATTAATTTCTGCAGTCTCCCTGGGAGGAAGCAACTGTTACATGCAGATAACAGAATTGGTTGCTCAAATGTATTAAAACTACTGTGGAAAAACAAACCATGTTGGTAATTCTAAACTCTAATTATGATTATTATGTGTATTATTACAGATCAGCTGATTTGGGGGAAGGAGTGGCCTATTGATTAGAGCCACCGCCTTAGCACCCTGAGGTTGTGGGTTCAAGTTCCACACTGCTCCTTGGTGACCCTGGGCAAGTCATTCAATCCTCCATTGCTCCAGGTATGTTAGATAGATTGTGAGCACACTAAAACAGGGGAAACAAATCCACAAAAATCAAACAAGCAAGAGCAAAAGTGGAAATGTCCAATCAGAATGGTGCACAAAAAGTGTCTTTCAACTCATCTGATAAATCCAAATGTCTTTATTCATCCAAAATAACTCTTTCATCCAAAGTAACTCAATGACTCGACATGATCATGTTTCGGCCACCCGGCCTGCATCAGGAGTCTTAAGAGCCTTTGGGTATCAATTGGATAAATATGCTCTAAAACACAACGATCAAACCTTGCAAGGTCGTGTTGGTTTGTAGCATCACAAGATTCGGAGCAACGGTTTGATCGTTGTGTTTTAGAGCATATTTATCCAATTGATACCCAAAGACTCTTAAGACTCCTGATGCAGGCCGGGTGGCCGAAACATGATCATGTCGAGTCATTGAGTTACTTTGGATGAAAGAGTTATTTTGGATGAATAAAGACATTTGGATTTATCAGATGAGTTGAAAGACACTTTTTGTGCACCATTCTGATTGGACATTTCCACTTTTGCTCTTGCTTGCTAGATAGATTGTGAGCCCATTGGGACAGATAGGGACAAATGACTGAAGGGCAAATTCTATATGAAGCGCCCAAAAGTTAGGCGCTGAATTAGGCACTGTTCAGCGTGATTCAAGTACAATTGGGTGCTGTTTAGTGAATCACGCTGAGCGGCACCTATTTTGCAGGGGCCCAATAAATAGGCCAGCTCTAGGCACAACTAAAAGTTGGGCGCCTTTCTGAGCGCTTAAGCACGCTTAAGAGCAGCGGTTCTGCAATAAGGCGCCTAACACGTAGCCACGCCCGCGCCTATCGTGCATAGCGTCTATTTTTTGGAAGGCCGCCTAAATTTTTAGATGCGCCTTATTGCAGAATTGCTCTTGATAGGTGCCGACGTTTCAATTATTGCTGACTAAAAAGCTTGACTGAGCTTGTTAATCAGTTTAGATAGGCGCCTATCTAGTTGGGCGCCCCCGAAATAGGTGCCTAACATTAGGCTTTGCAGAATTTGGGCCTGAGTACCTGAATGTAAACTACTTAGACAATTAAAAGGCAGTATATATAAAAAAAAAATTTTATTTTTTTAAAAAATTATCTCTCTCCTCCTACCTAGGCGAATTACAAATCGCATACATAAAAATCATTCTCAGCATATAAGATAAACAACAACAACAAATACAAGCCTAAAACCAGCAATTAAAACTAACCTATACAGATAAATTTCAAACAGTAAAATCCAGGCAACACTTTATAAAAATGTTTTCAGTTATTAATCAAAGTAAAAAAAACAAAAGGAAGACAGTGGAAACAATGTTCTCGATTGAAAGTTTTAATAGCAAATGTTCTTCACAGATAAAAGCGATACAGGCTATGCAACATCAATCCAAATGATACACAGCAAAGACTGTGGTACGGACCAGTCTTTGCTGTACGCATATCGTTGCCTGCGTCGCTTTTATCTGTGAAGAATATTTGTTATTAAAACTTTCAATCAAGAACATCGTTTCCACAGTTTTCCTTTGTTTTTGGCTCGTCCCTCCTTCCTGTGAAAGTTTTTGGAGCTTTCGTTGTTGTGAATTAATCAAAGTAAGCCTGTAGAAATAAATGTATTTTGAAGCATTTGTACGAAACTGAGCAGTACTTTTACACAAAAGTAAAGTGCCTCGCAACTGATCCTACAATTTTGCCGCAGCTACTGAAAATGCTGACTAGCCTGTGGCTACATAATGTATATTCTCAATCCGTAATAACATTGCATTTGTCGATCTTAGATTATTTCTAGGCACATATACAGACAATGCTTGCTCTAACTACATTAATGATTGCCCATATAATACTCAATGAACTGCCATCAACACTTTATAATTAGAGTTATCGGAGGTCCGTATTTACCCATACACGTCTACTTTTTAGAGGGCATGTCCAGGCTTCCGGGCGGCTTTTCAAAACCCGGAACTTTGTCCGAGTTTTGAAAATCAAATCGCGTTGCGAGGGGCATCCGTGCATGCGAGGATGCCCTCCCGACTGAGACGAATAGGCTGGGGGAGGTCTAGGGGATCCGGATTTTACATATGTAAAATCTGGTAACCTTACTTATACGGCACTTTCCATTTTACTGGAAACCAGTGCACCTGTTTCAGAACTGGGTGAATTTCCATATACACTTCTCCCTCCATATTCGTGGTTTCAGCATTCGCGGTTTCGATGATTCACGGTTTTTAGCTTGCTGGCTCCACCCCCCCTCCCCAAATTACATCAGCTTGCATAGAGAAATCGCTGATTCCAAGTGTTTACAGAGAAAATCGCCGATTCCCAGCACTTTCTTCGCCATGTTTTGCCTCTCCTTCAGGAACAGACCAGGTCTCCCACCATGTTATTCGTGTTTTCACTATATTCATGATGGTTTTTAATAGAAAACAGCGAACAGCATATGAAAAAGTTATTCGCGGGTTTTCTGTACTTGCGGTTCTGTTAATCCCCTATCACAGCGAATACGGACGAAGAAGTGTACCTGTTTAGCCCCCCCCCCCATCAAAACCTTTGCCATTGCATTTTGCATCACTTGTAATCAGTGTTCCCTCTAAGTTGCGCTGGCGTGCGCTGGCGCACAAAATATTGCCTCGCAGCGCACAATGTCACGTCACAGCGCACGGCGTACAGAGATGGCAGGCCGCGGCGAGAGGAGAATCGGGCGAGTTGGTGCTGGCGCCCGATATTTTTAGCGCACGGGGAAAAAATTTTGCTCACACCACCCGCCCGCTTAGAGGGAGCACTGCTTGTAATGCTTGCAATCTATCATTTATACTTCCTAAATATAGAACATTGCAATAATCCATACTATTTAGTACTAAACTTTGCAAAACATTTCTAAAATCACTCATCAGTGTCACAGATTTCAGTCTTCTTAAATTATGTAATTGAGAGAATACCGCTTGAATAGCTTATGGGATTTGGGCCTGCATCGTTAGTCAACTGTTACCACTGCTACTACTATCATTTCTGTAGTGCCGAAAGATGTACGCAGGACTATACATTTAATAAGCAATAAATGGTCCCTGCTCAGAAAAGGTTACAATCTAATTTGGACAGACCTACTGGGCATCTAGGGTTGGGGAGTTTCTTGCAGAGAGAATGATAGGATGGACATAGGTAAGTGGGAGTTAGGAGTTGAAAGGAGCCTTGAAAAAATGGGGTTTTAGCTTGGATTTGAATAGCGTAACATATCTTCTATACCACATAACCATGAGTTCAAAGCAGTTGTTTTCTGAAATTGTTCGTAAGAATAAGATGCCAATAGCAGCGACCAAAAATCCTTATCGTGAAAGCTGCTTGAAATGAAATCAGATGGTCATGATATTTCTTGCTTTTGCAACCTTTGGCAGAGCGGAAAACAAAAAGAGCATGTGTTTCCCTAATATTCTTGTGGGACGCAATGAAAAATCTGCCAGTTAAGTAAAGTGGGGCTTGACCAAAGGTGACTGTATAACATATGCAACCCAATTTAAAAATAATGCGTGCCTCCACAGGAAGCCAGGGCAACTCACGATAGAAAGAGGGTCACGTAATCGTATGGCCGTAGATCAATCTTACTGAAGTATTCTGGATCAATTTCAATCTGGTAATATTTTTCTTGGCGGTAGCTAAATAAACGATATTACAATAGTCTAAAAGGCTCAATAGTAACGACTGGACCAAAAGTCTAAATGCAGAAATTTCTAAATACGGTTTAATAGTATGCAGCTTCCACAGTGTGTAATACCCCTTTTGAACTAGGGCATCAATCTGCTTTTTCATAGTTAAGTTTAGATCAAAGACCACTCCCAATATTTTAACAGACGTGCAGATAGAGACTATCTAATACAACTCCCAACAATCGTAACGCCTTTCTCACTAAAATCACATGATCCCCTAGTTGTACAACATCAGCCCTTTATTTTGTTTGTCTTAATTTTGTTACTAATATCAATAGTTGTGTTTGAAATTTTTTTTAATTAATTAATTTATTTTTTAAATTCTTAATTGATTTTCAAACTACAAATTGGCAACAAATAAATCACATATATGTACATTGTATAATAAACGCAGCAAACTTACATAGAAAACTAAAGTTATTATTATTATAAATATTACTGCAACAAAGAAATTTCCCCCTTCCAGCTAATATACAAACAAACAAAAAAAAAATAAAAATAAAAACCTTCATGGAACCACTCATAAAATCCCTGGACCAATTCCATTCCCTTCCCTTCCCCCTCCCCCCCAGGATGTGTATGCTTATTTATTTATAAAATAAATTAAATTATTCCTCTTTGCAGTATTTAGTCAGTGGCTCCCACACCTCTATAAAATTCTTAAATCCCTGTTGTATGGCCATGCAATGCTCCATTTTATATGTATAGCACAGGGATTCCCACCAGAATGTGTAGTTCAACCTATCCCAGTTTTTCCAATTTCTTAAGATAAGCTGCATGGCAACCCCACTAATAGAAGCTTGTTATTATTCATTGATATTTGAGTTTTGGCTCTCATAAGAGTACCAAATAATATAGTATCATAAGATAAAGCCACTGGATTCTCTAACACAGTGTTTTTCAACCTTTTTACACCCGTGGACCGGCAGAAATAAAATAATTATTTTGTGGACCGGCAAACTACTAAGACTGAAATTAAATAAAAACATTTCCGCTCCGTCTCCGTGAACTCGGTCCCCGCAAACCATCTGATCCCATCTGCACAATCCGCAGTTATGATTTTATATTGAATGTATTTTATTAAAGTATAAAAAGAAACAATTTCCTCTACAATTGTGATTTTATAAATACAAATATACAGAGCAAGGACCAACAAAACCCCTAAGCCCTAAGCCAGCTGGAAGCTAAAGAAGCACTGCCTGGGCTTTGCAGTCCCCAGTTATGTCTCTAGCAGGATATATATTTCAAATCTGATATATTCTAATGACAAAATAGAAATAAAATTATTTTTTTCTACGTTTTGTTGTCTCTGGTTTCTGCTTTCATCTTCTTTTCACTCTTTTCCTTCCAGCGTCTGCTCTGTCTCTTCAATCCAGCATCTGCCCATTCCATCCATTGTCTGCCCTCTCCCCATTCCATATATATCTGACTTCTTTCTATGCCCCTCTCCCCTTTCCATCCAGCCTGTGCCTCCTCTCTCCTTTTTACATGATTCATTCCAGCTTCACTGTTTTCTTCATTTTTATCTCTCCTACACCAGATCTAGCATCTTTATTCCTCTCTCATTTCTCTGCTGACCCCCTTTCCAGCATCAATCTCTCTCTACTTTCTCATTCCTCTCTCTCCCCTTTCCCTCATCTGATCTCTCCATTCCATCCTGACCCTCCCCCCTAATCTCCCTGCCAGCTGTTTCCTTCCATTTTTCATTTTCCCTTCCCTCCTCCCCCTATTCAACAGTAACTCTCTTCCCATCCCTTTCCCTCCTCCCCTCCCAGCAGCATCTCTCCTTCTACCTCCCTACAAGTTCAAGTTCAAGTTCAATTTTATTTGATGAATCGCCTATAACAATTTCTAAGCGATGTACAATTTAAAACATCATATGAGATAACAGACTCTATTAGAAACAAAATTTTTAACAAGTTTTTTTTTAAAAAAACAATAATTTATAACATACAATGTTAGAACTGAGGGGGTAACATGACTAAATAAATACAGTAGGAAAGAGGGGCACAGTTACAGTATTCTCAATCTAAGATAGAAAAAACATAAAGGGTAAAAACACATAGGAGGGGGCAAGGGATATATTTAGAAGGTTAAAAGTTTTGAACATGAAAAATTTTAAGTAAAGTGTTAAATCATTAAGTAATAAAAGCATCTTTAAATAAAAAGGATTTTAAAACTTTTTTAAAGGAGCTGAGGTCTTTTTCTTTTCTTATATAAAGGGGCAGGGCATTCCAAGTTTGAGGTGCTAAAACGGAAAACATTTCGTTTCTTCTTGTGCCCACTATTTTTAAAGAAGGGACAGGTCCAGTAACAGCTCTCCCTTTATCCAGCAGCTTCCCAGCCTCCAACAATGGCTTCCTCCCCTTCCAACAGCTCTCAGTACTTGCCTGCAGCAGCGATTTACTTAGGCAGCCTTGGGTCCATTGCCGCCTCTGAGGAAAGAGGAAGTTGCAGATGAATCACTGCCCTGGCAAGTACGAGAGCTGCTGGGAGGGGAGACAGCCACTGTCGAAGGCTCCCCAGGATCTTGCTTCTGCACACGCTGACCATCTCCCTTCCACCTGCACCTGTAGCTCTTTCCCTTCCACCTGCACCTTCCCCTCGGCCCTCTTCAGAAACCCGGCAGGGGTGGTGATGAAGACAGGCTGCCGACGTCGGGCCCTTCTCTCTCTGAGTCCCACCTATTTTGTTTCAACTTCCTGTTTCCGAACAGGCGAGACTCAGAGGGAAGGCCCCAATGTCAGCAGCCTGTCTTGATCGCCCGAGGCTGGGAGGAACAGCAGCCTTCCAACACTAATGCAGTCGGCAGGAAATTTAACTGCCGACTCAATCTTGCTGGCCCTTTGCGGACCTGCAGAAATTTTCTGTGGACTGGTGGTCCGGTGGTTGAAGAACAGTGCTCTAACATACTATTTACTTGGTCCCAAATAGACCTCCAAAACTGCAAAATCAAAGGACAATAGTAAAGTAAATGATCTAAAGTCCCAGCATCAAGATGACAATGCCAACATCTATTTGACTTGGAGCTATCTAATTTATGTAAACGAACAGGGGTCCAGAAAGCTCTATGTAATAAGAAAAACCAAGATTGTCTCATAGATGCTGACATCGTACATCTCATCCTCCAAGTCCAAATTCATGACCATTGAGACGCAGTAATCTGATACTTAATCTCAGTGCCACGAAGACCAGTTTTTGGTTTCTTATTCAAAAATCCAGATATTAATTTATACCACTGAGCGGCCTGGTGTCCGAGGAAGTCCACCTGAAAACATAATACCGGCAAGCTATATTGATTTGTAAGATTTTTCCATTCAGGGAACCCCCTCTGACTGGCCTGCTTCAACTACAACCATCTATAATTTTGCGATTTATTAAGACCAAATTTGTGTTGCAATTGTGAAAAATCAAGCAGTTTACCATCAATTATAACATCATCCAAGGTACATACGTATACCTGCCTTCATCCAGTGTTTCCAAATGACCTTAAACCCACCTATTTGAATCTTGGAGTTCAGCCAGAGGGTCTGATACGTGGATTTATGGATTGGAATAGGTGTTAAATTATTGATAAATTTTAAAGTTTGCCACGTGTCTAATAAAATTCTATTGTCCATGAGCTTAGAGAGGATCCAATACATACCTTGACGCATAATATAGGCTTGATGGTACCTATAAAAATTGGGAAAATTTACCCCACCCTCCACAATTGGTCTTTGTAAAGATACTAGAGTAACTCTCGCAGTTTTCCCCAACCAAATAAATTTTGTCAGAATACTATTTAACTTCTTGTAAAAGGACTCTTGAAAATAAACTGGCAACATACCCATTTGGTAGCAATCCACAGGCAAATTCATCATCTTGACCGTTTTAATTAATTAATTAATTAATTTATCTGTTTGCTGGATACATTTATTAGAAAGCTAATATACATGGTTAAGGCCCTCTTAACTAGGAATTTTATGAGCACTGGAGCAGTGTCAGAGCATTTAGCATTCTGGGCTTAGTAAAAGGGGGCTAATTGGTTTGCATCGCCTACCAATGTGTGCAAAAATGAACGCTAATGACGCACAACTTATCTTTTGGATGCTGATACAAAAGTTTGTGAACAATCTGTTGCTGAGTTTCAGTTTTGTTTCTCAGAGACTGCGGCACACATTTTTGACTTCAGTATCGGATGTTAAGAGTATTTCCTTGAAGTATCTGTGATTGAAGACTTTGAACATTTCACGTTTACTGTTGCATCGTCCACATACAGACTCCTGAGGCAGGCCCGTTGGGGCCGAAACACGATCGTGTCGAGTCATTGCAAGAAAGGAAATTGAACATCTATCAGTCACCTTCGTCTGTTTGTTTTCCATTAATAGAAAACCACTCAAACCCAAAAATGAGGGACCTTTATTTTTCTTGGGGTGTAGGGAGATTTCTTAGTTAGTGTTTTCCATTAATGACAGCACAACTTATCTTTTTGGTGCAGATACTAAAATTTGAGAACAATCCGATGCTGAATTACAATTTCGGCGTGATTACAATATATTAAAATTTTTGGACCACTTTAAGAAATTAGATGCTGGAAATATATATTATTGAGATGTACCAACCGAGAGTTTTTGGCGGTTTATTGGCCATTTTTTGTAATAGTACCGTATTTTCACGCAGATAACACGCACCCGTATAAAACGCGCACACGGGTATAGCGCGCAGAAACCACGATTTTATGTACAAAAACTTTTGTATACCGCACTCACGGGTATATCGCGCATGCTGCCCGACTGTCCTTTTGCCCGCCCCGACTCTCCGTGCGCTGTCCCGACTCTCCGTTCACCCTCCCTGACTTTCCGTGCACTGCCCCGCCTCTCCGTGCGCTGTCCCGACTCTCCGTTCACTCTCCCTGACTTTCCGTGCACTGCCCCGACTCTCCGTGCGCTGTCCCGACTCTCCGTTCACCCTCCCTGACTTTCCGTGCACTGCCCCGACTCTCCGTGCACTGCCCCGCCTCTCCGTGCGCTGTCTCGACTCTCCTTTCACCCGCCCTGCCCTGCTCCCAGCTCTGTAAGCAGGACCTAAGGCTCCAGGGCCTATTCTGATTGGCCCACGCGCCTTAGGCCCCACCAGTAGGCGGAGCTTTGGGACGGATGGGCCAATCCGGCCTCATTCCGTCGTTGGCTGCCTGCCGGACAGGCGGGTTTGGCTCCCGTCTGTCCGGCCAACTACCAAAGGTACGGGGAAGGGGGGTGGGGGTGTCGTGGGGGTCGGCCAGGGGGGTCGCGGGTCGGCTGGGGGGGCGGTCGGAGGTTCTTGGGGGGGGCGGTCGTTGGAGGGAGGGGGGTTTGCGTCGAGGGCAGGAGGGCCTGGGATCCCTCCTGCCCGTAATGTAGTGCGGGGTGGGGGTAGGGGGTCGCCGTGGCCAGGAGGGTTTGGGCTCCCTCCTGGCCCGATATTGTCGGGGAGTTGGGGAGTCGGCCGGGCAAGAGGGCTTGGGCTCCCTCTTGCTCCGATCGTGGATGCGGGTGCGGGTGGGAGCGCGTGCGAGCGGTCATTCGGGGTGGGGGTGCGAGCGGTCCTGCTGGGGGGGTGAATCGGGCGTCGGGCGGGGTGGGAACTATGTAAAAAAAATTTTGTATAACGCGCGAGGGGTATGCGCGGTAGGTAAAAACACGTATAACGCGCGCGTTATATGCGTGAAAATACGGTAAGCTACTGACTCATTTGCATCTCATAGTTAAAGTTTGTGGTAAAAGTTAATGGCAGTTAAGCATCACGCAGCACAGACAGGGCCAAGATACAACCAACACAATACTGAAAAAAAAGAGCACAAATGGCCTCAATGAACAAGGACTTATCTTTATTGACCCAGCCTTGTCTTTATTTCCCCAACATGAGCCATGTTTCGGTGTACAATGCCTGCATCAGGGGTTTACAAAAGAAATGAATGTATATATACATCACATATACATAATTTAATAAAAGACAAAAATGAAAAATATAAGTTAAAGAAGGCATGAAAAGTAATTTGACCAGAAAGTAAAACATTTATCACATGAATATTGTGAATGTGAGATATTTAGGTGATGAGTTGTAAAAAGTTAGAAATGAAAGCGGCATGTACTTATGAATAAGAGCGACTATGGACTCTGTGCGTTGAAAGATATACTGTGACACCCAATGTGAGTGAAAAATAGAGTGCATTTGAGAAATGACCCAATTCTGTTATCAGAATCTTACCAGCCAAAGAACAAAATGCAATTAACTCATGGATCAGCCATAAGTAGCATATAAATAATTGGATGTTGACCGAACCAACAAAAAAATATAACATATACAGTGGAACCTCGGTTTGCGAGTAACCCGGTTTGCGAGTGTTTTGCAAGACGTGCAAAACACTCAGCAAACCGAGCACTGCCCCGATAAACGAGCACTTACAGTCCAGGAAGCGCCGCTTCGGGGGATTCCTCTTCCGTCTTCCGGCCAGCCTTCCACATGTACAGTATATGTTCATACTACATCAATCGTCCTACCCATCTTCACATCTAACATTTACGAAGGTGCGCTAGGGTTTTTAGCGCACGCACAAAATTACCATGTGCTATAGTGCGCGGTAGCCGAAAATCTACCGCTTGCTGAAAAGGAGCCCTAGGTTTGCTATTGCAGCTAAGTACACAATATTTACACACCTCCTAAGGAGTTTGGCCTATTCAACTAACCCCCCTTTTTACTAAGGTGCGGTAGCGTTTTTAGCGCGCGCTGCAGATTAGCACGTGCTGCCCCCGCACTATACATAAAAACTAACACCAGCTCAATGGTGGAGTTAGCGTCTAGCACATGCGCTAAAACTGCTAGCGCAGCTTAGTAAAAGGAACAGCTTAGTAAAAGGAACTCAAAATATAAACTAAACTAAACTAAACTAAGCCTTAGGTTTATATACCGCATCTTCTCCACTGAAGTGGAGCTCGACACGGTTTACAGAGTTTAAAAAATATGGGAAGAGAGAAGAGAAAGAGTTTACAACGCATAAAAAGAGGGGATGTAATCAGGAGAAGAGATTATTAGTCTATATACATGTATCATACCAACCGAAAAATATCCAGACCGCTAAATAAGCATCTACCACATGTATCCAATAAACTTAGCCCTTCAATGTTAGGTTATCCTCCTTAGCTACCCGAATATATTGTTATTCTCCACTGTTTCCTGTAAGTACTTGAATCTTTACTATGTAATTTCATCGGATAAATACAGATATCCTCTAATTTGTAACTATCAACTGTATCATGTAATGTACATGAATCTATGTTATACAATTCTCTCGGTAATGTCCAGATATCTTCTAATTTGTAATCCGCTTAGAACCGCAAGGCACAAGCGGAATAGAAATCACTAATGTAATGTAATGTATCTGTATTGTGTTTGTTTTTAAATCTTTGAAGTATCATCTTCCTCAGAGTCTAGTTTCTGGGCTTTTAGCCCTTGGTCTATTTGTATCCTATTGTGTTCTTCCTATTGAGTTTCTGATTGGGGGGGAGGGGGCCTAGCCAACTGTCTCCTCTATGTTATTTTATTGGCTAAAGTAATCTATGAAGAGGATGGTTTTTATCCCTTTCTTGAATGTTCCGATATCTTTTTCTAGTATTAGTTCCTTTGGGAGGGCATTCCACCACCTTGGAGCCATCACCGAGAACATTAGGATGTCAATAACACGGATGAGGGTTTTATTTATTTCTATACCATTGAGTGAATACTGACCTAGACTCCTGAAGAAGGCTTTTTGCCAAAACACGGACCGTGTAGGGTCCTCGTAACACTACACGTCAGTTATTCGTGAAGATTACGTCATTTTGGATTTGTACTTTTATCTGACTTGCCATAATGAACGCCTTATCAAGATCATCGTATTACACAGTCTGTTTTTTTTTTGATGTAAAAAAATAAAAAACACAACGTAAAGCCCTAACACAGCTCAATAACTCCCCCTTAAAGGTATACAAACTGAAAATGTCCTTATTTATTGCATTTTACCTTTTTCCTGTGAAAGAAAAATGCACATTCCTAACTGCCAAGGAAAACAGTTCACGAAGGGGCTCTTTTACTAAATTTAATGTGCAATAAACACAAACCAAACTAACCACGAGAGGGATGTTTCTGAATGTGCTGGAAGTGCAAAGAAGCAGAAGGAATGCAACTCTCCAAAACTCAAGTTCTCTTTGCTACAAAAAAAAAAAAAGACTTCAAGCATGATTTCACTAAGGATATATCTGTCTATATCTCCAGTGCAAACCTGAAAAGCTCAATACAAGATAATCCTACGTCTCTCTGAGTATTTCAGTATCTACCAAGTGCTACAGTTTTTATTTTTCAAAGGTGAACCTGAGGTAAAAAATTTGATTTTATAACATAGGTTGAAAGAATTTCTGGTTTAAATGAGAATTTTATAGACATGTACCTTAGAATAAATGCATGAGTAATAAATGTAATGTACAGAAATGTGCCATTCTTTTAGACTTTAGAAATCTATGAAATAATTAATTTCAGAAGCTTCATCTCACAGTCATGTAAAAGCCCATTTTATTTTCAATGGCTTTGGTTAAATGCTGAGTGCATGCGTTTAGCAATGCTTTTTTTAATGCACTGGCAATCATGATATATTTTAATGTTCAATAAAACTAACGCATCTTTACTTTTTAAAAAAATTGAATACATTATTCTTTCTTTGTCTTTCTTTCATTTGTGAGTCACAAGCCAAGGTCAAACAGGGTCTAGAAGTACATTACTAGAATTGTTCATTTTCCTGTTTGTCCTATTTCTTTTTTAGCTCAGGTCTCTAGTGGCGTACCTAGCATATGTGACACCTGGGGCCCATCATTTTTTTACACCCCCCCCCCCCATCTGTACAGAAAACATGATTTTTAGTAACAAGCCACAAGTCACACATGAGTATCTAGGAAAAGGCAGCATCTTACATACTGCAGTGAGCAGTACAACATCAATACACCCATTGTAAAACTAAACAAGCCAGACTAGTATAGGTCAATCCTACACCGTCAATCCTAACAGAAAACCATGTCTTTCAAACACACAGAACACCTTCGCCTAGTATGGAATATGTAATCACAAACTAAGCCCTCTCCCTTTTACAAAACTGTAGTGTGGATTTTACCCACAGTGGTAACCGCTCTGACGCTCATAGAATTCTGAGCATCAGAGCTGCTACCACCACGGCTGGTGCTAAAAAATGCTCCACAATTTTGTAAAAGGGGGGATAAAATAGAAATACATAGACAAAGATTAAATTGAACCAGTAAGAAGCTGGACTCTGCATACAATGCAACACCACAGAAACAGTGACACATGTCTCCTAAAGCAATAAATAAATAGAAAATTGTGGTTTCTGCTTTCCTCATCTTCTTGTAACTCTCTTCCTTCCATCCACTGTCTGCCATCTCTCTTCCCCTATATGGCATCTTCTCTCCTTCTATGCCCCTTCCAGAAAATGTATGCCTCCCCCTTCCATCTCTCCTTTCACCCCCATTGGTCTGGCATCTCCTCTCCATCCTGCTCCTCTGCAATCCCTTTCCCTTTTTTCCCTCATTTTCTTTTTCAATTTATTTTCTGCATCTGTCTAGATTACGTTCTTACTACCCTCTCATCAATGTCCTTTTTTTACTGTCTACCTAAAGCTTGCCACCTTTTTCCCTCACCCCTTCCAGTATCTAACTCTTTCCTCATACCTCAATCCAGCATGTGCCCTTTTTTCTTTCTCCTCCCCACTTCCTTCCAGCGTCTGCTCTCCCTTTCCCTCACACTTCCATTCAGTGGCTGTCCCTCCTCTCCCCCACACTTCCATTCAGTGTCTGTCCCTCTCTCTACCCCTTCCATCTACTGTTCACCTTCTGTCTCGCCCCTTCCAGTCACTGCCCTCTCTGCCCTTTCCATCCAATATCTGCCTTCTCTCTCTTCCATACATCTTCCTTCTTTCTATGCTCCTTTCATAACTATCTATCCTGTGCCCCTTCTCTCCTTTGTACATGATTGATTTCAGCTCTGCCACCTCTCCATTTTTTTTTCTCTGTCACCAACCCATCCCCTATGCTCTGGCATCTCTCTCTTATCCTTTCTTTCCTTCGCACCTCACAGTCTGGTATCTGCCCTTCCCTGATTCTCTGGCATTTTTCTCCTTTCCTTCCATCTTTCCCTCCCCCTCCATGCTTTGAGATCTCTTCCTTCCTTTTCCCTTAGTGTGGCATACCTTCCTCCTTCCCTCCAAGTCCTGGCATCTCCTTTCATTCCCTCCCTCATCTTACTTCTCCCTCCAGCTGGATACAGCAACACTCTCCCCTGCAGCTCTGGACTTCCTCATACCTGCTCCCCCCCCAATTGCTAATGCTTCGGTTATTCTTCTTTCTTCCTCCCTCTCCCCAACGTGGGACCCTGCGGCATCATCATCTCTTAGTCCCTCAAACGCCGGCCCTGCACCTCTGGACTTCCCTACACCTGCACCCCCCCCCCCCCCCGATTGCTAGTATTTTAAATGTTATGGCAGCCGCGGCGCTGTATTCATCGGAGGAGACTTCTAACCTTGGCCTGTCCTGGAACTCTTCCTGCAACAGCAACTTCCTGTTCCTGCCTAGGCAGGCGGTGGCTGCAGGAAAAGTTCTGGGGCAGGCCGAGGTTAGAAATCTCCTCCGATGGATACAGTGCCGCCGCTGCCATAACATTTAAAATAATAGCGATTTGGGGGGGAGCAGATGTGGGGAAGTCCGGAGCTGCAGGGCTGGCGTAAGAGGCAGTGAGAACAGCCGGCTGTGCACCCCACCAAGGCGTGCACCAGGGCAGACCGCCCCCCACCTCCCCCCGCCCTTGGTACGCCACTGCAGGTCTCATGGGGAAGCAATTATTACAAACTAGTGTTTAAGCCTGTTACATTAAAGAGTGCTAGAATATATGTCTGTCTGTCTTTCTTTCTTTCTGTGTCTCTCCCTGCCCCTGTCTCTCTCTTCCTTTCTTTCTCCCTCCCACTGTCTGTCCTTCTTTCTTTCTGTGTCTCTCCCTGCCCCTGTCTCTCTCTTCCTTTCTTTCTTTCTCCCTCCCGCTGTCTGTCCTTCTTTCTTTCTGTCTCTCTCCCTGCCCGCTGTCTTTCTGTGTGTCTGTTTTTCGTTCTAATGTGCTGCCTACCTGCTTGTCTTTCTGTCTCTCCATGGCTCCCTTCTGTCTCCCCTCCCCCAAAGCAAACCAAGATTGCTCCCAGGCCCCCTTTCCCTCTCCATTTCCCTGTGCAGCAGAAGCAGCATTTCCCTCCCAACCTTCCCTGTGCAGAAGCAGCATTTCCTCCCCCACACACACACTTCCCTGTGCAGAAGCAGCATTTCCCACCCTTCCCTGTGCAGCAGTAGCATTTCCAGGCCTTCCCTGTGCAGAAGCAGCATTTCTCCACACACACACACAAACACTTCCCTATGCAGCAGCAGCATTTCCCCCCAACACACACACTTCCCTGTGCAGCAGCAGCATTTCCCACCCTTCCCTGTGCAGAAGCAGCATTCCACCCCCCCACACACACACACTTCCCTGTGCAGCAGCAATATTTTCCATCCATTCCCTGTGCAGAAGCAGCATTTCCCCCCCCAAACACACACACTTCCCTGTGCAGCAGCAGCATTTCCCACCCTTCCCTGTGCAGCAGCAGCATTTCCCACCCTTCCCTGTGCAGCAACAGCATTTCCCACCCTTCCCTGTGCAGCAGCAGCATTTCCCACCCTTCCCTGTGCAGAAGCAGCGTTTCCCGGCCTTCCTTGTGCAGAAGCAGCATTCCCCCCACACACACACACTTCCCTATGCAGCAGCAGCAGCATTTCCCACCCTTCCCTGTGCAGAAGCAGCATTTCCCCCCCCCACACACACACTTCCCTGTGCAGCAGCAGCATTTCCCACCCTTCCCTGTGCAGAAGCAGCATTTCCCCCCCCCACACCCACACACTTCCCTGTGCAGCAGCAGCATTTCCTGGCCTTTCCTGTGCAGCAGCAGCATTTCCCGCAGCCTCCTTCCCAGCCGCCGTGTTTAAATTCACAGAAAAGCGCTGCGCCGCGCTACCGCTGTCTTTGGCGTCTTCTATCCACTGCGGTCAACCCTAGCGGAAACAGGAAGTAGTCAGAGAGGGCGGGTCGCAGTGGACAGAAGACGGCGAGGCCAGCGGTAGCGCGGTGTAGCACTTGTCTATGAATTTAAAAGCAGCGGCTGGGAAGGGGGCTGAGGGAAGGTTTTGGCGGTGAATGAGCCGGTGAGAAGGTTTTGGCTGTAAGTGAAGGTGGGAGGGGGATTCACTGGCTGTGCTGTGGTGCATGCGCTTCAAGCGGACACAGCACATGTCAGCTCCCCACATACTCCTAAGTGCGCATGCGTGCTTAGAGGATTATTATTATAGATGAACAGTGGTGTGCCTTGGGTATGTGACACCTGGGGCCCATCATGTTTTATACCTCCCCCCGGCCCATCATTTTTATGACACCCCCTGCCCATCATTTTTTGACACACACCCCCGCCCTTGGTACGCCACTGCTACGGTTTGAAAAAGGCTAAGAAGTCGGCGGGAGCAGCAAAAGCATCCTTTAAGGAACACCCTCCCAATATGGCTCTATCCTGCCCCTTTCGTGACGCCACCGGACAGCGTTCTTAGCCATCCTATGGGAGGGGCCTTAGGTGCCTGGGCCAATCAGGACCTTAGGCCCTTCCACAGTGCATCCCAGGATGCACCAGGAAGGGGAAGGCCTGCCATTCTAGAGAGGTGGGCCTGTCAGCTGGAGGGAGTAGACAACCCTGCAGGCAGCCTTGCTTATAGAGGTATAGGGGGGGGTGTCTAGCAGGATGTAGAGGACATCCCTCCTTCTGGGGATATTGTGGGGGGGGGGGAGGGCAGGAGGGAGTGGGCTTCCCTCCTGCCAATGATTGTTTCGGGGTTTACTGAAACAGGGATTAGGCATCCCTCTTGCCGTGTACATTGGGGGAGGGGGTTCAGGGTGGCAGCCGCAATTCTTATGTTCTTGGCATGAATCATGGCTGGGTAGTGGCTTTAGCCTGCCTAATTCCACTTACAGCATTGGCCACACCTACTTTGGCATTCCATGGCCTAAAGCGGCTACTTAGCCGCAATTCCAGTGGCCATTTCAGCCGCCTTTTATTTCGGTGCAAGTAGGCCCTTCAATACTGCCCTACTGCATTTTTCAAATACTTAGGCATGAGCAGGGTGCCTTCCTATGCCTAAGTTTAGGTACCGGTTATAGAATTTCCCCCCTTAGGGCTTGATTCTCGAAAACGCATGTCTTGATGGCGGGTGGCATTAGGCATACTAAGCAGCCAATTGGGAAACATGTTTCAAAACAACCTCTCCAAGGCAGGCTACCCACACTGAAGGCCTCCAGAGCACATCTACATAGATGTGTAACGATGCTTAAGCATGCCCAACTTAGTGTATGGGTGTGGCTTCACCGGGAAGCGGCCTTGGGCAGGCTTAAGAGGCGTTTACAAATAATCCAAAATACGGCAATTAAAATTATTCACAATGGAAAAAAATATGACCTTGTAACTCCCTTTTTAATAGACTCGCACTGGCTTCCCATTAATCAACGTATAACATATAAAATATTGCTCCTAGTATTTAAAAACACTATCTACCAACGAACCTCAATTTATAGACCGGTTACTAATTCCACACAACACGACTCGTTCTCTTTGATCCACAACTCAAGGGTTGCTTATGGTTCCTTCCTTGAAAATTATTGGAACCGGACGTCATTTTCTTTTTAAAGCTTCTTTTAATCTTTAAACAATCCATTTTAAGAATTTTATCCCAATCCTTATGTTTTCTCCCTATTTGGCTTTTCCTTTCTCCTCATCTGAATAATAGTAATTTTGTAACTTTTCCCCTCTCTTTTCCCTTCCCTTATGTGTCTGAGTCTGTCTGTTTTGTCAGTTTGTTTTTATCCCCTTTTAAAGCTGTATAACGTATATTTTATTGTTACTCGCTTAGTATGTAATAAGCGATTTATCAAATTTGAATAAACTTGAAACATGTAGATGCGAGATAGACACCTTAAATGTAGGCATGAAAAACGCTGGCCTACATTTCTGGTGTCTGACCGGGACTGTAGAGGCAATTCTCTTTTGTACGCCAATGCGTGATTGACACGCGATCAGCATCCAAAGGAGAATCAGGTCTTTAGGTGTCTAAAGTTAGATGCCTATTGCTTGTCAATCACTTAATCATGCCAGCTTAAAACTTAGGATCCTGTAATGTAGGCCAGGGTTTTTTATAGGCCTACATTATAGGTGCCTAAGTCCTTTAAAGAATCATGCCCAGATGAGCGTAAGTGTTTCTCAACCCCTAAATACACCTAGTTTGGAGTTAGGCACCAAAAGACGCCATGTGATAGGCTCCTATCTTTTGTGGAATCATGCCTAAACTTTCCGGAACTTGGAGGCGAGGAGGATGGCAGTTTGAGTGCAGAGCTCCTCTCCCTGGACATTCTCACTAAAGATTTTATAACTATTTAATCTCTTCAGTTTAACTAAAGTGATTTCAGATGGCTTCAAGAAAACAACTTACATTGGATACTGTATTTGCTACAGACGGGAAAAGTAAAAGACCAAAACCAAACCCTGTAACACCATCTAACACCATTCCAGCAGGGGAGAGCCGACGGAGGATGGCTGCACTCCGGCCATCGGACCAACGGTCGGCTCGGGGGCCCGTTCCAGCGGGGCACCCGACACTGTCTTCGCTCCTCCCCCATTCCAGCAGGGGAGAGCCGACGAAGGAGGGCTGCAGTCCGGCCATCGGACCAACGGTCGGCTCGGGGGCCCGTTCCAGCGGGGCACCCGACACTGTCTTCGCTCCTCCCCCATTCCAGCAGGGGAGAGCCGACGGAGGAGGGCTGCAGTCCGGCCATCGGACCAAAGGTCGGCTCGGGGGCCCGTTCCAGCGGGGCACCCGACACTGTCTTCGCTCCTCCCCCATTCCAGCAGGGGAGAGTCGACGGAGGAGGGCTGCAGTCCGGCCATCGGACCAACGGTCGGCTCGGGGGCCCGTTCCAGCGGGGCACCCGACACTGTCTTCGCTCCTCCCCCATTCCAGCAGGGGAGAGCCGACGGAGGAGGGCTGCAGTCCGGCCATCGGACCAAAGATCGGCTCGGGGGCCCGTTCCAGCGGGGCACCCGACACTGTCTTCGCTCCTCCCCCATTCCAGCAGGGGAGAGCCGACGGAGGAGGGCTGCAGTCCGGCCATCGGACCAACGGTTGGCTCGGGGACCCATTCAAGCTGGACTTCAGTTTTGACTGTTTTGATTTTATTTTCAATTCTTTTTAGTTTATGATATATTTTTTAATCTCACTTATTGTTATACCACTTATTTTGTTTTATTTTATCATTCAAATTTCATTTAAATTTCTATTGCTTCAACGGTTCTCCCTCTGCATCTATTCTTATCTCCCCTCTTTTTTCAACCTTTCAAAGTCCTTTAGATCATTGTAATCTTATTAGTATGTTTATTTTCTTATTTTTCTCATCTATTCTCTATTTTATTTCTTCATTACTCTACTAATTGTCATTTTTCCAGGTACTTTAGTTAGATTGTGAGCCTTCGGGACAGTAAAGGAATTTCTAAGTACCTATCCTTCTTATAATTTTAATGCACCCTATTGTCTATTTTTCTGTAAACCGCTTAGAATCCTAACGGAGTTTAGCGGTATATAAGAAATAAATTACATTACAAATTACATCTCCCAATTAATTTGTTTTTTTTTTTTCATTTATGAGCTTGTTAAAGCTCATTGCGAAGACAATTTACTTATTAAGTTAGGCGACTAACTTTAGGCACCTATTTATTTAGGTGCCTAATTTTATGCGCCTCTTATAGAATTCCCCCCCCCCCCTTAGAGGCCTTTTTATATAGCCACGGCATCAATTCCCCCACAGCAAATGCACCAAAGTCCACTCAATGTCTATGGGCTTTAGTGTATTTGCCACAGTTTTGTAAAGGGGGACCTTGGGGGCATTAACTGCATTAGCATGTGCTAACATGGTTGACGTGCGCTAATGATCAGCACGTGCTAGACACTAAAGATATCCATTATATTCCTCTAATGAATCCCCCCCCCCCCTTAAGGGCTAAGAAATTTTGGTGCCTTTGTTATAGAACAGTGCCTAGCACTTAGGGCTCCTTTTACTAAGGTACGCTAGCGGTTTTAGCGTGCGCTACAATGCCACGCGCACTAGACGCTAATGCCTCCATAGAGCTTGCGTTAGTATTTTTCGTCTAGCGCGTGGTTTGCGCACGCTGAAAACGCTAGCGCACCTTAGTAAAAGGAGCCCTTAGGCACGTAAATTCCAATTTATTGGTACTAACTGCTAGTATTTTAAAACTTTTAAGCACAATTGGCACCTATTATTATGTCACTTCTGTCAATAAGGAAACGTATTTTTATAAGTATAGCTGGAACTCCATTCACACCACCATAACTGAGACTTATGTAAATAATATTAAACAAAATGGAGAAAAACAGACCTCAATACATTGGTTCATGACACACAAGGAGGGGCATAGTCGAAAGGGATGTCTAAGTCCGTTTACGTCCATCTCGCAAGTCGTCCAAAGTTAAAAAGAGCCTAAGACACATTTTCAAAAGATACATCCAACTTTTTTTTACTTTCGAAAATCATCTAATTATACGTCCTGCCGATCTGATCGTCCAAGCCACTAAATCGTCTATCTTTATACCCCATTTCCGTCCAACTTTCTGTCCAAGTCCAAAACGCCTAGAACAAGCCCTGTTGGACGTGGGAGGGGTCTGCAAAGTGATGGACTGCACACCCAGACATGCCACCTAAATAGTGGGGTACCTTACAGGGCACTGCTGTGAACTTCACAAAAAGGGTGCCATGTCTTCTCCTCCCTACAGCCCCCCAAACCACCTCCAGAATCCCCTAGACCCACTTATCTACCCCCCCCCCAATAGCCCTTATGGCTGCAGGAGCCACTTATATACAAGTGCAAAAGAGTTTTGGGGTGTATAGAGGAGAACACATGTTTAAGTAACAATTCAGTGATTACAGGGGCTTATGGGCATGGGTCTTCCTCTCTATGGGTCCCTAACCCACCCCCAAGACGACTTAAGCTGCCTCTGGGCTGGACGACTAGGCTTTCCTATGCCAGGCGGCCAGGTGATGATGGTCTGGAGGCTAAAATTTAAAGTTGTGAATAAAATTTTTATGGGGGTGGGGGAGGGTTGGTGATCACTGGGGTAGTGTGTAGGGGGGTCTGTGTTATGTGTTTTCAGTGCTTATCTGGTGAGTTTAGGTGGGTTTTTGTGACTTAGACCATGTTTTACATGGTCTAAGTCACAACTTCCAAGTTCTGTCTAGGCTCTGTTGTTAAGCTTTCGGTTTTACATGCTGTACGACTAAGCCTAAGCCGACCCACATCCCGCCCAACTCCCACCCTCAAAACGCCTCCCGAAATGCCCCGTTTAGCTTTGGACATTGAGCAGCACTATGAAGGCCTAGGTCATTTTTAAATACATTCAAAACCCGGTTTTATCATCGGAACTTGGACGTTTTTGAGAAAAGTTCATCCAAGTGCCGACTTAGGCCTGTTTTTGGACGTTTTTCTCTTTTGATTAAGAGCCCCAAGGTGTTTTTCTGGAACTCGTATCATCACTGATCTAAAAAAAACAAACTCCACAACAAAAGTAATAACCATTCACGCAACATTTTTTATATAAGTTTCAAGTTTATTTAAAATTTCTTATACCATCCAATCATAGAAACATAGAAACATAGAAATAGACGGCAGATAAGGGCCCACGGCCCATCTAGTCTGCCCACCTTAATGTCCCTCCCCTACCTTTGCCCTGTGAATAGATCCCATGTGCCGATCCCATTTGGCCTTAAAATCAGGCACGCTGCTGGCCTCAATCACCTGTAGTGGAAGACTATTCCAGCGATCAACCACTCTTTCAGTGAAAAAGAATTTCCTGGTGTCACCTCGTAGTTTCCCGCCCCTGATTTTCAACGGATGCCCTCTTGTTGTCGTGGGACCCTTGAAAAAGAAGATATCTTCCTCCGCCTCGATGCGGCCCGTAAGATACTTGAACGTCTCGATCATGTCCCCCCTCTCTCTGCGCTCCTCGAGCGAGTATAGCTGTAATTTGTCAAGCCGTTTTTCGTATGGTAGATCCTTGAGTCCCGAGACCATCCGGGTGGCCATTCTTTGCACCGACTCCAGTCTCAAGCCTTCTAGGCGGTATACAAAAACACCAAAACAATGCGCCAATTAACATACAATTTAAACAAAAACAAACCAGGGGATGTGACTTTTTTTTTTTTTAAAAAGACAATGACGAACGGGAACAAAAGGGAAGAAGGGTTAGAACTACAATTGATAGAAAGAAAGAAAACACTCAAGGGAAAGAATATGAAAGGGAGGACGAACTGAAGGTTCTTGAATCTAGGTCGTCCTTAAAAGGACAGTTTAAGTTACAAAAGCATCAAGGAAAAGAAATGTCTTTAACTGCACCTTAAAATTGGCAAGAGTTGTTTTTTTCGTGTAAGTTTTCTCACTTCTATAATATGTGATATTTCTCATACGAAGTTATCTATAAATATACCTTTAACATACGCAGGAGTTATATTTAATATTCTAGATGATTCTGTTGATATAAGTAAGAGCAATATAAGATTATTAGCTATTCTGACAGCTGTGGCCATTCAATCCATTTTAAAAACATGGAAGGATTCATCTTCATTGTCATTTCAATTCTGGTGGAACTCAGTTTGTCCAATTGGGAAATAGGAAGCAACTATTTGGAGAGGAAAAAAAGGAGATAAAAAGGCAAAATTTGATCAAATATGGTTGCCTGTAAAAAAGTATGCAGAAAATAATAAAGATTAGATATTATGGATGAGTAGTATGTATGTGTATGAATTGGCATGTATGCTGCACTCTTCGTATATGGGGAAAAGGGTGGGAAATGATTTTGTTAAGGATATACATGTACAGTGGTACCTTGGATTATGAGCATAATCCGTTCCAGGAGCATGCTCGTAATCCAAAATGCTCGTTTATCAAAGCGAGTTTCCCCATAGGAAATAATGGAAACTCGCTTTGATACGTTCCCCGCTCCCCCAAGGCCAGGGCGCTGCTCCCCCCCCCGATCGCAAAGTCCCCCCCCACACGTGATCCGGCACCCCCCACGAGAACAGGAACCCCCCACCCGACCAATTTTAACTCACCCCCCCTTTGGCACCGGCACGCAGCCCACAAGAGCTGGTGCCGCTTGAAGATCTTCTTCCTTGTCTCTGCCGGCTTTGAGCATTCATCTGCGCATGCTCAAGCCCTTCTAATTCTCCCTCTCGCCGAGATTCTTGAGATTCCAAAGGGGGGGGGTGAGTTAAAGTTGGTCGGGCGGGGGGGGGTTCCTGTTCTCGCAGGGGGTGTGCCGATTCAAGCAGGAGGGGGCCCTTTGCGAGCGGGGGGGGAGCGATGCCGGTTATTGGGGGGTGCTCGCAAATCGAGTCAACACTCGGTTTGCGAGACACATTTTGCGAGATGGTTTTGCTCGTCTTGCAAAACACTCGCAAACCGGATTACTCGCAAACCGAGGTTTGACTGTATAATCCCTAGCTTTTGTTAGTGAATATAATATAGAAATGTGTTGAAATATGTATTCTTCTGTCTGGATGTTTTGTTATAAAATTATTCTTAATAAAAATAATTTGAACTTTAAAAAAAGAAGAAGTTCACAACGATAACTTGAAAAACCAATGGCAACAAAAAGTATGTGGAGATGTCAACAAAGCTGCAACAGCACCGCACATCAGTCCATACTGGCCTGCGGCCAGAATCCCCCCCCCCCTTTGAAAACACAGCTCACTTACCTCTCAAAGCATTTCTCATCTGTTTCTGAAATGCTGGGGCAAGCCCTGCCTAACCTTCTCCCGACAGGGGTCCACCTGTTTCAGCTACTTCAACGACCTACCAACTGATAGCAGGACGCTTCCTAATTGACAGAAGTGATTTATTACGACTATGTCCTCAAGGCTTTGTGTAGTCTTCACCTATTATGTGCCGGTTTGTTGAATTTCCCTTCACAGCTGTTGGGTTCTTTGACTGTAGCCCTCCTCATAGCACTATGGCATATCAACGGCCTTATAATGTAGGACTGCAATGTGTCTTGACTGGCCCTGGCGCTTTTTTGATGCCTATTGTTCTTTTCCTTGTCAAAACTCTGAGGTGCACGCTTTGATCTAGCGTACCTCTTCTCGAAGCCTCTGTTCTTCTTTTACGGTTCATATATTCTCGAGACTCTGCCTTCAGCACTGACAAACAATCGCATATGAGTGGCATATGTTTATATGTTTGCATTAAAGTTACTGACACATGAGAAAAAGGATTGTATATGCTCAAGTGTAGCATGTTAAACCATATAACGTATAAGTATTTTCAGCCTATTGAAGCTAGGGATGTAAACAGTTAAAAAAAGTTCAATTCAATTTATATTTTTTTAAAAAAAGTTTTCCGCCTTTTAAGATTTTTTTTCGATTGATTTTAGACATTCGTTTTTAATGTGGTCATTATAAGCATGTTAGAACTTTTGTACGTACTCAATTCATAGACTTATCACTTACCGTAACTTCGGGATATTATAATTCAGCTTCTCAATAGATGAATATCCCCAGCATATAATAAACTTTATAGCATACCCCAGAACCTCAGCGATACCACTCTGGTCTCAATAAAATTTCACAGCCCAAAGCTTTATGTGTCAATTCTTCAGTTCTGTATGAATAAATTCTGTATAATGACTTTTTTCATAACTTTAAATATGTAACTGTAACTAAGTATTCATCTTACTCGTATATAACTTAGCTTTCACAAGCTGTCCTCATGTCCAAGAGGTGAACTATCCATCATGTTTTGCAATAAAGTTTCTTCAAGAACATCTGTCCTGTAAGATATATATAAATGCATCAAGTTATTCTTCCCTTAATATAAATAACTAATAATTACTCACACAAACGCCCTATATCTTTTGTACATGCCATTATTGCCATCTCTCTCTGGCTGTCACGGCGTCATGAAGGATTAGCAATAGAACACGATGAGCAGCAGTAAATGAAAAGAATAATTTAAAAAAAATCCCTTTGTGGGATAAGTCGAGAGAGGCAGCGCTATCTAAAATCCCCCGAAGTAGATCCGGTGTGGATCGAAACGCCCACACAGAGGAGGGCATCGGGAGTTACAGTTTATATCAGCGCTGCTTGTGGCAAATAGCCACTTTAAGTTAAGTGTTGCCTTTCTGTTAAACGGTGTTTTTTCCATGGAAGGGATCAGTATTTAGGCATTATTTTGGATTAACAAGTAGGGTAGAGGGGGAGGGGTGAGCGTACATGATTATGCAGTAAGGACACAGGATGTGGCATTGAAATGATATCTAAATCATAAGAGGTCCTATGAACTGACCTTCTATCACATAATGATATGCTCATCTCCCATATTTATTATAGTTCACTACAGTTTATCATAGCTTCCAATGAGGATTTTCTATATACCGTATTTCCCCATGTATAGGCCGTGGCCTATATATGGGTTTTGCAAGCCGGCCCAGTGGGTGTGGCTTGCTTAACTGGGGCGGCCTATAGAATTATCCCCCCTGTTCTCCCTTACCTCCCTCGCTGGACGGCGGCCTCCTCGAATCGCGCCACCAGCGTTGCAGGGCAGGAGTGATCTTTTCATCTCCAGGCCGGCCAGTACATAATTGTCTCTTGAACATCAGCAGCTGGTTTGGGAAAGCCTACTAGAGCAGCACACAGATTTCTTAAGAAGCCTGGTGAGTGGGCTAGTGAGCCATAGGGAGGAAGATCTATGCCCATAAATCACTCTAACCATTACATTTATGGTAAAAAGTGTGAGCCTACCAAAACCCACCAAAATTCTACTATACTGTTATATAGGGGTCACCAGCAGCCATAGGGACTATTGGAGTGATAAACAGCTGGGTATTATAGGTTTGGGGGAGTTTTTAAGGGCTCACCATACACTATAAAGGGGTTGTGGTGAGATTTACATGTGGCACCCTTTATGTGAAGTTCACAGCAGTGCCTTCTAAGGTGCCCCACTGCTCTATTGATATGTCTATGTGACCAGTCCATTATAAGGCTGGCTCCTCCCACTTCCAAATGGTCTGGATTAAAACATTTTGAGCTTGGCCGATTTTGTAGTTGAAAATGGTGAACAAAGTTGAATGCTCCGAGGTTGGACATCCTGATGGCCAAGACTTCTAAGTTGGCGATTAAAAAAAAAAAAAAAGATTTAGATGTCTTGTGGTGTTCCCAGTTTTAAAAATGGCTGTGTCACCCTCTCTGATTTTGGACATCTTGCAGAAAATGTGCAAAGTCGCTCTTAGACACCCTATTGAAAATGCCCCTCCATGTCATTGGCCATCAGACGATATTGTTTATTATAGCATGGGGAAGAAGTGTTACAGAAATTTCAAACACACTGACCCACCCTCCTGTACTAACGCGTAGCGTGGGTTTTAGCGCTGGCAGAGTGGTAACTGCTCCGACGTTCATCGAATTCCTGCTACGCGTTAGTAAAGGAGGGGGTGACTTTGGTAAAAAGGGAAGCTCCTCAATAAAGAGTTGAAAAGGTGGGAAGAGAAACATGTGAACTGAAGTGGAAGAGCAGAGGACCAAATTAAAGAGAAACAAACTTTTTTGAAGAGAACAAAATAAGAGAAAAAAACCCACAATATTGTAGCCGAAAAGCTAAAAGCAAACAAGATTATCATGAGTACATTCAAAAGATGTCACAAAGATTAACACAGGGATAGATATCTGGTAGATCTAAGGGTTAAATAAATCAGGATGGCAAAAGCATAAGTGGAAGAAAAGACAGAAAAGAAACTGCCCAAATGTGTGATAAAGGGCAGCTATAAATCTATTAAATGAAATGAAAAAGATAAAGAGGTTAATAGAGGTGAAAATACTCTCAGATATGGCAGAGATTGAAAAGAGGAACAATGTACTGTAGAGGATATAAAAAATGGAACACAAATATTTAACAAATACTTTTCTCTGTGTACAGTATGTTTTGTGGGTTTTTTAAATTTTATGGTTACCATTATGAATTAATAAGATATTATGTGTACATGAAAAATGAATGGAAGAAATTGGAGGCGGGGCTAGGGTGGGATTGGGGGCGGGACAGAAAATTAATAGATATCCCGTTTTGATGAAAAAATGAATGGTCACGTTAGGCAGGGGGTTGTTACAGCCTGGCGGGAGGGCACACAGGAGAGGGAATGCTGCATCATGGGAGGGGGCATGGGAGGGGTTAGAAATGATAAAGCAAAGTTAGGCAGATGCCGGTCGTTATTCAGTGTCAGCACTTGCATAGCTAAACAGTAACATAGTAACATAGTAACATAGTAGATGACGGCAGATAAAGACCCGAATGGTCCATCCAGTCTGCCCAACCTGATTCAATTTAAATTTTTTTTTTTTTTTTCTTCTTAGCTATTTCTGGGCAAGAATCCAAAGCTTTACCCGGTACTGTGCTTGAGTTCCAACTGCCGAAATCTCTGTTAAGACTTACTCCAGCCCATCTACAACCTCCCAGCCATTGAAGCCCTCCCCTGCCCATCCTCCTCCAAATGGCCATGCACAGACACAGACCGTACAAGTCTGCCCAGTAACTGGCCTAGTTCAATCTTTAATATTATTTTCTGATTCTAAATCTTCTGTGTTCATCCCACGTTTCTTTGAACTCAGTCACAGTTTTACTCTCCACCACCTCTCTCGGGAGCGCATTCCAGGCATCCACCACC
Source organism: Geotrypetes seraphini (assembly GCF_902459505.1). Classification (NCBI taxonomy): domain Eukaryota; kingdom Metazoa; phylum Chordata; class Amphibia; order Gymnophiona; family Dermophiidae; genus Geotrypetes; species Geotrypetes seraphini. The sequence continues at coordinate 35,451,204 of NC_047086.1, read as the reverse complement.
CTCTCCGTAAAGTAGAATTTCCTAACATTGCCCCTGAATCTACCACCCCTCAATCTCAAATTATGTCCTCTGGTTTTACCATTTTCCTTTCTCAGGAAAAGATTTTGTTCTACGTTAATACCCTTTAAGTATTTGAACGTCTGAATCATATCTCCCCTGTCTCTCCTTTCCTCTAGGGTATACATATTCAGGGCTTCCAGTCTCTCCTCATACGTCTTCTGGCGCAAGCCTCCTATCATTTTCGTCGCCCTCCTCTGGACCGCCTCAAGTCTTCTTACGTCTTTCGCCAGATACGGTCTCCAAAACTGAACACAATACTCCAAGTGGGGCCTCACCAATGACCTGTACAGGGGCATCAACACCTTCTTCCTTCTACTGACTACGCCTCTCTTTATACAGCCCAGAATCCTTCTGGCAGCAGCCACTGCCTTGTCACACTGTTTTTTCGCCTTTAGATCTTCGGACACTATCACCCCAAGGTCCCTCTCCCCGTCCGTGCATATCAGCTTCTCTCCTCCCAGCATATACGGTTCCTTCCTATTATTAATCCCCAAATGCATTACTCTGCATTTCTTTGCATTGAATTTTAGTTGCCAGGCATTAGACCATTCCTCTAACTTTTGCAGATCCTTTTTCATATTTTCCACTCCCTCTTCGGTGTCTACTCTGTTACAAATCTTGGTATCATCTGCAAAAAGGCACACTTTTCCTTCTAACCCTTCAGCAATGTCACTTACATACATATTGAACAGGATTGGCCCCAGCACCGAACCCTGAGGGACTCCACTAGTCACCTTTCCTTCCTTCGAGCGACTTCCATTAACCACCACCCTCTGGCATCTGTCCGACAGCCAGTTTCTGACCCAGTTCACCACTTTGGGTCCTAACTTCAGCCCTTCAAGTTTGTTCAACAGCCTCCTATGAGGAACTGTATCAAAGGCTTTGCTGAAATCCAAGTAAATTACATCTAGCATATGTCCTCGATCCAGCTCTCTGGTCACCCAATCAAAAAATTCAATCAGGTTCGTTTGGCACGATTTACCTTTTGTAAAGCCATGTTGCCTCGGATCCTGTAACCCATTAGATTCAAGGAAATACACTATCCTTTCTTTCAGCAACACTTCCATTATTTTTCCAACAACTGAAGTGAGGCTCACCGGCCTGTAGTTTCCTGCTTCATCCCTGTGACCACTTTTATGAATAGGGACCACATCCGCTCTCCTCCAATCCCCAGGAATCACTCCCGTCTCCAGACATTTGTTGAACAAGTCTTTAATAGGACTCGCCAGAACCTCTCTGAGCTCCCTTAGTATCCTGGGATGGATCCCGTCTGGTCCCATCACTTTGTCCACCTTCAGTTTTTCAAGTTGCTCATAAACACCCTCCTCCGTGAATGGCGCAGAATCTACTCCATTTTCTTGTGTAACTTTGCCAGACAATCTCGGTCCTTCTCCAGGATTTTCTTCTGTGAACACAGAACAGAAGTATTTGTTTAGCACATTTGCTTTCTCCTCATCACTCTCCACATATTTGTTCCCAGCATCTTTTAGCCTAGCAATTCCATTTTTTATCTTCCTCCTTTCACTAATATATCTGAAAAAATTTTTATCTCCCTTTTTTACATTTTTAGCCATTTGTTCTTCCGCCTGTGCCTTCGCCAAACGTTTCTCTCTCTTGGCTTCTTTCAGTTTCACCCTGTAGTCCTTTCTGCTCTCCTCTTCTTGGGTTTTTTTATATTTCATGAACGCCAACTCTTTCGCCTTTATTTTCTCAGCCACTAGGTTGGAGAACCATATCGGCTTCCTTTTTCTCTTGTTTTTATTGATTTTCTTCACATAAAGGTCCGTAGCCATTTTTATCGCTCCTTTCAGCTTAGACCACTGTCTTTCCACTTCTCTTATGTCCTCCCATCCTAACAGCTCTTTCTTCAGGTACTTTCCCATTGCATTAAAGTCCGTACGTTTGAAATCTAGGACTTTAAGTATCGTGCGGCCGCTCTCCACTTTAGCCGTTATATCAAACCAAACCGTTTGATGATCGCTACTACCCAGGTGAGCACCCACTCGAACATTAGAGATACTCTCTCCATTTGTGAGGACCAGATCCAATATCGCTTTTTCCCTTGTGGGTTCCGTCACCATTTGTCTGAGCAGAGCCTCTTGAAAGGCATCCACAATCTCCCTACTTCTTTCCGATTCCGCAGATGGAACATTCCAGTCCGCATCCGGCAGGTTGAAATCTCCCAACAGCAGAACCTCCTCTTTCCTTCCAAACTTTTGGATATCCACAATCAGATCCTTATCAATTTGCTGCGATTGAGTCGGAGGTCTGTAGACTACACCCACGTAGATAGAAGTTCCATCTTCTCTTTTCAGAGCAATCCATATCGCTTCTTCCTCTCCCCAGGTCCCTTGCATTTCGGTCGCTTGGATATTGATCTTTACATAGAGAGCTACTCCTCCACCTTTATGACCATCTCTGTCCTCCCTAAAAAGATTATATCCCGGTATGTTTGCATCCCATCCATGTGATTCACTGAACCATGTCTCTGTGATAGCAACAATATCTAGATCTGCCTCTAATATCAGGGCTTGCAGATCATGAACTTTGTTGCTTAGACTGCGAGCATTTGTGGTTATCGCTTTCCAGCTATTTTTCAGCGATAATCTCCTTTTTCGTATGGATTTTTGTGTCGTTTCACTTTCCGTTGCAATACTAAGAAATGAGTTGCTGATATTGCTTATGTTGCAGCCTTTACTACTATCACATCTTTTCTTTTGCCGGGGGTGGTCTCTATAATTGTCCTTCGTACATACACCACCCCCACCTTCTAGTTTAAATGCCTAGAAAAATATTGTCTAAATTTCTCTGCAAGGTTTCTTTTTCCTGCTGTAGTAATATGTAGCCCATCAGTGCAATATAGCTTCTTGTCCTTCCATGTATTTCCCCATCCTCCTATGTACCTGAAGCCTTCTTGATGACACCAGGCTCTGAGCCATCTATTAAAGTCCTCTGTGTTTTTCACTCTTTGCTCTCCTTTTCCATATGCAGGCAGTATTTCAGAAAAAGCTAAAGTCTTTACAAAAGGTTTCACGCCCTCACCAAGCTTCCGAAAAGCTTTCTGTGCTGCAAGTGTGGAGTTGTTGGCCAGGTCATTTGTTCCCAGATGGATAACAACATCAGTGTTAAAATCCTTAGTTTCTTCCTTAATTATAGTCAGTATTTGCCTGGAACTCCTGGTAGCTGAGGATCCTGGAAGACATTTCACTATTTTGGTCTCCTTGCCCTGTGTTCCAAGGTTAATGCCTCTGATGATGGAATCCCCCAACAGTAATAGTTTTCTGTTTTTGGCTTTTTTATTTGTACTTAGGGTGCTCTTGTTCTCTTGAGTTTCCTTCATTGGTTCAAGTCCCACCTCCCTTCTGTTTTCCTGAGTATCGCAGTGCACTAGTGGAGCGAAGGAATTCTGTAGAGGTAATATTAGTGAAGGTGGATGTTTCTGTGTTACATGTCGCAGTCTTCCTGAGCCTACTGTGACCCATTTATTCCTGGGCTGTTTTATTCTTTGAGGTAGAGGTGGTAAGTTGGTATGATTTTGTGGAGTGATGGAAGCTGCTTTAATTGTATTCAATTCCTGTTTAAGTTTGCAGAACTCCTCCCTAATACTGGCAAGTTGAAGACAGATGGGGCAAGCCTTAAGCCTCCAAATAGTATGTCTTGGAATTAAAGCACCACAGTGATTGCATAGAATAAAGGTCATCTTGATTGGTTGTGAAGTGACTTGATTGGTTGTGAAGTGACCAGAAATATAGGCTCTATACCACCTAAAACACAGTATTTTAAACAAAAATGCAGGAAGAAGAAATAAGATTTAACAGAGGAAAGAGAAGGATTTATTTTTTTGTGCTTTTTTATATTTTTTTTTAGTAAGAAACAGGGAGGAGAAGAGAAATTAAGCAGATATAATGCTGAAAACCAGTGAAAAGAGCAGAATATGAAATGTTGAGTAACTTAGCTTTTAGAAGTTCACAGGGCAGCCTTGTTTCAGCAATGTCCCAAAGGATGAATTAGGATAGATTTTGAGCTGGCCTAAATTCACCCAATTAACTTTGTTGGTGCTGACCCTGAATACTGCCAGCACTTGCATAACAGCTGGTTCTTCCCCAGTGCCTCCCCCTATACAACTCCTGCCCTGCCCACTGTTTTAATTGCTGGTCAGAGCCGATATTCAGCGGCTGTGCCCAGTTAAGTGCCAGAGAATATCGATGGTTGGGCAGGCCTGAGTGATTTAAGCGGATAGAACATAGTAACATATACATAGTAGATGACGGCAGATAAAGACCCGAATGGTCCATCCAGTCTGCCCAACCTGATTCAATTTAAATTTTTTTTTTTTTTTCTTCTTAGCTATTTCTGGGCAAGAACATAAGAAGTGCCTTCACCGAATCAGACCTCAGGTCCATCAAGTCCGGCGACCCGCACACGCGGAGGCCAAGCTAGGTGTTCCCTGATGAAGACCCTGTTTTCCCGTACCCCTCAATGTGATTTGCAAGAAGGTGTGCATCCAACTTGCCCTTGAATCCCAGAATGGTGGTCTCCTTCACAACCTCCTCCGGGAGAGCATTCCAAGCGTCCACCACTCGATGTGCGAAACTGAACTTCCTGACATTAGTCCTGGACCTGTTGCCCCTCAATTTAAATCACTTTGAATATTGGGCAGACAAAGTATTACTCCTGAAAACATACACGGATAAAACCTGGACACATGAATAGTTACAGAGCGGTAAATTTAAACCACCAGATGAGAGATTGGTAGTTGCAGTCCAGGATGCTGGATTATGGGATTAGATCCAAGTTTATTAAGAATTTATTATCCCCAAAGAGATTTCAGGTATGCCATGAGAATTTGTCACAACCCGGGCTCCTGTAAGACGGAGCGAGCACATGGGAACGTGACCAAAGCTTAAACCCGGCGTGTCCCTTTCCACTAAGGGATCCTTCAGGTCTTTAAAACAGGCACATTCTAAAACTTGTAAGCATGCAAGGTAAAAAGGAATCTTAGTCAGAAATGGCAAAACAAAAATAAACTTTATTTCAACCACTGGTTGTAGTTCCAGATGAACTGATATTGTATGAAATCAAAAGGGTTCAAATAATATAATCAGGCAGTTGAATCTGGGTCAGCACTGCCTTGTGTACAGTCCCCTGTTTCTGGACTTTAATTAGTCAAGAAATACAGTCCTCTTCACCAGAGCAGTAATAATCAGATAAGTAATGCTTTTATCAAACAGTCCAGAACACATAAGAATCACAGCATTATTCAGAGTTCAAAATGAGGCAAACGTTTCCCTCTAAACGTAGCTGTAGCAATCAGGCACAGTTGTGCAGGACCAACAAGATTTCCTAGCTGAATCACCATACAGGAAATACATTCAAAATGGTTTGTCAGAAAAACACATACATTCCTGCTTTACAGAGCTTCTGCACTGGCTTCAAACAGGTAAGAGACAAGCTGGCAGCATAAAAAAATTAAATTCCAAATTCAGGCTTACTGTGTCTCCATGGGTGTTGGCAGAGTGTCAGCTCCTAAACAGCTTTCCTGCACCTCCATGGCTTCTCCTTCTGGTTGCACTCCAGTATCCCAGACAAGAGGTAACTCGTCTGCCTCAAACATAGAACAGTCTGTGAGAGACTGCCTCCTCTCAGCTTCCCATTCTCCCGTCTCTCCTGTGTGCCCCTCTCCTGTTCTCAGAAGCCTCGTTATATCCTGTGGATAACCACTCCCCCTCTGAGCAGGTGGGGGAAGGTTTTTCCACACACCGGCTTGCTTCCTGCTATTACAGGCAGGTTTCTCCCTAGTCCTAATTTTAACAGGCTGTTCAAACTGAATAAGCTTTCTGACAGTGGCAGGTCTGCATAGAGGGGAGCTTTTTCTCTTAATCTTATCCTGCCCTGTCTCTTCAACCTCCATGTCAGAAACAGAGAGAAGTCAGCTTCATCAATCAATTGGCAGGTCACCTGATCAGCCCTCCTGCATCTAGGTGCGCTGTGAATACTCCTGCTCACTGGGGCAAAACCCGGTACGGATTCAGGCTTGTTTTGGCCAAAACCAGAAACGGACCTGGGTTTGTCACAAGATTCAAGATTTTTATTCCCCCCCCCCTTTTACAAAACTGCGGCGTAGTTTTTAGCGCATCGGGGCCAGTGCTAAAAACCGCACTGGGGGGGATTTATGTTTAAAAATTCCCTTCAAATGACAGTATACACTAGAATACATGATATGTACATCGTGTACGCAAGAGTCTTGTCAACGTTATGAATGTCTATGTGCATAAGGATACAATCACCTAGACAAGCATCATTCTTTGATGTGATTGGTCCTTGAAAACTAACGTCAAGTAATTTTAGGTTTTTTTTTTTTTTTTTTTTTTTAAATGCAATAGTTATCCTAACTTTAGCAACAGAGCAATCAAGGCTTTGTTACAGTTTAGATCTTCTTATCTTTGCGAACTTGATTTTTCAGCTCTGACAGAAATTCAATTGAAAAAAACAGAGAACTGAAAATGGTGGATGATGCATTGCGTGTTTGCTGGTCAACTATCAAGCCGTGTTTTGAGTTAATTTGCATTCAAAAAATGAGTACATCTATTGCATTGATTAGCAATTATATTCTTTCTACTTTAGTTTCACCGTTGTTACAATTACCCATTCGTGGAGGTGTTTTTTTGATAGGAGTTTGGATGTTTTGAGAAAGACGTCCAGAAAGTCAGTAGTAAAAATGTGCATTCTCAAAACTGCCACACGTCTTTATTTATTTATTTTTTTAAATAAACTATCTAGATGTTTTTGCTCTTAGGGCTCCTTTTACAAAGGTGCGTTAGGGCCTTAACGCACGGAATAGCGCGCGCTAAAATGCCGCATGCGCTAGCCGCTACTGCCTCCTCTTGAGAAGGCGGTAGTTTTTCGGGTAGCGCACGCTATAGCACGCGCTAATCTGCTAAAAACGCTAGCGCACCTTTGTAAAAGGAGCCCTTAGTACGTCTATCTTTTTTTGACATGCCCACATATAAAGACGTTCACATGAAAAACCCATAAAAGCTGTTCAGTTGAAGTACACAATTGTCCTACCCCGTCAGAACAGCTGGTCATCAGCCCACGGTAGAAACCTCTACTGCCACTTAGGGCTCCTTTTGCTAAGATGCGCTAGCGTTTTTAGCGCGCGCAAACTCCGCGCTAAACGAAAAATACTAATGCAAGCTTTAAGGAGGCATTAGCGTCTAGCGCAGGGGTAGGGAACTCCGGTCCTCGAGAGCCGTATTCCAGTCGGGTTTTCAGGATTTCCCCAATGAATATGCATGAGATCTATTTGCATGCACTGCTTTCAATGCATATTCATTGGGGAAATCCTGAATACGGCTCTCGAGGACCGGAGTTCCTTACCCCTGGTCTAGCGCATGCGCTAAAACCGCTAGCGTATCTTAGTAAAAGGAGCCCTTAGTAAAATCCAGTGTTAATTTGTATGTAATCGAAAGTGGGTTTTAGCATATTGGGTTAGAATTGTTTTTAACTCATTGATCATTATGTCAGAAAGGTGTTTACTGCAGATTCTAGGAAGTTATTTGCTGGTCTAGAATTATGCCATTGGATTAGGTTGACCTTGAGGCAGGGTACACCTTATGGCCCTGTAGACCTCTAAAAGATTGTGTTTTGTCCTAGCTGAGATTTATTCTTTCTCAAAGCTTTGTTTTGCCTGACTATTTTCTTTGGCTGACTGCACAGACACAGAACCTAGTCTCAAGATAGTCTGGTAGCAATTACTTGAAACAATAAAATGTAATGAAAAGCTTGGGAAAAAACAAACAAACCTGACACAGGCATCGCAAAAGAAATGCCTTGGCAATTAACTGCTTGTATTGGAATTTTAAAGGCTACAGCCTTGGCATGTGTGGGTAGATATAGTAAAGAACTTGTAAATTTAACATTGCAAGTCAAAGAGGAAAGTGTACCCTGGTGTCCAAATGAAACATTTGGCACAATAATTATTTTTGCTTATCCAGTCCCTCCAGCTAAGGCCATCTTTCTTTCTTTCTTGCATTAAGTGTCCTTTTCCCATTCCTTGTTTTCTGCTTCCTAATCTATTCAACTTATAGGAACAAATTATGGGGTCCTATTATTAAGGTTCGATAACTGATTTAGTGCACGCTAAAGATTGTAATGCGCTAAATGCTAAGGTATCCATTATATCCTATGGGCATCTTAGCATTTCGCTAAATCAGTTAGCACGCCCTAATAAAAGGGCCCCTATGTGAAATTTATAAGCATGAAAAGATAACATTTCATTAAGGCCAGTTATGTATTTGAACTTTCTGCATTTTAACAGCACAAATTAATGCGCAGCGAGTCCTAGATTCTGTATAACAGGCTAACTGGCACATATTAGAAGTTATGTGCACAACTTTGCAAGCACATTCTTTTCAAGCAAGCAAACAACAGTCCTGGTTGGGTAATTATATCTGTGGAGCCATGCTGTCCTATGGCGCGTTTAGAAAAGAAATTAAGACAATATTATTTGAAAAAATTTATCGCTTAATCTGTGCTTTTATCTTTTAATATAATTCATTTTACTCCATTAATTTTAAATTTTTAATGTCTTGTTACTATAACAGGCTGTATTCCTTTTCTTATTATTTTGTATTTCGCTGATTGTCCAGTTTTTCTTTTTTGGAAACCGCCTAGAATTCTTTTGATTAAGGCGGTATAGAAAAATAAAGTTATGTCATGTAAAGTGTTGTGTTATGAAATTCTTGAGTGTGAATCTCAAAAAGAGCATGGCCAGGGGAGGAGCACAGACATATTGTCGGCATTCCTAAAAGTTAGGCGCAATGCCTGATCCGCACACAACTTTGGCCCAGGTATTGAGACCTGGTTTTCAATGGCTTAAATGAGTGCACCTAAACGTTAGTAATGCATATGGGCGCTAAGCATGAGTCCATATATGGACATAGGAATTGCCATCAAACCCAGCATCCTTTTTCTATCAATGGCCAAACCAGGTCCCAAGTACTAGGCAGAAACCCAAACAGTAGCAACATTCCAGAGCTGAGATTGTGATGTCATAAAGCCTCATTCCACCAATGCCTAAGAGTCAAACTCATCAGAGTTGTCACAATGGCTTGATTATCGTATACTTGGCTCACATAAGAATATAAGAGCTGCCATACTGGGGCAGACTGAAGGTCCATCAAGCCCAGTATCCTGTTTCCAACAGTGGCCAACCCAGGTCCAAAGTACCTAGCTAGATCCCAAGAAGTAAAACAGATTTTATGCTGCTTAGCCTACGAATAAGCAAGACATCTCAATAATGGCCTATGGACTTGTTATTTATTTAATTAGTTTGTTTATAGCCCATCCTCCCTAGGAGCCCAGAATGGGTTACAGTGTAGCATTTACAACATTTTGGGTACATTCACAGCATGCTGGTTACAATGATATGTTCACAATATTCTGGATCACTAACTATTCTCTGTACTCTTTTAAATCTCTAATCTAATAAAGCTATACGGTGCCTATTTACATATTGCGGCACCATATACACTGTAAAGAGATTATTGGTCTAATATTAACATACACTTCATTATATGTGTTTATATATATATATATTAATTCTTCATTTTTTCATTTGTATGGACCTTCGAATATCAATGCCCGGCAATCTCTTGTCTTCATCAGTCCACTTTATTGTTTATTTACTCAAAACTCTAAAATTCATTTAGTTTCATACTTATTCTTAATTTCATAACTCCATAACTATTTCTTCATTGTATTTCATTTTAGTTCACTTCACTTCCTTACAATCTTGTTACTTAGCTACTTAGCTTTGAGGTTAGCTCTCAAACGTTCATCAGTGCCACCTCTCCCGACATGCATGTTTCAAACAAGGTTTTTCTTCAGGGTCGAGGGGAACAGAAAAACATACAAAACTTTTTAAAAATCCACCTCTCTTCTCAGTTTTTGCTTTTTTTTTAGGAAATCATTCAAACCTTGCAAACGCTAGTGACCTCTCAAATATAAAAACATTATACTCTGGATGCAGCAAAGCTTCTGAGCTCAAATAGCAAAAAATATACAAATCTTTTCTCTCTTTTCTGGTTCTCTACTTAACATCGTTCAAACACTTTATCTAAAAGTTGTTACTTCAGGGGATTGTTACAAAACACACCTAGTTCAAGCCCAACCTTCTCAGATATAGTTTAGTTCAGATATAAGCTTATTCAAATGGCTATTTGCTAAGATAAAGAGTTGTCTATGTGCAGTCTTTCTTCAAACATGGCCACATTATACTCTGCTTAACATCGTGCAAGCACTTTATCTAAAAGTTGTTACTTCCGGGCGTTTGTTTCAAAACACACCTAGTTCAAGCCCAATCTTTTCAGATATAGTTTAGTTCAGATATAAGCTTATTCAAATGGCTATTTGCTAAGATAAAGAGTTGTCTATGTGCAGTCTTTCTTCAAACATGGCCACATTATACTCTGCTTAACATCGTGCAAGCACTTTATCTAAAAGTTGTTACTTCCGGGCGTTTGTTTCAAAACACACCTAGTTCAAGCCCAATCTTTTCAGATATAGTTTAGTTCAGATATAAGCTTATTCAAATGGCTATTTGCTAAGATAAAGAGTTGTCTATGTGCAGTCTTTCTTCAAACATGGCCACATTATACTCTGCTTAACATCGTGCAAGCACTTTATCTAAAAGTTGTTACTTCCGGGCGTTTGTTTCAAAACACACCTAGTTCAAGCCCAATCTTTTCAGATATAGTTTAGTTCAGATATAAGCTTATTCAAATGGAAATTTGCTAAGATAAAGAGTTGTAGACAACTCTTTATCTTAGCAAATTTCCATTTGAATAAGCTTATATCTGAACTAAACTATATCTGAAAAGATTAGTGATTATACTAGGAAACAAAATTGCAGTTTATCAAAATATATACGTATGTGTTTTAGGTTGTGCATTGTCATGAAGAATTTTCAGACAGCATTATTTATTTATTTATTTTCTATACCGTTCTCCCCGGGGAGCTCAGAACGGTTTACATTAATTTAATTGATGAAAGCTATGTCTATCTATAGTGGCTTCTAATACTTTTAGTGCAGGTTCTAGTGGATAAGTTAGGGAGTTAGTCTAGATATGCTAGACCTAGTCTAGATATACTAATTTATTGATGTGGGAAGCATAATGGTCTGATTAATATTTTATGTTGTACTAAAGTGTCTGTAAAGCAAGAAAAAAAAAGATTAGAAGAGAAGGAAATAATATAACTTGTAAAAGATATCCTCTGCTCATTAGAAATCTCACAGGAAGTGTTTTCTTCTGATCAAGCCATTGATCAATTGATAGAGTGCAGTTATGTTGTAGTTCAATACATAATGGACAATATTACTCTTCTTGTGGGAAGAACAGGTCATCCTGATATGCCAATGACTAAAAGAAGAAAATCAGAAGGAGAGGTAGTTGGAATATGTATGGAGGGTCTCTAAACTCTGTCTCAAGTTGAAATCCTGCAACTGTACCTTGGACCCTTTCCCCTCCTACCTATACGAGAAAATTCCCACACAAGCCATCTCATCTCTCACCAAATTATAAATTCTGCCTTACTTTCAGGCCTATTCTCTGCAGAAATGGGACACATTGCCTTATCCCCACTACTGAAAAAAGCTGATCTAGACCCCTCCACACCATCCAGCTATCGCCCAATAGCAAATATTCCTCTCCTGACCAAGTTGCTGGAGTCCATCATATCTACCCAACTTTCATCCTATCTTGAGAGATTCTCCATTCTCCTACCCTACCAACATGGCTTCAGACCCAACTTCAGCACCGAATCCCTATTGGCCTCATTAATCTCAAAGGTCCAACAACTTCACTCTTGCAATAAGTTCGCTGTTCTTCTTCAATTCGACCTTTCTGCAGCTTTTGACATTGTCCATCATGATATACTAATTCTCCAGCTTTCTGAAATTGGCATAAACTCAACAGTCTTAGATTGGTTCTCAAAATTCTTATGTTCCCGCTCCTACTTCGTTAACATGAATGGCTCCTCATCCCTCCCATGGAAACCGATTTGTGGAGTTCCTCAGGGTTCACCTCTATCCCCGATTCTTTTCAATGTTTATATGTCCTCCCTGAAACTCCTCCAACTGTCCCCCTTGGAAACACTTTACACTTACGCTGATGACATTCTTGTCCTCCTCGAGACCGACTCTAACCTCACCAATCTCTCTGAGAACATCTCTTCATGTATATCGAACCTCCAATCCTGGGCCCTCACCGTACAAATGAAACTAAATGAGATCAAAACAAAACTACTTTGGCTCGGCCCAAAATTAGATCAGCTACCCACCCTCATCCCACTATCCTCTGAGCACTCAAGCAAAGTTCTGGGCATCATCATTGATTCTACACTGTCCTTCAACGACCACCTTAACTCCTTAGTAAAAAAAATGCTTTTTCAATCTTCACCTGTTAAGGAAAGTGAGACCCTGCTTCCATCATCAACACTTTGCTGTCCTCGTACAATCCATCATTCTTTCCAGACTGGATTACTGTAACTCCATCTACTTAAGCCTAACAAAGAAAAGCCTTCATAGACTCCAGTGGATTCAAAACACCGCGGCTAAACTAATCTTCGCAAAAAGCAAATTTGACCACGTCTCCCCGCTTCTAAGCTTCACTGGCTCCCAGTAATCCTTAGGGTTCACTACAAATGCGCCTGCCTAACCTTCAAGTCTCTACACGGCATTCTGCCTCCCCTTTTTTCACTATCTTGGAACTCCTCTAATCCCAAAACCACCAGATCCACTCAAAAATTCAAACTATCCTTCCCTCTTCTTCAGGATCACCGAACTCTGGAACAGCTTTACTGCCCCGCTTCGGAGCCTGACCTCCCTCCAACTCTTCCGAAAATATTTGAAAACTTGGCTTTTCTCTAAAATGCAATGACCCCTCCCTCTTCGATATACTAAGTCCCTCTAAACTTCTCTTTACTAAGTCCTTCTACTTTTCATTGTAGTTCCTTTCTATATCAATTCTTGTAAACCGTGCCGAGCTCTACTTCTGTGGAGATGATGCGGTATACAAACTTAAGGTTTAGTTTCGATGCCTTATATTTATTTATTCAATTTTCTATACTGTTCTTCCGGAGGAGCTCAGAATGGTTTCCATGCATTTATTCAGACACTCAAGCAGTTTTCCCTCTCTGTCCTGGCAGGCTCACAATCTATCTAACGTACCTGGGACAATGGAGAGATTAAGTGACTTGCCCAGGGTCACAAGCAGTAGTGTGGGTTTGAACCCACAACCGCAGGGTGCTGAAGCTATAGCTTTAACCACTGCGCCACTGTAGATGGGCAGCATGTTAAATGTTAAACAATGAAATTAAAGAAGTCAAGTGGTCTTTCTTTGAAGAGCAGATTGATATAGCCTAGTCACTGGTCTTTGCCTTAAGTGTTGAAATCTTTACAGACCCCTTTGGGAATGAAGCAAAAGTTTGGTAAATTAACTTCAGCTGATGTTGAGGGCTGCTTCCTTGAGAAGCTAAAGTTTTTTTGGTTAAAGTGATGAAGGAAGACTTGGAAATGTTGAATTATGACAAGTGTTACTTTTTAAAGCCTATCTTAGAATTGGAAATGTTATTGCTGCTTCAGGCAAGAAAGGCTAGAGGTAGCCTTACTGATCCATGACCAGCCTGGTTAATTAAATATTCTGGAGCTCACTTTATGAAATGTTGTGAATTATTGTGAGTGCTTAATTAATGCTGGGAAATTTACCCGTGAAGCTAAAAAAAAAAGGGATAATTAGCCCAGTTTTGACGAAAGAAGTTTTAGAGAAAAAAATATGAATAATTAGATCAATTATAAATCTTACTCTCCTATATAAATTTATTGAACAAGCTGTTGCTTTTCATCTTCAACAATATATTGAAGGTAGAAAGTGTTTGAATGTTGCAAAGTCTGGTTTTAGACTTTATTGCAGCTCAGTCACTCTTGATAACAAAAGTAGATGATTTAAGTGGATGTCTAGATAGGGGGGTTTGATACAGCAGTGAGATCTTTGGATCTTTCTGCAGCATTTGATACAATTAGCCATCGATACCTATTACAATGTGTTATTAACTATGGGATTCATGGCGTTATAACTGTTTGGTCTGAGTCATATTTATCAGTGAGTGTTGGTACTACAGGACCTGTCTGAGCCTAGCCTATGGAAGGTGAAGTCCCAGAGAGATACATGCCCCTACTCTAGTCCCAGAGAGATACAGCCCCTACTCTTTTAGGGGCTGATTCTAAAAATGGTGTCCTGATTGTGGGCAGGTTTAAATGTCCTACTGCTATCTCACCAGCCAGTTGGGACGCACATTTTTTTTAAAAAGTCGATGCCGCAAAGGACACCTACAATATAGGTGTCTGACTCAAGCCTATGGAGTCATCTAGGCACACCTACTGATGCCCAAGGCTGGCGTGGTCATGGTTTCCACCAGAAGAGGCCTTGGTCATTCGTAAGCATCCCTATGTGTCTTGGTAGGCACAAGACAGACGCCTTAAATGTAGGCCTGTAAAATTCCGGTCTACATCTAAGGTGTCTTGTTAGAAAAAAAAGACACAATTCTCTCAAGGACGCCGATGCGTGATTGACATACAATCTGCGGCCGATTCTTAGGTGGCTGCCGAGATTGTCATCCTTTAGAGAACCAAGCCCTTAGTTTCTGTTTAAAGCTTTTGGGACAATTATTAGAAGTAGGAGCTTCCAACTTTATTATAATCTTGATCTACCTTCATCAGTATTTCTATCAATGGAGTTTACAATCTATATACAGTGGTGCCTCACACAACGAACTTAATCCGTTCCAGGAGCAAGTTTGTTATGTGAAACGTTCGTTGTGTGAAACGCGTTTTCCCATAAGAATACATGTAAAACAAAATAATTCGTTCTGCAGCCCTACATTTCCCTCCCTCCACCTCACCTTATATGCAGAGTTTGCCAGCTTTCTTTTTCACCCAGCCGCACGCTTTCAAAAAGCTGTGCACGCGCAGCTGCTGAAGTTGATCAATGTTCTCCTCTCCTGCAACTTCTGGTTTCCGGTTGCGTCAGAGGAGAAGATTGAACAACAGAGCATGCGCGCATGTGCTGCTCTTTGAAAGTGTGTGGCTGGCCGAAAAAGAAAGCCGGAAAACTCGGCATCTAAGGTAAGGTGGAGGGAGATGATGGAACAATGCATTCAGACAGGAGGGTGCTGCTGTTCCCGGCTCACATTAGGAAGCGGCGAGAGTAGTTCCGCCCCCCCCCCGGGCCCCTCGGGCGACTTCGTTGTGTGAAACGAAGTTCGTTATAGGGAGCAAGACAAAAAGTTCGTTATGCGCAGCGTTCGCTGTGCGAGGCGTCCGTTATGCGAGGCACCACTGTATATATAAATCGGAGGTATGTATGTGTGTATGTGTGTGTGTATGTGTGTATGTGTGTATGTGCCGCGATCACGCAAAAACAGCTTGACCGATTTGAACGAAACTTGGTATGCAGATCCCTCACTACCTGGGATGATATGTTCTGGGGGTCTCGCGGCCCACCTGCACACGTGGGCGGAGCTACAAACAGAAAATCAGATTTCACCCATTCATGTCAATGGAAAAAATGTAAAAAGCTGCCAACGCAAAAACGGCTTGCCCGATTTGAACGAAACTTGGTATGCAGATCCCTCACTACCTGGGGTGATATGTTCTGGGGGTCTCGCGGCCCACCTGCACACGTGGGTGGAGCTACAAACAGAAAATCAGATTTCACCCATTCATATCAATTGAAAAAATGTAAAGAGCTGCCAATCTCACAGTAATTCAAAAACTGCTTGACCAATTTGACCGAAACTTGGTACGCAGATCCCTCACTACCTGGGGTGATATGTTCTGGAGGTCTCGCGGCCCACCTGCACACGTGGGCGGAGTTACAAACAGAAAATCAGATTTCACCCATTCATGTCAATGGAAAAAATGTAAAAAGCTGCCATTCTCACAGTAATTCCAACTACCTGGGGTGATATGTTCTGGGGGTCTCGCGGCCCACGTGCACACGTGGGCGGAGCTACAAACAGAACATCAGATTTCACCCATTCATGTCAATGGAAAAAAAGTAAAACGCTGCCATTCTCACAGTAATTCAAAAACGGCTTGACCGATTTGAACGAAACTTGGTATGCAGATCCCTCACTACCTGGGGTGATATGTCCTGGGGCTCTCGCAGCCCACCTGCACACGTGGGCGGAGCTACAAACAGAAAATCAGATTTCACCCATTCATATCAATGGAAAAAATGTAAAGAGCTGCCAATCTCACAGTAATTCAAAAACGGCTTGACCGATTTAAACGAACCTTGGTATGCAGATCCCTCATTACCTGGGGTGATATGTTCTGGGGGTCTTGTGGACCACCTGCACACGTGGGCGGAGCTACAAACAGAAAATCAGATTTAACCCATTCATGTCAATGGAAAAAATGTAAAAAGCTGCCATTCTCACAGTAATTCCAACTACCTGGGGTGATATGTTCTGGGGGTCTCTCGGCCCACCTGCACACGTGGGAGGAGCTACAAACAGAACATCAGATTTCACCCATTCATGTCAATGGAAAAAAAGTAAAAATCTGCCATTCTCACAGTACTTCAAAAACGGTTTGACCGATTTGAACGAAACTTGGTATGCAGATCCCTCACTACCTGGGGTGATATGTTCTGGGGGTCTCGCGGCCCACCTGCACACGTGGGTGGAGCTACAAACAAAAAATCATATTTCACCCATTCATGTCAATGGAAAAAATGTAAACAGCTGCCATTCTCACAGTAAATCAAAAACGGCTTGACCGATTTGAACGAAACTTGGTATGTAGATCCCTCACTACCTGGGGTGATATGTTCTGGGGGTCTCTTCACCCAAGAATTTATATGTTCTTGCTCTTGGAGGTGAAACTAAAAATGTTGTTTATAATCAAGTTTTGTGTGTGTTGTATTGTATTCATTTTGTCAAATATTTCACATTATAATTTGAATATTGTACTTTTTATAAAGCTGTAAAAAAATAATTTCATTCACCACTATAAAGTATCTTTATTTGAATCCATTTACAATGTTATTGCTATAATTAAATACCCGTGCAACGCCGGGGCATCAGCTAGTAACAAATAAAACAAGGGTTTGGGAAAATCGAACAGAGAAGGCAAATGAAGGAATTACAGTGCAACACAGTGGGGAGTAGAGGGAACGGTACCTGACATATGTCCTTCAGTCTCAGGTGGTCTTATGTTGACAAAGGAAAAGGTGAAGTACACACAAGAAGCTAGGTACAAAAGTCAGCTGTGAAATACAATGAGGTGGATAACCAAAAGTTTAAAAATAAGATACAATTCATGGAGATACTATTTTTGAGAGGTAGTTTTTATAGATCTGTGAAAATACATAGGCCCTCTTTTACAAAGGCTCGCTATGTGATTTAGCGCAGAATTAGTGGGCGCTAAACCAGCACATGCGCTAACCGCTAACGCATCCATAGAATAACATGCACGCATTAGCTTTTAGTGCATGCTAATATTTAGGGTGCGCTAAAAAGCTTAGCGCACCTTTGTAATAGAGGGGGATAGTTGGTCTCAGATTTCAGATTTATAGATAACAAATTCCAAACTCTAGCTATCTGATTGGGTATTGAGAAGGTAATGATTAACCTCAACCAATATCATATTGAATACTTGTTAGATAAGCCTGAGATATGAATTAAGTCATACATATAAGATGGAGCCATTCCCTGTAAGATTTTTAAAATTGTGCAGTATAATTTAAACAGATTTGTGGACTTTATAGGTAGGCAGTGCTATTGAACACACAAATAAGTTACTCTATCAAATTAACCAAGGGAAAAGATCAATCTTACAGAGGTTTTCTTCACTCTGTTTAATCTTTTCAGTAAATATTTTGTACAACCTACCTAAATGATATTACAATAATCTAGTTTGGATAATAACATTACCAGTATATTCAATCTACAGTTTTATTGCGGAAGTTATGATAGCTGAGACTGGAACACGTTTTGTGTCTGGTTGGTTTTTTTTTCCAGCTGTCAGGAAGGTGGGGGGAGTTTTGTGCCCATAAAGCAGTTGGTCTCAACCTTTCTTCTGTTGTGACACATAACAGACAACATTCATGTATACTGTAGCGTTGCCGGTACCCGTGGTTCAAGTAAGTCCGGCTCACGCTTACATTAGCGCTGCCCTGGCGTGCTTCCCTTGAAGGAAGGAAGTCCTGCTGTATAACATTCACCTTCAGGCAGGAAATCAAAAAAACACAAAGAGTCAATTTTTCCTTGATCCTGCAATATCCACTTTATTCAGTGGTAAGGGCAAGAGTTGACATACAAATAGTCCAAGAACAAAATCACAAAAATCAATCCATGTCAGCAAAACCAAACTAGTGCTAGTCAAAAAGAGTAGGTTCCAGCTTTAGCCTTTCCTCAGCAAGACTAGGTAAGTAAAAAGAAACAAACCACCAAAAGCAAAAATGCGGCTGTCTTTACATTCAGACAGAATAAATGTTCAACACATTTTCAAAAGCCCTGTGCACAAGCCTTAAGATAGTCCGGCTTGACCCCAGCCAACTCAAAAGGAGTTGGTGGGGGGAGGGGAGCAAGCGAATCCACTAATTAAGTTTCTGAATTTCAGAATGCCACTAATGGCCCCACTAACCCAACCTGTTTGGACTGTGGATTCTCCCCACAATACTTCCCTCGCACACTCTCAAGCAGTAACAGTTTCAGCCAGCTTAACTTGGCTGGAAGTTTTAAACCTCAAAAAAAACCACTTTTTTTTTTTTTCCTTCCTGCTTCACCCAAGCAGGGCAGTCCCAGCCAGCACAAGTCCCAATCAACTTATAAAGGAAAGCACCCTTTCCAAGCAGTTCAAAAACATACACAGTGGGCTAATCAACCCCCAAACTTCCCAGCCCTGCCACTTAGCTGTCTTCCATCAAGATGTCTTCAGGCAGACTGGGAGTTTCCAAATACTCCATAGGTTCTTCTGTTGCTGGCTGGTTGGCAGAAAGGTCAGTGTCTGGCTCCTGCATTTCAAAGTCCTGGGACTCAGGAGCCGAGCTGGGAGAGACCCTCTCTGGGGCTGGCCCCGGATAAACTGCCTTTCTTTTTCCCAAAGCAGCTTCCAAAGTACTCAGGTGAATACGCCCTGCCCTTGGAGGGGGAGGAGTTACCTGCAAAATCTGCCTGGCTTTCTTTGGGACTTTAATTATTCCCTTCAGCTGTGAATAACCAGGGGGAGGTGGATTCCTCTGGGGCTGTTGTGGGCTGTTCTGCTCACACTCCTCTCCTCCCTGGAGATCAGAAAAACCTGCATCCCAGGGAAAACCAGCCTTCTCCTTAACTCTGGTCACAATCCTATCCCCGTGATCAGCTCTCTGGATTACTGGGCAGGGTTTAACTAAAACCTGTCCTGGCAAAGGCTGAGCACCAGGGATAGGATTGTGACAATACGACACACCAAACTCTACAGTTTACAGCTGAACAATGCATGCCTACCTATTTAACATAAGAACATAAGAATAGCCATACTGGGTCAGACAAATGGCCCATCAAGCCCAGTAGCCCGTTCTCATGTTGGCCAATCCAGGTCCCTAGTACTTGGCCAAAACCCAAAGAGTAGCAACATTCTAGAATCTCAGAATAGCAAGATTCCGGAATCCCAAGTAGTAGCAACATTCTGTGCCCCCTATCCAGGGCAAGCAGTGGCTTCCCCCAAGACTTTCTCAATAACAGACTATGGACTTTTCCTCCAGGAAATTGTCCAAACCTTTCTTAAAACCAGCTACGCTATCCACTCTTACCACAACCTCTGGCAAAGCGTTCCAGAGTGAAAAAAACAAAACTATAAGTTTAGAATGAATTGTCCTATCCCATATCATAAAGATCTATGCAGCACATCAGTCCCAGATTTCGCAGTTGTAATTCAACCACACAAATATATATTCAATTTTGGTGTCACCTCAGAAACAACAACACAAAATCCCTCCACTGCCAGGTGTTATGAAGTAACACAAAAGCCTACAACTGTGCTACTCAGAATCTATGAATGGTAGAGCTACTACATTTTTAGTTGGGGTTGGAGGCAGCAGTTATTATTGGAGGAAGTTGGGAAGCAGAAACCGGGATCAGTCATGGGGATTTCAAGAACTCGACTCTCAAGATTTCTGGTCTTCCCAGCTTGCAGGTAATGATGGCTGAAATGAAAAAAAAATAGGCTTACTGTCTATACCAAATATTTTATAATATATCTTTCACCTCTTAAGGACACACCGATTGAGAACCACTGCCATAGAGGGATCCATAGTTTACAATTTTTTATATTGTAGTTCCTTCTAGCTTTGATTTAATGAAATATAGATGACATTGATGAGGAATGGCATATCAAATCAATAATAATAAAACCCTAAGCGTGCATGCCTACCTCTGTGATTCTTGCCTCCGTGATCCATAGCTCCATGGCAGAGTAGGCAGAGACGTGGTAGTAGCGGCGCATGCCGCATGCACGGGTGGCGTTTTTCAGCACGTGCCTCCACATGCGCAGTAGAATAGAATCACCGAGCAGGGAGGAACCGCCGAGCAAGGGAAGCATCTCAACTCAGTGGCAGCAGGAACCGCCAAGCAGGGAAGCGTCTCAGGGCAGTGGCAGCAGTCCTGACCTGCCAACCCCCCCCATTCCTTGCCCAAAGCAGCTGTTCGCGGCAAGTCCTGGCAAGGCCTTTCCTCTGCTGCATCACTTCGGATGCGGTAGAGGAAAGGCCCTGTCGGAGCTGGCCAGAAATAGCCTGTTTACAGCGCTGCCATTGAAGAAAGAAAGAAAGACTTACATAAAGACAAGGGGCAGGGAGACAGAAAGAAAGAAAGAAAGATGGGGCAGGGAGAGAGACAGAAAGAAAGAAGTTCGACACATCTATTCTAGCATCCGTTAATGTAGTGAGTAATAACTTGTTAACTTGGAAAGTATGTAGTGACACCCATAAAAGCGTAACTGAAGGTTGCATAATAGACACAAGCCCAGATGCACCCTCTGAAGAGGTAACTCTTAATTGGTCACTAAGGGGTCCTTTTACTAAGGCGCTCTAGCTGTTTTAGCGCACGTTAAAACGGCTAGTACCCCTTAGTAAAAGGACCCCTAAGATCCTGAAACTGGGATAATGCTCACCTTTTATAAATTGGCTTGGTTTCATCACTGTTAAAAACTCATTATTTGGATTTCCTAAATGTCATGTTTTAATAGTACAAAACAAAGAGAAATCCAATGGGTATGCAGTGAAAGTCTATCCGAAATAGTAATCCCAAAACATGGCTCTCATTTACATGGAATACGGACCCAACACGGTCCGTGTTTCAGAGAAACACTCCTTCCTCGGGGGTCTGAGATATCCTATGTAATAATAATAACAGTTTATATACCGCAGGACTGTGAAGTCCTATGTGGTTTACAATGATTAGAAATGCTACAGATTGAGTAGAACTAATATAGTTAAAATCTAGGGCCTAACAGCTCTAGAGATCAGTTATTGTGGGAAAGATTGTGCAAATCAGCTTCCTATGTACTTTAGGAACAGATATGTTTTTAGGTGTCTCCTAAATTCTAAAAGAATAATGAAGATGAAAAGTGAGGCAATTTGGAAACTCCCACAATGACTATGAACCTCATTGATTAGGGTTCAATTACAATGTGGCATATGAGCCATCAGTTCTCCTTGTATGTAGCTTGTGTTATTGTCTTTCTTCAAAATAAATAAAGACTAGAAAACAGCATGTGTTCATTTTTTACTTATCATTTAATGTCTCTAGCATGCCCCGACTGGACCCGTTTCGCCCATAAGGGCTTTTTCAAGGGTTCTTTGAGGAGCTCTTTTCTTAGCGTCCTCACACTTCTGGGGCTAGGACATTGTAATTGAACCCTAATCAGCGAGGTTCATAGTCGCTGTGGGTGTCTCCTAAATTCCCCATAAGTATTGGCAAGCATAAGTAATTGTATCACCCATAGAGAGTCATACGGAGAACAGCATTGTTGTATAAAATAATTAAAATTTGTGATTCATAGATAAAACTTCCTCCAGGCTAATGCACAGTTTAAAGACTGCATCCGGTTGCCTCACTGTGACTAGAGGTCTGCACGGGAACGGGGATCGCGGGAATCCCATGGGTCCTGCTGGGGTCCCACGGGAATCCCCCCAACCCACGGGACTCCCACGGGGATGGAAGGCTTTGGAAGCAGGGTTCGTCCATATAATATAATGGACACGTCAGCCTTAGTAAAAGAGGGGGTTTATAAGTTAATTATCTGAACAGAAAACAAAAAAAGGGTTCCACCAAAGAGATTCCACAAGGAAAACAGCAGCGCAAGCACAAAAGAAACTGTGGAATTGATGATCCTGTCAGAAGTAATTGCTGCTTTTTATGGGGACGGGCGGGGGTGGAGGTAATTCCTTGCGGGGATGGGTGGGGACGGAGAGGATCCTGGCGGAGACAGGTGGGGACGGAGAGGATCCTGGCGGGGATGGGTGGGATTTCTGTCCCCGCGCAACTCTCTAACTCTGACCCATACACTCCTGAGTGACATTCAGCTCATCCTGAGGTGTGAACAATTGTAAAGGAGGACCAAACAAGTGGTGGCTGATTTTGAAATAATTTGTGCGTTTTAACATCGAGAGTGAGGCCCTTCAATTAACTTATTTGAAAAATTTCCTAAATTTATACTCAAAATTTCACTAGGAGCTTAAATTTAGGAACTTGAAACATAGGTGACCAAAAGAGTAAATTTAAGAGAGTGAAAATCATTAGAAGCTTGGCACTGATTTTCTTCAGAAGGAGCTGGATTCTGTGTATTTTGTCTAAAGCTGAGAACACGGTTTCGGGCGTGCATTACAGATTCACATGCCACTAAGCCCCCCTCCCCCCTCCCTTTTACAAAACCGTAGCGTGGATTTTAGTGCCGCCGCAGTAACAGCTCTGACGCTCATGGAATTCCTATCCGAGTTGGAGCTGTTACCGCCGCAGCCGACGCTAAAAACCGCACTATGGATTTGTAAAAGGGGGTAATTTAAATAGTTAGGCAATAGCAATTGATTATTGGTGTTAATAAGCATGTAATCTTCCTTTTAAATTATTTTTAAAAATTTTTATGCTGTTAGTGCTTAGAAAGGGCCTCATTCTCAGCAGCAAGCGCTCATTGTTCAAACAAATGTGACAAGCACCCCTTCTCAATCATCGCTCTATTTGCATTGAATTATAAATAGTCTCTTCAAAAAAAATAGCCCATTCAACAAATAATTCAAATCGTTTCCTCCTTCTGCTTGTACTTATCTTCTGTTTAATGTTCCAAACTAAAGCAATTCTCTTGTCCATTTCAATGATTTTCATGGTGAACAAAAATTGTATCAGCTTACGTTACTGGCTCAGCAAACCTTCAGATAATTGGGATCCTGGTTTTGGGATAATGCTAAAATTAAATAATAAATTTTCTGCATCCTTAAAAGTTCTACTATTTATTATAACATTTGTGTGTCTCACTTGTAGGATTTCGTTGTTCCTCCTTCATAGTAACCTACTGAAGCCCTCTCCACCCCAGATTGCTTATAAATCAGTGGCCCTAATTAAAGCTCACACCCTATTGGATGGCTCTGTATGAAAAAAAATCTTCTTCCTAAACAATCATTACATGTTAGTCCATTCTACTTCTTTGTCTAAACCAGGGGTAGGGAACTCCGGTCCTCGAGAGCTGCGGGTTTTCCCCAATGAATATGCATGAGATCTATTTGCATGCACTGCTTTCAATGCATATTCATTGGGGAAATCCTGAAAACCCGACTGGAATACGGCTCTCGAGGACCGGAGTTCCCTTCCCCTGGTCTAAACCAAATGGTACAACTATGTTCCTGTGACAGGGTGAAGTTCCCTGTCACTGGCCAGCCCTAGAGAGAGAGTCTGAGCAAAGGACAAAAAAACAAAAAACAACGAACAACCAATAGGTCTGCAGTAAATATGGTGAATCCAAGCACAAAACTGTGGAGATAATGTTTGTGATGCATGCGTTTATTTGGCGAGGAAAGAGGAGCACTCGATCTCCAGGGGATGTGAAGAAAGCGAGCTCAGGAGGAAGCCAGGAAGGATTTTCCTGTATATTTTGTTTTGCATCCACATTGGCTCTTTTCTTAGAACTCATACCTCTCTGGACCCCTGAGGAAGATGGATCAGTTGAAACACGAACGGTGTTGGGTTCACGTCTTTTAAAGAATATGTGGATCTTGCTGTTGTAATGTGATTCTACATCATTTTGAGAGAGTTTGAGCAACAGAAAACAGCTAACTTGCATAATATCCTGCAAAGCCTGCTGGGAGCTGTCCATTTTCCCTGAGGGAACAGTGCTGCTGAAAAGCTGAGAAGATCAAGGGCAGAAAGCTGTCCAGGGCAGAAAGCTGAGAAGCTGAGAAGCTCAAGAAGCTCCTTTTGGAACCAGGTAACCCTTGAGGGGAGAAATGCTGGTCTCTGGCCTAACTTCAGTGAGCCTGTTAGACTGGCCTGCTTATTAGACCTTAGGGGTAACCAGGAGGGCAACTGGCAGAGGGTCTTTGAGAGACCAGGGTAGTGAGAGACAGAAAAGTCTTCACAAGAGGCAGCTGGAAGAGCTGGATGGAGGTCCTAGGCTGAGAGAGGGGGGGGGGGGGGGGAGGGTCTGAGGAGAAACTGGTGGAGGGACTGGCAGGAACAGTGGCAACTGGTGGAGAGACTGGTAATGGCACCAGAGGCTGTCAAAAGACCCCAGAGAAGCAGCCTGATAGACCTGGAGACTATTGGCCGAAGGTCTAGCAAGTGACTGACGGAAGGACCAGCAGGACAGGTGACGACTGGCGGAGAGACCAGTAATGGCTCACCACACAATATGAGGGGGTTATGGTGAGACGCATATCTGGGGCATTTTGTGTGAGGTCACTGCAGTGCCCCCAAGGGTGCCCCTCTGCTCTGATGGGATGTCTGTGCGGACATTCTACTACAAATGCTGGCCCCTCCTACATTCCAATGGCTTGTTATGTGCAATTTTCTTTTTTTTTTTTTTTAATGGTTCAAAAAGATAGATGCACTGAGGACAAACGTATCTGACAAATGGCCATTTTCAAACAAAAGATGGACACTTTCTTGTTTTGAAAATTGCCTTGTCCGTTATTGGATTTTTCTGCATGTTCCGCAAAACAGCCAACGCGTATTTATATGTCATATTGAAAATGTCCTCCCATATTGCCTTTAGGGCTCCTTTTACGAAGGTGCACTAGGGTTTTTAGCGTTAAGGCCCTAGCGCAGTGTTTTTCAATCTTTTTACACCTATGGACCGGCAAAAATAAAAGAATTATTCTGTGGACCGGCATCGGTCCGTGGATCGGCGGTTGAAGAACACTGGGCTAAGTTGTGGGCCAGACCCCGCCCATCTCTACCCAATCTCCACCCCAGACCCCGCCCCCATAATAGTACTAATTGCACCTTGCATGTCCCGTGCCTCATCTGGAAGCCTTCCCTCTGATGTTGCAACGTCAGAGAGAAGGCTTCCGGTTTAGGCGCAGGATGCCCGTAGGAGCCACTGCCCGTGGCTTTGTGCACTGAATCGGTTAGGAAGAGGGAGCTGACTCAAAGATAACACCGCATCGATCGCACCGTGGACCGGGGGTTGAAGAACACTGTTTTGGGCCTGATGCACGTGCTGGCCCTGTGGACCGGCAGGAAATTTCTGTGGACCGGCACCGATCTGTGGACCGGCACCGGTCCGTGGACCGGTGGTTGAAGAACACTGCCCTAGTGCACCTTTGTAAAAGGAGCCCTTAGTGTCACCACAACAAAAGTTCTTTATAGTCTAAACCAGTGTTCTTCAACCACCGGCCAATGGACCAGTGCCGGTCCACAGAAATTTCCTGCTGGTCCACAGGGCCAGCATGTGCATCAGGCCCAAAACAGTGTTCTTCAACCGCCGGTCCACGGTGTGATCGATGCTGCGTTATCTTCGAGCCAGCTCCCTCTTCCTAACTGATTCAGTGCACAAAGCCATGGGCAGTGGCTCTTACGGGCATCCTGCACCTGAACCGGAAGCCTTCTCTCTGACGTTACAACGTCAGAGGGAAGGCTTCCAGATGAGGCACAGGACGTGCAAGGTACAATTAGTACTATTATGGGGGCAGGGTCTGGGGTGGAGATTGGATAGAGATGGGCGGGGTCTGGCCCACGACTTAGCCCATTGTTCTTCAACCGCCGGTCCACAGAATAATTATTTTATTTCTGTCGATCCATAGGTGTAAAAAGGTTGAAAAACACTGATCTAAATTACGCATGAATAAGAAAAGAATGCCATAATCTAATAGACTGATTTGCTGAAATACTTTCAGGGATATGAAATTTATAGACTCAAAGCCAGAAAAAGCTATCAATATACACCGAAAAACTGGCCTTGTAAATAATAAACCAGTGAAGGGTGATTGAAACAAAATTATAAGAAAGCTCAGAGATTTGAAACTCTGAAGGGAAGGTTTTGAGGCCTCCCTTAGGGAAAGAGTTTACCTTTCAGCCATAATCCTCTTATGAAAAATGTTTAATCACTCCTCCAAAGGTATTATATGAAAAACCACTTCAAAATACTTCAAAAAATGTCCAACAAGGTACTAGTTTAAAACTTGCAATTGTCACTGCACTTATGGCAAGTTCTAACAAGTTTACTTAACTTATAAGCAGGTTTAGGGGGGGTCCCAACGCGGCCCCGTTTCGATACCCTGCTTCAGGGGACCCGATTGCTGATTCTCTAAACAGGTTCCATTACTTTCATGCTGGTAAAATTTGCTGTGGTGACATGCAGCTGAAGAAAACTGCTGCTGAAACAAAGTGCCTTCCAAATCTTGAAACCGCCAGTTTCAAATCTCTGAGCTTTCTTATAATTTTGTTTCAATCACCCTTCACTGGTTTATTATTTACAAGCAATATCAACCGCAACAGGTGAGGACTCCAGTAGAAATCAATCCTTGCTGATTATAATACCGCTCTCAGAACCCTGTGATGTCCTAACACAATAGTGTTTGGAACCATATTACCAGGTAAATGATGTCTTTCATTGAGTCGGTAAGTTGTATGCAAAAAACCACAAACATGCAATAAGCTCATATGAAGTGCTAAATGTAAATATAATAAATATGCTAAACGCCCATGGGCGTTTAGCCATGCACGAACAATTATGCACTACAAGCCAGCTCTGTGAAAGATAAGTGCAAAAAAATCTTTTAGCATATTTATTATATTTACATTTAGCACTTCATATGAGCTTATTGCATGTTTGTGGTTTTTTTGCATACAACTTACCGACTCAATGAAAGACATCATTTACCTGGTAATATGGTTCCAAACACTATTGTGTTAGGACATCACAGGGTTCTGAGAGCGGTATTATAATCAGCAAGGATTGATTTCTACTGGAGTCCTCACCTGTTGCGGTTGATATTGCTTTGTAGAAGAGGACTTTTTGCCTTTTAGAGTGGTTGAGTTTATTATTTACAAGGCCAGTTTTTCGGTATATAATCTAAAAGACTGCAGAAATAAGTGAGACATTAGGAGCAGAAATCTATCACACAATAGGACAGAAAAGAGAGCAGATAATACAGGTGAACAGTCCATCCCAGAAAGGCCGTGAATATGTAGTAGTAAGCTTCATAAGTGATACAAGTGAATTTACAGTAGTACAGAGGAAAATATATTACCTTTCATTAATAGTTATGCAATACACTAGTGCGATCTGGGAACAATTTGTTCACCAGGAAAAAAAAACAAAACCTAGGACATTTCAATAAATCTCTCCATGGCCTGCCACCCATGGAACCAAGGCAAACCACTTATTTAGGATCCACAGAATTGTTACTTGCCTAATTGATTAGGTCAACTTGTTCTCTTTTAACAAGAAAAGCCAATACATAACTTCATTTCTTGAAAGAAAGAATCATGGGCGTATGAAAACTGACTGCCAGTGAATGTGGCACGGATGAAGAAACAGGATTGGACTTTCAGAAAGTCTGGGACAAGTGTTGAGGATCGGTGGGAAAACCAGAAGCTATGAAGTACCTTTAGAGCGGAAACAGGAGACGTTAACGGGAAGACTGGAGGGGCTTTAGGATCACTATGTGCCATTATAAGGCACATTCACAAATTTCTCGGAGACTCTTTTACGAAAGTTTAGTGTGCGCTAACGGACATCAGTGCACACTTACGTGCCGTATTCTACAATAGCCGCCGAAAGTTAGGCGGTGGCAACTGCTCTACCGCCGCCTAACCTAATTGGTTGAATTGGGTTTAAGTGGAACGATAATTGGTCATGCCGTTGAAACCCAATTAAAATAGCTGCTGCTACACAGCCTCCGGGGCTGGCGCTTAGGTCCCTGGCTGTCAGCGGCGCATAGTGATGCCGAAACCCAGAAATGGGTATAGCTAGGGGCGGCACTGGATTTCGGCATAAAACAAAAAAAAACAAAACAAGAGAGCGTTCTGCTGCCTATGACATAGTTAGGCCTTATCGAGTTGCTTAAACTTGCAGGAAGATGATTCAGCCTGAGATTTTGTGGCTTTGAGTTCCAGAGATGGGGTCCTATACTGTATAGTTGAATGTTGTTTCCCAGTTTACATAAAGCCAGAGTTGAAACTGTGGTGGAAGAGGTAGAAGACCAAGGAGCAAAGACAGTGTGACAGAGTTTATGGCATGAGAAGGTTGGAGAGATAAACTGGTGCCATATTTATTTATTCATTCAATTTTCTATACCGTTCTCCCAAGGGAGCTCAGAACGGTTTACACGAATTTATTCAGGTCCTCAAGCATTTTCCCCTGTCTGGTCCAGTGGGCTCACAATCTATCTAATGTACCTGGGGCTATGGGGTGGGGGTGGGAGGATTAAGTGACTTGCGAAGGGTCACAAGGAACCCACAACCGCAGGATGCCGAGGTTGTAGCTTGAACCACTGCACCACTCTAGAAATCAAAATGTAGTAAAAGTGAGCCAAGTAGAGGACAATGAAGACATTGTGACATCACTGATGAGCTTGGCTCTTAGGCATTGGTGGAATGAGGCATTATGATGTCACAATGGTAGCTCTGGTTATCAGAGGCTGAAACTTGTCACACTATTTTCTCCCAGAGGAGCTCAGAACGGTTTACATGAATTTATTCAGGTACTCAAGCATTTTTCCCTGTCTGTCCCAGCGGGCTCACAATCTATCTAATGTACCTGGGACAATGGGGGGGGGGGGGGGGGGAATTAAGTGACTTGTCTAGGGTCACAAGGAGCAGCATGGGTTTGAATCCACAACCTCAGGGTGCTGAGGCTGTAGCTTTAACCACCCGCCACACTCTGCCATCAATCTTCAAATGGATTGAGATAAAGGTACAATTTTAGATGCTTATTTTCTACATTCAATCTGATCTTCAGACACACATCATTTCTTTCTAGACTCTTCACATTTCCTGTTTGATACTTGAAATCGTAATGTGCATGTTGAAATTTTGATTTATTATACTTCGGCGAAAGGCCAATCATTCAGTTTCAATTTTGTGCATGTCTGTGCTCGGAAATATTGATTGTCAATTTCCTACCTAATTATTGTATCACAAACCTGTGAGCCACCAAGCAATAGATTATCTTTGTTGGAATGCACGGAATGTGAGAACCTATCCTGTATTTTACTTGAATTTAATTAAACTAACTTGAAAATGGATTTAACAAAATTGAAACATCTTTTCTTTATTGTGTCTTTGCTTAAGGGGAATCAGAATGTTGTATGGACAAACCTCCCTCTATATATATATATTGAAGTGTTTTTAAGAAAAATGAATATAATATATAAGTACATAAGAATAGCCATACTGGGTCAGAACAATGGTCTGTCTAGCCAATCCAGATCAGAAGTACCTGGCAGAAACCCAAACAGTAACAACATTCCATGCTACCGATCCCAGGGCAAACAATGGCTTCCCTTTTGTCACTCTCAATAGCAGACTATGGACTAGAGAATGACACGGTGGCAGTTACCCGCGGGTAGCTGCGGATAACCCACCGAAACGGTGAGGGGGGGGGAAGTGCTCACTGCGGGCACGGGGACAAGGCCATCCACCGCCCCATGGAGCGGTGAACGGCCTTGTCCCCGCAGTTAATGGAGGGAAGGCGCGCGGTAATCAATCGCGCGTGGCCCCCCCTCCCTACCTACCTACGGCCAAATCTATCTCCCTCCCTCCCCCTTACCTTCACGGCACTTTCGTAAAAAACTTACTGAAGCCGTCGAAGCCTGCCTGCCGGCAGTCGCGTGTGTATGGGCGGAAGCTTCTCCTCTGACTTATGGGACAGATTCTGTAACTGGGTGCCTAAAAAGATAGACACCTAAAGTTAGGCACCTATTTCATGGCAATCACATGAAACCAATATTTAGGTGCCTATTAAGCGCCTAAAATGTAGACCAAGGTTTTAAAAGCCTACATTATAGGTGCCTAAGTATAGAGACTCGCACCTAATGGTCCTTCTCTGGTCGTAAACATGCCTACTTTGGAGTTAGGCACCTTAAGACAGACACCTATCTTATGTAGAATCGTGTCTCCAAAGGGGCCTGGCCATGCCCTGTGGCAGTGCACCACAGCTGCAGCATTCCTTTAAATGAGAAGAGACGGACCCGATGAAATCATGGTCCGTCTCTCCTAGTGCCTGCAAAGTTCCGGCACCAGTTCCAGCAGAAAGCAAGTATTTTAAGGCAATTAGCCGGCCACAGGGAACTCTGGGGCTCAGAACAAGTCTCCTCTCGCAACCCTCAGGGCCTGCAAAGTTATAGCATCAGTTCAGTTCCAGCAGAAAGAAAGTATTTTAAGGGTATTAGCCCGCCGCAGGGAACTTCATGGCTCAGAATAAGTCTCCTCTTGCAACCCTCAGTGTCCTTCCCTGATGAAGACGCGAAACTCGAGTCGGGGGGACGGGGATATCAGCACAGTTTTATATGAATAAAGAACAAAAAGAAAATAAGAATTAAAGAGAAGAATTTGAATGGAGTAGTTTTTAAGTGGTCTGGGGTTCATGACAATCAACAATACCTCCATTTCCAGATAAGTTATCGAAGAATTACTCTTAATAGTATTTCTGTAGAGCGTTAGGCAATTAGTATCAATTTGAGCCTTTCTGGTATGGTTGGTTTATGGGGACGGTGAAAGCTATGATGGTCCCCTTATGAACCCCAGTTTGGAGTTACCACCAAATCACGGGGTGTAGGGTCTGAGCATTTCACAAAATATTATATTTAGGATTGTGTAAAGTGTATTGCACAGTATTTTATGATCAGTTTAAGAGCTGTGATAATTGGATATTTAAAAGATAGGTGCCCATCACCCAATTAATTTTTAACTTAGGTACCTATCTTTAGGTGCCTTTTATAGAATCTCCCTCTATATGTTTATAAGTTCTATATAACGCTTCTGCTATGTGTTGTCGCACACCCGGTACTGGCTGGTCAGAATGGCTACCGGGTGCTGCGCACAAACATAGTCCTGGACGTGCCTTTGCGAATTGAAAGGCCCTGCTGGTGGTGATAATGTCAGGAAACACAAAAATGATCAGGATACCTGAGCTTTTAAAGATAGCAATACTTTATTTAACCACAGCGTGGTAATACAGTCACTGTGTTAATGTCCAAACGAAAAGTAAAAAAAAAACAAAAGGGAAGCTCA
Source organism: Geotrypetes seraphini (assembly GCF_902459505.1). Lineage (NCBI taxonomy): Eukaryota > Metazoa > Chordata > Amphibia > Gymnophiona > Dermophiidae > Geotrypetes > Geotrypetes seraphini. The sequence goes on along the minus strand of NC_047086.1, from coordinate 35,419,371 downwards.
GAAGTCCCTCTGGTACAATAGCCAAACATGAGCAGCCCTTTCCTCAGGGTAAGTAGTCCTTGGTATTGAAACTTAAAGTCAGTCTATTACAGTCAGCACACTGTGTTAGCCTGAGTTTACTACAGGCTTCTCCCCCTTGTAAACCAGACAAGCTGGCAGGGGTGGGGAGTTGTTGAATCCACTTAATTAACTTGCCAGAAAATGGCCCCTCTATCCCAACCTAAGATCTTTGTGGATTCAGACCCCACAACTCCCACTGAAAAACAATCAATAGCTAACTTGTCTTTATCACCAAAGGAAAAAAGGAAAAACAAAAACACAAAACAGAGTTCACAGTCCTTCCAGGAATAGAAGAATTTCTTTAGGGTGAGTCTAAACAAGAATGCTCACACACACACAGTCCCAGCCAGCACAAGTTCCAGGTGCCTCAAAACACCAATCAGTTTTGTCAGGGAAAAACAAACACAAAAGAAAAACAACTTAACTTTCTTCCATGCAGTCTTCTCCAGGCTCACAGGTAAAATCCATTGCTTCCTCAGGCAGGCTTGTCAGAGGAAAATCACTCAGGTCCTTCATTTCAATCTCATTCCCTTGCTGAGCCAGCACCTGGCCATAAGTCTCCTTCCAAGGTTGGATCCAGACTGAATCTTCCCAGCTTGGACTACTGGTTATGACCAGACCTGAGAAAGCCACGCCCTATCCTGAAAGGGGAATGGGTTGGCTTTTGCTGAGCCTTCTGGTGTTGCTCAATTAGTCTCAGCAGCTGAGTGCTAGATTGATTAAGAGACTGCCTACCAAAGTGCTTTTTACCAGGGACTGCTTTAGGGTCAGGGAAGTTATCAAACTCATCCTGCTTCCCCTTCTCCCAGGGCTCCTGCTCTTGGGCACTCTCATCAGGGTTAGAATCCTGTTCTCCACTGTTAGAACTGCTGCCACATTGATCAGCCCTTTTAAAGATTAGGGGTTTTTGTATTCTCACAGGCACAAACCTGACCTCAGTATCGGGTTTGTGACAGTGTAACCCACCTAGAACTTCAATCTGCGAGGATTCGGTGGGATATAAGACTACATTTAATATACCACAACATATTCAAGCCTCTTATCATACATCTTATGGCACAAACCCTGCTGAAAATCTTCAGTGGAGGAAACTGTCACCACCAATTCAATTATAAAGAACAGTACTGAATTTTTAAGCTTCATTCAGTGGATCTGAGAGATTTGAACTCTGAATTGGAATTTATGTCCCTAACAATGTGCCAGACTCTCTGTTGTTTTCAGATAACCTAATAAAAATAAAAATGAATACTGTTACTGCTAGGTATTGTATGAGTAGGCAAATCTATTGTTTGCTCCTGCAAACAGGATAACAGTCATCTCACTGGGAGCAATTATTTAAAGTAGACGCTAACAATTATGAGGCAAGTACCGTATTTGCCGGCGTATAAGACGACTTTTCAGTACCTTAAAATCCTCCCCAAAGTCGGGGGTCGTCTTATACGCCGGGTACAGTTTACATGCCCTTACTTGCGGGGCTGGATGTACTCAGTCGCGCGGCTCTTCTTTTCCCTACCTTCTCTGCTTGCAGCACAGAGCCGAACGGAAGTCTTCCCGACGTCAGCGCTGACGTCGGAGGGGAGGGAGGGCTTAAACAAAGCTTAAACAAAGCCCTCCCTCCCTCCGACGTCAGCGCTGACGTCGGGAAGACTTCCGTTCGGCTCTGTGCTGCAGGCATGGCAGGTAAGGAGAAGGAGAGTAGCCTCGCGGTACCAAGAGAGAGGGGCGGCCCGCCCCGCCCCGGTTGCAGCACAGCCGGCCAGGTTCCCTTACTTTTGTGGCACTTCCCCGACCGACCGATAACAGCCCGGGTCCGACAATCCTCCCTGCCCTGTAGCCGCGAATCTAAATACCTTCTTACAGCAGCTGTAAGAAGGTAATTTAGATTCGCGGTTAAGGGCAGGGAGGTTTGTCGGACCGGGGCTGTTGTCGGTTGGTCGGGGAAGTGCCACAAAAGTAAGGGAACCTGGCCGGCTGTGCTGCACCCGGGGCGGTAGAGAAGGTGTGCGGAAGAAGGAGTAGTCTTATACGGCGAGTATAACACAAAACTCTATTTTTTAACTAAAAGTTGGGGGGTCGTCTTATACGCCCAGTCGTCCTATACGCCGGCAAATACGGTATATTCATAAAGGATTGGCATGCTGGCAAAAATCTCACTGTGCTACAGTTTGACATTATCATGGTCATCTAGATGAAGCATGGCCGAGCCTCTACAAATTGTGCTGTCGGCGGTTGCTGCTTAAAAAATGGCCAGAGTGGGGTCCCCGCGGGAGTCCTGTGGGTTAGAGGGATATTCAGTAGCAATAGCTGCATAGTACTACTGAATATTTCCTCTGCCCAACTTGGCACTAGCTTGGATGAAGCCAAAGTGACCATATTTTATTTATCATGCCCATAAACAGTAAGAAGTAATCCTACTGCTGTACAGCACTTCTTTCAGAACAACTTGACTGCTATATTTAAGGTCCTCAGCGGGCCACCACACACTCAAATCATTTCATAGTGTGGGGCTTTATGCTCCCATTCGTCACTGGACCCTTAACTATGATTATAATTTAAGTTGAAAAAGTTTTTTATTATTAATAATGCTAAAATTACTTAGCTTTTGGTTTTGACGTTAGCCGGGAGGGTTCAGAAACATCAGCCACCAACATGTTTCGCCCGTGTGACTCTAGGGCTTTATCAAGGCTCCCTCTCCCGTTTATAATCAATTTACTCCCGCCATCACGCCATATACGATGGTTTTCGTATATGGCGTGATGGCGGGAGTAAATTGATTATAAACAGGAGAGGGAGCCTTGATAAAGCCCTAGAGTCACACGGGCGAAACATGTTGGTGGCTGATGTTTCTGAACCCTCCCGGCTAACGTCAAAACCAAAAGCTAAGTAATTTTAGCATTATTAATAATAAAAAACTTTTTCAACTTAAATTATAATCATAGTTAAGGGTCCAGTGACGAATGGGAGCATAAAGCCCCACACTATGAAATGATTTGAGTGTGTGGTGGCCCGCTGAGGACCTTAAATATAGCAGTCAAGTTGTTCTGAAAGAAGTGCTGTACAGCAGTAGGATTACTTCTTACTGTTTATGGGCATGTTACATGGGAATACACTTCTTTCAAAAAGTGGTGATTTGGGTGCCTAGAGTCTCATATTTTATTTATGGCATTTTTTATTCTGCATTATCAGTAAGTTTCTTAGCAGATTACATTCATAACATAATGTAAAAATACATTTCTATATCGATGTACCTTTCAGTTCAAAGCAGTTTACAATATAAGTTATACAGGCATAACAGATTATAAACTCATAACATTTATTAAACAAATAAGTCTTCAATGCCTTTCTAAAAACCTGATAAGAACTAGAATCCTGTATTAGTTTACCAAAATTCCTTTCCCATCATGCAATCTGGTAGGCTAAAATTCTTTGGAAAAAGCGCTTATAAACGCAACGTTTAACTGAAGGAAATGCAAATGTTGCAAGCTTGCGTAGGGTTCATTTTCTATTGATGAAAAGGAAGTGATCGATGAGATAATTTGGTACAAGGCCCGCCGACATTTTAAAATAGAAGCATCCCAATTTAAAGAGTATCCATGCCTCGACCGGAAGCCAGTGCAACATCCGATAGTCCTTTGTCACCTGCTCCGACATTTTTGACTTAAAAATCAGTCAAAGAGGATAAGCTGTAGTCTTTTGATATTCCTTTTATGAGAGGCTAAATAAATCCTATTACAGTAGTCAAACAAAGTCAGAATCCAGGACTGAACATGAAGCCTAAATGCGGGAAAATCAAAATATGCTCTGATTGTCCTAAGCTTCCAAAGCGTAAAGTAGCATTTCTTAATCACAGCATTCGTTTGAGCATCTAAAGTCAAATTGCGGTCTAGAAGAACACCCAGATTTTTTAATTTTGTGGATAATAGGATGACTAATTCCTTTCAGCATTACTTTGTCTTCTTGAATTTTGTTATTGGGAGAGGCTGTGATAGGCCGGAGCACGTTACAAGGCTTCAAAGAAGGTTTGGATAGGTTCCTAGAGGATAAAGGAATTGAGGGGTACAGATAAGAGTAGTGGTAGGTTATAGGGATAGTCTGGGACCATTGCTCAGGCAATGGGCCTGATGGACCGCCGCGGGAGCGGACCGCTGGGCGAGATGGACCTCTGGTCTGCCTCAGCGGAGGCAACTTCTTATGTTCTTATGTTCTTCATTGTTTTCGCTGGATTAAGTTTTCATTTAAAATCTCTCATCCAGGATTCCACAGTAGCCGTGAGAATTTGCAAAGCCTCTGATGGTACGGAAATGATAGGGGTGACTATTCAGGTACTTGGGCATTTTCCCTATCTGTCCCAGCAGGCTCACAATCTGGGTCAATGGGGGGATTGAAGGGCAAATTCTATAAGAAGCGCCCATAAGTTAGGCGTCTAATTAGGCACTGTTCAGCGCGATTCAAGGAGTGCTGTTTAGTGAATCGTGCTGAGCGGCACCTACTTTGGAGGCGCCCAATCAATAGGGCCAGCTCTAGGCAAAACTGAAAGTTAGGCGCCCATGCGAGCGCTTAAGCACGCTTAAGAGCAGGGATTCTATAAGAATACGCCTAACACGTAGCCACGCCCACACCTAACATGCATAGCGCCTATTTTTTTGAAGGCCGCCTAAATTCTTAGAGGCGCCTCGTTACAGAATCGCGCTTTCATGATAGGGCGCCTATGTTTCAATCAGTGCTGATTAAAAAGCTTAATTGAGCTTGTTCTTCAATTTAGATAGGCGCCTCCGAAATAGGTGCCTAACTTTAGACGCTGCTTACAGAATTCGGGCCTAAGTGACTTGCCCAGGGTCACAAGGAACAGCGCAGGGTTTGAACCCACAACCTCAGGGTACAGAGGCTGTAGCTCTGACTGCTATACCACACTCTCCTCACTAACCAGCTAAACTGGATAAAGTTAGGACAGCAAAGAAAGCAGTCTTAAACTTATCTGATTAGCTGTCCAGTTAGCAGTCTGAATAACCGTAATATACTTCCGGGTCAGGATTGAAACCTGATATTCAGTGCTGGTTGGCATCCGGGTTCCTGCAGTGAAAATTCAGTTTTGTTTTCACTCTGGTTGGTAGCTTTTTTTGTTTAAATGCTGACTGCCAAGGTTCAGTATCAAGGGACTGGAAAAGTAAGGCAGGATGATGGACTTGTAACAGAGGCCAGAGGGCAACCAAATGGTTGAATTCTGATTTTATTAGAAGTCTCAGAAAGGGCATCATAACTAAAGACCCAGTTCAATATTAGCCAGATTGGGGGTAATTTTGAAAAGGTCACCTAATGTTAGGTGCCAGAATGATACAAACTAAGTGCAAATTACATTACATCGGTGTTTTCTATCCCACCAATACCTTTCAGTTCTAGGCAGTTTACAAAAAGAGTTGGCCTGGGCATTCCCGGGGAGTTTACAGAGTTGATAGATAGCGTGAGCTTACACGAATTGAAGACTAGCATGAGCGAAGGGTTTGGGGGGAGGGTTTATAAGGGTTTTGATTAGCTCATTTGGACAAATTTGACAAATTCTATAATAGCAATTATATAATTAAGTACCTATATAAAAACTAGCATAAGTCCACAATTACCATATTTGCCAGAGTATAGGACACACTTTCTTTCCCTCTAAAAATACGCTTAAAATATGGGGTGTGTCTTATGCGCCGGTAATCAAAATGAAGAGTTGAAATTTCATTCAGTTTAAAACTTCCGGTTTATATTAATATACCGTCACGTTGTTTCTGCTCTCTCTCTGATGCCTCGAGGTCTCACAAGTACGCATTGTACACGCGCGTCACGTTGTTTCTGCTCCCTCTTGGATGCTGCGAGGTCTCACAAATACACGCGCGTCATGTTTCTGCTCTCTCTCGGACCTAAAAGGTACCTAAGTACAGTGTTCCCTACTTACATTTTTTTGCAGACATAAATAGCTATAAAATTAGTACAGTAAATCATTATGGAAATTCATGAAAAATGTCAAAATTATTATTTTTTCTTAAAAATTTGTATAAAAAAGGGGGTGTGTCCTATACGCCACTGCGTCCTATACGTCGGCAAATACAGGATGTGCCTAACTTTAGGTACAAACACTTGCACTAGCTCAATTCCTGGTATCTACTGTCAGTATTCTATAACCTGTGGTGCGTAAGTTCTAGGCACGCTCCTGACCCACTCATGTCCCTCTCATGACCACACCCCCTAGCAGTCGTCCGCTGAAAGCACTACACACTAATCCTCAGATTCTCTATACTGCGGCCAAAGTTGCATGCAGAAAAATGTGCGCACTGCAACTTAATTGTTTAACAAACCAATCAGTGCTGATAATTGCCAATTAATAAGCAATTATTGGCACTAATTAGAATTTAAGCACACAACTTCCTAAGTGTATAGCAGTGCATATAAATTCTAATGCATGGATCCGAGAAGGGTGTGACCGGGGGAAGGAACATACATCGGTTACAAGCATTCCTAAGAGTTAGATGTTATAAAATTTGGCTGATCTGCGTACAATATAGGCACAGGCATTTAGATCTGGTTTTAATTGGCCCAAATGTCTTTGCCTAAATGTTAGCCATGCAGACGGGTGCTGTGCATGATTCTATAAACTCTGTCTAACTCTGGAGGTGCTGTATACACTCACACTAAGCGCTGACCTTTCCAGCACTGATTTTGTGGGCAACATATATATAGAGTTTAAGACTATGGCCCTCTTTTTTACAAAAGCGCGCTAAGCGCTGTAGCCCTGGTACTTAACCAGTTATCAGCATCTGCTTACCAAATACAGTAAAACCTTGGTTTACGAGCATAATTTGTTCTGAAAACATGCTTGTAATCCAAAACACTCATATCAAAGCAAATTTCCCCATAGAAATCATGGAAACTCAGACGATTTGTTCCACAACCCAAAAACATTAATTCAAAATACTATATGTACTTGTTTTGCAAGACCTCGCTCATTTAGAACAGTCACTACACTCCTGCAGCGTCAGAGAGAGAAGAACCATCGGCTCAGTTGTGATGATGTGACGCGTGTATACTGTATGTACTCGTATTGCAAGACTTTGCTTGTTTAGAACAGTCACTGCACTCTTGCAGCATCAGAGAGAGAAGAACCATCGGCTCAGTTGTGATGTGTGTATACTGTATGTACTTGTATTGCAAGACCTTGCTGGTATATCAAGTTAAAATTTAATCAAATGTTTGGCTTGTCTTGCAAAACACTTGCCATCCAAGGTTTTTACTATACTTATTATTTGCAGAAAAGCCTGTTTCAGAGCTTAAGGAAAGAGTTGCTCCAAAGCATAAAAATCAGAGAAAAACCAAAATGCAGTTGGTAATTAACAGGCATTCTGAATCATGCAGCAGAAAATAAGCAATCAACACCTCCAAAAGCTTTTTTTTTTTTTTTTTTTTTGCAAACAATGAAAGGCAGGATGTCTGCTAAACAAGACATGACATGCACCTGCTATGAGAAGGCTAGCAGCTATCACTCTGTTTCTTTCCTAAAATGAAAAATGTGACTACAATTTTTCATGACATGCTTAACCTTTACAAAAATAGGCCTTTTCCTTTCTCAACAAACATTAAAAAAGGAAGAAAAATCTTCTCAATCTAGGGTAAAATCTGAAATGCTATATAGTGCTGTGTCCTAAGGTCTGCAGATGAGGCAGAAGTGCTACGTCTGACTACGAGCTTGACAATTATGTTGGTGAACTTGTTATCCCCATGCACATACGTTGGAAGTACTGTACAAACAACTCAATAAGGTTTCTTAACCTTGGTATATCAGTGTCTCATAGCTGTGTTCGTGTCGACGCATGGCGGTGTCTTGCTGAGTGGCATTCAGTATTGTTGTTGCGTGTTTTGTGTGCCATCACAAGAATGTTGGAGCTTGAATTAGAGTAGCAAACATTAAATTTCTTGTTAAACTTGGCAAGAATGGAAGCAAAATCAGGTGCACATGGGGAGATGAAGAAAGAGGATATTGTTGGGCATAGGGAGGGAGAGAGAATTACTGGACATGGTGGTTAGGAGAGGAGTGAGGTAGAGATGCATGGGGAAGAGAGAGATGAGAGGGAGTAATATTGGATGCAGTGGTGGAGAAAGAACAGTGGGATGGATGAAAAAGGATGCAAGAGGGGCCTCAAGGAGGTGAAGAAGGTGGGAAAAATACTAGGATCCGAGTTACATACAAATTCAACTTAGAAACAGTTTTAAAAAACATGTTAGTCCAAGTTTAGGGGGATAATGCCATGAAGAAAATGGCAGTGTACAAATGGATTACAGTACTCCCCTGATATTCGAGGGGGTTCCATTCCAGGAACCCCCGTGTATCTTGAAAAACCGCAAATACGGTTTTTAGCGGGCGAGACTGGAGAGGGCAACTGGAGAGGCAGGAGAGAGCAGCCGGAGCGCTGGCGAGTGAAGGAAATCACTCACGGTATGCTCCGACCGCCTCTTCCTGCACTAAAGTCGGGCCTCGCCAATCAGGAGCTGCGTGTCAAAGCCCGACTTTAGTGCAAGAAGATGAGGTCGGAGCATACCGTGAGTGTTTTTGTTCACTCGCCGGCACTCCAGCTGCTCTCTCCTGCCTCTCCGGCTGCCCTCTCCTGCATGGTCATTCGCAGTTGGAAAATACCATGAATGGCCGGGACTGCAAATCTCCGACCGCGAATTATTGGGAGAGCACTGTAAATGTTTTTCAGAGGGGAGAGAAAACGTCACTGATGAAGATAGGCCAGTGTGGCCAATAATGAGCAGAACTGACAAAAAAAACATTGCAAAAATTTGTCAAATTGTGCGTCCAAATCGTTGGTTGACTGTGAAAAGCACAGAATCAAGTAAACATCAATAGAGAAAGGAAAATCTTAACTGAAAAAGCATGAGAAAGGTGTGTGAAAAAATGGTACCAAAGGAGCTCACCGATGAACAAAAGCAAAGGAGAATCAAAGTTTGCCAAGATCATTTGGAAAAGCAAGACAGTGATGCTTTGGGCCATGTTATCACTAGTGATGAACACGTATTGTAGATAATGGTTAGTAGCAGGGAATCATTCAAGCCACATAAACACGAATTGCTGACATAACACAAACTGTAAGAAAAATCATAATATGACGGAGAAAAATAAACCTCAATTGTGGAAGGCTGGGACTACACAAGTGCCCAAACCTATGCACATCATCACGGGTTTATAAAAAAACTCCATATACATGTAAATAAATAAATAAATCACTTCCATTCATACAGAATCATTTTTCTTCAAAAACTTGTTTTAGTGAAAGCAGTGTGCACAAAATTCAATGCATTATTTGTATCCAAAAAGGAGTGACCAGAATCCCAAACTCAACTAAATTATTAGCGAGGGCTACAGCTCAATTTCACTTGTGTAAGCGGTTGTGGAGGCGTGGAGCAAAGAGTCACAATAACAGAGAAAATACACTCATCTGAAGGCGTAGAACTTCAAAAGAGGCTTTTAACTCCTAGTCCCGACAGAAAAGACTTTCTGTTTCGCCTGGGAAGGCTACTTCAGGGGATCCATGGAGTGTCCAAATCTCTTCCTGCTTCTTACAACCAAACGATAGTGAAGCCGGCTCCTCTCAAAATGGTGCTGGGACTGTGAGACGCGCCCGGCTCGAATAAAAAGACAAACGAACCGGGCGGCGTGACGTCATCACGAAACGTGATGCGTGATAGGCTAAACACCGGCTCATATAGAACCCAATATAATTAGAAGTTATATGTATTATGATTATTTTCAAATCAGAAGAAAGGTTGCCATTCATAGACAGTGTTTAAACCAAGAGCTTCTAAAGTTTGTAGTCGATTGATCCATTGTTGCTCCTTCTGCCACAACACTCTTCTAATATCTCCTCTTCTTTGAGAAGGAAGCATTTTCTCTATCACCCAACATTTCAAATTTTCAAACCTATGCCCACATTGGATGCAATGAGCAACTATAGGAGCTATCAGTTTTCGTGTATTTAAACAACTTTTGTGCTCTGTTAGTCTCACGGTTAAAGTACGTGATGTTTGACCTATGTATTTTTTCATTGTTCATTGTACATTTTCTCTCAGTCAAGAAATAGGAACCTAAGCGACTTGTTATGTCATACTTCTAAAGAAAAATTTATTGATGAGGATATGGACATCACATTAGGACATAGGCCATGTGGCCATTGTTCGAATTGTAATATAATGGTCACTGCTTCCAATCTCATTAATCCAAATAATGGTAAGAACTATATTTTACGTCACTCTTCTTCATGTCAATCCATGAATATAAGGTTGTAAACTGAAAAAACACCATGAACACCTTCTTTCACATCAAGCAGCATTGTAAAGACCTAGATCAACTGCTTTCGCCTACTACTTATGAGGAATTCAGAAAACGTCTAAAAACTCAACTGTTCCTATAGTATCTAGACAACTGACCCACTCATCTTCTTTCTCCTCCATAGTGTTTCCTCTGTCCTATTAATCTCTTTCTCCTCAACAACGCATTTCCGGTCCTATTAACGCTCCTCTTCCCCCCTCTTAAATTCAATCAATTTGTACCTCGCTTAATCTATTGTAAACCGCATAGAACTTAACGGTATTGCGGTATATAAGCTGTTATTATTATTATAAGAGGGAGGGAAGCCATGTTCTTCCTTATTTATTTATTTATTTTGGAGAGTGGTGTTGGATTCCCATGTCATGCTGTAGATCCCTCTTCCCTTTATCTTGGCAGCATTTATACCAGTGATCTTCTGCTTGGATGCATCCAAAAGGTGTTCAGGCTTAATGCGCAGCCTAAATTGTTGCCAACGCATTAGCCTGCCTACTCATTAATTAATTTGATTCCTTGGGTTAATGGCTTATTAAAAGTCACGATCTGACCTTCATTATACCAAGGTTAATGGAAAAGCTGCTGCGCAACAGTAGAAATCCTGACCTGCAGCTTTATGCAAGGGTAAGCTATCACGCCAGAAGAAAGTAGGACGCTGCCTGATAAAATGCGCTTGAATCGTGTTTGAAGAATTATTTTTATTAGTGCAAAAGGAAGGACCTAAATGAGCTAAAACTGTACAAGAAAGAAAGCACTTCTAGGCAGTGGCTTTGTGAGGGCAGGAGGCGCCTCCCTGCACATTCCTTTTCACCCTTCACCACACCTTCCATGCCCCCAAGCTACACTTGTGTCCCGTACTTCTTTAAATCTTCACCAGCGTGAGCAGTTTACATCAGCCATTGACCTGTCATAGATGAGTACACCAGTGCGACCCTACAAATGCTCCTTTAATATACCTCTCACGGCTCCTCTTTGCCACAACCATTCCTCCTCTTTCTCCACTTGGAACCACAGTCTCTATCTTGAGAATTCCCATAGGTCTTAGGGCTAGATTCACTAACCTTCCGATCCGTGTCCGATCCGTGGGCGATTGGAGACAGGCCGACCGATTCACCAACCATCTTCAAGCAAATGAGTGCGATCGGAGGCACGCCCCAACCGAATGCACGAATCGCTAGAGCCCTGACAGTAGTGACAGGAGAAGTAGCCTCCTGATACTGCTGTCAGAGCTTCTGCTGGCTTTTTAAAAAAAAAATTTAATTGGGGAGATATTTTGCATGTTTTATACACGCAAAATATCAGCCCAATTAAAAAAAAATAAAAAATTAACCCCCTCTCCCTTTCCCGACAAGTGCTCCTTCCCCCTCCCTACCCAAACCAAAAAATAATGTGTGCCCCCCCTCGCCGATGCACACTGATTTTAAAATTATGGCAGGAGGGCTACCACTCCCTCCTGCCATCTCTAGTATTTCCCCTACCCCCATACACAAATGGCAGGTGGGATGCCGATGCCCTCCTGCCACACAAGGGATGCCCCCTCCTGGTTCTCAGCCAAATCCACCCCCCTCCCCGTACCTTTAAAAACATTGGGAGCAGGAGGGGTGCCCAGTCCCTCCTGCTCCTTAGGCCTCCAGTGATCTTTGGGAGCAGGAGGAAGTGCAAAGTCCTCCTGCTCCAGCTGCTCTGCCACCCACAATGCAATACCAGCCTTAGGCCACGCCCCGGCGCATCATGTGATGTACGGGGAGGGGCCTAAGGCCATGATTGGCTAAGGCGCTTCGGGCATCTCCCTTGGGAGGGGCCTGGGTTGCCTCAGCCAATCAGGGATTTCCTTAGGGAGGAGTCTAAGGAAGTCCCTGATTGGCCACAAACAATGATACACTGGGGCGTGGTCTAAGACCGGTATCGCATCGTGGCCGGCAAAGCAGCAGGAGCACTTTGCGCTTCCTCCTGTTGCCAAAGATCACTGGAGGCCTAAGGAGCAGGAGGGACTAGGCATCCCTCCTGTTACCAACATTTTTAAAGGTACGGAGAGGGGGTAGGTCATCCTAGCTAAAGGCACGGGGAGGGGGAGGGGGCCAGGGTTGGCCCGGCCAAGTTTGCGATGGCAGGAGGGAGTTGGCATCCTTCCTGTCATGTTCCCTCATGCATGGGGAGAGGATGGGTGGGCAGCAGCGATGGCAGCGGCAGGCATTAGTGCAGTGGGGGGGTCATTTTAGTGCAGGGGAGGCAGTTTTTTTTTTTTTGGTTCGTTGAGAGGGGGCACTCTCAGGTTAAACCATGGGCTTGCAATGCGTTTTGCAGAATGTATAAAAAAGGAAAAATTCCTTTTTTATATATTCTGCTAGAAGCATTGCGAGCCCGTGGTTTTAAAGGGCAGGAGAGTCGGCCAGGATAGAAGTGACTGGTCTTCAGCAGTCGCTTCTTTTCTGATCAGCAAGCCCAATCGCTTTTGTAGAAATTGTTTATTGAATTGCTGCCTTCCAAAATTTGCATGCCATTTACCTCATTTGCATGCGCTGATTGGATCTAGAGGAAGGTTAACAAATTGGGTTGGGGAACAATCGGGTTGCAAAGGGGTCGCAAACCGATCGGTATACGATCGGTTAGCTTAGTGAATCTAGCCCTTAATCTTCACCTAGCACTTCCTTGTATTTTAATATTTATTTTAGCTTCTACCACAATGTACTATCAGTTCTCCTTTCTGTATTGTAAGTCACCTTGAACCTTTGTAGGCATAGCGTGATGCAAAAATACCAGACTAGATTAGATTAGACTAAGTACGGCTGAAAATAGGTCACTGATTTAGGCTTACTTAGGATCATAAATAGAGAAACTGAACTATTTTTAACTATTAGGCTGTTAATTGATCAGTACATTTTAATTGGCAAGAAAATTGATAAAAAAGATGATGTAATTTAATAGAAAGGAAGAACTGACTGTGTAATATTGCGGCCAGACAGAAATGCAATGAACTCTCAAGTAAGATATATGGTCTAAATACTGTGATGTCTTTAGATAATAATTTGATTTAGATCTGCACACAGTACGTTTCTCTGTGTGTGGAACGCCTAAACAACTTTTCTGTTCACAGAAAATAAAATCCATTATATCAGATAAGGTGATTCTATTTTCAGGAGAGAGATCTATAATTGCAAGGTGGCTCTGCGGTAAAGATAATCCCGTTCATTGCATCAGACTCTACGAGATTATGGAGTGTCCAGTCTTCATTCCTCATTCTTGTACCTTGCGGAGGACATTTGCTGTATCTGAATTCTAAAAATGCTGTAAACTGCTTTAAAAATGACTGGAAAGGCATGCTAAAAATACAAAAAAATACCACAAAAATAATAGCATTAAATAGATAATTTATGTTCCACATATCCTACAATTCTATGTGGATAACAAATTATTCAGGCACTCAAGCATTATTCCCTAATTGTCCTGGTGGGCTCCCACTCTCTCTATTGTACCTGGGGCAATGGGGATTAAGTGACTTGCCCACAGTCACAAGGAGCAGTGTGGGATTTGAACCCACAACCTCTGGGTGCCAAGGCTGTAGCTTTAACCACATAAGCCCCATGTCTGTTAGTTTTCAGCAACATTATGGGGAAAATTCTACCGCTGGTCACCACAATTTATATGCCCACTTTAAGGGTCATTGGGTCAAAGGTCATGGGTTCGATGTACTGCCTTTCTGTGGGCACAATCGAAGCAGTTTGCTTGTACTATATGTAGGTACTTTTTTCTGTATAGAGTGGGTTCACAATCTAAGCTCTGGACCTGGGGCAAGTGACTTGCTCAGGGTCACAAGGAGCTGCAGTGGGAATTGAACTCATATCCCCAGGTTCTCAGCCCGGAGCATAAACCATTACCCACGTAATTTGGTACACCATCAAAAGTGCGCCGGATTTTGGTGCGCCGGGAATCGGGTGGCGATATTTTCATGCAGGACATATGCGAGCCGCCGCTTCTGCCACTTTTAAGGCTTTCTGTGGTTGGGGGTGGGGAACACCCCACTACATTTACAAGTCCTCGCACTCCCCACTACATTTACAAGTCCTCGCACTCCCATTGGGGGGAACCTCCCCAAGTACACTAAAAACTCCTACTTTCTTTTCCTTTTTCACTGTTCAGGAGTTTTCAGTGTAGTGGGGGGAGGGGTACCCCTCCTACACCCCCCTAACAGGAGTGTGAGGACTTGTAAATGTAGTGGGGGGGTTCCCCCCAGAACCTCCTCACAGCGGTAACGGAAAGCCTTAAAAGTGATGGAAGCGGGGGCGCGCATATGTCTTGGTGCAAATGTCGCTGCGGGATTGTCAGCGTGCCAAAGTCCGGCGCGCTTTTGACGGGTCAATAGTAATTTCCATTCTAGAATCCTAATGTTCGTCACCAATTGAATACCTACATTTAAGTGCCTTCACTTACACCATGTCAGTAGCAAGTACAAATGTGTATATCTAAATGTGGTACTTTTCATACATAACTTACAGTAATCTGTAAATTATGCACATAAATAGGAGACGCCCATATGAGGGGCATTCAATAATTTATCTACCCCAGTAGGAACGAAGAGAGTTTTCAAAAAATGATTTGTTTTGTTTTTCAATGTAGTTCCCTGATGCTCCAGACACTTCATCCACTTTTCCTGCAATGACTTTGAAAATAATTCTTCTGTTTAAACTAAACTAAACCTTAAGTTTGTATACCGCATCATCTCTCGACACGATTTACAGGTAATTCAATAAATGAGGGAAAGACATAATAAGAAATTAGAGGTTATAAAGAGGATAGCTAGCTTTACATTTTAAATAGATAGCTTTATGTTTTGGAGAAAAGCCAGATTTTCAGATGCTTTCAGAATAATTGGAATGAGCCTAGGTTCAGCAGCGGGGCAGGGAGGTTATTCCAAATCTCAGTGAATTTGAAGAAAAGGGATTGCCCTAATTTACCTGCATACATGATGCCTTTTAATGAAGGGAAAGATAGTTTGAGTATGTGGGCGGATCTGGTAGTATCAGGTCTCAAAGAATTCTAGGATAGTGGGATTAGGGGAGGAAGAATGCCATGTAAGATCTTGAAAGTTAGGCAGGTACATTTAAAGAGAATCCTAGAAATCACCGGAAGCCAGTGAAGTTTTGACAGAAGCAGGGAAACATGATCGAATTTGCTTTTTGCGAAGATCAACCTAGCCGCAGTATTCTGAATCAGCTGAAGTCTTTGAAGATTTTTCTTGGTTTGACTTAGATAGATGGAATTACAATAGTCCAGTCTGGAAAGAATGATTGATTGTACAAGGACAGCAAAATGTTGTTGGCGGAAGCAGGATCTCACTTTCCTCAACATGTGAAGACTAAAAAAACATTTTTTTACCAGAGAGTTGAGACTGTCATTAAAGGAAAGTGTAGAGTCAATAATGATGCCCAAAACTTGCTTGAGAATTCGATCTGCAGTGTGGGACCAGAAGGTAGTGGAATGAGCGTGGGTAACTGATCTAATTTTGGGCCAAGCCAGAGTAGTTTTGTTTTGGACTCATTCAGCTTCATTTGACCTTCAAACCAGAACATCACAGTTTCCTCGACGTCCACATCACATGAAAACTGCTGTCCACTGAGAGATTTCTTGAAAACTCAGAAGTGGGTGCTTATATTAGGCCTATTTTTAAGGACACGTTGGCATGAGGCATCAGTGTATCTTTATAAAACTGCCTCGCAAAAGCTGCAGAAATCAAGGGTATAATTATGGTTACCAGACGTCCGGATTTCTGCGGACGTGTCCTCCTTTTCAAGGACATATCCGGAGGTCCAAACGGCTTTTCAAAACCTGGCACTTTATTCAGGTTTTGAAAAGCTTCCTCAAAATTGCGTCGAGCAGGAGGGCATCCGCGCATGAGCAGATGCGATGAGATGATATCACACACATGTGCGGATGCCCTCCTGCCCGACTAGAGCAGGCAGCGGGGGGGAAGGGGCAGGGACGGGGCTAGGGCGGGATTGAGAGCAGGACTGGGGCATAACGGGGCGGGGATGGGCGATTCCCCCTACTCCTATTGTATTTTGCCTTCCCTTTCTTTTATTTTAAGCAATGTATCCTTCCCATTTGCCCATATGTATCTCGTTTTGTCTGTAATGTTCTTGCGATATTGTTCCCCGTGATTTTATATTTTTTTTAAACATCTTTTTAATACTTTGTATAATTTGTAAACCACTTTGCACATAAAAGCAGTATATCAAGACCTAAATAAACTTGAAACTTAAACTTGAACTGGGCGGGCCTGGGGTGAGTCTAGGAAGGTCCAGATTTTGCTAAAGTTAAATCTGATAACCCTAGGTATAATGAAACTGTGTGCATGTACATCTCGGGAACTGCTATACATGAATTTGTATATTACCTGCAAAGGCACATATTATTTTATGAAGAACAAACCCATTTGTGAATTTACCTGGGATTCATCTCTGACCATGCATATACTGAACTTGTGTATAAATATGCATATTCTTGTCGCAGTCCCCAGATACTAGATTTATTGCACTAAATGTGGGCACTCTACTGAGATGTGCATGCAAATTAATTGGTTAACGAGATATTAGTCACTAATAATTGGGTGCTGACAATCAATTACTGATGTTAATTAGCACTCATTAAAATCTGCACACACACCCAGTAGCATACTATTCTAAAAGGGGGGGGCGCCTAACTCCCAAAGTGCATATCATAGGCAGCGGAACACCATTTTGTTTGAAGGGGGGAGGGGCCCAAGGGCTCCACTCTATCCAGCGGAATCCTGCGGCACAGCCTCTCACCAGCTACTGACTCCCTAGGGTTACTAGACATCTGGATTTCTCCAGACAGCTTTTCAAAACCCGGCACTTGGAACAAATCACTGTCGGGCAGGAGGGCATCTGCGCATGCACGCAAGCCCTCCTGCCCAATGACAACAGGAGGGGGAGGAGGGAGTAGGACAGGATTGGGGTTTGGACTGGGGCTTAATGGGGCGAAGATGGACAGAACTAGGCGGGCCTGGGGGATGGGTTTAGGGGTCCAAATTTTCCAAGTGGAAAATCTGGTACCTTATGAGTCCCCCATCCATCTCCTCCTGCTGCTGTACTTTTAAATCTTTGGGCAGCCAGCATTTAGCGTCAATGAGCAGGCCTGCCCTTTAGAATGAAGTGTTCCAGGGCAGGCCTTCTCATTTTTGCTGTGCAGCGGTTGCCTGAAGATTTAAAGTGCAGCACTAGGAGGGGGATGGGTGGGCAGGAACCAACTGGCGACCGCCAATCTTTGGGGAGGCCATGGCCCTGGCCTCCACATTCCAACACCCCTGGCATGGCCCTAAACGAGGCAGACACAACCAAGAAGCAGATCAGTCCAACAATGAAGAAATCTGATTTATTAATATCAAGCAGCCGATGTGGCCATGCTTCGCCCACAGGCTGCGTCAGGGGTAACAAACCCAACTCCTTCCAGTTAGCACTTCTAATCCTCAAAGAGATCAATATGACTTTATTCAGACA
Source organism: Geotrypetes seraphini (assembly GCF_902459505.1). Taxonomy (NCBI): domain Eukaryota; kingdom Metazoa; phylum Chordata; class Amphibia; order Gymnophiona; family Dermophiidae; genus Geotrypetes; species Geotrypetes seraphini. The sequence continues at coordinate 35,401,443 of NC_047086.1, read as the reverse complement.
GGCAGCGTGTCCTTTTCCCCTGCAGTTATTACTCCTGATGCAGCCTGTGGGCGAAACATAGCCACGTCGAGTATTTGATACTAATAAATCAGATTTCTTCGTTGTCGAACTGATCTGCTCCTTGGTTGTGCACACATTTTGTGGCAGATCTTTGCCTCTCTAATCCAGGGGTCGCATCCCTCCTCGAGGGCCGGAATCCAGTCGGGTTTTCAGGATTTCCCCAATGAATCTATTAGCATACAATGAAAGCAGTGCATGCAAATAGATCTCATGCATATTCATTGGGGAAATGCTGAAAACCCATCTGGATTCCGGCTCTCGAGGAGGGACTTTGACACCCCTGCTCTAATCTGTGTGTACCAAAAAGGTGGCAGGACAACCAACAGGAAAGAGGGCATCAAAAGTGGAGCAGTACAGAACATTATAAAAGGAAACATAAGTGCAGTGGCATAGCGAGGGTGAGAGGCACCCAATCCCACGTGCCACACACGCGCCCCCATTCCATCCCTGATTCCACCTGCTGTGCGCGCCCCCCTTCCCTTGAACCTCTAGTTGAAGCTGTTGCTCGCGGCAGTCGACCGCGTGCTCCTCACGACCCCGTCGGCTCTCCCATTGACATCACTTCCTATGTGTGGCACCCAGAAGGGAAAGGGGCACATGTGTGGAAGAGAAGAATGGGAAGAGGCAGGGGGTAGAGAGGCGGAGGGTGCTGGCACCCCCACCACTATGAAAGCCAGGGCGGACTGCCCCCCTCGACCCCTCCCCCTTACTATGCCACTGCATAAGTGGCCTCAAGAATTGGAGCGGAGCAAATAAAAAAACAACTAATATATACACATAGACATACATGCAATAAAAAGATATTTTAAAATATATAACAATTTGCGGGTCTCTTTTACAAAGCTACAGTAGCAAGTACCGTCACAGAAAATGTGACACAGCCCATGGGAACTGAATGGACTGCGTCGTATTCGCCACACAAGAATCACTATCGCAACTTTGTATAAGGGGCCTTATATTTCAAATAGAGTCACCATCATACCAATTACAGATTACAAAAACTTACATGTGAATTAAAGGGCAGTTTATATAATTTTTTTTTTTTAAGTCAATGTGGAGGAGCATTTTTAATATGACGTCTTAACATCCGAGTTTAGGCATTTTGCAAAACATGCCCAAAAATCCAATACCAAACATGCCCATTTTCAAAACTGCAAAATGTCTATCAAAAATGGCCATTTTTCATATGCGCATCTATCTTTATGAACCATTTTCGAAAAAAACCCAAAGAAAACCAAGAATGCAAAAAAAGAAAAATACAAAAACAAGCCATTGGGATACATGCGTGTGTGTGTGTTGGGGGAAGGGGGCTAGCATTTGTAGAAGACAAGCCACACACACATCCCAGCAGAGCAGTAAGAGGCACCGCTAATTGGCACTTACCTGCCTATGTATTAACCATGATTCTATAAAATATTATCTTTAGTGCATATGTGAAAAGGGTGCCATTCATGGGGGCAGAGCATGAATGTGAAATGGGTGTCTCTGTCGCATACATATGCAACTTACAGTAGTCTCTTAAGTTATGTGCTTGCGAATGTGGTGTCGCATATCCATGAACGCTTATACCATATGCAATTGTGGCTACATATTTATAAATGGCACCTTATTCCTGTGTTCTATAACAACACTTACCCGCATAAGTAAGTGCCATATTTAGTGCTAATTTCATGGTGCCACATTAGATGGCCTTTACCGACTTCCCCCCTCCCCTTTTACTAAACTGCAGTAAATGTTTCTACCGCAACCCTGAACGCTAAATGCTGCTCCGACTCTCGTAGAATGCCTATGCGTGTCGGAAAAGCGTCGGAGCATTTAGCGCCCCCCCCCAGGCCGAGGTAGAAACCTCTACCATGGCTTAGTAAAAGGGGGCCTGAATTTCCTCCCAGATGTTTTTTAAATGCTGCGGCTGGTGCTTAAAAAAAATGTTCATCGCTAGAGCTGAATATTAAGCCAATTTTAATATAGACCAATTAAACTGATAAAAGAAAAAAAAGTTTAAAAAAAAATCTGCATGAGGTTGAAAGGAAGTTGATGAAAAAACCCCTACTTGTTCAGAGTAAGAGAATACATGCCAAACATTAATGTGTTTTCCTATTAGTCAATGTCAAGTATTCACTTCCTTATCACTGGCACAAACAAGTTATATCTTTCTGATAAAGGTCATTCATACTGTAATTTTCCTAGTACAGGCAATCCCCGGGTTAAGAATGAGTTACGTTTTTAAAGCTGTTCTTAAGTCGGATTTGTATGTAACTCAAAACTTGTAGATTTTAAGATTCTTGCTGGGAGCAGATTCTCTGCTCCCAGCTGACAAAAGGGCCAACGGTCCCTACCATATTCCCTCTAAGGTACAGCATGCACAGCCACACACTGTTCTTAATATGGCCATGCATTATCATTCCTGAATCTGCTACAGAAAAAGTGTAGGAGCTGGAAATACTGCTCAGTGAATTAATAATAATAACAGTTTATATACCGCAGTACCGTTAAGTTCTATGCGGTTTACAAAAGATTAATGAAGTACAAGTTGAGAGAAGTTAGGGGACTGGTCAACAAGAGGGGGGATGGGACAAGAGAACCGTTGAAGAGGGGAAAGAGAGGAGCGGGTCAACTGTCTAGATATTTCAAGAACAAGTGAGTTTTGAAATCAAATAAAGCTGCATCCGTATTCTTATGTACGAGTCGTACTTCATTCAGGCATCTGTAACTCGGGGACTGCCTGTAGTTGAAATGATTTGAAAAGAAGTTGGAGAGACCAGGTCCAGGATCAACTAACTTGTCGCCATGGTACCTTCTACGTGTTACTTATGGTGTAGGCTCTGATACAGCTTGAAACTTCTGGTTTCCACCTAACTTCAGAAAAAAAACGAGAAGGATAGGGGACTGAGGGGGCTCTGAATCAATTTTAACCAATCCCGGTTCAGTATGTGTGAAAAATAAAAACTAAAGGCCAGCAGAGGATTTATTAGAAATCTATTGACCATTCAGCCAAAGGCTGATGAAAATGGCAGGGGCCAGCTAATTAAAGCAAGAATATAATGTACAAGGGCAGATTGTGCTCTTTTTCAGACTTATTCCTGGTGCTTCTGGAAAGCAGTCAGCTTGCCACGGTCATGGCACCATTTGTAAGTCTCATCTTCTAGCTTAGAGATGCAATTGTCAATATACACTGCTGGCAACATCAGATCGCAATGCTATAATGTTTTGTACACCTGTCTTGTATCGGTGATTTAATGAATGTTAATTCGGTCACGATCAGATCCAGAATTTCCTTAATCTCTCTGGGCGCCACCATTTTCATCAGCGTCGGCAGGTCCTGTTCCATTCTCACACTGCTATTTCTGCTGGTAGATTGTTGATCATTTCTAAACCGTTTACCGGTAGGCACTGTAGGTAAGTATTACGAAGGTCCATATAAAGTGAAAAGTTGTTTAATGCTGAATTTTCAGCGTATTTCAGTCAGGAATGAAGAAGAATTCAAGCTCTGCCCCCTACTCCGTTCCATATATTATACTGTATTTCTGTAATATCACTTGTACAACAGTGCTGTTAAAAGCATATATGCCCGATATGGTATCAAGTTAGTCCCATTGCAAGGTTTCAGTTTGCCATTGCCAAGTTTACCTCATATTTATGCTTATATTTGGTCATTTTTACTGTTATGTTGTTACCAAAATTGTATGGGTTTTTTTTTTTCACATAGCATAACATAACATAACATAAAAATCCACTTATACCGCCATACCTCTCAGTTCTTGGTGGTCCTTTGAAGATAATGTTCAAGCTGGCATTAAGATCACAGTGACCCGGCCTTTTGCTGGTTTAGAATCCTACACGTGACTTGCTGATAACGCTGCCAATACTGGCACAGGTGGAGGACACACCCTTTGATAAAGCTACAAGCGAAAACAGCCAGGCCTCTTGTTGGTGCAATTCAAGCTAAGGGGCTCATAATATAAAAAACAAAACAAAACATCTAAAAAGTGGCCTAAATCAGTACTTGGACGATCAAAAAGCCTGATCGTCCAAGTACCGATAACCAAAGCTGGTTTTAGACGTATCTAAAACCAGCTTAACCTTTCCCCTGCCTCTAAATGCATAGAGCGAAAAGAGGCGTTTTTACAGCAGGTATAACCAAAAGTTTAGACAGGTTGCCTAGTCGGCACTTATACGTTTTGACTTAGACCAAGTCAAAACAGATATAAGTGCCAAAAAAGGGCCGCTGAGCTGATCGTGGCTGCCATGATCAGCTCTGTGGTCCCAGCAACCTGCCTACCCCCCACTGCAATGATCGCGGCAGGAGAGATGGCTCATCTCCCCTGCCGCGATAACGATACCCCGAATTGCCACAAACCACGGCACTTTGGATTGCTATGACGGCAAGAGAGATAGCCAATCTCTCCTGCCGCGATCTAGCCCCCCACACCGTAGCGATCCAGGCAGGAGAGAGCCCAACCCCTCCTGCCCAAAGACCAGATGACCCCCCCAATGAAGATCGAGGCAAGTGGGAGCCCAACCCCTCCTGCCCCGGTGACCTCCCTACCCCCCACCCCCACTAAGATACAGGCAGGAGGGATCCCAGGCCCTCCTGCCCATGATGAACCCCCCAACGACCACCTCCCAAACCCCTGATCAGCCCCATGAACCCCCCAACCGCCGACCTCACGACACCCCCCTTTACCTCAAAGAAGTTTGCCAGATGGACGTGTCCTAAGACCGTCCACACAGCAGGCCCGCCATCCGCAGAATGGCAGGCCTTAGGGCCTGATTGGCCCAGACACCTAAAGCCCCGCCCACATGAGAGGCCTTAGGCACCTGGGCCAACCGGAATGGCAGGACGGTGATGGGTGGAACTGGGCGGGCCTGGAGGCAGGTCTAGGGGTAGGGATTTTACTAAAGTAAAATCTGGTAACCATAGCCACCACCTTTCTGAACTCCATCCTTCATAGTTATATACAAACTGGCATTACGTAGTTATATTATTATTATTATTATTAATATTAATAATTATTAATATTATTATTATTAGTAGTAGTAGTAGTAGTATAGAATTGCAGATTTTCTCCATACCTGGAGAGAAACACTGCATAGCAAGCTAGTCCACATGTGGAGTGAACGGAGATCCAGTCACCATATGGTTGAAATCAACACAATAAACCAGTAAAGGTTTATTCTAACCTGAAAAATATACTTTTGTTTTAAATTATGGGACCTTTAATAAATTTGCTCCTTTTGATGTAGTGACTACTTCTTGAAGGCAGTTATACTTTTTTGTATTTGTTTTGCAGGCCCTTCCGCACCCGATCAGGCCACAATATCTGGTTATTGAATATCCCTGTGTCAAAATTGTAATGTAAAGCTACTGCCTTTTCTGAAGTTAAGAAAGCAGATCATTTAGAAACATTAGTGTTCAACCAGATTACCTTTTGGTCAACATTAATGTTTCAACATAGCAATCTGAAAAGACATTTAATCTAATCTGAATTTCTGGATCACATTTATCCAATACTGGTTATCCAAGGCAATTTACATGTTGAAAGGCCCATAAGGTGGTACGAGCAAAGTTAGTTACATTTCATCAATAAGTGTAGGAAACCATGCTGCCAAACTGCCACAGGATTTAAAAAAAAAAAAAAAAATTATTTACCTTTGCTGCACACTGTGTATGAAAATCTCAAGAAAACCTGAGGGCCTGCGTACTATAAGACTTTGACTTTGCTGTAACCTTATAGTTTCGACAGATTTGCAAACATAGGCAATGTGTTCGAAGTAAATGAATAACAGCGCAAGTTTCAGATCAAAGAAACACATACGACATGTTTTATGTACCGGTAAATATAGGACTTAATCCAAAAAGAGGAACAGCCTCTAAGCCGGTGTTCTTCAATGCAAGGCCTGTGGGCTAATGACAGCCCCTGCAGTCCCCTGGAGCGGCCCTCCTCCTCATTCTATTTTTCTGCTACTCTTTGCCTCTCTACCCAAGCTCATGACACAAAGAGGAAAGTGGAAGGAAGGAAAAGCCAAATGCTTGAAGGAGAAGGCACTTCTTCAGCATACACACAATAAAAACTCTGAAGACAGGCCGATGGTGTAGACGTCTTTGACACACACTGGTCAACAGTGTCACAGCCTCACATGGGAAGATAGTTGGCTGCTCTCCTTCAGTTCAATTGGATCCAAAGTGGCTCCAGCTTAAAAATGAATGACCGCTGCTCTGGGCATCACAGTTATGTATCAGGTCTGTAACTACCCACCAAATTCCCACCTGGACAATTCCCATTTGAACATATTTCCTCTCTGGACAGTTCCCCACTCTGGTATTACCGGTACTGCTCTGAAAGTGTCCTGGACTGCTCTGGATGTGACTGCTCTATGTGCAGCCCCTGAGTCTTAAGGTTAGGGGAAGACCTTGAGTATGTGCAGCTCCTAAGTGCTAGGGATAGGGAGAGACTAGGAATATGTGCAGCCCTCCCCCTTCCCCCCAAGTGTTAGGGTTAGGGGGGATCCTAAGGCCCACTTTTACTAAGGTGCGCTAAACCGATTAGCGCGCGCTAATTGATTTAGCACGCGCTAAACGCTAACTCGTGCATGTTAGTCTGTGGACGCTTCAGCGTTTAGCGTGCGCTAATTCGGTTAGCGCACCTTAGTAAAAGAGGGGTAAGGGTTGGCTTATTTTTTGGGTGGAATAGTTATTATTATTATTAGGTATATATCTGGTCATGGAGGGGAAATGTCCATCATGAATGGGTGAGAATTATCCTGTGGGAATTTTCTGGTTGGTTACTGGCCTAGAACCCACGGATGCATGTTTCTCTACAAGTGCTTTCTTAAGGCTTTAACTGGGAATTTCCTTGTTAATTCATGAGGATTTATAATACTCTGGCAACCAGCAATTACCTTAAATAGTGTTTAAATTCTCCTCAGGGTAACTCCCCCAACCCCTCCCCCTTACCAGTTACCCTTACTCACCAAAGCCTCAAGCACGACAACTGCTGCCTCCCCAATTGTATATATACAGGAACTGCACCATCCCCTATCTGTACATCACCACAAATTATAAATCTACTGGAACAGCCCAATCTGCATCCAAATCGTTGGTTGACTGTGAAAAGCACAGAATCAAGTAAACATCAATAGAGAAAGGAAAATCTTAACTGAAAATCTTAGCATGAGAAAGGTGTGTGCAAAAATGGTACCAAAGGAGCTCACCAATGAACAAAAGCAAAGGAGAATCAAAGTTTGCCAAGATCGTTTGGAAAAGTAAGACAGTGATGCTTTGGGCCATGTTATCACTGGTGATGAAACATGGGTGTACCAATATGACCCTGAAACAAAGCGTCAAAGTGCTCAATGGAAGTCAGTCAATTTTCCATGACCAAAAAAGTTCCACCAGTCCAAATCAAGAGTCAAAATGATGTTGCTAATTTTTTTGATGTCAGAGGGATTGTTCATTATGAATTTGTATGAACTGGACAAACAGTTAACCAAGTTTACTATTTGGAAGTGCTGAAAATGCTGTTTGAAAACGACTTGAACTTTTTGCTAACAACTAATGGCTCTTGAATCACCACAATGCACCAACTCAAACGGTACTGTTTATGAGGGAGTTTTTATCCAGAAAACAAATAACTGTATTTGAACAGCCTCCCTACTCACCTGATCTGGCCCCCAATGACTTTTTCTTTACCTGGAGATAAAGGAAATATTGAAAGGAAGACATTTTGATGACATTCAGGACTTCAAGGGTAATACAATAACAGCTCTGATAGGCATTCTAGAAAAAGAGTTCCAAAATTACTTTGAATGGTGCTGGCGTTGGTGCAGAGCTTCCCAAGGTGAATACTTCGAAGGTGACCATAGTGATATTCAGCAATGAGGTTGTGGTAAAAATGGATAGCGTAGATGGTTTTAAGAAAGTTTTGGACAAATTCCTGGAGGATAAGTCCATAGGCTGTTATTAAGACAAGGGGGAAGCCTCTGCTTGCCCTGTATCGATCATGGAATGTTGCTACTCTTTGGGTTTTGGCCAGGTACTAGGGACCGGGATTGGCCACTGTGAGAACGGGCTACTGGGCTTGAAGGCATTTAAATACCTACGTTTAAATACTTACGTAATATAAATGTGCATGAGTTGAGTCTCTTTCATTTGAAAGGAAACTCTGCAATGAGAGAGCATAGGATGATGTTAAGAGGTGATAAGCTCCAGAGTAATCTAACGAAATACTTTTTTACAGAAAGAGTGGTAGATGCATGGAACAGTCTCCCGGAAGAGCTGGTGGAAACAGAGACATTGTCTGAATTCAAGAGGGCCTGAGATAGGCACGTGGGATCTCTCAGAGAAAGAGATAATGGTTACTGTGGATGGGCAGACTAGATAGGCCATTTGGCCCTATCTGCCATCATATTTCTATGTTTCTATGATGGACCATTGGGCTGATAATAATAATAGTTGTTATTATTATTATTAAGTATATATCTGGTCATGGAGGGGAAATGTCCATCATGAATGGGTGAGAATTATCCTGTGGGAATTTTCTGGGTGGTTACTGGCCTAGAACCCACGGATGCATGTTTCTCTACAAGTGCTTTCTTAAGGCTTTAACTGGGAATTTCCTTGTTAATTCATGTGGATTTATAATACTCTGGCAACCAGCAATTACCTTAAATAGTGTTTAAATTCCCCTCAGGGTAACTCCCCCAACCTCCAACTTCCTTGCTGTAACCATTCCCCTTGCCTATATTGTAATTTTACCAATCTTCTTGTAACTCTCCTGGAAATGCCCAGATGATTCTTTGTAATTTCCCCTGGAAACAGCCCAATCTTCCTTACTGTATCCCATTCCCTAAATTGTAATTCACCAATCTTCTTGTAATTCTTGTAATCTTCCTTGCTGTATCCCATTCCCTAAATTGTAATTCACCAATCTTCTTATAATTCTCCCGAAAATATCCAGATATCTCTTTGTAATTCTCCTGGAAATGTCCAGATGTCTCTTTTGTAATCCGCCCAGAACTGCAAGGTAGGGGCGGAATAGAAGTCAATAATGTAATGTTTAATATATATATATATATATATATATATATATATATATATATATATATATATATACACATATACATACAGTATACATATTCCAATCAAGATTAATGAATTTTCCAGTCAACATCGAACTAAAGGGGAGAAGGGAAAGCAGTTGTTTTTCTGTGTATAAAGTGGGAGAATAGGGTGTTGTTAAAGAAAACATTTCTGTCCCAATTTGTACTTACACTTCTCCCTCCATATTCGCTATGATAGGGGATTAACAGACCCGCAAACACAGAAAAACCGCAAATAACTTTTTCATATGTTATTCGCTGTTTTCTATTAAAAACCATTGCAAATATGGTGAAACCGCGAATAACATGGTGGAAGACCTGGCCTGTTCCTGAAGGAGAGGCAAAATATGGTGAAGAAAGTGCTAGGAATCGGCAATTTTCTCTGTAAACGCTTGGGATCAGTGATTTCTCTATGCAAGCTGACATAATTTGGGGGGGAGGAGCCAGCAAGCTAAAAACCGCAAATAATCGAAACCGCAGATACGGAGGGAGAAGTGTATTTTCAACAGCATACATGATTATTTCAGTTCCAGGAGAGTCTCCCATACATGCAAACACAGCCACATTGCTCCCTACTTTACTTCTGATCAGTTTGACCAGAGGAGTGTCCAAAGAGGGGGGGGGGCTCCATTATTTTGCAAGGGTAGGTTCCATTATTTTGCAAGAAAAACCCAAGTGGGCTCATCTTTAAAACACACTTTCATATCAAATGTCTCTGGTTTTAGCCTACACAAAGTAATATTCATGTTATGTGAGAATGCAGTCTGGAATGGATTCAATTAACACTGTGCAGCAAATGCCAGGAAAACAATTGCAGTGTTATCCCAGGACAAGCAGGCAGCATATTCTTGACTGATGGGTGACGGCACCGACGGAGCCCCGGTACGGACAATTTTAGAGTGATTGCACTCTAAGAACTTTAGAAAGTTCTAGCTAGGCCGCACCACGCGTGCGCGAGTGCCTTCCCGCCCGACAGAGGCGCGCGGTCCCAAGTTTTCTTAATTCCGCGGAGCTAAGAAGACGCGTGTTTCCAACGGCTGTTGGAAGTTTTTTCTCTTTTCACTTGCCTTCCCGCTCGCGCGTATTTTTCTCTTCATATTTTATTTCTTTCCTTCTTATTTACCGTTTGTGTAAAAAAAAAAAAAAAATCTTTTTATTTTTCATTTTTTTGTCGATCTGCCCCGGCGGGGCCTGTTGGCACCATCGAAGCCTCGGGCTTCGATTTTGCTACAGCAGTTTTTCCCTTCATGCCCCCGTCACCGGGTTTCAAAAAGTGTCAGCGGTGTGCACGCCCTATCTCCCTCTCCGACCCGCACAAGTGGTGCCTCCAGTGTCTGGGTCCGGACCATAGGGCTGAAACCTGCACCCGCTGTAGTTCTTTACAAAAAAGAACTTTAAAAAATCGTCAAATTCAGCAGCGGATCCTTTTCGGTACCGCTATGGAAGTTGCACCGGTATCGACGTCGACGACTTCCTCCAAATCGACTCCGACTGCCTCGGCACCGCAAGATACATCGCCGGTGTCGACTCCTGTAGGTAAGCCGGCTAAGAAGCCTTCCCCTACTGTTCTAGGCCCGCCAGTCGAGCATGCAGTGAGCCAAGTCCTGCAGACTGAGCGCCGGCCCCGTAAACGCTCCGCTCCCATTGAAGTCACTGCCTCGTCATCGGCATCGACTTCACCCGAGCGTCGAGCGGCACCGAAGGTACCGAGCAAGAAAAAACCGGTACCGGTGCCATCGGGACCAACGTTGGATGAGCGTATTGCCTCTATCCTCCAGGCCCAACTTAAGGTGCAACTCCAACGCTTGCTCCCGGCTCTGTTGACTCCGAACCTTCCAGTGTCGGTACCGACTGAGCCTTCGGTGCCGTCTGTCGATCAGCCTCTTTTATTGTCATCGACTGTTTCGGCACCGCACAAATCTTTGTCCATGCCTGTTCTGTCAGCAGAACCAAAACGGCGTGCTACTCCTACGGTGTCGGAACCGGTACTGTTCTCTGAACCCCGTACCGTACTACATTCCCCAGGTACCGTCTCCACTCGGTCTGGTAAATCGGTACGCAAGACTAAATATACTGAGACATCGACTCCACTTTCCCAGGGCCGTTTATAATCGGTACGGGACCCTGACTTGTGGGACGACTCAGATGATCCTCTCGGTACCGAGGAGGATTACACATCTGATGAGGATGAACCATCGGTGCAGGATACTACTGCTAAGCCAGAGCACTCCTCCTTCACAAGATTTTTAAGGGAGATGTCAGACACCCTGTCTATTCCTTTGGAGTCTGACTCTACAAAATCCAAGGCATTTTTGGATGCTTTGGATTTTGACCAACCTCCTAAAGAGTTTTTAAAGTTACCCCTCCATGACATCTTGAGGGAAACTTTTTATAAGAATCTTGAAACTCCTTTGACAATTCCAGGAGCCCCAAGAAAACTGGAATCTCTGTATAAAGTGATTCCAATCCCAGGATTTGACAAGCACCAACTTTCCCATGAATCTCTGTTGGTAGAGTCAACCCTAAAGAAATCTGCAGGAGCCAGTGTGTATGCCTCTGTCCCTCCTGGCAGAGAAGGAAAGGCCATGGATAAATTTGGAAAGCGCCTTTACCAAAATGCCATGCTGGCCAACCGTTCAGGTAATTACGCATTCCACTTCTTGTTTTACCTGAAGCATCTCATTCAACAGGTGACCTCTTTTCAGAAGTATATTCCGGACCGTAAGCTTCCTGCCTTTCAGCAATGTACCTCTAGTCTTTTGCAACTCAGGAAGTTTATGGTCCGTTCCATTTATGATACTTTTGAACTGACGTCACGAGCTACTGCTATCTCTGTAGCAATGAGAAGGTTGGCATGGCTACGGGTCTCAGACCTGGATGTAAACCATCAGGACCGGCTTGCCAATGCGCCTTGCCTAGGGGATGAGCTGTTTGGGGAGTCCATGGATACCACCACACAAAAGCTCTCCGCCCATGAAACTAGGTGGGACACCTTGTTGAAAAACAAGAAGAAACCTCCTCCTCCTCGTCCATTCAGACAACAATCTTCATATCAAAGGAGGTTTTCTGCTCGACCGGCTCAGCCTCATCCCCCTCAACCTCACAGACAGCGTCAGCAACAGGCTCGTCAACAACAACAGCCTACTGTAAAACCGGCTACTCAACCTAAGCCAACACAGCCCTTTTGACTCTCTTCTCCAGAACATTGCCAGTCTTCCTCCCTCATGTCCTCTACCTCAGCCCATAGGGGGTCGACTACAGGTTTTTCTGTCTCGATGGGAAGCAATCACCTCCGACCAGTGGGTACTTGCTATCATCGCTCACGGCTACTCCCTAAACTTTCAGACTCCTCCACCGTTAAGTCTGCCAAAAGAGTCTGCTTCCAACAAGGCTCAGTCCCTCCTCATCGCTCAGGAGGTTCAATCCCTCCTTCTTCTCAATGCCATCGAGCCAGTTCCTCTAGACCAGCAAGGCCTGGGATTTTATTCCCGGTACTTTCTTGTACCCAAAAAGACCGGAGATCTCAGACCAATATTAGATCTCAGAGATCTCAACAAATGTCTGGTCAAGGAGAAGTTCAAGATGTTATCTCAATGGACCCTAGCGACTCAGTGGTCACAAGCGACGGATCCTTGTTCACAACACATATCTGTGACCTCGTCTCTTCGACAGTCGCTTCTTTGGTGGTTGAAATCATCAAATCTATCCAGAGGTCTACTGTTCCATCTGCCTCCTCATCAACTGGTCATCACCACGGATTCCTCCCCCTATGCATGGGGAGCTCACTTGAACGAGTTCCAAACTCAGGGGTTTTGGACCACCCAGGAAAAGAAACACCACATCAATTTCCTGGAACTCAGAGCGATGTTTTACGCCCTCAAAGCTTTTCAACATCTCCTTTTTCCTCAGGTTCTTCTCATTTGCACAGACAACCAAGTTGCAATGTATTACATCAACAAACAAGGAGGGACGGGATCCCGTCCTTTATGTCAGGAAGCTCAAAGGATTTGGACCTGGGCGACTGCTCGTCACCTATTCCTGAAAGCAGTCTACATCCAAGGGGAACAGAATTGCTTAGCAGACAATCTCAGCAGAATTCTTCAACCTCACGAATGGACTCTCGACCCCTCGACTCTCCAGTTCATTTTCTCTCAATGGGGCACTCCTCAAGTGGATCTTTTTGCAGCTCCCCACAACCATCAACTGCCCCTGTTTTGCTCCAGACTTTACTCTCCTCACCGTCTGGAACCCGATGCATTTCTCCTGGATTGGACCAATCTCTTCCTTTATGCATTCCCTCCTCTTCCGCTCATGCTGCGCACCTTATTCAAGCTCAAGAGGGAACAAGCCACCATGATTCTCATCGCTCCACGGTGGCCCAGACAGCATTGGTTTTCCCTTCTACTTCAACTCAGTTCCAGGGAACCCATACCTCTTCCTCTGTTTCCTTCACTGCTTACACAGCATCAGCAAACGCTTTTTCATCCCAACTTACAGTCTCTGCACCTGACAGCTTGGTATCTCTCGGGCTGACTTCAGCTCATGCTCTCCTTTCTCAGCCTGTCCGTTCGATTATTGATGCCTCCAGGAAACCGTCTACTCTTCAATGTTACCAACAAAAGTGGTCTCGGTTTTCTTCCTGGTGCCTGTTACATCACCATAATCCCATATCTACAGCAGTGGGACTGGTGTTGGACTATCTATTGTCCTTATCTGACTCTGGTCTTAAATCCTCTTCGATAAGGGTCCACCTTAGTGCCATTGCAGCTTTTCATGAGCCGATTCATGGAAAACCCCTCTCAGCTCATCCTTTAGTTTCAAGGTTCATGAAGGGCCTTTTCAATGTGAAACCACCTCTTAAGGCCCCTCCTGTTGTTTGGGATCTTAATGTGGTTCTTTCTGCGTTAATGAAGCCTCCTTTCGAGCCGTTGGCCTCAATGCATTTTAAATTTCTAACTTGGAAAGTGGTCTTTCTAATAGCTCTCACTTCTGCCAGGAGATAAGTGAGCTCCATGCACTGGTGGCGGATCCACCTTTCACTGTTTTTCACCATGATAAGGTAGTCCTCCGTACACATCCCAAGTTCCTTCCTAAGGTTGTGTCTGAATTTCATCTTAACCAATCCATCGTTCTACCTGTTTTTTTCCCAAAGCCTCATTCTAATCCAGGTGAACAGGCTTTGCATACCTTGGATTGTAAATGTGCTCTGGCTTACTATCTTGATCGCACCAAACCTCACAGATCATCTCCTCAACTGTTTTTGTCCTTTGATCCTAACAAGTTGGGTCATCCTGTATCTAAACGCACTCTGTCCAATTGGCTTGCTGCTTGCGTTTCTTTTTGTTATGCTCAGTCCGGCCTGACACTGGAAGGTTCTGTCACGGGCCACAAAATTAGAGCTATGGCAGCGTCTGTAGCTTTCCTCCGTTCCACTCCTATTGAGGAAATCTGCAAGGCTGCTACTTGGTCCTCAGTTCATACTTTTACATCTCACTATTGTCTGGATGCATTCTCCAGACGGGATGGACACTTCGGCCAATCTGTTTTACAAAATTTATTCTCCTAATGGCCAACCTTCCCTCCATCCCTCTTTTTGTTAGCTTGGAGGTCACCCATCAGTCAAGAATATGCTGCCTGCTTGTCCTGGGATAAAGCACAGTTACTTACCGTAACAGGTGTTATCCAGGGACAGCAGGCAGATATTCTTGCGTCCCTCCCACCTCCCCGGGTTGGCTTCTTAGCTGGCTTATCCTAACTGGGGACCGCGCGCCTCTGTCGGGCGGGAAGGCACTCGCGCACGCGCGGTGCGGCCTAGCTAGAACTTTCTAAAGTTCTTAGAGTGCAATCACTCTAAAATTGTCCGTACCGGGGCTCCGTCGGTGCCGTCACCCATCAGTCAAGAATATCTGCCTGCTGTCCCTGGATAACACCTGTTACGGTAAGTAACTGTGCTTTTCGTGCCCCGAGCAAAGGATTAAATATGTATTTTAAACTATTGCCTATTTTTGAATTCATTTAAAATAAAAAAAAAGCTCCAGATCTTTATGCAATGACTTGTAATATTTGAATTTTAATGCTTACTTTGTATAATGAGGGAAAGCAGCAGAAGCCACATGGCTACCCTCAGGTGAAGCAGCTGAAAGTCCTGTTACACACAAGCAAAAAGTTGTTCCAAGAACAAACGGGATAAAAGTAAACACAACAAAACAAAAAAGCATAGCTGCAGGACTGGGTTTTCACTGAAGGCCCTGAAAACCCTGACTGCATGCCACTACTGTTTATTTATTTCCAGCATTGCCAATTAGAAATTAAAAACATATCCAGATACATTTTTTTTTTAATGCTGCATCCAGCATTAAAAAAAAACACACCCACTCTCTTTTCTGTGTTTGAATATTGATCTGATAGTTCTTTAGTACCTCAGAGCTGATTATAATGGTATACTGCCGAAAACCACCGGTTCTGCCTTACCATGCCTTACCGTTAGCATTCTGAGAGGGGTGGGGGGAACCCCTCAGTATACTTAGAACTGGTTGCTCTCTCATTGGGGAGGGGGAACCACTTCTGTTCTCTCACTATTCGGGAGTTTTCAGTGTAGTGGGGGAGTTTCCCCCCAGCGGGAGCATGAGCAGTTATAAGTGTAGGGTGGGGTTCCCCCCCACCTCCCTCAGAACGCTAATGGTAAGGCGTGAAAGCGGCAGAACTGGTGGAGCGCATTAGTCCTGCGCGCAGATGTTGGCGCAGAATTGTTGGCGTGATAATGTCCGATGCACTTTTCACATGCCACCGATTATAATGCATGTGGATGAAATCTTCTTTCTGCAAAACCCAAATTGTAACTTATTTTTCATGCAAAATCCCAACTGGGTTTTTTTTTTTTTTTTAACTTTGGGCTACTAACCTAATTCACATTTAATTAGAAGAAAATGGATTACAGAATCAATTAACTATATAGCTACTTAATTGCCCAGTATTTGAAGTAGCTAAATATTTCAAGAGATAAACAGAGATCGTAAAATACAAAAATGCCTAACTGCTTCAAAGCAAAGATTCATTTTGCCTGGCATAATTTGTTTTTAACAAAAGCAAGTACAAGATGTCAATGGAAACTATATAAAAATATGGCACATGTTGAAATTTCCAATTTGTTATACTTCCTATATTGTGCAAACAGTTAGGGGCTGACTCTATATATGGGCGTTCCATTTGTAGGAGGCAGTAGGCATCCTACTAGAGAATGACATAGTTGCCAAAACGGTGAGGAAATGAATGTGGTAACCGCGGGTATGGGGACAAGACCATTCACCACCCCATGGAGCGGTGAATAGCCTTGTCTCCGCAATTAAGGAAGGGAACATGCGCAGTCACCGATTGCGCAGTCCATCAGCCCCCTCCCTCTTACCATCCAATAGCAGCCGTTCATCCAGGCATCTCCTGCCCTTCTTTCTCCCTTCTTGTCAATTTTTAATTTTCTTTCTACAAGCAGCCGGAACCTTGAAGTCGTGTTTGTCTGCCGGAAACTTCTCTGATGCAGCTTCTTGTTTTCGGTTGCATCAGAGGAGAAGTTTCTGACAGATGCACACAACTTCAAGGCTCTGGTTGCTTGTAGAAAGAAAATTAAAAATAGCTGTGAAAGTAAGAGGAAGAAAGGGAGGGTGATTCTCGGATTGCAGCGAGCTAGAGGGAGGAGGCTGCTGGACCACGTGAAGGGTACTGAAGAGGGTTGGAGAGAGGGGAGGGGGTGGAGAGCAACAAACGCTGAAGGGAAATGGGGAAGAGAGAGAGGGGAAAAGATGCTGAGGGGAAATGGGGAAGAGTGGGGAGAAGACGCTGAAGGGAAATAGGGCAGAGAAGTGGCGAGTGGGGAGAAGACGCTCCCTCAGCAGCACGTTCTCTCTGCCTCAATCCTGCCCCTGATGAAGATGAGGGGCGTGACTGGAGCAGAGGGAACATGTTGCAAAGGTCGATGGCAGCCTGCAAGGATCACTACAGCACCAGCGATCCTTTATGCAGGCTGCACCGCTGCTGTAATTAACCAAAGGTAAGACTGGGAGGCCAGGGATGCAACATGCAGGCCTTCCGGGGGGGGGGGGGGGTTTGAGACGGCCTTCAGGGGGGTACAGGCCTTTAGGGGGGAAAGACCTTCAGGGGAGGGGGGCCCTGGTGTAGAAGTACATGGAGGAAGGGAGAGAAGGGTAGGTTTCAAGAGACATGCATATGCCAGACTGGGGGGGGGAAAGAAATAATGGGTCTAAAAACAGAGGAGAGAGAGAGAGAGATGGTGGCTAATAGGAGTAGGGAGGGAAGGAACAGAAAGGGAGAGAAGTTGGACACAAGGGATGGCGTAAAGGTGGGGAGGATAGAGATACTGGATAGGAGGGTAGTTCAGTAAAGAATGGGTGAACCTGGGGTGGTAGGGAAGGAGGGAGAGATGCTGGATGAAAGTGTAGTTAAGAAAAGGAGAGATGGTGGATCTGTGGATGGTGGGGTCCATCGCTGCAGCTGCGGGGATGGAGTAAAAAAAAAAAAATGGAAAGATACCAGATCTCCGGGGGAGGGAAGGGAAACGGAAGGGGAGGACAGAGATGGAAGATGAATGGTTAGCACCGAGAAAGAAGAAAACAATAAATAAGCAGGAGACCCTGGCAATCAAGTTATCAGAAGACAACCAGAGCGTGGGACAAACATGATTTAAATAATGACCAGACAACAAAAGGTAGAAGAAATTATGTTATTTTCTGTTTTGTGATTACAATATGTCAGATTTGAAACGTGTATCCTGCCAGAGCTGGTGTTAGACAGCGAACGTGAGCTATGATTTAACAGAGAGAGGAAAAGTATTTTTAGTTTGTTTATTTTGTGTACACCACAGCACCAGTGTGGGTAGGAGAGGACAAAGGGGGGGTGAAGAGGATATAAAATAAACGCACCAGGATGTTTGAAAAAAACACCCAACTGGGCAAGAAAATTGAATCGAATTAAAAAAAAAAAATTCAATTCAATAGGCTAAATTGAATCAAATCGAAATTTTTTCCTGAATCGGGCAGCACTACCACAGCTTAGTAAAAAGATTACTAAATGATTGTCCAGGTTATCTTCTATATGTGTCCTTTGAATTAGAAATTCCTTATAGTCCATGATTTCATCCTTAGGGGAAATATTTGTGTATTGGGTACCGACATCCATGGGGATTAGGACGGACTTCATATTTTGTTTGCAGATGATACTGGTTACCATTGATTTTTAATTAGAAATCAGAACAATTGTTTTGTTAAGCATAAGACAGCAGAGCAGATTGGTAAACTCGGTATACCTGTTTTATGAATCTTAGGAAGCAGTACCGGATTTTCCAGGAATGATCAATATTCACAACTCCCAGACCGCTGGAATAGTGCTACATGAGAGATGGCTCACAAGCAGCATTATTCTTTTACTACATGATTTAGCAACTTGTGGGATTGAGATAGCACAGGTTTCTGAATCCTATGTTATATCTGTTTTACTACTTGGGATCTACCTAGGTGCTTGGGACCTGGGTTGGCCTCTGTTGGAAACAGGAAACTGGGCTTCATGGACCTTCGGTCTGTCCCATTGTGACAATTCTTATGTTCTTACGTGAGCTAAGTATAGGACAATCAAGCCATTGTGACATCACTGATGAGTTTGACTCTTAGGCATTGGTGGAATGAGGCATTATGACATCACAATCTCAGCTCTGCAATGTTGCTACTCATTGGGTGTCTGCCTGGTACTTGGGACCTGGGTTGGCCACTGTTGAGAACAGGATACTGGGCTTGATGGACCTTTGGTCTGTCCTTGTATGACAATTCTTATGTTCTTGCTAAAAGATCACGTTTTACCTTACTTAGCTGCTTCAATACATGCCTCTAATATACATGTTTGAGATGCATGCTTTAGAGATTTTTTCCCCCCACTTCTACATTGCTATAATTTATGTGAATAATGTGCTTTAAAAATTTTTTTATCATGAGCCACCCTGTCCTGGAAGACCACCAGGCCAATCGGGTTTTCGGGCTAGCCCTAATGAATATGCATGAGAGAGATTTGCATATAATGGAAGTGACAGACATGCAAATCTGCTCCATGCATATTCATTGGGGCTAACCTGAAAATCTGATTGGCCTGGTGATACTTCAGGTCAGTGTTGGGAACCACTGAACTTGAGCATCTGTTTTACACAAAATTCATGCACTGGAAGTTTATAAAATACTTGTACATCCTGCATACTTGATTGCTAGTTGGGCCCAGCAAATACTCACTCTTTGCCCTAGGTATGCCCTCTTTCAGACCATGTACATGTGCATGCCTGTTTTCTAATTATAGAATATCACTAAATGTATCTCTAATATCACTGGTAAAATCCGATGGGTCACTGTAGTAGCCATAAATCTAACAATTCCAAAAACACAAGTCATTCTCGAAGAACCACGTATGCAAATGAGGTTCATGGAGGTTTGCCAAATTTACCTGAGATCGGTCGTTGGTGATAGTGATTGGCATATGTGCAAAATAGTCCACTGGAAAGAGGCATGGGTGGTTAGGAGAGGTGGAGAATTACCAGCAGCACTACATCATTGTGTCAATCATAGGTGCTCCAGCACTATTTGATGGAGGGGAAGGGAGGGGAGGTGCAATCATCAGTTTTTAACAAGTGAGTATAAGACACGCCTTCCATACACACATCTAATACATGTGCTCGAGACACGTGCTTTTGAGATTTTTTTCCCATTGCTATATTGCAATAATTTATGTGAATAGTGTGTTTTTTAAAAATCATGAACCACAGCCATAAACAATGCTTCCAAGACATACTTTTCAAAGTACTGGCACCCCCAGACCATCTGGTAATTTTTGGTCATTAAAAGCCTGCACTTCATTTGGAGAATCACCCAACAATGATAGAGCTAATTTTACTACCATTTTAACAGTACCTAGTGTTTAAGCCCATTTAATTAACGGGTGCTACAATATATGTCTGTCTTTCTTTCTGTCTCTCTCCCTGCCCCTATCTCTTTCTTCCTTTCTCTCTCCCTCTCGTTGTCTATCTTTCTTTCTGTCTCTCTACCAGCCCCATCTATCTTTCTTTCTATCTTTCTCCCTGCCCCGTCTATCTTTCTTTCTTTCTATCTTTCTCCCTGCCCTGTCTATCTTTCTTTCTGTCTCTCTCCCTGTCCCATCTTTTTTTCTTTCTTTCTTTTCTCTCTCCCTGCCCCGTCTATCTTTTTTCTTTCTTTCTGTCTCCCTGTCCCGTCTATCTTTTTTTTCGGTCTTTCTGTCTCCCTGCTCCATCTTTTTTTTTTTCTTTTTTTCTGTCTCCCTGCCCCATCTATCTTTTTTTCTCTTTCTCTCCCTGGCCACCTGTCTGTCTGTCTTTCTGTCTCTCTCCCTGGCCCCCTGTCTGTCTTTCTTTCTGTCTATCTCCCTGCCCGCTGTGTATTTCTTTCTGTCTATCTCCCTGGCCCCCTATCTGTCTGTCTATCAGTCTTTCTATCTTTCTTTCTCTCTCTATCTCTGCCCCCTGTCTTTCTTTCTGTCTGTCTCTCTCCCTGCCCGCTGTCTGTCTTTCTATCTGTCTCTCTCCCTTTCTTTCTGTCTCTCTCCCTGCCCGCTGTGTCTTTCTTTCTTTCTGTTGCTCTCCCTGCCCGCTGTCTATCTTTCTTTCTGTCTCTCTCCGTGCCTGCTGTCTGTCTGTCTTTATTTCTGTCTCTCTCTCTCCCTGGCCCCTTGTCTGTCTTTCTTTCTGTCTGTCTCTCTCCCTGCCTGCTGTCTGTTTGTCTGTCTTTCTGTCTGTCTGGCTCTGTTCCTGCCCCCCTCTCTGTCTGTCTTTCTTTCTGTCTGTCTGTCTGTCTCTGTTCCTGCCCGCTCTGTCTGTCTTTCTTTCTGTCTGTCTCTCTGGCCCCCTCTCTGTCTGTCTTTCGTTCTGTCAGTCTCCCTGCACGCTGTCTGTATGTCTTTCTTTTTGTCTGTCTCTCTCCCTGCCCGCTGTCTGTCTTTCTTTCTTTCTGTCTCTCTCCCTGCCCCCTGTATTTCTGTGTGTCTGTCTTTCTTGTGCGCTGAGATGCTTCAGCTCCAGCCCTCTTTTCCCACCTACCCTTAAATCACTCCTTTTGCCTCCTGCTAGTCGTTTCCACCCTCCCCAGTCTGAACAACCGCTAACCACAGTCCGGATGCTGAGCATCAGTGTGCCTGCTTCCCTGTTATTTTGTGCACTCCTTGGTCCTGTTAGATGGAGTGAGGGTGGGAGTCACCGCCATGGTGGTCGCCTCAATGCGTCGGTGCCTCCGCATGCACAGTAGAAGGAGCCAGCTTCGCTGAGGGAGGGCAATGGGGAAACCGCCGCTGGCTCCTTCTACTGCGCATGCAGAGGCACGGAAGCACTGGGACACAGAGTTTGAAGTGCACATGCGCACTAAGGGTTTTATTATAGTGGATGACATCACTGTACTAGATATGCATGGCAGAATTGGAGGCTGCTAGGAAGCTCAGAAAAGATCACAGTGAGTCGTTTTGATAATTGGACAGTAAAATACTGGCATGCTAAGCTGGCTAGAAACAGTTTGGCAACTGTTAAAGGCACGGTAAGTTTTGAGAATCCAGCCCTTTGAGGGTAGCAGATACAAAGGTAATAATCAGAAGGGGGAATAGTACTTTCTCTATGGCCATGGGCACATCTAAAATGGAATCTGCTATCTATACACATACAAGAAGTAGCCAGGAGAAAGGAGGGCTCAGTTCACCAGACGAATAGCAGTGCACTCTGGGAACTTTTCTTAAAGCAATACACTCAAGCACTCTGTTCACATGAATATAGGGACAGAACAAGAATAGCACCTATCTTTTATATAATTGCCACCACTGTCTTCATTTGGGAGATCTAAATTCAGTGCCGTCCTTTCCCTCGTAAGTCCCATCACCTTTACTCTGGGCAGAAACTGGGCCTCTTTTCCCTTGAAAAGAAGAGACTGAGAGGGGAGATGATCGAAACATTCAAGATACTGAAGGGAATAGACTTAGTAGATAAAGATAGGTTGTTCACCCTCTCCAAGTTAGAGAGAATGAGAGGGCACTCCCTAAAGTTGAAAGGGGATAGATTCCGTACAAACATAAGGAAGTTCTTCTTCACCCAGAGAGTGGTAGAAAACTGGAACGCTCTTCCGGAGTCTATTATAGGGGAAAACACCCTCCAGGTATTCAAGACAAAGTTGGACAAGTTCCTGCTAAACTGGAACGTACGCAGGTGAGGCTGGACTCATTTAGAGCACTGGTCTTTGACCTGGGGGCCGCCGTGTGAGCGGACTGCTGTGCACGATGGACCAATGGTCCCCAGCAGCGGCAATTCTTATGTTCTTATGTACTTCTTTCCCTAATATCTCTACTTCTTTCTGATTCTGCAGACAGGACATTCAAATCTACAGTACCTCTGGCAGATTGAAATCACCTAGTCACTGCATCTTCCTTTTCATTCCCAATTTGTGGATGCTTGTGTCCAGACTTGCTCAGTTTCTCCATCCTATGTGGAGGGATGTTCCATCTTCTCCTTCTTTCCATCTTCTCCTCCTTTCCCCAAGTCCCCTATCCTGCAGTTACTTTAATAGTGTTTTTCAGATATGGTGCTACTCATTCATGTATTTATCCATCTTTCTCCCTATTCAAGAGATCATTGCCCAGTATCTGTCCAGAACTCTGCATGCCTCATATTTCCCCAGTGTTGCTATGCCCACACCACCCCTGTCCTCAGGTCATTTCATTGACTCCCTATCTGTTTCTGCATAAAGTTCAAACTCCTCCTACAAGTGTTTCACTCGGCAGCTCCTCAGTATCTCTCCTCTCTCATTTAATAATAATAATAATAATAATTTATTTTCTTGTATACCGCCCAACCAGTAGTTCTGGGTGGTTCACAACAGGAAAATACTGAGACATTTCAGCACACGATATAGTTTCATAGAACACACTATCTACATACAATCTAAAATTATATAATAAAAGTAATACAATTGTTTAAAACAGTCAAGTACAATTTAAAAATTATTTAAAAAAATTAAAACATACTGTGATAAGAATAGAAACATAAGACCTCATTTAAATATATCAAAATTAATATTCTTCTTTGTCAAATAAATAGGTCTTTAATGATTTCCTGAATGTAAAGTAAGAATTAGATTGAACAATCATCGGACTTAGCCAGGAGTTCATCTTCCCAGCTTGATACTCCAAAGTCCTGTCTAAAAAGGTCTTAAAAGACAGGCCTTTGGAGTAGGGAAGATGAACTTTCCAAAATTTCTAGTTCCTTTTGTTGAGTAAGAAAGTTTCAGATAGGGGGACAAATATGAGGGAGATAATCCAAAAAGCACCTTATAACAAATGCATCCGAACTTAAAAAGCACTCTGGCCCCAAAAGGCAACCAATGCAACTTGGTATAAAAAGGACTAGCATGATCATACTTTTTAAGATTAAAAATCAGGTGAACTGCAGCATTTTGCCCCAACCGAAGTCTTAATATAATCTTTTTAGGTAACCCCAAATAAATTATATTACAATAGTCTAAAGTTGATAATACAATAGATTGAACCAGTAATCGAAAAGATTTGCTGTGAAAAATCTTTTTAATGGTTCTTAATTTTCATAAAAGCGCATAACTTTTTTAAATTAATAAATCTGTGTGTTTCCTAAAAGTTAATGTGCGATCCAAAGTAACCCCCAGAATTTTCAAATTAGACGCTATCTCGAAATTTTGGCCCTTCAATTGGATACTTTCTCTCAAACTCTGCCCCAGGAACTTTGCTCATCAGGTAAGTCTCTCTAATTTGTACCCTTCTCCTCTATGGCCAACTCCAGACTCCGTCCCTTCTACTTTGCTGCACCGTATGTCTGGAACAAACTGCTTGACTCGGTACGTTAAGCTCCAAATCTGGCAGTATTCAAATCCATGGTCAAAATCCACTTCTTTGAAGCTGTTCTCAATTCCCAAATTCCCAATCTATCTTTCATTCCCTATGTAATCCCCCATCTGAGCACTGTATATAGATGTACCTTTTTGTCCAGTTTGCCTGTCGTAACTAGATTGTATGCTCTTTAGATCAGGGACTGTCCATCCCATCTTTGGTGTAAAGAGCTGTGTATGCCTGGTAGCACTATAGAAATGATAAGTAGGAGTCGTATAGTTGTGTCCCATACATGTGACTCATTGAAACCACGTCTCTATAATAGCAACAATAAATGACCCAAATCAGCCCCTAACATTGAAGCTTACAGATCTAGAACTGTGTTTCTGACTGCTGGTGTTTGCCCTTTCCAGCTATATTTTATTGGCTCTTTCATCTTCTGTATAGCTTTTTGTCCAGTCATCTCCTCTTCATCGCTGCTGATAAATGAGTTGCTAAGATGGTTTATTTTTTAATTTTTTTCCCCACTGTTGTCATGCTTATGCTAGGGAAGACCTAGGGCCTGTTTTACAAAGCCGCGCGGCAACAGCCTCGAAGCCCTTTAAATCTCTATGGGCTTCGGGGCCGTTAACGTGCTGCAGCCGCTAGCGCGGCTTTGTAAAACAGGCCCTTAGTCTATACATAAGGTAGAATGCTTAACAGAATATGTCAACCCCATTTAGGAACAGAATTTTAAATTTTACCTCAGGCTCCAGGCCAAGGCTCTTTTGATGGTTTCTTGAATTCTGTTCTATCTGCATTACACTTCGACATTTTTGAGGTGACCTTATTCATTTGCCATGGAACAGAATATGTTTTCACAATATCACTATTGACTGGTTTTTCGTGGGTTTTTTTTTTTTTTTTTTTTGAGAAAATCACTCAGAAGGTCATGTCAACAGGTAATTAGTAGCCCTTTTTTTGGAACACAGTTGTGTTTGTTGCTAGGTAACTGGCTTGGAGGTTGACAGAATGTGATCACTGCCCCGGTCTTATTACTGTGTGAAAGAATAACAGCTATAATGTAAAACATGGACATTTTTCTCCTGATTATTTGCCAAGTTTCTGAAACTTGTGGAAGTGTGTGGGGTATTCTAATCTAATCTAACAATGTGCGAGTTGCTCTATGCCTAATTAGGTTCAAGGCGACATACAATTCAGGTGATAGACAAAAGTATAGGGGAGAAGAGGGAGAGGGTGTTGAGTCTTCTACAGGGAATAATAGCGTAGACATTGGAAGTAGAGAATGACACGGGGAAAAAATCTGTCCCCGTCACCGTCCCGTCTCCGGCCCACCATCCTCTGCACCGCCCCGTCACCGCCGATCCCTTCACCGCCCCGTCACTGTCACCGCCATCCCTTTCACCGCCCCGTCACCGCCACTGCCATCCCATTCACCGCCCCGTCACCGTCCCCGCTGCATCCATATAAGCCTTTTTCCTTTCACTCCCTCCTTCCAATTTGAGCCGGGAACACTAGCGATCGCACGGTCCCCGCGGCCACTACCTGCCTGCCCGGTCGATCCTGGTGTTTGGCCGGCTCTCTCCCTTCTCCTCACCTTGGTTTGTGGGTTTTCTTTTTCGGCAACCTGCGCGCTTTCCCAGGGAGCCGCACACGCGCGGCTGCTCAGTGTTCGATCTTCTGCTCTGCTGCAACTTCCTGTTTCCGGTTGCGTCAGAGCAGAAGATCGAGGCTGAGCAGCGGCGGGTGTGCGCGGCTCTCTGGTAGCGTGCGGGTCGCCGAGGAGGAGGATCTGCGGACTGGGGTGAGGAGAGGGGAGAGAGCTGGCTGGACACTGGAATCGATTGGGCGGGCGGGTGTGAGCTGCGGGGACCGCGCGATCCTTCATGCCTCACTGCGGGGGACAAGACCATTCACCGCCCCGCGGGCGGTGAATGGCCTTGTCCCCGTCGCCGCAGCGACTGCTAGTTTTCTTCCCCGTTTTCGGCGGGTGACCCGCGGCTAAAATGCGGTGGCCGCGGGTAAACCGCCACCGTGTCATTCTCTAATTGGAAGTACAGTTTACATTGGTTGAGGATATGATGTTCGTTGAGTTAGAACAAGCTAAGAAACTGCATGTCCCAATTAGTGTCCAGCAAAGTCATTTTATTTATTCAGTTTTCCAGGGGAGCTCAGAATGGTTTAGATGAATTTATTCAGGTACTTAACCATTTTACCCTGTCTGTCCTAGTGGGCTGACGATCTATCTAATGTACCTTGGGCAATGGGGAGAGCGGGTGACTTGACCAGGGTCACAGGGAGCAGTATGGGTTTGAACCCGTGACCTGAGGGTGCTGAGGCTGTGGCGCTAACCACTGTGTCACACTCTCCCTCTCTGAGTCTCTGCCGCCGTGATATGTGCCTCCGCGACAAATTCAATTTGAGACACGTGGGGTGGCTTGCGGCACGTGGGGCAGAAGGAGGCAGAAGAAGGAAAGTGCAACTGTTTCATTCGGCAGTTCCCGCATGCGCAGTAGAGCGTGCGGCAGTTTCACCATCGGTAGGAGCCTGTGGCGGTTTAAACATTGCCTTTCTTCCACGACGCTGCGACTCCGAAATCACTGCAGACCACCACGAAAACCGGGTAAAAGGTAAAATGAAGAGAGAAGGGCTACTGCTGGACAGGGGGACCAGGGAAGGGGTGGTGGTGGACAGCCGAGGAAAGAGAGAGACAGAAAGAAAGACAGACAGATAGACAGCGACCAAGGAGAGAGAGAGAAAGAAAGAAAGACAGGCACACACATCTATTCTAGCACCCGTTAATGTAATGGGCTTAAAAACTAGTAGATACATTGGTCTGACCCAGTAAGGTTATTCTTAGGTTCTTATGTTCCATTTAGCCCAGTAGCCCGTTCTCACGGTGGCCAATCCAGGTCACTAGTACCTGGCCAAAACCCAAAGAGTAGCAACATTCTAGAATCTCACAGTAGCATGATTCCGGAATCCCAAGTAGTAGCAACATTCCATGCTACCCATCCAGGGCAAGCAGTGGCTTCCCCCATGTCTGTCTCAATAATGTATTGGAAGGTTTGGTCATCTTTTACAAGTATGGATACTGGCATTTAAATATGTAAATGGTGTATACATGGAGATAATTATTCTAGGGGCCCTTCCACAAAAGTGCAGTAAAATCTGGGCTTAACTCATTTACAAATGGGACTTCCCATCCTAAGCCAATATTTACTGCAGCACTTTTTAAAAAAATTTGCAGGTCATATGCTAATGTTACTATTCCCATAGGAAACCTACAAAAAATTAATGCATGACCATTTACCTCCTCCTATTTGGGAAGCACTAGGTACTCCTGCATTATATTTGTTACATTACATTATGGATTTCTATTCCGCCATTACCTTGAGGATCAAGGCAGATTACAAATGAGTTAAATAAGGTGGAATACAAAAAGATATTTGGATATTTTCCAAGGGAGATGGAAAGTGTAACAGTACAATTCCAGGGAAGATAAAGAGTAGATCAGGTTTTTTCTGGTGGTCGGGGAGGTGGTGATAGGAAAGACGGAAGCTTGTGGAGTTACGTCTTTTTCAGGGATTTTTTGAAGAGTATAGTCTTTAATTCTTTTCTGAATGTTTTGGATTCTGGGGTCGTTATCAGTAGATTGGAGATTTGGTTGTCTAATTTTGCTGCTTGAATGGCTAGGAGGCCATCATATAGTTTTTTCCGTTTAACTTCTTTGATTGGCAGGTATGTGAATGGGGTGTGAGTTGTTCTATGCCTGGTTGAGGTGGTTTGGATGAGGCGGTTGTTCAGGTAGGTTGGGCTGTCTCCGTTTATAGTTTTGTAAAGTAGACAGTAGAATTTGAAAAGGATTCTTGCTTGTTATCTAATAAGCATGTGTTAATCATAGCATTTTAGCTGGATAACACTGTCCCAGCAATTTTCCCTCGTCAAAACATTTCTTTTTAAGTCAGTAATAAGTACTTAGCGCACACATACAAGCAAAACACTTCAAAATGCTTTAATGAGTTTCTCCAGTACCCATTCTTACACTGCTTTTTAACATATTTATCAATGATCTAGAGATGGGAATAACTAATGAGATAATTAAATTTGTTGACACAAAGTTGTTCAAAGTTGTTAAATCGCAAGAGGATTGTAAAAAATTGCAAGAGGACCTCGGGAGACTGGGAGAATGGGCGTCAACATGGCAGATGTGAGCAAGTGCAAAGTGATGTATGCATGAAAAGAGGACCCTGAACTATAGTTACGTGATGCAGGGTTTCACGTTAAGAGTCATTGCCCAGGAAAAGGATCTAGGTGTCAAGGATACATTGAAACTCTCAGTTTAATGTGCGGTGGTGTCTAAGAAAGTAAATAGAATGTTAGGAATTATCAGGAAAAGAATGGAAAACAAAGATGAAAATGTTGCATTGCTCTATGGTACGGCTGTGACTTGAATACTATGTGCAATTCTGGTCATCGTATCTCATAAAAGATATAGTGGAATTAGGAAAGGTACAGAGAAGGGCAACAAAAAAAATAAAAGTGATGGGACGACTTCCCTATGAGGAAAGGCTTAAGTGGCTAGGGATCTTCAGCTTGAAGAAGAGATGGCTCAGGCGAGATACGATAGAGGTCTATAAAATATTGAGTGGAGTGGAAAGGGTAGATGTGAATTGTTTGTTTATTCTTTCCAAACATACTATGACTAGGGGGCATGCGATGAAGCTACTAAGTAATAGATTTAAAACAGACCAGTGAAAATATTTCTTCACACATGAAATTAAACTCTGAAATTTGTTGTCGGAAAATATGTTGAAATCAGTTGGCTTAGCAGGGTTTATAAAAGGTTTGGATAATTTCCTAAACGAGATGTCCATAGGCCATTATTGAGATGGCTTGGATAAATTCATTACATTACATTATATTGGTGTCTTCTATCCCGCCAATACTTTTCAGTTCTAGGTGGTTTACAGCAAGAGTGGCCTGGGCATTCCCATGGTTAATAGATGTAGTACACCGATGAAAACAAAAACAAAAAACTGTGGATACAGATGTTCTGGAAATAATTTATTAAACACTGACATATAAAAACATGAAAATTCAATTTAAAAAGTACAATGATAAAAAAGTACAGTGATAGAAATCCAACCGGACCCTACATGGTCTGTGTTTCGGCGAATGCGCCTTCCTCAGGGGTCCAATGGTTTGCAAACTCACATATAAAGAATTGGACTGAAAACAGTCTATTGTCTTTAAACATGTGAGCAAAGAACATCGCAGACAAGCTGAAGTAACAAAAAAATGCTAAGATGTAGTATGCATCGGGATCTGTGGAGGGTCGATCAGGTTTAATTAGATCATTTGACAAATTTCTTGAATAGAAAAGTTTTAAGTTCTTTCCTGAAAGTTTTGTAGTTGGGCATCGTAGTGAGCAGATTGGACAGGTGGCGGTCTAGTTTCGCTGCTCTGGTGGCTAATAGTCTCTTATATATTTATTTGCTTTATATGCCTTTGATTGGGGGGTGGGTAAAGTGTGCATGAGTTCTCCTTGGTCTAGATGTGTTTTTCCTGATTCTCTGCTTATTCCTAGGATAAGCAATATAGAATCTGTTTTACCACTTGGGATGTAGCTAGGTACTTGGAGAGACCCCCCCCAGGAAAGAGACTTGGGAGTATGGGTCGACAAGTCAATGAATCTGTCTGTGCAATGCGTCGCGGCGGCGCAAAGGGCGAACAGAATGCTGGGAATGATTAAGAAGGGCATCACAAACAGATCGGAGAAGGTTATCATGCCGCTGCACCGGGCCATGAGGCGGTAGCGGCTAGCGTGGCCGGCAAATTAGCACGCGCTATTATGCATGTTAAATCGCTAACGCGGCTTCGTAAAAGGAGCCCTTAGCTTATAGTCCCGATGGGGGCCAAATCCGTTTCACTTTAACTGGTTTCTTCAGGGAAAGTGCTAGGATAAGTGCCGATCCCAACTAATAGATTGCTGCTCAATCTTCTACAAATGAAAGAAAAACACTGTGATATCAAAGCCAATTTTAAAAGATTCAGTTGTAGTACATGAAAAGGTTCAGATCCCAATATTGCCTTACACACATACTCTGTCGTCTCTGGTACCGATGCAAAAAAGGGGGGGAGGGCATCTCATTAGGAAGAAAAGAACACACATGCAGACTATTACATGGCAAAAGAGATGTGTCTTTATTCAGACCCACATCACATATTTATATTCCCCCCTTTGTACATGCCCAGTCACAAGCTAATAATGGGTGTAGCTTATGAGGAAAGATAAGTTTCGTTTCTCATGAAAGCAGGGAGGGGGGAGGGAAATTCCACAGCCAGTAGTCATAGTTACAGATAACAAAAAGAGACAATGTTTTTGTGTGATTTCTTGCATAGCAAAATAAGCTTATAAAGAATATACCCTTACAATCCCCCCTTACTTCATGAAGATGACATCATAAGTGTACAGCAGCAGCGTGGAGGGAAAGGTACTCTTGCTAAAGTGTCTGAGATCACATATATATATATATAAAACCTTGGAAAAGAAATATAAATAATAAATAATTCCTTCACATATGCAAATCACCAAGAGCAGCAAATATAGACATGGAGGGGGGGGGATCAAAGCTGCCGGGAAGGTTGGGGGTCTTTGGTAGGGACCAGTAGGTACTAGTCAGGGCTACAGTAGAGCGATGAACAGCAGAGTTGACTATATCATGGAATTACAGGAACCAGGCAAGGCAGGCAGCCAAGAACAAAAGAGTCAGTCAGCAGGGAGGCCACACCAGGTTCAGAGAAGAACATGATTCTCCGAGTTCTAAGATTCAGCTTGGGCTCCCTCCTGCTGGTAATCGCGGGGGTTCGGGGTGTATGTGTTTCCTTCTGGCAGGAGGGCTTGGGCTCCTTCCTGCCAATGAGCTATGCGGAGGGAGGGGTGTTCTTTGGCAGGAGAGATTGGGCATCTCTCCTGCTGGTAACTACGCGGGTGTTCGGGGGTGTTTTTTGTCCGGGAGGAGAGATTGGGCATCTCTCCTGCTGGGGAAGTTAGGAGGGATCGTGATCGTGGGTGGGGGGCAGTGATTGGGGGAGAGGGGCAGTTCCAATTGTTTATGACAGACGCCAGTTTAAAAATCCTGCTTTTAAACAATGGATTGGCCCCTCCTTTGCCTAAAAGGTCTTGTTTTGGCATTTGGGACTTGGGCATTTTTGCTCTATAATGGGGGGGGGGGTTCCTCCCCCTCCACAACTCGAACGTCAACTGTTCTAAGTAAAGTGAAGGGGTTCCCCCACACACACACCCTCGGAGCGCTTTAACATAGTGTTTTAATCTAGTGCACTGACATGCTGCACACGATTGTCTGCCCGACATTATTTAGTCTATGTAACTTTCCCTTCTGCCTTCTTTCTGCATCTAGGGACTTAGGCCAAAAGGGATCTTAGACGTTTCTTTTGATTATGCCTCTCTAGGCATCTAATAAGGCACAATTAGCTATGTATAATATACTATGGCAAGTTAAATGTAGTGGGAATACAATTGTATTTATTATTTCTTACACTAGGGGACTGTCTTGAAAAAGCCAGTATGGCGAACTATGTCGGCAGACGTTCCAAGCCGACAAAGTTGAAGCAGAAGCTGAAGTCATAAAAAAGATAAGTGCTTCAGCTAAAACTGTTTGAAGAGGTTAAACTAATGTATTTAACTTATTACTATATATTTAAAACCTAAAAAATACAAAGTAGGAAATAGTAGGAAATCAGCTTAAGGATTGATGACGATTTAGCAGCTCTTCAAAGATACTGTTGAAGACTACTGCATTTATTTCCGAAGATCCTTAAAGCATTTAAAGTATATGCATTGAGGTTAGTAATATTGCATATATTGATTATTAGTTATTTCCAAAGTATGCACACTATTATTGATGTATGACAATCACAAAATGTGTTTTTTCTGTTCGTTTTCATTTCGTAATGACTTGCAACAACCAGCGATGTAGCCAGGGACGTTGGAGCCTGGGGCGGTGACACCCAGCATCGCTGCACCGTATGCCCCTCCCCTGTTCTTCCCCACTTAAGCACCTCCCCGCCCCATCATACCTCTTGAAATGTTCACCGGCGTGAGCTGTATCTTCTACCTGCTGCTCACACAGGGCTTGACTCCCTTCTGATGTCATTTCCTGGTCCTGCGACCAGGAAGTGACGACATAAGGGAGCCGAGGCTGGCACGAGGTACTTGGGAGGGGGGCAGAGAGGAGGAGGGGCACTGGTGTAGGGTTACCAGATGTCTGGATTTCCACGGACATGTCCTCCTTTTAAGGACACGTCCGGGGGGGGAGGGGGTCCGTACAGCTTTTCAAAACCCGGCACTAAGGGGCAGAGATGGGGCGGGTCTAGGGGGTCTGGATTTTACAGTCGTAAAATCTGGCAACCCTACACTGGTGCCCCTGTGAAGACAGTACCTAGAATGTTTTGCACTCCCTTGTGTCTCCCTCCTTCCTTACTACTCCATAAATATGTCATTGTCTGTGCCACTGCAATGGACAGACCCTCCCTAGAACTCTGCTAATGTGTAGTTTTTGTAACAGTCTGTCTTGTTCTGTTTTCGTGCTAGAAGTTGTGTTACGTATGCAGCCAGTGTGCTTTTGGCAGCGTTTGGGTTACTTTGTAGAATGCCTGATAATGAGATAAAATGGTTTTCAATTAAACTGTACCTATTAATCCTCCTTTGAGACTTTGAATTGTTTCCTTCATTCTTTTCAAAAGCTCATTTGTCTTCTCTGCTTGTCTTGCATAGATTTAGAAGTGAATTTTATAAGCCCTGGGTGCCATTTGCTCTTACAAAAAGAGGTTAATATATGTAAATTGACATATAAGTTGCAATTTTATTAATTCATTTATCTATTTATTTACTTACAATGACATGCCACCCTGATCCAAAGGGGGAAAAAAAAATAAAAAAAAACTATTTTAGGCAAATTACAGCACGTATAAAAATAACATTATTACAGTACAATATTCAAAGAAATCAATGCATAAAATAAAAAAAAGTTTATAAAAAAAAATCAAAACTAATATCCTCCTCCAGTGTGCTATTAAAAATAAGTTTTTACTTTTTCCCTATACATCAGGAGTATAGACTGATCTCAACGCTTTCAAGGCAGAAAATTCCACAACATTCAGCCCTGCAGTGAGAAGCCTGGTGGTTAGAGTAGCTGCCTCAGCACCCTGTGGTTTTAAGTTCAGTTCTCACTATAGCACCTTGTGACCTTCGACAAGTCACTTACCACTTCATTGCCCCAGGCCAGGGCCGCCATCTAGGGCAGTACTACCAGTCCTGCATTCAGGGGCCCGGAGCTGACAGGGGGCCCGGGCTCCCCCAGGGTCCTCCTAGGCCACCATAGCACAAATTCCTGTATTATGCTTCTGCTGTGCACAACAATAAACACTGCTGTCATACTTTTTTTTTTGCCGATTTCCTGATAGCACCCCCCCCCCGGACAAAAGTGTGGGGGGGGAAGGGGTGCTTGGGGGGGCCCAATAGGATTGCTCAGTAAGGGGCCCAGAAATTTCTGATGGCGGCCCTGCCCCAGGCACAAAATAAGTACCTCTCTAAAGTATGTAAGCTGCTTTGATTGTAACCACATAGGCCTAGATTTACTAAAGGTAGTGGAGTCAATCGCTGTTGGCCTATTCCTGGCTGATGTTAAAAAACACGTCGGTAAGAGGATTTAACCAAGAAAAGCTAAGCTAAGTCACATTTATATAAGAAAAAGCATAAAACTCATCTAAAAATAATTAAAGCAAATCAAATGAATGTCAGTCAAGCAACACTTTTAGATAGATGTTGCTGGGATTAATGAGGATTTATACCGTTACGAGTTAAGATTGCTCGAGCGGTGGTCTGAGGATCCCCATAAACATCAGTGATTCTCGATTTTTTTTTTGAAAATTGTCCCCTTTTATCAAGCCACGTTAGGGTTTTTTTTTTATCGCCAGCCACAGCGGTAATTCTAGGAATTCTGTGAGCATCAGAGGTTTTACCCCAGCGGCCGGTGATAAAAAAAATACCCTAACGTGGCTTGATAAAAAAAAAAAAGGCCTATATAAATACACATTAAAAAATGGTGGCTAAAATAAATGTAAATCATTAAAAACTTACCCCCCCCTCCCCCTTTTTACAAAGTCATGATAGGATTTTTTATCACTGGCCGTGGTGGTATTAGAATTCCTATGAGCGTTGGAGTTAATGCCAAAGCCGGCAATAAAAAAGACTCATGCGGCTTCATAAAAGGAGGGTAGGGGGTTAATAATACAAAAGCCCACTTAATAAAAATTTAAACTAACATATATAATTCATCCAAAGATACAGCCATAGATAGGTACATACCATAATGTGGTTGTATCATAATTAGTAGATAATGATCCAAGATACTTAAAATATAGAAGTGCCACAATGTAAAACCTTTATTGTTAGCTTTAAAATGAATAAAGACACTAAAAAAAAAAGAATGTTATATATTGTGACCAGGTGCGGCCAAGCTGGGCTCAGCAAGTGGCCTAACCAAGTGTACACCAACCTCGGCCGAGCGGTTTGCGAGGTTGTTTTGGTAGCCTTAATAAAGAGTTCAAAAACTCTGGGTGCAATTTTCTTGGGTACGGTTGATTATTTCACCAGCATAAACAAGTGTCAAATAAATTCTCAAGTTTGTATCACCCTGTGCTTAAGTCCAGCATTCACAAACCAAATCAAACAATCACAGTTTAAGCCAAAAATATGCCAAAATACAAAAGCCTTATTTTAACAAAAATGAAAGCTTTTCTTCAGCCAGGCAAAACTCCCTTGGCATTAGGCTTAATGCCCCAAGGATGGGATCCTCTCCAAATAATTTCCCTCTATGGATCAGCTTGGAAAGATCCCTTCCCCAGATCTCAAACAAAATGGCTGCCTGTGGCTTGTAATTTAAAGTTCAAACAAAAGCTTCACTTTCTCAATAATCTCGAGCCAATTTCTTTTCATGCAACCTCTTTTATCAATGGCCTTCAGCTTACTTCCATGCCTTTTAGGCTAGGCAAATCAGTTCCCTCTGTCTCCATGTCAGAGGAACTTTCACTATCAGCCATTTCAAAATTTGGCACAAAAACAGTATTGTCATTAACATTGCTCTCTTCCTCACAAACTTCTACCTCTGTTTGCTGCCATGGTGAGGCCTGCTGCATTCTGTCTCTCATAGGCTCTATGCTGCCTTCTTTCTACTGTGTGGCTTTGGGTCTGGACTGGAACTGTTTCTGTGTGAAAGTTACTCCCTTTTCTTTCACTGCAGTGTGCTCATTAGCCCTTACTGCAGGTGTGTTAGAGTAGCTTGCCCTCTGAAGCCTTCTAATATGGCCTGAACCAGTATCAAACTGATTGGGTATGGCTTATATTCCATCCCTGCTTCTCCCCTTCCCTCGCCCTGTGGCTGCTGGGACAGGTAGTCTTCCTGGCTGTTTCCTTACAGCTGGCTTGGATAAAGCTAAACCAGTGCCGGATGCTTTAAGCATAGCTTGAAGAGGTTTAAATATGGGAAGGCTTGGCTTTTGAATATTCCTAGGGGCTGCTTTGGGAGTTAAATTAGCAGGTTTAGGAATACTTTTAATGTTTTAACTTTACCTTCCTCTTTTGGCAAGGCTTCCTCACTAGGAACATGGGCAGCCCTGTGGCAATATATATATATTTATAAAAACTCAAGCAGACAAGGACAAAAATATTATTATATAAATATTAAATTAAGCAGCAATCTCTTATGGAACCACTAATGAGTCAAAATAGATGTCCTTATAATGTTTATTTTATTTAAAATATTTATCTGCCTAAAACCTAGGTGGTTTACAATAAAGCATTCATCAATTGAACAAACAAACAAACATGATTATGATTCTATTGAGAAGGTGACAATGAGTGACAGTGCGTAGCTATTAAAACTGCATTAGAGCGCACCTGGGTATTGAGAAAGAATAACATAGAGGAATGGAGCGGATTAACGAAATCACAACACTGACGGTTGCAGAGGCTGAACCGTAAATGCCAGAGAGGGAAAAAAAAGATAGTAATTAAAACCGTGTTAGAGCTCACCAGGACATCAGAAAAAAAAATGCCTGAATGAATGGAGCTGATGGGGAGGGTGGGAGGGTCATGCTTCCATTCCTCCAGTGGCTTATCTGGCCAGTTTGGGCATCCTTTTGGTGCTTATTAATTTTTAAAAAACATTTATTGTACTTCATCTATTAAACTCAATAAAAATTTTTGAACTAAAAAAAACACAAAAAAACAGAGCTAGCCCTAAATGGCCAAATTGAGCCCTGGATGTTTTCTAAAATGATTAAACAGCAATAAACAATAATCCAGTTATCATTCCTAATCAATTATAGGTTTATTTGTTTTTAGTAGATTCTCAGTGGGCTCTTCATTTGCCTTTCTTGGTTATGCAACAAATCGCATGAACCTCAATAGTCATAGGATCAATTTTCAATTATTAATGTAAACAGTAAACAATTCTTAGCATCAAACAGCATTTATCTCATTGAAATTTTCTTTCAGGGAGCGCCTCTACTGACATATCCCGGTTTCTTTATTTTTAATTCTTTATTTATTTTTAAAACTTTCAATAAGTGCAATATAAGATAAAATCAATTTCCACTTTAAACATCACTTAATATTCTATCAAAATCTACTTTACATCAAGGGCTCCTTTTACAAAGGGGCGCTAGCATTTTTAACGCACGCACCGGATTAGCGCGCGCTATGGCGCATGCTACCTGAAAATCTATCGCCTGCTCAAAAGGAGGCAGTTGCGGCTAGCACGCGGGGCAATTTAGCGCACGCTATTCCGTGCGTTAAGGTCCTAGCGCGGCTTTGTAAAAGGAGCCCTAAATATCTCTCCCCCCTTACCCAACAATTGTCCTTAAGCATAAGATGATATTAAGTAACCCCCACCCCACCCCCACCCCAACTTGGACGTGTATGTGGAAAGGGAAAAAGTCACATTCAATCGTTACAATATTTTGTTAATGGCTCCCAAACATCCCTAAATTTTTTGAAATGCCCCTGCTGCATGACTATCACACGCTCCATTTTAAAGATGTGGCATAAAGAATTCCACCGAAAAGTATAACAGCCGGTCCCAATTTTTCCACTTTTTCATAATATGCTGAATGGCAAGCCCTGTCATAATGAGTAAAAGTTTGTTATTATTAGAAGAGATTTGGCTCTTAGCTGTCATTGATGTACCAAATAATACAGTATCATACGATAATGCCACCGGATTTTCCAGTAAATTATTCATTTGACCCCCAAATGGATTTCCAAAAACGAAATATTAATGGACAATAGAATAGTACATGATCTAATGTCCCAGCTTCAAGATAGCACTAATAGAAACCCTAATTGGATCGTAGCCAATAAAAATTATTCTGATTCCAGCTTCAAGATGACAGTGCCAGCATCTATTCAATAATTTTTCTTCAGGGTTGAGGCTCCCAATATCATAAGTATCATGCTCTTCTCAAAGAGAGTTGCTTCGCTCCACAGATTTTTATTCTTTGAAAATGATTATATACAAAAAAAAAAAAGTCCTTGTCCCACCCAAAATATACTTCTTACACGCTCCCTTGAGATTTAGATGAACTGCAAACAAACTGCAGAGAAATCCATCTAGAAAATAGGTTTAAAAAATAGCAATTTTTGTTGGTTTGGCGAGAAAAACATCCATCTGGCACTTTATGCCACTTTTTGGATGTTTTTCTCCTTTGAAAATGAGTCCCATAGGGGTAGATCAGGTGGTAGATGCCTATAGGGGATGCTCTATGGGAAATGAGGCCTAATCAGGAGGCTTCAGATTACCCAAAATACTGCCTTTCATGCCAAAAAATTTGATCACGTCACCCCCACTTCTGAAAAAGGCACACTGGTTACCCATTTCCCACCGAATAACGTTTACGGTACCTTTTTCTCACTGGCAAGGTATTATCTAACCATTCACCCACTTTCATTGAAAGACCTTTGGTTCCATATGTTACTTCCAGACCACTTCGGTCGACCCAGCTATCCCTCCATTCGGCAAATATTTTATGCCACGACCCGAAAAACAATTTTTACAGCGGTAGCCCCAAGGTTATGGAACTCACTGCCACTTATACTGAGACAAGAATCTAATTTGTATAAATTCAAATCAATGCTTAAAACTTCTCTCTTTAAAGAGGCGTATATCCAGAGCGTAACATACAATTCGCAATATGCCCTATTTGTTCTTTCCCTCCACACCACTTTTTTTTTAAATTTTTTAAAGCAATGTAATCCTATCCTTTTTCCATTTTGTAGCCGGTGTAGTTGTCTATGTGATTTGTCTAAAAGTGTATTGGTGTATGTAATACCCCCTACTTTATTGTTTTTAAAATTTTTACCATTGTATGATGTAAACCGCTTAGGCATATAGGGGTCCTTTTACTAAGGCATGCTAACTGATTTAGCGCATGCTAATCAATTTAGCGTGCGGTAAATGCTAAGGCACCCATTATATTCTAAATTGATTATCGCACGCTAAATCGGTTAGCGCACCTTAGTAAAAGGACCCCATGAAGCGATATATCAAGCATTAATAAGAACATAAGAACTGCCATCTCTGGATCAGACCTTCGGTCCATCTAGCCCGGCGATCTGCACATGCGGAGGCCCAGGCAGGTGTACACCTGGCGTAATTTTAGTCACCCATATCCCTCTAGGCTCTCTTGTAAGGAGATGTGCATCTAGTTTGCTTTTAAATCCTAGAATCCACAATAACCTCCTCTGGGAGACCATTCCAGGTGTCCACCACCCGCTTCATGAAGCAGAACTTCCTGATATTTATCTTGGACTTGTCTCCCCCTTAGCTTCAGTCCATGTCCTCTTGTCCGTGTCACATTGGACATTGTAAATAATTGTTTTTCCTGCTCTATTTTGTCGATTCCTTTCAGTATTTTGAAAGTCTCGATCATATCCCCTCGCAGTCTCCTTTTCTCAAGGGAGAACAATCCCAGTCTCTTAAGTCGTTCCTCGTATTCCAAGTTCTCCATACCTTTTATTAGCTTCGTTGCTCGTCTCTGCACCCTCTCCAGCAGTTTTATATCCTTCTTTAGGTTGGGAGACCAATGTTGGACACAGAATTCCAAGTGTGGTCTGACCATTGCCCTATAAAGTGGCATTATAACTTTCTCCGATCTACTCGTGATTCCCTTCTTTATCATGCCTAACATTCTATTTGCTTTCTTTGCTGCTGCCGCGCATTGTGCCAACGGTTTCAGGGTCCTATCTATCAGTACACCCAGGTCCTTTTCTTGTTTGCTCTTACCCAGAGTTGCACCTGACATTTTATACTCGTGTTCCTTGTTCTTTCTGCCTAAATGCATTATTAAATAAGATGGGCCCAAGTACCGATCCCTGGGCCACACCGCTAGTCACTTTCTCCCAGTCTGAGAACTTCCCATTTATGCCCACTCTCTGCTTTCTGTTCTTCAGGGATATCTATTAAGGAGGGTGGGAAAAGAGTAGTCTGCTATTAATTAAGCTTCAGTACCTTTAACATTAGCCAGCGAGCACCAAGTTGCATGTTAGATGGACATGCCCCTGGGCAGGAAAATGGCGGTCCGATTTGAACTGGCTTTATTTTCCATGAATAACATGGCTTACAGCAGTGTTTCTCAACTCGGTCCTGGAGTACCCCCTTGCCAGTCAGGTTTTCAGGATATCCACAATGAATATGCATAAACTTGATTTGCATACACTGCCTCCATTATATGCAAATTCCTTTCATGCATATTCATTGTGGCTATCCTGAAAACCTGACTGGCAAGTGGGTACTCTAGGACTGAGTTTAGAAATACTGGCTTGCAGTGTCAACACAAGTGGATCGATTTTTCACTCCGTCAAAATTTACAAAGACTAGGGGAAACTCGATGAAGTTACATGGAAATACTTTTAAAACCAATAGGAGGAAATATTTTTTCACTCAGAGAATAGTTAAGCTCTGGAACACATTGCCAGAGGTTGTGGTGAGAGCAGATAGCATAGCTGGTTTTAAGAAATGTTTGGACAAGTTCCTGGAGGAAAAGTCCATAGTCTGTTATTGAGAAAGACATGGGAGAAGCCACTGTTTGCCCTGGATCGGAAGCATGGAATATTGCTACTCCTTGGGTTTTGGCCAGGTACTAGTGACCTGGATTAGCCACCGTGAGAACAGGCTACTGGGCTTGATGGACCATTGGTCTGACCCAGTATGGCTATTCTTATGTTCTTACATTATTTAGTTTGCATAATGCACAAAATACTTCATGGCCTTCTACCACAAGATTGCGTGAAATATTTTTTATAAACTTCTACCAGAGATAAGTGTGTCATTGATCACCATTGTCAACATATGACTTTTTTGAAACATATTTTTGAATTTTGTTTAATCATATATTTTTTTGAATTATTTGTTTAATTATATATTTTTGAACTACCGGTATATTTTTTCAGCAATTTTTTTCATTTTCATTGTATTTTGGACTCTTCTTATGGCCTTTTATATTAACCTATTTCAATGTTGAGCATATTATATTAAAAAAATTTAAGAAGCCATATGATATGAGCATGTTGACAAAATGAGGTAAGTGCTCTAATTGACTATTTCAATGTGTTATTCACTGATATCTCCTTATCTATAATAATAAAATGCTAAGCGCGCATGCATACTCTTACCGCGTGCTTCCCTGATCCCTGATCTGTCGGGCTGTGGCGGTACGAGTGTGCATGCGCGCCAGACAAGCCTCCCTGCTCTCCACCTCACACCGCTGCAGAAACGGCCCCACACTCGCGGCTCGGCTTCAGGCTCACTTAATCCCTTGCCGCCCCCCCACTTTCCCTTCCCGTGATCCAACTGGCTCCCTTAGTCTCTTCCCGCACCCCCCTTCCCTTCCTGTGATCCGACCGGCTCCCTTAGTCCCTTCCCGCCTCTTCCCTTCCCGCGGTCCCGACAAACCTGCGACTCCAGCAGCGTCTGCAGCACTCTACACACACTGCTTCAGGGCCTTCTACTGCCCTGATTTATTCTGGCACGTCCCTGATGACATCCTCAGAGACATGGCAGAGCAAATCAGGGCAGTAGAGGGCCCCGAAGCAGTGTGTGTAAAGTGCTGCAGACCCTGCTGGAGTCGTAGGTTTGTTGGGACCGCGGGAAGGGAAGAGGGGTGGAAAGGGACTAAGGGAGCCGGCCAGACCGCGAGAAGGGAAAGGGGGGGGTAGGGGAAACGCTGCTGCTGCACAGGGAAGTAGTGGGGGGGAGGGAAATGGAGGGGGCTGCTACACAGGGAAGTGGGGGGAGATAAATGCTGCTGCATAGGAGGCAGGGAGAGAGACAGACAGACAGATAGATAGAAAGAATGAAAGACAGACAGTGGGAGGAAGGCAGACAGAAAGAAAAGAAGAAAGACACAGGGACAGGGAGAGACACAGAAAGACAGACAGACAAAAGGGACCAGGGAGAGAGACAGACAGAAAGAAAGACAGCGGGAGGGAGAGAGAGACAGAAATAAAGAAAGACAGACATATATTCTAGCACCCATTAATGTAAGGGGCTAAAATACTAGTATTAATAATAATAAGAATAATACAACAATCTATATATCAGTTCTTTTTGGAGGAGTCTTTGATCCAATGAGGTTGTAGGGTGAGAACTATATTGTTTATTCTCATTATTATGCAGCCCATGTTCCTTAAACTAACATGTGATATATAAAATAATATACTATTAAACATCACAGGGTGGATTCCTCACTGTGTGTGTTGCCATGAGTCAGTGGCCGCCTCGGTGGCATCATCTATCCATCCATATGTGCATTATTCTCTTAGCACACAGTAACTATCCCCCCTTATTTGCAGTTGTTCCTAGGGAGATCATTTATTACTAAAAGAATGAAATAATAGATTTTGGAGGACACAATAAACTTAAAAAGATTTTCATACAATTGTACGAGGCCTCTCCTTTTTCTCCTTGAGTTCAATTATTGGAATCCTAAGGAGTCTTATAAAGAGATAAAGCAGATTATTTTTAACACCTGTGTAAGCTGTTTGACGAAGGAGAACATGGTCACCTTATTTCTATTATAGTATTTCCATTTCAGCATGACTCATTTGCTCCATCTTCTGTTTTCTGTATTTACTGCAGTCTCTGAAAGATGGTCCATTAACTACATCTTACATCAAATTTGAATTTATTTTTTTTCTTCATGGAGAGGGATGTAGGCCAGGAATAGATTACCAATGGAATTAGCAAAAGGGTGACAGGATTCAGACACGAATAGGTCAGATGTAAAAGTGCATAGATAAATCAGAGAGACAGCCAGAGATTTTGTAAGGTCTTCAATGGTACAATAAGCAAGAGAAATGACCAGACTGGTAGGCCAAGAGGTCATTGTGAGCAACTGTTTTGTTACTATTGAGATTCAAGTTGATGTGAAAATAAAATGGCATGCTTACAAGGATCCCAGTTAGAATTTGGCCATAGGACATTCCAATCAGAATTATTATTAGATATATCTTTTTATATAGCAAGTTTAATTATCCTTCTTTAGCAATGGTTGATACCTTATGGCATCACCATTGGAGTCAGGTGGCAGAACATAAGAACATAAGAATTGTCGCTGCTGGGTAAGACCAGTGGTCCATCATGCCCAGCAGTCCGCTCACACGGCGGCCCTCTGGTCAAAGACCAGCGCCCTAACCGAGACTAGCCCTACCAGCGCCCGTTCTTGTTCAGCAGGAAATTGTCTAACTTTGTCTTGAATCCTTGGAGGGTGATTTCCCCTATGACAGACTCCGGAAGAGCGTTCCAGCTTTCTACTCTCTGGGTGAAGAAGAACTTCCTTACATTTGTACGGAATCTATCCCCTTTTAACTTTAGAGAGTGCCCTCTCGTTCTCTTTACCTTGAAAAGGGTGAACAACCTGCCCTTATCTACTAAGTCTATCCCCTTCAGTATTTTGAATGTTTCGATCATGTCCCCTCTCAATCTCCTCTGTTTGAGGGAGAAGAGGCCCAGTTTCTCTAATCTCTCACTGTACAGCAGCTCCTCCAACCCCTTACCCATCTTAGTCGCTCTTCTCTGGACCCTTTCGAGTAGTACCGTGTCCTTCTTCATGTACGGCGCCCCTCTATATTCAACAGCATTCATTTTTCTTGTCAGAAAGTCGAAAGAAGATTGTCCTGTATTTGTCTCTAACCATAGGAACATGTCTAATAATCAGTGGTTTGAAAGAAGTTAGTGCACAATCATAGTTATACTTATTGCTTGGCCTTGACCCTTACTACACACTAACTC
Organism: Geotrypetes seraphini; assembly: GCF_902459505.1. NCBI lineage: Eukaryota > Metazoa > Chordata > Amphibia > Gymnophiona > Dermophiidae > Geotrypetes > Geotrypetes seraphini. Next base: position 35,358,004 of record NC_047086.1, on the reverse strand, counting down.
ACGCTTGTCATTGAAGGGATAGGAGAAAGAGTGGCAAATGGATGGGTTATAAGTGTGCATGGCTGGACAATCCAGGTCTTATATCAAAGACACTTCTGATTTTCTTCACAAATTGGAAAGCATTGATCATCTTCCCTCTGAGATGTATTTAGTCACATTGGATGTGGTATCCCTCAATACTAGCATACCCCAGACTGAGGCCTTACAGATTGTAGAGTCCACTCATAATAAACGTGACCCTTCCAGCAGAGTTTCCACTGTATTTTTGATGGACCTAGCATTTTTGGTTCTCACAAAAAACTATTTCAGATTCAATAATGACTTTTACCAACAAAATCAGGGGGTCGCCAAGGGTACCACGGCTGCCCCCAGCATAGCTAATCAGTTCATGTCTCATTTTGAAGAACAGTTTTTATAGTCTCACTCCTTTTTTGAACATATTGTCTGCTGGCTACGGTTCATAGACGACATCTTTTTTATTTGGACCTCCACTGAAGAACAACTAACAACTTTTGTATCTTGGATTAATTCTTTAACTACGTGTCTACGTTTTACCCATACTAGCCACAAACAACATATCACCTTTTTAGATACTATGGTCATGGTCCAAGGGGGCAACCTTTCTACTAAGGTCCATCATAAAAACACAGAGTGAAATTTTTTTGTCTTACTCCAGCTGTCATCCCAAATGCTTAAAAGCGGCCATTCCCATCAGCCAATTTTTACAGGCCAGGAGAATTTGCACTACCAATGCAGATTTTAAATTAGAAACTAATATCCTATGGGATAAATTTCTTAAAATCAGTGATTCGAAAAACCTATTTACGAGCACGACATGCTAACCAAGACCTTCTGCTTACCCAGACAAGTAAAGAAACATCCTCTAATTAAGTCTGTGCTATTTCTCATTCTACTCAATCTGCAGCCGTGGCTCGTAGCATACAAAATCATTGGCATGTTCTCCAATTACATCCAGTATTTAAAGATAATCCCTGCATTGCATTTATACGGGGCAAGAATTTGTCCGAACACTTGGTCTCTTCTGATTTTCGTGTGAAATTTCATTCTCCCGGGGACAGAGGCTTGTGGCCATTGTACTTTGTGTGATACTTCCCATCGGGGGGATTCATGGACTCATCCTACTTCGGGGCAGATTTACCATCTTAAATCTTGTGATTCCATCTTTGTGGTTTATGTGATATCCTGACCCTGCACTCTCATTTATGTAGGCTGCACAACTAGGGCAGTGAAAGTTAGGCTTATTGAGCACCGTAGTTGCGTTAATACAGGCAAACAAAAAGCTCCTATGGTGTCTCATAATTCTAAATACCATCATTCCTTTGCCCAACTTAAATGGTATATTCTGGAACAACTTCCTAGTACCTTCAGTGGGGACAAAAGTACTTACCTGTTACAAAGAGAAAACTTTTGGATTTTCCAGCTGAAAGCGTTTTTCCCATATGGACTACATGAAAATGTAGACAAGTGTTTTACAAAGTGCATTGTTGTTTTCTTCCACTCTGTTCCAGGATCGTTTTTGAACGCTTTGATTTTGTTCTTCCCTTTTTTTTGTTTTATGGTATTTTTTTGAGATTCGCCTTTTTTCAAAATAACTTTATGTGATATACATCTTCACGTTTTTGTGCGTTGCCATGGGCGGGGCTCCTGGTTGTTTAAAAACTTCCTGGACGCCATCATGCCTCTGCCTTTAGCCTTAGCGTGATTGTGCCGCTGTCAGGATGGCCACCAGAATGGTCTCAGGGCTTAAAGGTCTCTCGTACGAAGCAAGACTAAACAATTTGCAGCTCTACACTCTCGAGGAACGCAGGGAGAGGGGAGACATGATTGAGACGTTTAAATACGTCACCGGACGTATAGAAGTGGAAGACAACATTTTCCTTCTCAGAGGCCCCTCAACCACAAGGGGGCACCCGCTCAAACTCAAGGGCGGAAAATTTCACGGCGACACCAGGAAGTACTTCTTCACAGAGAGAGTGATTGAGCAATGGAACAAGCTTCCAGTACAGGTAATCGAGGCCAGCAGCGTGCCAGATTTTAAGAATAAATGGGACGCCCATGTGGGATCCCTACGTGGGTCAGGGTAAAACATTGGCTAATCTTAAGGGGAGGGTCTATAGAGTGGGCAGACTTGATAGGCCTTGGCCCTTTTCTGCCGTCATCTTTCTATGTTTCTATGTTTCTATATTTCTATGTCAGTGGAGTGGGGCCTATTGAATTATTGTATTTCTGCTTCCAGCTCACGGACCAGAGAATTCATTGTTTCTTCATCTCTCCCTCCTGAAGAAATCGAAATGGGGCCTGTCGAGCGGAGATATGGTGTCGATATGAGTTTGAATACATGAAACGGAAAACTCAGCTAACTCAGCTAAGTGCTCTAATTGATTGACTTTGTAACATCTTTTTCATGATCTTTTTCAATCGACTTTCTATTTATTGAAGATTGGAGATACAATGGTACTTTGATATGGATTTTGACATAAATTCCTGAATTCCTATATGAATTTTTGAACACTTAGAATTGATGAGTTTAATAGCTTTTGAAATTATCTTTTTATTTATATATTTATGAATTTGAGAATTGATTGTTCTTCCACAGTTTATGAAATTTTTTGTTTTTGAATTTTTGGGGGGAGTTTAAACACATATTTTTCCTTTTCCCATACTGGATGCCCGTTTGAACTGTATATCTATTTATTGATCACTTATTAAATGCTTTTACAAATATAAGGGTATTATGATGTACAGGGCAGGGTTTATTTAGACCCTCGGGTCTGGTGCTAGTCACCTATGAACACCTGCCTAGGGCTTTTGGTCACTCGTAGGGATAATTGAGCCCGTACTGAAACCCCTTTATTTAATGATTGAACTTGTAGTGCAACCGCCATCTTAGTGTTGGATTCAAAAAGGAAAACTGTACCAATTTTTTGGGATTTGAGTTTCTACACTATTGGTATTAATAATTTTTGGGTTTTTGAAGCCTATCTGGACATATTGAAAACACCCATGGAGACTAACCCAAAATCGATTTCTTTTTGGATCTGTAGTTCATCAAGTCTCTAGGACTCAAACATGAGTCAATGGCACCTAACTATGAGTGTGGATAGTTTGCTGCCAAAGCTACAAAGAGGACCAATGCTTACCACCTCCCGATGCAATCATCCCAACCCAACATGGTGATTACAACCCTCTTCCTGACACCCTTATATCATTTATCATTTAGTAAACTTGATATACTGCCTTGGTTGCAGCACAATTCAAAGCGGCGTACAATAAAAACAATTTATAAAAAATAGAAATGGAACGCCACTAATAACAGGAAAGAATTATTCGCTCATACCAAAAAACATGTTTTATTACTACTGCTATTGATTATTTCTATAGCGCTACCAGACGCATTTAGCACTGTACAGAGTCACAAAGATAAAGAAAACAGTCCCTTCTTGAAAGAGCTTACAATCTAAACAGACAAGACAGACAAACAGGATGTCATGGATACAGTTAAGGGGAATGGTTAATCTGCTGGCTGGGTTGGAGGGCAGAGGGGAGTACAGGACAATCAAGTCATTGTGACATCACTGATGAGGTTGTCTATTATTGGTGGAAGGAGGTGTTATGACATCACAATCTCAGCTCTGCTTCCCAAAGACACACAGGATGTCATGGATATAGTTAAGGGGAACAGTTAATCAGCTGGCTGGGTTGGAGGACAGAGGAGTAGGGTTACAGATTGAAGGCTATATCAAAAAGGTGGGTTTTCAGTCTGCTTTTAAACAAGAGAAGGGGCTTGACGGACAAACTCGGGTAATTTATTCCAGGCATGGGGGACAGCTAGATGAAAGGAATGAAGTCTGGAATTGACAGTGGAGGAGAAGGTTAAAGTTAAGAGAGACTTATCTGAGGAAAAGAGTTCTCTGGGATGTATAAGGAGAGAGAAGCGAGGAGAGATATTGAGGAGCAGCAGAATGAACACACGTGTAGGTCAGAAACTTCAAAAGTACATGTGCTCGCCATTACTTTCCCTTCTTTCCTTCCCCTCCCCCCCCCCAAGAAAAAGCTCTCTCAAAAAGGAAGTGGTTGGTTTGTTGTTGTTTTTTTAAGTACTCAAAAATTAGTGTAGGAAGATTCTAAATGTAAATTTAAGGGCAATGAATTCCATAATAAAGGAGCAATTGTGAAAAATGCTATATAGTTCTTTCTCATTTTGTTTTTGATGGGTGAGGAATAACTAATCTATTGTCTGTTAGTGAACAAAGAGTCCGAGTTGGTGAACAGGGAAAAATTAAAGGTGCCACATAGTCTGGGACACCCGTATGCAAATGTCCTATAAGTCAGAGTAAGAATTTTAAATTGTATGCGATAATAGACTGGTAGCCAATGTAGATTTTTTAACAAAGGCGTTACGTGATCAGATTTACTTCTATTATTTAAGATTCTGACACCCTTATAGCTTTTCTTGATATCCCACCTCTAAGAAAGCTTCTACCTCAGTATTCCCCCCCCCAAAAAAAAAAAAAAAAACTCTTCCCTGAACTCCCCCGCTCTTATCATGGAATTCCATGTAGTCTAGCATCTAGCAGGAAGCAGGAGTGATCCCCAGTCACTACATCTCTGTCTGGCACCAGAGATCATACACTAGGCAGGTGAGATGTCAAATCAAATACTATAGGAATTTTATTATTTATAAAGTCTTAATTGTATACAGTCCAAACTAGGATCTCAGTTTCGACAATCTGGAATGTCTTTCTCTTTGAGAGTGCTTTCAACTCCTAACTCCTTTTACCTTGGGTTCTGCATCCCCCAACCCTATATGTCATGTCTGTCTGTCCAAGTTAGATTGTAAGCTCTTCCGAGCAGGGACTGTCTATAAATATCAAAATGTACAATGCTGTACATGCCTTTCAGTGATATATAAGTGATAAGAAGTGATATATAAGTGATAAGAAGTAGAAGTAATAGTCTTCCTCAGGGGACAAACAAATGACTGAAGGGTTTACTTAAGAAGTAACTTTCATATCAGCGTATCCAATGGATGAACTTGTCCCCCTCTCCCCCAAGAAAAAAAAAAAACCTCAAACAGTTCAACATGACAACTCTGACCTTTAGTAGTAATCTCATGGTACTATCACTAGGGCCAAAAACACCATTATTTGTCTGGTTGACCGCTAGTGTTAGTGTAGTTAGAAACCCCAAGTGAGAGCCCAGGATGGTTTCAGGATTTGAGGGTTCAAACAAAGATCTCAGGAACCTATAGGGGCATCCAAGACAAAATGTGTCGAGTATTGAGAGGGGGGTTCTTTTTAGCTTGAGAGGCCATGGCAAGTATGTTGCTGATTACACAGATACACACATGCGAGGGGAGAACACTTAAAATAAGTACTATGCAGTAACTACTGAGATAATTCTGTGACAGGTTGTGGTCCTATTCGGGGTGGGGGTGGGAGGAGATTTCTGGTACCCTGTTTCCATAGTAAAACTAAACACAAGAATTAGCATTTTCCCTTTCTATCCAGGGTGGGTGGGGGGAGGAAAATGTATTTTGAGGATTTAAATTACTTAATTATAATATTGTAATCACATCATATGTCTTATTAACACAATATCAATTGTATTAATAATTGGGAGGAGGATGGGAGAAAATGATTGTTTTATGTATTACTTGTGTAGTTAATAGTGCATTTTATGCAGTATTTTATGTTCAATTAATTGTATTGCACTGTCAAAGTTTGAAAATCAATAAAGATTTTTTTTTTTTTTTTAAAGAAAAGCATTTTCCCTTTAAAGGAGTGACAGGTACCAGGCATGCCATGGGGAGAAATAGTCTTAGAAACTTAGAGGCAGATAAAAACCAAATGGCCCATCCAGTCTGCCCATCCGCAGCAAACATTATCTCTTCCTCTCTCTAAGAGATCCCACAAGCCTATCCCAAGCTTTCTTCAATTCAGACACAGTCTCTGTCTCCACCACCTCTTCTGGGAGATTGTGCCATGCATCTATTCATTCATTCATCTATACCAGGGATCTCAAGTCCCTCCTTGAGGGCCGCAATCCAATCGGGTTTTCAGGATTTCCACAATGAATATGCATGAAATCTATGTGCATGCACTGCTTTCAATGCATATTCATTGGGGAAATCCTGAAAACCCGACTGGATTGCGGCCCTCAAGGAGGGACTTTGAGATCCCTGATCTACACTGTTCTCTCAAGCTTGCTCGGAATGGTTTACATTAATTTATTCAGGTACTCAAGCATTTTTTTCCTGGGGGCTCACAATCTATCTAATGTACCTGGGGCATTGGGGGGATTAAGTGACTTGCCCAGGGTTACAAGGCGCAGCGTGGGTTGGAACCCACCACCCCAGGGGGCTGAGGCTGTAGCTTTATCCAATGTGCCACACATTCCCCTCTACCAACCTCTCTGTACAAAATGTATTTTTTTAGATTACTCCTGAGCCTATCAACTCTTAACTTCATCCTATGACATCTCATTTAAAAGTTTCCTTTTAAATTAAAGAGACTTGACTCATGCGCATTTAAATTACGTAGGTATTTAAATGTCTCTATCATATCTCCCCTTTCCTCCAAAGTATACAGATTGAGATCTTTAAGCCTGTCCCCAAATGCCTTATGACGAAGACCACATACCATTTTACTAGTCTTCCTATGGACTGACTCCATCCTTTTTATGTCTTTTTGAAGGTGCTGCTCCAGAATTGCAAACAATATTCTAAATGATGCCTCACCAAAGTCTTATCCAGGGCCATCAATACCTCCTTTTTCCTACTGGCCATACAGTATACAATGCAACCTAGTATCCTTCTAGCTTTCATCATCACCTTTCAACCTGTTCGGCCACCTTAAGATCATCACATACAATCACTCCCAAGCCCTGCTCTTCTGTCGTGCACATAAGTTCTTCACCCCCTAAACTGTACCGTTCCTTTGGGTTTTTGCAGCCCAAATACATGGCCTTGCATTTCTTAGCATTAAATTTTAGCTGTCAAATTTCAGACCATTCTTCAAGTTTCGCCAGGTCTTCTAAGCATAGAAAAGAGGAGGACCAGCTAGGAGAGCTCTGACCCAGCAGGGAGAGTCTGGGATTCCCTAACCCTTATTTGTCTGTAAGCTCTATCGAGCAGGTATTGTCTCTTGCATGTTTAATGTACAGCATTGTGTGCGTCTGGCAGTGCTGTTCTGTAATTCCCCAGCATATACATCTTGTAGCAAAAAAAACTGGGTCAGACCAATGGTCCATCCAGCCTAGTTTCCTGTGTTCACGGAGGCCAATCTAAGTCACAAGTACCTGGCAAAAACCCAAATAGTAGCAGTATTCCATGCCACCGATCCAGGGCAAGCAGTGGCTTCCTCCATGTATATTTCAACAGCAAACTATGGATTTTTTCTCCAGGAACTTGTTCAAACTTTTTTTTAAAGCCAGCTACATTAACCGCTCTTACTACATCCTCGGGCAACGCATTCCAAAGCTTAACTATTCTCTGAGTGAAAAAAATATTTCTTCCTATTGGTGTTAAAAGTATTACTCTGTAACTTCATTACTCTTATTTGAATTTGCAATATGCCAGATTCTTCGAGGTTGAATGACCACAGTGTATGCCTTCACATCGAATTACAAACAAGTCCTTTCCCATGCTAATTCTAGTAAAGGTACAGCCTATGAATACATTCAGCTTCTTCTGATATGGAACATTGCAGAAATCTTTTTTCTAAGTGATGTGTGCCTTTGATATTAATTATATTTCATGGCAAAGAGCTTAGATGAAAACATTGATATGCAAAAACAAAATCTATTAGAAAGTGACATTTAACCACTTGCATCAAAGCAAAAGGTGCCATATTAAACATAAAGGGGACTCATAATCGAAAGAGAAAAGCGTCCAAAAACTGGCCTAAGTCGGCACTTGGACGAACATTTCTCAAAAACGTCCAAGTGCCGATAATAAAAACGGGTTTTGGACATATTTCTATACGACCTAGGCCTTCATAGTGCCTCTGAGCGACCAAAGATAAACAGGAGGCGTTTCGGGAGGCGTGTCGAGGGCGGGAGTTGGGTGGACGTGGGCCGGCTTAGACTTAGTCGTACAGCATGTATAACCGAAAGTTATATACCCAACGATCAACGGAACTTGAACGTTGTGACTTAGACCATGTAAAACATGATCTAAGTCACAAACACCCACCTAAAGTCACCAGATAAGCACTGCAAACACATAAAACAGACCCCAGTGATCACCAAACCCCCCCCATAAAAATTTTAATCATAACTTTAAAATTCAGCCTCCAGACCATCATCACCTGACCACCTGGCATAGGAAAGCCTAGTCGTCCAGCCCAGAGGCAGCTTAAGTCGTCTTGGGGGTGGGTTAGGGACTCATGGAGAGGAGGACCCATGCCCATAAGCCCCTGTAATCACTGCATTGATACTTAAACATGTGCACTCCCCTATAGACCCCCAAAACCCTTTTGTACTGGCATATAAGTGGCTCCTGCAGCCATAAGGGCTATTGGGGTGGTAGATAAGTGGGTCTAGGGGATTCTGGAGGTGGTTTGGGGGGCTCACTGTAACCTATAAGGGAGCTGTATGGAGGAGAAGACATGGCACCCTTTTTGTGAAGTTCACAGCAGTGCCCTGTAAGGTACCCCACTATTTAGGTGGCATGTCTGGGTCTGCAGTCCATCACTTTGCAGACCCCTCCCATGTCCAACAAGGCTTGTTCTAGGCGTTTTGGATTTGGACGGAAAGTTGGACGAAAATGTGGTATAAAGATAGACGATTTAGTGGCTTGGACGATCAGATCGGCAGGACGTATAATTAGACGATTTTCGAAACGAAAAAAAAGTTAGACATATCTTTCGAAAATGTGTCTTAAGCTATTTTTTACTTTGGACGACTTGGACGTAAACAGACTTAGACGTCCCTTTCGATGTATTGTAGAGATGTGTGCACCTATAGTGAAAGGTTTATGATTCTCATGCAATAATGTTATTTTAGTGAAGAAGCTGGAAGAGGACAAGGAGAAAAAAGAGAGGGGAAATGTCATAGTGAAAGCATCCATCTGGAAGAACCTAAAAGATATTTGATTGATTTACCCTTAAATTAAAAAAAAAAAGAAACAAATAGATCTGTCCCAAATGTTTGGAAAGGGAACGTGTTAATTATTATTGCAGATAATCAGAAAATAATGGGACACAACTTGTTCAACTTCAAACAATGTTCATCCAACTGAGACAAGTGTATATCAAAACCAATCATAAAGATATCCTTGATCGTGGGGATTGAACCTCAAACACCCAGACTAAACTGGCTTTTTTACTGGGGTAATGAATATCATCACAGGTTCAAAATCTCCCACTAGAACTGTGCTGCTATATTCAAACAATGAATTATATTCAAATTGTGCCAATACTTGGGGCTCCTTTTACTAAGGCGCGCTAGCGTTTTTAGCGCACGCAGGAAATTACCGCGCGCTATGCTTCTAAAACTAACGCCAGCTAAATGCTGGCATTAAGGTCTAGCGCTCGCGGCAACGTAGCACGCACGATTCCGCGCGTTAAAGCCCTTGCGCACCTTAGTAAAAGGAGCCCTTAGCTTTCACCCGACGGGAGCTCTAGTCATTTAACTTTTCGAGTGAATGAGGAAAAATAAAAGTAAAACGCTGGTTTTAACAAAACACTAATTTTGATATTATTTAAAGGCGGTGCTTATGCAATTGGGCTGTGAATAACAGTGTGAAGGCTAAAAATACTTAAACCCTAATCAGGGGTGTCCAACCTGCGGCCCAAAGGCCGCAGGCGGCCCCGTGAAGTATTTTGCGCGGCCAGGGCCGCCATCAGAAATTTCTGGGCCCCTTACTGAGCAATCCTATTGGGCCCCCCACGCAACCCTTCCCCCCTCCTTCTTCCATGGGCCGAATACACACATACTTTTCTGCTAATGCTCCACCTAAGCCAGTCCCTTAAAATCTTCTCACACCCATTGGGTGATTTGGCATAGAGGAGATATAAAAAGAACGTCCGTCAAGATCTTTACTCATAGACTGTGCCATTTGCTTTAAATCATCTTCCATCATTAATCCAAATTGCACAATTCTTTCTCTGTCTTTGTCCTGAATGGCATCTGGCCACATTGCTGGATCCTTCCAGTCAACAAATTTATGAGCAGGCGCGGAGAACGCATTTTTAAACAAATGTAGTTTATCCTTGTACTCCTTATGTAATTTTAATCATCTATGGATATGTTTGTATGTTTATTGTTCAAATGGTTTTATTTATTTCCCCAAATTTATTTTTGTTATACGCATTGAAAATATTTGATATTGCGTTTAAATCAAAATCTCAATAAACTTGAAACTTGAAACGAGTGCCCGTGAGATTGTGGGAGGGTTAAATACTCAAAACTTAGAAAAATAACAATTTACTTAAAGTTTTTGCTACGCCAGCTTTCTGGTATCTTTACATACAGTGGCGTACGTAGCATATGTAACACCCGGGGCCCATCATTTTTTGGCACCCCCCCCATCTGTAAGAAAAACATGATTTTTAGTAACAAACCACACGTCACACATGAGTACCTAGGAAAAGGAAGCATCTTACATATTGCAGTGAGCAGTACATCAATACACCCATTGTAAAACTAAACAAGCCAGACCAGTACAGATCAATCCTACACCGTCAATCCTAACAGAAAACCATGTCTTTCGAACACACAGAACACAGAAAACACCTTCGCCTAGTATGGAATATGTCATCACAAACTAACAAAAGATGTAGGAGTACTTGTAATATATAATGTGCGTTTTTTATATATAAACAAGAGAAAAAAGACCTCAAAATACCCCTTGTATGTGATCAATAAGTCACAACTTTTTCGGGGTGGGTATCATCACTTTTTGATCACATACAAGGGGTATTTTGAGGTCTTTTTTCCCTTGTTTATATATAAACAACGCACATTATATATTACAAGTGCTCCTACATCTTTTGTTAGTTTGAACTTTATTTGGTCACTTGAATAGGATTTTTCCATTATTTTTTTCAAATCACAAACTAACCCCTCACTCTTTTACAAAACTGTAGTGTGGATTTTAGCCACAGTGGTAACAGCCCTGACGCTCATAGAATTCTGAGCATCAGCGCTGCTACCACCACGGCTGGCGCTAAAAAACGCTCCACAGTTTTGTAAAAGGGGGGGATAAAATAGAAATACAGTTTCAACGCTCTAGCTCAGAGGTGCCCAAACTTTTTGGGCTTGCGAGCTACTTTAAAATGACCAAGTCAAAATGATCTACCAACAATAAAATTAAAAAACACAAAGCACATTATACGCTGAGAAAATGATAATTATCATTCCTATTCTGGGTTTTTTTCAAAGAGGTCAAGGCAGATGACTCTATGCATTGTCACCTCAGTAACACCCATACAAAAATAGACAAATATATCCTCCATCCTTTTTATTAAACCACAATAGCAGTTTTTAGCGCAGGGAGCTGCGCTGAATGCCCAGCGCTGCTCTTGACGCTCATAGGCTCCCTGCGCTAAAAACCACTATTGCAGTTTAGTAAAAGGGGACCATATTGTAAAATATAGACAGCAGATATAAATTCAGAACTGTGCATAGTAAGTGAAGGGAAGTTTTCATCTCTGGGAATTTACCCAGTTAACTATTAAGTTATTTGGGCAAATTCCTTTGAAAACTGTGGTAATACTGCCTCCACTTTGCTAAATTTAAAATAAAATCATTTTTCCTACCTTGTCTGGTGATTTCATGAGTCTCTGGTTGCACTTTCTTCTTCTGACTGTGCATCCAATCTTTCTTCCCTTCTATCAGCCTGTATGCTTTCTCTCCTCCACACCTCATTCCCTCCCCCAACTTTTTCTTCCTCTCTCCCTGACCTTTCTTTTTTTCTGTTTCTCTTCTTTTCTTCTGTTTCCCTGCCTGCCCCCTTTCTTTCTTTCTCCCTGCCGTTCCCCAAGCCTCTGCCACTGCCATCGGGGAGCAGGACCCACCAATGGATAACAGGCCCCAAAGCCGACGCCGACGCATGCTCTCCCTGCTTTGGGCCAATCAGTCTTCCTCTCCCCGACGTCAATTCTGCCGTCGGAGAGGAAGTTCCGCCCAGCCAGGCAGCGATTGGCTGGCCCGAACTTCCTCTCCGACTGCAGAATTGACGTCGGGGAGAGGAAGACTGATCGGCCTGATAGATTACATCGCCAAGACAAAGTGAGTCCTGGGTGATCGACTCACTTTGCCTTGGCGAGCTACTGGCGCCCCTGCCTTAGAACACTGCCTAGGACCCTGGGGGAGCCCGGGCCCCCTGTCAGCTCCGGGCCCCTGAATTCAGGACTGGTAGTACTGCCCTGATGGCGGCCCTGTGCGCGGCCCCAGTTGAGGGCGATGCAGTGTTTTCCTCTGCTGCTTCTGGGTGTTTACCGTCTTGTCTTTCTGCAGCGTTTGCGCGGCTCCAGAAACATTTTTTTCGGCCAATGCGGCCCAGGGAAGCCGAAAGGTTGGACATCCTTGCCCTAGATGAAGCTTTGAGAGGTGAAATAACTAGATCTCCCGTCAGGTGAAAGCTAAGTACAGTGGAACTCTTGGTGACACACTAGGTACAAATGAGGGAAATTTTATAACCTATCTTTAAGGATGGGAGCCACGTTGGCGCCTCTTTTGTAAAGATGCAATCTAAATACCACCAAAGTGCATGTGAAAATATGACATTAGACTGCTAGTAAACCACCTCGGGGTCTTCAGAATGCCAGCTGGGTCGCAAGACTCATGCTGGCTGGACGCCTCATTAGTCCCGTTGGTTTATTATTTATCACTGAAAACTACCTGTGTCTTGTTTCATTTTTTTCATTATTCTTGGTATTCTATTTTTTTTTCATCAGGGAGAAGGTGAGCTGGTAGAAAAAATGCCACAAGGCAAAATGAAACCCTTCGTTGATAACCCGAACACTAACAATCATAAAAAAAGACCCAGAAATATACAGAAAATTGCATTTAAATCCCTGCAACTTTGATATCGATTCACTCCTGCTACCGTATTTTCACGCATATAACGTGCATGCGTGTATAACACGCATACGCGTATAGCACGCAGGTCCAAAGCATGTCTGTAAAAAATTTTTTTATATAGCATGCACACGCGTATACCGCGCACGCTGCTATAACCTCCTCCCACTCCCGCTTACTCTTCTGGCCTGCGAACCGGCATCCTCCCCCCCCGCTCGCGTCACCCCCCTCCCCCGTGATCCTACAACCCCCCCAGCACCGCAAAACATCTCTTACCCGATTGGGCACTGGCACCAGCACCAATGCACAGGACGTGCCAGTGCCAGTGCCCGAAGATCCTCCCTCGTTGGGCTGGGCTGGGCTGGGCTGTGCGGTGCGAGGGAGATCCTCCTTCTTCCCTGTGCCGGGCTGGACTGGGCTTTGAGCATTTGCGCGTGCTCAAAGCCTTCTGGTCTCGCTCTCTCCGAGATTCAAGATGCACGGTTTGTAAAATCGTGTATAACGTGCGCGTTATATGCGTGAAAATACGGTACTAACCCACTCACCGGATAAGCGCTAGCAACTACCAGCTAAAGTGAGATTCCTTTCTTGGATTTAAGAATAATCAAGCATGGAAATGTACCGATCACATCCCTGTTCCGTAAAGAAACGAATAGGAGCATTATCTTGAGGTGCCATAGTTTTCATCCAGCCCGACTAAAGAAAAGCCTCCCAGCAAGCCCGTTCCTCAGACTTCCTCAGGATCTGCCACTCCCTGGAGGAATACCGTAGCCAAGCCAGGGCGATGAAAATGAATGCTGACTTGCTGGGGCATAATAAGATATTCAAATTGGTTTGGGGGGGTCCATTGATGTCTTTTGTAGATTTTTTTAAAGTTGCCCTTTATCTTTATTTTCCATTGTATTGCACCCACATATCCAGGGTGGGTGGGAGCGGGAGGGGGGTATAAGTTTTGTTTTGCTATTATTCCTGATGGTAATGATGGATGAGGGAGGGAATTTTTATCTTTTGTATAGATTCTGATTGTTTATAAATGCTTATTTGATTATTATTATTTGTATGTAAATTGTATTGCACTTTTTGTTGGCATTAAAAACGAAATAAAGTTTTAAAAAAATGCACTGGCCACACAGACATGCCAACAGGGCAGTGAAGCACTTAGGGGGGCACTGCTGTGAACTTCACATAAGAGTGCCAATACATATTTCACCATAAACCCTCTTTTAGTGTATGGTGAACCCTGCAATCTACCCCCCTCCCCACCTACTATACCCACTTGTCTTGTACCCCAATAGCCCTTATGGCTGCAGGGGGCACCTATATGCCAGTATAAAACTTAGACTGCTATCCCTCTAGGGACCGAGAGAAGCACACCCATATTGAGTCCTAATCTTCAACCGCCGGTCCGCAGAAATTTCCTGCCGGTCCACAGGGCCGTCATGTGCATCGGGCCCGAGACTGTGTTCTTCAGCCACCGGTCCGCAGTGCGATCGATGCGGCGTTATGTTCTGGCCGGCTCCCTCTTCCTCACTGCCGTGTTGCGCAAAGCCGCGGGCAGCGACTCCTACACATGTCCCTCACCTGAAGCCTTCTCTCTGATGTCGCAACGTGCTTCCAGATGAGGCGCAGGAGCAGCTGCCTGCATCTTTAGGCACTGCGTCAGTGAGGAAGAGGGAGCTGGCCTGAAGATAACACGGTGGGGGGGGGGGGGGGAGATGGCATAAAACGGCCAGGCGGGAGCAGGCCAGAAGATAAGGCACAGTATGGAGGGAGGGAGACAAGAAAGGTAGGGGGAATGATTTTATTTTTGAATTTAGTGATTGAATTATATCAATTTTGAGAATTTACATCTGTTCTCTGTATTTTGCACTGTTCAGGAAGAAATGCATTTGTTTCTTTTCCTCTGGGGTTGTACTGCATGCAGCATCTTGCATCTTAGGGTTTGTTTGTATATATTAGTATTTTTAGGGCTCCTTTTATGAAGGTGTGCTAGCGGTTTAACGTGTGTAATAGCACACGCTAAACCACCGGACGTGCTGGCCGCTACCGCCTCCTCTTGAGCAGGTGGCAGTTTTTGGCCAGCGCAGGGGTTAGCCCGTGATGAAAAGTCACATGCGTTAACCCCGCTAGTGTGGCTTTGGTTTTTGGTCCCATATTTGCATAGGGGTTACCTGTGTTCTAGTAGGAATGAATGCTTAGAAGCATACAGTGTGCTTTGTATAGCTTAATTTTGTGGTTAACCATTAAGGGCTCCTTTTACTAAGCTGCAGTAGCGTTTTTAAACGCACGCTAAGCCCACGCTATGCACCAAAAAACTAACGCCAGCTCAATGATGGCACTAGCGTCTAGCGCGTGTGGCAATTTAGCGTGCGCTAAGCGCACGCTAAAACCGCTAGCGCAGCTTAGTAAAAGGAGCCCTAAGTGTTGTTAATAAGATTATATTGTGTGTATATATGAAAAATGAATGGAAAAAATGGTGTTACAATTAGTACTATTATGGGGCGGAGATTGGGCAGAGATGGGCGGAGTCTGGCCCACGACTTAGCCCAGTGTTCTTCAATCGCCAGTCCTTGGACCAGTGTCGGTCCACAGAATAATTGTTTTATTTCTGCCGATGTCAAAAGGTTGAAGAACGCTGTTATCGATGATTGATTACAAATAATAATAGGTCTGCAGTTCTCCTCTAAAACAACCGGTCCTAAATTCTGAGTTTTAGGGGGTTTATTTGCGTTATAGCAGGTAAAAATGCTAGCATTTAATTTAGCCACCTTTCATATGTATGACCCTTACAAAATACTGCAGGTTAACCACGTGGAAATATCAGAGACACATCCAGTAAATCTCTTTTACATTTTTCTAAGATTGCCACTTCTTTGTGGAGGGCAGTGTACACATGTAATGCTACCATTCTTGAAGATCCAAACTCAATCCTTAATGTGCAGGCATTCATACGGCTCGGACAGTAACCCTGACACGCTGACCTGAATTGGAAGCTGCTGTAAGCTAGGCGGAAAATAAAGAGCCATTTTGCTCATGGGAACATGAGTCACGGAGAAAAATAAATTCTGCCTTTAAGTCAAAGCATGCCTGGGAAAATTTATGAGATTAAAAAAAAGAAATTTGTAGTGTCATTTTCTCATAGAAATCTGTACAAAAAAATGTGAGCTATTACATTCATTTCACACTTGTGACTTTTATTGGACAGAAACTAGGCCGTGGTATGGACAGAGAAATCACAGTGCTTATATCAAGTTATGAGGTGATATATCAATGATTCCTCTTTGTTAACAGGAGGCAGGGAATGGTTATGAACAAACTAATTGACCGATAATACTCCTCCTCTGCAGATTCTGCCATAAAAATAGGATGCCCTTTTCTAAGACAGACACACTTTGTCACATGGATTGAAATGTGAGAAACCCAATTTTAAGCTTTAAGAAGGAGTTAAGACATTAGTTGTTTCTTTTTACAGGGAGTTTCAGGCTGGAAAGGATTTTTTTTAAACATTAAGGGGTTCTTTTACTAAGCTGCGGTAAGTGCTAATGAATAAATACAGGTTCTTGCAAAGACTTACCACAGGATATTCTCAGGCATCCTGCAGTAAATCCCTGATCTGTGCATGCTAAAATGGTCCATCAAGCACAGTAGTCCGTTCTCACGGTGGCCAATCCAGGTCACTAGTACCTGGCCAAAACCCAAAGAGTAGCAACATTCCAGCATCTCAAAGAATAGCAAGTTTCCGGAACCCTAATGAGAGCAACATTCCAGAGCTCCTCTCTCTGTATCCTATGTGATGCATGGGGAGGCGCCTAAGGTCCTGATTTGCTCAGATGTTAGTAGGCCCTTCCAAGTGCATCACATGGGATACAGAGGGAGGAGCATAAGGCCATGATTGGCTCAGATGCCTAAGGCTCCAAGAGGCGGGGCCTTAGGCATCTGAACCAATCAGGGCCTTAGGCTCCTCCCCGTGCATCACTTGGTGCACCGGGGAGGGAAAGGCCAATCACTTTCCACAGGCAGGCTTGGAGCTGGAGGGCCATGCTTCCCTCCAGCTCCCAATGTCTAGCAAAGATACGGGGAGGGGGGAGTTCAGGGAGTGGAGGTAGGGTTTGGGGGAGCAGGAGGTGGTAGGAGGGATTGGGCATCCCTCCTGACTTTTTTTCAGGAGGGTAGGGGATAGTTCGGTGGGGCCTCCATTGGCAGGAGGGAGTAGGCATCCCTCCTGTCAATTTTCTCTCGTAGGGGGGGTTCCCATTGCTACGTTCATAGGGGATCATTGGGGAGGGCCGCCATCAGTGGTGGGGGACTATTTTTTTATGGGACATATATTTTTTGTGTGTAACATATGCAAAATATCTGTACCATTACCACTGAAAAAAAAAATGAGAAAAACCCAGGCAGACCTATCGGTAATACAGTTACTGACAGGCCTAGACCAGTCAGTTTTTTCTGATAGCTAAAACCCCTGTTTATTTTCTTGCAGGTCAAGTGATGTTAGTGCATCAATCGCTTGGCTAATTTGCATGGGGTTTTATCTAATTTGCATGACTGGATCAGAAAATGGACGATCGAGGGGAAAACACGTGGTAAACCATTTTGTGCATCAAACCGGTAAAAGCAACATAGAAACATAGAAGATGACGGCAGAAAAGGGCTACAGCCCATCAAGTCTGCCCACTCTGCTTACCCACCCCCTGTCTATGCCCTAATGACCCAATTTCCTTATCTTGACCCTCGTAGGGATCCCACATGGGTATCCCATTTATTCTTAAAGTCTGGCACGCTGTCTGCCTCGATCACCTGCACTGGAAGCTTGTTCCAATGATCAACCACTTTCTCTGTGAAGAAATGCTTTCTGGTGTCACCATGAAATTTTCCACCCCTGAGTTTGAGCAGGTGCCCTCTTGTGGCCGAGGGTCCCTTGAGAAAGAAAACAGGTTAAGCGACGATTGCTGACTTTAGTGCATCTAGCCCTAGGTCTTATTGGATAAATTGTGATGCTCTCTAAAACAGAATAAGTTAGAGGTAAAATAACTTTGCCCCTCTATGCCTCTATCAGAAATGTTTATAAATTAAAGAAGAGGGGCGTTCAATCCCAGGCACTAGATCCAAAATGTTGCAATAGAATTAAAAAAAAAAAAGTCTTGAGGTATAGTATTCATTTCATGTCAGAAATGGTTGCCTGACTACAGCGCTGTAAATCAAATCCAGGTACAGACTGATAGGAACAAGCACACTTTGGATCCCTTTAATCTGATAGCTTCAATATATTGCAGTATGTCTGCTAGGCAAATATGACCTTCATGGGAGAAGCACTTTCCATTGCTGTGAAGATCAACCTTTCATCTCTCTGTTTGTTTAATATGATGCTTGTGGACCATGATAATGGCAGACCTGTCCAGTTCAAGGAGGCAAAAGCTCAAATTTTTTTGCCACTGGATTAGTACTGAACCATATATCCACACGTGAAAAGTATTAATTACTAATACCGAAATCTTATCACACTTTATTTAGAGCTATATGCAGGGCAGGATTAAAGGGTAGGCCATGTAGGCACATGACTAGGGTCCGGAGAGTTCAGGGGGCCCCAGAATGCTGCCTGCTCTAATGACGTCAGTGTACCTGCCTTTGTGGCCGGCTTCAGGTGTCCAAGTATTGCCTCTTCCTCAGAGCAGGATTAATTCGTCGAGGGCCCCTAGGCACACAAGTACACTGGGCCCTCTGGCCCACCCCACCATGCGTTCAGGCGGAAACAGGAAGCTGCGTCAGAGGGAAGCTTTGGGCAAGCAGCACCGCTTGCACAATTACAGTTTCCGTTGCCTTTCTTACCCGTGTTGCTTGCTTGTCTTACTTTCAGTCGATGGGGGGGGAGGGGCATGTTGCCGATCGGGGTGGGGCCCGCATTGCTGATCGATGCTGGAGGGGCCCATTGCCGTTTGGAAAAAACATTGTTGATGCCCTCCTTCGTCGTGCCCCCCTGACCATTTCGGGCCATATTGTAGTGGGGGGTGGGGGGTAGGGGGTCCGCCTGGGCAGGAGGAGTTGGGCTCCCTCCTGCCCCGATTGTAATAGGGGGGTTGGGGATCGCAGGGCAAGAGGGCTTGGGCTCCCTCCTACCCCGATGTCGGGGGGGGGGGGGTGTCGGGGTCGATTCTGTAACCGGTGTTGTTTTTCACAGACACTTGTTACAGAATCCAGCTTTTAGGCGAAGGACTGGCTCCTCCGCCTAAAAGCTCTTGATTTGGACATTTGGGGCTTAGGCTTTTTAGGTTGATTATATGGTGTTAGTGTAGACGTAGTGGTGGTCTGGGCGTTTAAACAGCTGAACCTAGAGGCAGGCCATTCTTAAAAAAACCCTCCTTTTGGACGTTTTTTTTTATAATGGACATTTTCCCTGCTTCTACTTTCAACGTTTAAGGCCTTAGGCCAAAAGGGGACTTAGACTTTTTTTGATTATGCCCCTCCATGCCATTCGTTTGTTCCTTTTCACAGGGAGTTTCGGGTTGGATTTTTTTTTTTTAAACATTAAGGGGCTCTTTTACTAAGCTGCGGTAAGTGCTAGTGAATTAATACAGGTACTTAGAGAGATTTACCGTAGGATATGCTCAGGCATCCTGCGGCAAATCCCTGATCTGTGCACTATAACATCATAAGAACATAAGAATAGCCTTGGTGGGTCAGCCCAATGGTCCATCAAGCCCAGAAGCCCGTTCTCACTGTGGCCAATCCACGTCCCAACAAAACAACAGCATTAAGCCATTAAGCCCCATAGGAGGGGCTTAAGGTATCCAGGCCAATCAGGACCTTTAGGCCCTTCCCCGGTGTACCCCAGGATGCACCAGGAAGGAAAAGGCCCACCATTTTGAAGAGATGGGCCTGCTGGCAAGAGGGAGTGGGCATCCCTCTTGCTGGCTTCTATAACGAGCTACGTGGAGGGTCTGGGGGTTACTTGAGCTGGTGGGGTTCTGAGCTTATCCCCCCTACCCCACCAGACCACAAGGGCTGTCTTTTGTGTTCTTGTTGGTGGGATGGTAGGAGGGGGGATCTTTGTGTAGGGTAGGGAGCATTGAGAGCGTGAGGGGGTGCCGGGAGGAGAGTTGGGGGCTCCAGGTGGCCTGGATGTACAACTGAGTTGTTGAGGCAGGAGAGAGTGGGCATCCCTCCTGTCTCTCTCTCTGTGTTACTGTTGCAAGGGTGGCTGTCAACAACGGGGTGGGGGGGTGTCAGGAACCTGTAGTTGTCATCAGGGGGAGGGGGGCTCATTATTGGGGAGGAGGGACTCAGCTCACTTTTATTTTTTGAATGGGGCAGATATTGTGTGTGTGTAACACACAAAGAAAACTGCAGACTAGTATGTACAAGATGCAGGCTATGTTTATTATACCAAATATTTAATGCAGTTAAATGTTACCACCTTATTACAAACCAAGAGACCCGACACGGTCCGTGTTTCAGAGAACACGACTTCTTCAGGGGTCCATGGTTGACAAGGTTTGTAAAAAAAACGCAATAAAATGGTATCAAACAATTGCCTGTTTCAAAGAAGGTCACCGGCCAGCAGTGCAGCGCTAAATAAAACTGAAACTAATACCATTTTATTGCGTTTTTTTACAAACCTTGTCAACCATGGACCCCTGAAGAAGTCATGTTCTCTGAAACACAGACCGTGTTGGGTCTCTTGGTTTGTAATAAGGTGGTAACATTTAACTGCATTAAATATTTGGTATAATAAACATAGCCTGTATCTTGCACATACTAGTCTGCAGTTTTACACAGTAACATAGTAGATGATGGCATATAAAGACTCAAATGGCCCATCCAGTCTGCCCAACCTGATTCAATTTAATTTTTTTCTTCTTGGCTATTTCTGGGCAAAAATCCAAAGCTCTACCTGTACTTTTTGCTTCTCGCTTGCCGCTTTTGCACTATTGGACTTCTTTTGCTCTATGTGTAACACACAGCATCTGTGTCCATTAAAAAAGCTGGTATGTTATAAATATATTAATTTCAAGGCTGAACTATTGGTAGGATAGGTAAGCTTTCGGACCGCTAAAAGTGATCACTTTTTCGGTACATCGGGAAGCCATGCTAGAGCATCAGTCGCTCTGCTAGTTTACATGGCATTTCAACATTAGTGACCTTATTTGCATGGCTGGATCGAAGACTGAACGATCGTGCAGAAAACCGCGCGGTGAGCCATTTTGTGCATTGGGTCAGCAAATCCAGTTGTCGCTAAGCCAGTCAAAACCGGTGAGACGATCGCCGACTTTGGCGCATCTGGGCCGAAGACATCTCCGGTGCTGTGATCTTTGTTCATTATCTGGCATAACAATGTCCATTAAAAATGGTATGTGATATATAATAAATGTCACATTGAAGCTAATACGAATCATTGTTAGCCAAAGATTAACATTCGCCTCAGGTAAGGGAGAAAAACACTAATTATTATTTAATTCATCTTTGCTGAGCTTCAATAAAACTGTGCTTTATTGCTAATGGTAATGATATACTGTATAACCTGTAGCTATATTAGCAATGTCTTACCAACTTTGCGATACTCCATATAACAGTAATCCATCTTGATTTATCAAGATGTTACGTTTCTTTGGCTTGAAATTTGAAGACTCGGTAACACTACAGGTACAGAGATCTTACATGACTAATTACAGGGCAACTTGATGGAACTCTGAGAATTAATAGAAAGTGCTGTCAGCACGTACACCAAATCCTGACAGCACATATGGACCTACAAAGTGGTTATTAGTAGTCGTGAGCTTCGTACATATTGCATGCATTCAAAAGATCTAAATTAAAAAAATGAACACACTATGAAGCTGATAGTTTAAGGGTTTATGTTCCTAGTGAATTAGGCACCTGAATGGTTCTTAAAATTTCTAGGTAGAGAGTAGCACGGGGATACATTTTTACCCATCCCCCGCAGGAACTCAATTGCCACATCCCCGCGATTTTTGCCGCTGACCCTGCCCCATTCCTGTAAACTCTGCCTTAACCGCCCAAGCCTCAAACACTTTTGATTTGAAAGCGTTTGAGGCTTGTGCAGATGAGGACAGAGCTTGCGGGAATGGGCCAGGGGCAGGAAAAGAACTCGCTGGAACGGGACGGGATGAGTCCCTGCGGGGACGGGGATACATTTGTCCCCGTATCATTCTCAATGTCTAGAGTTGAGTGCCTACGTTATTCTTAAAATATTAGGACACAAAAAGCGGATGGAGAAAGGGGCATATTTAGGATTGTGGGTAAAAACTTGGGAAACCATGTCTTTCCTGGTTTGTCTCCTACCTCTCCCATTGTACCTTTAGTGTATCTGCTGCCATCCCACTAGTGGTTGGCGTACCCCAGGGTTCTGTCTTAGGACCTCTTCTTTGGAAACTATGCAACCTACTACTCACATTCGTGTCGCACACCCCTTGTATGTCCCTTCATGCACATCTGATCAATATGCAGGGCCCTAGAATGGATTCTCTGTTGTACTGCTAAAACCTACTTCTTGTGCCTTAAACCCGATTGCTTAAAATTATTTCTGTTCTGTGTTGACAGCTCAAGCGCAGGGAATGCAATCGGGACCAGAGAAGGCAAACACAAATAGGTAAACCCTGATCGATTTTCAGAGGATTGTGTTCATGAAGTGCTGGCTAAACTAAAGCAATGGGGTCAGATGGTACTGAAGGAACTTAGGGAAGTTCTGGTAGCTCCTCTGGCTGACCTTATCAATGTTTCTCTAGAGGCCGGAGTACTACCGGAGGACTGGAGAAGGACTAACATTTTTTGAATTTCAGAATTCTTTAAAAATCTGTATGATGATTGGTTATTGTTCTGTGTACTAATAATTGTTCTTTTTAAAAAATAACCTATTACCCTTTTCTCAATTTACATCAGTTCCTGGAGCTACTGAGAAATATACTTTTCTACTCTGGCCTCATCTTCCCTAGGGGCAGGCCTTCACATTTAAGGCTCATTTCTCTAAGCTGTGGTAAGCATTAGCTCAATAGTCTCCAATGCATGGCCCAAGGGCCACATGCAGACCCCGAAGTCCTCAATTACGATCTTCAACCAGTTGGCTAGAATGCTCTTCAAATCTTATAGAAACATGACAGTAGATACAGGCCAAATGGCCCATCTAGTATGCCCATCCACAGTAACCATTATCTCTTTCTCTCTCTGAGAGATCCTACATGCCTATCCTAGGCCCTCTTGAATTCAGACATAATTTTTGCTTACACCACTTCTTCTGGGAGACTGCTCCACGCATCTACCACCCTTTCTATAAAAAAGCATTTCCTTAGATTACTCCTGAGCCTATCACCTCTTAACTTCATCCTATGCACTCTCATTCCAGTGCTTCCTTTCAAATGAAAGAGGCTCGACTCATGTGCATATACGCCACGTAGGAATTTAAACGTCTCTATCATATCTCCCACCTTTCCTCCAAAGTCTACAGATTGAGATATTTTAAGTGTGTCACCATATTCCTTATGATAAAGACCACGCACCATTTTAGTAGCCTTCCTCTAGTCCGACTCCATCATCAGCTTGCAAGCTCAGGGTCATCTTCGACTCCACTCTCTCTTTCTCTACACAGATAAAATGAACTGGCAAAACCTGTTGCTTTTTTTCTCTGTAATATCACCAAAGTCTGACCTTTTTTCTCTGAGCTCACTACCAAAACCCTTATCACTTCTCACCTAGACTACTGCAACCTGTTTCTCACAGGTTTTCCTCATAACAACCTCTCTCTTCAATCTGTTCAAAATTCTGCTGCATGATATATTCCCAATCAAACTACTGGGTGAAAATATATATAGAAAAGTCCCCCAAAGTGTAGAATCATACAACTAACAAAAAAGGAAAAGACTACGAATGTTAGAAAAAACTTTCAACCATAGTGGCGCTCAGAACCTTGAATAGGTGGTGAAATCACAAACCGGGGACAACCCCCTGTAGGTGTTTCAATGCTCTATCATTGCACCATCTTTATCGGTAGAAAGATTTGTTGAAAAAAACTTGTAAAATTATATTGACTGTGATACAAAAAACTATAATCAGTGATATCTTCGACTCTTAAATGTTTAAGAAGGTTAAACTTAACTTGCAAGGGTGTTTAGGAAGTGGTCTCACTCCAGCGGGTTCTAATGCGTTTCGCTATTGGCTTCTTCAGAGAACCCCCATTAACTGGATCGATAACAGAGTAAAACTTCTTCCTTCCCCATCACCCGTAATACATCACTTCCTGGTATACCTCCCTATACTCCTCCCCAGGAACTCCGTTCATCGGGCAAGTCTCTCTTAGCTGTATCCTGCTCTAACGCCAACTTCATACTCCATTCCTTCTCTCTTGCTGCCCCATATGCCTGAAACAAGCTTCTTGAGTCATTACGTTACGCTCCATCCATGGCAGTATTCATATCCTGGCTAAAGGCCCACTTTTTCGAGGTTGCTTTTAATTCCTAACCCCCACTCATTTTGCAAGTACCCATGCCTGAGGAATTCCCTAACCCCCTGCTCATCCTGTTTTTTGATTAGATTGTAAGCTCTTCTAAGAAGGGACTATCTTGGATGTTTGTCTAGCAGCACTATAGAAATGATAGCACTATTATCACAGAGCTGAAAAGGTTTTACTGCAGGATGTGCTGAGGCATCTCATGATAATTTAGAAATTTGCAATATTTTCCACAGAGGGGATGTGTTTGGGGGTAGAGAGTGGATGTTTCTATGCTAATAAGCACAGCTACATTATCACATGCTAACTGGTTAGTGCAAGATTAGTGCTTGAGTCCTTACCACATGCAAAATAGGTATCGGTAAAGGCTCACACGCTAATTTTCGTTTATGGCTGCATGCCAATAGCAGCATTAGCGCCAGCCATTAATTCAGAAAATGGAAACTCACCCATTTTCCATCTATGCTAAAAATGGTTTCAGTGCACAGAAAAGACCCGTGTAAGGGTGTGCTAGGGTCACTTTTTTCCCCACAGCTTAGGAAAAGAGCCCTAAAAATTTTAATCTGTCTTTCTGACACTGTGGATTTGGCCAGGGCCAATAGATTTTTTTTTCCCCCTATCAGTATTCCAGACATATACAATTTCAGTGAGAGGAGATATAAATTCAAAAAAGGGCTAATGAGGGAAGAAGAAAGTGAAATGAAGCTGATAATACCTTTAACGCTTCGTTCCAGACGGCATAAAGGGCATTTATGTAAAAGATCTTGATGCATTGCTATTTTTTATATTATTTTTGAAAAGTTATTCACTGAAGGTGGTAAAAATCTCTGTAGGAGGATGAATTTTGGTTATATTGAATCTAAAATAATAGGGTAGGACAGTGTGTGTGAGAGAGAGAGAGTGTGTGTGTGAGAGAGAGTGTGAGATAGAGAGTGTGAGAGAGAGTGAGAGAGAGAGAGAGTGAGAGAGAGAGAGTGTGAGAGAGAGAGTGTGTGTGTGAGAGAGAGAGAGTGTGTGAGAGAGAGAGAATGTGTGTTTGTGAGAGAGAGAGAGTGTGTGTGTGAGAGAGAGAGTATGTGTGTGAGAGAGAGTGTGAGATTTAGAGTGTGAGAGAGAGTGTGTGTGTGTGAGAGAGAGAGAGTGTGTGTGAGAGAGAGAAAAAATATGTGAATGTGTTTTGTGAAGACTACAGATAAGCATGTGATCAACTGCATGTGGATCATTTTAACCCACATCAAGGTCGATATATACCAGGAAACCTAAGGTATGGAAGACACAGAAATGCATGTTTGACTTGGGAGCTCTGATCGACAAGTCGATGAAGCCGTCCGCGCAATGTGCGGTGGCGGCGGCGTAAAGGGCGAACAGAATGCTAGGAATGATAAAGAAAGGGGATCACGAACAGATCGGAGAAGGTTATCATGCCGCTGTACCGGGCCATGGTGCGCCCTCACCTGGAGTACTGTGTCCAGCACTGGTCGCCGTACAAGAAGAAGGACAAGGTGCTACTTGAAAGGGTCCAGAGAAGCACGACTGAAGTGGTTAAGGGGCTGGAGGAGTTGCTGTACAGTGAAAGATTAGAGAAACTGGGCCTCTTCTCCCTCGAACACAGGAGATTGAGAGGGGACATGATCGAAACATTCAAGGTACTGAAGGGAATAGACTTAGTAGATAAGGACAGGTTGTTCACCCTCTCCAAGGTAGGGAGAACGAGAGGGCACTCTCTAAAGTTAAAAGGGGATAGATTCCGTACAAACATAAGGAAGTTCTTCTTCACCCAGAGAGTGGTAGAGAACTGGAACGCTCTTCCAGAGTCTGTCATAGGGGAAAACACCCTCCAGGGATTCTAGACAAAGTTAGACAAGTTCCTGTTGAACCGGAACGTATGCAGGTAGGGCTAGTCTCAGTTAGGGTGCTGGCCTTTGACCAGAGGGTCGCCGCGTGAGCGGACTGCTGGGCATGATGGACCACTGGTCTGACCCAGCAGCGGCAATTCTTATGTTCTTATGTGTGTCTACAAGCCTCTATAAAATAGAGAACCCCGAAACTCCTGCATGAAGTTATACCTGCTGTGAAACAGGTACTACTTGTGTTACCTAAGTTTGAGTGGATATATGTATAACGTATAACATAGAAATTGTATATTGCGTATTGTATAACATAGATCAGGAGTGGTGGAACAAAAGTAGCAAATTAGTCTCAACAGCTCCACTATAATTCACAACCTCCCTAGTGCTACTGCTAGGAGTATCACAAAGTTGGTTAAACGCCATCCATCTAGACCACGCTTTTCAAGAATCTTGATTCGATGAAAAGCGTGGTCTAGACGGATGGCGTTTAACTATTAGGGACCCAGCCTTGAAAAAGCTCTCTTCAGCGAAACATGTTGGCCAAAGGAAGTCCCTAAGAAAGAGAGACCACGAACTAAAAGATAAGTTAAAATTTAAAAATTAAATCGATATATTTATAAAGTTAAACATGGAGTATTAAATGTATTTATAAAATTGGATCCGGTGAAGACAAGCTTAACGTTATGAAACTGAATTGAAAGTGGAGTGGTGCATCTGAGGATCTAGCTGGCAATCTTTGGGACCTGTCTCGAAAAGGGAACAAGTTCGATATATGGTTATTGATGAATGATTGTTGAGCAAAATTTATGAATGAAGTGCAGTTAGTTGGATTCAATGTAAAAGGATACATTTGTACTAACCCTAGATAGGGTAATGGATCTCTCTCACCCAAGAATGGTACAAGAATATGGATTGTACCAGGTGGTTTCTCGCATGAATTCTTCGCCTTCTTCCTTCTCATGGTTGACATCTTTTTTCCCCCCTAACGATGCCAAGTACCAGGCCTAAATACAAACATCCATATTTTGGGACATGGATGTCCCCTCCCCTTCTGCAATAGGAGTTAGATGCCTTACCCAGAATGTTCCAAGACCAAACCATCTTTCCATAGGGATGTACTTCAGTTTTAGACATCCATATCTTGGTTTTATTAAATTGGGATTTGGAAGTCCATGCAATATGGACATTTAAATGCTGAATTTCAGACATCCGAGACAGGAATAGAGTTTCTCAAATAACTATCAAAGTAAATAAATTATACAAATAATCACAGTCTTCAAATTTTCAAATAATAAGATGATATCTATAGGAGTAAAGAAAAACAATGAAGAGTTCTTAGATCATAGTTTTGGATTTTTAGGAATGTATCCAAGGCTTCCCAAATGTGTACATATTACTTATTTTCCAGGTTAGCAGTCAAGTTTTCCAATGTCCTGGTTTCTGTAGCATAATGTAGTCATTCTTGTTTTTTAGTAGAACCACATCTAATTGACAATAAATTATGACTTTTAATAATATGGATTGGTTGGCAGTTAAATTAGGAGGAGGAGTTACTCCATATAAGAACATAAGAATAGCCTTTACTGGATCAAACCAATGGTCCATCAAGCCCAGTAGCCCGTTCTCACAGTGGCCAATCCAGGTCCCTAGTACCTGGCCAAAACCCAAAGAGTTGCAACATTCCATCATCTCAAAGAATAGCAAGATTCCGGAACCCCAATGAGAGCAACATTCCAGAGCTGAGATTGTGATGTCATAATGCCTCAGTCCACAGTGCCTCAGAGCCAACCCCATCAGTGAGGTTATAATAGCTTAATTATCCTATACTTGGCTCATGTAAGAACATAAGAATAGTCTTTCTGAGTCAGACCAATGGTCAATCAAGCCCAGTAGCCCGTTCTCACGGAGGCCAATCCAGGTCCCTAGTACCTGGCCAAAACCCAAGGAGTAGCAACATTTTATGCTACCGATCCAGGGCAAGCAGTGGCTTCCCCCATGTCTTTCTCAATGATGGAGTAGCGGGGACATGTGGTCATATATTCTCGCCCTAAAATGAAATCAAACAGCACAATTTTGAAGGGTTCACACCTCTGAAAATGGAGTTAGTTGAAATTAAAATAAATTCTGACTCACATCAATTTTCTCTTGTCTACAGACCTAGGACTGATTTTCTGATGATGGGGAGAAGCCTGGCTATGACCCGTGGTTGGTGGTGAACACGGATATTCAATGCCAGGGCCGTTTCCAGCCACCAGCATTGAATTTCTGGGTTAAGTTTTGACTCCTTGGAGTTACCCGGTCAAGCCAATATTGGCCAATAGAGACCAGATTTTTAGGCGGGTCCATCCAACTGCTAGACTTAACCAGCAAACCAATGAATATTGGCAGTGACATAGCCAGTTGCTGGCCAATCCGCTGAACAGGCTATTCAGCAGGGGAAAGCCAACTATCTCCTGCTAAAAGTTGGCGGTTAGCTAGCTTACAGGTACTTACTCGCAAAGCCTAAAAAAATAGAGAGAGTAGAACCAGAAAACCAGCTAAGCAATTTAGCAATTATATTGAGAGAGACTGCGCAAGTTTCAAAAAAAAACCCAAAGAGTAGCAACATTCCATTCAGAATCTTAAAGAATAGCAAGATTCTAGAATCCCAAAGAGTAACAAAAGATTCCGGAACCCTAAACAGTGGCAACATTCCATGCTACTGATCCAGGGAAAGAAGTGGTTTCCCCCATGTCTTTCTCAATAACAGACTACAGACTTTTCCTCCAGGAACTTGTCCAAACCATTCTTAAAACCAGCTATGCTATTTATGCACAAATGTGACACTTGCATATGGAAATGGTTAGAATCGGAGGCATAGTAAAGGGGGGAGAGACAGGGGGGTCTGCCGCGGGCGCTCTCTTGGTGAGGGTGCAGGTACTCATCCTCCTCTCCGCCCCCTGCTCCTTCCACACACCACCACTGCTGCGCACGCATACCGCTTCCCTTGCCCCGTACCTCTGTAACATTCCTGGTGAGAGCAGCAACCCCTAAGTGCTGCTGTAGCACCAGTGTTGCCTAGGAAGTGATGTCAGAAGAAGAGTCAACGTGCACGGCAGGAGGGAGGTGGGGAAGGAGCGTGTGGAGGTGGGGGTGGGGGAGGGACGCCACCACCCCAGCCTCCTCTCACCTTCGCTACACCACAGATTAGAATACTATCATGTGCATACCATGTTTTCAAGTTTTACTGTGTTTCCCCCAAAATAAGGCACTGTCTTATATTAATTTTGGGCCCAAAAAAGGCACTAGGTCTTATTTTCGGGTAGGTCTTATTTTTTTGTTCATGTACACTGATCATCTCTCCCTTCCTCTCCTCCACTCCAATTCTTCCTATTTCCTTTCTCTCCCCCACGTGTGCAGAATCTTTCCTCCCCTCTTACCCATCCCCTTGTGCAGTATCTTTCTATCCCTCCCTTCCATCCTTTGTGCAGCAGACCCCTTATAGCTTCTATCCCTCCCTTCCTCCCATCCCCCTGCACAGCATCTTTCTATCCCTCCCATCCCCCCCGCCGCCGTGCACCCTGCACTTCCGCCCCTGCTGACCCTTTCATCTCTCACTCCCATGCGAACCCTGACTGTGAGCCGAAATACCTGGAAACAAACGGCAGTGTCGGCAGCACAGGCCGGATCGCGGCCTGTCCTTCTCACATCCGGGCGTTCCTCTGCCGCATCACTGATGATGTCATCAGCAACGTGGCACAGAACGGCCGGGCATGAGAAGGGCAGGCCGCGATCCAGTCTGTGCTGCTGACACTACCGTTGGGTTCCAGGTATTTTGGTTCACGGTTGGGGTTCGCATGGGGGGGAGAGGAGGAATGGTCGGTGGGGGAGGGGTGAGCGGGGGGGGGGAAGCACTGCTGCTGGCGACTAGGGCTTATTTTCAGGGTAGGTCTTATTTTCGGGGAAACACGGTATTTAAAATTTGATAATTCGCTTATTATTTTTCTAAGTGGCGTGCATTGTTAAAACAAATTGGGATACATAAAAACAAAAACAGACACAGACACATGGCAAAAGCGGGTGTCATCTAAAGCAGTGGTTCCCAACCCTGTCCTGGAGGACCACCAGGCCAATCGGGTTTTCAGGCTAGCCCTAATGAATATGCATGGAGTAGATTTGCATGCCTGCCACTTCCATTATATGCAAATCTCTCTCATGAATATTCATTAGGGCTAGCCTGAAAACCCGATTGGCCTGGTGGTCCTCCAGGACAGGGTTGGGAACCACTGATCTAAAGCAAGGAATCTCCTTTTGGAGTCCCCCCAAAGAGCCATGTAGACTGTTCTGCAGTTTCCGTGTCAACACGACCAGCTTATAAGCAGGTGTCTCTCCTGAGACATTCTTAACAATTTCAATCTCGTAGCCAAACATCCTAAACAAGAAAATCCATACAAGGTGCCGGAAGCTGTAGAAGTTTCCACTCTCTGGACTTGCGCTGACTGACACATATCTGACAGCTTATTACACCGATCATTGAACTTGACAGCCCGCACCTACCCAGCATAGACTGCGACAGCCTCAACCTTTCGGAAGAAGAAGAAGGAAAAAAAAAAAAAAAAGATTATGGCAACACGCTAAGCTCATATATCTGGGATAGGTTACAGGTTACATTTATTTGATATACTGTATATGTTACAGTAAAACTGTAAATCGAAGCGGTTTACAATATCAAACGAAATTTGAAGGAACTCCATTAAAACAGATAAAAAAGGGTGATTGATCGCTGGAATAGTCTTCCACTTCAGGTTATTGAGGCCAGCAGCGTGCCTGATTTTAGGGCCAAATGGGATAGACACGTGGGATCTATTCACAGAGAAAGGTAGGGGAGGGTCATTGGGGTGGGCAGACTAGATGGGCCGTGGCCCTTATCTGCCGTCTATGTCTATGTTTCTATAAAGCCCCGCCCAAAAATCCAGCCCAGAGAGTGGCCCAATAGATCACATCCATACATCCACACACATCTGCTGTATCCCCAAATGTCAATTGATCTTCAATTACACAGTTAAAAGCTTCTGAAGTAAATACGTTTTCAAAGCTTTTGTTTTTTAAATCAGGATAAAGGAATAGAACAGTGCTGTTATTTACGACTGTGGGCTGGCAAGAAATGCAGGAACATTTACATAGTAAACATAATATAGTGAATGATGGCAGAACCCGTGTGGTTCATCTGGTCTGACCAGCAGTCACTTTTATACTCAAAGCATTTTGGAAACATATTTGGAGTCATGTTCAAATATTATTATCTGCAAATATGCCTTTTAACATACGCAGGTGTTATATTTAATATCTTTAATGATTCGGTTGACATAAGCAAAAATAATATTCGATTAATAGGCATTTTGAGAGCGGTAGCCATTCAATCGATTTTTACATTCAAATCTTTTTATTAGAAGAAATAGGAAACATCAAAAAACAAAGACAACAATGGCAATGAATAAGCTTCCAGGAATACAAAAGTCAATGCGTTATAAAGGTAAAACAAAAGAAACAACCCCCCAGCCCCAAACTCCCCCCCCAAACATCTCGTTCCACCCGTACAAACCCCCCACCTCCATCCCCAAAAGCAAACAGAAGCTAAAAGACGAAACTCCAAATTGCCAAAGGCCCGTGCTCTGGTGGCCCCCGGCAGACCCAATGAAAAGTCCATCCCCCCCTCAACTAACCGGAAAAAATTATAAAAACAAAAAAAAATTGGACTGCGGTGACCGATCTCAATCGATTTTTTTTTAAAGCATGGAAGGATTCAAATTCACCGTCATTTCCTTTTTGGTGGAACTCCCGTATGTACGACTGGGAAATATGAAGCTGTTATTATGGAGAAAAGCGAAATTTGACAAAATTTGGTTGCCTGTTAAAAAGTATTTGGAAAACAATAGAGGTTAAAGGTTACGAATGCGTATGAGTGATATGAATGTGATAAACAGGTGCATGACTGTTATTGCACTCTCTGCGGGGGGTGGGGGGGAAGGGGGAGGGTTATTTATTTGTATTTATTTATTTTGTTTTTCTTTTTTACGTGTAAGATACATACATTTTGAAATGTATATTCTTCTGTCTGAGAGCTCCTTATACAAAGGTGCGTTAGGGTCTTAACGCGTAGAATAGCACGGGCTAAAATGCTGCGCGCGCTAGCCGCTACCGCCTCCTCTTGAGCGGGTGGTAGTTTTTGGGTTGCGCGCGCTAATCCGGTGCGTGTGCTAAAAAAGGCTAGCGCAGCTTTGTAAAAGAAGCCCTGAAAGTTTTAAAAAGTTTTTCAAAATAAAAATGATTTGAACTTAAAAAAAAAAAACCAAAAAAGGCAATGCTGAAGCAACAAACCAGTAATTATTCATTTTACTTACTAAGTTCCAGTATAAGAGGTCTTCCCTCTCTCCCACCCGAGATAGGTAAGACCTGTACTCATATGATCTGAATGTGGTATAAAATACGCATAATTCCTCCTGATCCTTCTTGCTGCATATGGGACAGAGACCGTAGAAATTTGTGCAGCATCGGCTACATGCCCCACTGCTAGAGTCAATGTCAAACAGTAGTGTAGTAAGGGGGGGAGCGGTCCGCCCTGGGCGCCAACTTGGTGGGGGTGCCAGCACTCGTACCCGTTCCTTCCCCGCCCCCCACTACCGCATGCATGTGCTCCTTCCCTTCCCACGCACCTCTCTAATATTCCCGGCGCGACCCCCAACCTGCTGCTCGCGCCAGCATCAGCTGTTCCTCTGACTTCACTTCCTGGACCCGCCCTCCTAGGAAGTGACATCAGAGGAAGAGCCGACACTGGCGCGAGCAGCAGGTTGGAGCTGCTGCTCGACACTTGGAACATTACAGAGGTATGGGGGAAGGGAAATGTGCACACGGCAGGGGGGGTGGGAAAGGAGCGGGCAGAGGCGGGGAAGAGGGGAGGGGTGGCGTGCCGCCCTGGGCGCCTCTCGCTACGCCGCTGCCATCAAAGCATTTATAATACATCAGGGATGTTAAAGTCCCTCCTTGAGGGCCACAATGCAGTCGGGTTTTCAGGACTTCCCCAATGAATATGCATGAGATCTATTAGCATAAAATGAAAGCAGTGCATGCAAATAGATCTTAGGCATATTCATTGGGGAAATCCTGAAAACCCGACTGCATTGTGGCCCTCGAGGAAGGACTTTAACACCCCTGTAATACATAGAGAGACATGTCAGCCGCAGAGAGTATCTGCCCTTTTCATCCCTCTAATTCCCCCCCCTTTCTTGTTTTGCTCTTTCCAGCTGAGGAGAGTAAGCAGCTCGGTGCCTATTACAAAAGGTATGGAGTTATGTGACCCCTGAAGCAAATCCAATATTTACAAGATGTGATTTCTATAAGAGAGTATAGGCTGAAAATGAACCAATAACATAATTTGAGAGGCTGGCAACTGTTAGCCAGAGACTGTGTACTTGGTAAAACCGATGACATGATCCATGACAGAATTCAAGGTGCAAGACAAATTAATAAATCAAGGTGCTGATCTCAGTCTATACAAAGCACTTGACACTGCAAGAACTGACGAAGCGGCAAGTTAATGGCTGCATCGACCGATGCGCACGAAATACATGACTGTAGACAGCTTTCAAGCCATGCAAACATTTGCAAAGACAAAGGCAGAATAAAAAAGCTCACAAAAGACACCGCTTCCTAAAACAAACCCCCCCCTCTTTTACTAATACGTAGCGGGGGGTTTTTAGCGCAGGCAACGGCAGTAACTGCTCCGACGCTCATAGTAAGGGTCGGAGCATTTACCGCCGCTGCCGGCGCTAAAACCCCCGCTACACGTTAATAACGGAGAGGGGAAATAAATAAATAAACACACCTGGAAAAAAAAATTGCAAATGGTCAGAATTGTCACAAATGTAAAACTTAGTTTATTCTGGTAATCTTTTCCATGATCCTCAACCTCTTTTGTCTTTATTTCTTTCAGCCACTTGTTTGGAGAAGCATATAAGTTTTCTATTCCTTTTGTTCACCTTCCTCATATAAAGATCTGTTTCCATATTTAGAGCAGCATCCAGCTTGGGCCACTGCTCTTCCACTTGTCATTTGCCTACCCACAGTAAGCTCTACCTTCGTTTTATCAAAACCAGTATGTCTGAAGTCCAGTAGTTGGAGATTTGTATGTCTGCACTTTGCTTTTGCTTTTATATTAAACCATATGGTGCTACGATCATTATTGCCTAGGTGAGCTCCCTTCCCTTGTGGGTTCCGTCATTATTTGACTCAGTAAAACACTTTGGGCTAGATTCACTAAAGTCACCGATCGTCATTAAACCTGTTTTCACAGGTTTTGGCCAATCAGGGTTTTCCTAAGGTAGTCTCTGATTGGCTCAGACACCTCAGGTCCCTCCCAAGGGAGGAGCCCGAAGTGCCTGAGCCAATTAGGGCCTTAGGCCCCTCCCCATGCATCACATGATGCACCAGGGAAGGGCCTAAGGCCCTGTGTCATTGCAAACGAGCAGGAGGTGTTTTTAGTACCTCCTGCTCCCAACATCAAGGTCCAGGGGAGGGGGGAGTGGGCACTCTGGTGGTAAAAGAGAGTGGGCATCCTTCCTTCCTTTTTCTTTGGAGGAGGGAGGTGGGAGGTCTTTCTGGGCAGAAGGGAGTGGGCATCCCTCCTGATGTTTTTTTCGGGGAGTGGGTGGGTGCCTTCAGAGCAGGAGGGAGTAGGTATCCCTCCTGCCTTTTTCTTTGGGGGGGAAGTCTTTCCAGGCAGGAGGGAGTGGGCATCTCTGCTAGGTGTGTGCCCATTACCAGCCTTAATTAATTTATATCCTTCACTTTCCATTTATAGATCCTCTGTACTCAGCCCACACTTTTTTAAATTCCATCACCGTTTTCCTCTCCACCATCTCCTCTGGGAGGCCATTCCAGGCATCTATTGCCCAGTCTGTGAACAAGAATTTCCTAACATTACACCTAAGTCTACCACCCTGCAACCTCAATTTATGTCCTCTAGTTTTGCCATTTTTCCTTCTCTGGAAAATATTTGGTTCTATATTAGTATCTTCCAAGTATTTAAATGTCTGTATCATATCTCTCGTGACCCTCCTCTCCTCAAGAATATACATCTTCATTTCTTCCAATCTAAGTCACATACAACTTTTGGAACAAATCTCCTATCATTTTCATCACCTTCCTCTGGAGCGCTTCAAGATTTCTTATATCCTTCACCAGACAGGACCTTCAAAATTGAACACAATACGCCAAGGGCTTCAAAGAAGGTTTGGATAGGTACCTAGAGGACAAAGGGATTGAGGGGTACAGATAGGAGTAGAGGTAGGTTATAAGGATAGGATTAGAGGATTAGAGGTAAGTTACAAAATTAGTCTGGGACCACTGTTCAGGCGATAGGCCTGATGGGCCGCCGCGTGGGCGGACCGCTGGGCGGGATGGACCTCTGGTCTGTCCCAGCAGAGGCACCTTCTTATGTTCTTATATTCTTATGTTCTAAGTGTGGCCTCACCAGTTATCTGTATGAGGGCATCAACACCTCCTTTCTTCTGCTGGTTATGCCTCTCTCTATGTAGCCCAGCATTCTTCTGGGTGCAGCCACTGCCTTGTCACACTGTTTTGCTGCCTTCAGATCTTCAGACACCATCAGCCCAAGTTCCTTCTCCCATCCATGAATATCACTTCGTCTCACTTCCTAGCTCATATGGCTCCCTTGCATTCCTACCCCCCACTACACTTCTTTGCATTGAATTTTAATTGTCAGATGTTAGACCATTCTTCTAACTTTCGCATAAGAACATAAGAATAGCCTTACTAGGTCAGACCAATGGTCCATCAAGGCCAGTAGCCTATTCTCAAGGTGGCCAATCGAGGTCGCTAGTACCTGGCCAAAACTGAAGGTGTAGCAATATTCCATGCTACCAATACAGGGCAAGCAGTGGCTTCCCCCATGTCTTTCTCAATAACAGACTATGGACTTTTCCTCCAAGAACTTGTCCAAACCTTTCTTAACACTAGCTATGCTATCCGCTGTTACCACATCCTCTGGCAAAGCGTTCCAGAGCTTAACTATTCTCTGATTGAAAAAAAAAAAATTCCTCTAATTGGTTTTAAAAGTATTTCCCTGTAACTGGGGACAGGTCTAAGGGTCCGGATTTTACGAATGTAAAATCTGGCAAACCTATGTAAAGTTCTATGCGGTTTACCTAAAGTTACATAATCATACAGTTAAATATGGAATATCAATTATCCAGAAACCTAGAAAATAAGAAGGTTTTCAATTGTTTCCTAAAGTGTTGGTGGGAAATAGAGGTCAATATCAATAACTTAAAATCCTTGTCCCAGATAGCTGATTGATAGGAAAGACGACACTAATAGTACTTTTTAAATTTACAACCATTAACTGAGGGAAAGACAGAAAAAGCATCTTCAGGACTGCATAAAATTTGCAAAGAGAAATGAATCTATAAGATAGTTGGGTTCTAGACCAGTTGAAACCTTGTAACAAATGCATCCAGACTTAAATATCACGTGAGCCTCAACAAACATCTGGATTTTACTTCCATTGAAAGTAATAGAAGTAAGATGGACAGATTGAGATATCTGGGTTTTGTAAAATCCGGATGTCTCAGCCTGTCCTCATTTCCATTGCTTTCAATGAAAGTAAAACCCGCCTCTCAATATGTTATACTTACTTCCAATGGAAGTGAAACCCGAATGTCTCATTTGCATGGACTTGGCTAATGGCTTAAGCAAGGACAAAGGTGGGGAGGGGGAGAGACAAGAGGTCCCTGTTAGAATTTAAGGGGAAGGGGACAGTGGGATGTGTTGACCTCCCTATACCAGGAATTGAAGGACAGTGGTAAATACAGAGCCATGAAAGCACTGAGCTTACCTTAACTGATAAAGGGGCTTTCAAAAGTAGGGTAGCAATAAGCTGGGAAGTAAACCCTTCTGTATGTCCAAGGAGGGGTCCTATGGGTATTTACTCTGAAAGGACCTTTGTTTAAAGAGTATTATTGAGTGTATTGCTGGAGACTTGGCTCATATATTCAAGTGGGTGGTGGTTTGTGTTGCTGAAGAGTTGGCTCACATCTTTGAGCGGATGGTAGACCATGTTACCAGAGACTCGGCCGACACCTACAGGTAGGGGGCAAGACACCAGGTCAAATTTCTTTCAGCTAGAAATCAGGCCTGGCAGTATTCTGCAATAATTGCAATCTATTGATGGACCTGAATTAACTTTCATTTCCGTTGCTATATGGCTCCAAAAAAAGGAGTCAACTCAATATCTAGGGAGAAAAAGGAGGACAGATTGAGACAACTGGGTTTGACTTGCATGCAATGGAAGTAAAACCCGGATGTCTCAATCCATCCTCCTTTTTCTGGAGCCATATGGTAACCCTATAAATCTGACTGATCTTCTAAACTATTTTAAGAGTTAACTGCCTCTAACTCTTATCATTTAAAAGTCACTATTTATACACACATATGGATAATTCATATGGTGATTCATTTTCTACATTTCTATTAAAATCAAGAAATGCATTTTTAAATAGTTCTCGTTTTAACAGTATGTCAGTTTCTTAAATTCAAGGGCTTCACAACACAAACATTTCTGCTCTTTAAAATGCAGATGTTGCCATCTGGTGGTAATTATAGAGCAAAAACAAAGAAAACCCAGACCTCCATTGGCCAAAAAAAAAAAGAAACCAGAACAGTGGAGTAGCAGAACCAACAAGTTCCAAGATTATTAACCATAAAAAATATGTATAAAAAATAACTAAAATCCTAAAGCAATAAATAATGCACATAATAATAATGTATAATGCAATGAAAGCAATTAAAGAGCAAAAGAAAGCACAGGCTCTAAAGCAGTGTCTCTCAAACTAACAGTGCTGTGCCCTGAAGAGATTCCGGGTGTGTTATGAGAGATTTCGGAATTTTGCTTAATTTTAAAAAATTCCCTTCATAAGTATACAGTATAATAGATGACATATACATCACATATGCAAGAGTCTGTCAATGTTGTGAGTGTGTGTATGAGGATACAACCACCCAGACAAGCATCATTCTTTGACGTGATTAGTCCTTGAAAACTAAAGGCAAGTGATTTTATTTTTTATGCAGTCGTTATTCTAACTTGAGTAAGAAAGCAATCAAGACTTTGTTACTATTTGGATCTTCTTATCTCTGCGAACTTGGATTTTCAGCACCCATTATATCCTATGGATGCATTGACATGGGTTAGCTTGCACTATTATTTAGCGTGTGCTAAGACGCACCAGTGCACCTTAGTAAAAGGAACCTATAGAGTCCCAAATGCTATATCAATGTAGCCAGTAGTTAGTCCTGATGTGGCTGATGATGAAGTGTAAATCCAATGGTTGTAAATCATAGACAAATGTTGTAGCAGTACAATAGACCATCATGGATGAACTGAGGCGAAGGACCCTACACGGTCCATGTTTCGGCAAGCGTATTTGCCTTCATCAGGGAGTCCATAACTGAAAACAACCATCTGAGCATAGTGTAGATAAAAATTTGACATTATAATGAGTGTGATAAAACACCGTTAAGTTGAGGAATGGCTGGGAAGTGCCAACGCTGAGCAAAAGCTAAGCAATATTTATAACATGTAGAACACAAAAAAAAAAAAACCCCAAATGAACCTGCTTTTATAGACAGACTTCTGATTCTATATGATCCTCCCAGAGCTCTAAGATCCGCTTCTCAACACAACTCTCTTTGTCCCTTCGCTAAAACTCATCGGTACCTGTCGCGCTTCTCTCTTCTCTGTCACAGCACCCATGACCGGGAACTCCCGATGACGGAGGTAAAGTGCGCAAGACAATCACACGCGGACAAAGGAGCTGAGACAAATGCGCACAGGACAGATTAAAAGTAAAGTTTAAAACGCTCCTAGGGTATGTATGTGTGTGTGCGGGAACCCCCCCCCCACACACACACTTTACTTAGAAGTGTTGGCACTGCTTTTGGGGGAGGGGGGACCTCGGAGCCCCCCACTTAGAAAGGAAAGTGTAATTTTTCCCTAAAACAGGGAAAAATTATACTTTCCTCAGTAACGAGGGGGGTTTTCACACCCCGAACCCCCCCAAAGGCAGCGCCAACACTTCTAAGTAAACTGGGGTGGGGGGGCTCCCCCCTCAGAGCGCTTTAAATTTTACTTTTAATTCAGAACTCCCATCTTATATCAGAGCAGAACAAAATATAGACAAATTCAAGGGAAGTTTGACATTCTTTCTTTTTAAAGATATATATGAGTAATTTATCCTTTCTGCTATTTTGATGCCTTTTTACCTTTACCTTTAACCCCTCCCCCTCCCTTCTTGTTTTTTTTCCTCCCTTTTTGTCTTCTTTCCTGTACAAAATTGTAGTTCTCCCTCCTGTCCTCTTGTTTGCAAGGTTATCCTTTGACTAGTTTGTTAGGTCTACATTTGGGGGTCCTTTTACTAAGGCGCGCTAGTGCGTCTTAGCGTGCGCTAAAAATTAGCGCACGCTAGATGCTAACACATGCTAATGCATTCATAGGATACAATGGATGCAGTAGCACGCATTAGCATGCTAAGACACACTAGCGCGCCTTAGTAAACGGACCCCTTGGTCTCATTTGCTATTCGGTATTAGTTCCCCTTTTAAGAAATGTTTTATTTTACTGTGCAACACTTTGAATTTTATGATTAGCGTTTAATAAAATTTTAGTAAAACTGTGAAAAAAAAACCTATGAAACACATTCTGGGAAATGCAAGATGATGTTATTCAGTAATGTGACCGCTTTATAACTTACCCCCTGCTTTACTAAGGTGCCCTATGCGTTTTAGCTCTGGGTGTACAGAAGCAGTGAAAAGGCTTAAGCTGGTTTTATAGTCAAATATATTTATTGAGCTCAAAAAGAAACCAAACAGAGACACAATACAAAATGCAGGGAAGGGGTAAAACGCGGACCTCGCGGATCTAAACCTGCACATCCTTAAAAATCTGAGGTCCGTGCCGCTTGTAGTTAGTTTCTGGCTCTGACAGACCTTGGTGACAATTTAGCTCTGACGGATCCGTCTCAGCATAGGGAGGGAAAAGTATTAGGATCCGTCAGCGCTACAATGTCACTGAGGTCTGTCAGAGCCAGAGACATGTGCTGGAGCGGCTCTAAAACGAATCCTTTAAAATAGTTTCCTGCAGCCCCAGTAAATTAAAAAAATCTGAGGTCCGCGGCTCTGACAGACCTCGATGACATTGTAGCGCTGACGGATCCTAATTCTTTTCCCTCCCTATGCTGAGATGGATCCGTCAGCGCTAAATTGTCACCGAGGTCTGTCAGAGCCAGAAACTAACTACAAGCGGCACGGACCTCAGATTTTTAAGGACGTGCGGGTTTAGATCCGCGAGGTCCGTCAGGTCCGCGTTTTACCCCTTCCCCAAAATGCATACAAGCTCAACTGTTTGTAATACAAATCCCCATCCCCAAACTTCAAACTACCCCACCCCACCCCCCAGACCAACCCCTACCAAACCTCCCCCCCCTCCATGATCCTCCTTCCAAGTATAACAGTTGCACAAAATAAATACAAAATGAGACAGGCATACCAGCTGCAACATAATGAGACTGAAAAGCATGGATTCCACAGCTAAGCAAACGGCTGCGAGCTAAGGGAGTCATGGTAGTCCAAAATGGTTCCCAAGTGCGTTGAAAGATGTGTCCTGGGAGAGAGGAAAAATCCTTCACATCTCTCCGTTCCCACATCAAGAGAGTAATCATCCGACAACGGCAAAGGGAGTAATCCGGTGCATCGCTCTCAAGACATTTCAGCAAGATACATTTCAAGGCAACCAGAATAATCCACTTAAGGAAAGCTGCAGGGCCCCCCCCCCCCCTTGTATACGAGGGTAATAATGGGGAAAACCAGCTTTGATTATCGGTACTTGGACGACTTGTCTTTTTGATCGTCCAAGCCAGTTTTTGGACGTTTAAAAAAAAATAAATTGATTATGAGCCCCTTAGTGCAAAAAGAAGAGTTAATGCTCTAGCTCTTTCCCCCCCAAAACTAAGAGAGATTGTTACTAAAAATTAGCACATTTTTAGCTGTAGCAGAGTCCATAGAGATAAAATGGGTCCTGGGGCAGATAAATGCATTAATCTTTAGCATAAGATTCCGTATTTGAATTTATCAGATTCACTTTTACTTTGTTTACTGTATATTAATTCATAAAATGCACAAAAAGAGTGGAATGAAACAAAAATTAACTTTGTCAATTCAATTGCGCTGATAGATCATAAATGGAAGAAGGCAAAACCTCAGACCGTATCGCTGCGTCTCATAACAGCCAAAGGCTATTGACAAATGCAATGTCATGGTTTCAATCATTGGTCCGCCTCCATCCTTTTTATGTGAATGCAATAATTCATTAAGTGCTATAACTGATATTTTTTTTAAAATTTCAGTAAAATTTTATAGTTTAGTATAAATAAAGTTATTGTGATTGTCAAAGTTAATAATGGAGTTGTATGAGGTCATATAAAACGTTCTGTGCAAAAATAGCAGTTTAATCATAAATAGATAAAGATTTCAAAATTTATTATTGCACAGAATAGTCAGTTTTTGTGCCACCAAGATAAGTGGTTTCTATGTTTCATGAATTTTTTGATAGTACAGTTTCTTGAAATCTTTATCTATTTATGATTAAACTGCTATTTTTGCACAGAACGTTTTATATGACCTCATACAACTCCATTATTAACTTTGACAATCACAATAACTTTATTTATACTAAACTATAAAATTTTACTGAAATTTTAAAAAAAATATCAGTTATAGCACTTAATGAATTATTGCATTCACATAAAAAGGATGGAGGCGGACCAATGATTGAAACCATGACATTGCATTTGTCAATAGCCTTTGGCTGTTATGAGACGCAGCGATACGGTCTGAGGTTTTGCCTTCTTCCATTTATGATCTATCAGCGCAAATGAATTGACAAACTTAATTTTTGGGCTCCTTTTATCAAGCCGTGCTAGTGGGGTTAACACGCGTGACTTTTCATCACACGTTAACCCCTGCGCTGGCCAAAAACTACCGCCTGCTCAAGAGGAGGCGGTAGTGGCTACTGCGGCCAGCGGTTTAGTGCACGCTATTAGGCGCGTTAAACCGCTAGTGTGGCTTGATAAAAGAAGCCCTTTGTTTCATTCCACTTTTTTGTGCACACTTCCCCCTCCCCATTCGCGGTTTCAGTAATCGCGATTTCACATATTCGCGATTTTTTGGGGAGGGGGAAAAAAGAAAAAAAACAACCCATCCTTAAGTCTTCCCCCTGGCATCCCGGCCTTACCTGGTGGTCTAGTGGGCTTTCGGGGCAGGAGCGATCTTCCTACGCTCCTGCCCCGTGCAGATCGCCATTAGGAAATAGCTGTAGGGAGTTCTCGTCATAGTCTCGAGAGACTACGGGAACTCCCCACAGCCATTTCCTAATGGCGATCTGCACGGGGCAGGAGCGTAGGAAGATTGCTCCTGCCCTGAAAGCCCGCTAGACCACCAGGTAAGGCCGGGAAGGCGGGAGGGAGGCGGGGTGGATCAGAGCCGGATATTCACGGTTTATCGCCATTCGCGGCCCGGCTCTGCCCCTATCCCCCGCGAATCCGGAGGGAGAAGTGTATTTGATATTTAGTTGTGGAATTATTGCTTTTTTGTTTTATTAATTCATAAAATCCAGAATTTGAGATAACCACGATTCCAGTTTCACTGGTGCAGTTAGGGAGCAATAAAGTAAGCATTCGACCATAGAAGCACAAACAGCATAAAAAAACAGAAAAAAAAGAGTTAACTTCTGTGTATGACGGCAGCATCAAAGGAAAAGAAGCTGGCATTTCAGATAGCATAATTGCTGCCAGATTTCATTAAGCACTGCTGATATCCAGATGGTTCGACGTACAGCCTATGAATTGCTCATCGCCACATGCCGCTGAAAAAACAATGGCGGTAAACTCAGTAGGGATAAGTGCAATAGCAGGGCGACCATGCAAAGCAAAAGAGTACCAATGCGCATCGCTCGTGGGTTGGTTTAATTCTCTTTTGTTTCTTTTTATTCCAGCCTTTCCTTTTTTTTTCTTGATTGGGTCAACCATGCCAGGAGTCAGCAGTAGCGTGCTCAGTGCCAGTTGCTTTCCTCATCTCTCGTCCAGCTTTTCTTCTCAGGGAAGGAGGGGAAAAGGACCCTCTTAACAAATATCCAATTGCCATCCTGGACCAGTGCCAGCCCTGGCACAATTTTTAAGGGCGGCAAAAATCAGACATGCCAAGTCACATATCTTAAGTGATGCCACTGCCGGGGATTCCTTCCTGACTGGCTGAACGCCCACCGCACCACCCCCGAAGCCATCCCTGTTACTTTGTCAGATCCAGACTCGCTCCATCCTCTCCCAGCAGTAACTCCGTTCAGGGATGTAGGCAGTGACTCATACGCTACATAGCTGACCCACAACCTTCTCTCCAATATCAGAATTGAAGTTTACAGTTTACAGAAGTCAGGGAAGGACTGTGGGCCAGCCACATGCAGTGTGTGAATGGCTGCACATGCCGTCCCTGCACGGAGTTGCTGCCGGGAGAGGATGGAGTGAGTCCAGCTCTGACAAAGTAATAGGGACACTTCAGGGGTGAGGGTGGTGCGGCGGTGGACAGACAGACAGGCAGGTGGGCAGGGATCCCCGGCGGCTTCTGCGGAGAGGCTTGGCTTTGGGGGAGGGGGTAAGCAGAGATCCCCGGTGGCTTCTGTGGATGGGTTGGCTTCGGGGGAGGAAGGCATGATGGGTGGGGCATGCAGAGATCCCTGGTGGTGCAACTTAATTTTGGGACAAAGACTGGAAGGCAGGGAGGGGGAGGGGGCACGAAGTTGACACAGAAAGAAAGGGGGGCATGAACATGGGACACAGAATGGAGAGAGGAAGGGGGCACTAACTTGGGACACAGGGGGGAGGGAATAGAAAGGGAGAATTGTTGGGCATGAGTGTGAGTGAGAGATGGTGATCATGGGGAAAGGAAGAAAGGAAAATTGGGCATGGAGAGAGAGTGGAGTGAAATGGGAAATAGAAGGATGAGAGGGAGAAATGTTGGATATGGTGGTGGAGAGGGACAGATTGAAGGGGATGCAAGGGGGAGGAATGTTGGACATAGTGATGGAGGGAGAGATGTAGCATAGTGTTGGAGAGGGGTGATAGAAGGAGAAATGGGTATGGGGCTGGTGGGC
Source organism: Geotrypetes seraphini (assembly GCF_902459505.1). Lineage (NCBI taxonomy): Eukaryota > Metazoa > Chordata > Amphibia > Gymnophiona > Dermophiidae > Geotrypetes > Geotrypetes seraphini. Next base: position 35,313,396 of record NC_047086.1, on the reverse strand, counting down.
AGTGATGAAAAATGCTGCACATGATCTAGGGGATGAGGGTGTGGGAGAGATGCCTGGATCTCTCAAGACAGATGGACAGTGAGAGAGAGAGAGAGACACACACGCACACACACACTTGCTACCAATAGGGGTGGAGGAGAGAGGAAGAAAAGTTGGACTCATGGAGGGACAGAGAGAGATGTTGGTTTGGGAAGGGAATGAAGTCTAGAGGAGACGAAGCATGCAGGAAGCAGAAAGAAATATTGGATGCACAGTTAGAAGGAAGTGCAACCATTGACTCATGAAATCACCAGACAAAAAAGGTAATGATTGTATTTTCAATTTAGTGATCAAAATGTGTCAGTTTTGAGAATTTATATCTGCTGTCTATATTTTGTACTATATTTTTCTATTTTTCTATAGTACTATTATTATGGGGGTGGAGTCAGGGGTAGAGCTTGGGTGGGGCCACTCGGTTGATATTTGTTAGGCTTAGGGGTACTTCACTTGAAGAAATTGAGAAACACTGGTCTAAGCGATAGGTGATGAGAGCATGGATAAGGGTTTTGGTAGTATGCTCGGAGAGAAGAGGTCTGATTTTGGTGGTTTACGAGCATAATTCATTCCAGAAGTATGCTCGTAAACCAAATTGCTCGTATATCAAAGCGAGTTTCCCCATTGAAAGTAATGGGAAACTCGCTTTGATTTGTTCCACCTCCTCCTCCCCCCCCAGGCTACTGCGCTGCTCCATTCCCCCCCTTGAGGCAACCGGCGCTGCTCCTTAACCCCTCCCCGTGATCCGGCATCCCCCCTGCGAACTGGCATCCTCCCCCCCGCTCGCATCGCCCCCCCTCCCCCGTGATCCTACATCCCCGACGAGCACTGAAATAACATCCCTTACCCCGATTTGGCACCAGCACCAGCACCAACACACAGGACATGCCGGTGCCGGTGCCCGAAGATCCTCCCTCTTGCCTGTGCTGGGCTGGACTGAGCATTGAGCATTTGCGCATGCTCAAGGCCTTCTGGTCTCGCTCTTTCAGAGATTCTCAGATGCTCAGAATCACGGATAGAGTGAGACCAGAAGGCCTTGAGCATGCGAAAATGCTCAAGGCCCAGTCCAGCCCAGCACAGGCAAGAGGGAGGATCTCCGACGCACCGCCCAGCCCAGCCAAGAGGGAGGATCTTCGGGCACCGGCACCGGCATGTCCTGTGCATTGGTGCTGGTGCCAGTGCCAAATCAGGGTAAGGGATGTTATTTCAGTGCTCGGGGGGGGGGGATGTAGGATCACGGGGGGAGGGTCGGGGACGACACAAGCGGGGGGGATGCTGGATCGCAGGGGGTGGCGTTTGTAAATCGAGTCAAACTCGGTTTCTGAGGTGCCGATTTTGCAAATGTTTTGCTCGTCTTGCAAAACACTCGCAAACCGGTACACTCGTAAACCGAGGTTTGACTGTATTATAGAGGAGGAAGTGCCAGGTTTTAGAGGTTTGTTGGATCTGAGTGGAGAAGGAGAGAGAAGAGTCAAAGATCACCCCGAGGTTGTGAGCTGACAAGCCAGGGAGGAGGAGAGTGTTATCCACCAAAATAGAGAATGGCAGGAAGGGTGAGGTAGGATTAGGTGGAAAGATAAGGAGTTTGGTTTTAGCCATGTTCAGTTTTAGATGGTGATGACACATCCAAGCAGCAATGTTGGACAGGCAGGCTGAGATTTGGGTCTGAATTCCTGTAGAGATATCTGTTGTGCAGAGGTAGATCTGGGAGCCATCAGCATAGAGGTGATATTGAATACTATGGGAGGAGATCAGTGTACTGAGAGAATGAGTATATATGGAGAAGAAGAACAGACCCTTGAGGCAGAATAGTAGACAGTGAGCTAGCAACAGAGGAGGATCCATCATTGCATACAGTACACTGAAAGTATAACAGGAGAGATAGAAAGAAAATCAGGAGAGAAGAGAACCCTGGAATCCTAGTGAGGACAGTGTATTGAGGAGTAGGTGGTGATCAACAGTATCAAAGGCAGCAGACACATTGAGAAGGATGAGGATAGAGTAGATGCCATTGGATCTGGCCAAGAGACTTTATCAAGGGCAGTTTCCATACAATGGAGAGTGGAAAAGCCTGATTGAAGCAGGTCAAGAATATCTTGAGAAGAAAGGAAGTCTATGGAATGGCAATGAACACCACATTTGAGTAGCTTGGAAAGGAAGGGAAGGAGGGAGAAGGGGTGATAGTTGGAGGGGGTTGTGGGGTCTAGTGAGAGGTGTAACTGTGGCATGTTTGAAGACATCAGGAACTGTTGCAGTGGAGAGTGATAGGTTGAGGATGTGACAGATGACAGGGGTGAGAATGAGAGTGATAGCTACAAGTAGGCGGGTGGGAATTTTATCAGAGAAACAGGGGTGGGTTTGGAGGAGGAGAGAAGGTGAGCAGTTTCCACTTCAGTGACTTCAGAAAAGGAGGAAAAAGTAGCAGGGGTTGAAGGGAGGTTGGCGGAGTGGACAGCTGGAAGGGTGTTGGGAGAGGTGACTTGGTTTATAATTCAAGGAGGATCTTGTGGACCTCATCATAGAAGAACTATGCCATTGTCTACAGGAAAAGTGAGGAGGTGATAGGAGGTGGGCGTACTTTGAGTAGAGAGTTGAGGGTGGCAACGAGATGGCAAGGGCTGGCACTAAAAGAGTTAGTTAAATGGTTGTAGTATTCTTGTTTGGCAAGTGAGAGGGTAGATTGGAAGGATGTCAACATGAATTTGAAGTGTATGAAGTCAGCATATGTGAAGATATTCAGCACCTTGAACATAGGAGTGCAAGTAATGGATGTTCGGGGTCAGCCAGGGCTGGGTATCAATAGCAAGAAAGAGAATAGAATTATATGAGAGGACAGCTTCTTTTACAGACTGGTGTGACAGTAGTTGAAAGGAGTGATGAGAAAGTGGTGGAAAGCAAGTCAGGATCAATAGCCCGAAGTTTCCTAAATGTATGGGAAGTGATTGACCGGATCTGGGAGGTGGGGAGTGATGAGTTGTGAAGGTTAGCAGATGATGGTCAGAGAGTGGAAGAGTCGAGGTGCAGAATGTGGTGGTAGAGCAGTTGGAGGAGAAGACAAGGTCAAGGCAGTTGCCTTTCTGGTGTGTAAGGGGTGGTGGAGCACAGCTGGAGATTGTATGAAGATGTTAGAGCACGAAACCTGGAGTTAGAGGGGGGTCATTGGCATGGATATTGAAGTCGCTGAGGATAAGGGAGGGAGATGAGGGTTCATGAAAGGAGGCGAGCCAGGAGTCAAAGTCAGTGAAGCAGGAGGAAAAGGACTTATTAAGGGTTCAGTAAATAACTGTTACTTTGAGAGGTAAAGGAGTGAATAGACAGATGGAGTGGACTTCAAAGGAAGGAGAACAGTGAGATTGAGGCGGAAGAAGGGGGTTGATATTTACAAGACGGTGAGAGTAAAAGTCCAATACCACCTCCATGACCATCTGGGCGAGGTGTGTGTGAGAAAAGATACCCTCTGTGACATAGGGTGGCATTGTATTGAGCACAGAGAAAATGAATGTGTGGACAAGTCTGATCTTCATCTGGAGTGTTACCTCCTTGCCTTTGAATACTTCATTGAGAATCTTCATTGAAGAGCAACCAAGTACTGTCCTGCGGAGTATTTCTTCCCTGCTAGTTGTTACTTTGTTTACGAAAGAGCCCAGGAGATTGAAATCCTTTACAACTTCTACTACCTTCAAGCTCAGTATCTTCATCATTTTCCATGTTCATAATCTTTGTCTTGTTTCAGTTCTAATCCCATGTTATGACTTTCAGCTTTGACATTTCTCAATAGATACAGCATGTCTTCTTTGCTGCTGGTGATGAATGTTGTATCATCTGAATAGCACAGGTTGTTTATATTCCAGCCACCAACTTTAAAACCATCACTCTCTTCTTCCAAATTTGCTTTTCTGAAGATAGCTTCACCGTAAAGGTTGAACAGGTAAGGTGACAAGATGCATCCTTGCCTGATGCCACATTTTATTGGAAACCAATCAGTGTTGCCATATTTGGTTCTCACGAAAGCTTCTTGATTTTCATAGAGGCTTTTTATCAAGGTTGGACAAGTTCCTGCTGATCCAGAATGAACGCAGGTAAGGCTGGTCTCGGTTAGGGCAATGGTCTTTAACCTGGGGGCCGCCACGTGAGCGATGGACCACTGGTCTGACCCAGCAGTGGCAATTCTTATGTTCTTATGTGTTTGGGTATTCCCATTTGTGTTAGAGTTCTCCATAGTTTATCATGATCCATTTTATCATGATTCACACAGTCAAAAGCTTTGTTGTAGTTGAAGCAAATGTATAGGGGCTTTTGGTATTCTATGCTCTTATCCATAATCCATCTAACATTGGCAATAATGTCTCTTGTTCCTTGACCTTTTCTGAAACCAATCTGAACTTCGGATAATTCTTGTTCAATGTACGATTGTAGCCTTCACTGTATTATTTTCAGCAATATTTTGCTGACATGTGGAATTAATGCAATTGTTCTGCAGTTGTTACACTCCTTGGCATCACCGTTCTTCAGTATAACGTATGAACAGTTGTCTTCTCTCATTGGTTGGCCACATTTTTTTCTTCCAAATATGTCGACACAGTTGAGTGAGGACAAAACAAAGAAAAATCCAACATGTCTGCAGTGAAAGTAGAACAACAAATCCAAAAGAGGGGCTGCAGTGATGATGTACAAGGTTCAGGAACTTTTATTTAAGTCAATAAAATGTTTTTCAAAAAATGGTTCTCATCTGTAAGAAGACAGGGCCCAACATGGTCTGTATTTCGAAAAACACTCCTTCCTCAGGGGTCCGTGGTGTTCAGTACAGTACTCCACCGGTCATTCGCGGTTGGCGATTCACAGTTCCGGTCATTTGTGGTACTTTCTGACTACGAATGATCAGGACCGCGAGAGGCTGTGACCGCGAATGACCGGGCAGGAGAGAGCAGCCGGAGCACCTGCGAGTGAAGGAAATCACTCGCCATATGCTCCGACCGCCTCTTCCTGCACTAAAGTCGGGCCTCACCAATCAGAAGCTGCTTTGACATTTATCTCCTGATTGGTGAGGCCTGACTTTAGTGCAGGAAGAGACGGTTGGTGCATACGGCGAGTGATTTCCTTCACTCGCAGGTGCTCTGGCTGCTCTCTCCTGCCTCTCCGGCTGCCCTTTCCTGTCTCCCTCACTAAAAACACCTACAGAAGTGACTTCAACCACACACAGCTGGTCCGAGATTCCTCGCCGGAGCATGTGCCTCCTGTAAGGTACCCGAATCGCGTGCTTTTCTGTTCAGCATTCTTCAGACTCACTGACGGGCCGGGCAGTGGCTGCTGCTGCTATGTTGCTGCCTATCCCTGCATCTTTCCCATGAAAAACCATATTCGCAGTTTTTCAAGATTCGCGGGGGTTCCTGGAACGGAACCCCCATGAATATCGGGGGAGTACTTCACAAATCGAGAACCATGTGGAGAACAACAATTTGGCATAGAATTCAAAAGCATGAAACATGTGGCGTAAAGCTCCTGTAGAAACACTGGTTGCAGAAGTGAAAGTTGAGTGAGCACCATGATAGCACCTTCTGAGCCTTTGATTAATTCAATTTGAATACCATCAATACCAAGTGACTTGTTTTTCGATAAATTTTTAATTGCTACTATGATTTCTTTTAAAATATCTGGTTCTTCTTCAGTGTCAGTTTCCAATTCAATCTCCCCAAATGTTATCTTCATTACCTATTCTATATAAATTTTCTGCATATTTTTTTCCATCTTTTTTAATGCTTTATGGATCATTCAGTATCATTCCATTGGCATCTTTAAGCATCCCCAGTCGAGGCTGGAATTTCTGCCGCAATATCTAACCCTATCTCTTATTCTAGCATCTCTACGTATCTTTCCTTAAAATTTGTAACTTCCTGGAAATGTCCAGCCATCTTCAATTGTAATCCGCTTAGAACTGCAAGGTACAGGCGGAATAGAAGTCTCTAATGTAATGTAATGTAATATCTTAACATTCTGATGTACTAATCTGTTTTTTAAATTTACATGTTCCAAGTCCATTTTCTGACAAATATCCTTTAGATATTGTTCTATGTCTTGCCAAACTTAACATTGAAGCACTCGGTTCATTTGTGATACTTTTTCTCCATCACTGGAAAGTTTGCTTGTCTTCTTTGTTCGGCTACTTTTCTGGGTTCTTCTAAGATCCAAGGTGATTTCTTGGTTTTCTTTCTCTTCTGGAGTCTGACATAATTTTCTTCATCAATGGAGAATGTTTAGCTGTGGATTAAAAACATTTCATTTCAGTTTATTGTAACATATTGTGTCCACAGTCATAGAAAAATTAACATACTATCCAAAAGTTACTACTGTAGATTGTGTGTGTAAAGAGAGTGCTATGCTGTCAAAGAAACAGCAGAGAGCACTATAGCTCCACCATTCTAAATTACAGACCTAAAATTACTTATAATGTAAAAAGGTGGTTTTTGACAGCAGAGAGGTAGTAGCTATATTCCACATTACACTAAAAAAAAAAAAAAAAAGCAAGCAGGAAATACCAATAGAACACCATCATAATTTTAATTAAAAGATTATCTTGATGTAAAAGGGAATGCTACTAAAACCAGATGATCTTTAATGCACAGATTGGATTTGTGTTCCCAAGTCTACCATATTCTGTCCTCTCTCGTTAGAGAATGCACAATTACCCAGTGTAATTGCCAAGTCCCTTCTCTTCCAGGTCATACAGGCTGCCTAAGTAGGATGCACGTGACACTCTCAAGGATCTGAAGTGAGATACGAATGCTCACAATTAATCCTCCATAGCATCAGAAGTGTCAGCAGCCTTTTGGAATGATAATCATATTATCATTCTCTGTGCAGTAAACCTTTCATTGAGCATGCTTTCAAAATTGCCTTCATTTTTTTTTTTTTTTAATTGTTCTCACATTTTTACAGGCATATGCCTTCGTTAGCAAACCTTCTGTTTTGTTAAAGGGCTTAAGATAAGTGGATGCAAATTTTGCAGATGAAATATAACATAGACGCATATGAAGAGATAAATAGGCTCCTTACTAGTGCATGAGGGCAAAAAATGTTCAACAAAAACATTTTGAGTGTCTTAAAGGGTCTTCCTCATTTTGGGGTCCTTTTATTAATGTGCACTAACCGATTTAGTGCGTGCTAAATTGATTAGCGCACCTTAATAAAAGGACCCCTTGTTTCCATGGGAAATGCTTACTTACTACACAGCCATCTTCATACCTGATATTGTATGAGAAGTCTAAGAAGATGCCTATTTAATAAGGCAATAGAGGTACACATGTGCCCTGGTGAAATAGGCATCTGGGTCTCAATAGCACACCAAAGCTAACACACATTTGTACCTGATCTGTGCCAGATTTAAGGATTCAGTTCTATATATGGTGCCCCCAAAACTGGCACTGAATAAAGTGCTATTCTATATAGGGAGCAAACTCCCTACACCCATAAGATCATTAGAAAACCTACTGAATTTCAGGAAGGCAATAAAAACTCACCTCTTCCCCTAACCCTCTATGAGGATGTGCCAATCAAATTCCCCAAATCTTCTAATAAAGTGCCCGACCCCCCACTGTCTCTAATCCAGTACGCTATGGGGCTCATAATCAAAACAGCAATACATCTAAAAGCCCGCCCAAGTCGGCACTTGGACGATCAAAAAAGACAGGTCGCCCAAGTGCCGATAATCAAAACGGCTTTTTAGACGTATCCACGGACTTTTTAGGCCTCTGAATCCTGCTGTGCACTCAGAGCTGAAAGGGGTGTTTTTGGTGGAGTGGTTAGGGCGGAATGTTGGCCAACCTAGACTTAGTCATACTACAGGGATAATCAAAAGTTTTACGAGGCTGCCTGGGCAGAACTTATATGTTGTGACAGGTGATCTAAAACCAGATCTAAGTGCCCAGAATCTATCCAAAGTGATCAGATGACCATTACAGATACAAAGTGCAGACCCCACACACTCCCTCCATGTTCACTGACCCCTAAACTGCCATAAAAATTGGAATAAAAATGTACATATCTGCCTCCGGAACATCAGCACCTGGCATAGGAGAGCCTAGTAGAGCCGCATAGAGGTGGCTTAAGTAGCCTGGGAGGTGGGCTAGTGAACCATAGAGAGAAGGATCCAGGCCCATAAGCCACTCTAACCACTACATTCATGGTGGAATATGTGAGCCCACCCAAAAAAAAAAAACCCATACGCATGCACACCCCTTCCCTACCCCTCCATACCTCTTTTAACTTCCCCGATGCGAGCAGCATTGCCAACTTGCCATCTTTGCCTACCCAAAGATCTCAGGCTGCAGATACAAATCCTTCCTGGATAGAACCTTCATGTTCCAAGCGAATAGACAACAAGTCTGGTTGCGAAACTGCATAAATGAACCCAAACTGACTTACAATGCATTCCGAAAAGCAATAAAAACCGCCCTATTTGACAAATTCATTGACTAAAACTGACCACCCTTAAACTAAAACAAACCCCCCATAAACGCTATTCAATCTCCCAGGAAGCTCCAATTTTCATGTATTCTTTACCCATGGAACTTAAATTAGTATGTACCTTGTTTATGTAACTTTTCTATTTTAGGCTCCTTATCATTCGCTGACTGTCCAGCCTTCTTTCAATGTGAACCGCCTAGAAGTCGCTTGACTATGGCGGCATAGAAAAATAAAGTTATTATTATTATTATTATCAGCATCGGCTCTCCCTCTGACGTCAATTCGTAGGCGCGGGACGTGGAAGTGACATCAGAGGGAGAGCCGACGCTGTTGCAAGCAGCAGGTTGGAGTTGCTGCTCGCACCAGAGAAGAGAAATAGGTACTGTAGGGGGAGGGAGGATGTGAAGGCGGAGAGGAGGAAACGTGCTGGTGCCCTCGCCAAGATGGAGTCCGGGGCGCACCCCCCCTCCACCCTTCATTACTACTCCACTGCAGAACATGCAGTTAGGTACACCAATGCTAGTATTCTATAATTCATGCGCATTACGTCCTGACGGTGACGGGACAAAAGCGCACGAGACTTCAGTGCGCCGACATTGCAGCGCCGACAATTTGGCGCAAGACCCCAGTGCACCGCCTAAAAAGTGACTTTTAAAGAACTCCAATGAGGGATTTGGGGGGGACTCCCCACTTTACTTCAGACTGTTCACGCTGCCGTTGGAGGAGGGTGTGGGGGGTGCAACCCCCCACATTATAGAGAAAACTTAACTTTTTCCTAAAAAATTGGGAAAAAGTTAAGTTTACTCTAATGGAGGGTTCCAACCCCCCAACGGCAGTGCGAAGAGTATGAAGTAAACTGGGGGGGTTCCCCACTCACACCCCGCGTCAGAGCTCTTTAAAAGTCAGTTTTTAGATGGCGCGCTAGGGTCTTGCGCCGAAATGTCAGTGCTGCAATGTCAGCGCATTGAAGTCTCGCGCGCGAATGACTATGAACCCTTCCTGACGTTCCCCTGTGCAGATCGAATTAATAGCGGGATGTCCTCCTGACGTCTGTTCTGCCGACGTTGGCCAGCGTTTCATGAAAATCTCATTTCTTCAGGGCTCTGAAGTGTTCTGGACGCTAATGCTCTCTCGGGTCAGAGACGGAGAGAAGGAAGTGGAGAGACACAAAGCAAACGGCACACGTCTAAGGCCCTCTTTTACTAAGGTGCGCTAAACGATTAGCGCGTGCTAAATGCTAACGTGTGCGTGTTAGTCTATGGAGACGTTAGCGTTTAGTGCGTGCTAATTTGATTAGCGCGCGCTAATCGGTTAGCGCAACTTAGTAAAAGAGGGGGTAAAGCTAAGGCTAGATTGCTTTCTTTCTTTCTTATTTGTTAAACTGTTCTGATAGTCAGTCAGTTTTGCATTAGCCAGTGCCTTAGAATTTAAAAGAAGAAAAACTAGATTTAAAAGAAAATACAAGCAGAAGGGGGTGTTGTGGCCAATGGTAGACGTTTGAGAAGGAGCTGCTGCTGACTATTTATTTATTTCTTCCATTTGTGCATCGCACATACCTATACAAGCTCTTGGCGACATTACAGAGGAAGGGGTTAGAAGAGGGTAGGGAGGACAATGGAGGGCAGGAAGATACAGGAGGAGAAGAGGATACAAGTGATTAGATGTCAAATAGATGAGTTTTCAGTTTCTTCCGGAATATGGTGTAGTTAGGTTCCGTCCTAACTACACCATATTCAGTAAGGTCATTCCAAGTTTTTACGCCTAGAAAGATGAACATGGAGTGGAAAACACGCTTGTATTGTAGATTTTTTGTGGAAGGGAGATTTAGAAGTATTCTGTTGAGGGTTCTGAGGGAAGTAGACCATGCCTTGGAGAAGAGATGGATGAGAGGAGCCGCAGAGTTTCCGTAACGTATACGGTGAATGATGCATGAAGTTTTGAAGGTTATTTGTGATGGGCTGGGTAGCCAGTGCAGTTGCCTGATGAAGGCTGTAATCGAGTCATATTTTCTCAGGTTGAAGATTAGTCCGACAGCGGTGTTTTGGATGAGTTGCATTTTGTGAATCAGAGTGGTGTTGATTCCCATGTAGATGGAGATGCAGTAGTCAAGTTGTGGAAGTATCATCAGCTGTACAACTAAGGCAAAGTGGTGTTGGTGAAAGTATGGTCCGATTAGTCTTAGTTGTCTCAAGGTGTAAAGGGATTTCTTTCAGAGACTGGAGATTTGTGGTTCCATGGTAAGTGTGGAGTCCAGGATGCAACCTAGGATTTTGGAGGATTCTTCTTCAGGGAGGGTCTTATCTGCTCCCTTTCATAGCTCCGGTGCAACGTTTTTCCTCCATGGCTTCTGAAGTAGTCTGGCAAGCAGGGTAAGAATTGTACAGAGGAACTGTACAGAAGAATTGTTTCTTAATTGATATATTCCAATTTAATCGATTGTTTTAATGTTTTATTGATTGTATGTACTGATTGTAATGTTTTTTATTAATTGTATGTATTTTATCATGTTGTGAACCGCTTTGAACCATTTTTTTTGTATAGCGGTATATAAAAATAAAATATTATTATTATTATTAGATATACCCAGCAACGTTTACTGCAGTTACTCTAGTTGGTTTGGTTTGTGATTTTTACTCCAGTACCTCCATCTTTTGGTTTTTTGCCTTATTTCATGTACATGATATATGCATTATATTGACATATGATGCTTTAATAAATGGATTGTCTTTACACTTGTTTGGCTTTGTGTCCCTTCCCCACGCCTTGTTTGATATATAAGTGCATGCTGCACACAAAGGCCATCTTTGACTAAGGTGCGCTAAGTGTTTTAGCGTGCGATTAGCATGCGCTAACTGCGAACACATCCATAGGATAACATATACGTGTTAGCGTTTAGGGCGTGTTTAGTGCACGCTAATATTTACCGCACACTAAAAAGCATAGCACACCTTAGTAAAAGAGGGGGGAAAGCCTAAAACCAGCTTCACCTATTGTGCTCATCCATTTCTGTTATAGCTGGCATCGTTGTCTTGTCCACTGCCTGACTTCAAACGACAATTTTTCTTTAAATTAGTCACCCGTATTATTTATTTATTTTTTACACTTTATATACTGTCTTTATCTAGGTGGTTTCCTTATAAAATATGCACAGCATACAATTAACATTACAAAAAGCTGAGTCTTCATGACATTTTGTGCCCACTTCCATCTATTGCCTGTACAAATAGAAATCTTTCCTCACATGAAAGCAGATACAAATAGCTGCGTTTTCAATAGGGTTGTTTTTTTAAAAAAATATCAAGCTGTCAGCACTTGGGCGTAATTGCCCCATCAATGTGTTCCACATTTTAACACCTTCCATACAAAAAAGCAGCTGCTGTAGTCCCAGCATATCGCACTTTAGTCAGTGTTTCAAGTAACATGGCGTTTTCTGAATGCAAGTGCTATACCAGGACGATGTGACATCAGCAAATGTTTAAAATATAAAGGTACTGCATGGTAATGAGTTTGATGAACATTTGGGATTGCTTTATTTTTTAAGTCAAGGTTTGTTTATTGAAGAATTTTTACATAAAGTAGAAGAACAGGCATATGTACTGAAATATATGAGTTATACAAACTGTTAAATACAAAACAACAAAATTAGACAACATAGTGATGCACTGACATCATACACCATGGGGTTGATACAAAAGTATAACTCAGATATATACAATACTAGCTGATGCCCCGGCGTTGCACGGGTATTTAATTATAGCAATAACACTGTAAATGGATTCAAATAAAGATACTTTATAGTGGTGAATGAATGCAAGTCTCACTGGAATTAGCAATCTCTTAAACTGAAAAGGAAGATCTGTTGGAATAAGTGGCATCCAAAAGTTTCAGTATTGATTTAAACAACTCAATATGTGGAAACTCAGGTTGAAAAGAAACTCCATGCAGTTTTTTCCCGGTTCAGAATGGAACCTGTGTTCCTAGTTCAGCATATGTGAGTACTCATGTAATGTAATAACATTATGAACTGGGGTGCATGAAGGAAACAGTTACAAACACAGTTAGAACATACAAACTCTATATGTATGGTATCCGTGGTAGAATAGAAAAGATGTCCCTAGTGGTTATAGTGTCATATAAAGTGTTTTATAGTTGGAATTACTGTGAGAATGGCAGCTTTTTACATCCTTTCCACTGACATGAATGGGTGAAATAAGATTTTCTGTTTGTAGCTCCGCCCACGTGTGCAGGTGGGCCCCCAGAACATATCACCCCAGGTAGTGAGGGATCTGCATACCAAGTTTCGTTCAAATCGGTCAAGCCGTTTTTGAATTACTGTGAGAATGGCAGCTTTTTACTTTTTTTCCATTGACATGAATGGGAGAAATCTGATTCTATGTTTGTAGCTCCGCCCATGTGTGCAGGTGGGCCGCGAGACCCCCAGAACATATCACCCCAGGTAGTGAGGGATCTGCATACCAAGTTTTGTTCAAATCGGTCAAGCCGTTTTTGAATTACTGTGAGAATGGCAGCTTTTTACATTTTTTCCATTGACATGAATGGATGAAATCTGATTTTATGTTTGTAGCTCCGCCCACATGTGCAGGTGGGCCGCGAGACCCCCAGAACATATCATCCCAGGTAGTGAGGGATCTGAATACCAAGTTTCGTTCAAATCGGTCAAGCCGTTTTTGCGTGATCGCGGCACATACACACATACATACCTCCGATTTTATATATATAGATAGGGAGTCCAGAACGCCCTGTGCATTAAGAAATATATTGATTGAATAATAGAGGAAGAATGTAGACCTGTATTAATAGCCTTCCATACCTGGGGCCTACAAGGTTGTGATAACGTAACCCCTGTATCAATCGCCCATAAATCCCATAAACCCAGAGACAAATCATATTTAAAGGTAATGATCAAAGAATACCAAGCAGCAACTTGTCCTTTAGGTTTGATAGCCATTAATTCATACAATTTTAATATTGATGGCTTAGAAAATGAGATATTACATAAGTCATAACCAGCTTTGATGGCATGGCATAACTGTAACCATCTATAATAGTGAGAGGAAGGTAAGTTGTAGTCATTACATAAAGTTTCAAAAGGTACCCAAGATGTGTCAGAATATAGGTGTGCAAGAAAGGCAATGCCCGCTCTTTTCCATGAGGGCCAGTTGACCGTCTTCCCTTGTATCTTGATTTTAGGGTTATTCCAAATGTAAGCATATGAGGTATCAATCCACTTGACTTTAAGAAGTTTGTCGAGATTTTTTATTGCTTGTTTAGTCGAACGAACAGGCTCTCTAAATGCATCACAGGAAGATTCTGTAAAGGTAGAGTAAAAGGAATCCTGAGGACCATTAGGTGATGTTTCTAATGTCGTCCATGGAGGGACAACCGAAGAACAGGCATCCATAAGCCAATATGAGCTTTGTTGCAGGATCATAGCCGTGTGATACTCGTAGAAATTAGGGAATTTGACACCCCCTTCAGACTTGTCTTTTTTGAGTTTCTGGAGGCTGATTCTAGGATTAGAGTTATTCCACAGGAATTTGGTTAGCAAAGATTCTATGCGTTTATACAAAGAAATAGGAAAATAAATTGGAATCATACTAAGTGTGTAGTTCACCACCGGTGTGATCATCATTTTTATCGTCTCAAGTCGTCCCCACCAGGATAGGCGCAGTGGGGACCACTGGGCGGTGAGTTTCATTACCGTAGAAATCAGCTGTTCCGAGTTTAATGTTATTGTTTCATCTATAGTCGGTGCGTACAAAACCCCAAGATATTTAAGTTTCCATTGCAGACCAAGGCGTTGTACCACCGCACAGGACTCTGGAGAATTGAGAGGCATGACCTCTGTTTTGGATACGTTGAGCTTATAACCTGAAATGGAGGAGTAAGACTCAATAGTCTTAAGTACATTGGATAAGGAGTCGGTGGACACATAGAGGAGCACATCGTCGGCATATGCCGATAGTTTAATTTCTCTTTCTTCGCAACGAAAACCCCTGATATTGGAATGATTCCGCAATGCAATAAGTAATGGTTCAAGGGCCAGATTAAACAAAAGAGGCGACAGTGGACAACCTTGACGAGTCCCTCTTGATGGAGAGAAAGAGGTTGAAAAGAATTCATTGATGTAAATCTTAGTTGTAGGTGAAGAGTATAAAACTTTAAGAATAGCCAAAAAATCATCATGAAAGCCAAACCAGTGTAACACCTGAAAGAGATATGACCATTCTATCCTATCAAAGGCTTTTTCTGCATCTAAACTCATAGCCACCAGAGGTTCTGACATGCTGTCAGCATGTGCAATCACATTGAGGAAGGTGCGAGCATTGTTAGTAGACAACCGATTGGCAATGAAACCATTTTGATCCATGGAGATAAGTTTGTTCAATACCGGTTGAAGTCTGGTAGCTATCAATTTGGTGAACACCTTAGCATCAGTATTTATCATTGAAAGGGGGCCTGTAATTTGAAACCTTCATGGGATCTTTGTTGGGCTTAGGCAATACGATTATTGTAGCTTCAGTGAATGATCCAAGAACTTCACCAGTGTCGATGAGATAGTTGAAGAAGTTAAGCATGTGAGGCTGAATAAAATTCTGTGGTAAGGCCATCCGGTCCAGGTGTTTTAGCTTTAGCCATAGAGGAAATTGTCGATAGCAATTCCGATACGGTGAAAGGTTGACATAGAGAATCATTGTCAGAATCGTCCACAGTGGCGTGAGGTAGAGTAGAAAGGAAGGATGAAACATCCCTGCTTGGATCCACTTCAGATGTATACAGATGCTCGTAAAAGGAGTGGAATGCAGAAAGTATATCCTTCGGATCCCGAAGTATGGTGTCATCAGGAGCTTGTATAGCGGTGATATTAGTCTTATCTGTTCTACCTTTAAGGAAGTTGGCCAAGCTGTGTCCACATTTATTCGACTCTGTATAGTAGGTAGCACATTGTGAGAAAACTTGTTTAGCCGCTACTTTGCTCAAGGCCACATTGTATGTGTACCGCAGAGCTTGTAGTTGACCTAGGATCTGCATATCAGCTGGACTGAGACTGTGACTCTCCTCTAGTTTCTTTATCTCAGCCTCCAATCTTCGTGATTCAGTCAAGTCAGCCTTTTTCTTCGAAGCAGAGTATGAAATTATAAGACCCCTCACAAAGGCTTTAAATGCATCCCATACAAAAGGCCATTTAGAGACTGATGAAGAATTAATTTCAAAATATTCAGAAAGAGCAGTAGATATGTATAGACGAAAGTCTTCATCCTGCAGGAGAGAGTTGTTGAATCTCCATTGGCTAGTAGGGGAAGTGTGACCAAGATCAGTGAGGTGTAACTGTACCAGGGCGTGATCAGATACACCGATTTCTTTAATAACAGTGGACTGTGCAAATCGAACCAATGAAGGACTCAACAAAAAATAATCAAGTCTCGAGTATGAATTGTGAGGTGAGGAGTAGAAAGTGAAATCTGAGTCGTCTATATGGGTGATTCTCCATGAGTCAACCAAATTAAATTGAGTTATAAGATCCTGAAGAGAGTGCCAATTTTTTGATTTCTTGTAAGGTAGAGAGGATTTCCTATCTTTAATCGGATCTTGAATAACATTAAAGTCTCCACACAATATACAATGACGGTCTCTGGACATGTTAAGTTGATCAGCTATCTCAATATAAAAATCCTCTTCATCCATATTAGGACCATATAAGTTCAATATCGTGAGCTTAACATTGGCAATATCTAAATTCGCCAATATCCATCTGCCTTTAGAGTCAGTGGTATGTGAAATGAGGGTAATATCTTGTCGCTTCCTAACAATCATCATCACTCCATTCTTTTTCCCCAACGCTGGGGAGAATAAGACTGGATAAGCCCAAGAAAAAGACCATTTTTTAGCTTCCAGTTCAGTAAGGTGAGTCTCTTGTAAGCATATAACATCAGCTTTAAAGGACGAAATGTAATTGGCAATTTTTTTCTTTTTGATTGGGTTATTAAGCCCTTTCACATTAAGTGTTATGCATTGTAAAGGCATAGCAATTTATACAAAGATACATCATGAAATTAGCAAGATGTGAGTAGAATAAAGAATATCCTGTAAAGAAAACATAGGCATTATAGACCATCATTGAGTAAGCACAAACAGAGAAAATAAACATGAACAGCTTATTAAGCCAGAAGCAAGTTAACCACGGGATGGAAAGCACATGGAGTGCGCCACAGCGCATCTCCCACACGAGAAAATGCTAGAACAGGAAAAATATCAAAACGTTAGTTATCAGCATAATCCACAACAACCAGCAATAAAATCATCACAGCCATGGAGATAAACAAAGGCACTAGTGCTGCAGCAGCATGTTAAGGTAATCATCTGAGCCCAAGGGAGCAGGGTTAAGTATTATCAATGCTGCTAGGAGCCAGTTTTTCCAGGTATTCAGCGAGGTCGTCAGGTTTTGTAAAATCCTTTGTGCAGTTGTTATAAGTCACTCTGAGCTTGGCCGGGTATAACATTCCAAATTTTGCGCCCAGTTGTTTCAGGCGAGGTCTGTACTCCAATAGCTGTTTTCGAGCCTTAGCTGTCTGCTTGCAAACAGGAGAGAGTGGCTCTCATATTTAACCGGCGCCTGTGTTTTAGCCTGCTGCATGATTTCAAGTACCTGGTTATATCTTAGCAGACGGACAATGACAGGCCTTGGGTACTTGGGCTGCTGCGTAGGGACCCGGTGTGCCCTTTCAATCTCAAAGGGCTGCTGAAAGTTCAAGGAGAGGATTTTTGGTAAGGTTTCTTCCAAACATTTTATCAAATTACGCCCTTCTCGCGCTTCAGTAAGACCAAGAATACGAAAATTAGATCTCCTAGATCTATTCCCCTAGTCTTCCAGCTCATTTTCTAGCAGGGTTATACGTTTGACCTGTCTCTGTAGCATTTTGATGTTTTCAGCGTGGAGCACGGTTGTGGCCTCAACGGCAGACACCCGACCGTTCAGATCTGTGACCTCCGCTTTGAATGTAGACAGCTCCGATAGGATTTCGTCCGTAACTGTTTTATTATCTGCCATGAGGGAGCGGAGGGAACGGAGTTCGTCGAGGAGCGAGGCCGCGGTGACGTCATCGATCTTTAACGGCGGCTTAGACGGTGAAACAGGCTCCAAACTTCGGCGCTTACCAGTTTTTCCGGTCGCCATGGTGTTCCCCCGCTATTAAATTCTATTAATCTCTGCTAGTTGAAGTAAATAAAAGCCGATTTCGATGCTTTCAGTATTTCCCGCGTGGGAGCGACACGCTCAGGCAGCCATCTCCGATGACGCTCACCAGCGCCCCCAAGCTGTTGTAGTTTTTTGCATGAAGACTGATCATGCTGGTAGTATAGTTGAGTCTCGTATGTGTGGATGTCAGATTCCAACTTGTGTAAAGTAGCCTTTATTTGCTTGAGCTGAAAGTCTGAATAACTTATTGATTCTCCTCTTAACTGCAATTTGGGCCATTTTTCGCAATGCCCATAACCAACCGTGCAGCTGCAATTTGGACCAACTGCAACACACTGCTCCTTGTTTAAGTTATTCCAAGGTACAGTGCATTACAGTAGTCCAGTCTGGAGATAACGACTGTATTCCCTGAACTAAAGTTCTAAAATCAAAACGGGTCAGCATCGGCTTTAAACAACGTTGTATATTTAAGTAGCTAAAATAGGCCTGAATAGTTTTATCAGTTTAATACTTCATTGTTAAACCAGTTTTACCCCTAATACTGTCATTTCCTTTTTGACCAATAAATCCACACCCAATGCATAAGAACATAAGAATTTAAGAACTGCCATCTCCGGATCAGACCTTTGGCCCATCAAGTCTGGCAATCCGCACATGCAGAGGAGGCCCAGCCAGGTGTACACCTGGCGTAATTTTAGTCACCCATGTCCATCTATGCCTCTCGTAAGGCATAGAGGGATGAGGGTCTTTCCAATTTTTGAACTCAAATCATGAGCATTTATCCAATCCACAACTTCCAACATGCAGAATTCAAATTTATTTTTCCCCGATCTATCAATTGGGGGGGGGGGAGGGGGGAAATCATCTGTATATTCGGGGAAATTCTGTACAGGAAGCGCTACAGTTAGGCAGTGGTCGGCACCCTATCACCACCTAACTAACCTATCATGGAGCACATTTATTTAAAAAAAAATAAAAATTGAAGGCACCGTTCTAAGGCACCAGTCTCATGCCTACAGAGGTGCATAAGGATGCCTATGGATGCCTAATGCTGATGGGGGTGATTTGTGCCAGAAGTGGCCTTAGGCATCATTAGGCACCAATATGCACCTCTGTAGGAGTGAGACCAGTACCTTAAATGTAGACCTTTAAAATTCTGGACTACATTTAAGGCACCTGTGTTAAAAACAGCTGCAGTTCTACAAATTGCACCAGTGCGTACTATAATTGACATGCAATTGACAGCTGTTTCTTAGACAGCCACCGGTACCGGCACTGTTTATAGAATCTGACAGATTGTTTATAATAGACTAGTCTTATAGCCCGTTACATTAACAGGTGCTAGAATATATGTGTGTGTGTCTGTCTTTATTTTTTTTTCTCTCTCTCCTTAGCCGCTTTCTGTATTTCTGTCTGTCATTTTTATTTTTTTTCCTTGGCTGTCCACTACCACCCCTTGCCTGCTCCCCCTGTCCATTCTCCCTTCCTTTTACCTCCCCTGTGTCCTCCACCACCCCATCACTGCTCACCTTATCCAGCAGAAGCCCTTCTCCCTTTGTTTTACCTCCCCCTGTCCATCATCACCTCCTTCCTGCTCCCCCTGTCCAGCAGTAGGCCTGTCTTCATTTTTCTGACCCCCCTCCCTGTTCATCAGCATCTCTTCCCCTGTCCATCAACCCCTTTTCTGCCCCTCCATTTCCGTGTGTTGCAGCATTTCCCTCCCACCCCACTTCCTTGTGCAGTATTTTCCTCCCCCATACCTTCTTCCTGAACTCCATGTTAAAATGCTTTCCGGGTTTGACTGCCGTGGCCTCCAGCCGCCGACATCCACCGCGGCCAGCAGCCACCACCACGGCTGACATCTGACTCAGGCCGCGGCGGCCGACATCCGACTCGGGCCGCCGCGATGGACATCCGCCTTGGGGAGGGGAGGAAGAGAGAGAGCGGAGAGAGTACGGTGCGCAAGGGAACAACAGCGGCGGGGACGTGCAACTTACAGGAAGGGAGGGAGGGAACGCAGGCGGGGATCGTGAGAGCCACCGCTGCGTCTTTCAACAGGGAGCAGGGCAGACCGTAAGCCGCGCATACGCACTTCCTAGCTACAGCTCACGGAAAACGGATGCACTCATAGGAAGTGCGCATGCACGGCTTACCGTTTTATTATATTAGATGTGCAATGATTCAAAAATCTTTCCTAATGACGCCATGTAAATATGAGCTACTGGGAGGACGGGATAGAAATCGAAATAAATAAATAATGCCAAGGATGCTAATCCTTAAGGGATTCTTCTTCCTACAGAGGCTTCTGTAAACACTTCCAATCCAATCCTTTAATTTTATATACCGATTCATCCCTGTAAGAGGGCTCAACTTGGTTTACAAATATTAGGAATCAAACAAAGAAGGGATCAAAACTGACAGATGAAAGATCATTAATTAGAAACAGATGAATTTGTTAGAGACTTCTGAAATAAATGAGTTTTTAGCCTTTTCGGGAAAATTGTTCATTGAGAAAGAAGTCCAACCTCAGACAGACGCCATACAATGCCATTCAATACACAAAAAGTCCTATCAAGTAAATAAGATGCAAACTACTACTAATCTTACCACTCATACCTAGTTTTCCAATTTCATCAACAATTGTAGGTTCACTGAGTCAAATGTTCCAGATACATCTAACGAAATCATGCAATATGTTTCTTTTTGATCCATTCCTAACCTCAAAATATTTATTGCAGATACCATCAATAACTCAACACTCTGGGGCAAATTCTATAAACTGCATCCCAATTGTAGGTGGCGGTGGGTGTCCTACCACTGTCTAACCAGCCAATCAGGACACCCGTTTTTAAAAAAAAACTTCTGAGGCAGGCCACCTACATTGGAGGCACCTCCGGGAGTCTAGGAAGGCGCGCAAGCCCGCCTAAGGCTAGGCATGGGTGCGGTTTGGCCCAGAAGTAAGTGGACCTAGGCAGTAGTACGCATCACCCTAGGTCAGTGGGAGACACTTACAATGTAGGCCAGCAAAATTGTGGCCTAAATTGTAAGTAGATGCGGCCACTGAGCTTATCGCGGCAAGGGATTTCCCTGCTGCAATATGTTTAACGGCCGCAGCCACCCGTCCCCCCCCCCCAAAATGATCTTGGCAGCAGGGATGCCAAGTCTCTCCTGCCCGGCACCCCCTCTCCCCCACCGGAATCCTCCACCCCTGTAGATCGCCGGCATGATGGATGCTCAATCCCTTCTGCCGGATCCCCCACCCCACCCCATTCTGGACCGCCCAGCCCATCTCTTGCCGTGATAAGCTCAGGGGTGGGGGTGTTGGGCTTAGGGGTATGGGGTGGAGGTCTGGAGGTTTGGGGGGATGTCAGGGAGCTTGATGTTTGGGGGTATCAGCAGTTGGGGTTATTGATGGTTTGGAGGGGCATTGGTAGTTCTAGGGGTGTCGGCAGATAGGAGTTGGAATTCCTCCTGCTGGTCTTCAACCTTGGGAGGAGGGGGTTTCGGTGTTCCAGGGGGTGTCACTGCTTCGGGGGTGTCAGTAGGAGGGAGTGGGAATCCCTCCTGCCAATTTTGCGATAGTCAGGAGGTCTCCTGCCCCAGCCAGGTCAGCTGATCAAGACAGGGGTATTTTCCTCCCAATCAGCCATGGCTTTGGGGAGGCCTGCTGGTTCAGCTGATCGAGGATTCCCTTGCCATGATCATCTGATGGCAAGGGATCCCTCCATCAGGCAGGCATGATTCTGTAACCGGCGCTGGTGCTATGGGTGCCGGTTAGAGAATCCGGGGGTAAGATGTCTGTTTTTAAAGACAGGCGCAATTTTATATAGGATGCCAAAGTGTGCTTCTTAGGCGGCTGCTGTGACTGGCGTCCTATACAGAATCAGCCCCTTTGTGCCAAGCAGGCTTCAACCTAGTACTTAACGTTTGATGCCCCTTAGCCTCGTTAACAGATGGCACATATGTGGAAGCATTTAGGCCAGTGAAAAAAGGTGCAGTCTCAGATTGCATTTTCAGATCTCTTTTCCAGAAAAATCCCAGGCACATGACATGTACTGTAGGTGGAGATGACAACCTGCACATACCTCATGCAATTTTCCAAGATAGAGTGAAGGTGTACTTTCCCTTTGAAAATTAGGGCAAACTCGTGGCAAAAACTCATGCATTCTTTGTCATTATAGGGACAATTTAAAACTGACCCTTAAAACCAAGTTAGATTATTTTTTTTCTGCCATTCACTCACTTTCCATAAACATCAACAGTTTTAGGTAGAGCCTTAAGTTATGCATGTAAATACTAGAGCATTACATTTTAGCATATTCATCTTGAGAGGCTTCAACAGCGTTAAGGCTTCAAGATAAATCATTTTATTAAACCCTCGTCTTTTTTTTTTTTTTTTTGAAACTGATGCTGAAAAGTAGTAATAAATGTCACAGATTGTAAAGCCATAATTTTTGTCTCCATGGAAATGCACTTTGAATTACTTTCTGTATGCTTGATACAAACAACACGAGGACCAAAAGACATAAAATGTTAACATACTGTAAAAATATTTTGAAAGAAATTCAAGGTAAAAGGAAGGAATGATTTGCACATGTAGCATTTTGGGGATTCTTATCTTCTGCTTATGCCCTGGGCTGATTTTTCTTTTTGAAGAATTGGAATAACCGGGAGAGGTTAAATGACACTTTCTGGTGGGAATCTCTCTGTTATATTTTTAAAATGGAATGTTTGATGGCCGTACAACAGGGACGGTATAAGAAATTTTTGGATGTTTGGGAACCATTGGCTAAGCTCTGTAAAGAATGATAACTGATTTTATTTTATTGACCCTTAAGCATACACATCCAGGGTGGGTGGGAGGGGGGCGTGTTTTGCATTGGAATTTCATTCGGGGAATATATGGAAGGTTTCCTGTAGGTAAGTACTTTTTCTGATTATTGGGGGGGGGATAGTTGTGCATTAATGTCTATAAGTTTAATATGCATTTTGTGTAATATTATGTATATTGAAATTGTTTGTTTGCACAATGGTAGTTTGGAAATTTAATAAAGATTAAAAAAAAAAAATTATAGAAGAGCCTGCTCTGAGGCAACTATTTGTCTATTTTATTAATTTATTAATACTTTTTATGTTTCATTTTAATTTTTAAGCTTTTTACTTTTGAAAACCCATCCGAACGCCTGGTCAGGCCTCTCAAAAGAGGAGAAAGCCCACTGGAATAACCTACTGGAATAACCGACTAAATCAATCCTCCACAACCAGATACAGAAGATTCCACTCACTATTCACTCACCCATCATCCAAAGATGTCAAACGAAAAAAACTTCTTGATAACCTAATAGCCTCCAAAGCAGCTAAACTGGACAGACAAATCACCTCTCTGTTATCTTCGACTACAAATTACAAAACCTTCAACAGAGATATTAAAACCATATTCTTCAAAAAACACATAAAACCTATCCAGCACAACCAATCCCAACCCAATATCCAATATTCTATTTACCCTTAGATCTCTCTAATACTCTTCTATCTACCAAACGTTATCTAAAACCCATAATTTCACCCTATTCTTATCTCCTAAAGACCTCCACTTCCCTTTGGTAACTCTTTACCCAACATTTATTACCTTAAAAATTCTATGTCATCGCTTATTCTATTCCTTCAAATTTTGAATGTAATTCTTGTTTTAGTTTGGATGTAATCCGCCTTGAACCGCAAGGTAATGGCGGAATAGAAATCACTAATGTAATGTAATGTAATGTATTGATATGTCCTGGTAAATTCGGACAGCTGGTAACCCTAGAGTAGTCTTACTCAGCCGCTTAGGTCATTACTACTTAAAATCCCCTGCATCTAGCCACATCTAGCTAAATCTCACTTTTGAACACCTAAAAGCCACATTAAGAGCTCCTTAATTACACCTTTTGGTGGGCGAATGTGTGTACCACATACAAATATGAAAGGATGAATGCGGA
Source organism: Geotrypetes seraphini (assembly GCF_902459505.1). Classification (NCBI taxonomy): domain Eukaryota; kingdom Metazoa; phylum Chordata; class Amphibia; order Gymnophiona; family Dermophiidae; genus Geotrypetes; species Geotrypetes seraphini. Next base: position 35,289,708 of record NC_047086.1, on the reverse strand, counting down.
GTGTTGGGGGTTTAGTAGCTCATTCAATAAAGTATGGAGTAGAGGTCTGCACGGGAACGGGGATCGCGGGAATCCCGCGGGTCCCGCGGGGGTCCCACGGGAATCCCCCCAACCCACGGGACTCCCACGGGGACCCCCCTCTGGCTCATAGGACTCCCACGGGGGTGGAAGGCTTAGAAAGCAGGGTTCGTCCATATAATATAATGGACACGTCCGCCTTAGTAAAAGAGGGGGTTTATAAGTTAATTACCTGAACAGAAAACAAAAAAAGGGTTCCACCAAAGAGATTCCACAAGGAAAACAGCAGCGCAAACACAAAAGAAACTGTGGAATTGATGATCCTGTCAGAAGTAATTGCTGCTTTTTATGGGGACGGGCGGGGATGGAGGTAATTCCTTGCGGGGAAGGGTGGGGACGGAGAGGATCCTGGAGGGGATGGGTGGGGACGGAGAGGATCCTGGAGGGGATGGGTGGGGACGGAGAGGATCCTGGCGGGGATGGGTGGGGATGGGTGGGATTTCTGTCCCCGCGCAACTCTCTAGTATGGAGCCCATTGACTAAATTTGTTACTTTACAATAATGATCATTTATCTTTTCTTCTCAGATTCCTTTACACATCCAGGGTGGGGGGGGGGGAGGGAAATATACCTTGAAGATTAAGACAGTGTAATTTAATATTATTATGGGCTCCTTTTATCAAGCCGCGCTAGCGGGGTTAGCGCGTCGGACATTTCATCACGTGCTAACCCCCGCGGCAAGCAAAAAAAACCTAACGCCTGATCATTGGAGGCATTAGCGACTAGCGCGGCAGGCAGTTTAACACGTGGTATTCTGCGCGTTAAACCCCCTACCTCGCCTTGATAAAAGGACCCTTATGTTATTAATAAATGAATGAAGGGTGGGAGGAAATGATTGCTATATGTATTACCTGTATAATTAATAGTGGAATGTATGCAGTATTTGTTGTTGTCTCATGTGTATTGCACTGTCATAGTTTGAAAATCAATAAAGATTTATTTAAAAAAAATTAAAAAAAACACCCCAAAAGGCTCCTTTTACAAAGCTGCGCTAGTGTTTTTAACGCACGTACCGGATTAGCGTGCGCTATGGTGCACGCTAGCTGGAAATCTACTGCCTGCTAGCGTGCACGACAATTTAGCATGCGCTATTCCACGCGTTATGGCCCTAGCGCGGCTTTGTAAAAGGAGCCCTAAGCTTTTAAATAAAGCTCCCGTTTTGTATAGCGGCTAGACGTATAGTCCCCACTGTCTTGCGGCAGATAGAACGGTTGACTGATTTGAGTAAAACATAGGTGAGGTTTTTTTTTCTGTTATTATTGGTTTGATATAAATTACAATTAACACAGTTGTTCTGTAATTATAGAACATGAAATAATTTATTTTGTGCTTATGTACCATGTCCTATTTTCCCTGTGTTATTACTGTAATATTATCTTGAGCAATGATGTATTTGTAAAAGCAGACACTGATTCTCAATTTCCAGCATATGACGCTTTTGTTTTCTGTGTGTGTATTGGGGGGGGAGAGGGGGCGGTATATAAACCCAAGATTTAGATTAGATTTAGATTAGATTTAGATATCTGTGATTGCATTAATAGAATGTGAAGGGAAATTTTGACACTTTGCTGGCCTGGGTATCATCCCTTTAAAAATATGGTGGGAAGTCAAATGCGCATAAGACAATTGTGAGCGCCAATCACGTGCACGATAACTGAGCGTGACACAATTGCACGCAGCAGAATCACGTGCTGGAAAAATGAGGGCGATATAGACCTGCGTGCATTTTTCTGTGCCCATTTGTCTTGCGCTCTATTGTCTTGTGCGATATAGACCTGCGTGCGTTTGTCCTGCGCTTTATTGTCCTGAACCCAAATGTCTGCGCGCATTTGACTATGAACCAAAAATATGGGTAGAGCGCACAATATTGTTACTTAATAGCTACAAATTATACTGCAGAGACATACGACGAAATGCGTTTCTTCCTGAGCAGTGCAACATTTAGAGCTCCTTTTACAAAGCTGCGTTAGGGCTTTAATGCGCGCTGAACTGTCGCAAACTCTAGACCTTAACGCCAGCATTGGGCTGGTGTTAGTTCTAGCCACGTAGTGCAGGTTTAGCGCGCGCTAAAATCCTGCGTGCGCTAAAAACGCTAGCGCACCTTAGTAAAAGGAGCCCCTTTTTTTTTTTTCCTTCATAAATCTTTATTGATTTTCAAACTTCAATAAACTAAACTAAACTAAACCTTAGGTTTATATACCGCATCATCTCCACAATCGTAGAGCTCGGCACGGTTTACAAGAGTTGAGAGAGAAAGGAAACTCCAAAGAGGTTAAAGGGAATAGTGAGAGGGATATTTGGGGGGCTTAGAAGGCCAAGGAAGGGGTAAATGTTACATTTTTGAAAAAAGCCAGGTTTTCAGATGTTTGCGGAAGCGTTGGAAGGAGCTCAGGATCCGGAGGGGGGAGGTAAGGTTGTTCCAGAGCTCAGTGAATCTGAAGGGGAGGGAGGTCCCTAGTTTTCCTACACGGGAAATGCCTTTTAATGAAGGAAAGGATAATTTAAGTTTGTGAGTGGGTCTGGTGGTATTAAGATTTAAGGAGTTCCAGGAGAGTGGGATGAAGGGAGGGAGGATGCCGTGAAGGATTTTGAAAGTTAGACAGGCGCATTTGAAGTGGACCCTGGCAATAATCGGGAGCCAGTGAAGCTTGGACAGGAGCGGTGATACATGGTCGAATTTACTTTTTGCGAAGATGAGCTTGGCCGCGGCATTTTGGATCCGCTGGAGTCTACAAAGGTTTTTCTTGGTAAGGCTCAGATAGATTGAGTTGCAGTAGTCCAGTCTGGACAGGATGATAGTTTGGACGAGAACGGTAAAGTGATTTTGATGGAAGTAGGATCTTACTTTCCTCAGCATGTGAAGGCTGAAAAAGCATTTTTTTGCTAAAGAATTGAGGTGATCGTTGAAGGACAGAGTGGAGTCGATGATGATACCCAGAACACTGCTTGAGGACTCCAGCTGCAGAGTGGAGCCAGATGAAAGGAGGATGGAGGTGGGAAGTTGGTCTAGTTTAGGGCCGAGCCAGAGTAGTTTAGTTTTGGACTCGTTCAGTTTCATTTTGACAGTATAGGCCCAGGACTGGAGGTTCAATATACAGGAGGATATGTTCTCCGAGAGGTTGGTAAGGCTAGGGTCGGTCTCGAGGAGGACTAGGATGTCATCAGCATAAGTGTAAATTGTTTCTAGGGGGGATAGATGGAGGAGTTTAAGGGAGGACATATAGATGTTAAACAGAATAGGAGAAAGAGGAGAGCCTTGTGGAACTCCACACGTTGGGTGCCGGGGGGAGATGAGGCGCCATTCATGTTGACGGTGTAAGAGCGAGAACGTAAGAATTTTGAGAACCAGTCTAAGACTGTAGAATTGATGCCTATCTCGGAGATTTGGTAGACTAAGGTGTCATGGTGAACAATGTCAAAAGCAGCGGAAAGGTCGAATTGAAGGAGGACGGCAAACTTATTTTGAGAGTGGAGTAGTTGGACCTTTGAGATTAGGGAGGTCAGTAAAGATTCGGTGCTGATATTGGGACGAAATCCATATTGGTAAGGTAGGAGGATAGAGAATCTCTCTAAATATGATGTGAGTTGGGTGGCTATGATGGACTCGAGCAACTTGGTTAATAGAGGGATATTTGCTATTGGGCGATAGCTGGATGGAGTGGAGGGGTCTAGGTCAGATTTTTTCAGTAGAGGGGACAGGATAATATGGCCCATTTCTGGGGAGAAAAGGCCCGAGAGTAAGGCGGAATTGATGAGTTCGGTAATAGAAGAGATGGCCTGCGCGGGAATTTCCTCATATAGGTAGGAGGGGAATGGGTCTAAGTGTAATACAATTGATATACACTTCCCCCTCCCCATTCGCAGTTTTGGCAATCGCGATTTCATATATTTGTGATTTTTTGGGGAGGGGGAAAAAAAACAACAACCCCAGTTTAGCCTTCCCCCCGGCGTCCCGGCCTTACCTGGTGGTCTAGCGGGCTTTTGGGGCAGGAGCGATCTTCCTACACTCCTGCCCTGTGTAGATCGTCAATAGGAAATGGCTGTGGGGAGTTCCCGTTGAGAGATTATGGGAACTCACAGCAGCTATTTCCTATAGGTGATCTGCACGGGGCAGAAGCGTAGAAAGATCGCTCCTGCCCTGAAAGCCCGCTAGACCACCAGGTAAGGCCAGGATGCCGGGGGGAAGGCAGGAGGGAGTTGGGGGTGGGGGTGGATCAGAGCCGGACCAGAAGATATTTGTGCTATTTCACCATTCGCGGTCCAGCTCTGCCCCTATCCCCCGCGAATCCGGAGGGAGAAGTGTATCAGAAAGACTGCACAAAAAACACACTATTAACTATATAATTATTACATTAACAATCATTTCTTCACTCCTGAACTTATTATTTGAACAATAAAACATATAAAATAATTTTGATATTATAATGAAATAAATTAACTTTTCAAAATATATTTCCCCCCCTCTCTAGACGTGCAATGAATGTAATGAAAAAAGAAAGAAACATGACCTTAATTATATTACAATAAAATTAGTCAATGGACTCCATACATCTTTAAAAGACTTATTATTCCCGAAATGTTCTGCCATCATCTTTTCATACTTGTACATGGTACACACAGTTACCCACCAAATAGCAAAATTAATCCTATCATGATTTTTCCAATTATTGGTAATCAGCTGAGCCCCTATTCCTGTCAATATCATGAAAAGGCAATTTTTAAATTTATCTAAAGTAGGTTTGACATGAAGTAGTGTACCACATATTATCGCCTCATATGACATGGGGATAGATGATTCAAGAATAAGATTTATTTGTCCCTAAATTGACTTCCAGAAACCAAGTATCAATGGACAAAAATATAACAGATGATCCAAAGTCCCTATATTAATGCCAGCATCTATTAGATTTATAATTATCTATTTTTTGTAAGCGAACTAGGGTCCAAAAAATTATTTGCAATAAAAATAACCATGTTTGTCTCATAGATGCCGACGGTGTACATTTCAACCTCCAAGTCCAAATTCTTGGCCAACGAGACACAGAAATAGACTGTTTTATCTCAATGCTCCAGATATCCCTAAGACTATTTTTTGGCTTCTTGCTTAAAAATCCAGAAATCAATTTGTACCACTGGGCGGCCTGATGTCCTACTAGATCTGTCTGGTAGCAAAGGTTCTGCAAGCTAAAATAAGTTTTTAAGCTTTTCCATTCAGGGAACCCCACTCTGAATGGCCACCTACATTGTTGAGATTTTAAAAAGGAGCCCTTAAAGACAACAGATGTAAATTCCCAAAACATATATTTCAAAAATGAAATTGAATATAAAATTATGTAGAAACATTGTTGTCTGGTGATTTTATTTTTCTAATCATCTTGTTCCTCATCTCTAGTTGCACTTTGGCCTAGATTCACTAAACTCACCGGTCTGGATCGTTGTTGGGCGATTCATGGCCGCGTTCTGCCGGACGACCGATTCACTACAGAGTCCTCATGCAAATGATCTGATCGGACGCACGCCCCACCGCGATCCCACGGATCGCCACAGAGCGATTGCGACGCAGGCGCAGACCATCCTGGTTGGCTGTAGATGCGATCCGCGCATGCGTTTGCTCTCCGCACAAACAAAGGGGGAGGGGCGGCTGTAATTTCTCTTGAGTGGACATTTCGATTTACTGGAACAGAACACGCTTTAACCAGATTATGGCACAGTAGACAGATGCTGCACTCTTCAGGTGCAAATCAACAAAATCACACAAAAAGCATTCTTTACCATGCGCAACCTACGCAAAATTAGAAAATTCTTCGACAAAGAATAATACAGACTCATAGTCCTAAGTCCTAAGTCTAATGGACTATTGCAATATCCTCTACCTTCCTTGCCCCACCTACTTAATTAAACAACTACAGACCGTGCAGAACACAGCCCTCAGACTGATCTATTCTCTTGGAAAATTTGACCACATCACCAACGCCTACCTAGATTCACACTGGCTTCCTATACAAGCCCGCATCCAATTCAAACTATACTGCCTAGTATTCAAAACATTAAACGGAACGGCACCCTCCCACCTAAACAACAGCCTAAACAGGAACCTCTCATCCAGACAGAGGAGAACCCAGTCCCCTTTCTCCTACCCCCTTTCAAAGGAACTAAGCGCAAAAAGATGTATGACAACCTACTAGCAACACACGCAGCAAAATTGGACCCCTCCATCACCAACCTGCTGACAGCAACAACAGACCTCAAAGCGTTCCGAAAAGAAATCAAAACCTTACTATTCAAAAAATTCATCCAGATGTCCTAACCCCCCTTCTTTTCCCCTCATTCTCCCACTTAGTAACCTATCCTCAAAATTGAATTAGTCCCCAACGCCTTTAATTGTAATCCTCTTCCTGGAAATGTCCAGTTATCTTTTTGATGTAATCCGCTTAGAACTGCAACGTACAGGCGGAATAGAAGTCATCAATGTAATGTAATGTAACATGCTTTTAACCCGTGGGTTAAAACCGTGGGCTCGCACCGCACTGCGCTTTTTGCGGAATTTATGTGGAAAAATGTACATTTTATTTTTTATTTTGAGGGTTGTTTTGTAACCTCGATACTGGGATTTCAGGGCGGCAGAGAGCAGGAGAGTCGGCAAGGACAGGAAGCGACTGGTCCTCAGCAGTCGCTTCATTTTGGATCGGCAGATCCAATCGGTGTTTCTTGCTCTGTTTAGTGAATCGCTGACGTCCTACTTAGCTTGCCATTTCCTCTCATTTGCATAGGCAGATCGGATCAGGTGGGAGAATGATCAGGCATGAAGTTAGTGAATCGGGTCGGGGAACGATCGCAAACAGGTCAGGACACGATTAATCGTTTAGTGAATCTGGCCCTTAATCTATTTTCTTAACTCTTGTTTCCAAGGCTTCCTTTATATTTGCTGTTTCTTTTTTCTCTCATTCTTCACTTTCTGCCCTACATCCACCTTTGACACTGATTTTCCACATTCACTTTCTTCAACTTTTCTGCCTCCTTCTCAGATCTATCCACTTTTCCCATCTCTTACCTTCTCCTGCATCCAAGTGTGCCAAATGGTCACTCTACATCCAGAAAGGCTCTGAAAACATGGTTGTTCCAAGTCTTTCAGACTATCGACTAATAGAACTGTCCTCTTCCCAATATACTGTACTACATATCAGGCAGCATTATGGGTAAAGATCTGGAACAATTGCTTCTGCTTACTAACACTTATGGGGAATTTAGGAGACTACTTCAGACTAAGGAAAGGGACACACACACACACAAAAAAAAATCACCATTTACCTTAAAATGCGCCCTAAATCGAACATTAAAGGGTCTTATGGGACACTGCGAGGCCACCCACAATCTGAAAAAAAGAAGACACTAAAAAAAAAGTGGAGAAAAAGCCTCAGTTAAGCTTCATATGGCTAAAAAACCCCTCCATTTATGTGTCTTCACTATATCAAAAACAGTGGTGAAAAAATGAGGCACAAAAAACAGGTGTTTTTTTGGGGGGCTGCTTTAGTGCCTCATTTTTTCACCACTGTTTTTGATATAGTGAAGACGCATAAGTCCTCTCCCCTCCATGTGCACCATCTCCTTCCACTCTCCATAGAAGCCAACTTTTCAAAATGATTGGGGCAGTGGCATAACGAGGGTAAGCCCTCCTTTCCACTTTCCCCCCCGCTCCTTCCGTGCTCCCACCTGGCTGCCACACTCGCACCTTCCCACCTCTAAGGGTCCTTTTACTAAGGTGCGCTAGCATTTTTAGCACACGCTAAAGATTAGCGCGCGCAAACTACGCGCTAAATGAAAAATACTAACGCAATCTCTATGGAGGCGTTAGCGTTTAGCGCGCGTGGCATTGTAGCGCGTGCTAAGCGTGCGCTAAAACCGCTAGTGCGCCTTAGTAAAAGGAGCCCTAAATCTTCACCTGCACAAGCAGCTTCTCCGGCCTGCGGTTGTTCCCTCTGATGTCACTTCCGGGGCCTGCGACCCAGAAGTCATTTCAGAGGGAGCTAGGCTGGCGCGAGCAGCAGATTAGAATAGTTGCTTGCGCTGGCAAAGATTTTTAAAGAGGTACATGGGGGCGGGGAAGGGATAGCATGAGTGTGGCGTGGGGGAGGGGCAGAAAGGTGCTGGTGTCCCCGCCAAGCCGGCACCCGGTACGGTCTGCCCTTTCCCTTACTATGCCACTGATTGGGAGTTGCACAACTCACTACATATTACTAAGGGCTCCGTTTACTAAGCTGCACTAGCGGTTTTAGCGTGCACTTAGCGCGCACTGCGTTGCCAAATGTGCTAGATGCTAATGCCACCTTTGAGCTGGCATTATTTTTTATGCGTAGCACTGGGGGCAGTGCGCTCTAATCTGTAGTTTGCACTAAAAATGCTAGTGCACCTTAGTAAAAGGAGCCCTAAGTCCATATAAAGGAAATTAAAGCATGGTGGATTATGAACACAACTGGACAGGTTGTCCTTAATTGAAAAGCACAGCAGGGTACAAGAAAAGCTAGGAAAGGCACTGCAAGTCCCAGCAGTCTCTCTTGCTCACCAACCCCATCTCATCCAAATAGGCAGGAGGAGGGGTACCAGCTCCCCCACCAACAAGGCACTCAGGGCGGACCGCCTCCCCTCCCTTCGCTACCCTTTATTAAGCCGCTAGTTGGTTATTTTGTGCTCTATTTATTTCCATCTCCCCCCTGCCCCCTGTTCGCATTCTTTTACATGATATTTTCTGGCACTGTAGCACTCCACTCTTTGCAGATGAATGCACAGTAGTGCACTCTTTGCTCGTTTCTTTTTGTTTTGATCTATGAAAGATCCTTACCACCGCGCCAGGTACGGATTGAAATAGGTCAGCCTAAGCAGAACTTTGGATTTCAACTATCACCATAATCTGTGCTTTTATGCGTGATTTGTAACAAAATAATAACCTGTTTACAGTGAAGGACAAACCCACGGCTTTCTAAATAGTACAGAGATAAAAGTTAGATCCAAAGTGCACCGGATTCCCACTGATAGATGATCATATCTCAAAGTGCTGCAACAGGCCATCAATAAAACATGAAGCAAAGTTAATTACAGGCTTCCCATTCAGTTCCCCAGTCACTAGTGGCCCATTATAATGAATCATTTCTCAAATGGAGCAGAGATTGACAAAGATTATATAAACTTTCCACTCTCCAAGACTTCCCTGTGTAATGAATACTTGATCTGCACTGGGAAAATGATTAAGTATCAATTTCACGTAGAGCCGGGGCTGAATGTTTAAAAAGAGTAATGGGATACTATTTTTACTGTGTACGGTGCAGTAGCTATCCCCTGGCTCAGATGAATGGTTCTGTCATTTTAATAGCTCATCAACTACAATTTTTTTTCCTAAAGATTTCTAATTGGATTATTTAAGTAAATTTAAAATAGTCCTTCACCAGCACGAGTGGTTTGTTGATAGATGAGCTTGTTCTTTCCACCGTTTTCTCTTTCCTTCACATTGAGTTGCAGAACATCATAAAAAAAATTTTTTTTAAAAAAAACACATTTATTTTCCAGAAAACTGCCCAAATATTCCGTTGAGTTCTAAAAAAAAAAAAAAAGGAGAAGCTATTTTGCTGTGTCAGTCTCGCTCTGGTTTTATGCAAAATCTTGTCACAGCTTCTCCACAGTGTGAAAACCTCTCTCACGGAGATTTATTGAACCAAAAAAAAGAACAGTTTGAACAGTTCTACGAATGCTAGCTTTGAAATAGGATTATTTTATTTTATTTTTCTGTCCAAGAGCGTCAGGTCATGAAAAGGCAGTCAGTATTCCTTGGTACCATCTTAAAAGGGCTGGAGTCTAATAGTGGCAAGAACCCCCGCACAATCGCTTCCAGACTCCATGATAAGCACGCCAAGCCACCACAGAGGATCCTCAACCCCTAGTCAAGACCCCTCCCACTCAGACTGCTAACGCCCAGTCAAAACCACTTACTTCATTAAGACCCCTAATTTGTGATAACTTCATAGTCATAATTAGCTCAATTTTAGACAATCATAGAAGTTGGAATTGAGAAGCCAGTAAGTCTCACGTTTTATGAGTATTTTAGATGACAAGCTTGTAACATGCAGGACAAACAGATGTTTATAGATCGAGTATACAGTATGCAGCATAACCATTCATTTTATCAAAATACTAGCTGATCACCGGCGTTGCCCGGATATAAATTCCCTTGAGGAACATTCACTTGAGGATTGACATCAAACAAATTTTCAGTTTTCACTTTCTGTTTAGGCTTCACCACACCACACCACAGCTCCACTTCCTTACATACTGTTAAATGACTGTGTGACATGATTCCTGAAGTCGGCACCTCTCCTTCTCTCTGCCCCTCCCCCCACCTCTTCCCGTTCCTCCCCTCCATGTGCGCCCTTTCCCTTCCCCCATACCTCTAGTTGAAGTTGTTCGCGGTGCTGCCTGGATATAAATTCCTTTGGGTTTTGGTGTACATTCACTTGACGATTAACATCACACAAATTTTCAGTTTTTAGTTTATGTTTAGGCTTTACCACACCACACCACAGCTGCACTTCTTTGGGATTCCAGAATCTTTCTATTCTTTAGGATTCTGAATGGAATATTGCTACTCGTTGGGTTTTGGCCAGGTACCAGTGACTTGGATTGGCCACCGTGAGAACAGGCTACTGGGCTTGATGGATCTTTGGTCTGACCCAATAAGGCTATTCTTATGTTCTTAGTGGTTAAAGCTACAGCCTTAGAATCCTGAAGCTCTGGGTTCAAACCCCATACTACTTCTGGGCAAGTCACAAGGACAGACAGGGAGGATGCATGAAGTATTTGAAAATTATTGGAACCAGACGTCACGATATATATTCAGTAATGGCCCCTCTAACCTGGACCTCCTTGCCTTTATGTATAAAAGAAGTTAAAGTTCTCAGCAGATTCAAAAATAATTTAAAAACTTTTCTCTTTAGAGACGCATTTAATGTTTAAATAATTCATTTTTAACCATCTTAATCCCACTCCATATGTTCTTCCCTTATTTGGTTTTTCTTTTCTTCCCAATTATGAAAAATATTAATATTGTAACTGTCTTCCCTTCCTTTTCCTTTCCCTTATGTATCCGAGTCTGTCTGTTCTGTCAGTTTGTTTTTAACCCCTTTTAAAGCTGTATAATGAACTCTAGATCTATCCTATATTTTACTGTTATTCGCTTAGTATGTAATAAGCGATTTATCAAATTTAAATAAACTTGAAACTTGAAGTACCTGCATTTAAACCACTCCAAGCATGGTTGTAAAACTACAAAAAGGTGGTGTATATAAGCCCCCAAACCCCAATCCCACACACAGCAAATTTCTCCTGAAGAGGTGCTTCGTGAGGATCTGCTAAGGGGAAGAAAAACTCCATTGAATTATCTTACCTGCTAGCATTCAAATTTAGGAAAAGGTAAACTCAGGCTTCATTATGTTATTTCATTGTCCTCTTTTACTTGTTTAGTTCAGTATGTTTCATTTTTATTATAGTATAATATAAGAGGGGTCTTATAGTATAACCTCCCCTTCACCAACTTCTATAAACAAAATATTTGCAATTCTTCCTGGCCCTCAGAAGTGCCACCAAACGTTCAACAATTCTCATAACATTTGGCTTTATGCACCCACTCGTCACCGGGTCGTTTTTATAGAGATATGTGCATTTTATATAAATAATTTATTAAATAGTTTAGTTATAGTTATAAGAGCACTACTTAGCTTGGGCAGTGGGTCTGGAGGGATAGAAACGCCTGTTTCACCCATCGGGGTTTCCTCAAGGCGTTTCTATCCCTCCAGACCCACTGCCCAAGCTAAGTAGTGCTCTTATAACTAAACTATTTAATAAATTATTTATATAAAATGCACATATCTTTATAAAAACGACCCGGTGACGAGTGGGTGCGTAAAGCCAAATGTTATGAGAATTGTTGAACGTTTGGTGGCACTTCTGAGGGCCGGGAAGAATTGCAAATATTTTGTTTATAGAAGTTGGTGAAGGGGAAGTTATACTATAAGACCCCTCTTATATTATACTATTTGACACTTCTATTAGACTACTATTTCAAGCTACGGGTGAATTTCATGTTTATTATAAGCATTTGCATCAAATTTTAATAATAATTTCAAAACGAATTACAGATATATATAAAAATTTGGGTAACAAAAAACACTTAATTATACATACAAGGCAAATTTATTGACAGACTTACAGAAACATAAGGGTAAGAACATAAGAATGGTCCATCTAGCCCAGTATCCCGTCTTCACGGAGGCCAATCCAAGCCACAAGTACCTGGCAAAAACCCAAATAACAGAGGCATTCCAAAGCTGAGATTGTGATGTCATAATGCCTAAGAGCCAACATCATCAGTGATGTCACAAATTTTAGAGAAAGGCAACATTGAAGGGGAATAATAAGATGGGGGAAGAAAGGAAAGAGCAGAATGTTTAAATAAATAGGTAGAAAGGAGGTCTGCAGTAATGTTAGCAGCGAAAAAGCATTTGATTTCCAAAAGCGTCTTTGTAAAGAAAAGTTTTCAGTGAAGTTTCAAACCTGTCTAGTACAGATTCTTCTCTAATATATCCAGGAAGTGAGTTCCATAACTGCGGTGCGACATCCGAAAAAAAAAATCTCTGCCCGTCTCATGCCGATAATCTTTACAGAGGGTACAGAAAAGAGGTTTTAATCATTACTGGGGGGGGGGGTGTTATCCCAACAAAGTCAGTTTAGGCAATGGTGTAGCCTTTAGAGCAGGGCTGCCCAATTCCGGTCCTCGAGATCTACTGGCAGGCCGGGTTTTCAGGATATCCGCAATGAATATGCATGAGACAGATTTGCATACTAAGAAGGCAGTGCAGGCCAATCTCTCTCATGCATGTTCATTGTGGATATCCTGAAAACCTGGCCTGCCAGTAGGTCACGACGACCGGAATTGGGCAGCCCTGCTTTAGAGTCTCTGTTAGAGATTTATATAGGCTTTTCAGCCAATTAGGATTGGGGCACTGCTTTGGTAGGATATTTTTCTCCTCTTTTTAGTCCATCAGCTGCGAGTACTTCTGCAACCGGTGGGGGCCTAGCGAGGGAGGGAGGTGCCCGGGGGGGTGGGGTGGCACCCACTCCCCTACTTTTCCCTGCCGCTCAAGCATCCCCCCGCCCACATCTTGAAATGTTTGCTGGTGAGAGTAGCATCTCCCACCTCCTGCTCTCATCGGCTTCAGCTCCCTTTCTAATATCACGTCCTGGTCTTGCAACTAGGAAGTGATATCCTAAGGGAGTCGAGGCCAGCATGAGCAGGAGGCGGAAGATGCTGCTCGAGCAGGTGAACATTTCAAGAGATATGCGTGTGTGTGGGAGGGGGGGAGGGCAGAGCGACACTGGCACCTCTGCCAAGATGGCACCCAGGGTGGTCCACACCTCTTACAACACCACTGTCTGCAACCACAGTATGGCTGGGAAACATTGTGTCACCCGAGCTGATGCTCAGGTTACAGCTTCTGACTCTGTGCAGACAGAAAATGACGCCAAAGCAGAGGGAGTGGTTCCATATGCAAAATGTCTTCAGCTTGAATCCCTCATGAAGGATGTACAGAAACTGAGAAAGGAGGCAGCAGACAGAAAAGCATCCATGAGAATGAGAGGTACATCAGGAGGCATCAAAAATTTCCAGCAGTGGGGAAGAACAGACCATGCTGAGGGAGAACATCTGGATTCAGGTTACAGGACACTGCAGGATGGATACTGTGATTCTACCTGCCTTTGAACTGAAGAACCAGTATGCAGCCCTGGAAGTGGAGGAGATGACAGCATCCCAGGGAGAGAAAGGACCAAACCTTGAAATCCTCCATGATCACTTGGAGGTGTAAAATACTGGTGGTTGGTGATTCCCTTCTAAGAGGTACAGATACGTCCATCTGCAGATGAGATATGATGTCCTGCGAGGTATGCTCTCTGCCTGGATCCAAAATCCAAGATGTTATGAAGAGCTTGCCGAGACTCATCAAGTCTAATGTCTATTATCCGATACTGCTCATCAATGTTGGCATTAATGATACTGCTAGATACCACTCCAAAAGTGTCAGAAGTGACTTTGTGGCTCTGGGAGAGAAGGTGAAGCAGTCAGGTTCACAGGTAGTATTCTGGTTGATCTTCCCTGTTGAGGCCAGTGCAGAGAAGCATGCATCCTGAAAGTGAATGCATGGATGATGTTGTCATAAGCGTTTCGGCTTCGAGATGATTTTCTAAGGCCTGTTGAATAGGGATGGTGTGCATCTATTAAAAAAGGGAAGATTTGTCTTCAGCAGCATACTGGCTAACTTACCGAAGAGGGCTTTAAACTAGAATCAAAGCCAAGTCTGGGATCAAAGCCAAGACTGGGATATAATTATACCAGGCTGTAATCTGTTCATAAAAGACAGGGTAGGAAGAAAAGGAAGGGGAGTGGTATTATATGTTAAAGATCATATTAAAGCCACATAATTGAAGGATCTATAGCAGGGGTGTCCAACCTTTTGGCTTCCCTGGGCCACATTGGCTGAAAAAAAATGTTTCTGGGGCCGCACAAACATGCAGACGCTGCAGCAAGACAGAGGAGGGAGCCAGCAAGACGGTAAATACCCAGGGGCAGCAGAGGAAAACACTGCATCACCCTCGACCGGGGCCGCAGGTTGGACACCCCTGATCTACAGGGTAATGAAGAGGCACTGTAGGTCAATCTGGAAAAAAAGGAATGGAAACTGTATTTACAGTACATTTGGTGCAGTATATAGGCCAACTTCACAGACAGAAGAAGTGGACAGAGATTTAATAGTGCACATTCAGAATACAGTGGTACCTCGGTTTACAAGTGCACCGTTTTGCGAGTGTTTTGCAAGACGAGCAAAACATTCGCAAAATCGGCGCCACAGAAACCGAGCGTGCCTCGATTTGCGAGCGGTGCCCCCCGCAATCCGGCACCCCTCCCCACTGCAATTGGGCACACCCCGCTGCGATTGGGCACCCCCCCCCCGCTTCTTACTGTCATCTGGGCACCGGCACCGGCATGTCCTGTGCTTTGGTGCCAGTGCCCGAAGATCGGCCTCCTCTTCTTGCTGGGCCTTGAGCATCTGCGCATGCTCGTGGCCTGCGAGTTCACGATCTCTCTGAGATTCTCGGAGATCTCGGAGAGAACGTGAACTCGCAGGCCTTGAGCATGCGCAGATGCTCAAGGCCCAGCAAGAAGAGGAGGCCGATCTTCGTGCACCGGCACCAAAGCACAGGACATGCCGGTGCCCAGATGACAGTAAGAAGTGGCGGGGGGTGACGAATCGTGATGGGGGGGGGTACCGAATCACGTGGGGGAGGGTGCTAGATCGCAGAGGGGGAGGGTGCCGGATCACAGGGGGGGGGCCTTCGGGGGGAGCAATGCTGGTTCTCATGGGGGGGGGGGAAAGAGCAGCGCCGCTGGTCTCAGGGAGGTGGGAACGTATCAAAGCGAGTTTCCATTATTTCCTATGGGGAAACTCGCTTTGCTAAACGAGCATTTTGGATTACGAGCATGCTCCTGGAACGGATTATGCTCGTAATCCAAGGTACCACTCTATAGCTGTAAAAGGGGAAGTATCACTAATAGGTGATTTTAATATGCCATATGTTGATTGGAGTATCCCTATTATGGGATCTTCTAGAAGTGGGGAGATCCTGGATTCTCTACAAGGAGAATATTTTCCAGCAGTTGCCCTGCCGACCAGTCTATCGTCTCCCTTAGTGGGCACTCGCCCAGATTTCCCACCACACCGGCATCCATATTTAGACTGTGTTTCTGTTTTTCCAACCCTATGGGCTCCTTTTAATAAGCTGCGCTAGCGTTTTTAGCGCACGCTAAATCCGTGCTACGCGGCTAGAACTAATACCAGCTCCATGCTGGCATTAGCGTCTAGCACGCGCTATTCCGCGCCCTAAAGCCCTAACGCAGCTTAGTAAAAGGAGCCCTACGTTAACACAATGCATCTAGGTTATTCAGTCTGACAATCAACTTCCACGCTCTGGTTCAATGTTTGGAGATAACCACTCTACGCTTCCTTTCAATTTCTTAATGTCTTCAATCCACCACAGCTAATGTCTCATAGGTGGGAAAGGTTACATAACATAACATAACATAAAACTCCAATTTCTAGACCGCATAACCATAAAGTTCTATGTGGAACAAGATTTTATGTACACGATATGGAAACCGCATAGTTGTATGCGGTATATAATTTTTTTTAAATAAATAAATAGCCTACAACTGAAAATGGAAATAGGAGACAGCAACTTGAATGGAATATTAATTGTCTAAGAACCTAGGGAACAAACAAGTTTTCAATTGTCTTCTTTTTTTTTTTTTAAAGCTTTATTGATTTTCAAACTTTGACAGTGCAATACAATTACAGTGGTACCTCAGAATCCAAATGCCCCAGTACGCGAACGTTTTGGAATCTAAACTTTTTTTGTAGTAAATTTTGTCCTAGAATCCGAACTTTGCTTTGGAATCCAAGCGCTCTGCACATTGTATGCGTGCGTTTCTGCCCCTAAAATCCAGTGTATTTACTGTTAAAAAATTGAGTTTGTGGGACCCAGGAACGGATTAATCCAGTTTCCATTATTTTCAATGGGAAAAATTTGTCTTGGAACTCGAACATTTTGGAACTCGAACGGGGTTCTGAAATGGATTAAGTTCGGATTCCAAGGCATCACTGTAATTGAACATAAAATACTGCATAAAATGCACTATTAACTACACAAGTAATACATAAAACAATCATTTTCTCCCATCCTCCTCCCAATTATTAATACAATAAGACATATGATGTGATTACAATATTATAATTAAGTAATTTAAATCCTCAAAATACATTTCCCTCCCCGCACCCACCCACCCTGGATGTGTAAGGAAATCTAAGAAAAGGAAATCTAAGAAAAGGAAAGATACATTTTTCAATTGTCTTCTAAAATGATCTATCTATGGAATAGTCTTCGGAGTGGATATCTCACCGTCGGGTTCTGTACTTATAGCTGCTAAAAGCTGGCATAAATGCTGGTTTCCAAACTTAGGTGTACTTTGGCTGCATTTTAACAATTTTGGATACATCTCTTCCATGCCCCTGGCCGCAACCCCTTTTCCGATATGCGTGACTGAAGTTAGGTGCCATGCTTTATATAATAGGGTGCAGCGAGATGCGCATATGCATTTCTAAGATGCCAAGTGACATAAATCATTGATTGCATCCGATTATTGGTGTTTCTGGGCTCATTAATCCATTCGGGGTCCTTTTACTCAGACGCGCTAGCCGTCCATTCTAGTCTACGGATGCGTTAGTATTTAGCGCATGCTAAAACGGCTAGCACGCCTTAGTAAAAAGACCCCTTTATTTGTACATACATCTCGGATGGGGGTGGGGGGCATCAATGGGAACTCCACTAATATAGAGCAAGAGGATGTTACTGGCCAGACTTTACCTTAGATATCCTGCAAATAATGGGATGGTTGGATAGGCTGGAATGAGCTTGGACGGCAACTTCAGCATTTGGAACCTAGGACAGTACCAGACTTTACAGTCTATGGCCCAGAAATATCAAAGAAGAGACAAGTTAATTTAATCATGTTTTTTTAATGGTTATAACAAATGGCAAATTGGATAGACCGTTGAGGTCTTTATCTGCCGTCATTTACTATGTTACTTGACAGAAACCCAAAGAGTAGCAACATTCCAGAACTGAGATTATGATGTCATAATGCCTCATTCCACCAATGCCTAAGAGCCAACCTCAGCAGTGATGTCACAATGACTTGATTAGATGGCAGCTTCAGCAGTTGGAACCTAAGACAATACCAGACTTTACAGGCTATGGCCCAGAAATATCAAAGAAGAGACAAGTTAATTTAATCATGTTTTTTTTAATGGTTATAACTAATGGGCAAATTGGATAGACTGTTGAGGTCTTTATCTGCCGTCATTTACTATGTTACCTGACAGAAACCCAAAGAGTAGCAACATTCCAGAACTGAGATTGTGATGTCATAATGCCTCATTCCACCAATGCCTAAGAGCCAACCTCAGCAGTGATGTCACAATGACTTGATTAGATGGCAACTTCAGCAGCTGGAACCTAGGACAATACCAGGTGGACTTTACAGTCTATGGCCCAGAAATAACAAAGAAAAGACAAGTTAATCTAATCATGTATTTTTTTAAATGGGCAGACTGGATGGACCATTCAGGTCTTTATTACATTACATTAGTGATTTCTATTCCGCTTGTGCCTTGCGGTTCTAAGCGGATTACAAGTTAGAAGACTGGACATTTCCAGTAGCATTGCAGTACATGTAATCAAGAATGCGTCAAGTTACAATTGTTATTCTGGACTTTTCCAGGAGAAATTGATAGCAGATAGTAGATAGTGATAGGTTGTTTAGACGAATAGAGATAATATTGTCCGGATTCTGTTGTTTAGACGAATAGAGATAATACTGTCCGGATTCAAGGTGTTGCTGGTGGTGGTGGTAGGGTGGTCATGAGAGCATTTTCTAATACTTTTGTGAGGTTATGATGATGGGAAGTGTTTTTTGAAGAGATGAGTTTTGATTTCTTTTCGGAATACTTTAGTGTCTATTGATTTGGTCAGTAGATTGGTGATGGTAGTATCGATCTTTGCTGCCTGTGTCGCTAAAAGGCTGTCATATAGTTTCTTTCGTCGTGTTCCTTTGAGAGGGGGGTGAGTGAATAGGCTCTGAGTTCTCCTTAATCTGTGTGAGAGGTTACGGTGTAGTCTGTTGTTTAGGTAGCTGGGTGCTGTTCCATGTATTACTTTGTATAGTAGACAGTAGAATTTGAACTGGGATCTTGCTTTTATTGGTAGCCAGTGTGAGTCTAGGTATGCTTTGGTGATGTGGTCATATTTGCCTAGTGAGTAGATGATTCTGAGGGCTGTGTTCTGAACTGTCTGTAATTGTTTTATCATGTAGTTTGGGCATGATAGGTATAGGCTTTATCTGCCGTCATTTACTATGTTACTATGTAGATGCATGCACAAAGCTGGGTGCGAAAATTTGGGCATGGTATGCTGGTATCTGGGGGACTTTGGTCATTCAGATTCTAGGTGTCCAGTGGGTCTGGTTGGGTCTGGTCCATAACCATAAAGCAGTGGTCTCAAACTTGCGGCCCGGGGGCCACATGCGGCCCGCCAGGTACCATTTTGAGGCCCTCAGTATGTTTATCATAATCACAAAAGTAAAATAAAATAGTTTCTTGATCATATATCTCTTTAGCTATAAATGACAATATTATTATTAAGACTTAGCCAAAAGGAAAGATTTAAAAACCATAAAAAGTTTTACCTTATGCAAAAATGTTATTTCTTTAATAAGACATTAACTATTTTTTCTGCGGCCCTCCAAGTACATACAAATCCAAAATGTGGCCCTGCAAAGGGTTTGAGTTTGAGACCACTGCCATAAAGTTACTTCACACCAGAGTTCATAACCAGAAGTACTTCACACACAGAGTGACAGGTGTCAAAAAAATGCTACAACAGGCTTTGAGAAAAGAGATCTGGATGATCGGCAGAAGCTGAGGGAAGGACGTCGTGTCTGGGGCGACAGAAGCCTGGAGAGCGGAAAGCGCGGGACCCAGTTCCGGCAGAGCCAAGTGATACTTTGGAAAGGTGGGAAGGGGGACAGGGTCGAGGTCCCCATAATTGTGTTTCACCCCCCCTCCCCCCGAATCCGGGCATGTGTCTTCAGGGATCTAAGCCTTTCTCTAAGTGCTCTGACATGTCGACACAGCCACACCAAAGAGGCGGACAGTCACGTACTGTTGCGTTTCCAAACCCTGCTCCCCTGGCTTAACTGCCTCAGATGCATTGATCTACAGCTCCCCACTAGAGCCCGGTGCTGCATCTGAGTCAAATAAAGTTCAGTACTCATATATCCAGTGATAACCACGTAATATAAAAAAAGGAAAGCTTTGGGGCTGCCACAGGTTGGTCCTCCTGTTGCCGGCGACTTCGGACTCAAGCTTGAAGGTAGTGGCAGATGCCTTAACGCCCTTTGGTTAGTGACCCTGACGCAGTGGACCGTAATTGATATCCACGAAACGCTGGCCGCGTCGACCCAGATAGGCGAAGGCTTAGATATAGCAACAGCAGAAGGATACTCAAGCTACAGTGAATACCGCTTGAGATAAGTGATTTATGTGCCTGCTAAATAATTAATACGCTTTGTATTTCACTCGATAACATTACAGTTTTAGGATGCACTTAGGAAACGCTTGGACTTTTTATCATATTAGTGCTACACTCTTTTGAAAAAAAAAAAAGAAAAAAGAATAAGAAAAATAATATTGGTGTTACACTTTTGATAAATTTTCTTAAAAAATACGTTTAGGCTGTGGGGCCTATGACTGGAGTGTGGAGCTGGGAATACGCTGTTCGTTCAGTCCATGATAGGACTACGCGTATGCTCCGAATCTGAGGCCTCGGTTTGATACAGAGTGTATTTTTTTTACTAAGTATTTTTTATATTAAGTGGTTATCACTGGATATATGAGTACTGGTTTTGCTAAACCACTTGGGTAGGGTTATTTAGTTCAAATAAAGTTCAGCCAGAAAAAAAAACAGATGTGATATTGCTCACTGTTGTAAATCAGCGAGCAGAAAAAAAATTCTGATCACTGCCCTTTTCCTTTTATATATAGCAAAGCCAATCCTAATTTGAGTTGACCCTTTCGAATTCTCCTCTGAGCTGTTAAACGTGGCTTTCTTCTGTCTTCGTGTACCTGTAACCCATGTTGACTTTATATTATTTATGTTAACCTGTGACCCATTCTGAACTTGTTGGGGAGAACGCGATACAAAACTAAGGGCTCCTTTTACTAAGGTGCGCTAGCATTTTTAGCGCACACACAAGATTAGCGCGCGCTATAGCGCG
Source organism: Geotrypetes seraphini (assembly GCF_902459505.1). NCBI lineage: Eukaryota > Metazoa > Chordata > Amphibia > Gymnophiona > Dermophiidae > Geotrypetes > Geotrypetes seraphini. The sequence goes on along the minus strand of NC_047086.1, from coordinate 35,268,648 downwards.
CGCTAGCCGAGAAATTTACCACCTGATTAAAAGGAGGCGTAGCGGCTAGCGCAGGCGGCATTTTAGCACACGCTAAGCGCGCGCTAAGACCGCTAGCGTACCTTTGAAAAAAGGAGCCCTAAATGAATAAATGATTTTAAGGACACGACATAGACCCAAGTCCGTCTTCGCGTCAGCCGTCATACGAAGCGAGCAAAATAAAAAAAATTTTTAATCAACTTCCGATCTCATCTTAAACGCTACTGTTAGGTCGATTCATGCTTGCTTATGGCAAGAGATTTTTATCCTCACTCTGCATCCAATTAGAGTGCCGGATTCCCCGGTTTAATGCTCCATTAAGTTTAGAACAAAATGATATGGTTGGGATGTTTCATTGAGGGAAGCAATGACATTTTGTACTTTCAAGACAATGTAACATTCCATCAAGGAAGTCATTTTGCTTAATACGCGATAGAACCAGTGAAAAGAATTCCATTAACTGTTGTAAATGTGTATCTTTTTCAGGACCTCTTTCTGCTCCAGGCTTTTGTTTCAGTATCGCTGTAGATAATAGAATGTATTTGTCTTTACTCCAGAGAATGCGTGCAGCATAGCTCGAGACTTTAACTTGATTACATTTTCTGCTAAAAGAAGCAAAAAAGAAAACAAAATAAAGGCTGACAAGAATGGTATGTATTCATCTTGATTTTTTTTTTTTTTTACAGCATTTTGATAAATTTGGTTCTGCTAAAAGAACAAAAGTCATTCATCCTCGCTGCTAGTCTGTGCTAATTAGCTTTACATTGCACCAATCAGCTTTATTATATGATACTGACTTTGCTGCTAATTCTGATCATCTGTCTTGCTTTCTCTATTTTTCTTTTTTTTTTTTTCCTCCACAGGGTCACTGGACAGTTTCCATTTTCTAACTCCATTTCACTTGGGGGGATTTTCTTCTCTCATCCTGTTTGCAGTGATTTAAGGATTACCGACATTTATGCCACCTTTCCATATTGTCTCACTGATATTATTTATTTCTATGAACTCAAATTAAAATACATGAATAAAAAGTCCTATTATGTAACTATATGAACGTAAAGCCCTTATTGTGGAATCATCCAGTTGATGACCTGACACGGTCTGTGTTTCGGCCTCCAGATGGAGGGCTGCCTCAGGGGTGTGGTTGTCAGCCCACTAGGTGTCACTCCAGTGCTAATATTATGTCCCTTTCCTTACTCTCTTATCATGGCTTGGCATAATCTCTTTCTTTATTTCTTCTACTCCTAATCCCTCTATAGGATACTACTTATTTCTTATTTTTATGTATAACCTTCCTATAATGAATAACTCTCTCTCTTGTTCTCTTAGACTTCTGCTGCTGTTGCAGTTGTCCGGGTCTCCAGGTCTCACCGCATCTGGGTAGGTAGAGCCGTCGGCTTTGTTCAGAGTATGCTTTGAGGTCTGCAGTTTGCATCTATATCCTCAAACCCGATTGGCTGGGCTTGAGGTGATTGAGGCAGGAAAGTCCACGGATCACAAATTTGAGAACTCACTGTATACAAAGACAAACTGCAGACCTCACAGCGCACCCTGAAGAAAGCCATCATGATGGCAGAAACGTTGGTTCTACCTACCCAGAAGTGGCAAGACCCTAACATCTGCAATGATCCCCCCCCCCTCCTTGCAACTATACTCACATGAGGAACGCAGAGAGAGGGGAGACATGATCGAGACATTCAAATATGTCACGGGCAGTAACGAGGTGGAAGAAGATATCTTTTTTCTCAGGGGGCCCACGGCAACGAGAGGGCATCCGCTGAAACTCAGGGGTGGGAAATTTCATGGTGACACCAGAAAATATTTCTTCACTGAGTGATTGATCGCTGGAATGATCTTCCACTGCAGGTAGTTGAGGCCAGCAGCCTCCCAGATTTTAAGAAAAAATGGGATTCATAGAGGTAGGTAAGGGTGGGTCATTGGTGTGGGCAGACTAGATGGGCCGTGGACCTTTTCTGCCGTCAGTTTCTATGTTTCTATCCCCTCCCTTCCTTTCATGTTCTTTTCATACTTTCCCCCTACATCTTATTTTTATAATACAACTAGCTGATGCCCCGGCGTTGCACGGGTATTTAATTATAGCAATAACACTGTAAATGGATTCAAATAAAGATACTTTATAGTGGTGAATGAAATTATTTTTTTACAGCTTAATAAAAAGTACAATATTCAAATTATAATGTGAAATATTTGACAAAATGAATACAATACAACTAACACAAAACGTGATTATAAACAACAATTTTAGTTTCACCTCCTGGAGCAAGAACATATAAATTCTTGGGTGAACCCACCCTTGAGCAAGCAACATAGAGTTGTGGGCCGCGAGACCCCCAGAACATATCACCCCAGGTAGTGAGGGATCTGCATACCAAGTTTCGTTCAAATCGGTCAAGCCGTTTTTGAATTACAGTGAGAATGGCAGCTTTTCACATTTTTCCATTGACATGAATGGGTGAAATCTGATTTTCTGTTTGTAGCTCCGCCCACATGTGCAGGTGGGCCGCAAGACCCCCAGAACATATCACCCCAGGTAGTGAGGGATCAGCATACCAAGTTTCGTTCAAATCGGTCAAGCCGTTTTTGAATTACTGTGAGAATGGCAGCTTTTTACATTTTTTCCATTGACATGAATGGGTGAAATCTGATTTTCTGTTTGTAGCTCCGCCCACGTGTGCAGGTGGGCCGCGAGACCCCCAGAACATATCACCCCAGGTAGTGAGGGATCTGCATACCAAGTTTCGTTCAAATCGGTCAAGCCGTTTTTGAATTACTGTGAGAATGGCAGCTTTTTACATTTTTTCCATTGACATGAATGGGTGAAATTTGATTTTCTGTTTGTAGCTCCGCCCACGTGTGCAGGTGGGCCGCGAGACCCCCAGAACATATCAGCCCAGGTAGTGAGGGATCTGCATACCAAGTTTCGTTCAAATCGGTCAAGCCGTTTTTGCGTGATCGCGGCACATACACACACACACACATACATACCTCCGATTTTATATATATAGAAGGTTGTTATAGACGTTGCAGCTAGAATCTCTCATACTGTACTCAAAAGACCCTCTCTACTACACTATTTCTCTAAGTTGTCCATTTTATTTCCTCAGTGGGGTTATTTACTAATAGTATATGCTCTCAATGTCGGACATACTCTACTGCAGGGTCCATTTCATTCTTTTAGTGACAGATAACATGCATTTACTGTTAGTAAATGACCCCCTAAATCTTGCCCTAGGCTTAATTCCCCAGCCATATTTATAAGGCAATGAAAGGTTCTCCTTTGCTTGCCTCTAAAGTGTTCAGCACCCAGCATCAACTATGATAAGTTAAATGCAAGTACATTAAAAAAAAAAACATTGTACTTGCAGCTTGACAAATTACTATTTTTCTCTGCTTTACTATCTACTGATAAACAATCCTAGTTTATAACTTTTATCTCTGAGAACTGATGCCCCTGGCATACTTTAAATTCTTTCAAACTTTTACGTGTTATATTTCTTCCGGTTTCTATTTATCCCATGGAAGTCTCATTTTGTGTGGATAATTTTCAGGTGCTTTTGTCGGAACTCTGCGTTTCAATGTCTCGAGGGGCTACTGAAAAGTTCTCAACCCAACCAACAAGGCTGCGGCAGTCTCTATCAAGGGCTATACACTTATCCCCTCTTTCACGAAGGTGTGCTAACCGATTAACGCATGCTAGACGCTAACGCGTCCATAGACTAACATGCATGCGTTAGCGTTTAGCCTGCGTTAAATTGATTAGCGCGCGATAATCAGTTAGCGCACCTTAGTAAAAGAGGGCCTTAGTGCTGCGATTTTCCACTTTTTTTTGTTGTTCAGGATTTTTCTGATGGAATGAAAAAAGTAGAAAATCACTGGACTAGCGGCGTGCCACAGGGTTCGGTTCTTGGGCCCATCTTATTTAATTCTAGCCCGTTACATTAACAGGTGCTAGAATATATGTGTGTGTGTGTCTGTCTTTATTTCTTTTTCTCTCTCCTTAGCCGCTTTCTGTATTTCTGTCTTTCTTTTTTTTTTTTTCCTTGTCTGACCACAACCACCCCTTGCCTGTACCCCCTGTCCATTCTCCCTTCCTTTTACCTCCCCTGTGTCCTCCACCACCCCATCACTGCTCACCTTATCCAGCAGCAGCCCTTCTCTCTTGTTTTACCTCCCCCCCTGTCCATCATCACCTCCTTCCTGTTCCCCCTGTCCAGCAGTAGGCCTCCCTTCATTTTTCTGCCCCCCCCCCCCCCCCCGTCCATTACATGGGCTCAGTTCCATAGAGAGCAATGGAGAAACCATAGCATTCAAAAGCTGCTCCTAACAGTCTGGAACACAGTCCCACTACTTTTCAGATTCTGGAGCAGCAGGGGCCATCTGCTCCTGCCCCTCCCTTCCAGACAAGAAAAAGGGCAGGGAGGCTATGACCTGGAATAAAAAAAAAACAGTTTCTAATCCAGCCACTCTTCTTCTGCTGCTTCTGTCCCCTGGCCAAATGGCTGGCTGGCTGGCTGGCCTACTCCCCTGGATCGGCGTTCTGTGCAGGAGTTGCGGCCATTTTGAAGATCGGTCTGCCCTGCTCCTTGCCTTAGGATATTTTTAAGTTGAAAGACGTGGCGGCGGCAGCTCCTTTCAAGATCCCCGACTGCATCGGACTTCCGACGCAGGTGGGGATCCTGAGAGGAGCCGCTGCCTCGTCTTTCAACTTAAAAATATAGTAAGGCAAGGAGCAGGGCAGACCGAAGAACAGCACGGCCGACAGCCGCCGCGTCCGACATCCGCCTCGGGGGAGGAGAGAGAGTGTTTTGCACGCATGCACACTCCTATCTGCGGTGCCCTATAGCGCACGGAAAATGGAACACGCAATGGGAGTGCGCATGCGCGGCTTAGGCTTTTATTATATTAGATTTTTATAAATGACCTGGAAGAAGAAACGACCAGTAAAATCATCAAGTTTGCAGATGACACCAAGCTAAGTCGGGCAATCAGGTCACAAAAGGACAGCGAGGAGCTCCAGAGAGATTTGAACCAACTAGAAAGATGGGCAGAAAACTGGCAGATGAAGTTTAATATAGAGAAATGCAAAGTGATGCACCTGGGCAGAAAAAACAAGGAGCACGAATATAAAATGTTAGGTGTAAGATTGGAAAAGTGCGAGCAAGAAAAGGACCTGGGGATACTAATAGACAGGACCCTGAAACCGTCGGCTCAATGCGCAGCGGCGGCTAAGAAGGCAAACAGGATGTTGGGCATGATAAAGAATGGAATCACGAGTGGATCAGAGGATGTCATAATGCCGCTCTATAGAGCAATGGTCAGCCCACACTTGGAATACTGTGTCCAACACTGGTCTCCCTACTTAAAGAAGGATATAGCAATACTGGAGAGGGTGCAGAGGAGAGCGACGAAGCTAGTTAAAAATATGGAGAACTTGAGCTACAATGAACGCCTCGGAAAACTGGGATTGTTCACCCTCGAGAAGAGAAGAATGCGCGGGGATCTGATAGAGACTTTTAAAATACTAAAAGGAATCGACAAAACAGAGCAAGAAACAACGTTATTCACGTTGTCCAATGTGACTCGGACAAGAGGTCATGGACTGAAACTGAAGGGAGACAGGACCAGGACAAATGTCAGAAAATACTGTTCCACACAGCGAGTGGTGGATGCCTGGAACGCACTCCCGGAAGAGGTTGTGGCGGAAACTACCATTCTAGGATTTAAGGGCAAGTTGGACGCACATCTTCTTGCAAGACATGTTGAGTGATACGAGTGACCAAGGTCCTCGTCGGGGAATACCTAGCTGAGCCTCCGCGGGTGCGGACCACCGGACTAGATGAACCCACGGTCTGATCCGGTGCGGGCATTTCTTATGTTCTTATGATTAAGGGGTCCTTTTACTAAGGCGCGCTAGCTGATTTAGCGTATGCTAAACACTAATTCGTCCGTTATAGTCTATGGCTGTGTTAGCGTTTAGTGCGCGCTAAAATGGCTAGCGTGCCTTTGTAAAAGGACCCCTAGGGCCCTCTTTTAATAAGGTACACTAGCCGATTAGCGTGCGCTAAGCGCTAATGCGTGCACGTTAGTCTATGGACACATTAGCATTTAGTGCGCACTAATTCGATTAGTGCACCTTAGTAAAAGAGGGGGTAAGCGTATAGCCCTCACTGGAGGCCAGTGATGTAGTGAGGTTGGGAGGTGCCCGGGGCAGTGGCACCCCTTCGCCCTCTTCCCCCCCCCCTCCCGCTCCTTCCCCATCTCCTCTGCCACGCGCACTCCCCTTCCCTTCCCCTGTACCAGTTTAGCCTCCCTGGCGCAAACAGTATCTCTTATTTGCTGCCTGCGCCAGCGGAGGCCCTCCCTCTGACATCACTTCCTAGTTGCGGGACCCGGAGGTAATGTCAAAGGGGAGCGCCGGCGAAGAGCAACAGGTATGGTGGCAGGGGACTGAAGATGCGAGGTGCCGGCACCCCCACCAAGACGGCACCTGGGGCGGTCTGCCCCCCTTTATTATGCCACTGGTAGAGGGTTGGCTGGGCTGAGAACTTTTTAGCGGCCCCTTGTATATGGATTTTATTATGTGGACAGACTGCGAGAAAATTAAAAACAAGACTAATCAAACAACGGCACTGCATACGAGCTGAAAAAACAAATGGAACCATTCGTTTCTCATAGTTTAGAATTCAAACTTTCTTTGGAATCCTACCAATGTATCACACTGGAGCAGATATAAACTTTCATACGTCAAGATAAGATGAGACGATGGCTACTTCGATAGGAAAAATAAAACGGATATTTAAATGAAATACTCCTGAACACTTTGGGATAAATATTTCCATAGAATGGAAGGCATTTTTTAAATTTGTTTTTGGATCATCTCATTGTTGGCGCATGGATTTTTCTGCAGGGAGAGGCAAGGGTCACTGACGTCGCTTTTAATGAGTTTATAACTGCGCTCTCAGGGTTTCCGCAGCTGGCCTTGTGCTTGTTGCAGATTTCCGGGTCTCGCTGGATCTTTGTCAGGTAGAAACGCACGTTTCAGAAACCACGCTGTGACTTTCTTCAGGGTATGCTCTGAAGTTTGCAGTGTGGCTTTGTTAATAGTGGGTTCACTGAGTTTATAACTATTAATGTTTTCTTTTCCTTCAGCCATTTTGGTAGTCCTAACTTTTGAAGAGGTGGTTGAAATTCCTTGGCTGTGGCTAGAAGTGTTCCAGTGCTAATCAGATGGGATCTGACTAGCACTGGATGTATCGGGTTTTATTTGCAACCCACCTTGAATTGTTTTGGAAGAAGTGGGATACAAGTGCTTTCATTTAAAAAAAAAAAGAAAAGAAAAGGAAAAAGGAAGAAAATACTCATATAGTATCATTTAAAACAGGGATCTCAAAGTCCCTCCTTGAGGGCCGCAATCCAATTGGGTTTTCAGGATTTCCCCAATTAATATGCACTGAAAGCAGTGCATGCACATAGATCTCATGCATATTTATTGGGGAAATCCTGAAAATCCGACTGGATTACAGCTCTCAAGGGGCCTGATTTAAAAGGAAATCCAAGAGTGCAATTTTATGTGGTTAGATAATTCCATGTTTTAAAAGTGATATATACACTGAAGGCTCCTTTTACAAGCCAAGGTAGTAATTACCCTGTAACAGGGGTAGGCAATTCCGGTCCTCGAAAGCTGGAGCCAGGTCAGGTTTTCAGGATCTCCACAATAAATATGAATGAGATAGATTTGCATCTCAAGAAGGCAGTGCATGCAAATCCATCTCATACATATTCATGGTGGATATCCTGAAAACCTGACCTGGCTCCGGCTCTCGAGGACCGGAATTACCTACCCCTGCCCTATAGCAAATGCGTCCAAGCCCATTTAATTCCTGTGGGGTTCTGTGCATTTACCATGGGAGAATCACTACCACGGTTTTGTAAAAGAGGCCTTCAGTGTGGAGCAGGATTCTCAGTTAAGACTCCTAGAGTAGAAGAGTTGGGAAGGGAAGTCTAGTTTATTTGTTTATTTAGAACAGTGGTTCCCAAACCTGTCCTGGAGGACCCCCAGGCCAGTCGGGTTTTCAAGATAGCCCTAATGAATATGCATGACAGAGATTTGCATATAATGGAGATGCCAGGAATGCAGATCTGCTCCATGCATATTCATTAGGGCTATCTTGAAAACCCGACTGGCCTGGGGGTCCTTCAGGACAGGTTTGGGAACCACTGATTTAGAACATAAGAATAGCCTTACTTGGCCAGACCAATGGTCCATCAAACCTAGAAGCACGTTCTCACAATGGCCAATTCAGGTCACTAGTACCTGGCCAAAACCCATGGACTAGCAACATTCCATTATCTCAGAGTACGCAAGATTCTAGAATCCCAGAGAGTAGCAACATTCCATGCTACCGATCCAGGGCAAGCAGTAGCTTCCCCATATCTTTCTCAATAACAGACTATGGACTTTTCCTCCAGGAACTTGACCAAACCTTTCTTAAAACCAGCTGTGCTATCCGCTCTTACCACATCCTCTGGCAACGCGTTCCAGAGCTGAGTGAAAAAATAATAATTTCTATCCCGTCCTCCCATGAGCTCAGAATGGGTTACAAAAGCACGTACACAGTAGATTACAGTAGACAAAGAACAGTCAGTTATATTAGACATTCAAGGTACATTACAGTTATAAGACATTCAGTTATTATGGATATAGTTCACAAATGGAGCATAGGTAATAATTTCTAAACAGGAAAACTGGGTCCCCCATACAAAGAATGAGGCAGAAGTATTACAGAGTGGGAAGCAAGACATATGAGAGTATAACTCAAAGAACAATTCAAAAGATACAAACTGCCAAACAATTTATAACAGAAGATGGTGCTGTGGTCACAAATAACAGGGAGAAAAAGTGAAATGTTTGCTTTGTTTTGTGATCTTTGGGTATTCTTCGGAAGTTTTGTCCAAGAGAATATCTTAGAGAATTTATTTTCAGGGAAGTTCTTTTAAAGGCTCTTGATATACATGAGGTTCTGGTCCAAGACGAGAAATTATTCAATCAGGACACGGAAAAACAAAACAAGTAAGACCCTAAAAATCCACGAAGAGCCCAGAAGAAATGGCTTTAGTTTAACATGGTATAGAATTTACTTGGGGTTTATAAAAGGCGCTATACCCCTTAACTTACAAAAGAACAGAACAGTTTACAATAAAAGAAAAATTCAGAAAAGAATGCACAACCACCATCAAACACTACAAAGACACATACCAAGTTCAAAATTCTGCCTAATTCTCCTGGGTTACTGATTCAAAGGCAAGACTAAACAAATGGGCCTTTAACAGATGCTTTTTTTTTATTTATTCAGTTTTCTCCCAAGGAATCTCAGAATGGTTTACGTGAATTTTTTCAGGTACTCAAGCATTTTTCCCTGTCTGTCCCAGTGAGCTCAAAATCTATCTAATGTACCTGGGTGTCAGGTCAAAAGCGCGCCGGGACAAAGGCGCGCCCAGACAGTTGAGCGCAGCGTGGAGGCGCGCGCCACTCAAAATTACTGTTTTTAGGGCTCCGACGGGGCGGCGTGCGGGGGGAACCCCCCCCACTTTACTTAATAGAGATCGCGCCGCATTGTGGGGGGTGTGGGGGGTTGTAACCCCCCACATTTTACTGAAAACTTAACTTTTTCCCTGTTTTTAGGGAAAAAGTTAAGTTTACAGTAAAATGTGGAGGGTTACAACCCCCCAAACCCCCCATAACGCCGGCGCGATGTCTATTAAGTAAAGTGGGGGGGGGGGTTTCCCCAACAAACCCCCCCCGTCAGAGCCCCTAAAAACTGTAATTTTCTTCAGCGCGCGCCTTTGTCTTTCGCGCCGTTGTCTATGAACCATGTACCTGGGGCAATGGCAGGATTAAGTGACTTGCCCAGGGTCACAAGGAGCGGTGTGGGATTTGAACCCACAATCTCAAGGTGCTGAGGCTGTGGCTCTAACTACTGCACCACACACTCCCCGCCATTTGTTTGCTTTTAAATACATGAATCTCACACAAACAAATGATTCTCTTTACCTCTAATCCATGTGTCTGTTTTCAAAAGATGCAGTTGATACAGTAGGTTTATATCAGTGCATCGTAAACTGCGTGCCGCGGCACACTAGTGTGCCTCCTGAGATTTCAGGTGTGCCATGACACTGGGGTGGAGAGGCACCAGCGGCAGCGAGAGGCGCGTCCTGTAGGCAATCAGCTTTTCCCTGCTGGCACCCCCCCCCCCCACTGGCGTCTCAGGCCCCGTCTGGAGGGCTGTCGCGCAAAAGCAGACATCGTTGATGTCATCACGGCGACGTCCGTGTACTTCTGGATGCCTCAAGCCGCGGCCACTACATTTAGTTTGTCGCGGCTCGAGAAAGTTTGCGGGACACTGGTTTATATTATGATAACGTTAAGACAAAAACTAAAGTTTGAAAATCGGTTATTTATGCTGTGCCAGGGCATAATATACCGTATTTTTCGCTCCATAAGATGCACTTTTTCCCCATAAAAGTGGATGGAAATGTAGGTACGTCTTATGGAGCAAATATTCCCCCCCTCCCCAGTACCTTTCTTTAATTCCGGCGGTCCAGCTGGAAACAGCAATATGATGCCTAATTGTTCACCATACTGCTGTTTTCAGTTATTATCCAAAAGGTTTCCTTGTACATGATATACTTTTGGACTCCTGAGGAAGGAGTGTTTCTTTGAAAAACAGACTGTGTCGGGTCCCGGTTCATGAACCCTTTTGGATACAAACTGTTTTATGACCATACAGTGGAACCTTGGTTTACGAGCATAATTCGTTCCAGAAGCATGCTCGTAAACCAAAGTACTCGTATATCAAAGTGAGTTTCCCCATAGGAACTAAGGGAAACTCGCTTGATACGTTCCCACCCATCCCCAACCCCTGAGGCTAGTGGCACTGCTCCACCTTACCCCCCCCCCCACCCCAAGGCTACCGGCACTGCTCCAAATCCCCCCCCCCCCCAACCGTGATCCAGCATCCCCTCCCCAGCATGATCTGGCATCCCCCACGCACTCAGCCACCCACCCAAACACATTGGCTTACCCCCATCTGGCACTGGCACCAGCAGCAACGCACAGGACATGCTGGTGCCGGTGCCTGAAGGTCTGCTGTCTTCTTTTTGCTGGGCCTTGAACATCTGCGCATGCTCAAGGCCTTCTAGTTCTCACTGTCTCCAAGAATCTCGGAGAATCTCGGAGAGAGTGAGAACTAGAAGGCCTTGAGCATGCGCAGATGCTCAAGGCCCAGCAAAAGGAAGACAGCAGACCTTCGGGCACCGGCACCAGCATGTCTTGTGCGTTGGTGCTGGTGCCGGTGCCAGATGGGGGTAAGCTAATGTGTTTGGGTGGGTGGGTGGGTGGGTGCGTGGGGGATGCCAGATCACGGTGGGGGGAGGAAGCAAGCGGGGGGGGGGATGCTGGATCGCAGGGGGATTCCGGATTGGGGGGGGCGCTCATAAATCGAGTCAAGCTCGGTTTCCAAGGTGCCGATTTTGTGAATGTTTTGTTCATCTTGCAAAACACTTGCAAACTGGTACGCTCGTAAACCGAGGTTTGACTGTATTTATAGTTATGTTTGTTCATTAAAGACATCATTCCTGCAGTTTTTGCTTTTGTTCTGTGAAAGAAGCAATACATACCATTCTGTATGATAGCTACATATGCCATAACCAGTGCTATTAGAGCAGCAAGCATGTCCCTGGAGTAGCCTAGTGGTTCATGCAGTGGTCTTCAGAGAAGAAGTCCTAGGCACATATCCCACTTTAACTAGTACACTTGTGGTAGTAGAAAGTGTGAACTCTCCCAAACCCTGTTGTACCTAGATATAGGTGACGCCTGCAGGCATAACGGCTATTGCTGTAGTATACATTTGGGTTCATTAGATTTTTGATGGGTTTGGGAGAGCTTCCCATACAATGCTTGGGGGTATCCAGGGCTGGATTAATGGGTAGGCCCAGTAGGCATGTGCCTAGGGCCTGAACTTGCCAGGGGGGCCTGCTGAAGAAAAACTTGCCAGGGGGGCCGTTTGAAAAAAAAAAAAAAAAAAGCTGAGTCGTTTTAGATTTTTTGAAATGGCAATGGGCTTCCGAGAAAGATCAGCATTGGGCCCCTGGGAAACATCGGCATTGCTCTCTCCCGGCATCGGTGGCAACCATTCTATTGCAAGTGGTGTTCATCCCAAAGCTTCTCCTCTGACGCAGCTTTCTGTTTCTGCCTGGGCAGTTAGTTTAGAGGGAAGCTTTGGCCGAGCAGCAGCACCGCTTGCAACAGAATAGACGGCTGGCGTCGATTCAGGCGGGGCAGGGTGTGTGCCCGTGTTGCCAATCTTACATCAATGCCGGGACCTGTCACCGTTTGAAGAAAAAAAATCAGAACTGACCAGCGTGAAGGTGAGGGGAAGGGAAGGGAGATGGGCCTGGGCCTGGGGTGGAGCCGAGAGAGACGGTGGCACTGGCAGTCGGAAGTGAGGAGAACTTAAGGGAGAGAGGGAAGGGGGCAAATGATGGAAGTGGGGACTGCTGAAGGGGGCAGATGATGAAAGTGGGGAGAAGGGACTGAGAGAGCGAGAAAAGAGGGAAGATGATGGAAGTGGGGACTGCAGAAGGGGGCAGATGGTGGAAATGGGGAGAACTTGTGCCATCAGTGTCAGGCACATATGGAAAAGCATCAGCAGCGCTGAGGAGGTGAGGGGCCCTCTCCTCCAGTCCTCACCACTGCTGCAGCTTTCCCACATGCTGGATGGGGGGCATATGCTGGATAGGGGGAAGGGGGCAGGATAACGTGATAGAATTGCCTGGGGTGGAGAGAGAAAAGGGGCAGATGATGGAAGTGGGGAGAAGAGAGAAGGGGCAGATGATAGAAGTGGGGAGAACTTGTGCCATCAGTGTCAGGCGCATATGGGAAAGCAGCAGCAGCAGCAGCGGGGGGGGGGGAGAGGGGGGCAGGAGGAGAGATGGAAGGGGCAGGCAGTAGTGATGATGTGAGGGCCCCTCACCTCCTCACCAATGCTGCTGCTTTCCTACATGCTGAATGGGGGGGGGAAGAAAACAGATTTAGTGAGATAGTGGAGAAGTGAAGGAAAGGGGTGGCATGCTGTGGGTAGACACAGTGAAAAGAGAGAAACTGAGGACTGAATAGTAAGAAATAATTTAATTTAGATGGAGGCAAAAAATAGAGAAGGAATACCAGAGAAGAAAAGGAAAGGGAAGAGAGAGGAGAGAGAGATGCCAGAGAATGGGGAAGGAGATAGAGATATCAGATCTGAGTGGAGGAAATGAGAGATGCTAAAAACCACAGGGGGGAGGGAAGTAGAGATGGAAGGAGAGAGATGCCAGACCATGAGGGAACAGAGGGAAGATGATGGATGCCAGACCAAAAGAAGGAGGCAGGAAGAGAGATGGAAGGGGCAGGCACTGGATGGAAGGAGGAGAATGACAAGAAGATGAGGAAAGCAGAAACCATATGACAAAGGTAGAAAAAAATTATATATTTTTTATTTTATTGCTTTAGGATAAAGTAGTATTGTAGCTGTTTTGATAAATGGTTAGAAATAGAAATGGGGATCCTTTTATTGGACTAATTTTAATACATTTTTGACTAACTTTCAGAAAACAGGTAAATAAATGGGGGGCAGGCAGGGAGCGTGGCATGGGTTGGGATGGGGGCATGGCATTGCTGGGGCGGGGTGGTACTAGGGTCCCAGTGTACTTGTGTGCCTAGGGGCCCCTGAAGAATTAATCCTGCCTTGGGGATATGTGAGATGTGTATCTGGGATCTTTATGTGAATTCCACTGCAGTGCTCCCTAGAGTATGCCACCTCTTTGCTGAGATGTCCCTGCCCCATTCCTGCAAGCTCTGTCCTCATCTGCACAAGCCTCAAACACTTTAAAGTTATACGTTTCTGACACATGGATTAGAGGTAAAGAGAATCATTTGATTGTATGAGATTCATGTATTTAAAAGCAAACAAATAGACTTCCAATTCCCCTAATAATAGTTCTACCCACCATGCATTTTATCTTGTAATGCTAACTTTCACATTTCATTTCCTTTTATCCACTATTGCAAAATCTGCCTCTATACACTTATGTATCGATCAGCCATGAATTAAATCAGCATTTTCATTACTTACTGTCAAAATGAAAGTATCACCACTGGTTTCCTAAACTGAGAGCACAAAACATTTTCTTATTCTCGAGGCAGAATCTCGAGGGGCATATCGAGTCAGAAGATGATATCTTCCGGCTCATGGGACCCTCGACCACCAGAGGGCATCCGCTAAAAATCAAGGGAGGGAAGTTTCATGGCGACTTCAGGAAGTATTTCTTCACCGAGAGAGTTGTGGATCATTGGAACAGACTCCCACTCCAGGTGATAAAAGCCAGCAGCGTGACGGATTTTAAGAGAAAATGGGATACTCACGTGGGATCTTTAAGGGAGTAAACTCAGGGGGGGAGGATACTTGGAATGGGCAGACTTGGTGGGCTATAGCCCTTTTCTGCCGCTTTTTTTTCTATGTTTCTATGTTTTTCTATTAAATAACAGGGCAGACTATATCAAGTCAAGATCATTCTATGCCAGCCATGTTAGGTAAGACACTATCTCAGTGTGATATGACTTTGAGTGTCTTTCTGTTCAAATGGAGCTGCCTGTGAAATCATGAAAATAATTTTGTTTTGTATTTTAATTTGGAAATGATGCATGCTACTGTGAAGAATATTTTCTAGAAAGTAAGTCAATTCTTCTGACTCATTCAAGTTTTACAAGAATGAAGAGTTCAATTAGACACGGCAATCCTGGCAAAAACTGGACTGGCCACCGTGAGAATGGGCTACTGGGCTTGATGGACCGTTGGCCTTATGTAATGAATTTCTAAGATCATAAAGGTCTTCAGATGTTAACTTGATAATATTAGTGATAACCTAAAACTCTCAATTTAACAGATAAGATGTATTTGAACTCTGATATTGTTGTACATCAAGTAGTAGTTATACAGTATAAGGAAATATAAGTCTTACTTTGTCAATCGGCAGCTGAATGTGCCAATCGGAGTCTTAGACTTCTCTCCCATGCATCCTAGGATGCAGCGGGAAGGTGGCCTAAGGCCATGATTGGCCCAGATACCTAATGCTCCTCTGTTAGGAGGGGCTTAAGGTATACAGGCCAATCAGGGTCTTAGACCCCTCCCCAGTGCATCCCAGGAAGCACCGGGAAATGAAAGGCCCATCATTTCGAAGAGGCAGGCCTGATGGCATGAGGGAGTGGCCATTCATCTTGCTGGCTTTTACATTGAGGTACAGGGAAGAGGCTGGGTGGATTGCTTGAGCAAGGGGGTTTTGAGCTTGCCCCCCCCCCCCAGCCCTCCAGGGCTGTCTTTTGGGGTCTTGTTTGTGGCTTGGTGGGAGGGAGAATCTTCATATAGGTTGGTGGGGTGCCATGAGGGAGCATGGGGGTTGTCGGGGGGGGAGGGGGAGGGGGGTTAGGTGGCCTGGAAGGACAACAGGGTTGTTGAGACAAGAGGGAGTGGGCATCCCTCCTGTCTCTCTGGGTGTGTCGCTATCGCAGGAGCGGCTATCATTGTCAGGGTTTTCAGGGACAGTTCTCCTTTTTCAGCAAGTCCTTGCTTCAATCAGGAAAGAAAAAAAAAACACAAAATATTTTCCTTTAAACCAGGGGATTTTTTATCGCACAGTTCTGGGCAGCATTCTGGTTTCAGGAACTTATATACAAGAGTCCCTGTGGACCAGCCAGCCCTGGGCATTAGCTCCACTCCTTTTAAGCTTGGCACAATTATTGTATTGAGCCCCCTGTTTCTTCAACTTCTCCCCACCTGACTTCCTGAAGTATGAATATCCCACTGACCCTTCTTATTTCTGGGCAGTGGGCTGGGTACCATCCACCCTTGTTTTAATGGTCTAAGATTCCCCTCCCAAAAGTTCCCACTATCAGGGATGTGAAATGTCAGGTCACTGAATCTACTTCGGGCTTTATTTCTCTTAACATTAGTTAGCGTTTGCCCATCTCCCACTCACTATGCTTTGCTTACATACAGGAATTCTGGTTTAATTTCTGCTATTAGGCAATCCTCACATTCACACATCAAACTCTCATTCATTATACAGTCCCTCATAAGGATTGAAATGTTTCTTTTAAGTACTTTGAACCATTGTTATAGAACAAACTTTCATTCCCTTCCCCTACACAGTACCTTACTGACTCATGCTGCTTTCAGACATATAGTCTAAGGCTTCTGGACTGCAGTCCATTTCATCCCCCTCAGAGACATATCCCTCTACTTCCATGAGGGACTCCTCACTCTCTGAAGCTGAGTACACGCTATCCTCTGGAGCAGCATTGGGCCAGCCCTGCTCATGGAGCTTTTCCCTTCCAATTAGCCTCTGCTTAAGAAGCATAAGAACATAAGCAATGCCTCCACTGGATCAGACCTGAGGTCCATCGTGCCCAGCAGTCCGCTCATGCGGCGGCCCAACAGGTCCAGGACCTGTGCAGCAATCCTCTATCCATACCCCTCTATCCCCTTTTCCAACAGGAAATTGTCCAATCCATTCTTGAACCCCACTACCATACTCTACCCTATTACGCCCTCTGGAAACGCATTCCAGGTGTCCACCACACATTGGAGTTTTGTCAGTATGGAACAGGGGTTTCTTAGCAGAAGGCAGTAAGACAGCTCCTAGCCTTCAGTTTCTTGTTCTGTGAGGAACGTCCTTCCCTCCAGGTTCCTGATTGCTTCTCTCTGTTCTCAGCTGGCTTTGATTTATTCTGGTGTGTACCTTTCACTGGTGCTCTAGCCACATTCTGCCTGTCAACTCCACCCCTTTCCTTAACCCTTGCTGTGTCAGATTGTCTGACCAGAGGTTTTACTGGAGAATTAACAGATAGTTTATAAAAGGGATTATAGTGACTTGGAACAGGTATTCTGTTCTTCTCTGCCCTCCCTTCTCTGTTCTGCCCTGTCTGCCTGATCTTAACACTGGGAACAGTGTTAATGGGCAGCTTCCTTGGCTTAGGAATAGGCACATTTGATTTAGTGGCAGGGTTTAAAGTAGGTTTTGAACCTGTGACAGGGGCTTCCCTGTCACACTATCCATGCCGGCGTCGGCTCTCCCTTTGACTTCACTTCCTAGTCATGGGACCCGGAAGTCACGTCAGAAGGGAGCGCCGAGGCCGGCGCGAGCAACAGGTTGGAGCTGCTGCTGCCTGCGAAGAGCTAGAGGTATAGTGGTGGGGAATTGAAGGCTGATGCGTAGCGGGGGAGGAACGGAATAGAGAGGAGGAGAGGTGCCAGTGCCCCCCACTCCCTTTACTATGCTACGGATGCTCAGCTTCCTTTTTCTGAAGCCCAAATTTGGCATCTAGTCCTTTATATTATGGGATGGAAATGGGCTGGGGCATGGGGAAAGAGTGGATATGGAGAGTATACTGCAGTTGACCTATGGAACCTATCGGACACTTAGGCCCTGATTCTGGAAGCGGCGTCACAAGATAGGCATATCAGGTCTTTTCTGACGATCAACCAAGTTATAATCCAGTCCACCATCTTTGTACCCATATCCAAGTTGCTTTAAAACCTTCTTGTTTCAGGACGCATTCTAAACAACAAGATAACATTGTTTCTCTGACCGCAACATCCTTCCTCCATTCTCTAATAAGAACCACTTCTATGAAGCGACTTCCCGTTCCCTAAAGTTTCTTCCCATCGCCCCGTACCTCCTCTTATTTTTATGATGTAATTTCTACTCTTCCCAACCCCTATCTCCTTTTGTATCACTTACGTCATATGTAATCGTCTTAATTGTGTCCCCACTGCCCCTCTTTTATTTTTAAAATTTTATGCTTTATATTATTTTTTTTAGTATTGTAAACCAACCAGATACTGGTTGATGGTCGGTATATCAAAATTTGAATAAGCTTGGAAACTAGTCATGAGTTTCCTACACTGGAGAACATCAAAAGCTTTGCTGAACCAGATTAGACACATACCCTCCGTCATATTCTTTGGTCACTCAATCTAAAAAGCAAAACATTGAGATTTGTTTCACGTAGACTGCCTCTTGTAAAAGCCATGCTGCCTCAGCTCTAGATCCCTTAAAACAATGACCTTATAGAGAACAGAGCAGAACTTTCTAGGAGAAACTTAGAAATTGACTGTTAGGTTTGGTTTATCTATATATATAAAATCGGAGGTATGTGTGTATGTATGTATGTGCCGCGATCACGCAAAAACGGCTTGACCGATTTGAACGAAACTTGGTATGCAGATCCCTCACTACCTGGGGTGATATGTTCTGGGGGTCTCGCGGCCCACCTGCACACGTGTGCGGAGCTACAAACAGAAAATCAGATTTCACCCATTCATGTTAATGGAAAAAATGTAAAAAGCTGCCATTCTCACAGTAATTCAAAAACAGCTTGACCGATTTGAACGAAACTTGGTATGCAGATCCCTCACTACCTGGGGTGATATGTTCTGGGGGTCTCGCGGCCCACCTGCACACGTGGGCGGAGCTACAACCAGAAAATCAGATTTCACCCATTCATGTCAATGGAAAAAATGTAAAAAGCTGCCATTCTCACTGTAATTCAAAAACGGCTTGACTGCAATCGTTGCAGTGGGGGTAGGCAGGTTGCCGAGGCCACTTAGCTGATTGCAGCAGCCGCGATCAGCTCAGCGGCCCCTTTTTGTCATTTTACCTGTTTTGACTTGGTCTAAGTCAAAACATATAAGTGCTGACTAGGCAACCTGTTAAAACTTTTGGTTGTATCTGCTGTACGACTAAGGGCTCCTTTTACAAAGGTGCGTTAGCATTTTTAGCGCACGCACCGGATTAGCAGAAACTATAGCATGCGCTAGCCGAAAAACTACCGCTTGCTCAAGAGGAGGCGGTAGCGGCTAGCGCACGTGGCATTTTAGTGTGCGCTATTCCGCGCATTAAGGCCCTAACGCACCTTTGTAAAAGGAGTCCTAAGTCTAGATTGGCCTACTTCCCGCCCACCTCCCGCCCTTTCTCCTCTTCTAAAAACGCCTCTTTTCGCTCTAGGCATTTAGAGGCAGGGGAAAGGCCTAAGCTGGTTTTAGATACATCTAAAACCAGCTTTGATTATCGATACTTGGACGATCTGGCTTTTTGATCGTCCAAGTACCGATTTAGGCCACTTTTTAGACTTTTTTTTATTTATTATGAGCCTTGTGGAGGGGCATAATCAAACAAACGTCTAAGTCCCTTTTTGCCCTAAGGTCTTAAACGTTGAAAGTAGAAGCAGGGAAAATGTCCATTATAAAAAAAAAAAAAGGAGGGATTTTTTTTTTTTTAATTCAAAATATTTTTATTGGTTTCATAGATAGGTTAACAACAATAAAGAAAGCTTCCGAGGAAGCCTGGAAAGAAAGAAGTGATGGCCTGCCTCTAAGTTCAGCTGTTTAAACACCCAGACCACCACTACATCTAAACGTACAGCATATAATCAACCTAAAAAAAAACCTAACTCCAAAATGCCCAAAACAAGGGCTTTTAGGCAAAGGAGGAGCCAGTCCTTTGCCTAAAAGCTGGATTCTGTAACCAGTGTCTGTCAAAAACAACACCGGTTACAGAATCCCCCCCCCTACAATGATCTGGGCAGGAGGGAGCCCAAGCCCTCCTGGCCCGTGGCACCCCGAATCCCTGACTACGTTCGGGGCAATAGGGAGCCCAAGCCCTCTTGCCCCAGCGGCACCCCGACTCTCCGACAGCATCGGGGCAAGAGGGAGTCCAAGCCCTCTTGCACTGCGATCCCCAACCCCCCCCCCCCACCGAGTCCGATGTGGCCAGGAGGGAGCCCAAGCCCATGTGCCTAAGGCACCGCCCACAGGAGGGGCCTAAGACAATTGGGCTAATTCCGGTTGGCTCAGGCACCTCAAGCCCCACCTGTGGGCGGGGTTTAAGCCGCCTGGGACAATCAAGCCCTAAGACCAGCCATTCCGGAGATGGCTGGCCTTTGGCGGACGGTCTTGGCACCTGTCCGTCTGACCAACAATTTTTAAAGTACGGGGAGGGAGGAGTGGGGGGGTCGTGGGGTCAGCGGGGGTGATTGGGGATTTGGGGGAGGTGATCATGGAGGGGTTGCGTTGAGGGCAGGAGGGCCTGTGATCCCTCCTGATCATATTTTAGTGGGGGGTGGGGGTTAGGGGGTGTCGCCAGGCCAGGAAGGCTTGGACTCCCTCCTGACTGGATCGTGGGGGGGGAGGAGGGTCGGAGATCGCCGGGCCAGGAGGGCTTGGGCTTCCTCCTGGCCCCATCAGACTCGGTGGGGGGTGGGTTGGGGATTGTGGGGCAAGAGGGCTTGGACTCCCTCTTGCCCTGATACTGTCAGGGAGTCGGGGTGCCTCCGGGGCAGAGGGCTTGGGCTCCCTCTTGCCCCGAACATAGTCGGGGGTTCGGGTTGTTGCCGGGCAGGAGGGCTTGGTCCCCCTCCTGCTCGATCGTAATAGCCGGGGGAGGGCTGATAACTGCAGGAGAGATGGCTCATCTCTCCTGCCAGCGATGGTGATCGCCCACCCCCCTCCGATCCGCGGCACTTCGGGATGAGGATCGCCGGCAGAGGAGATGCCCTGCCGTGATGCAGCTGGACGTTGAACTGTTTTTAGTCTAAGGAGGGATTTTCTTGGGAGGCCAACGTAACCCCCCCCCCCACACACACACACTTTATAACAATAAGCTATGTGAGTTTGAGTGATTGAATTACTGAGGTAGACTTTGTTTTATCAATAAATAAATGTGTCATAAAAATGATGATGGATTGATCATTAAGATACTATATCCTATATAATAAAACCCTAGCTGCGCATGCACACTCTTACCTGCGTGCTTCCATGATCTCTGATCTGTGGTCAGTAGGTCTGTGGCCGCAGGAGTGCGCATGCGCGTGTTCCCAGCCTTACAGCACCTAACTACACTCACCGGTAGGACTAGCCGCCAGCGCTGGACTCCATGCTCTCTACAAGATCGCGGTGTCGGCTCCTCTCACGAACCGCACCAGCATCGGAGAAGGCTTCCGACACTGGCAGGGATCAAGAGGAGCCGCGGCGACACCTTTAAACTTTAAAAAAAGTACATTCTTTGCTGTCTGACCCTCCCATCCCTTCTCGACGTCTGACCGGCTCATGTAGTCCCTTGCCACCCCCCCTTCCTTTCCCGTGGTCCCGACTCCAAACCTGTCGACTCCAGCAGCGTCTGGAGCACTCTACACATGCTGCTTCGGGGCCTACTACTGCCCTGATTTGATCTGCCACGTCTCTAATGATGTCATCAGGGACGTGCCAGAGTAAATCAGGGCAGTAGAAGGCCCCGAAGCAGAGTATGTAGAGTGCTGCAGACACTGCTGGAGTTGGCAGGTTTGTCGGGAACTCCTGAAGGGAAGGGGGGGGGGGCAAGAGACAAAGTAATGGTTCTCTGGTCACTAGAGAATGACACGGGGAAAAAATCTGTCCCCATCACTGCCCCGTCACCGGACCACCATCCCCTTCACCGCCCCGTCCCCACCGTCCCCTTCACCGCCCCGTCCCTGCCATCTCCTTCACTGCCCCATCCCCGCAGCATCCTTTCTCTCTCACCACCTCACCACCCTTCAGTGGCCCAAGAATCTCCCTCCCTCCCCCTTACCTTCATGGCGTAAAGAAACTTAAGGGAGGGAGATTGCGCATGCGGCCCCTTCCCTCCCTCCAGCCAAATCTATCTCCCTCCCTCCCACTTACCTTTGCGGCGCTTTAGAAAAGAAATTGATGCAGGCGAAGCCTGCCTGTGCCGCCCTGCAGTCGCGTGTTTGTGGGTGGAAGCTTCTCCTCTGACAACTGTCATGTTATATAAACACAAATAAAACAGCAAGGTTCAACAAAACCCATCTCCCCTCCCTTTCACAAATATCCCCTTCACTATTGTGAAAACTGAACAAACCAAATTACTACAGAATGCTACATAGAAATATCAAGCTAACAGAATACTTTAGACAAACATGGCATAAATAATGTTAGGGGAGTGCAACTAGGGCAATTGCCCCCTGGACAGAGAGAGAGCCCTAAGCCAGCTGGAAGGTAAAGAAGCACAGCCTGGGCTTTGCAGTCCCCAGTTATATCTAATACCAGCTCTAGCAAGATACATATTTCAAATCTGAAATATTCTAATCACAAAATATAAAATAATTTTTTTTTTTGTTGTTGTTGTCTGGTAATTTTATTCTTCAAATCACATTGGTCTCAGGCTTTGGTTTTAGGTTCTTTCTGTCTTTATCGTGGCATGGCTGGCTCCTGAAGGTAAAATAGGTGCAAGAGGAACTGGGGAGAAGGTGCCGAGTCTGAAATGAGCGCAATTTTTTTTACCACAGGAGTAATATTTTCCACTGCTCCCGCGGGGCGGTAAAAGATCTTATCCCCATTCCTGCGGTAAACCAGTTGCAAATGTCTCCATTCCTGCGGATTTACTATGGTGACCCGCAGTTTACCGCGGTAAATGGTCCCCGTGCCATTCTCTACTGGTCATTTTGTATATCTTTTGGGCATTTCTACGTGTATTTACATCATCTAACTCACAACATATAAGTTCCATCTAGGCAGTCTCACTAAACCTTTGATTATCCCTTCAGGATGACTAAGTCTAGGTCGGCCCACATCCCACCCTAACCACTCCTCCAAAAATGCCCCTTTCAGCTCTGGGTGCACAGCAGGATTCAGAGGCCTAAAAAGTCCCTGGGTACATCTAAAAAGCCATTTTGATTATCGACACGTGGGACGACCTAGCTTTAGGATCGTCCAAGTGCCGACTTGGGCAGATTTTTAGACGTATTTAACTTTTGATTATGAGCCCCATAGTATTTATGTGATGCATGCAGTCATGAGGTCTGCAGTCTTAACGTAATATTCCCTATTGCTGCTGGGTATTAATTGAACAGATA
Organism: Geotrypetes seraphini; assembly: GCF_902459505.1. Classification (NCBI taxonomy): domain Eukaryota; kingdom Metazoa; phylum Chordata; class Amphibia; order Gymnophiona; family Dermophiidae; genus Geotrypetes; species Geotrypetes seraphini. Next base: position 35,245,628 of record NC_047086.1, on the reverse strand, counting down.
CTTATGAACTTAATATATCCACATACTTTTAGCTTTTAATAAAAAGTATTACTAAATTTTCCATGGCGAAGTAGAATCAATGTCTTGCAAGACTTTATTAGGTACATTTAACAAACCAAGTCATTGATAAATCATTTACAACTGCACATATTGTTCAATCCCTTGAGCTATTAAAAAAAACAACCCAGTTTATAAAAGATAAATTCACACAATAAATCATAAAACTAATAAAACCAATGAAATGCAATCTTAGATAGCAAATCAATTAAGGAAAACAATCTTAGCTTATTCCAAAGTAAAGTTTCGGCGTGGGCAGTCTCGCATTAGTCCAGTTTTACTCCCCTCCCCCCCTCCCTGCATTCCATCTTCTCAAATTGATTAAACACAGAAACAGTCATGCTCAAAATTGAGTGGAACCATTAAGGCTGTATTTCTAATAGAATATTACAATATATACAGCTAAGCAGAACAAACAGGGGCAGCACATAGAGATCTATGGAATTACATTCATGCATAAGATTAAGGCTCCATTTATATGTTTTCTGGCAGCTGGTAGATTTAGGATTACCAAACAGACTGTACAGAGAGTGCCAGTGAAAACTGTTGCAGCTGCTTTGGAACTACAGGGGTGATTCTGCATTCCAAAGTACATGATCAGGCAGATTCAAATGGTACCAAAAACAAGCATCAGCCAGTTTCTGCTGGGAAAATCAAGGCAGGCCCTTGCCACCCCACTAGCTCCCGATTGAAAGCAGGGTGAAATTCGAGTTCTTGTTGCTGACGCACAAAAGCGTTCATCTCTCGGAACCACGATGTCTAGCACACCAGACTACATTACCAAATACCAGCATGTGCGTTGTGCCAAGAATACCTGTTGGAAATACCCTTCTTCAGAGACATCAAATACAAAGGCGTCAGGATAAGTACAGGCAGCAGAACGCTTTTTTGTTTAGGGGGGGGGCGCAAGCTCCACCCAAGACCTGCCCAATCTCTGCCCCAGACCACGCCGCCATAATAGTACTAATTGTAATACCATTTTTCCATTCATTTTTCATATATATAGTACACACAATATAATCTTAATAATAACACATAATGGTTAACCACGAAATTAAACTACGCAAAGCACAATGTATGTTTCTCAACATTCATTCCTACCAGAACACCTGGCCTTGGTCACACATGTAGAACACAGATAACCCCTATGCAAAAACAGGGCCACAAACTAAAAGTACTAATATATACAAACAAAACCCTAAGATGCCAGACTCTGCATGCAGTACAACAGCAGATGTAATTTCTCAAAACTGACACAATTCAATCACTAAACTGAAAATAAAATAATTTCCCCTACCTTTGTTGTCTGGTGATTTTGGTTTTCAAACCATCTTTCCCAGTCTCTTGCTGTACTTCCTTCTGTCTGTGCTGTTAACTGTGTATCCAGGGCCACCTTATCCATTTGGTGTTCTTCTCTCCTTCACTTTCTGCCACATATTCAACTTTCTCCCTCAGAGAATAGTTAAGCTCTGGAACGCGTTGCCAGAGGTTGTGGTAAGAGCAGATAGCGTAGCTGGTTTTAAGAAAGGTTTGGACAAGTTCTTGGAGGAAAAGTCCATAGTCTGTTATTGAAAAAGATAGGGGGGAAGCCACTGCTTGCCCTGGATTGGTAGTATGGAATATTGCTACTCCTTGGGTTTTGGCCAGGTACTAGTGACCTGGATTGGCCACCTTGAGAATGCACTACTGGGCTTGATGGACCTTTGGTCTGACCCAGTAAAGCAGGGGTGCCCAACACGTCGATCGCGATCGACCAGTAGCTCAGGAAGGCAACGCGAGTCGATCGCGGAGCACATCCCGGGCTCCGTGATAGACTCGTGTTGCCGTCCTGATCTACCGGGCCGATCAGCCTTCCTCTCCAGTGTTCTCTCTAGGGCCTTTTAGCTGGGCGGTCCACCCAGCTGTCATCTGCTGCTGCCGCCACTGCTTGGAGATTTCAGCCCGTAGCGAACTTAGGCTCCGTGGCTCTAACGTGTGCGTGCCGGCTTCCCTTCTCTTCCCTCCGAAACCGGAAGTTATGTCCGGGGGGGGGGGGGGGAAGGGAAGCCGGCACGCACATGTTGAGAGCCCTGAAGCAAGCGTTCGCTACGGGCTAAGGCGGGAGATAGGTTAGTGAAGCATTTGCTCTTCTTGCTGCCGGGTCCTGCCTACTTTCTGTTTCCGCGAAGGCAAAACCCGGCAGCATTTCCCCCAATAGGTCGATCGCGATCTTGGGCCAATCAGCCTTCCTCTCCCCGACGGCAGAATTGACGTCCGGGAGAGGAATGCTGGTCGGCCGAAGCAGGGAGAGCTTGGGGCGTCATCGGCTTTCGGGCCTGTTATTGGTGGCGGTTTGGGTCCTGGTCCCCGATGGCAGTGGCTTGGGGGAGGGCAGGGAGAAAGAAAGAAAAAGGGCAGGCAGGGAGACAGAAGGAAAGAAGAGAAACAGAAAAAAAAGAAATGGAGGCAGAGAGAAAGAAAGGGCAGGGAGAGAGGAAGGAAAAGTTGGGGGAGGGAACGAGGTCTGGAGGAGAGGAAGCATACAGGCTAAAAGAAGGGAAGAAAGATTGGATGCACAGTCAGAAGAACAAAGTGCAACCAGAGACTCATGAAATCACCAGACAAGGTAGGAAAAATGATTTTATTTTAAATTTAGTGATCAAAATGTGTCTGAATTTATATCTGATGTCTATATTTTATAATATGGGCCCCTTTTACTAAACTGCAATAGTGGTTTTTAGCGCAGGGAGCCTATGAGCGTCGAGAGCAGCGCTGGGCATTCAGCGCAGCTCCCTGTGCTTTAAAAACTGCTATCGTGGTTTAGTAAAAAGGGAGGGGGGTATATTTGTCTATTTTTGTATGGTTGTTACTGAGGTGATAGTGCATAGAGTCATCTGCTTTGACCTCTTTGAAAAACCCTGGAATAGGAATGATAATTAACATTTTCTATGCGTACAGTGTGCGTTGTGTTTTTTTTTAATTTTATTGTTGGTAGATCATTTTGACTTGGTAATTTTAAAAGTAGCTCGCAAGCCCAAAAAGTGTGGGCACCCCTGCAGTAAAGCTATTCTTAGGAAGGAAGAACGAAAGAAATAAATTTTTGTGTGTGTTTTTTCTCCTCTAAAAGACTGTGTGCTGTTATGAGCTGGCAACCTGGAGAGCTGAGAGCCAGTTTAAAAGGACAGGAACTGCGGTCAAGTTGGACATTATTTTCTGTTTTTGGATTGCCTTAATTTTCTGGCTGTGGTTTTTTCTTCCTTTTCTTACCTTTATTGTCAGTGAGGTATTGAAATGTCCTGTAAAAGCTGGTGTGAAGAAAGAACTGAGAACTATGGAGCAATACTGAAAATATTTGCATTATTTTTTCTAGATACTGTTGGAAAGGGTTTCTCTTTTTTTTTTTTTGTTTCCTTTATTCCTTAAAACATGACCCTGCTTACCACTTGTTCATGAAAGTATTGTGGTTGTTTTCATTTGAAAGTACCTGCCTTTTGTGTAGCAGGACTGAGCTACCTCAAAGCTTGATTAAACCCAAGCTCCCACCTGTGGTGCAGACAGCCTTTGCATTCAGTTTCAAAGTGGTGATGTTTTGTTTATTTTTGCTTGTATGAATAAATCCTGTGCTTTTATGAAGGAGGCAATGAACTGAAAGACTTTATGAAATACTACCCTGTTGAAATATACCTCTACCTGTTAGGTCCGGAAAGCCCAGGGCATTGTATAAACAGACAGAAGAAAAAGTGTTTTTGTCTAGTGCTGTTGTTTTTCCTCCTTTCTGGAACTTGACCATTCTGAGCTGAGTCCAGTTGAATGACCAAATAAAAGTTGTTTATCCTTTATTACTTACTGCTTCTTTGCATGGTGATATTCATTTCACTTACCAGACACCTAGGCCAGGGTTTTTTTTTTCTTGAGGGAATTACCTTATTTCCAGGGGAACATTCCTAGAGTCCAATGAAGGTCATAACTATCGCCCTCTACTGTTCTGAACAGAGGCCTGGTTGGTGATAGTCTATATTGCAAACCATCTCAGAAAATGTTAACTCTGTACTGTAACACCTTTACAGAAGCTCATGTAAACCACTCTGAACTGACTCCTCAGTCATTAGTAGCAGTATAAAAGCTTTCAATAAACAGTGTAGGTGGTAATATTTGCTGACTGGTTTTTAAAGCCTTCTTGCTCTTTCTGCAGTCTCTTGTAACCTCTGTGTAGTGTCTCTCACTAAGTGCAATCTGTTATTCTCCAGATGTTTTGTATGTCTCTCCTTTATAATCTGTACAATTTGGGGATCTCAATACAGAAAGTTGTGTGTGGGTTTTTTTTTTTTTAAATAGCCTAAGGAGATTGGTTCTGGCTGAAGAGGAAAAGGGAATGTAAAACAGTTATTTAGAGCTTGAAAAGGAGGAGATTGTTTGGTTGGTTGGTTTTGTTTGCTGTATTATCACAAGGCAGAGAGAAGGAAAAATAAGCTACAATCTGAGGTTTGATTAAGTACTACAGAGTGCTGACAGGCTTGATTAAGCTGCTGATTACACCTGAGGTGGGTTACAGGCTAAGGCCAGAGGTAGGTTCTGAAAAGAAGCACTGGAGAAATGGCCAGTCTGGAGAAATTGATTTAGGTGGTGGTGTGCAGCAGTGCCAAGTTTCTTTCCATCCACATTTAGCTAGCTATACCATTAGACCCCTGAGGAAGGTGGCAATCTAAACTGAGAACAACTATTGGAAAAATACTTAGCACTGACAATTTAAACCTCCCTTACGATGAATGTGTCGAAACTCAGCTTGAGTTGGAGGCAATGGGTAGTAATGGAAGAATTATATAAATGAAGTGAATATGAACTTGATGGTTTCCAGAAGACAGCAATATCACTGAGTCACTTTAATTCATATTGGGTCTTGGCTTCGCCGAAAAGAAACCCAATCCATGAACAATAGTAACAAGAGTCTAATGAACTGCACAATTAGAGCTTAGCTCTTTATTAGTTAATGGTTTTGTTTCTATGGTGACCAGTGGAGTACCGCAGGGCTCAGTCTTGGGCCCGCTCCTTTTCAACATATTCATAGGGACCTAACTCAGGGGCTTCAAGGTAAGATAACATTATTTGCTGACGACACCAAACTATGCAATATAGTGAGAGACGGCAATTCACCCGATAGTATGACACAGGACCTACATTTGTTGGAGCTTTCGTCCTTGACTAGGCAGCTGGACTTCAATGCTAAGAAATGCAAGATCATGCACCTCGGCAGCAGAAATCCATGCAGAACTTACACCTTGAATGGTGAGACCTTAGCTAGAACTTCAACAGAACGAGACTTGGGAGTGATCATCAGCGCAGACATGAAAACTGATGATCATGTGGAGAAGGCTTCATCTAAGGCAAGACAGTTGTTAGGTTGCATCCGCAGGAGTTTCATCAGCCGGAAGCCTGAAGTCATAATGCCATTATACAGAACCATGGTGAGACCTTATTTGGAATACTGTGTGCAATTCTGGAGGCCACACTACCGAAAAGATGTGCTGAGAGTAGAGTCGGTGCAACGGATGGCCACCAGGATGGTCTCAGGGCTCAAGGATCTATCGTACGAGGAAAGGCTGAAAAATTTGTGGCTGTACTCACTCGAGGAACATAGGGAGAGAGAAGACATGATCGAGACGTTTAAGTATATTACCGGCCGTATCGAGATGGAAGAAGAGATTCTCTTTCTCAAAGGACCCTCAGCCACAAGAGGGCATCCGTTCAAACTCAGGGGCGGGAAATTTCATGGCGACACCAGGAAATATTTCTTCACCGAGAGAGTGGTTGATCCTTGGAACGAGCTCCCAGTGCAGGTGATCGAGGCAAACAGCGTGCAAGAATTTAAGAGCAAATGGGATGCCCATGTGGGATCCCTTAGAGGGTTAAGCCAAGGGAACCTTTCACCAGGAGTGGGATCCCTAGGATAGTAGACTTGGGGGTGGGCCAGTAGAGTGGGCAGACCTGATGGGCTATGACCCTTATCTGCCGTCATCTTCTATGTTTCTATGTAAATTGGTTCTAGAATTAGGGCACCTTAGACTTCGGTGAAAGCCTTATATAGGACACTAGTTTTTTAGCCCGTTATATTAACGGGTGCTAGAATAGATGTGTAGACTTAGGCATTTCTTTCTTTCTTTCTGTATGTCTGTCTTTCTGTCTCTCTCCCTGACCCCTGTCTGTCTTTCTTTCTGTCTCTCTCCCTGACCCCCTGTCTGTCTTTCTTTCTGTCTCTCTCCCCTGTCTGTCTTTCTTTCTGTCTTTCTGTCTCTCTCCCTGCCCGCTTTCTGTCTTTCTTTCGTTCTGTATATCCCCCCTTTCCATCAGCACCCCTTCCCAGCTCCCCCTGTCCAGCAGTAGCCCTTCTCCCTTCCTTTTACCTCCCCCTGTCCAGCAGTACCCCTTCCCTGCTCCCCCTGTCCAGCATCCGCTAGCCCGGGCAGCCTCGGGCTTTTGCTAGGCCGACCCACCTCGCATTATCAAGCGGCTGCTTGATGAAACTGTGACTGCGGCTGCTGCCACTGCTGGTCCGGGGATGAGAAGAAGAGGCGTCCCAGTAGCAGCAGCGTAGTCAGAAGGCAGGAAGTCAACTGGCGTCAGAAATCGGGGCAGAAGGCAAGAAATCAGCTGAGGCAGGCACTGCGCACCACGGATCACAGAGGCACAGAGATTGAAGTGCGCATGCACGCTCAGGGTTTTATTATAGTGGATATAGAGCACTTTAGTGGATAATAAGTGAAATTTAAATGTTTAATTATGTTTTTACATGTTCTGTATGTTTACAATTTTAAAAATATATATTTTTAATAATAGTTTTAAAGATTAACAAGAAAGCATTATTTGTATAAGTATAGAAACATAAAAATATGATGGCAGATAAAAGGCCAAATGGCCCATCCAGTCTGCCCATCCGCAGTAACCATTATCTCTTTCTCTCTCTGAGAAATCCCACATGCCTATCCCAGGCCCTCTTGAATTCAGACACAGTTTCTGCTTCCACCACCAATTCCGGGAGAATGTTCCACACATAAGGTGACCATACGTCCCATTTTCAACGGGACAGTCCCATTATGAGACCGACCGTCCTGTTGTCCTGATCCACCACTTCGGGACACCAAAATGTCCCGTTTTCAGGGACAGCATCCCGAAACTGTGCGCAGGGACAACGGACCGGCGATCGCTTCCCTTCCTGCGCTAAAGCCTGCCTCCCTCCTTCCCTCCCTACAGCGTCGAAATGGTCAGGGGGGCCTGTCAGGTCCGAGATCACCCTCCCTATTCTCAGGGCCGGCATTAGGGGATGGCAAGGGGGCCCTGCGATCCAGGCAGCTCACTTAGCTGCCATCAGCCCTGCCTTCGGCTGCGCCGGTAATGCTAAACTGCACGGTAAAACCAAAGAGAGAAGCCGCGGGACTTTCCCACTTGCCTGCATCGCTCAAAGTTCTGCCACTCTTGATCCCGCCCCCCCCCCTCTGAAGTGACTTCCTGTTTTTGAAGGGTGGGATCAAGAGCAGCAGAATTTCGAGCGATGCAGGTAAGTGGGAAAGTCCCGCAGCTTCTCTCTTTGGTTTTACCGTGCAGTTTAGCATTACCGGCGCAGCCGAAGGCAGGGCTGATGGCAGCTAAGAATCGCCTCCAGTCTTGCAGCAGCATTAGAACACTCGCCTCTAAATTAAGCTAAGGGCTGATTCCCTGTGGGTAAAGAGGGGAAGTACTGGAATGGGATGTGGGAAAATGGTTGGTTGGCTGGCTCAGAAAAGGGGAGAAAGGTGCTAAATCAGAAAAGGAAGAAAAAAAGGAACACAGGGATGCTGGACATGAAGGTTGTAGGGTGAAAGAAAAAAAAACAGACATGACGAGTAGGAAGGCAGGTGGGAGATGTTGGACACAAAAGGAGAGAGAAGGAAAAGGGAGAGGAATGAGAGATGCCAAGTCCATGGGAGGGAGGGAAAGGAAAGGAGATACCAGACCATGGAGGGGGAGAGAGAGATGCCAGGGCATGGGGGAGAGAGAGGAAACAAATGCCAGGACAGAGGGAAAGGAGGGAGATAGATGCCAGGGCATGGGGGAGGGAAGGAGATAGAGATGTCAGACCATGGGGTGGAGTGGGAAGGAAGGAAATGAGAAGAGAGAGGTTCCAGAGCATAGGGAGAGAGAAAAAAGGAGAGGGGGAAGCTGAAATGAATCATGTACAAAGGAGACAGTTTATGAAAGGAGCATAGAAAGAGGGAAGATACCATACGGAAGAGAGAGGGTGGGTACTGGATGGAAGGGGTGAGACAGAGGGTGAACAGTAGATGGAAGGGGTAGAGAGAGGGGACAGACACTGAATGGAAGTGTGGAAGAGAGAAGGGACAGACGCTGAATGGAAGTGTAGGGGAGAGGAGGGACAGACGCTGAATGGAAGTGTGGGGGAGAGAAGCGACAGATGCGGAATGGAAGTGTGGGGAAAGGAGGGACAGACACTGAATGGAAGTGTGGGAGAGAGAGGGGCAGACTGAATGGAAGTGGGGGAGAGGGGGAACAGACGCTGGAAGGAAGTGGGGAGGAGAAAGAAAAAAGGGCACATGCTGGATTGAGGGAAGAGGATAGAATTAGATACTGGAAGGAGGGAAAGAGGTGGCAAGCTATAGGTAGACACAATGAAAGAGGGAAATTGAGGACTGAATAGTAAGAAAGAATTTAGACATAGGCAGAAAATAAACTGAGAAGGAAGAACAGGAGGAAGGGAGCGGAGAGAGAGATGCCTGAGCAGGGGGGAAGGGGAGGAGACAGATACCAGATCTGGGAGGAGGAAAAGAGGAAGGAGACAGATACCAGATCTGAGAAGAGAAAAGGAGAAGAGAGATAAGCTAAAATCTGCTTTGAGGGAAGGAGAGAAAGAGGCAGAGAAAGGGGGGGGGGGATTGTAAGCAGATTAGAAAGACTAGAAAGAGAAAGGCCTGGACCACAGGGGAAAGACAAGAAGCAGATACAGGACTATGGGAAGTTCAGACAGAGGGGGAGAGACCCTTGGGCAAAATAGGGAGATTTAAGATCATAACAGAGGAGGGAGAGAGAGGGAGACCTGGAACAAAGGTACAAATGAGAACTGACACTGGGTCTGGGGAGGGTAAGAGGGAAAAGAGAGAGAGACCTGGACCCAAAGAGGATGGGGCTGGATTGTGAAAGAAATGTTGGATGCGAAAGAAAGAAAGATTGGATGCACAGTCAGAAGGAAGTGCAACCAGAGACTCATGAAATCACAAGGCAACAAAGGTAGGAAAAATGATTTTATTTTAAATTTAGTGATCAAAATGTGTCCATTTTGAGAATTTATATCTGCTGTCTATATTTTGCACTATATTTGTCTATTTTTCTATAGTTACTGAGGTGACACTGCATATTTTATAGTCATCTGCCTTGACATCTTTGAAAAAAATCTGAAACTCGTAAATAATATTTTCTCTGCATAGTGTGCTTTGTGGTTTTTTAAAATTTTATGTTTACCATTATGAATTAATAAGATATTAGAAACATAGAAAGATGACGGCAGAAAAGGGCCACAGCCCATCAAGTCTGCCCACTCTACTGACCCACCCCATTAAGTCTGAGTGCTGATGACTTAGTTCCTTTGCTCGACCCTCGTAGGGATCACACGTGGATGTCCCATCTATTCTTAAAGTCGAGCACGCTGGTGGCCTTGATCACCTGCCTCGGAAGTTTGTTCCAATGATCCACCACCCTTTCCGTGAAGAAGTACTTCCTGGTGTCCCCACTAAATTTCCCTCTTCTGAGTTTAAGCGGGTGCCCCCTTGTGACCGAGGGTCCCATGGGAAAGAATATGTAGTTTTCCACCTCGACACGACCTGTGACGTATTTAAATGTCTCAATCATGTCACCCCTTTCCCTGCGCTCCTCTAGAGTATAGAGCTGCAATTTGCCCAGTCTTTCTTCGTAAGAGAGACCCTTGAGTCCAGAGACCATTCTAGTGGCCATCCGCTGGACCGACTCGGCTCGAAGCACATCTTTACAGTAATGCGGCCTCCAGAATTGCACACAGTATTCCAGATGAGGTCTCACCATGGATCTGTAAAGTGGCATTATGACTTCAGGTTTGCGGCTGACGAGGCTTCTCTTGATACATCCCATCATTTGCCTTGCCTTGGATGAGGCCTTCTCTACTTGTTTGGCAGCCTTCATGTCTGCACTGATGATAACTCCCAAGTCCCGTTCTTCTGAAGTCCTAGCTAGTGCTACTCCATTCAAGGTGTATGTTCTGCATGGATTTCTACTGCCGAGATGCATGACCTTACACTTCTTAGCGTTGAAGCCCAGCTGCCATGTCGAGGACCAGTTTTCCAACGTGATCAGATCTTGCGTAATACTATCCTTGAGATTGCTTTCACTTACTATATTACACAGTTTGGCGTCGTCAGCGAACAGCGCTACTTTACCCTGAAGCCCCCGGGTCAAGTCCCCTATGAATATGTTGAAAAGGGATGGTCCCAGGACTGATCCCTGCGGCACTCCGCTAGTCACCTCCGATGTCTCAGAGAGGGTGCCGTTGACCACCACCCTCTGAAGTCTTCCACTCAGTCAATCATTGACCCATGCAGTTAGTTTCTCACCCAACCCCATCGATTTCATCTTGTTTAATAGTCTACGGTGCAGGACACTGTCAAAAGCTTTACTGAAATCCAAGTACACTATGTCTAGAGACTCTCCCGAGTCTAGCTTTCCTGTCACCCAGTTAAAGAAGCTGATAAGATTGGATTGGCATGACCTGCCCCTAGTGAATCCATGTTGACAGGGATCCCTCAGATTTCTCTCTTCCAATATCGTGTCTAATTTACCTTTAAGTAGAGTTTCCATGAGTTTACACACTATTGATGTGAGACTCACTGGCCTGTAATTCACAGCCTCTGCTCTGCAACCCTTTTTGTGTAGAGGAACAACGTTGGCTGTTTTCCAGTCTAGGGGGACTCTCCCCGTACCTAGGGAGAGATTGAAGAGCATGGCTAACGGTTTCGCCAGAACATCGCATAGCTCTCTGAGCACTCTTGGGTGCAAATTATCCGGTCCCATAGCTTTGTTCACCTTGAGTCTTGACAGTTCTCTGTAAACATCAGTTGGTGTGAACTCAAAATTCTGAAATGGGTCTTCCATGCTTTGCTTTGCTTCCAGCCGTGGCCCGTGCCCTGATGCCTTGCAGGTGAAGACTGAACAGAAGTAATCATTCAGTAGTTTGGCCTTATCAGAATCTGTTTCCACATAGTTCCCTTCTGGCGTTCTAAGGCGTACTATCCCATTTGTGTTCTTTTTCCTGTCGCTAATGTACCTGAAGAAGGATTTGTCCCCTTTCTTAATGTTCTTCGCTAGAGTTTCTTCCATTCGAAGTTTGGCCTCCCTGACTGCTGTTTTGACCGCTGCAGACTTTGTCCTGTATTCAATGTTTGCTTCTTTTTTCCCCGTGCGTTTGTATGAGAGAAATGCTTTTTTCTTTTCTTTGACGAGGTAAGAGACCTCATTAGTGAACCATTGGGGTTTCTTTTTTCTTTGCTGTTTTATTACCGATTTTATGTAGCGTTCAGTTGCCTCATGAAGGGTCAATTTCAAGGTTGACCACATAGCTTCCACATTATCAGTTACTTCTTGAACCTGCAACGTCTGATGGACGAAATCTCCCATGCGTGCGAAGTCAGTGCCTCGGAAATTGAGTACCCTTGTTTTTGTTTGTGACCCGGGGAAGCCTTTCTTAAGGTTAAACCATACCATGTTATGGTCACTGGTGGCTAGCGTTTCTCCCACCGAGACCTCCGAGACGCTTTCCCCGCTCGTAAGTACCAGGTCCAGGATGGCCTGGGCCCTAGTGGGCTCTAGTACCATTTGTTTGAGCCGTACTCCCTTCATGGATGTTAATATCCTCCTGCTATCACAAGTTGTCGCTGAGAGTGTGTTCCAGTCTACATCAGGCATGTTGAAGTCTCCCATCAGAACGACGTCCCCCCGTAAGGTGATATTCTCAATGTCTTCGATTAATTCTGCGTCCTTGTCCTCCGATTGTCTTGGAGGTCTGTATACCACACCAAGGTACAGGCATTTTTCTCTGCCTCTGGCCAGGTTCACCCAGATGGATTCCCCAGTATACTTGACATCCGTGATCCTGGTTGTCTTGATGTTCTCTTTGATGTAAAGTTCTACCCCTCCTCCTAACTTACCCTCTCTGTCTTTTCGAAGCAGGTTGTATCCTGGTATAGTTATATCCCACCCATGAGAGTCTGTGAACCATGTTTCGGATATTGCTACTACGTCTAGGTCTGCATTAACTATTTCTGTTTCTAGTTCTAGAAATTTATTCCCTAGGCTGTGTGCGTTAACATACATAGCTCTCCACTCTTTCTGTCTGCTAGGCTCCTGTAGTGAGCCATCCATTTGAATTAAAGTGTCACCTAGTGATTGTTTTGCAATAAGGGTACTTACCTCAGACTTAGAAGTGGAGATTTGGTTCGCCCCATCAGGATTGTTACTTACTGCTCCGGTGTAAAAGTGGGTACCCACCCCCGACTTACCTAGTTTAAATCCCTTTGAAGTAGGCGGGCTAGCTTGTGTCCGAAGACATTCTTACCTCTGTTGGTCAGGTGGAGTCCGTCTGGTCCCTGTAGTCCCTGTAGTGCCTCTCCGTGATTCAGGAATCCGAAGTTCTTTTCCTGGCACCATCGTTGTAGCCACTCATTCGTCTTCAGGATACGTTCATCCCTGTCCCTTCCTCTGCCCCTAACAGGAAGAATTGAAGAGAATACTACCTGTGCTCCTGTCTGCTTTAGCCTCTTTCCCAGAGCTCCGAAGTCTCTAGCTATGTCCTCCAGGGAGTTCTTGGCAGTGTCGTTCGTCCCGACGTGAATGAGCAGCATGGGGAAGTGGTCCTGGGGCCTGAGAAGTCTATCAAGACAGGTGGTCACATCTCGTATTCTGGCTCCGGGCAGACAACAGACCTCCTTTGACTGCATATCCGGTCTGCATATTGGTCCCTCGGTGCCCCTCAACATGGAGTCCCCAATGACTATCACTCTACGCTTCTTTTGGGGGTGTCGATCCATTGTCCTTGGAGATGTGTGTTGTTCCTGTTCCATGTCCACATCGGTAGTTTCTTCCTGCAAGACCTGGAATCTATTCTTCAGGGTCAGATGTGGAGTCGATGTGGAGCTGCCCTGGTGAGAGAAAGAGTGAGAAGGTGAAGAGATTGTAAATGGGGGGGGGGTCTCCTACGTTTACCTGTGGAGGAGGTCACTAACTGCCAGGAGTCAGTGTCTCCATCCATCTCCTGAACAGCAACAGTTGGTTTCTTTATCGATGGCCCTGGTGTCATCATGGGAGATCCGTCACGAGCCCGTTCTGTGATTTGGGATAGCTCCTGCACTATCCCATCGATATAGGCCTCATCCTCTCTAATGCCTCTCAGACGTTTCACCTCTTCCCTGAGGCTCCTTAGTTCCTGCATGATGTCATCATCCTGCTGGCCGACCTCCTCTGTCTGTGTAGAGGCCATAATGTACTGCCGTGTGATGGGCTCAGTTTGCACGGAGACGTCCCTTCCCGGTGCTTTGTCCTCCTCTGTCTGCGCGTAGGCTGAGGCCATCTCCCGGATCACCTCAGTGCAAGGGATGCCGACCTTGCTTGTAGGTTTCACACTTCTTGTCCGCCCTGCCATAACAAAACAAAACAAAAGGGAGAGAGAGAGTTAATGCGATAGAGTAAATGAGGGAGAGTAAATGTGAGAGTATGAGAGTATAAGAGAGTATGGGGGTATGAGAGTGTGAGAGTATGAGAGATAGTATAAGAATGTGTGAGGTTAGGGCTTCTGAGAGGTAAGGTTGAAACAAAGTTGAAAGTTAGGTGTTAGAGAGAACAGTAGGGTGTCTGGAATGACGAATTTGCCCTAATGTGTCCTGTTGCCCCGGATTTGGCTCTTCTTTAGGCTCTTCGCAAAGGCACTCTCGCTAAGGCGAGCGCCTTTGCCGCTCGCCTTCGCCGCTCGCCTTCGCCGCGCGCCGAACGGCTGCGCGCCGTTGGCTCACCTCCTTTAAAGGAGGAGCCCGGTCGCAAGCTGCTGACGCTGTGGGGGTGGGCAGAGTTACTCTCGCCGCTGCTCCGAAGTTCTCGCCACACGCTCCGGCGCTCCTAGCGCCTCACTCTGCCTCCCCACCTGTTCGCCTCTCTCCTCCTTCCTCTCCTGCTAGCAGCGATCAGTGCTGCGCCCGTTGGCTCGCCTCCTTTAAAGGAGGAGCCCGGTCGCAAGCTGCTGACGCTGTGGGGGTGGGCGGAGTTACTCTCACCGCTGCCCCGAAGTTCTCGCCACGCGCTCTGGCGCTCCTAGCGCCTCACTCTGCCTCCCCGCCTGTTCGCCTCTCTCCTCCTTCCTCTCCTGCTAGCAGCGATCAGTGCTGCGCCCGTTGGCTCGCCTCCTTTAAAGGAGGAGCCCGGTCACAAGCTGCTGATGCTGTGGGGGTGGGCGGAGTTACTCTCGCCGCTGCCCCGAAGTTCTCGCCACGCGCTCCGGCGCTCCTAGCGCCTCACTCTGCCTCCCCGCCTGTTTGCCTCTCTCCTCCTTCCTCTCCTGCTAGCAGCGATCAGTGCTGCGCCCGTTGGCTCGCTTCCTTTAAAGGAGGAGCCCGGTCGCAAGCTGCTGACGCTGTGGGGGTGGGCGGAGTTACTCTCGCCGCTGCCCCGAAGTTCTCGCCACACGCTCTGGCGCTCCTAGCGCCTCACTCTGCCTCCCCGCCTGTTCGCCTCTCTCCTCCTTCCTCTCCTGCTAGCAGCGATCAGTATACATGAAAAATGAATGGAAGAAATTGGGGGCGGGTTTGGGGTCGGGTCTGAATATTAATAGATGTCCCGTTTTGATGAAGAAAATAAATGGTCACGTTATCCACGCACCTACCACCCTTTCTGTAAAAAAGTATTTCCTCAGATTACTCCGGAGCCTTAACTTCATTCTATGCCCTCTCATTGCAGAGTTTTCTTTCAAATGAAAGAGACTCGACTCATGCACATTTATATTACTTAGGTATTTAAACATCTCAATCATATCTTCCCTCTCCCGCCTTTCCTCCAAAGTATACAGATTGAGATTAGAGAATGACACGGTGACAAAATTCATTACCGTTCCTTTCCCCGCGGATAACTGCGGGAAACCATTTTCATGTCATTCTTTAAAGAGAGAAGGAAGAATCAGAGTATGAATGGCCACAACCACTGACCCACAAGCTTTGCTTTGAAGAATGCTGGTGTAGAAGGATTGAGATTGAAATAGACACTAGAAAATGACATGGGATTATTTCCACGGGGACGGGAACGGTGATGAATTTTGTCACCGTGTCATTCTCTAATTGAGATCTTTAAGTCTGTCCCTATCCGCCTTATCACGAAGACCACACACCATAGGAAATAAATGGATATCAGAGCATTTGCCAAGTGCCACTCGTCTGAAGGGCTTTGTACAAGGGGGCCTAAGTTTGAGTCAGCCAAAAATAGACCAGATATTCAGTGCAGGTACTGGAAATGGCCTGGAAGTCAATATCCACAGTCAATGCCGACCATGATCTGAATACTGGGCCCAGAATCTCTACACAACCTAGGTCTTGGAAACCCTTTTCTCCCTTGCTCTATTTTTTTGACATTTTCTTTTAGCAAAATATATATATTTTTGCCTTTATTTTTGAAACATGATATGTTTTTCTTAAATTGTCTTTGTTGAAACTATTTAGAGAAATCAAGACTTTTTTTTATGTTCAGCAAATATATTTGTGAGAGTCTGAAATGTAATGAAGCGTTTGCAGTGGCATCTTGCTGGATCCGGATACACTTTTTTTGATTAGTTGTTCAAAGGTATTAAAAAAAGAATAGCAGAATGCATGTCAGGGATACTTATGCATGTCAGACTCTTATGCATGGAAACCAAATGAGAATATCACTATAATGCAAAAGCATATGCAAAGACAGCCCTGGCTGTTTCAACCGGTTTATTTAATCTATTGTCAAAGACTGATTTGGGAATAAAACTGGTAATTTACTTCAAGGTAATGTACGACGAGCTTCATGTTCATTATGGAAAAATGCAGGAATTGATATATGAAATAAATTTCTTAGGCGAGATCAGTGCTTAAATTATGTAGGAATCTAGGGAAGCCATTTTACTTCAGTATTACCCTAAACACTTCAATTTGCTCTAAATTACCCATAAGAAAAATCATAGAACAACTACAGCCTATTAACTTTTAGTTGCTCTCATGCATCAAATAATGCCGGCAGCTTTTCTGCTTCTTCATTGATTGGCAAAAAGATAACCCTTTAATTCTGGACCTGTTACATTATCTACTGTGTATTTCACAAGTATTTCAAGCACGCTCTGTAATATTACTGTTTTTAATATGCAAAGTGTTCAATACCGAGGCCGTTTGCTTTGCATTTGGGAATGACAGTTATAAACATTGTCTTATTTTACTAAAGATTTTCCTTCCGTATGTGTAATAAGAAAAATCAATCTTACATAGTGGTTTAAAATTTTCCAAGGATGAAATCAAATAAAGGATCCTTAAGTTCTCATCCGTCTGAGGTAAGAATATTGGGCAAATATAATAAAAACCATGCTGTAAATGTGCCCAGTACCATTCTAGTTAGGTTGTGGATGTGGTGATATTGATGTTTTAGGGAAGGCATGCAGCGCTTGCGATATATTTCACAATAACAGAGAGGTCAGGCGTGGGGGGGAGTGGGCCGCTCTAGGCGCTGTCTTTTCAGGATAGTACCGGCGTCTCTCCTCCTCTCTGCCCTCCCCCGCATACCTCTACAAATGTTGGCCGGCGCGAGCATCATCTTCCATTCTCTGCTTGCGCCGACCTTGGCTCCCTTCTGACATCATTGGGACCAGGATGTGATGTCAGAAGGGAGCCGAGGCCAACGCAAGCAGAGAATGGCGGGAGAGGGGAGATACGATAAGAGACGTTTAAATACCTATGTAGTATAAATGTGCATGAGTCGAGTCTCTTTCATTTGAAAGGAAACTCTGCAATGAGAGAGCACGGCCAACATTTAAAGAGATATGCGGGGTGTAGGGGGAGCTCCAGCAATGGGGAAGAGTGGCATGGTATTTAAATGGCGGGGATGCTGGACGCCACCACCCCAGGCGCCAACCTTCCTCATTGGACAGGCATGTCTCTTAAAATCGATGTGTTGTCAGCCCCTTTCAAAGACATAGATTTCACAAAATACAGGAATGGTACACACTGAAATTTAGAATGGCCTTAAATTGCCCCAAAACACAATGAAAGTGGGTCCATATAGGAAAACACATGTATATCTGATCCATGCGTTTTAAGTTCTTACAACGCATGTGCGATGATAGTGAAGAGACGCCGACATTCAGAAAGCAGCAAAGAGTAAAAGCGCCACAGCTAAAACATTAAGCAGCATCCTGTACGAACCCTTGATAAAGCCAATCGTTTTGGCAAAACGGGTCCCGTCGGGCTTTCGCCGCCTGCAACATTGAAGATAAGTAATCTTAAGGCATCAGTTCTAAGATTAATGTTTTTAAAGACGATGCAAATGAGAGCATTTTAAGATTAGCGAATAAAGATAAATAAAGAAAAAAGCAGAAAGCAGGGAGGGGAGCTTTCTCAGGATCAAAGAGTGAAATGCCAGGCTTGGCTGAGGTTCATTCCATATCACCAAGCAAGTTTCTGAGATCCTTTTCCTCCCTCACTTATACCTTCTGCTTGATTAGTGGGATCTTTTTGTTGGTTTGCAAATAAACACCTCCTTGCTGAAACCTCCCACCCCACCCGGCCAAGCAGGGTTACCTTATTACGGTAGCTCAGCACTGAGCTGTAAAGCCCAGTGTGGTCTGGGACTTGCAGTCCACTCAGTCTTGGGCTGGCAGTCCCTGCTGTATGGAGGTGGAATGGAAGCACCCCCCTCCCCCTCAGCTCAACACTACTGGCTGAGCGCTTGTCTCTATATGAGAACCCTCACCAAAGAGCTGAGGGATACTTATTCTAAGGGCACCTAGGACCCCCCACCCTCAAAGGGAATCTCCAAGACTGTCCCTGGACTCTCATCACACGCACACCAACTTCCACCCTACATTCCACACACACATATTACTGAATCCTGGCTAACAGAGCTTATCTCTCCTTCTGTTGTCCTGGTTACTCTTATTTATTTAATCATCGTTACAAACGTAAAGGTGGTGGTTTAGCCATCATCTATATTGATAATTTAGTTAGTACCATAGACTACTCTTCTGGGAATGTGGCCATCGAATTCCTCCAAGTTAGACTCAATATTAATCCAAAAATCGACATTTTATTATTGTATATTCCTACACCTATTGGCCAAAATAACCTAACTCTTCTTCAAAATTTAATTTTCGATTTCTGCTCTTCCTCAAATCATCCTTGGATCCTAGGTGACTTTAATATCCACTTCGATGAACTAACTAACCCTATCACCAACGAAATACTAAGGGCTCCTTTTATCAAGGTGTGGTAGGCGGTTAACGTGCAGAATACCGCGTGTTCAACTGCCTGCCGCGCTAGTCGCTAACGCCGCGGGGTTTAGCGCGTGATGAAATGTCCGACGCGCTAACCCTCGTAGCGCACCTTGATAAAAGGAGCCCTAAGTCATATCAATACTCTTAATCTTCAATCATTAGGCCAAGGCCCAATACATTCTGCAGGACACACTCTAGACATGATTTTAATTCCAAAATCACAAACCCTTACTTACTCTGATCTTTGTATTACACCAGTTCCTTGGTCAGATCATCATTTCATTTCAACTAAGATCCACTCTAAGAAAAAAATAAAAGATCACACAGCCCCAAAATATTTCATATCTTGACTATACAAAATTAGAATTATCAAATATCCTTTCCTCATTCAACCCAAAAACACTAAATCTAAATGCTGACACATTAGAAGAACAGCTCATCACCCGGAACTCAGCAATCCAATCTCTATTAGATAAAGAAGTACCTTTAATCACCAAAACTATCTCTTCATGTAAAATACAAAATCCCTGCTTCTCAGACAAGCTTTTCTTGCTCAAAAGACAATTAAGATCTCTTGAGAGGAAATGGCGTCAAAATAAATTACCTACAAATTTAAAACTTTATAAAGAACACGCTTCCTACTACAAGATGAAAATTAATTGCGCTAAAAGAAATTACTATTCTACCAAAATCTTAAAAACAAAAAATCCTTCTATTCTCTACTCTATTTTGAAATCTATTGCCCCGATCTCTCAGAAACAAGACATTAGCCCTAAGGCCAGCCCAACAGCTCAAGACCTTGCCGACTATTTTTGCAAAAAAATTAGAGATATACGGAAGAAATTTGACCATACTTCATCTGGAGATTCTACTAATACTCTAAATGACTGCCACTTACCTCTCGCTAAATGTTCCACTTTTAACCTTCCTTCATTAGCTGATATTGAGCGTCTTTTTCAAAGAGTCAATTTAAAAGGTTCCCGATCAGCGATCATTCCTCCATCCATCTTAAAAAAAATTTTTTTCTTGTTTCGGTCCTTTTATACACTGTCTTATCCTAAATAGCCTTAACTCTGGTTCGTTACCATTGTCATTGAAAACTGCCACAATTGTTCCAATAATAAAGGATCCTAAATACAGCCTTGAGGATGCCTCAAATTATCGCCCCATTGCTAATATTCCGTTTTTAGCTAAACTAACAGAAAGAATAGTATTTGATCAATTATCAGATTTTGTCGAATCAACCAATGTTTTACATACAAACCAGACAGGATTTAGGAAGTTTCAAGTTTCTAGTTTATTAGTTTTTAATATACCGACCATCAACAAATATCTGGCCGGTTAACAATAAAATTTAAAAGGTAAGAAAGATAAGAAAAGAAAATAATTGGCATTTTAAAATAAATAGTGCAAACATAAATAATAACAACAAGACAAACTTGAGAGTGAGGGTAAAAGGGAGGGGAAGGGAAAAGTTACATGTTTAAGAAGAGAAGGAGAAAGTGGGAATGGGATAAAACGTGTAGGGTAGGGTCGCTTTGTTAAAGCGGTTGGTTGCTTGGAGAGAAAATGGAAGTAAGAAAAAGAAGAGAAAAAGGAGAAGAAAAGGAGAAAGGAAAAAGAAAAACAAAACAGAAGATAAGTCTAAGCACAGTCAAATGCGTCACGAAATAAAAAAGTCTTTAGGTTAGTTTTGAATTTGTCCAGATGTTGTTCATCGCGGAGTTGCTGTGGCAGGAAAAATCATTACACAGAGTACTCATTGATTGGTCTGACCACAAATATACTTTACCACCTAGACCAGCGATGGCGAACCTATGGCACGCGTGCCAGCTGTGGCACGCGAAGGCCTTGCAGCTGGCACGTGGGAAGGTCCGCAATAGAGAGCTGCACGGGACGCCCCCTAGGGTCGTGGGGATCCCGTGGGGACGCCTCCGAGGGTCGCGGGGTTCCTGCGGGGCTGGATGTACTAAGTCGCACAGCTTTTCTCCCTACCTGCTCTGCTTGCAGCACAGAGCCGAACGGAAGTCTTCCCGACGTCAGCGCTGACGTCGGAGGGGAGGGAGGGCTTAAACAAAGCCCTCCCTCACTCCGACGTCAGCGCTGACTTCGGGACTGTGCTGCAGGCAGGGTAGGTAAGGAGGAGTAGCCTCGCGGCTCGAGTGGCTACCAAGGGAGGGGGGCGGTCCGCCCCGCCCCGTCCCGTGTGCAGCACAGCCAGCCAGGTCCCCTTACTTTTGTGGCGCTAACCCGACCCACCGACAACAGCCCTGGTCCGACAAACCTCCCTGCCCTTAACCGCGAATCTAAATTAACTTCTTACAGCAGCTGTAAGAAGGAAATTTAGATTCGCGGTTAAGGGCAGGGAGGTTTGTCAGACCGGGGCTGTTGTCGGTCTGTCGGTCGGGGAAGCCCCACAAAAGTAAGGGGACCTGGCCGGCTGTGCTGCACCCGGGGCGGGAGAGAAGGAGGGGGGAGAAGGACGCTGAAAGCACTGGGGAAGACAAAGGGGTGGAGAAGGACGCTGAAATGCCATGGGGAAGACGGGGTGGGGGGGGGGAAGGACACTGAAAGCATTTGTGGAAGACAGAAGGGGGAGAAGGACGCTGACAGGACATGGGGAAGACAGGGGGGAGAAGGACGCTGAAAGCACATGGGGAAGACAAAGGGGTGGAGAAAGACGCTGAAAGGACATGGGGAAGATGGGGGGGTGGAGAAGGATGCTGAAAGGCCATGGGGAAGACGGGGGTGGTGGAGAAGGACGCTGAAAGGCCATGGGGAAGACAGAGGGGGGGGAGAAGGACGCTGACAGGACATGGGGAAGATGGGGGGGGGGAGAAGGACGCTGAAAGGAAATGGGGAAGAGAGAGTGGGGAGAAGACGCTGGCAGGGAAGAAGACAGAGATGCCAGACTATGGCGGGAGTGGAGGGAAGAAGATGGGTGCCAGACCAATTTGGAAGGGGGGAGAAAGGGAGAGGCACAGTAACAGAGCAAATGGAAGACGCAGAAGGAAGAGAGACAGTGGATGGAAGGAACTGAATGAGAACATGAGGAAAGCAGAAACCAGGCAACAAAGGTAGGAAAAGAATTCTATTTCTTTTTTTCTTTTTTTTTGCTTCAGGATAAAGTAGTATATTAGTTGTGTTGATAAAAATTTATAAACAAAAAAGGCTCTGGTAGAAACCCTTTTACAAAGTGTGTATTCTTCCCAATTAATATTTCCAAATTAATAAAGTCTTTTTGCTTATTTGTAAATGGGTTTCTACCAGAGCCTTTAATTCAGTAGCATAATTAAATGAAATAACTATTTCTGAAGTTTATAGGGACTGGCGGGGACGGAGGGGATTCCTCACGGAGATGGGCGGGGATGGAGGACATTCCTCGCGGGGACGGGTGGGGACGGAGGGGATTCCTCACGGGGATGGGCGGGGACGGAGGACATTCCTCGCGGGGTCTGGTGGGGACGGAGGGATTCCTCATGGGGACGGGTGGGATTCCTTACGGGGACGGGTGGGGACGGGTGGGATTTCTGTCCCCGCGCAACTCTCTAGTCCGCAATTAAGATATGCGGTGCGGCGGGAGGCGAGTGTGCCGGTGTCTGCTTTGCAGCTCACCTGGCAACAGGGCCGGACTGGCCATTGGGAGGACCGGGCATTGTCCCGGTGGGCCGCGGCCCATCCTCCTGTGCTGGCTGCAGTCCTGTGAGTGGATGTTTAGCCTGCCTGTCTTCCCCTTAGTATCTTATGAGCCAGGCAGTGTGTGAGGGGGAAGTGCGGGGAGGAAGAGAAGCTTCACACTGAATCTGTCACAGGAACTCAGTGAGGCTGTAGTGTGACTCCACATGTGACATCTGTAATCAGGAACAGTTCCTAGTGCTCCCATGCTAGAGAGGTGAGGATATGGGGGGATGTTAATGTGTCTAATAATGTGCTCCTCTGTAAAAACCTCTGTATCTTCCATGGGGGACATGCTAAATTCAAGGAAATAAAAAAGCTGCTTATGATGATTGCATAGAGAAGTTCAGTAAGCTGAGAGGAGGGCTGGGCTCTCTGTGAACAACCAACACACTAATCCTCTGCGCTGTACCTTATGGAAAATTCAATATAGCAAAAAACAGTAAAGTGTATATGTGGCCCTTCACAGTGCTTTTGTAAACATCATAATAAAATAAAGGCTCCAATAATGAAAAATAAAAGTCCTTTTCCCATACACTCAGGTTGCACAAGTCCGGTTTTCACCTGGACAGTATATTTTTTGACCAAAACGGATGTCTACAATTAGTAAAATTCCCCAATCACATATTTTTTTATGGGGACGGATTTGTATACAGCACTTAACATTAGATTTTTTTTATTATACAAATTTTATCTTTTTGTAGACTTGAAGTCTTGAACAAAGAAAATGAGTACAGCAAAAAAAGCAAAAACATTCCAAGAGGCCTGGACAGAGACATATGGAGTGATTGAACGCAATGGGAAAGCATTGTGTATTATGTGTAATGAAAGTGTTGTGTCTCGCACATCAAGTGTCAAACGTCACTTTGAGACCAACCATAACAGTGTTGCTGAACTTGGTTTAGCTCAAAGAAAAGAGTTCCTTGTAGGAAAATTAAAGAAATATCACTCCCAGTCTCTTAGTTTTAGCAACTATCTTTCAAAAACTAATCGTCTTACAGTTGCCAGCTTTCAAATTTCACTGTGCATGGCAAAACATGGTAAGCCCCTCTCTGATGGAGATTTTATCAAAAAGGCAATTTTGGCTGGGAGTAATTCATCTTCCATGATTTCCAAAACAAGGATAAAATTGTGCAGCGCATCTCTGAGATGCCGCTAAGCAGAAATACTGCAAAAGATAGGGTTCTGCGAATGGCTGCTGATGTTAGTCAACAGCTTACTTGTGACTTACAAAAAGCACCCTTCTACTCCATGTGCTTGGATGAAAGTATAGATATTACTAACCATGCAAGACTAGCGCTCATTTTGCGTTATGCTATTGGTGACATCATGAGAGAAGAGCTGGTAAAACTGCTGTCTTTGCCTGGAAGAACACAAGGGATAGATATCCACAATGCTGTGATGGAGGCTTTTTCATCACTAGACATAAGTCCAGAAAAAGTGGTTTCAGTTACTAGCGATGGAGCACCTAGCATGGTGGGGACAACATCAGGATTCATTCATTTCTTTGCTAAGGAAGCAAAACATCCACTGATTCAATTTCACTGCATAATACATCAAGAGGCTCTCTGCGCCAAAGAAAGCAGCAAAAAACTTGACGATGTCCTCAAAGATGTAACAAAAATGGTGAACTTCATCATGGCGCGTGCTCTTAATTTTCGACAATTTCAAGCCCTTCTTGATGAGGTTCAGGCACAATATAACACTTTACTGATGTACAATAATGTCCGGTGGCTGAGCAGAGGACGAGTGTTAGAGAGATTTGTGGCCTGCTTGGAAGAAGTTAAGCTATTTATGAACGGAAAGGGGGAAGACTCTCCTCAACTCACCAACATGGCCTGGCTTACCAACCTCATGTTCTTTACAGATTTTACTAACCACTTTAATGTACTAAACAAAAAATTACAAGGCATGGGAAAAACAGCAGAAAGCATGTTTAGTGACATTAAAGCTTTTGAGAGAAAATTGCATGTTTTTGAAAAAGACCTTGAGAGTGGACAGCTAAAATATTTTCCCAACCTAAAAATACATTTGGATAATTCTACAACATTTGTGGACAGTCATAAAAAACACCAGGAAATCCACAAAGCATATTCCACCATTGTAGCCGAAGCAAAGGAGAATTTTAGTAAAAGATTTTCTCAGTTCCGTAAGATGGAGACAACCCTTTCATTTATAACTTCCCTAGAAAAGTCCACATTTGAAGATCTTGATCTTTCCTGCTTACAGTGGTTGGATATTCAAAATTTGGAAATGGAGCTACTGGAATTTCAAGAAAGTTCTATCTGGAAAAGTAAATTCAATGACCTGCGTGCGGCTCTTGAACGTATTGAGTGTGAAAGGGTGACAAATGAAATCACTGCTAGCAGTTCTGAAAATGAAATCCTAAAAGCATGGAATTCTCTGCCAGACAATTTTAAGTCCATGAAAGCACTTGGGATTGCTCTTCTTACTTTGTTTGGGTCATCCTATGCTTGTGAGCAGCTGTTTTCGGCTTTGAATCATATAAAATCTGATGCTAGAAACAGATTAACGGATGACATGAGTGCTGCATGTGTTGCTCTGAAATTAACACACTATGAGCCAAGGATTGACAAGTTATCAGCATGCATGCAACAACAAAAATCACATTAATTTTTTTCAGAGCATGCCCAATGCATATGTTTACATGAAGCAGTGTTTTCAGTTTGCAGTTAAGACACTTTCTAAGTTATTTAAACATTATTTAAAGATGTTATTTAAAAAAGGGACTTTACATGGCCCTGTTGTATTCCAATCTGGAATTTCCAATAAAAACGGTTGGTTTAATTGAAAGCTCTTTTGTTTTCTTTACATCAAATTATTAGAAATGTAATGATTTAACTATTTTCTAATTTGATTGTAAATTTTACAAAAAAACATGTATAGACTCTTTGGGAATACACACCGAGTCTTGACACAGTTAACAGTTTTAAGAAGTTTATCTTTTTTTTTTACTCAGGATACATTTGACATGTTATGTGAATAATACATTTAAAATATATTGTGTAACTGAATCAAATTCTTCCTAAATTCATTAAATTGAATGAAATCATTAAAACATTATAAATTGCCAATAAATTGAAATGAAAACCAAAGGATTGTGAATCAAATTGATTCTCTGACAATACAAAGATTCCAACCTTTAAAAATGATGTTACATAGTTCAGGCAACTTTATAAAGAGTTTTTAGATACTAAAATCTTGTTATTAAAGTTTAATTGACGTGCTGGCACTTTGAGGAAATTCTTTGGTTTTGTGCGGCAGTTTGGGCACTCGGGCTCAAAAAGGTTAGCCATCACTGACCTAGACCATCATAACTCTGTCATCCTATTTTCCTTAGATTTGTCAGCAGCATTTGACACTATTGATCATGCCTTACTTCTTGATAGACTAAAATCTAAAGGTGTCTGTGATCAAATACTTGATTGGTTCAGCTCTTTTCTTTCTAATCGATCATCCATAGTTACCTTTAATGATACTGTATCAAAACCTTATACTCTTAATATGGTATTCCTCAAGGATCCATCCTATTTCCATTATTGTTTAATATTTTTTTGTCACCCCTATTAAGTCTATGTCAGTCTATAGGCTTCACTACCTTCACATACGCTGATGACATTCAACTCTCGCACTCTCTAAATCCAGAAAACAGAGGAAATACTTGAGATTAACAAAAAACTTGAGATGATTAAAGACTGACTTAATTCCAACATGCTAGCTCTATATATACAGAAAACAAAAGCTTTACTTTTTCCATGGAAAAAGGGAATAAGCTTGAGTGTTCCTTTCACCCTTGATAACATTCATCTGGATTTAGTAACATCTTTAAAAATACTGGGTGTCATCATTGATGATAAATTTTCTTACCACGAACACATAAGCAATACCGTCAAATTTTGTTTTTATAGACTACGAATGATTCGCTCGATTTCTAAGTTTCTTGAGCCAAAATCACTAAATATATTAATTCACTCTTTAATTATTGCTAAACTTGATTATTGTAATTCTTTATTAAATATCACACAAAAAGAAAAGAAGCGCTTTCAGATAATCCAGAATACGGCCATTAAACTCATTTATAACGGGAAAAAATATGATCATGTCACTCCTTTTCTGATTAAATCCCACTGGCTCCCAATTAAGCACCTTATCACTTTTAAAATTTTACTCTTAGTATTTAAAACTCTTTCCACTAATGAACCACAATTTATTAATAAACTTCTTATCCCTTATAGTACATCGCGTTCTCTCTGGTCTGTTAATCAAAAGCTCATAGTAGTCCCCTCTCTGAAATTTATCGGAATTCGACATGATATGTTTTCAGTGATGGCTCCGCAACTTTGGAACACTTTGCCTCAGCATGT
This sequence comes from Geotrypetes seraphini, assembly GCF_902459505.1. Lineage (NCBI taxonomy): Eukaryota > Metazoa > Chordata > Amphibia > Gymnophiona > Dermophiidae > Geotrypetes > Geotrypetes seraphini. The sequence goes on along the minus strand of NC_047086.1, from coordinate 35,218,988 downwards.
AAGAGAGGAAAATGATCTTAGCCATTTTAAAAGTAACTTAAAGATTTTCCTTTTTAAAGATGCTTTTAATCTTTAAATTATGTCCAAATTTTATACTAGTTTCCCTTCAGGTTTCTACTTTTCCCTCCCCAATGTTCTTTCCATCTATGGTTCTTTTCTGTACTTTAAAGCAATGAATTGTAGTTCTATCCCTCCTTACTTTGTGTATTGATTAGTCTGTAAGTCTGTTGGTCTAACCCATCATTTTTAAATTTAAAATGGTATGTCTAAATATATGTTTATATTTTTTATTAATGTTGTAACTCGCTTAGTAAATCTAAGTAAGCGACTCATCAAATTAAAATAAAACTTGAAACTTGAAACATACTTATGTGAGCGGGGATACAGTAAGCATTGCAACTATTGGGCCCCATCACCCCGATGGCCTTGCGGTTTGGGCTTTGGATCACCCACGCTGCTCCTAGAAATCACCTCTTTGGCCACTAGGTCCTCCTGGGTTCTCCACTGTCTTTGTTGTAGCCTTGTGCGTTTTCTCTTTAGGCACCCCTGCTGGTACTATCCGGGCCCTTGTTGAATCCATTTCTTTTTTTTTTTCCTGTAGCCTCCAGTAGTCCTAGGGCTACTGGCTGTCATTTTCTGGATTCCCTCCACCGTTGGAAAGTCCTGGATCTGCAAAAGTTAGAGGAATGGCCTAATATCTGGCAACTAAAATTCAATTTCCCATATATATGGGGAGGTGGAGGAGAAGAAAATGGTGACAAGAGTTCAAACAAGCGTGGGATGAACACAGAAGATCTCTAATCTATAATAAAGAGCTAGCCGCGCATGCGCACTCCTATTTGCGTGTTCCGTGCGTGTAGGTCTGTGGCTGAAGGAGTGCGCATGCGCGCTAATACGTCACCAGCCGATCGCCTCCACAAGCCGGACTGCAGCCAGATGACGATCTCCGTTCCTCCTGCCGCCGCCCACCCCCTTCTCTTCCCGCGACATGAATAGCGATTCTAGCAGCGTGTACATCAGTCTCCACACGCTGCTTCGGGCCCTTCTACTGCCCTGATTTGCTCTGCCGCGTCTCTGATGATGTCATCAGGGATGTGCCAGAGTAAATCAGGGCAGTAGAAGGACCCGAAGCAGCATGTGGAGACTGATGCAAGCGCTGCTGGAATCACCACCTTTGTAGTCCAGACCGCGGGAAGGGAAAGGGGGGGGGGTAGAGGAAATGCTAATGCTGCTGCACAGGGAACTGGTGGGGGGGAGGGAAATGGAGGGGGAGGGAATGCTGCTTTGCACAGACAGACAGAAAGAGGAAGGGAAACACAAAGAAAATAAGAAAGACACAGGGGCAGGTGCACAGGGAACTGGTGTGGGGGGAGGGAAATTGAGGGGGATGGAATGCTGCTTTGGACAGACAGACAGACAGAGGGAGGAAGGGAGACAGAAAGAAAAGAAGAAAGACACAGGGGCAGGGAGATACACAGAAAGACAGACAGACAAAGGGGGCCAGGGACAGAGACAGACAGAAAGGACCGGGAGCCACGTCAGGACGGGTGCGGGATGCGGCAGTGGGAACTTTTCCAATGGGTGCAACTGGGCGGCTGTCGGGAACCTCTGATCAGGGGCAGAGCAAGGTAAGAGTATCATAGGGATAAGAAGGAGGAGGGGGGATAAAAAAGGAAGGGATGCCTACTGCTGGACAGGGGGAGAAGGAAAAAGATGCTGATGGACAGGGGGGGGTGAAGAAAAAGGAATGGAGGACTAATGTTGGACAGAGGGAGAAGGAAAGAGGTGCTGCTGGACAGGGGGGAGGTAAAACAAAGGGAGAAGGGCTGCTGCTGCATAAGGAGAGCAGTGAAGGGGTGGTGGTGGACACAGGGGAGGTAAAAGGAAGGGAAAATGGACAGGGGGAGCAGGCAAGGGGTGGTGATGAACAGCCAAGGAAAAAGAAAGGCAGAAAGAAAGAAAGCGTCTAAGGAGAGAGAGAGAAAGAAAGAAAGACAGACACACACACATATGTTCTAGCACCCGTTAATGTAACGGGCTTAAAGACTAGTCAGAAAATAATGGGTATGCACGGTTTGTATCCCGTATATGGACACTCAGTTGAGGACGGGCTGGGAGGGCTTTGATGTCTGGAATGGTTAAGATGGGCTGGAGTGAGCCTTGATGGAGACTCCAGTAGATAGAACCTAAGCACACTAACGGGCAGAGCTCTGGGTTTCTGGCCCAGAAATATCTAAGCAAAAACACCATTTAAATTAAATGAATAATTTATGGAGCATGTATGGTTGTGCAGACTGGATGGACCATTTGGGTCTTTATGTGCCGTCATTTACTATGTTACTTTGAATTCTCCCCCAAAGTTTGACAATTTGCTTGAGACCCTTGAGCATTAAATACCTGTGGTCCAGCCGGGTAAGCAGGAGATGTAAAAATAGCCCTCATAAAAATCTTTTGCTTTTGAGTCACACATTGAAGTCTTTGATATGGAATACCATTTACTGCCCCTTATTCTGAAATGATGTGGTCTCTGGCAGGTTAATAAGCATCTGTGCTAAATCCTTAATCTCCTCAAAGTGCCACACTTTTCTCTCCGAGTCGTTAATCGACAGCACTTGAGAACCTGTCTTTTAACAGCTATATTAATTAAGCTTACTGTAGCTAATGCTGTTAAAACAAACTGAAAGATAATCACTGTGAGGCAAGTTTTCAAGTGAGGAAATCTCGGCAAGGACAAGTATTTGAAAAGCAATAGGTGCTTAAAGAAAATTATTTGAATCGGAGCTCTAGTAGACAGGCATTGTAGGAAATTCAAGAGCATAAGCATTGCCATTTTGGGTCAGACCGAAGGTACATCAAGCCCAGTGCAGTAAAACCTTGGTTTGCGAGCATAATTTGTTCTGGAAACTTGCTTGTGATCCAAAACACTCGTATATCAAAGTGAATCTCCCCATAAGAAATAATGGAAACTCAAACGATTCGTTCCACAACCCCAAAACTTTAATACAAAATACTGTACTGTATAAAGTAAAAATATATTAACCTGCACGTTACTTTTGTGAGGGAGACAACAGAGAGGAGAGGATGAGGGTTATTATGTAGGACAACTTTCGCTATGACGTGATGCGCGTATTGCAAGACCTCACTCGTTTAGAACAGTCACTACACTCCCGCAGTGTCAGACCATTGGCTCAGTTGTCATGCACATAGGCGTCGGAAAGGGGGGGGCACAGGGGCCTTGGCCTCCCCACAAATTGCCCGTCATTAGGGGAGAGCAAACACGGCAGCTGCCCTATCTCCCGCCATAGCCTGCAAGCGACTTCACCCATGCTCTGGGGCTCTAACACTGTGCTTGCTAGCTTCCCGACCATTCACCTCTGAAACCGTTAGTTACGTCATGAGGGGGTAAGGAGGAGAAGGGAAGCTGGCAAGCACAGTGTTAGAGCCCTGGAGCATGGGTGAAGTCGCTTGCTGGCTACAGCAGGATATAGGGCAGGGAGGGAAGTGTACAACTCGCTGCTCCTGCTTGCTTCAAGCCTTCCTCGCTGCTGGCTCCTGAAAATAGGTGGGACCTGGCAGTGAAGAAGGCCCAAAGCAAGCAGGAGCAGTGAATTGTTAATACTGCACTGCGACAGGGAGGGAGGGAGAGGGGGAGAGAAGGAAGAGAAATGCTGCTGCACCCAATTGGGAAGAAGGAATACCAGGGAAGGGAAAGGAAAGGAACGAGAGATGTCAAGTCCATGGGGGGGGGGGGGGGAAGAGAAATGCTGCTGCTGCTGTACCCAACTGGGGAGAGAGAGGGAAAGAGGGAGAAGGAAGACCAGGGAAGGGATAGGAGAGGAACAAGAGATGCCAAGTCCATGGGGTGGAGGGAGAGGAAAGAGAAATCCTGCTGCTGCACCCAATTGGGGGGAGGGAGGGAAAGAGGAAAAAGGAAGACCATGGAAGGGAGAGGAGGGGAACGAGATATGTCAAGTCCGGGGGGGGGGAGAAATGCTGCTGTAGCACCCAATTGGTGATAGAGAGGGAAAGAGGGCGAAGGAAGACCAGGGAAGGGAGAGGAGAGATATGCCAGGGCATGGGGGGAGGGAAAGATATAGAGATGCCAGACCATGGGATGGAGTGGGAAGGAAGAAAGGAAAGGAGAAAATACAGATGCCAGAGCATAGGGGAGGGGGTGGAGACAGAAAAATGGAGAGGAGGTGAAGCTGAAATGAATCATATACAAAGGAGAGAACGGGCACAGGATATACGAAGGGACCTAGAAAGAGGGAAGATGCCACATGGAAGAAAGAGAGGGCGGACTCTGGATGGAAAGGGCAGAGAGGGCAGACAGTGGATAGAAGGGATGAGAGAGGATGGACAGTAGATGGGGTAGAGAGAGAGAGGGCAGAGGCTGGGTGGAAGGGGCAAAGAGAGAGAGGGCAGATGTTGCATGGAAGGGAGAGAGGAGAAACGCTGCATAGAAAGAAGAAAGAAGAGAAGATGATTAAAGCAGAAATGACAAAAGGTAGAAAGAAATTATTGGGCTGCTTTATGTAGAATCAAGTAGTATTGTAACTGTATTGATACAAGTTTATAAATAGGAAATGGAAATAAGGCGATTTATGGGGGGACTAAACCTCTTTCCTCAGGTCAGGACAGGATACTATAACAGCAGTATATTGTACTGTCCTGAAGAAAGATTTGGCCTCTGAAAGCTAATTGAAAAATGGATTAGTTCAATAAAATGATATTTTCTTATTTCTCATAGTTGTTTTATTTCTATCTTTTAATTTGTAAAGTGGTGATTGTTTTGTATCAGTTTTTTCAAATTTACTACTACTATTACTATTTACATCTACTGTCTTCATATTTTGCACAGTATTTGGGGACATGTGTCACTGTTTCTGTGGTGTTGCATTGTATGCAGAGTCTTGCATCTTAGGGTTTCATTTTTATATATTAGTACTCAGTGGCGTACCTAGGGTATGTGGCACCCGGGGCCCATAATTTTTTGACACCCCCCCCCCCCCATGTAAAAAAATATTTTTTGTAATAACCATGAAACTGAATAAATGGTCATAATAGAAACAGGCAGTGAAAATTTTCTTTTATTGAACCTCATATATGTAACCATTATTCCAAACATACCATAACATAACATAAATTATGTCTGAATTGTCATGACATCAGAAGTACATATGGAGTAGTTGCAGGTGATGCTTGGGACAGTTCTGATTGTGTTAGTTCGGTTTTATGTGTTTTTTGAATAGAAGGGTTTTTATTTCTTTTTTGAAGGTTTTGTAGTCTGTGGTCGAGGTCAATAGATTGTAGAGGTGGGAGTCGAGTGTTGCAGCTCGAATGGCTAGGAGGTTGTCGAACTGTTTTTTCTTTTGATATTTTTGGTTGGAGGGTGTGTGAATGGTGCGTGAGTTCTCCTATGTCTGGTTGAGGTGGATTGAATTATTTAGCTGAAGAAATTAGTTAACCCCCCCCATTCCACACACATTAATTCTCTTCCATTTTTGTTCCCATTATAAAAAACACTGATAAGTTCTCAGAAAAAAAATATATTAAAATAAGAAGTGAAAACAAAGGCCCCTACAGATAAGAACATAACATAAAAATAGCCTAACTGGGTCAGACCAATGGTCCATCATGCCCAGTAGCCCATTCTCATGGTAGCCAATCCAGGACACTAGTACCTGGTCAAAACCCAAAGAGTAGCAACATTCCATGCTACCGATCCAGGGCAAGCAGATGTTTCCCCCATGTCTTAATAACAGACTATGGACTTTTCCTCCAGGAATTTGTCCAAACCTTTCTTAAAACCAGCTACGCTATCTGCTTTTACCATAACTTCTGGCCACTTAAGCTGAGATCTTTCCTTCCAAACAGAGACTTTGCTAGATGTCAAATACAGCACAAGGTAACTTCACACGGACTTAGCTGTGCAGGAAATGTGAATCTCCTCATACACCCATCATATAGTGCAAAAACGTGCAAAGGTCTGGTTTTTTCTTTCGATCACTACATAGACTAATGCCACACAAGCAGCGCTGTTACAAACATATTCTGTAGGTCAGTGCTAAGGTTAACAAAGTTTCCTTCCTTGGACCAGAAGGAGATACTGACAAACCACTGGAAGAGATCCCAAAACAACTACCCAGGAACAACACCCAAAGACCCACTCAGTGTGTGAACCAGTTGAGTGGAGTGGACTAACTGGGGGGTGGAAATGGGCCCAGAGTTTGCTCAGCAGAATTTCCCAGATCACCTCTTCCTCTCAACACATTGACACGCTGCCGCCACCACCACTAGGAACACCTCACCGGGTAGGCCAGCAATGCTATAAACTTTATAAAACACATATTTTAACTGAACTCTCTGACATCTTCAGCCTTTCCATTCACAAAAATAGAAGGAAGAAAAGTTCCTATTTCCTGCTGTCTCATGTCCTCGGCCTATACAATATTTTTCTTCTGCAGAGTGCAGACCATTCAAAAATCTGACCAAATCCTCATTTCATTTACATCATAAATTACTGAGGATGCCATCTCTCCCCAATCCCAGATCCTAAAGTCTAAGACAGTAGCGCAAACTAGTGCTGCCAGATTCAGGAAAAAAAATTTCGATTCGATTCAGCCTATTGAATTGGTTTATCGATTCGATTTTCCTGCCCAATTGGGTGTTTTTTTCAAACATCCTGGTGGGTTTATTTTATAGCTTTTTCACCCCCCTTTGGCTTCTCCTAACCACACTGGCGCTGTGGTGTAAATAAAATAAAGAAACAAAAGGACTTTTCCTCTCTCTGTTAAATCCTAGCTCACGTTTGCGGTCTAACACCAGCTCTAGCAGGATACACATTTCAAATCTGACATATTGTAATCACAAAACAGAAAATAAAATTAGTTTTTCTACTTTTTGTTGTCTGGTTATTTTTCAAATCTTGTTGGTCCAAGGCTCTGGTTGTCTTCTGATAACTTGCTTGCCAGGGTCCCCTTCTTTCTTCTTTCTCTGTGCTAACCATCCATCTGCCATCTCTGTCCTCCCCTTCCGTTTCCCTTCCCTCCCCCGGATGTCTGGCATCTTTCCTTTTTTTGCCTCCCTCCACAGATCCACCTTTTCTTAACTATCCTTTCATCCAGCAGCTCTCCCTCCTTCCCCACCACCCCAGGGTCCACCATCTCTCCCTTTCTTTTCCCAACTACCCTCCTAACCAGTATCTCTATCCCCCCCACAGCATCCCTTGTGACCAACTTCTCTCCCTTTCTGTTCCTTCCCTCCCTAAAACCCATGTCCATCATCTCTCTCTCTCTCCTCTATTTTCAGACCCATTATTTCTTCCCACCCAAAGACCGGCATATGCACGTCTCTTTGAACCCCTCCCCCTTCCCTCCGTGTACTTCTACACCAGGGCCCCCCTCCCCTGAAGGCCTGTCACCCCCTTAAAGATCTGTATCCCACCCCTGAAGGCCTGTCCCCCCTTGAAGGCCTGCCTGCCTGCTCCCCTTGAAGGCCTGCCCCCCCCCAAAGGCCTGCACCCCCCTGAAGGCCTGCACCCCCACCAAAGGCCTGCACCCCCCCCGAAGGCCTGCATCCCCCAAAGGCCTTCACCTTCTTCGAAGGCCTGTCCCCCCCTTGAAGGCCTGCCTGCCTGTTCCCCTTGAAGGCCTGCCCCCCCCTGAAGGCCTGTCCCCCCCTTGAAGGCCTGCACCCCCCAAAGGCCTACACCCCCCTTGAAGGCCTTCACCCCCCTCGAAGGCCTGCCCCCCCTTGAAGGCCTGCACCCCCCCGAAGGCCTACACTCCCCTCGAAGGCCTGTCCCCCCCCTTGAAGGCCTGCCTGCCTGTCCCCCCCTTGAAGGCCTGTCCCCCCTTGAAGGCCTGTGCCCTCCCTGGAAGGCCTGTCCCCCCTAAGGTCTGCACCCCCCCTGACGGCCTGTCACCACCCCCCCCCCCCCGACGGCTTGTCACCCCCCCGAAGGCTTGCCTGTCCCCCTTGAAGGCCTGTCCCCCCCGAAGGCCTGCACCCCCCCCGAAGGCCTGTTCCCCCCCTTGAAGGCCTGCCTGCCTGTCCCCCCTTGAAAGCCTGTGCCCTCCCTGGAAGGCCTGCCCCCCCCGATGGCCTGTCACCCCGCCCCCCGAAGGCCTGTCTGTCCCCCTTGAAGGCCTGCCCCCCCGAAGGCCTGCACCCCCCCCGAAGGCCTGTCCCCCCCTTGAAGGCCTGTTCCCCCCTAAGGTCTGCACACACACACCCCCCCCCGATGGCCTGTCACCCCCCCGAAGGCCTGCCTGTCCCCCTGAAGGCCTGTCTCCCCCCCTCCACAAGGTCTGCCTGCCCGCCCCACCCTGAAGGCCTGCTGCCCCCCCCACTACCTCGAAGGACCGCTCGGCCCCACCACCACCACGAAGCACTGCTTATTCCCCCGGCCTCCCCGCTTCATTTCCCTGGGGAAACAGCCTGCAGCAAGATCGCGCGATGCCAGCGATCTTTGCTTGCTTTGGCTGTTTCCTCCGCCGCGGTCCCGCCCCTCCTCTGACGTCAGAGGAGGGGCGGGACCGTGGTGGAGGAAACAGCTGAAGCAGGCAAAGATCGCTGGCATCGCGATCTTGCTGCAGGCTGTTTCCAGACGTGACACCCGGCGCAGGGGGTGGGGAACCGGACCGGACCAGGAGCACCCCCTCAGGGCTTGGCACCCGGGGTGGACCGCCCCCCATGCCCCCCCCCCCTTGGTACGCCACTGTTAGTACTTTTAGTTTGTGGTCCCGTATTTGCTTAGGGGTTATCTGTGTTCTGGTAGGAATGAATGTTTAGAAGTGTACAGTGTGCTTTGTGTAGTTTAATTTTGTGGTTAATCATAATGTGTTGTTAATAAGATTATATTGTGTGTATATATGAAAAATGAATGGAAAAAATGGTATTACAATTAGTACTATTATGGGGGTGGGGGTCTGGGGCGGAGATTGGGCGGGGTCTGGGGCAGAGCTTTTAGGCCCCCCAAACAAAAAAGCGTTCCGCTGCCTATGGTCATGCGTGTATACTGTTTGTACTCGTATTGCAAAACCTCACTTGTTTATCAAGTTAAAATTTAATAAAACTTTTTGCTCATCTTGCAAAACACTCGCACACCAACTCCCCGTTTTACTAAGGTGCGCTATGCATTTTAGTGCGCACGTGCTAACCGTTAACGCGTCCATAGACTAACATGCACGCATTAGTGTTTAGCCCATGGTTAGCGTGCGCTAAAATGCTTAGCGCACCTTAGCAAAAGGAGCCCCGAGTTACTCGCAATCCAAGGAATTTACTCTATTCTGTTTCCAACAGCAGCCAACCCAGGTGCCAAGTACCTGGCAAAATCTCAAAAGAGTAAAACAGATGTTATGTTGGTTATCCTAGAAATAAGCAGTTTTATTTTTGCAATTTCATCTTAATAACAGCTTATGGACTTTTCTTTTGGGAAACTATCCAACCTTTTTTGAGCCCCCACTAAGCTAACTGTTTTCACCACATTCTCTGGCAACAAATATCCGCATTCTCGTAATTACACGTTTCTCTGGTTTGTTTTAAATCTACTACTTAGTAGCTTCATCGCATGCCCCCTAGACCTAGTATTTTTGGAAAGACTAAAAAAGCAATACAAATCTACCCACTTCACTCCACTCCGTATTTTATAGACCTCTATCATATCTCACCTTAGCTGTCTCTTCTCCAAGCTGAAGAGCCCTAGCCATATTAGCTTCATGGATGTCTAAACACAGAGGATCATGGAACAAATAATCTGTAATGGAAACGTCAATATCTCCACACCAAACAAATCACAGAGTCACAGAAAAATGCTTCAATTATTTTTGATTAAGGTGTTTTTCCTTCACTCTTTATGAGGACCCGATGGGGTATCAGACAACCCAACAAACGATATAGCTTGAAGGGAAAATTTCTTCATTTGCCCCACGGTACCTCCTTTATATTTGAGTTAATCGACATACACAGCGTACCGCCAACCGGCTAGAAACAGCAAGCCGCGGCGGGCTGACCCTGAGAATTTAAATATCCCTCCCATATGACGTCATTTCCCGGGGAAACAATTATACTACCTCAACGAACTTTTTAAAGAAACATACCCTAACTTTAAAGGTCAGCTTGAGCTAACCAATCCGACGATTCATTCAGCCCTTTCGAGGACATGGTGTCTAATATGAACATCCACCGGAGTTCACAATGATTAAGCCTCCGGACGGTGTTGCCACCCTCCCACCCTACAGTGATATGGTCGATAACTCGCCACTTAAGATCTTTTAAAGTGTGTCCATAATTTATCCAATGACGAACAAGCGGGGAAGATTCGTTATGAGTGTGGACTCTAAATTTGTGCTCAGTCAACCTGACACGTACGGGGCGGGTAGTTCTCCCCACATACAGCTTGGGACAGGGGCACTGAATCATATAGATCACATTATCCGAATTGCATGTCGTGTTATGCTTAGTCTTAAAAATAGCCCCCGTGATGGGATGAGTCCAGACTTCCCCAGAGATGGTGTAGCTGCACCATTGGCACTGTCCACAGGGCAAGTGATTTCCATTAGGTAGCAAAACTCTCTCCTGAAATTTATTGTGGTTTAAAATTTCACCCAAATTTCTTCTTCTCCGGTACGAGCATAAAGGCTGCTCGTCCAGGGTGGGAATCACCAACCTGGGGATGTGCCAATGTTTTTTAACAATTTGAGAAACCCGGTGGGCAAGGGTGGAAAACTCCTGGACAAAGGCCACCATATCAGATGTCTTGTCGTCCCTGCTGATATCCTGCAACAGCCACTCTCTATGAGCATGTTTAGCTCTTTTGTAAGCAAGATTAACAGTGGCATAGGGATATCCACGTTGGTAGAACCTAATCTTCATCTGTTTGGCTTGAATCCGAAACTCATCTAAAGAATGACAAATTCTTCTTAGTCTTAAGAATTGACTAATAGGCAAGCTTCTTTTAAGGTTCTCAGGATGGAAACTGTGGAAACGTAAGAGGCTGTTGCGGTCTGTTTCTTTTCTGTATAAAGAGGTCTGAAGATGAGTAGTTCCCTTCTTAACCAAAATATCCAAAAACGGAATCTCCTGATGTTTTATTGTAGCTGTAAATTTGATATTATTGTCCAATAAATTCAGCTCATCAATAAACTGTATCAACTCATCTTCAGTAGAAGTCCATATGCAAAATATATCATCAAGGAACCTCCTCCAGATTTTCACATTTTTGTAGCCCGGCATAAGATAAATCTTGTTCTCCTCCAACTCAGCCATAAACAAAGCGGCTAAGGAGGGAGCTAAAGATGCCCCCATGGCTATGCCATGTTTCTGCACATAAAATTCATTATGGAACCAAAAGTAACTTTGGGTTAAAACCAGAGTGGCCATTTCAATAAGAATATCTAAGGATAGTTGAGGCCTGATGGTTTGTTCCGTACAAATACGCCTTATTAACGCAAGGGCACTATCCATGGGGATCATCGTATATAAGGCCGTCACATCCAATGTGACCAATATCCAGTGGGGTTCCCAGGCTTCCATATCTGCTATGATTCTGAGCATATGGGTTGTATCTTTTATAAAAGATTTAATCGAAGATACCTTCTTTTGAAGAAAAATGTCCAAAAATTTGGACAAAGGCTCAAGAGGAGAGTTACGCATGGATACAATGGGACTTCCAGGGGGGTTGTTCAGATTTTTATGTATTTTAGGAAGAAAATAGATAAACGGTGTCGCATGAAAACTAGGGTTCAGAAAAGCAGCTTCTCTAGACGTAATCATTTTCGATTTATACGCTTTAGAGACCATATTAGAGATGATGTGTTTCAATTCAATAGCAGGGTCTTCTGACAAACGTTGGTAAAAGAGAGGGTCATCCAACTGCCGATGGGCCTCTCTTAAATACTGCTCTTTGGACCATACCACTATGGCTCCTCCTTTGTCAGCTCGTGAAATCATGATAGATGTGTCGTCTCGTAGCTCCTGTAAGGCACGCCATTCAGCATAAGTCATGTTACACTGAGGTTGAGTGTGAACCATGTGTTCTTCCATTTGCTCTACTTCAGAAAACACAAGATCGCGAAAAGTGATCAGGTTAGGATGCATCGGAGATGCAGGGCACCAACTGGACTTATTGGAAATCAGCGTGCCGTCATTCAAAGGCTGATGATCCTGAAAAAACATCTTTAAATGTAGCTTACGCAGCAAACTATAGACAGACAGTCGAGTGTTGAATGCCTCATATCGGGCAGTTGGAATGAAGCCTAGTCCAAGATTTAAAACTCATTCTTGTGTCGGACTGAGCTCCTTCGATGTCAAGTTTACTACGGCTGATTGGTCCGGTACTGAGACCTCGTCTGCGGGCCCTGAGTGTACCCCTGTTGTTGTCCCTGAAATCCCACTCTTCTCGATCCTCGGCCTTTTTGCCTTCCTCTGGGTCCTTGTGACTGAAAACCCCCTTGGCCGCGTTGTCCCCTCATCACTGAGGAACCTCCACCTTGACTGCTTGTGGAACTAGAGTCCGTAGACAGACGATCATCCTCAAAGGGTTGTTTCTGAGGAGCGTTACTCCTAAATAACCATAAATACACCTGGTTAGTGGTATAGTCTCTTTCATCTCTTCTGTATTTTTTTATTTTTGATTGTTTGATTGAATCTCTATAAGTATCGATTTTCATATTATGATCACACTCTAGCGTGGTGAACTCAGACTCACTGGCACATGCCTGACGAATCTAGAGTCCACACTCATAACGAATCTTCCCCGCTTGTTCGTCATTGGATAAATTATGGGCACACTTTAAAAGATCTTAAGTGGCGAGTTATCGACCATATCACTGTAGGGTGGGAGGGTGGCAACACCGTCCGGAGGCTTAATCGTTGTGAACTCCGGTGGATGTTCATATTAGACACCATGTCCCCGAAAGGGCTGAATGAATCGTCGGATTGGTTAGCTCAAGCTGACCTTTAAAGTTAGGGTATGTTTCTTTAAAAAGTTCGTTGAGGTAGTATAATTGTTTCCCCAGGAAATGACGTCATATGGGAGGGATATTTAAATTCTCAGGGTCAGCCCGCCGCGGCTTGCTGTTTCTAGCCGGTTGGCGGTACGCTGTGTATGTCGATTAACTCAAATATAAAGGAGGTACCGTGGGGCAAATGAAGAAATTTTCCCTTCAAGCTATATCGTTTGTTGGGTTGTCTGATACCCCATCGGGTCCTCATAAAGAGTGAAGGAAAAACACCTTAATCAAAAATAATTGAAGCATTTTTCTGTGACTCTGTGATTTGTTTGGTGTAAACACAGAGGAGTCAATTCTATACTCTCCCCCCTTTTTACAAAAATGCAGAAGAGGATTTTAACGCCAGCCGGCGCACTGAATGCTCTGCGCTGCTCCGATGCTCATAGGAACTCTATGACCATCGGAGCAGCGCAGAGCATTCAGCGCGCCGGCCGGTGCTAAAAACCTTTTCCGTGCTTTTGTAAAAGGGGGGGTATAAGGGCCCCTCCCATTTAGGTGCCCCAATGAGAGTCTATATTTTATAAAGGCTTGCCTGTGTCTAGATTCCACTATCTATTTTTAGCATTTCTATGCCACTTGTAGTCTACGGGCTCCTTTTGCTAAGATGCCCTAGCGTTTTTAGCGCACGCAGGAAATTATCACACGCTACACCGCGCACTACGCTTCTGGAACTAATGCCAGCTCAAAGCTGGCGTTAAGGTCTACCACACGCGGCAATTCAGCGCGCACTATTCCGCGTGTTAAAGCCCTAACTCACCTTTGTAAAAGGAGCCCTAAGTGGTTTACATTCAGTACTGTTAAATACTCGTATGTATATTTTTGATAGTTTCATGGTGGCCCTATTATTAAGTTTCAGTTTGCTAATTTTAAGTTTACCTCATTCATCGTATTTATGTTTATAATTGGTCATTTTTACTGTTGTTATGCTGTTTAATGCACATTAATGCTGTTTGTTTGTGCAATTAGTTTTTCTAGGTCTTTACCCCATATGCTATCATATCAAGCAGCCATATGGGGTAAAGACCTAGAAAAACTAATTGCACAAACAAACAACTATGAAGAATTCAGGAAACACCTAAAAACTTACCTATTCTTGAAATACCTAGGCAACGAACCGGAACATCAACCCCCCTCGTAACATCATCACATACCTGATCTTGCAAACTGTTAACCCCAACCCCTAATCACTAACTATGAACACTCTATTCAATTTACGGAATATTTCTACTTCTGTGCAAACAGCTTGGCACTTCCTGGCCTTGCAACACACAAACTGTTGCTAACATTATTAATATTATCAGATATATACTGCTATACTCTTTAATTCATTGTACGTAAAGTTTCCCTTTATTGTATTGAGATGTACACTGCTAAACTCTTTAATTCATTGTACGTAAAATTTCTCTTTATTGTATTTACATTTTCTTTCATTGTATTCACAGTTTCTTTTATTGTAAACCGCCTAGAAGTCGCAAGATAGCTGGCGGTATATAAAAATAAAGTTATTATTATTATTAACAAAATTGTAAGTTAGGTTGCACTGTACTTGCTGTATACCACCTTCGGCAACTCTCTTCATAAAGATAGTTAATAAATTCCAATAAATTAATGCATGAACAAAATGGTGCACCATCAATACCGCGCAATTGCACCCCGACAATTCCGCTCCATCAAATGCACGCACCGACAAGTGCGCGCATGAAGTGAGAAGGCTTTTCGGAGCGCAATTGTAAGTGTAGTAGGGGATTTAGTTGCAATCTTCAATGTCAGCATCCCCCTGAACAAGAGCGAGATTGCAATGGGTTCCCCCCCTCCCCACACACCTCCCTCAGAGTGGAAATGGGAAGGCTTTGGGAGGAGAGTGGGAGTTTTAAGTGTATCTCAATGGGAGTGTGAGTGTGTTGGGGGGTCCGCCCCAACCCCCTTCAGAGTGCTAACGGGAGGCATAGTGGGTGGTGTGCATTTCTCCTGCGCTCAAATGTCGGGGCAGAAGTGTCGGCACGCCATTGTCCTATGCACATTTGATGGGTCACCAAATAAAATGACGAATATTTATGCATGCTAATGTGGAATAACATGCTTGAATTCATTAATGCACATTATTGATTGTATGATTCCCAGAGATGGGTAAATGCAGTAACTACCATACTTGGATATGACTTAAGAAAATACATAAGAACATAAGAATTGTCATACTGGGACAGACTGAAGGTCCATCAAGCCCAGTATCCTGTCTCCAACAGTGGCCAACCCAGGTCCCAAATACAAGGCAGAAACCCAAAGTGTAGCAATATTCCAGAGCTGAGTTTGTGATGTCATAAAGCCTCATTCCACCAATGCCTAAGTGTCAAACTCTTCAGTGATGTCACAATTGCTTGATTGTCCTATACTTGGCTCAGACTGAAGGTCCATCAAGCTCAGTATCCTGTTTCCAATAGTGGCCAACCCAGGTCCCAAGTACTTAGCTAAATCCCAAGTAGTAAAACAGATTTTATGCTGCTTATCCTAGGAATAAGCAGTGGATTTCCCTAAGCCCTCAATAATGGCCTATGGACTTCCCTTTTTGGAATTTATCCAAACCTTTTCTAAACCCTGCTAAGCTAACTGATTTCACCACATCTGGCAATGAATTCCAGAGTTTAATTACATGTCGTGTGAAAAAATATTTTCTCCTGTTTGTTTTAAACCTACTACTTAGTAGCTTTATCACATGCCCCCTAGACCTAGTAATTTTGGAAGGAATAAACAGTTCACATCTACTCTTTCCACTCCATTCACTATTTTACAGACTTCTATCATATCTCCCCTGTCTTGAGCTGGCGAACAAGTATAAGTTAATTCTATCATAGACACAAATGACCTTTTGTATTGTACTCTTAATGACCTTGTGTAAGTTTGGTAGGGTTTGAACTGTTTATATGGATCGAAATCTTACTGATACACTCCTATTTAAGTTTTATGAAGTCTTTAAACTGTACAGAAAAGTATGACATTTCTCAACATTAAAAATGACCTGAATGTGTTACTTTATTTGCAGTAAAAACGAGTATTTATCACTGGAAAATGAGCTACTTGAAACTGCAATGCATTAGGAAGAAAAAAAAAATCCAGCTGACATTTGAAATCAATATTTATCACTGCTATTAAATGGAGTCATTGGCATTGTTTATCACTGTGGCAGTGGCAATATGGTTATGGATAAGGGGGTTGTCATTATTTTCGCTCTGCTCTTTTTTGGGGAACTGAGTCTTAAAATGCACAGCAGATTAACATATACCATAAAGAAAGTTACCAAAAGAACTCTAGTGCCTATAGAATGGGGAAATTATAGACCGAAGCACAGGGAAAGGAATTAAAGGCAACAAAATTCCAGGAGCTAAATTGCATATATACTAATGCAAGGAGCCTAAGAAACAAAATGGGGGAATTAGAAGCCATGATCATTGCGGAGGACATAGACATCATTGGAATCTCTGAAACATGGTGGAATGAGGAAAGCAAATGGGATACAGCACTGCCGGGGTACAAGCTCTATCGCCAGGACAGGTCAGGACAGAAAGGAGGTGGAATAGCACTATACATAAAAGAAAGCATACAATCGACAAGAATGGACACAGCGGAGACGGCCAACAAGCTAGAATCACTATGGGTTAAAATACCAGGAAGGAAAGGGCCTGAAATAAAGATAGGCCTATACTATCGTCCACCCGGACAAACCGGAGACATCGATGAAGAAATGGAAGCCGAGATGAAGCGAGAATGCAAAGGCGGTAACACGGTTATTATGGGAGACTTCAACTACCCTGGGATAGACTGGAGTCTCGGAAGCTCAAGATGCGCTAGGGAGACAGAATTTCTGGAGGCTGTACAAGATTGCTTCATGGAACAGCTTATTAGAGAACCGACAAGAGGAAATGCCACTCTGGATCTAATCCTAAATGGGCTAAGGGGACCTGCAAAGGAAGTGGAAGTAGTGGGACCGTTGGGAAACAGCGATCATAATATGATCAAGTTCAAGATGGAAGTAGGAATACTGAAAGGAAAGAGAACCATAGCGACAACTTTTAACTTCAGGAAGGGTAACTACGAAGCAATGAGGGGAATGGTAAAGAAGAAACTTAGGAACACTTCCCAAAAATGGCAGACGATAGAACATGCCTGGTCCTTTTTCAAGGACATGGTGAGCGAGGCGCAAAATCTATATATCCCCAGATTCAGAAAAGGGTGCAACAAGTCGAATAAAAGACCCGGCATGGATAACTAAAATAGTGAAGGAAGCGATAAGCAATAAGAAAAATTCATTCAGAAAATGGAAAAGGGACAAAACTGAGGTAAACTGGAGAGAGCACAGGAAGTATCAAAAAGAATGTCACCGTGTGGTTCGAAAAGCCAGGGAAAAGAGACTAGCCAGGGAAGCACGAAATTTCAAACCGTTCTTTAGATATGTTAAAGAGAAACAGCCGGCTAGGGAGGAGGTGGGACCACTGGATGACGGAGTCAGGAAGGGAGCGGTGAAGGAAGAGAAAGAGGTCGCAGAAAGACTTAACATGTTCTTTTCATCTGTATTCACAAACGAAGACACAACCAATATACCGGAACCTGAGCAATTCTTCAATGGAAATCAAGCACAAAAGTTAACATCCATAGAAGTGAGCCTTGATGATGTGCGCAGACAGATAGAAAAACTAAAAACTGACAAATCCCCGGGTCCGGATGGAATCCATCCAAGGGTGCTGAAGGAACTAAAGGAGGAAATAGCGGAACTACTACAGCAAATTTGCAACCTATCTCTGAAAACAGGTGTGATTCCGGAGGATTGGAAGATAGCCAACGTTACGCCCATCTTTAAAAAGGGATCAAGAGGAGACCCGGGAAACTACAGACCGGTGAGTCTGACCTCTGTTCCGGGGAAAATGGCGGAAGCACTAATAAAAGAAAAAATTGATGAACATTTTGAAAAACACGAACTTCTGATAACCAGCCAACATGGTTTCTGCAGGGGGAGATTGTGTCTGACCAACTTATTGCACTTCTTCGAGGGAATTAACAAACAGATGGACAAAGGAGACCCCATAGACATCATATACCTAGATTTCCAGAAAGCCTTTGACAAGGTGCCTCATGAACGTCTACTCTGGAAACTGAAGAACCATGGGGTGGACGGAGACGTGCATAGATGGATCAGAAACTGGTTAGCAGGTAGGAAACAAAGGGTAGGGGTGAAGGGACACTACTCAGACTGGAGGAAGGTCATGAGTGGTGTTCCGCAGGGCTCAGTGCTCGGGCCGCTGCTATTTAATATATTCATAAATGATCTAGAAACAGGAACAGAGTGAGATAATAAAATTTGCGGATGACACCAAACTATTTAGTGGAGCTCGGACAAAGGAGGACTGTGAAAAATTGCAAACGGACTTGGACAAATTGGGGGAATGGGCAGAGAGATGGCAGATGAAGTTCAATGTTGAGAAATGTAAAGTATTGCATGTGGGAATCAGAAACCCGAGGCACAGCTATACGATGGGAGGGATGTTATTGAATGAGAGTACCCAAGAAAGGGACTTGGGGGTAATGGTGGACATGACAATGAAGCCGACGGCACAGTGCGCAGCGGCCGCCAAGAGAGCGAATAAAATGCTGGGGATAATCAAGAAGGGTATTACAACAAGAACGAAAGAAGTTATCCTGCCGCTGTACCGGGCAATGGTGCGTCCGCATCTTGAGTACTGCGTCCAGTATTGGTCACCATACCTTAAGAAGGATATGGTGTTACTCGAGAGAGTTCAGAGGAGAGCGACACGACTGATTAAGGGGATGGAAAGCCTTTCATACGCTGAGAGATTGGAGAAACTGGGTCTCTTTTCCCTGGAGAAGAGAAGACTTAGAGGGGATATGATAGAGACTTACAAGATCATGAAGGGCATAGAGAGAGTAGAGAGGGACAGATTCTTCAAACTTTCAGAACATAAAAAAACAAGAGGGCATTCGGAAAAGTTGAAAGGGGACAGATTCAAAACGAATGCTAGGAAGTTCTTCTTTACCCAACGTGTGGTGAACACCTGGAATGCGCTTCCAGAGGACGTTATAGGGCAGCGAACGGTACTGGGGTTTAAGAAAGGATTGGACAATTTCCTGCTGGAAAAGGGGATAGAGGGGTATAGATAAAAGATTACTGCACAGGTCCTGGACCTGATGGGCCGCCGCATGAGCGGACTGCTGGGCGCGATGGACCTCAGGTCTGACCCAGCGGAGGCATTTCTTATGTTCTTATGTTCTTATGTTCTTATGTATAGAAAAGGCTGGTTTAGATTATGTTGTATTCGCATAAACGGGGTACGTGGAAAACCATGACAGGGAATATAATTATACCAGGAAATTTTTTTTTACTCAGAGAATAATAATAATAATAATAATAATAATAGCTTTATTTATATCCCGTCGTACCTTTTCAGTTCAAGACGGTTTACAACAAGAGGTGATGTAAGGACAGCGAGATAACATCAAATTTGAATTGTGGAGGGACAGAAAGACAGTTATGTGATGAGGTGGAATAGGGTAGGAAGAAGAGTTGTGTGAGAAGAGGTAGTTTTGGAGGATCAGGTGAATTTGTCGATAAGGTGGGTTTTTAGTGATTTTCTGAAAGAGTGGTATGTTAGGGAATTCAGGATTAGGTCACTTAAAATGTTGTTCCAGACCCCTGCTTGAAAGGAGAGTGTTCTGTTGAGGAAACTTTTGAATGTGCATCCTTTGGGGGAAGGGAACGCGAACAGCAGTGCTCTGCGTGAGAGGCGGAGTTTGTCCTGCAGGGTGAGGTGTTTCGGGAGTTAGGTGGGTGCGGTGCCGACAAGAGTCTTGAAGCGGAGATAGCCGGAC
This sequence comes from Geotrypetes seraphini, assembly GCF_902459505.1. Taxonomy (NCBI): domain Eukaryota; kingdom Metazoa; phylum Chordata; class Amphibia; order Gymnophiona; family Dermophiidae; genus Geotrypetes; species Geotrypetes seraphini. The sequence goes on along the minus strand of NC_047086.1, from coordinate 35,199,099 downwards.
TTGAAAATTATTTTTGCTTCTATAGGTAGCCAGTGGAGTTTCTTGTAGCATGGGGGTGATGTGGTCAGAATAGTTAAGCTCTGGAACGCGTTGCCAGAGGATGTGGGAAGAGCGGATAGCGTAGCTGGTTTTAAGAAAGGTTTGGACAAGTTCCTGGAGGAAAAGTCCATAGTCTGTTATTGAGAAAGACATGGGGGAAGCCACTGCTTGCCTGCATCGGATAGCATGGAATGTTGCTACTTCTTGGGTTTTGGCCAGGTACTAGTGACCTGGATTGGCCACCGTGAGGACAGGCTACTGGGCTTGATGGACCATTGGTCTGACCTAGTAAGGCTAATCTTATGTTCTTATGTACAATCTATTCAGGAAGCACAAGATAGAAAGGAAGCAAGGAATGCTGCTAGATACACATACAAAGAAAAAAATAGAACATTAAAACGACAGATCTGCAGGCTATTGAAGGAAAACCAGGAGTCAAAATCAGTAAAAAGGAAATTTTATCAATAGGTCAATAAATGGCAGTTGTCCTATGAGGTATTGAAGTGAATAGGCAGATGGAGCTGGCCTCAAATAAAGGGGTCCTATCATTAAGGCGTGCTAACCAATTTAGCGTGCGCTAAAGATTAGCGCCTGCTAAATCCTAAGGCATCCATTATATTCTATGGGCGCCTTAGTATTTAGCGTGCGCTAAATCGGTTAGCGCGCCTTAATAAAAGGACCCCCAAATGAGTGAGACTCGTAGCAGTAGCAAAAATGAGATGCTCTCAAGGGTGAATGGAGATGGCCAAATGAAAGGCAAAACAACTTTGGTGCCTCAACAGGAAGTCAACAGACCAGATGGCAGGATGACTAGTAAGGGAAGAATTTGGTACAATGGGTTTGATATTATTAAGAATGCTACCAGCACTCTGAGTACAATACCCCCCCCCCGGTCATTTGCGGTCAGCAATTCACGGTTCTGGTCATTCGCTGTATTTTCTGACCGCGAATGACCGGGTAGGAGAGGGCAGCCGGAGAGGCAGGAGAGAGCAGCCGGAGCGTCTGCGAGTGAAGGAAATCACTCGCGATATGCTCCGACCGCCTCTTCCTGCACTACAGCTTTGACACGCAGTTCCTGACTGGTGAGGCCCGACTTTCGTGCAGGAAAAGGCGGTTGGGGCATACCGCGAATGATTTCCTTCACTCGCAGGCGCTCCGACTGCTCTCTCCTATCTCCCACGCTAATTCGTGGTTTTTCAAGATTCACAGGGGTTCCTGGAACTGAACCCCCGCAAATATCGGGGGAGTACTGTACTCCAATATATATGTGTATAATATATATATATATATATATTTATTTATTTATTTATTTATAGACTACTTACAGCCCAATTGGTTTATGTTCAGGTACTGAAATATTTCTCCCTGTCTGTCCTGGAGGTCTCACAATCTGACTAATGCAGTTGGGGCAATAGTGTTGAGTGCCTTGCCTAGGGTCACAAGGGACAGTGCTGTGCTTCAACCTGTAACCTCAGGGTGTTGAGGCTTCAGCCCTATCCACTCAGCTGCTCCTCCATTCTACTTCCTTTCATTTGATATGTTGCCAATCTAATTCACTGCCTCCCCTCCACCTTAATTAGTTACTGATGCATGAATCTACATCGCTCCCTATTCCATAATGATCTTTTTTATGTCTCTTCTCAGAAGACTGCTATTTACTGTGCCAAAAAGAGCAAAGGCTATTTTCCTGCTGTACATCGTAAGACTAGAAAAATATGGTATATTTCAAGGCTGGTGATATGACCCCAGCAGTGGCACTGGAAGCAATAACCCTACAGGAGCCATATGCTCATATGCATTACCTGACTGAGAAAGAGATGGCAATCTGCTCCACGGTCACTGCCAAAATCCCAGTCCCCAGCAGTTACTGGTCCATCTACTGGTCTGTCTAGAGCAATACAGGGGCAATGAGAGGCTCCATTATTTATTTCAGCTCTTATTAATTACGTTTCTGCCATGCATTTGTCTAAGGAGGCTGCTGGTAAATCAAAAATTGTTGACTGAATTGATTAGCAGACAGTACTGCCTTTGCACTTAACTGTATATCAAATCCGTCTTCACGTTTCTCTGTTACAGTGCATTGATGACAAAATATTTGAACAAATTAGTAGCTAGCTCATGAAGTCCATACGGACTAGAACCATTTAAGAATTTGATTTGTAAAGGCCAGATAACATCAGTTAATTTGAAGGAAACCTTTAAGCACAGAGAAGGAGAATTCAGGACATACGAACTTCCCCAAAGTTAATGAATGCCATGTTGGTATTTAGGAGTGTCTAATGTCACCTGTCTTTACTTTTCTGGGATGCCTGGGTTCAAAAGGCATCTGCTAATCTTACAAATGTGGCTTTTCTCAGCTATCTTTCTGAGTGTGTTTATTAGACTGGAATAGCTGCGGTGTGAGTATTAAGTAAGTTCTCCAAGCTGTACGTTATTTCTAAAAGTTGCTGTAGAGAAGGAACAATCACTCACCAAAGTCAAGATGAATAAAATAGAAGGCCGTCTCGTGTTACAAATTGATTTCAATTTGCTGCTAGGTGCCCTGTGCATGCAGATGAGCTCGGTAATGCATGATGCTGGGCGGGTAGCATGTTGAGACCCAGGTCTTTATTTTGCTTCGTTTCTTTGCCCGTCCATTCATCAAATCTTTTTCTAATCTACCCTTTAGTTTGTCTGATGCAATCAAGGGGCACTATGCAAGGTGTTGCTTTGCATTTTTACACGTTAATCCGGTTTGCCTTTTGTGCTGCACAAATCTGGGCCTGGTAACAAGGAAAAAAATATTTTGCTGCTTTTGTCGCTTTGCTATGATTTATTAACCAACAATAAAAAAAGGCTCTATGTTATGAGCCCTATTTACTACAGTGTGCTAAAGGTTTGCATTTGTTGATTGCTTCTGTGTTAACTGCTGGGGAATCAATTGCAGTTTCCTATTCAGTTAACACAGAAAATATGACATTATTGCTTGTTAACTGCATTGCTGGTAATGTGATGCTAAGGGGCATTTTTGATATAATGTCCAAATACGGGAAAGAACGTCTGCTGGAAGACCAAAAAAAAGACCCCCCTATAGATGTTCAGTGTGTTTCAAAAATCAGTGATATGATGTGCTGCAAAATCGGCATCTCGAGACAGCCTCACTGTTCATTGATAAATGTTGCCGCGCATCAAAAATACGCCACGGAAGATGTCTGCAGTATTACTGTACATAGAGAACATGATAAGTAGAAGTATAATAATAACTACCGCAGTAGTGAAACAACGTTCCTGCAATGTGCTGAATGTGTATATCATCCCGCATGAACACTTAGGTCATTTCTCGGCAGTAGTTTTTTTTTTTCCTCCTACTTGGCACCTTGTTTATGGAATCAACTTCCAAACTATACTTGTTTAGAGCCCAACTTTAAAGCCTTCAAAACACTATTGAAAACCCATTTCTTTCAATTAGTCTTTGGAGAAGGAATCCCCCCAATGACAATATTTATTAGTTTCTTTCAGGTGATGACAGTGGACCTCCTCTGATACACAACCATTCATTTATTTTGCATGAATGTTCTGTTTTCTTTTTGTTAAGTCTGTCCTAAATTTTATGGATTTCTCTTCCATTTGATTATAATTTTTTTGTAAACTAATGAGAACTTGTCAGCTTCGGCGGTATATCAAGTTATTTAAAAAAAACATAAATATACACTGTATATAGCACCAAATGAAGTTACAACTGCCTTATTTTGGTCACACCTTCAGAAGAGAGAGATCACTGGAGAAGAGACGAAGAGGGTGGCCTGCAGTCAGATGGCTGGAGACGTTGAAAGCAACCATGGGGGATGATGCTAGAGGACCTTACCGGAGTAGCATAACACCAATTTCTTATTAGATCTGGAATCCATCAAGTCACTCAAAGACAAGCCAATGGCACCTAACAACACATGGAGAAATGTTTCTTTGTAGGAGTGAGAAGATAGAGAGAGGAGGACAGATTGTGAGGAACATAGCCACATAAAAGCAGGTGTAACAGGGTAGTAAATATTAGCACAATTATAGAATTACCCCTTAGGGCTAATTTTATAGCAAGCCACCTAGTTTTAGGCAGCAAAAACACATGCAAGTAGTGATTATTTAATTATTAATTTCCCCTTATAAAACTGCCCTTAAACATGTAAATGCTCCATAGGTGTCAATATGGGGGGGGGGGGGAAGGGCCATGGGGAGCAAGTACCACTATATCACTGAAGTCAAAACCCTATATGGAACCAGACACACACTCTATAACACTACTAGGCCTCAATCATGTGCATCAATCGTTCACATACCAAATAAGAAAGCAAGAAAAAGAAAGAAGTGGAGAAAATGCCTCAGTTCTGCTTCATCTGGCAAAAATAAAACTCCACTTCATAAAGATATCCACTCGCACATGTGAACAAAAATAGAAAAAAGGCACTATAGTAGCCTGCAGAGTGATGTCAAACAGCACGCCGGGGCACCCAGCTCCCAATTCGTGATATTGTGGATATGTGAGTTCTTCAACACTATGGACTTCAGTATAGCACAGGAGGCAGTCAGAAAATAGAAACAACTTAGCTGCTAATGGCATCCAGGAACGTCTCAGTCCAAACTCTAACTCCTGCCCCGCAGCCGATAAACCCGACGGGGAACCCTTCCGTTTCGCTTCGTTTTGCTGCGTCAGGGGTATCGGTTCCACTGCTTCACCTGCACACTTTCCGGACCCACCGTGCTCCTCAGATTCTCACTCCACTTCTCAAATCACTACTGCCTTTTTTCTATTTTTGTTTACATGTACGAGTGGTTATCTTTATGAAGTGGAGTTTTTTTTTGCCAGATGAAGCAGAACTGAGGCATTTTCTCCACGTCTTTTCTTTTTCTTGCTTTCTTATTTGGTATGTGAACGATTGATGCACATGATTGAGGCCTAGTAGTGTTATAGAGTGTGTCTGGTTCCATATAGGGTTTTGACTTGAGTGATATATTGGTATTTACAGACCCTGATCCTGGGGTAAATTGTTTAGTGGAGCAAGTGCCACCCCAACAACCTACCTTGTCCCCCCCCCCTTTTGCCACCCAAAAATCAGCACACTTGCCCTACGAGTTCTTACGTCCCTTTATCTGCCTACCCTCCTCCAGATCTAGCGCTTGTCTCTTACTTCTCTCTTTCCCTTAATCCTTACTAACTTGCAGTGTTTACCGGCACTGCAGGCTGCAATTACAACAAGCACTCTCCAACAAACCCCGGAGTCCTTCCCTCTGTTGCAACTTCCTGTTGCCACTTGATAAAAACATGACAGAGGGAAAGCTTCTGGGCTGTCAGCAGAAGCCAGATATAATTATGGTCTGCAGTGCCAATGAACGCCACAGGTTAGTAGGGGATGGGAAAGGGGTGGGGGGTGGAACCAGGAGACATAGAGAAGTTGGAAACTAGTGATGGACCCAGAGAAGGGAAGAACGGATAGAGGAAGCTAAGGCTAGCGGATGGATTCATATTAGGGAAGGGGGGAGGGGATAAGGGAGATATATATGGATGTAAGGGAAGGGGGAGGGAAATACTTGTACATGGATGGAAGGGAAAAAAGAAAAGGAGAGAAGAGGAGTGTACATAGATGGAAGGGAGAGGGGGAAATGCATATAGAATGAAGGGAAGGGGGGAGGGTATTGGTAGAATGGTCTTTCATGTATTAAGCTATGGATTGGTTCGGGATAGGGCCTGGATTTGTTCAAATGGTCCAAACTCTTTAGTTTCCCATCTGCTAGACTTTATATTAATAATGCACTCACGGAGAGGTTTCCTTTAGAAAGGGGAGTTTGGTAAGGATACCCTTTGTCTCTCCTACTTTTTGATATTGTTCTAGAACCTTTGTTATTGGCAGTTCAACAAGCAGAGGAGATACAGGGAATTCCATATTGTGACTGGGAAGTCCCTGTCAAGTCCAAAAGCCCTGCTGTAAAGCCAGCTCTTCCTAAGAGAAAAGGATTCAGCAGCTAGGAATTCAAACAGGGAGGGGTCCTAAAACACAATCTAGCCTCAATTATGCCTTTCCCTGCTCTAAGGAGAAACACAGAGTCAACACAGAAGGGGGTGCAGTTTGTCAAGGTAGTGTGACCATATGGCTCCAGAAAAAAGGGGACGGATTGAGACATCCGGGTTTTACTTTCATTGAAAGCAACCAAGATATCTCAATCTGTTCTCCTTACTTCCATTGCTTTCAATGGAAGTAAAACCCGGATGTCTCAATCCGTCCCCTTTTTTCTGGAGCCATATGGTCACACTATCATGAGTCTCTGCAGTCACGTAAGCCTCAAGCAGGAAGAAGGCAGGTGAATACATTAACCCCAACTGACTCTAACAAGAGGAGCAGAGCACGGCACATTGAGAGCAGCCCAACCATTTTTTCAAGCCACCAAGAAAGTGGGGTTTCCCTAGGCCAGCAAGGAGGGAGAGGAATCCAGCAACCAGCCAGGTACTGTGAGTCCCCAGTTGAGCCTTGAGGAGAAAGGCTAGAGGTTTTCTCAGATGGAGAAGAAATCTGTCAGGAAACTATCCCAAATACCCAGAGAGGGGGATGGGAGGTGGAGAGTGAAGCAGGGGAATTATGGAAACAGAAGACTGTGACTATAGCCCCAGTGATACAGGGTGGGGGAGATGCAAGGAGGCTGAACCAAATTTAAGTGTGCCAGAGGAACGCATGGTATCTTAATGCATTCTGCTTCATTTTTTAAATCAAGTTCCTTATATTCAACTTGATGTATTTTATCTGTCCTATGTATTACTTCTTTCCCTGCCATGCCGGTATTTTCTGCATTATATTGTAAATGCTTTCGGTCTTTATCTGTTTTTAAGTCCATTATTCTAATTTGTATTTTATCTGTATCCCATGTACTAGCTTACCTTGTTGTGAACTGCCTAGAACTTTTTCGGTATGGTGGTATATAAGAATAAAATTATTATTATTATTATGATTTAAAAGTTATATGTTGTGACATTCCTCAATCAAAAGCAAAGTCTGCACAGAGAAGCATGTGCTTAATTAATGCCACAGCAGTAGAAAGGCAATAGTGCCTGTTAGTTTGAACCAGGCTTGAAGCCTTATTAGCAAGGTCCATGAGTAACAAAAAGCTAAAGGACTTTGGGTCATATGGGAGGGCCTGAACAGCTGAATGCAAAAGGGAGGCTTGCTTCCACACAGCCTGCAGAGCAGGGCTGTGAAAGTCCTAGGAGGGATGAAAGTGCTAATAATAAAAGCAGAGAAAATAAGTTTTTTTTCCTTTCTCTGTAAACTATTGCTTGGAGAAGTTCTGGCATCTGCAGAGCCTGAGCAGTGCTGGCAAGGACTGTGGCTTGGAGTAGACAGCAGCCCCTAACAAGGGCAATCTAGAATTCTGAGAGACTGAGAAGTCAAACTTTGGATTTTTGCTTATAAAGTGATGACAGTCCCTGAACTGTATTTCATATTACAGACACTGGAATTAGGTAAAGTGAACTGTGTGACTAGTGACTGTGAAAAACAGTTTTATGTTTTGGATTTTCTTTTTCCTTATAATAAACCCGGTGAAGTTTTGTTTGAACTTAATCCAGTGTCCGGGTTTTCCTTCTACCAACCATATAAAAGTCACATAAAAATCTTACCTGTGGTCCGAGCTGGGTTTTCCTACTTGCTCGGGGCCTGGCTCATCCACAATATGCAGGCCAAATGTATAAGGTTTCAGCATATGAATATGATATCTTATTGCATTTAACCAATCCTGAGCTAACTATTCCAACTTTCCTCTAGTTGATTAAAAACTTTGGGAAATTTTCTGGGTATATGATTAACTGAAGCAAATCTGAGGTTCTTCCATTGAATGTTCATTGTGTAAAAGGAGTACTTGATCCATTCCCATTCCTTTGGAAGGAAGATGGAATAAAATATTTAGGAATAATAATCCAAAGGAACTTGGAAGAGACTATATTGGTAAATGAAAGATCCTTATTGATAAAGGTCAAGGAAATGTAAGAGCAATGGAACCCGTTACATCTTTCTTGGTGGGGGAGAATTCAAACCATTAAGATGATAATGGTTCCTGTAATTTGTTACCAGATGAGTATGATTCCAATTTATTTTCAGATATCGTTCTACAAAAAATTAAATAGAATTATTTCGGGTTTCCTATGGCTCGGTAATGCTCCCAGAATAGCCTTATCATCTTTACAACAAGCTCAATCTATGGGAGGAATAAATTTTCCAAATTTTTATAGGTATCATCAAACTTACATCTTGTGTCAGGGTATATATTGGATCCCCCTGAACTCATGGAAAATTTGCCAGATTGGCTTATTCTTGAAAGTCATCTTATGGCTTTTCCTCATCTTAAACATTTAGGGGTAAATTCTCTATTAGTACGTCTAACATAGGCGTGCTTTAGACGTCCGGGAAACGCAAGTGTCAATCAAACGGTACTTAGGCGTGCGGTAGACGTCCCTACAACCTCTTCGCGCAAAATAGACGCAGGTTTCTGAAACGTCATTAAGACGTCTCCAATGGACCCGTGATAGACGTGGGTACGGTTTTGTTTTTGTTTTTTTTTTTTTTTTAAATTATACTTTATTTATACTCTTTATTATCACTCATTCAGCATTGTAAGTATAGTATGATGAAAAAGATAACTAAAACACAGTATACCATTTTGTAAACTATATATTAGTTGATCTAGCAATATCAGTGAGGTAGGGAATGGCAGACAGAGAACACTGCTGTGTTGTATCTTTTTCCTCTAGGATATCAGAACTGTACAGTTTACCATTAATACAAGGAAAAAAAAAATGTTATGTTTCAAAGGAGAACTAGAAGATGAAACGTACCGAGTGGGTGTTGAACTTACATTATCAGTATGGAAGGTGGGAACCGGTAGATGTATGCTACACAGAAAGCTGTACAGAAATGTCATACTCACCTCCTATTAGAAGTGGAAAGGATAGGACTTTGAACACCATATAAACTTCGTTTAAGTTCCACAAAGACTGGCAGGAAAGGCACTCTAAGTCATCCAATAAGCTTTCTCTCGATTTCCCAGAGACATTATTTCAGAGAGGATAGTTTAGAAGTGATATAAGAACATAAGAACATAAGCAGTGCCTCCGCCGGGTCAAACCATAGGTCCATCCTGCCCGGCAGTCCGCTCCCGCGGCGGCCCAAACTGGTCACGACCTGTCTGTATCACCAGAAGAGGCTCCCTTGCCACCTTGGTTTCTCATTTAAGTCCTGTCTTCCTATCGAAGTCCTAACCTTCCGGTCTTGCACATGCACGACCTGGTTTGGTTTCTATACTCATTACTTGGTTAGCTTTCTATACTTGTGTTACATCCCAGCTCCTCCCTCAGTATCCCACGATCCCTTTATCCCTCAGGAATCCGTCCAATCCCTGTACCGTACTCTGCCTGATCACTTCCTCCGGTAGCGCATTCCAAGTGTCCACGACCCTCTGGGTGAAAAAAAACTTCCTTGCATTTGTTTTGAACCTATCTCCCTTCAGTTTCTCCAAATGCCCCCTCGTATTCGCTGTCCCTTTCAGTCTGAAGAATCTGTCCCTATCTACCCTCTCTATGCCCCTCATGATCTTGAAGGTCTCTATCATATCTCCCCTGAGCCTCCTCTTCTCCAGAGAGAAGAGCCCCAGCCTATCCAACCTCTCGGCGTATGGGCAGTGTTCCAGCCCTTTTACCATTTTCGTTGCTCTCCTTTGGACTCTCTCAAGTACCGCCATGTCCTTCTTGAGGTGCGGCGACCAATACTGAACGCAGTATTCCAGATGTGGACGCACCATCGCTCGATACAATGGCATGATGACTTCCCATGTTCTGGTTGTTATGCCCTTCTTTATGATGCCCAGCATCCTGTTGGCTTTTTTCAAGGCTGCTGCGCACTGTGCAGATGGCTTCAGTGATGCATCCACCAGCACACCCAAGTCTCTCTCAAGTCTACTGTCTCCCAACAATACCCCCCCCCAATTTGTAGTTGAATAACGGGTTCTTTTTCCCTATATGCATGACCTTGCATTTGTCCACGTTAAAGCGCATTTGCCATTTGTTTGCCCAGTCTTCCAGCTTGTCCAGGTCCCTTTGTAGGTCCTCACACTCCTCCCTGGTCTTAACTCTGCCGCACAGTTTGGTATCGTCTGCAAATTTTATAACCTCGCACTTTGCCTCCTTTTCCAGGTCACTGATAAATATGTTAAAGAGTAATGGCCCCTGCACCGACCCCTGTGGCACACCGCTTGTGACTCCCCGCCAGTCAGAATATTGACCCTTTACTCCGACCCTCTGCAGTCTACCCGACAACCAGTGCTTGATCCATCTGTGCACATCCCCTCCCACCCCGTGGTTCCACAGCTTCTTAAGCAGTCTTTCATGTGGCACCTTGTCGAAAGCCTTTTGAAAATCGAGGTAAATGATGTCTATGGGTTCCCCATTGTCCACCCGACTGCTTATTCCCTCAAAGAAGTACAGAAGGTTCGTTAGGCACGACCTTCCCTTACAGAATCCGTGCTGGCTTGTTCTCAGTAGGCCATTCCTCTCGATGTGCTCGCAAATGCCGTCCTTGATCATAGCTTCCACCATCTTCCCTATAATTGAAGTCAGGCTCACCGGCCTGTAGTTCCCGAGGTCACCCCTCGATCCCTTCTTGAAGATAGGTGTGACATTCGCCAATTTCCAGTCCTCTGGTACCTCACCAGTTTTCAAGGATAGGTTGCAAACATGTTGGATTGTGCCCGCTATTTCTTGTCTTAGTTCCTTCAGAACCCTTGGGTGGATCCCGTCCGGGCCCGGTGATTTGCCGCATTTCAGCCTGTCTATCTGTTTGAGGACATCCTCCTTACTTACCTCTATGTGTTCCAATTTTTCAGCCTGTTCCCCACTCATGAGCTCCTCTGAGTCCGGTATATTAGATGTGTCTTCGCTCATGAAAACCGACGAGAAGAACGTGTTCAACCTCTCAGCTACCTCTTTATCCTCCTTAATCACTCCCTTCCTATCCCCATCGTCCAACGGCCCCACCTCCTCTCTCGCTGGTCGCTTCCCCTTAACGTAACTGAAGAATGCCTTGAAGTTTTTCGCCTCCCTGGCCAGCCCCTCTTCATATTTCCCCTTTGCTTTTCTAACCTCCCGGTGGCATTCCTTTTGGCATTTCCTGTTTGCCTGGTGATTTTCCTCCATTGGGTCCTTTTTCCATCTCTGGAAGGATACTTTTTTGTCCTTTATCGCCCTCTTTACTTCTGTTGACATCCAAACCGGGTCCTTTGATCGCTTGTTCTTGCAGCCTTTCCTGAAAATGGGGACGTACATTCTCTGTGCTTCCTGCAGGGTGTCCCTGAATAGGGTCCAGGCGTTTCCCACAGTCTCCATCCTAAAGATGTTTCTGAGCTTCCTCCCCACAATTTCCCTCATAGCAACATAGTTCCCTTTCTTGAAGTTCAGCGCAGTTGTTGCGGTCCTCCTTACTATGGGTGTCTCTCTTTCTAATCTGAATCTGATCGTGCTGTGATCACTGTTGCCTAGTGGTCCTCCCACTTCTATCCCTCTTGCAGGCCCCCCTAATCCGTTTAGGATGAGGTCAAGAGTAGTACCCCCTCGCGTCGGTTCTTTGACTAGTTGCTCCATGAAGCAGTCCTTCACAGCTTCTACAAATCCTGTCTCCCTAGTGCAGTTGGAGTGACCCGTACTCCAGTCTATTCCCAGTCTATCTTGCTCGAAAGAACACTCTCCTGGTCTTAAAACATTGCAACAATCAGCTCATTCTTCAGAACAAAGGTAAATCCCATAACTTACACTGGCCCAACTTAGAAACAGAATCAAAACACAGATTAGACCTAAATGTGGCTTCTAGTTCACAGGAAGAGGAAGTAGCAAGCAGCACAATGCTGGTCTCATTGTGACATCATCAAGGTGCACCTGGAAGGTAGATATGCCACAAGTAAAAGACAAGCCAGGAGTTGAACTCACAACCTACAGATGATCGATATAGTGCTTTTACTCACTGACCTACACCTGTGTCTCTGGTTCCCCTGTCATAGCATACCTTAGTGATATGCTAAAGTATACTCTACTTAGCTATCATATCACAGTCAGTTGAGGCAAAAGACTGGTAGCTCAATGGTGTAAAACACCGTTGTCACGGATGCAACACCCATATTCTTAAGTATGGTTCAATAAATGTAATACAGAGTCAAAATTATGCTGTTTATTTTATCAAACCCAAGCTCAACTTTGTAATGTATTGTGTATAGTCTCGCTAATGTGTTTGTGATGAAAAGGAGATGCGATAGGTGTATATCCTATATAATAAAACCCTAGCCGCGCATGCGCACATACCTGCGTGCTTCTGTGATCTCTGCTCTGTGATCAGTAGGTCTGTGGCTAGCAGGAGTGCAGATGCAGCAGCCAGGCGACTCCCCCCTCCCGCCCTCACTCACCACCAAAACCACCACTGCCAAAGCCTCCTCCTTCTGCCCACCCGGGAGGAGGGCTCCGAGTCGCTGAAGACTGTCCCAGATCAGCTTACACAGTCCCTAAAAAATTAACCTTTTCATCTGAGGCGCGAGGCTGCGGTGACCTTCCTCCCCCGGCTCACTAAGGTTTCATCTTAAGAAATTCAAATGCATTGTTGAAAATGCAAGTGACTATTCTCTGTCATCCTAGACACCCCTGCAACACCCCAACAACATACTCCTGCAGCATAATCAAGTAAAAGTTCTAATCAAGTAAAAGACAAGCCGGGAGTTGAACTCACAACCTATGGATGATTGGTACAACGCGTTTACTCACTGAGCTACCGAGCTACTTAACTGTAGCCCTAACCCTAACCATAAAGTAGCATCTGATGTCATAGAAGCCGTTAGAATTTTGAAATCGTTTTGGACGTTCATTGGGTGTTCTCAGATCAAATACACCTGTAGATACTTGCAATGATTACCCCTTGTCAAAGCTTGTACCTAAAGCCATTTCTGGAGACTCCCATTCCCAAGTCCCCAACATAGCTCAGTGCTTAAAAGCACTGCATGTATCTTCCAAAGGTCAGGGATTCAAGTCCTGATTAAGGTTACCAAAGACATAATATTCTTTTTATTTTCCACCCACCCAAACATGCATAGCTAAGCTAAAATATGTGAACCTCACTTCCCAATCTTCATTTATTTAATTTATAACTTGTCATTGTGTTTGGGGGAGGTGAAGTTTCATTAGGTTTACATGGTAAGCTTCTAAGCTTGTACCTAAAGTCATTTCTGGAGACTCCCATTCCCAAATCCCCAACATAGCTCAAGTGCTTAAAAGCACTGCATGTATCTTCCAAAGGGCAGGGGTTCAAGTCCTGACTAAGGTTACCAAAGACATAATATTAATTTTTTTTTCACCCACCATATTTTAGCTAAGCTAAAATATGTGAACCTCACTTTCCAATCTTCATTTATTTAATTTATAACTTGTCATTGTGTTTGGGGGAGGTGAAGTTTCATTAGGTTTACATGGTAAACTTCTAAGCGTTCTGCTATACTTTTTTGTATAACAGCGATATCGGCGTGGTTTAGGATGTAATCAACAGTGTTGATGTAGTGCGGAGCAGCTGCTGCAAGCACGCCCAAGCGGCACAAAAACGTCATCGTGGTTTTTTGCGTTGTGACGTCATAGAATCACCCGTTCTTCATACGCAGTTATTTCTCCTAAAATGGCTGCCAGGAGACAGCCAAACTTCAGTACTGAGGACTCCAGGCTGCTGGCCAGGCTCTTTTTGGTCCATGAGCACCACTATTTTAGAGTGGCAGGCCATCGCAGGTCATACCTGCAGTTCAGGAACTCCTGGACCCGCCTGACCCGGCGGTATAACAGAAGAGCCTCATGTCCCAGGGAAGTAAGTATTCCAAGTCAGGCCCTCACAAATAATCATGTAATGATGATGGAAACCTGTCTCAATCAAATTGGTCATGTTATTGTGGGTAAATCTTGATTCCTTTTAAAAACTACAATTGTGCATAATAAAATCTTTTACATTGAATACTGAAATTAAAGCACATCCCAAAGGAGCAGTAGTAGGATTTTAAATGACAAATTCAGCTTCTATAAGGCATCTATTCCATTCACAACATGCACACAAATAATTTTTGGGTCATGAACATCGCATTTGTAATAGAAACATCTTGAAATCAACTTTACCAAAGGAAAACAAATATATTAAAGTGCTGCTATGTCATTTCAAACACCTTCAACTTTCCTGTATCAATCTGCTGGTCTAGGGAGATAGTGGCATGACGTTTAAAGTGACAGCGTCAGTACCCTGACGTCAGGGGTTTCAAGCCACGCTGCTCCTTCTGACCAAACTATTTTATTGCCCCTGCTGCATGATTGTAAGCTCACCAGGACATGCTGTAATGTGGGGCAGTGCTGATAGGCTACAGCTTCAGCACCCTGGGGTTGTGAGTTCAATCCCACACTCCTCCTTGTGATGCTGGCCATGTCACCTCAACCCCCCCCCCCCCCCCACTGTCCCAGGTACAGTAGAGAGATAGCGATGCCTCCAGCACAGAAAGGGGAAAATGCTGGAGTACGTGAATACATTCATGTAAAACATGTGGCAGAAGGGGGTGGAGGCAGGCAGCAAAGTGGATAGGGGCTCTTGGAGGGCAGCATACTCCATTTTTATGTGCTTATAGAGGTCAATATTTAAGTAAACATGTTATGCCACAGTGCTAGATGGCACTCATCATATCCCTCCCTCTCTGTTCTTTCTCTCTCTCTCTCTATTATCCAGGTTGAGGATCTCAGGAAAAGGGGGCGGCTGCTGAGGCGCCAGGAGCGAGCCTTCCTTGAGGGGGTGAGGGAGGAATTGCGCGCTGAAGCCGGTGAGTAATGAGTCCAGCGTGTGTTTCTTTGTGATCAGCCTACCAGAATAAATAGATGAAAATGCTTGAGTAGCTGTAAACCATTCTTAATCATAAAATCTGCAGTAAAGCTGCTATTGTGATATCATGTCACAATGGCTTTATGGTGTTCTACTTGCCTCACTTACTTACGCTACATTTTGATGTTTACAGTGGAGTAGGTGCTTTGCATCCTGTTATTAGCATTTGAAGAAAATAACGTAGCGCCTATCTAGCGTCCCCATTTGGCACACCCAGGGAACGCCCACGTCCAGAGCTGGAGACGGGACTATGCTTTTGATAGACGTCAGTTCGTCAAGTACCTCATAGGGACGTCTGTGTCGTTAATTACCCAATTAACATTAATTAAGACCCTTAACTCCGTAATTATTCACTTACATCGGACGTCCAAAGCACGCCTAAGTTAAACCCAGTAATAGAGAATTTACCCCTAAGTGCTGTTTGATGATTTTTTTTATGTTAATTGTTGCACTCTGTATAAGCTGTTTCTACAAAATCAATAAACAATTATAAAAATGAAATGATCATCCAACAGTCCCACTGATTCCTTTACAGGTTTTATGCTTTTGATGTACCTAAATTTGTCGCATGTATCATCAACCAAAAAGAAAAATAGTCAACAAACTCCAAACTAAAATTAAACCCGGAAAAGATCAAAATATTTAGGGCCTCCCCAACAAACAAACTGTATCTACTATCAACCTAAATGCGTTTAACTTAGCTTATACAGAGTGCAACAATTAACATAAAAAAAATCATCAAACAGCACTTAGGGGTAAATTCTCTATTACTGCGTTTAACTTAGGCGTGCTTTGGACGTCCGATGTAAGTGAATAATTACGGAGTTAAGGGTCTTAATTAATGTTAATTGGGTAATTAACGACACATAGACGTCCCTATGAGGTAATCAACCCAATCATCAAAATCCTAGGTGTAACACTAGACCAACAACTGACACTCGAAGCCCATACCAACATTCTAATCAAAAAATGCTTCCACTTACTGAGGAAACTTTGCACGCTAAAACCATTCTTCGATTCTACTTCATTAAGACTGTTGGTTTTGTCTCTGGTCCTAAGCACACTGGACTATTGCAACATAATCTACCTAGGATCTCATAAAAAAAACCATCAAGAAATTGAGACTTATCTAGAACACAGCTGTCTGACTAATCTTTGGCTTGAAAAAATCTGACCACATCACCCCATACTACAAGAAACTCCACTGGCTACCTATAGAAGCAAGAATAATTTTCAAATTCGGCTGACTCTGCTTCAAGACTCTTTTTGGCACCGCACCCACCTATCTCCTGAAACACCTCACCCTTCAGGACAAACTCCTCTTCTCACGCAGAACACTGCTGTTCGGATTCCCTTTTCCCAAAAGATGCAAATTCAAAAGATTCCTCAACATAACACTCCTTTCAAGCAGGGATCTGGAACAACACCTTAAGTGACCTAATCCTGAACTCTCTAACATACCACTCTTACGGAAAATCACTAAAAAACTACTTATTCGACAAATTTACCTGATCCTCCAAATCTGCACAACACCTACCTCATTTTACATACCTCTTCCTCCTACCCTATAACACCTCATCACATAACTATCTTTCTACCCCTCCCCAATTCTAATTGATGTTACCTCGCTGTCCTTACAGTACCTCTTGTTGTATACCGTCTTGAACTGAAAGGTATGACGAGATGTAAATAAAGCTATTATTATTTAAAAAAATTGTTACTCTGAGATTTTGCCTTTTTGGCAAGTTGTTCTGCATATTCTTGTTTAGCTTTCTCTATCAGTGCTTTGCATCTAACTTGCCAGTGCTTATGTCTCTTCTTTTCTTCATCGGAATCCTTTTTCCATTCTTTTAAAGTATGGGCTTTTGGGGGGGGCTGTAATAGCCTCTTTCACTTCGCCTTTTAACCATACCAGTTTTCTCTTCCTTACACTTTTCACCTTTTTTAATATGTGGAATACATCTGGTCTGGGCTTCCATGATGATATTTTTAAACAACATCCATGCCTGGTTTACACTTCTGACCTTTGCCACAGACCCTTTTAGCTTCAATTTAACCATTTTCCTCATTTTATCTTAGTCGTCCTTATGAAAATTAAATGCTGTCACAGTAAATTTTCCTGTATCTTTTTAACTTCTCTGGCATGAACAGCATGTCCACATTAGTGTTGGCTCACCCTTTCACTTCCTAGGTGTGGGTCCCAGAAGTGATGTCAGAGAGAGAGTGCCGATGCTGATGCAGGCAGCAACCTCGCACCGGAGAAGTATAAAAGATACAGGGAAGGCAAGGTGCATGCGCACACAACAAGGAGAGCAGCGGGGGGTCGGGGTGGAGGGTGGAGAAGAGGAGGGGTGCTGTGCCCTTAGGAAGATAGTGCATGGGGTGGACCACCCCCTAGCTCCCACCCTTACTATGCCACTGGTGCTAGATACTCTAATTCTCCTACTTTATTTTTTAGACTTCTATCATTTATATACAGACACTTCAAATTTTATTTTTTCCTTGTATCTACAGGCTGCTGAGAAGATGACCGGGATAACTTGACATCTTTATTCTGCTTCCCTCTTAAACTTTTACCAGTTTTGAAATCTATCCTTTGGAATCCCTAAATGTTCTGATTCAACAGTGTTTTTCAAGGATACTCAACACTGAACCATCAGTTCCTGGGTGACTGTAAGCTCCCCCCATCTTAGTTTACAAGCTGCTCTATTTCCTTTTGAAATGTTAGCGCCAGCAGCCTGGTTCCATCCCCGTTAAGGTGGAGTCCATCCTTTCAGAATAGGCTCCCTGTTTCCCAGAAGATTGCCCAGCTCCTAACAAATCTAAATCCCTCAAACCTGCACCGTGATCTCAACCATGCATTGAGACTTCAGAGCTCTGCCTGCCTCTTGGGTCCTGCACATGGAACGGGGAGCATTTCTGAAAATGCTACTCTGGAGGATCTGGGTTTCAGCTTTTTACCTAAGAGCCTAAATTTGGCTTCCTAAACCTCCCTCTCACATTTTCCTATGTCATTAGTACCTACATGTACTATGACAGCTGGCTCCTCCTCAGCGCTACCTAATATCTAAGTGACGCATGAGGTCCACCAGGCATGCAAGTGACCATGCAATCCTTGCGTCCACCAGTCACCCAGCTATATGCATGCCTAATTATTGAATCTTCCACTACAATGACAATGGCTGTCCTAACTCCTCCCTTCTGGGCTGAAGCCTCTCGAGCTAGATCCTCAGCTACAGGATCATTTCCTGCATCATCAAGGTGATGTTCTCTTTTTAAAAGACCTCCCTCCTCCAAGGCAGCACAGAGGCTGCCAGACTGGAGGTAGGACTTCTCTACAATATCCCTGTAGGTCTCCTCTATGGACCTCTCTGCCTCTCTCAGCTCCTCAAGGGAACGGACAGATTCTCTGAGATCCAGGAGCTCTTTGCAACGAGCACACATATAATTTTTCACCAACTGGGTGATAATCAAACATGTGCAAAAGACTGGATAGCTCCCTTCTTGCTCCTGGCCTACTATCTGCATCTTATTATTGCGCTGCTTAATTAAAACCTATTAATGTACTGGGTATGTTAGACTGGTATAAAGAGCCTTAAGATAATTTGAGTCTTAGCAAGCCACTGATTGCCCTAGATCGGTAGCATGGAATGTTGCTACTATTTGGGTTTTTGCAGGGTACTTGTGATCTGGATTGGCCATCACGAAGACGAGATACTTGGCTAGATGGACCATTGGTCTGATCCATTGGTCTGATCCATTGGCTGCCTAATTCCGGTCCTCGAGATCTATTGGCAAGCCAGGTTTTCAGGATATCCACCATGAATATGCACTGCCTTCTTGGTATGCAAATGTCTCTCATGCATGTTCATTGCGGATATCCTGAAAACCTGGCCTGCCAGTGGATCTCGGGGACCGGAATTGGGTAACCCTGCAGTAAGGCTATTCTTATGTTATGTTCTTATATTATATACAGGTACTTATTTTGTACCTAAGAAAATGGTGTGTTAAGTGACTTGGCCAAAGTCACAGGGAGCTGCAGCAGGAGTTAAACCCAGTCTAATGCGACTTGGCCAAAGTCACAGGGAGCTGCAGCAGGAGTTAAACCCAGTCTAACCACGAGGCTACCAGAAAATCGCTGGACTAAGTGAATAGCCCTCGATGGAGACTACGTTGCTTAACTTGCTTTTTTTTTTTAACCAAACTTTTCAAACCACCCTCGTATAACATACTGTATATTGCTAATATATTGCCAGGATAGAGGCAACATGGGGCTCAGCGAGGGAATTTGTTAGACATTGATGGAGGGTTATAATTTTGTTTGTCCAACTAACCAACCTTCCTGATCTAAAATTGAATACTTTTGTCTGACAAAGATAAACAAACCCATGATAGCAGTAGCTGCAGCATCAGCAAAATATTTTGCTTCAAGAAAATGTGAATCTTACCCTTCTTTGGGTGCATGCTGGAATCTTTCTACGTTAGGATTTTTTCTTAAATCCTCCTGCACTAGTGAACTATGCATATGTCTGGTGGGGTTTTGAGCAGACATCATGTAACATAAAGGTATTATTTAAAAAACTGAAAAAAAAAGACAAGGAACTAGAGATGTGCATTTGTTAGCATGCCTCTGGTTTACTAGCATGCCTTAAACATTTAAAAAAAAAAAATACAGTAGAACCTTGGTTTACAAGCATAATTTGTTCCGGAAGCATGCTCGTAAATCAAATTACTCGTATATCAAAGCGAGTTTCCCCATAGGAAGTAAGGGAAACTCGCTTGATTCGTTCCCACCCACCCCCACCCCCCGAGGCCAGCGGCGCTGGTCCACACCCCCCGAGAACCGCCATCACTCTCCCCTGCTCGCAAATGCCCCCCCCCTCCCCCTGCGCGAACCGGCATCCCCCGCTAGCCCAAACAGAAGCCTTACCCCCATCTGGCACCAGCAAGCAGCCCCAGGATGTGCTGGTACCGGTGAACGAAGATCCTTGCTGTTACCTGGGCCTTGAGCATCTGTCTCAGAGAAAGCGAGAGCCAGAAGGCCTTGAGCATGCGCAGATGCTCAACGCCCAGGCAACAGCAAGGATCTTCATTCACTGGCACATCCTGTGGGCTGCGTGCCGGTGCCAGATGGGGTAAAACTTCTGTTCGGGCGGGCGAGGGGTACCGGTTCATGGGGGGGGGGGAGGGGGAGGGCATTTGGGAACTGGGAGGGAGCGATGCCGGTTCTCGGGGGGGGGGGGGCTCGCAAATCGAGTCAACGCTCAGTTCACGATTTGTGAGAATGTTTTGCTTGTCTTGCAAAACACTCACAAACCGAGGTTTGACTGTATATTTTATTGTATTTAAAAAGTTAATAACAAAAGTACATAGAAATATAAACAAAGCTATATTTAACAATTACAAACCTATAATAATGTATACTGACATATATAGTCAAGCTGATACATAAGGATAAGTTCTCATAAACGGTTACAATATTTATCAAGTGATGTCCAAGTTTTACCAAAATGTGCTATTGTACAAGATTTTATAGTGATAACACTTTCATATTTACGTATAGAACACACATAGCTCCACCATTCACTAAAGCTGAGTTTAGTGTTATCCTCCCAATTAGAAATTATAAGATGAGTGGCAGCAGCGAGGAGGATGTTAAAAAGTTTTTAGTACTCAGAAAATTGATTTGAGTATAAACCAAATGAATGCACATGTAATCAATTCATGTGTGTTAGAAAATTGCATTGCATGTTCATTTTTATTAGACCACATGGGTTCATAGTCTAAAGCGCGCAAGGATAAAGGCGCGCCGACAACCGAGCATGGACAACTGAGCGCAGGACTTCATCGCGACAAAGAAAAACCGTATTTTAAAGGGCTCCGACGGGGGGTTTTGGTAGAGAACCACCCCACTTTACTTAATAGAGATCGCGCTGGCGTTGGGGATTTGGGGGGTTGTAACCCCCCTCATTATACTGGAAATTTAACTTTTTCCCTGTTTTTTTAGGGGAAAAGTTAAGTTTTCAGTATAATGTGGGGGGTTACACCCCACAAACACCCCCAACATGGCAGCGTGAGGCAGCGCGATCCCTATTAAGTAGAGTGTGGGGGGGTTCCCCCCCCACACCCCCTGTCAGAGCCCTTTAAAATACGGGTTTTCTTAGGCACGATTAAGCCCTGCGCTCAGTTGTCCACGCGCCTTTGTCCTCGCGCGCTTTTGACCCGTCACCGACCAGATGTGACCATCTCTGTCTCATTTTGGGCTTTCCTGATTCTCCTTAGTCACGACCTATTTCCTAAACGAGACTCTTATATTCTATTTAGTCTACATCACAAGCATATGTGGCATCTTTCTAATGATACCTCTTGGAAAGTTTGACAGGAAAAGAACTGCAGGCGACATCATCTTCATTTCGGATTGATTTTATGCAACTAATGGATGTATTCAAAATAATATTTGTGGCTTCTGATGACCCACAATGTTCACAAATCTTACCTGATCCCGAGAGCATAATTCATTGCCTAAAGAAGTGACGTCAGAGAGAGTAGAGCGCCGAAGCCAGCGCAGGCAGTAAGTTGGTGGTTCACGCTGAAATTAAAAAAGGTATGGGGAAGGGGTGCACGCAGGGGGGGAGGGGAGGGGTGCCGTCGCCCCAGTTGCCGCTTGCCGTCGCTAAACCACGGGTGACTAACATTTAGGCACAGCCATTTATGCCAGTAAAAACCAGGCCTAAAAGCCTGTGCATAAATTGTGCGGGGATTGGGCATATTCTAACTTTTAGCAACACCCACAATCTGCCCATGCTCCTCCCCTGGCCACGCCTCCTTTTGAGATCCATGCACCACTTTATAGAATATGCTTAGAAAGTTGTAAATTCTAATTCGTGCCAATTATTACTTATTAATTATCAATTACAGTCAAACCTTGGTTTGCGAGCATAATTCGTTCCAGAAGCATACTTGTAATCCAAAGCACTCGTATATCAAAGCGAATTTTCCCATAGGAAATAACGGAAACTCAGAGAATTCGTTCCACAACCCAAAAACTTTAATACAAAATACTTTATGTACTCGTATTGCAAGACCTCGCTCGTTTAGAACAGTCACTACACTTCCGCAGCGTCAGAGAGAGAAGAACCATTGGCTCATTTGTGATGTGTGTATACTGTAAGTACTTGTATTGCAAGACATTGCTTGTATATCAAGTTAAAATGTAATCAAATGTTTTGCTTGTCTTGCAAAATACTTGCAAACCAAGTTACTTGCAATCCAAGGTTTTACTGTATATGCATTAATTGGCTTGTTAAACAATTAAGCTGCATGCACAACTTTGGTTACACTATACAGAATGAAGTCCTAGGTACATACAGAAAAAAAAACCTGTGAAGAGTGGGAAATTCAGTCTGCATATCACAAGAATGGATTGGATCAATTCTGTTTTCTTTTTGGATTCACTAGTTCTGCCCAAGAGGGTGAAGATTATTTCACTTTACTTTTGACATGTTCCATTAATCTTACAACACTTAAGGGCTGATTTAATAACCGGGGGGAGGGGGGGAGCAGGAAAGAAAGCTGAAAACCCACTGCGCACACCCCCTCAGACTGAACGATTTTCATATGCAGTAATTTTGCATTTGTATAAAATGTTATGCTGTGTTACCACAAGGCAATATAAGATTAGAGAAAAATGTCATAAATCACGTGATCCTTTGAAATGGCTGAAGTGTTGCCATAAATATGCTAGACTTACATTTTGTACAAATGAAAATATGTAAAAAAAATAAAATTGTGTTGTGGGGCTTTCGATCAATCATTAAATCTGGCTCACAGCACATATTTTTTGTTTGTCAAAAGTAGGGCCAGCAATGACATTAAGCTGACACATTTTCATTCAAAGCCTAGACTGCGGGGAGATAGGATTGAAGTCTACAAAATCCTGAGTGAAGTAGAACAGGTACAAGTGGATCGATTTTTCACTCCGTCAAAAATTACAAAGACTAGGGGACACTTGATGAAGTTACAGGGAAATACTTTTAAAACTAATAGGAGGAAATATTTTTTTCGCTCAGAGAATAGTTAAGCTCTGGAATGCGTTGCCAGAGGTTGTGGTTAAGAGCGGATAGCGTAGCTGCTTTTAAGAAAGGTTTGGACAAGTTCCTGGAGGAAAAGTCCATAGTCTGTTATTGAGAAAGACATGGGGGAAGCTACTGCTTCCCCTGGATTGGTAGCATGGAATGTTGCTACTCTCTGGGATTCTAGAATCTTGCTACTCTTTGGGGTTCAGGAATCTTGCTTACTCTGAGATAATGGAATGTTGCTACTCTTTGGGTTTTGGCCAGGTACTAGTGACCTGGATTGGCCACCATGAGAATGGGCTACTGGACTTGATGGACCATTGGTCTGACTCAGTAATGCTATTCTTATGTTCTTATGTTAGACTAAGACAACTTTTTATCTAATATAACTACCAGCTGACAACCTACCAACTAGTATAGATGCAGTCTGAATTAAATTTAGCTGACTCGCTCCTCTTATAATTTTGTCAATGACTTGGAATGTGTGGATCACAATAGTCAAATGTGTGACTCATACCAAGTTCAAAAAAGTCCTAGAAAACGCATTGTGTTTTTGCAGAACAATGCTGAAAATGTAAGGGCAGGGAATATAAAAAGACATACAGGAGCAACCTCCAAAATTATATCCATGAGAGAACAGAATGGTTGGGACAGGTGGTTTGAAAAGCCATAATTGCTGAGTCAGAGACTTTCAGATTGGAAGGAAGATTGATTCCAGTTTAGATTTGATAAATTCATGAGTCTAACCTATAAAGGTCCTCTTAGATACTGCACAAGGGTGATAAATCACAGGAATTGAATTACCTGAAGGAGTGGTAGTGACCAAAACAAAGAAGGAATACAGCTTGCGTGATGTGGCAAAGGTCAGGGTGACAAAGTACCAGGGGTAAAAAGGATTTGTAATACCGCATTCATAAGAAACTGTGGGGGGTCTTGGAACCCAAGCACAGTACCGGGTAGAGCTTTGGATTCATGTCCAGAAATAGCTAAGAAAAAAAAATTAAAAAATTTAAATTGAATCAGGTTGGGCAGACTGGATGGACCATTCGGGTCTTTATCAGCTGTCATCTACTATGTCTTTTACTAAGGCGCGCTAGCCAAATTAAGGCTCGCTAAATGCTAACGCATCCATAGAATATAATGGGCGTGTTAGCATTTAGTAAAATGGCCTCTACCTCCTGATAACTAATGGAGGTTTGATCCATCAAATTATTTTCAGTGTGCAGAGGGAATGCGCTATAAAAATCATCATGACCTTAATAAAAATATTCAGAGTACTCAGGAATTGTAGCCATCGTAGGTGATCCATTAACATCTCGTACTCTTCCCTTAGGAAAAGACTTTTCCACCCAAATGTATGCCATACCTAATAATGATTTGCTTATAATAATCATCTAACTAGAAAATATTTACTCCTGCCTGAGGTTGGTGTGGCTGCTGAACCTTCAGGGGACGTGGTGGACAGAGACACTTATCTGTGTCATGTCAATAGATGCAGGCTTGTGGCTAAACAATATGGATGTCAAGGATGCACAATGCAGTTGTTGCCAACTCCAGCATATACGCTTTCTGCTATTGCAGGTGGGAAGGAATGAGCAACTACATAGGTGGAGGTGTGCAGGACATATCTGAGTCTTAACTTGCTACTACTTATCATATCTATAGTGCTGCTAGATGTATGCAGCACTATACAGTACATTAAACATTGTGAGAGACAATCCCTGCCAAATAGAGCTTACAATCTAATTAAAATATACAGGACAAATAGGGGTTAGGGAATGATAAAACAGATACGGGAATTTTACAAGTGGGTGGGAGTTAGGAGTTAAAAGCAGCCTCAAAAAAGTGGGCTTTTAGCCTAGATTTGAATACTACCAGAGACAGAGCTTGATGTACTGACTCAGGCAGTCTGTTCCAGGCATACAGTGCCGCAAGATAGAAGAGATGGAGTCTGGAGTTGGCAGTGGAGGAGAAGGAGTTGAAAGCAGCCTCAGAAAAGTAGGTTCCTAACTTGGATTTGAATACTGCTAGAGATGGAGTTTGCCGTATTGACTCAGGCAGTCTGTTCCAGGCATACAGTGCAGCAAGATAGAAGGGATGGAGTCTGGAGTTGGCAGTAAAGGAGAAGGGTACAGATAAGAGAGACTTACCTGATGAAGGGAGTTTTTGGGGAGGAGCATAGTGCAAGAGCTACTGAGCAACTGCAGAGTGAATGCACTTGTAAGTCAATAAGAGGAGTTTGAACTGTATGTGGAGGTGGGTAGGGAGCCAATGAAGTGACTTGAGGGAGATGTAATGTGAGCACAGCAACACCGGAGGAATATGTCATTCAGCAGAATTTTGAATGGATTGAAGGGAAGAGTGATGGGTTTAGTGGAAGACCTGTGAGAAGCAAGTTGTAGTAATCTAGGCGAGAGGTGATAAGAGCGAGGTTTTGGTAGCGCGCTCAGGAAGGAAAGCTCAGATTTTGGTGATATTATAAAGAAAGTGCGCCTACAGCCAGGCGGCCCTAAGTAGGACCACTCTTACTATCAGAAGCTAAGCAGGGTTGGGTCTGGCTAGTACCCGGATGGGAAACTACCTGGGAATGCCAGATGCTGTAGAATAAAGGGCCCTAAGTTGGGCAACAGCAACATAGCGGAGCCACACACTACGCAGGCGAAGGCAACGGCAAACCGCTCCTGTAGTGTGCCTTGAAACATCACAGGGTAGATTCCTCACTGTGCATGTTGCCAGGAGTCAGTGGCCAACTTGGTGGCATGATCCATCCATCCATTGAGGAAAGAAACAACAGCCTTTAATGGTCTGTTGGACATTTGCAGTGAAACAGAGAAGTCATCGTATCATATGTAGAACCCATATACAGAAGTTCACAACATGGAACACTGGAAGATGCACATATGACTATATATTATCTGTCCATAGTAATGGCAGGGGAATATCGAATCTTCTGTAGAGATCACATTGTTACTACCTTGTAGAGTAAACTTGTTATGTAATTATGTCAAATTGTAACCTGTCAACTATAGTGTATAATATGTATGTTAAAAAAATTAAGATCTCTAAAGAGCATCCAAAATAATATTCAAACTCAATAAATGAGACTGTTATAACTTGAAGTTTTTCATAAGAACATAAGAATTGCCGCTGCTGGGTCAGACCAGTGGTCCATCGTGCCCAGCAGTCCGCTCACGCGGTGACCCTTAGGTCAAAGACCAGTGCCCTAACTGAGACTAGCCTTACCTGCGTACGTTCTGGTTCAGCAGGAGCTTGTCTAACTTTGTCTTGAATCCCTGGAGGGTGTTTTCCCCTATAACAGCCTCCGGAAAAGCGTTCCAATTTTTTACCACTCTCTGGGTAAAGAAGAACTTCCTTATGTTTGTACGGAATCTATCCCCTTTTAACTTTAGAGAGTGCCCTCCCGTTCTCCCTATCTTGGAGAGGGTGAACAACCTGTCTTTATCTACTAAGCCTATTCCCTTCATTATCTTGAATGTTTCGATCATGTCCCCTCTCAGTCTCCTCTTTTCAAGGGAGAAGAGGCCCAGTTTCTCTAATCTCTCACTGTACGGCAACTCCTCCAGCCCCTTAACCATTTTCAGTCGCGCTTCTCTGGACTCAGAATTGTGTAATCTAGCCAAGGACCGGAGTCCCTATAGCTGGACCCATCGAAAGATCACTGCATATGAAATACTATTAATAAATCATTCAAAAAAGTGTGTATGATTCTTATTTTCAACTGGACAATCAGTGAAATACAAAATATTAATAATAAGAATACAGCATATTAACTAAAATGTCAATAAAAGTTTGAGTTAATACAGTAAAACTATTATGTTAAGGATAAAACATCGAATTAAGAGATAAATTTATCAAATAGTGCTGTCTTATTTTCTTTTCGGAAGGCGCCGTATGACAACATGGCTCCGCTAATATAATTACCCATCCAGGACTGTTTACTTGCTTGAAATGCAAGCATCCTGTCTAAGAAAGGCCTAACTTTACAGCCTAAAATCTTCGGGTATGCAAATAAGTTACAATTCCTGGTTACCCTCACAGGGTTATATAGCACGAAATGAGATAACAGGTAGGTAGGGGCCAATCCCCAAACCAACTTGAAGCAAAAGCATGAAAATTTGAACATTACTCGTTCTTCTACTGGTAACTAGTGTAGTAATCGGTAATAAGGACTGATATGATCGCTTTTCTCCAACCCGAATATCAGGCAAACAGCCATATTCTGCACTATTCTCAATTTTCTCAAAACTTTCTTTGGTGCGCCACGTGGACCACGCTTCGTAAACCTTTCTCAAGGCCACTACTCGGACTGGAGAAGGGTCACAAGTGGTGTTCCACAGGGGTCGGTGCTCGGACTGCTGCTGTTCAATATATTTATAAATGATATAGAAACAGGGACGAAGTGTGAAATAATAAAATTTGCAGACGATACCAAACTATTTAGTGCTGCTCGGACTAAAGAGGACTGTGAGGAATTACAAAGGGACCTGAATAAGCTAGGGGAGTGGGCGACGAGATGGCAGATGAAGTTCAGTGTAGAGAAATGTAAAGTATTGCATGTGGGAAGCAGAAACCCGAGGTACAGCTATACAATGGGAGGAATGTTATTGACTGAGAGTACCCATGATAGGGACTTGGGGGTAATAGTGGACAAGACAATGAAGCCGTCGGCACAGTGCGCGGCGGCCTCTAAGAAAGCGAATAGAATGCTAGGTATAATCAAGAAGGGTATTACAACCAAAACGAAAGAAGTTATCCTGCCGTTGTATCGGGCGATGGTGCGCCCACATCTGGAGTACTGGAATATTGGTCGCCATACCTTAAGAAGGATACGGCGATACTCGAGAGGGTTCAAAGGAGAGTGCACAGCTTCAGGACGCTGTACCTGAAAATGGGACATTTCAGCGTCCTGAAACTGTGTATGGGGACAGGGGATCTAAAAACGGCTATGTTCCAATAATCTGGCTGGAGGATAATTAGGGCCTATAGGTGAGTGGTGCTTGATGAAACACAGCATTAGAAGACCTGGGATAGCAAACACTGTGTGGCAGACGTGGCATGAGAGATTGAAGCATGGTAGACAGTTGGGCAAACATAGTACGGTAAATACGATGCATAATGTAATAGGACAAAGATGGTGAATAGAATGACAGAGTGTGGAAGAATATCGTATGATAAAACATGACAGTCAGACATAGGACGGAGCGCATATCGTTTTAGATTCGAGACAGTGGAGGGTCAGGCACTTTGTCAGAAGGTCCGGGGAATTTGATTGGCACTCTCTAATAGAGGGTCAGGGGAAGAGGTGAGTTTTTATGGCCATCCTGAAGTTCAGCAGGCCTTCTAACGATCTTATGCAGGTAAGTAGTTTGTTCCAGAGACGCGGTAGGTAGTGCGAGTAAGTTCTTTTTCGGGCATTCTCAATGCCAAGAGCTCATCCTGAGGGTGCACACAATCGATTTTCATCTTGCGAGTGGTGTGTCCAGATAGTCACAAATAACACCAAACCGATGGAGGGCAATAATCTGGTCCTAATAATAGCAGCTATGTAAATGATGGACCCAATCTACACATGAACACTTCAACATGTATGTAGGACATATGCTACCTATCTAAATTGGGTCTGCATTTGAGGTTGGACTTTCTTTAACACAGTTAGTGGGATGTTGACCTGTAGAAAGGTGTGAGCAAATAAAAAAAGAATACAAATGAAACACAGGTATAATGCAGGCATAGAACAAACTAAGGCCAGTCCTGGGCAATCCTGCATGGTCTGTATTCCATATATGATGATTTGATAAAACCTCCAGTGACAGGATTGCTAGGATAGGCTGGAGTGGGCTTCGATGGCCACTCCAGCAGTGGGAGCCTAAAGACAGTATCGGGCGCATAGGCGTCAGAACGGGGGGAGGCCACAGGGACCATGGCCTCCCCCCAAAAGTCTCAGTTGCTGTGGTTTTAGCCCTCCCGCCCACCCTTCTCCCAGTGCTTGCTTAAATCTTCGGGCAGCTACCGCGCAGCCGCCACGCAGTGTAAAGCAACAGGCCTGCCCCGGATACCCTTTATTCTACTTCCGGGGGCAAGCCTGCTCGTGGACGCTGCATGGCGGCTGCTGAAGATTTAAAACTAAAGCGCTAGGACAAGGTTGGTGGAGGATTCGGGAGCTGTTTAGAGGTCGTGCCCCTATGACCGGGCGGAGTTCTATGGTCTATTGCCCACAAATATTAAAGAAAAGACAATTTAATCATGAGTATATTGCATTATGAGTGTGACGATTGGGCAGACAGGATGGACCGTTCAGGTCTTTATCTGCTGTCATTTACTAACATAGAAAACATAGAAACATAGAAATAGACGGCAGATAAGGGCCACGGCCTATCTAGTCTGCCCACCCTAATGACCCTCCCCTACCTTTACTCTGTAAATAGATCCCACGTGTCGATCCTATTTGGCCTTAAAATCAGGCACGCTGCCGGCCTCAATCACCTGAAGTGGAAGACTATTCCAGCGATCCACCACCCTTTCAGTGAAAAAGAATTTCCTGGTGTCACCTCGTAGTTTCCCGCCCCTGATTTTCCACGGATGCCCTCTTGTAGCCGTGGGACCCTTGAAAAAAAAAGATATCTTCTTCCGCCCCGACGCGGCCCGTGAGATACTTGAACGTCTCGATCATGTCTCCCCTCTCTCTCTGCGTTCCTCGAGTGAGTATAGCTGTAATTAATCTAGCCGTCCCTCGTACGGTAGGTCCTTGAGTCCCGAGACCATCCGGGTGGCCATTCTCCACTTAGGAGATTCTCCATTGAAAACCATTTCTGACAAATGCAATAGTAGCATCCAGTGATCTAATGTTAATGGGTAAGTGTTAAGTTAATAAATCAAATACTGATCCACTATGTCACTTTGTCCTAGGATTAACATATGAACCACAAGTACATTACATTACATTACATTACATTAGTGATTTCTATTCCACTTGTACCTTGCGGTTCAAAGCGGATTACATAAGAAGAAGCTGGACATTTCCAGGAGGGTACATGACATTTAGGGTAAGACATAGTTACAGAATGAGTATAGACTTGGTAACATTGGATGAGAGCAGTTATATTACATTACATATCAAATCTTTTTCCGGTTTTTGGTCGGTTGAGGATTTGGTGTCAGGGAGTGGGTAACCTGGTCGGTGTAGGTGGAAGAGGAGATTAGGTGTTATGAATATGCTTTTTGAAAAGTAGCGTTTTGAGTTCTTTGCGGAATGCTTTGAAGTCAGATGTTGAGGTTAACAATCTGGTTATGGAGGGTTCGAGTTTTGCTGCATGCGTTGCTATGAGGTTATCGTAAAGCTTTTTACGATGAGTGCCGTTGAGTGGTGGGTATGAGAATGGTGTCAGTGTTCTTCTTATTCTGGGTGGAAGGTTCCGGTGTAGGCGATCGATTAGATAGGCAGGTGCTGTACATATATACTTCAGAAAAAAAGGTCAGCTAAACTTGTAGTGAAGGAAGTGTTTACCGGTGTATTGATGTGAGGGATTTCGCTACGTTTTAATTTGAGAAGAAATTCATTATGATTACCTTGTGAGCAACACTTCTTAAAATATTTATAAAGATGTACCTTCTCCAAACTTAGTTAATGCTTCCTTCGGGGCCTTCTGAATCTTGTTTGGGGCTTCAACGAAGATTCGCAGTGAATTAATAAACCGCTTAATGAAGGTAAACAAATTTTCAAAGAACTTGTATTCATAAACATTCATGCAAAATTCATGGCGTCGCGTGAATATTTCATGACGGCTTCACTACAAAATGAACACGGGCTCATTTTGTGACGGTTGGCTAGGCAGCCAGTTTTATAGCTGTCCTAAAATATGCTGCAATCGTGTGACTGACCATTTCATAACAATAATGTTAGTACATTTGCTTTTCATTCCCTTGATGTATCCTATATGCAAAGAATACTTAGATTAACCTTTCTATATAAAGCACAATCATTCCTCATTTTTTTCAGAAAATAATTCCTGCTTTTGAACTCAGTGTACCTGCAGCATATCTGGAGTGCATCAGTGTTCCTTAAACGTTTCCACTTAGTAAATAGGGGTAGAAATTGTACAAAGCAAGTATTAATATTTACTGCATATGCAGATTAAGGGCTCCTTTTACAAAGCCGCGCTAGCGGTTTTAATGCATGCACCGGATTAGCGTGCGCTAGTCGGAAATCTACCGCCTGCTCCAAAAGAGGTGGTAGCGACTAACACATGCAGGCGATTTAGCGCATGCTATTCCGTGCGTTAAGGCCCGAGCACAGCTTTGTAAAAGGAGCCCTAAGAGTATAATTGTTTATACTACTAGAACACGCGGCCCCGGGGCCACATGTGGCCCGTCAGGTACTATTTTGAGGCCCTCAGCATGTCTATCATAATCACAAAAGTAAACTAAAACAGTTTCTTGATCGTATGTCTCTTTAGCTATAAATGACAATATTATTATTAAGACTTAGCCAAAAGGAAAGATTTACAAACTATAAAGAGTTTTATCTCGTGCAAAATTGTCATTTCTGTAATAAGACATTAACTATTTTTTCTGAGGCCCTCCAAGTACCTACAAATCCAAAATGTGGCCCTGCAAAGGGTTTGAGTTGGAGACCACTGTACTAGAATATGCATGTGCATATGTGAACATATATGTGTAAATGTCAAAAGTTTACCTATGTATAACAGGAAAAAGTAAATCATATTTTTTATTCTCTCAAATTTACGAAAACTAGGGAGCACTTAATTAAGTTATATGGAGATATTTTAAAACTAGTAGGAGGAAATATTTTTTCATCCATCAAATAGTTAAGCTCTGGAACTCATTGCCAGATGATGTAGTAACAATGGCTAGCATTTAAAAAAAAAAAAACCAACAACCAGTAGTTAGTATAGCTGGGTTTAAAAAAGGTTTGGAAAAGTTCCTGGAGCAAAAGTCCATAGTCTGCTATTAAGACAGACATGGGGGAAGCCACTCCTTGCCCAGGGATCAGTAGCATGGAATTGTTGCTACTACTTGGATTTCTGCCAAGTACTTGTGGCCTGGATTGGCGACTGTTGGAAACAGGATTCTGGGTTAGATGAGCCATTGGTTTGACCCAGTATGTCTACTCTTATGTTTGTAGCCCTGGAATCCTGCTCGCCCATGCCTCCGCGCGGAAAACTCCGGCCAACTTTTCGGGGTTAGGGGTTCACCCACTTTGCACCAGAGCTCGTAAAAAGTTTAAATCAGACTCGGTTTCAGTCACTTTCAGAGTCACTCACAGTTCCTCCAGAGCTTTGGCATAAGCCAAGTCCAGTAGGCCAGTGGTAAAGCAGATTTTGGTGTTCCAATCACCTTCTCCTTCTCTCCTGTCCCTTGGGATGAGGAAACAGGCAAAAACCAAGAGGTCATTACAATGAATTAAATGGTTTATTAACTTGCTTGAAAACAGTAACCATCAACTATTTACACGTTCACAGGTGTCAGTCATGAGGTTCAAATAGTTTCATCTTTCACAAGTATCTTTTCTCTATCCAAACTCCCCAGCCAATAGAGAGAGTCCCCTTCTTTACTCAGGCTTAGCAGGGGAAATTAGGATCAACCAAATCTGAGAGCGCCATGGAGAGGCATTTTTGATAGTACATCTAAGTCTGACTTTGGACGTTTCTCGTAAGACGTTCAAAAGTAGGGGCAGAGAAACATCAATTTTCAAAACCACTAGATATCCAAAATTTTTTTTTTTTGGGTGGGGGGGAAATGACCTATTTGGACGTCTTGGTCCTTAGGACGTCTATATTTACTGGCTATTTTTGAATACAAAAATGCCCATTTTCAAAATGTTCAAATCAAGCCCATTTGGACATGGAAGGAACTACATAGTAACATAGTAGATGACGGCAGATAAAGACCCGAATGGTCCATCCAGTCTGCCCAACCTGATTCAATTTAAATTTTTTAATTTTTTCTTCTTAGCTATTTCTGGGCAAGAAATTTCTGGGCAAGCTCTACCCGGTACTGTGCTTGGGTTCCAACTGCCGAAATCTCTGTTAAGACTTACTCCAGCCCATCTACATCCTCCCAGCCATTGAAGCCCTCCCCAGCCCATCCTCCACCAAACAGCCATATACAGACATAGACCGTGCAAGTCTGCCCAGTACTGGCCTTAGTTCAATATTTAATATTATTTTCTGATTCTAGACCCTTTGTGTTCATCCCACGCTTCTTTGAACTCAGTCACAGTTTTATTCTCCACCACCTCTCTCGCATCTAAATGGATGGCCATGCAGACATCCCAATAGGGTAGTGAGACACCCTAAAGGGACACAATTGTGAACGTCACATAAAGCCAGAACCCGACAGGACCCGTTTTGCCAAAACGATTGGCTTTATCAAGGGTTCGTACAGGATGCTGCTTAATATTTTAGCTGTGGCGCTTGTACTCTTTGCTGCTTTCTGAATGTCGGCGTCTCTTCACTATCACCGCACATGCGTTGTAAGAACTTAAAACGCATGGATCAGATATACATGTGTTTTCCTATATGGACCCACTTTCATTGTGTTTTGGGGCAATTTAAGGCCATTCTAGATTTCAGTGTGTACCATTCCTGTATTTTGTGAAATCTATGTCTTTGAAAGGGGCTGAAAATACATCGATTTTAAGAGACATACTTGTCCAGTGGAGTAGTGAGGAAGCGCATTCCAGGCATCCACCACCCTCTCCGCATCTTAATGGATGGCCATGCAGACATCCCAATAGGGTAGTGAGACACCCTAAAGGGACACAACTGTGAACGTCACATAAAGCCAGAACCCCCTTGTAGGTTATGATGAACCCCCAAAACTCGCTATACCAATCTGTCTACTACCCCAATAGCCCTTAATGCTATATGTGGAACCTATAAGCAGTAGAATAGGGTTTGGGGGATTCACACTTTCCACCATAAATGTGGTTAGAGTGGCTTATGGTGCTACTCCTCGCTATGGTTCATTATCCCACCCACTTGGCTATCCTATACCAGGTGCAGCTGTTCTATAGACAGGTATGTATTTTTGTATTCTCATCTTTATGGGGTTAGAGGGGGTCAGTGAGCACTGGAGAAGTGTGTGGGGTCTTTATCTTTACCGTGGTTATTGGTCACTTTGGGCACCTTTTTAACACTTATACCCTTTAAAAACTGGTCTAACTTAAAACATATAAGTTCCATCCAGGACGTCTGCCAAAACATTTGATTATCCCTAAGCCTGCTCAGAGTCCACCCAAACGCCACCAATAACACTCATCCAAACACGCCTCTTTGAGCTCTGGACTCACAGCGGCTTAGAAGTCCTGCTGGACGTCCAGAAAGTTGGTTTTGAAAATTGGCACTTGTATATCCTGTCGAGTAGGGTGTCCAAATGCCGATTTAGGTGGGATTTTGGTTGTTTTGGTTATGAGTCTCCTAGTCTCTTTTTAAGTTCTTTAGTGTTTCTTGTCAAATCCGGTGATGTCTGTCCTCCTCCTGAGTATGACGAGAGTCTCCATCAGCGTACAGGTCTTTGGCAGGAGTAAAGGAAGCACCAAAGACCAAGATTTCTCTCTGCACACTCCTTTTATATGACTCCCCTCCCCGTGTTCCTAAGTACTATTCTGTAAATATACTCATATCTCATATCTTACATATTACATATTCGATAAGTAGGTTATACAAGGGCAGGACTCCCACTCCCACTCATAACTTATAGGATACTATAAATTGTATACTTATGTCTGACACATACATCAGCTCTATATGCACGCTATTTACCCAGTTCTGCTAGTAAATGTTTATTCTCCTTTACAGAATATACTCATATTAGGTGCCCTCTAGGTGCCAATATATAGGTGCACAATTGTAGAATTACGCCCTTGATGTTAAGTGCAAGGGAGGGTATTAATTAAATCAAGTCAATATTCAGCTGGTGGTGGTAAGTGTATTTTAAAATCTTGACTGCCATAGGCTGAATTAGGTCCTAATATTCAGTGCTGGTAACTAGGATATTACTGGCATTGAATGTTTAGAACCTGTAGGGGTTCTGGCCATACCCAGAATATAGGTAGCTGGGTATTTATACACTGTTTATAGCCTAAGCGGTTTACATTCAAGTAGTGAGCTGAATATAAAGTTAGCTCCTTCTGACAACCCCTCCCCCCCCCCCCACACACACACATACCACCACCACCACATCCTCCTCTCGGAGAAGTGCCCCTCTCTTCCCCTCCCTCCCAACCCTTTAGTCGCCCCTGAGCCTATTATAGAAATTCTGCATAGGTGATCTATATATGAAGTTTGGGAAGGCTAAGCCTGTTCGGTCTCAACTACTACTTCTCCTCCCTATCAGCACATGCACACTTGCTGGGCTGCTGGGCTTCCAAGTCTGCAGTGTCAACAACAAATAGAAACGGCAGGCATCGCCTACCTGATCCATCATTCATCTGATAACGCACTTGTTTGCGCATCCGCCAGGCTGCTGCCTCTTCAACTCGGTGGATAGAGAAAATTTCTGGGTGCAGAGAGAAAATTTCTGGGTCGTCAAGATGAAAGGCTGCCTTGAAAGAGCTGATACTGGAGAACTGCAGCAGCAGTGTGTAGGGTAGGGAGAAGGGGAAAGTGAAAGTGAAAAAGACAGCAGACTATGAGAAGGAGGAGGGAAAGGAGAGAGAAGTGGACTGCTTTGGTTGTGGGGTGGGAGAAATGCTGGACAGCATATGCACTGCTGCTGGGGGAGCCTGAGCCAAGAATGGGAAAAAGGACCTTAGCAGAGACGTTGAACTCAAGGGAGGTAGTCAGGCTTGGGGAGGGGGAGATGCTGGATGGAAGGGCAGTCGGGAAGAACAAGAAATACATTTGATGAGAGGGAGGAAGAGAAGGAGCAATTTTGGATAGTGGTGGGGTGGACAGGAGAGATGCTGGATCCTATTGTAAAAGGTTGCATATACAAAATATTTTTCCATATAATTGTATCCTTTCAAGCTGGATCATGGGACAAACCCTTTTCTGTCCTGATAGCAAACTCCAACTCCTATCTATTATGATAGAGACGTTTAAATACCTAAGTAATTTAAATGCGCATGAGTCAAGTCTCTTTCATTTGAAAGGAAACTCTACAATGAGAGGGCATAGGATGAATTTAAGAGGTGACAGGCTCCGGAGTAATCTAAGGAAATACTTTTTTTCAGAAAAGGTGGCAGATGCATGGAACAGTCTCCCAGAAGAGGTGGTGGAGACAGCCTGTGTCTGAATTCAAGAGGGCCTGGGATAGGTACGTGGCATCTCTGAGAGAGAGAAAGAGATAATGGTTACTGCAGTTGGGCAGCTCTATGACCTCACAATACAGGTGCAAAGAGCCTTAGCCTATAGGAAGAGGAGATGCAAATGTTAAGAACCTTAGCCAATAGGGAGAGGAGGAGATAATGGTTACTGCAGATGGGCAGACTAGATGAGCCATTTGGCCTTTATCTGCCGTCATGTTTCTATGTTTCTATCTTTCCTTTAGAAAAATGCTAAAGACCTACTTATTTGATAAATTCTTCTGAATGTGATTATAATACACTCTGCCTGTTCAGTCTCTTGATTATGGTTAACCATGTTGAACTGAGAGGTTACTGCAGTATATTAGTGAATTTGTTATGTTATGTTAAATGTGATAATGAGGAGTAGATGAAAAATAGAAAGGAATAGGAGGATGGGTAACGTTTGAGATGGGAAATGGAAGAGCTGGAGCGTGTGAAAGAGATGGAAAGTTGGTAGGCAGCTGAAAAATAAGGAAAATAGTGAAATGTGAGTGGATGGAGATGCAGAAAATAAAACAGAACAAGCTAAAAAGGAAAGCTCAGAATATCAGACAGGTGTAAAGAGGGAACAAAACAAGGCAGGAGAAGAAAAAAAAGATATGGACCGCAACCACTACTACTACCGTTAATTATTTCTGTAGCGCTACCAGACGCATGCTGCAGTGTACAGCGTCACAAAGACAGTCCACTGGATAGGGAATTATCAGAAAACACAAGCAAGTAGAAGAGACAAAATGGGACCAACATGATGAAAAAATAAAATGTCTAGATAACAAAGAAAGAAAAAAAGTTTTTTATTTTAAAATTTTTACCCGGAATATGTTAGCTCTGG
This sequence comes from Geotrypetes seraphini, assembly GCF_902459505.1. Classification (NCBI taxonomy): domain Eukaryota; kingdom Metazoa; phylum Chordata; class Amphibia; order Gymnophiona; family Dermophiidae; genus Geotrypetes; species Geotrypetes seraphini. The sequence continues at coordinate 35,161,887 of NC_047086.1, read as the reverse complement.
GATGCATGCATCACAGATTGCTGTATTATGTTCAGTAGCTTACCAGACAGCTGATGGGGGTGTGGTGAGGGGTAAGGGTGGGCAGTGGCCCTGAGCCCAAAGAGGTTGGGCACTAAATTTTCTTCCTGCCTTTCCCCACTTCTCCCTGCCCAAATGCAAAATTCAAATACCTATGGTGGTGGGGATCCCAAAGCCTCTTCCTCCAGTCAGAATTCTCCAAACTTTGCAGCTGGTGGCAGCTCAGGGATAGGCTGGAGGAGATGGTCTAAAACTGGCAGTACATCGGGATCTCTACCAGCCACAGTGAGGGAGGTGGCTAACTTTTGGTGGACCTGGGCCTGTAACTTCTATGTGTTCGGTACAAAAAAGAAGTGCATATCTGTTTTTATTTCTTCAGTGTTGTAATACTTGCTGCTGAGCTTAATTTCTTTGGGTTAACATTTGTTTTTCTGATCCCTTGTTCTGAAGAAGTCATTTAAAGTTGTTTTATGCATAGTAGAAATGGCAGAAGGGGATATCTAGGGAGGGTGCAATGCCCTCCTCCTTAATTTCTGCCCTGGGTCCCAGCATAGGGTTGTCAGATTTTTCAATCAGAAAATCTGGACCCCTCGATCCGCCCCCAGGCCAGCCAAGTTCTGCCCATCTGCACCCTGTAATGCCCTAATTCCGCCCAGCCCTGCCCTAGCCACGCCCAACTGCCTGCTCTTGTCGGCAAGGAGAAAGTCCGCGCATGCGCGGCTGCCACGCGATGATGTCACGAGTACACAGAAGACACCCAAACACACATGCGCATGCCCGAAAGCATCTGAAAACTTGGCTATTCTCAAAAATGTAAATCTCGCTACCTTCTTTATAATCACTAACTCTTATTATGTTTTTCCTCCAGTATATTAAAGTTCCTGTAAACCATGCTGAGCTCCATGGGCCGCCGCGGGAGCGGACCGCTGGGCGAGATGGACTTCTGGTCTGCCTCAGCGGAGGCAACTTCTTATGTTCTTATGCGGTATATAAACTTAAGGTTTAGTTTGGTTTAGATTTGAGGAGGCTTTTCAAATCCCGGACAAAGAGCCGGTTTTTGAAAAGCTGTCCGGACCCCCGGACGTGTCCTCAAAAGGAGAACATGTCCGGGGGAAATCCGGATGTCTGGTAACCTTACCCCTGCAGGTCTAAAACCAGCCCTGGCTAACATCACTGACCTCCATTATTCCACAACCACCAGATCTCCACCCTCTCCCTTTCCTTACTTTTCCAGTCCTCGGGAGTGGAATCAGCTTCCGGGATATTTACGACAGCAAACAAGTTTGAGTAGTTTTAAGAAAACGTTGAAGAAATGCCTCTTCTGTAAGATGAAATATGGGACTTGATTTTTAGGTTTTTGATGCGAGGCGCTGGTAACCTCTGTAATTTTAGGAGGCTTTACATTATCACTGTTATGTTTTATTCAAGTTCGATTTGTTGTACTGTATGTACTCTATTGTGACCCGCCTTGGGAAAGGCAGGGTATAAATAAATAAATACAAATACTAAATACAAATTAGGGTTTAAGCCAGGGGTGCTCAAAAGGTCAATCGTGATCGACCAGTAGATCCTGGGCTCCATAATCGACTCGCGTTGCCTTCACGTTCTCCCTGCTTCCCAACGCCGTAAACAGGACAGCAAAAGTGCTGGGCCTCCCCCCCCCCCAAATCAGTTCTCACGTCAGAGAGGAAGTTCCAGGCCAGCCTGGCTGGCCGGAACTTCCTCTCCGATGTAAGAATTGACGTCGGGGAAGGGGGGAGGCTGGTGGGCCCGGCACTCATGTTGTCCTGTTTACTACGACAGGAAGCAGGGAGAGCTCAGAACTTGGCGGCGGTGGCTTGGGGGCCTATTCCCCGATGGCAGCGGCAGTTGCTTGGGTGGGGCAGGGAGAAAGAAAGACAAAGAAAGAAAGGGGGCAGGCAGGGAGACAGAAAGAAAAGGGGGGCAGAGAAACAGAAAGAAAGAAGGGAAACAGAAAGAAAGAAAGGGGGGACAGAAAGAAAGAGGGCATGGGGTGAGAAAGACAGAAAGAAAGAAAGGGGGCAGGGATACAGAAAGAAAAGGGGGGTGGAAGACAGAAAGAAAGAAAAGGCATGAAGAGAGAAAGACAGACAGAAAGAAAGGGGCAAGGAGGCAGAAAGAAAGAAAGAAGGGGGGCAGGGAGAAATAAAGAAAGAAAGGGGAGGGGGTAGGAAGAGAGGAAGAAAAAGTTGGGGGAGGGAACGAGGTCTGGAGGAGAGGAAGTATACAGGAGGCTGAAAGAAGGAAAGAAATACTGAATGCATAGTCAGAAGAAGAAAGTGCAACCAGAGACTCATGAAATCACCAGACAACAAAGGTAGGAAAAATGATTTTATTTTCAATTTAGTGATCAAAATGTGTCTGTTTTGAGAATTTATATCTGCTGTCTACATTTTGCACTACTGCCCCATTTTACTAAACCGTGGTCATCGACTTGGCAGCTATGCTTTAATGCTAAAAAGTGTAAAGTAATGCACCTGGGTAAGAGAAATCCATGCAGAACTTACACACTAAATGGTGAGACCTTGGCTAGGACCACGGCGGAACGTGATTTAGGGGTGATCATTAGAAACATAGAAACATAGAAAGATGACGGCAGAAAAGGGCTACAGCCCACCAAGTCTGCCCACTCTACTGACCCACCCCATTAAGTCTGAGTGCTAATGACCCAGCTCCTTAACTTGACCCTCGCAGGGATCCCACATGGATGTCCCATTTATTCTTAAAGTCGAGCATGCTGGTGGCCCTGATCACCTGCACCGGAAGTTTGTTCCAGTGATCCACCACCCTTTCTGTGAAGAAATACTTCCTGGTGTCACCACTAAATTTCCCTCCTCTGAGTTTGAGCAGGTGCCCCCTTGTGACCGAGGGTCCCTTGGGAAAGAATATGTCATTTTCCACCTCGACACGACCTGTGACGTACTTAAATGTCTCTATCATGTCACCCCTTTCCCTGCGCTCTTTTAGAGTATAGAGCTGCAATTTGCCCAGTCTTTCTTCGTATGAGAGACCCTTGAGTCCGGAGACCATCCTAGTGGCCATCTGCTGGACCGACTCAGCTCGAAGCACATCTTTACGGTAATGTGGCCTCCAGAATTGCACACAGTATTCCAGATGAGGTCTCACCATGGTTCTGTAAAGTGGCATTATGACTTCAGGTTTGCGGCTAACGAAGCTTCTATTGATACATCCCATCATTTGCCTTGCCTTGGATGAGGCCTTCTCTACTTGTTTGGCAGCCTTCATGTCTGCACTGATGATTACTCCCAAGTCCCGTTATTCTGAAGTCCTAGCTAGTGTTTCTCCATTCAAGGTGTATGTTCTGCATGGATTTCTGCTGCCGAGATGCATGACCTTACATTTCTTAGCATTGAAGCCCAGCTGCCATGTCGAGGACCAGTTTTCCAACGTGATCAGATCCTGCGTCATACTATCCTGAAGATTAGTGATGACATGAAGGCTGCCAATCAAATGGAGAAGGCTTCCTCCAAGGCAAGGCAAATGATGGGTTGTATCCGTAGGGGTTTTGTCAGCAGGAGACCTGAAGTGATAATGTCACTGTATAGATCCATAGTGAGACCTCATTTGGAGTATTGTGTTCAATTCTGGAGACCACACTACCGGAAAGATGTGCGGCGAATTGAGTCGGTTCAGTGAATGGCCACCAGGATGGTCTCGGAGCTCAGGGATCTCACGTATGAAGAAAGGCTACATAAATTGCAGCTGTACTCACTAGACGAACGAAGAGAGAGGAGGGACATGATTGAGATGTTCAAATATGTTACGGGCCGTATCGAGGTGGAAGATGATATCTTCTGTCCTATAGGTCCTTTGACCACCAGAAGGCATCCGCTGAAAATCAGGGGAGGGAAATTTCGTGGTGATTCCAGGAAATACTTCTTCACAGAAAGGGTGGTCGATCATTGGAACAGTCTACCTCTACAGGTGATTGAGGCCAGCAGCGTGTCAGATTTTAAGAGAAAATGGGATATTCACGTGGGATCTCTAAGGGAGTAAAGACAGGGGGGTGGGTCATTAGAGTGGGCAGACTTAATGGGCTATAGCCCTTTTCTGCCGTCATATTCTATGTTTCTATGTATTAACAGGTTTTAGCGCAGGCAGCCTATGAGCGTCGAGAGCAGCGTGGGGCATTCAGCACAGCTCCCTGCGCTAAAAACCGCTAGACAGTAGATATAAATTCTCAAAACAGACACATTTTGATCACTAAATTGAAAATAAAGGGAGGGGGTATATTTGTCTATTTTTGTATGGTTGTTACTGAGGTGACATTGCATAAAGTCATCTGCCTTGACCTCTTTGAAAAATCCCCAGAATATAAATGATAATTAGTATTTTCTCTGCGTACAGAGTGCTGTGTGTTTTTAAAATTTTATTGTTGGTAGATCATTTTAACGTGGTCATTTTAAAAGTAGCTCGCAAACCCAAAAAGTGTGGGCCCCTGGTTTAAGCTTTAGGCCACATTTCTTTGGCAAATGCAAGTAAGTTTCACTGAAGATCAACTATAGCAAAAAATTGCTCTGTCCTCATGCCTTAATGGAAACAAATGAACTAAATCATCTGACATCCAAAAACAAATCAAATGGTTGACTTGAAAAAGAACCAGATTGAAATGTTTTTCCTCTGCAAATTCCTAGTGAGGTCCAGATAGCTGATTTTTTTCCCCTCATGATTCATTTATTGGGTTAGATAAACTTATGTCTCGCTATTACCCAACTTTTGACAAGCCAAGGTCCAATCTGGCCATCATGCTCTCGTAATAAAATTAAAGAAACATATATTTGAAAAGCTGCTATTCAAAGTAGTACAGTATATTCAAATGTGTTAAACCTGAAAAAATGTTTCTTTATATAATCAAATCATCTGCTTTAAAAATGTGCTTTGAATAAGGCAACATCTGGAGCTAATAGGTTCTATTTGTAAATGGGTGACATAACTTGTAGAAACACTCAATTGCATCTGGCCCCTGAATTGTTCAATTATCCTAGCCCTCATTTACCCAAATAAATACTCATAAAGGTGAACACCTATGTCAGGAATACAAATTTGCCTTATTCATACTTTCTCTCAACATATTAGGCTTCAGACATCAATTAATCTCTCAAAATCTGGAAATAGTTTGCTAGTTAATTAAATCGAGGTTCAGCTTTTCTTTACTAAAGGAGTTTTGATTATCTTTGTGTCAGTATGGCTGGTAGAAGGGAAATTGTTTAGCAAAAGAAGAGGGAAATAAATGGGGAGAAAAGAGAGTTGGCTGTTTTGCTTTCCAGTAGGGTGACTAGAAGGGAGACATTTTGGCCAGTCCTGGATTTCTGCCAAGCTCATCCTGGTGCATTATGGGACCGGCGGCATTGATTTCAATGGATAGAATCATGGAGTACAAAATTTAGGGTTACCATATGGCTCCAGAAAAAGGAGGACAAATTGAGACATCTGGGTTTTACTTCCATTTGTTTTAATAGAAGTAAAGCCCAGATGTCTCTATCTGTCCTCCTTTTTTCTGGAGCCATATGGTAACCCTACATAAATACTACACTGCATTGGGATTTAATTTTAAAACCTGGACTGGCCAAGAAGTCTCCCTTCTGGAGAATGGGTAACCCGGTCAGCCTACTTTCTAATGCAGAGATCTCAAACATATGGCTCATGCAGTTCTTGGCATAAGTCACCTAGGGCAGTGGATCCCAACCCTGTCCTGGAGGACCACCAGCCAGTCAGGTTTTCAGGATAGCCCTAATGAATATGCATGGAGCAGATTTGCATGCCTGTCACCTCCATTATATGCAAATCTCTCTCATGCATATTCATTAGGGTTATCCCCAAAACCCGACTGGCTAGTGGCCCTTCAGGACAGGGTTGGGAACCACTGACCTAGGGGCCTTTTTAATACGCTGTGTTAAAAAAAAAAAAAAAAAAAAATGGCCTTAGCACATGCTTATGTGGGTCATTCTTGTGGGTTAAGGTGGAGAGTGTGGCATAATGGCTAATGCTAAAGCCTCAGCACCCTTAGGTTGTTGCTTCAAACGCTGGCACTGCTCCTTGTGACCCCGGGCGAGCCACTTAATCCTCCACTGCCCCAGGTACGTTAGATAGATTGAAAGCCCACCAGGACAGACAGGGAAAATGCTTGAAGTATGTAAACCACTTTGAGTGTGGTGGTACAACTACAAAAAGGCGCTAAACAAGTCCCAATCCCTTTCCCCGTTTTACCATGTGGGTAGAATGCCACATGCAAATTTTCCCACTGGCACATGCGCACTTAGTTACACCTATTTTGTAGGCAGTAAGAACTTACACACTAACCACGCCCTAACTGATTAGTGCAAAACATGCCTATTCTCCATCCCAACATGCCCCAACATGTGGGAAGCATGCACACGTGCAAAATTACTGCTGGATGCGATGAGCGCATTTTTACTACGGTAAAGCACGCATACACATGCTAAATATCAATTGCACATCTTTTATTTCAATTCGTTCAGCGACCCGCAAAACATGTACTGTCAACATGACAGGGACTGGTAAGATCTTCAAGGGCTAGAATCCAAGTCGGCCATTTTTTTTTTTTATACTTCTGTTGCATTTGGACAAGTTTGGTTCCCGGGCCTATAAGGCAGTGATTAAATTCATCCAATTGAGTTTGAATTTTCAAGTTTATTTTAAAAAATTTTATACTGCTTAATCAAACTTCTAGACGATGTGCAATGACAAATACCATAAAAGCATAATTAAAAATTAGAAATGCTAAACAATACCAGGATATATTAGTAGAACAAATGACATGACATACAGACTTACTTCAAACAAATAGGGGGGGAAAAAAAGGGCAAGAACTACAATCTTTGGAGAAAAGAGCACAAAGGGGAAAAAACAATAGGCGGGGGTAAAAACAACGAAGCATTGTTTTAGTCCTTAAAAGGACAGTTATTGTCTAAAGACATCCTGGAACAAGAAAGTTTTTAACTGGGATTTAAATTGATTTAACGTGGACTCGATGTGTAAGTGATTGGGCAGCGAGTTTCAGAAGGAAGGTGTGGTGACAGCAAAATTATTAGATCTCAACATATTGATTGACTTTAAAGATGGTACAACAAGGAGATTCTGTGACATAGAACAAAGTGATTTAGAAGGACTATAAAGGATTAGAAGTCTGTCAACGAACTCTGGTTGATTACTTGAGTGGATTTTAAAGGTTAAAAGTACGATTTTGTAGCTGATTCTATGTTCAACGGGTAGCCAGTGTGCATTGAACAAAAGAGGTGAAACTTGATCATATTTTTTTGCGTTACAGATAATTTTGATGGCTGTATCTTGCACAATCTGAAGGCATCTTATTTCTTTATTTGTTTTTTTGGAAGTTCACAATTTGGTCTCTTGCTGGACATAGTCAGAACTTGGAAGTTCATTTTCATATGTTTTAGAATAGGCTGTACAGTATATCATCAAATCCTGTTCAAAAATCAAAAATTAAAAGCAATTGTTAAATTGCTCGATAAGCGGAACAGAGCTAGCGAAATGCAACTTATGTACTCGTACGTTGCCTGGTGGATTGTTCGTCCACACACGGTGCAGCATCTGGCCTTTAGTCATGAGGTAGCCACGAGGTCAATAACATGGATACTCCGTTACAAGATTGCACCATTGAAGAACAACATGTAGTGGTGCCCTCCTCCAAGAAAATCATGTTTACCTTCTTTTGGGACATGAAGGGGCCTATTCCGGTGCATTTCCAAGCACAGGGGCAAACAATGAACATTACTGTGCATCGCAGAAGAATGCTACGCAATACAATCTAGCTGCACCATAACAACGCATGTCCTCATACAGCAGCAGCAACAGAAGAGACGGTGCATCAGCTTGGGTTTGAACGTCTTCCACATCCTCCTTATAGCCCGGAGGTGAGGCATTCTGCACCATAGGAGTTACAGAGAAAGTGAAGGGTGGTTGAAGGAATTGATTGTTTGGACAATGGGCTGAGAGGGCATATTTATAATCTGTATAAGGGGATACTTGAGGGGATGTGGTTGGGGGATGTGTAATGGACTCTGGAGAATGGTTGCTTCCTTGTTATATGGTGGGAGGTTGTTTTGATCCAACTTTGAAGGGGTAGGAGAGGGGGAAAGAGATGAGAAGGAAGGGGAAAGAGAAGAGAAGGAAGGGGAAAACATTTCATAAGCATAGATTTCATTAGCTGGAGATGTGTAGATATGAAGTTAGGTTAGTTTCCTACAATGTTCAAGCACTTAACTGTCCTCATATGAGGAAGGCATTTTTTTTTTTCAAGAGATGGTATGTCTCCAAACAACTATTTGCTTTGTTCAGGAGATGAAACTATTGAGGGCCCATGAAGTTTGTGAAGGATAAATAATTCTTAGTGACCTTTTGCAATAGAGTAGACACTCTAAGACCTTGCGAAGCTTGAAGAATGGTCTGAAATTTGGCAGCTAAAATTTAATGCTAAGAAATGCAAGGTCATGCATTTGGGCTGCAAAAACCTGAAGGAACGATAGAGTTTAGGGGGTGAATAACTTATAGAAACATAGAAACATAGAAATAGACGGCAGATAAGGGCCCACGGCCCATCTAGTCTGCCCACCTTAATGTCCCTCTTCTACCTTTGCCCTGTGAATAGATCCCATGTGCCGATCCCATTTGGCCTTAAAATCAGGCACGCTGCTGGCCTCAATCACCTGTAGTGGAAGACTATTCCAGCGATCAACCACTCTTTCAGTGAAAAAGAATTTCCTGGTGTCACCTCGTAGTTTCCCGCCCCTGATTTTCAACGGATGCCCTCTTGTTGTCGTGGGACCCTTGAAAAAGAAGATATCTTCCTCCGCCTCGATGCAGCCCGTAAGATACTTGAACGTCTCGATCATGTCCCCCCTCTCTCTGCGCTCCTCGAGCGAGTATAGCTGTAATTTGTCAAGCCGTTTTTCGTATGGTAGATCCTTGAGTCCCGAGACCATCCGGGTGGCCATTCTTTGCACCGACTCCAGTCTCAGCACATCCTTGCGATAATGCGGCCTCCAGAATTGCACACAGTATTCCAGGTGGGGCCTCACCATGGATCTATACAATGGCATAATGACTTCCGCCTTACGACTGACGAAACCCCTTCGTATGCAGCCCATGATTTGTCTTGCCTTGGACGAAGCCTGCTCCACTTGATTGGCAGACTTCATGTCCTCACTGACGATTACCCCCAAGTCTCGTTCTGCTACCGTTTTTGCTAGGATCTCGCCATTAAGGGTATAAGACTTGCATGGATTCTGGCTGCCCAGGTGCATAACTTTGCATTTTTTGGCATTGAAGTTGAGTTGCCATGTCCTAGACCATCGCTCCAGTAGGAGTAGGTCGTGCATCATATTGTCGGGCACTGAATCTTCGTCTGTTGTGCATTTGCCCACTACATTACTCAGTTTGGCGTCATCGGCGAATAATGTTATTTTACCTCGAAGCCCTTCTGCCAAGTCTCTTATAAAGATGTTGAATAGGATTGGGCCCAAGACTGAGCCCTGTGGTACTCCACTAATCACCTCCGTCATTTCGGAGGGGGTGCCGTTCACCACCACCCTTTGGAGCCTACCTCCAAGCCAGCTCCCAACCCATTTCGTCAATGTGTTACCTAATCCTATAGAACTCATCTTGCTCAGTAACCTGCGGTGTGGTACGCTATCGAATGCTTTGCTAAAGTCCAGGTACACGATGTCCAGGGACTCCCCTATATCCAGCTTCCCCGTTACCCAGTCAAAGAAGCTGATCAGGTTGGATTGGCAGGATCTCCCCTTAGTAAATCCATGTTGTCGGGGATCCCGTAGATTCTCCTCATCCAGGATCTTATCTAATTGGTGTTTGATTAGAGTTTCCATTAGTTTGCACGACAGAAGAGTGGGACTTGGGTGTGATTGTATGTGATGATCTTAAGGTGGCCAAACAGATTGAAATGGTAACGGTGAAAGCTAGAAGGATGCTAGGATACATAGGAAGAGGTATGGCCAGTAGGAACAAGGAGGTATTGATGCCCCTAGGTAAGAATCTGGTGAAACCTCATTTAGAATACTGTGTAAAATTCTGGAGACTGCATCTTCAAAAAGATATAAAAAGGATGGAGTTGGTCCAGAGGAAGGCTACTATAATGGTGCGTGGTCTTCATCATAAGACATATGGGGACAGACTTAAAGATCTCAGGATGTATATTTTAGAGGAAAGGTGGGAGAGGGGAGATATGATAGAGACATTTAAATAGCTACGCAGCATAAATGCGCATGAGTTGAGTCTCTAATTTGAAAGGAAGCTCTGGAATGAAAGGGCAGAGGATGAAGTTAAGAGGTGATAGGCTCAGGAGTAATCTAAGGAAATATGTGGAATAGTCTCCCGATAGAGGTTGTAGAGATAAAGACTATGTTTGAATTCAAAAAATCATGGGACATAATGTGAGATCTTTTAGGGAGAGGAGGAGATAGTGGATGTTGTGGATGGGCAGACTGGATGGGCCATTTGGCCTTTATCTGCCATCATGTTTCTATGTTTTGGGCCTCTAGGTTGGGTTCCTATTAAAAAAAAAAAAAAAAAAGGATGGGTTGGTATTTTATTTGCCAAGGGATTGATATCTGCTGTTGGTAGTATTGTTTGATGGGAATCTTTACACCTTAGTGAATATCTACAGTATGCTTCTAATGAAGGCCAAGGGCATTTCTTGCAGGATTTGGTCCATCAAATACTTCATTATAAGAAGGGCTCCCTGATTCTTGGGTGAAACTTTAAATTAACAATTGCACCATATTTGGATAATTCAGGGAGGGTTAGGGAATAAGGCCGGCGGGATAGGAAAAACTTTTGGGAAGCTATTCAGACCCTGCATGCAGAGGATGGGTGGAGATGGACAAATCTCAAAGGCATGGACTATACACATTTCTCTACGATACATGATTTCTATTCTAGGCTTGATTGCATTTTTGTAGATTGGGAAATGCTAAAGAGGGCCATCCAGGCACAATAGAGCAAGCTCTCTCTGGATTCAGTTCTCTGGCCAGTCAAACCGCCAGGGCCAGAAATGCTGGAGACCGAATGACAGCTCACTGGATGATTTAGTGTTGGGGTGTAACGTGGAAGGCTGGCTGCATGAATATCTGGAGCTGAATGTGTGTGGGGGGGGAGAGCTTCACCAGAGAGGGGTTTAAGGCCACATTGAGGGGTCATTTTATCTCTTTAGTGGTGCAATACAAGTAGCAGAGGTAGGGAAGAAGAGTGCTGGCTCCTGCGGTTGATTGATAGATTGGAAAGTGTTTAAAACCACAGTAGTGATTCTCTCACGGCAAATGTGTCAAAGCCCATTCAGTTCCTATTGGCTTCAATGCATTTGCCACTGGAGAGTTGCTACCACAGCTTTGTAAAAGGGGCCCTAAGTTTTTAGATTCTTTTTGAAAAGAGAGATAAGAAGTGGAGGCAAATAAGATATAAAAAGGATGGAGTTGGTCCAGAGGAAGGCTACTCAAATGGTGCGTGGTCTTCATCATAAGGCGTATGAGGACAAACTTTAAAGATCTCAATATGTATACTTTAGAAGAAAGGCGGGAGAGGGGAGATATGATAGAGACGTTTAAATACCTACGTGATGTAAATGTGCATGAGTGAAGTCTCTTTCATTTGAAAGGAAGATCTGGAATGAGAGGGCATAGGATGAAGTTAAATCTTGGGGTAAAGATTGCCACAGTTGGATTGCCTGGTAACAAACTAAGCTTTCTGAAAATTTGTTGTATCAAGTTCCAGAGAAATTTAAAAAAAAAAAAAAATCAACTCTCACTACCTTTCTTCTAAACAAACAAGAAACCTTTTTGGCTTCATTTGGTCCGCATAAATTACAACAGTAATCTTCCGAGACAGCTGAAAACACAGGAACTAATAAAATATCAACAAAAATCCTCATCGATCTCCTTGTTGCAGAGCAAGATCATGTATTTTATTGAACTCTCCAATCCCCAGAGCTCAAAAGCTAAGTTTGATCAGTGTAATCTTAAGTGATTTCTTCAAGGTCATACAACAGGTGATGTACAGAGAAAATGAACCAGGCTTACAGTTCTGTGTTCCTATTAGAACAAATTCACACTACCAGTTGTTTTGGAAAATTAATTTCTTTTTTTTGCTTCTCATTTATGACTGAAGTAAAGCTGCTTTTTTTTTTTTTGAGATCAGGATGTGCTAAATTATTTCCAATACATTCTCACGATTAGTGTGGAAAATGCCTTTAGCAGACAAGGAGTGGAAACATAGGGAATTAGAACTGGTTGGTTATTGTATGCATGAATCAGATATTTCTGTTGCTGCTGTGATTAATCCCTACCACCAAGGCTCTCTTTAACTAAGGTACACAAACTGATTAGCACGCGCTAATTGAATTAACGCGCTAATCAAATTAATGCGCTAATCGAATTAATGCGTGCTAAATGCTAATGTGTGCATGTTAGTCTATGGACGCATTAGCGTTTAGTGTGCGCTAATTTGAATTAGTGCATGTTAAACGCTAATGCGTGCATGTTAGTCTATGGACGCATTAGCGTTTAGTGCGCGCTAATTTGAATTAGTGCATGCTAAACGCTAATGTGTGCATGTTAGTTTATGGACGCATTAGCGTTTAGTGCACGCTAATTCGAATTAGTGCATGCTAAACGCTAATGCGTGCATGTTAGTCTATGGACGCATTAGCGTTTAGTGCATGCTAATTCAAATTAGTGCATGCTAAACGCTAATGTGTGCATGTTAGTTTATGGACGCATTAGCGTTTAGTGCGCGCTAATTCGAATTAGTGCATGCTAAACGCTAATGCGTGCATGTTAGTCTATGGACGCATTAGCGTTTAGTGCGAGCTTAATACGTGCATGTTAGTCTATGGACACATTAGTGTTTAGTGCGCGCTAATTCGAATGAGTGCATGCTAAACGCTAATGTGTGCATGTTAGTCTATGGACGCATTAGCGTTTAGTGCGCGCTAATTTGAATTAGTGCATGCTAAACGCTAATGCGTGCATGTTAGTCTATGGACGCATTAGCGTTTAGTGCATGCTAATTCGAATTAGTGCATGCTAAACGCTAATGTGTGCATGTTAGTTTATGGACGCATTAGTGTTTAGTGCGCGCTAATTCGAATGAGTGCATGCTAAATGCTAATGTGTGCATGTTAGTCTATGGATGCATTAGCGTTTAGTGCGCGCTAATTCGAATTAGTGCATGCTAAACGCTAATGCGTGCATGTTAGTCTATGGACGCATCAGCATTTTGTGCGCGCTAATTCGATTAGTGCATCTTAGTAAAAGAGGGGGGAAAAATTTACCTCTACCTGTATTCTGCACTGCTAACCCCATCACACATATTAAGAACCCCGGTGTCTCAATTTCACCTTAAATTTATTGCTAATACCTAAGGCGCTGTTTTAAAAGAATGCCTCCAGGAAGGGCCTCAGTAACAGGCACAGGTGCTCAGAAATTGATGTCTTGCATTTTATTCCACTAAAGAAGTTGTTGCCTTAAGATGACATGTCTTCTGTCATTATCCGAATGGCATTGTCTGCTCCATTTATGTCCTTGTTTTTTCAGCAACAACAATAAAAAATGAGAGATAAAAATCTAGCTTTTTTCCCCCTCATATAAATGATAAATGCTTGTAAGCCTTGACTAGGAAAATGGATTTAAAAAAAAAAAAATTGCTGTTTTTTCCTGTTTATTGCAGGAACATATCAGTGCTGTGCATTTCCCATTCACTGGAAAAGAAAGTGGCAGTGAAAACTACAGTTTGAATGATCAGCAAGTCATGATAAAACGCTTGAGGTGAAAGGATTTAACTAGTTCAGAAATTGACCTGGAATGGAAGTAAGATGGCGAGTCCTCTGCATCAGCCCAATACCTTGATTTTGATAATCCGCGAGCAATGGGAAACGACACAGTGACAGAGGCAGGCCAGGACCTTCCTGGAGAAACAGGAAGCATGGGGGAGCCAGGCCAGCTGAAGAACATTCTCAACCCCCACTCCCAGACTTCACAGATCATAGCTATGACCAGGATGAGGCCCTGTCTTTCCGCAGAGGCCTCTATTAATAGTGATGCCAGCTTATCTACCTTGTGGAAAGGCTCCTGGGCCTGAACTACAGCTTCTGTACCAGGGAGAGAAGGCCCAGAACAGCTGGGGTGAGGGGGGATGCATCAGTTGCAGAAGGAGAGGCAGGAGTCACTTGAAAACATCTGGCACCAGCTGCTGGGACTAGGCAGAGATGTTCAAGACCTGACATCAGCTGTAGAGCCCCAGACTGATCCACCGCCCACACCCTCCACTACTGGAGACGCTGCCAAAACCCAACCCCCAGCCAAATGGGGCCCAGTTGGGCTGCTGTCCATACTGGACCAGTGCCACGCCAGACATTCTCAGGGGTCATTAGCCTAAGTTCAGCAGGGCAGCCACTCAGCAGCAGCATGTGGTCACTGCAGGGACCAGTGGCAGTGGCACAGTGGAGAAAGGGGACTTGAACACTGGCTCTGAAGCAGGAGAGGCTGGCTCCTAAGCTTCTATTGTGACTCGGGGGGAGGGGGGGCGGGGATAGGGAGATTGCAGAGGGGACATAGGAGAGGGAAGTGAAGAGGAGGGGAAAGTAGGATATCTACATGTAGTCACACTTTTAAAAAAAAATGTAGAGCAGGGCTGCCCAATTCCGGTCCATGAGATCTACTGGCAGGCCAGGTTTTCAGGATATCCACAATGCATATGCATGAGAGAGAGATTTGCATACCAAGAAGGCAGTGCAGGCAAATCTCTCTCATGCATATTCATTGTGGATATCATGAAAACCTGGCCTGCCAGTAGATCTCGCGGACCGGAATTGGGCAGCCCTGATGTAAAGGATTAGTAAGGCATTACTCTATTTGATTAAATCCATGTTTTCTACTACTACTATAGCTACTATTAGTTATGGCCAACATTCACAAAGGTGTGCTAACCACTAACACATCCGTAGGATAACATGTACGCGTTAGCATTTAGCGCATGTTTGACGCGTGTTAATATTTAGCGTGCGATAAAAAGCAAAACGCACCTTTATAAAATAGGGGGTATGTCTATAGCACTACCAGATGTAGGCAGCACTGTACAAAGTCACAAAGAAGACAGGCCCTCGAAAGGCTCCAGAGAAGAGCGACTAAAATGGTGAAGGGGCCGGAGGAGTTGCCGTACAGTGATAGATTGGATAAACTGGGCCTCTTCTCCCTTGAAAAGAGGAGACTGAGAGGGTACATGATCGAAACATTCAAAAGACTTAGCAGATAAGGACAGGTGGTTCACCCTCTCCAAGGTAGGGAGAACGAGAGGGCACTCTCTAAAGTTAAAAGGGGATAGATTCCGTACAAACATAAGGAAGTTCTTCTTCACCCAGGGATTGGTAGAAAACTGGAATGCTCTTCCGGAGTCTGTCGTAGGGGAAAACACCCTCCAGGGATTCAAGACAAAGTTGGACAAGTTCCTGCTAAACTGGAACGTACGCAGGTGAGGCTGGACTCATTTAGAGCACTGGTCTTTGACCTGGGGCCCGCTGTGTGACCGGACTGCTGGGCACGATGGACCACTGGTCTGACCCAGCAGTGGCAATTCTTATGTTCTTATGGAGCTTCTCTGTCTCATTAAACCATGACTATCTATATGCTAATATTATATTTATTTATTTATCGCTTATAGCCTAAGTGGCTTATATTCAGGTACTCAAGCATATTTCTCTATCTGTCCTGGTGGACTCACACTCTACCTAATGTACCGGGGGCAACGGGGGATTAAGTGACTTGCTCAGGGTCACGAGGAGCAGCATTGGATTTGAACCCACAATCTCAGGGTGCTGAGGCTGTAGTTCTAATCACTGTGGCCACACACGTCTTTATAATCAACCAATTTACTCACCCTGGAGCCATTTTTTTTTTTAACTGACATTAAATTGGCTCCCCAACCCCCACCCCCAGATCTTCTGGAAATAGATACACTTTTAATCAGAATTTACAAATTAGATGTGGAGAGGCATTTCCAATATGAAATCTAAGTCCGACTTTGGCCGTTTTGGGATGTGGGTCCATTTTTGAAACCATAAAATGTCTATCTTGTTTTTTTGTGTGTGGGGGGGGGGGAGGGGGATGGGGGGGTTAATGAACATATTGCGATATGGGTAGCCTTAAGCCTGTTTCTAGAAATGGAACTGTAAGTTAGGTGGCAGTAGGCATATTAATGCCATCTAACTTAATTGTTTTAATTGGTCTTAATTGGCATGGTAATTGACCGCACAGTTAACAAAAACTGATTAATTAAAAACTTATTTTAAAAGTATGTGCCAGTAGACACCTACAAAGGTAGGTGTTATAATCACATCTAAGGAAGTGTCTAACAGTGCCTAAGGTCAAAATAGGCATGTTTATTGGCAGTTCTTGAGAGAGTCCAAAGGAGGGCAACGAAACTGGTAAGAGGGCTGGAAAACTGCCCATATGCTGAGAGGCTGGATAAACTGGGGCTCTTCTCTCTGGAAAAGAGGAGGCTCAGGGGGGATATGATAGAGACCTTCAAAATACTTAGGGGCATAGAGAGGGTGGACAGGGACAGGTTCTTCAGACTAAAAGGGACAACAGGTACGAGGGGGCACTCAGAGAAACTGAAGGGAGATAGGTTCAAATCAAATGCAAGGAAGTTTTTCTTCACCCAAAGGGTCGTGGACAAATGGAATGCGCTCCCGGAGGAAGTGATCCGGCAGAGTACAGTACAGGGATTCAAACAGGGATTGGACAGATTCCTGAGGGAAAAGGGGATCGTGGGGTACTGAGGGAGGTGCTGGGGTGTTGCATAAGTATAGACAGCTCACCAGGTCGTGCAGGTGCAAGGCCGGAGGGTTAGGACATTGATGGGAAGATAGGACTTCGATGAGAAACCTAGGGGGCAAGAGGGCCCCTTCTGGTGATTAAGGCAGGTCATGACCTGTTGGGCCGCCGCGGGGGCGGACTGCTGGGCGGGATGGACCTCTGGTCTGACCCGGCAGAGGCACTGCTTATGTTCTTATGTTCTTATTGGGCGGGGATGACCTTTAGGTTCTCAAAAGAAATTAGGCCTACATTGCAGACGCTTAAGATTTTGGGTAGGTGCCGTTAGCCGCACTTTTTTAAACTGTGCCTAAGCGTGTGTTGTTTTTGTAAGCAGCTGCTGATTCAGTTGCCATTTACAGAATCTGGCCCTTAGTGTATCAATCTTTTCTGACCGTTTTCAAACAATAAAAATGTCCAAATGAAAAAATGCACAAAACAAGCCATGTGGACCTAGGAGGGGGCCAACATTTTTAGTAGACAGGTGACATAGACATGCCAGCAGAGCAGCATGGCGTCCTAGGGGGCACCACAGTGAACTTCACATAAGGTGTCCCAGATACACATTTCGACATAATACCCTTACAGTGCATGGTAAGCTCTCCAAAACTCCCTCCAAACCTATTGGATCCACCTGTCTACCATTCTACTAGCCCTTGTGGCTGCATGTGTTACCTATATGTCAGTACAATAAGGTTTTGGTGGGTTTTGATGGGCACACATTTTCCACCACAAGTGTACTAAGCAGGGTGGGAAATGGGCCTGGCTCCCTTCTTGAAGTCCACTCCACCGACCTACCAGGCTGTTCCAAACACCTGCTTGCTGCTCTAATTGGGCTGCGTATAACATCTGCAGCCGTCATACAGGCACATCTTTGGGGATGACCACTGGGGGGTATGAGGGGGGTCATGCTTACTTCAACGGTACAGGAGGTCCCACAGTCAAATGTATAGGGTGTGAATAAAGGGAGATTGAGGATCTCAGAAACCCACATGGGAATAGGTAAAAGAACATAAGAACATAAGCATTGCCTCCGCTGGGTCAGACCACCAGACCAGAGATCCATCATGCCCAGCAGTCCACTCACACGGCAGCCCATCAGGTCCAGGACCTGTGTAGTAATCCTCTATTCATACCCTTCTATCCCCTTTTCCTTCAGAAAATTGTCCAATCCCTTCTTGAATCCCAATACTGTACTCTGTCATATCACACCCTCTGGAAGCGTATTCTAGGTGTCCACCATCCGTTGGGTGAAGAAGAACTTCCTAGCATTGGTTCTGAATCTGTCCCCTTTCAATTTCTCCGAATGCCCTCTCATTCTTATAGTTTTCGAAAGTTTGAAGAATCTGTCCTTCTCCACTTTTTCTATGTCCTTCATGATCTTGTAAGTCTCTATCATATCCCCTCTAAGTCTCGATTTGTCCAGGGAAAAGAGCCCCAGTTTCTCCAATTTTTCAGCGTATGAACAGTTTTCCATACCTTTTATCAAACGTGTCGCTCTCTTCTGAACCCTCTTGAGTTGCCATATCCTTCTTAAGGTACAGTGACCAATATTGGACGAAGTACTCCAGATGCGGACGCACCATCGCCCGATACAGCGGCAGGATAACTTCTTTCGTTCTGGTTGTAATACCTTTCTTGATTATACCTAGCATTCTATTTGCTTTCTTAGCAGCTGCTGTGCACTGTGCCGACGGCTTCATTGTCTCGTCCACCATTACCCCCAAGTCCCTTTCTTGGGTACTCTCACTCAGTAACAGCCCTCCCATCGTATAGCTGTACCTTGTGTTTCTGTTTCCTACATGCAAGACTTTACATTTCTCTACATTGAACTTCATCTGCCATCTCATCGTCCACTCCCCTAGTTTGTTTCCCTAGTCTGTAAGTCCTCTCAGTCCTCTTTAGACCCAGCCCCACTAAATAGTTTGGTGTTGTCTGCAAATTTTATTACTTCACACTTCATCCCTGTTTTTAGGTCATTTATAAAATATATTGAACAGCAGCCATCTGAGCACCGACCTTTGCGGGACACTACTCATGACCTTCCTTCAGTCCGAGTAGTAGCCTTTTACTCCTACCCTCTGCTTCCTACCCGCCAACCAATTTCTGATCCATTTGTGTACGTCTCCTTCCACCCCCATGGTTCTTCAGTTTCTGAAGTAGGCGTTCATGGGGTACCTTGTCAAAGGCTTTTTGGAAATCTAAGTATATGATGTCTATGGGGTCCCCTTTGTCCATCCGTTTATTAATTCCTTTGAAGAAGTGCAATAAGTTCATTAGGCACGATCTTCCCTTGCAGAAGCCATGTTGGCTTGTTGTAATAAGTTTATTCCTTTCTAGATGCTCTTCGATGCTATCTTTTATCAGTGCTTCCGCCATTTGCCCTAGGATCGAGGTCAGGCTTACCGGTCTGTAGTTCCCCAGATCACCTCTTGATCCCTTTTTAATGATGGGCATAACATTGGCTGTCTTCCAATCCTCTGGGATCATTCCTGTTTTCAGGGATAGATTACAAATTTGTAGTAGTTCCGCTATTTCCTTTTTTAGTTCCTTCAGAACCCTAGGGTGGATTCCGTCCGGGCCCAGTGATTTGTCGGTTTTTAATTTTTCTATCTGCCTGTGTATGTCTTCAAAGCTTACTTCCAATGATGTTAATTTTTCTGCTTGGTTTCCTTTGAAAATTTGTTCAGGTTCCAGTATGTTGGTTGTGTCCTCTTTTGTAAATACTGACGAAAAGAACATGTTTAGTCTTTCCGCCACTTCTCTCTCCTTCACCATTCCCTTTCTGTCTCTGTCATCCAGCGGTCTCACCTCCTCCCTTGCTGGCTGCTTCACTTTAACATATCTGAAGAATGGTTTGAAGTTCCGTGCTTCCCTGGCTAGCCTCTCTTCATATTCTCTTTTTGCTTTTCTAACCACGAAGTGACATTCTTTTTGATACTTCCTGTGCTC
This sequence comes from Geotrypetes seraphini, assembly GCF_902459505.1. NCBI lineage: Eukaryota > Metazoa > Chordata > Amphibia > Gymnophiona > Dermophiidae > Geotrypetes > Geotrypetes seraphini. Next base: position 35,142,013 of record NC_047086.1, on the reverse strand, counting down.
TTTCCAGTTCTCCTCGGTTTTGCCCTTTTTCCATTTCCTGAATGAATTCTTCTTATCACCTATCGCTTTCTTCACTTCCTTAGTTATCCACGCCGGGTCTTTTGATCGACCCTTTTTGCACCCTTTTCTGAATTGGGACAAACAGATTTTGCGCCTCGCTCACAGTGTCCTTGAATAAAGACCAGGCTTGCACTACAGTCTGCCATTTCTTTGAGCTATTCCTAAGTTTTTCCCTCATCGCTTCGTAGTTTCCTTTGTCGCTGTGGTTCTCTTTCCCTTCAGTATTCCTAATTCAACTTTGAACTTGATCATATTGTGATCACTCTTTCCCAAAGGTCCCATCACTTCTACTTCCTTCGCAGGTCCTCTTAGCCCATTTAGGATTAGATCCAGCGTGGAAGTCCCTCTCGTCGGTTCTCTGACAAGCTGCTCCATGAAGCAGTCCTGTATAGCCTCTAGGAATCCAGTCTCTCTAGCGCATTTTGAGTTCCCCAGGCTCCAGTCTATCCCGGGGTAGTTGAAGTCTCCCATAATAATCGTGTTACCACTTTTGCATTCTCGCTTCATCTCGGCTTCCATTTCTTCATCGCTAGCTTCGGTTTGCCCAGGTAGACGATAATACAGGCCCATCTTTATTTCGGTCCCTATCCTTCCCGGTATTTTAACCCATAGCGATTCCAATTTGTTGGTCGTCACTGCTGTGTCCACTCTGGACGAGTGTATGCTTTCTTTTATGTATAGGGCTATTCCTCCTCCTTTCTGACCTGGCCTGTCTTCGCGATAGAGTTTGTACCCCGGCAGTGCTGTATCCCATTTGTTTTCTTCATTCCACCATGTTTCAGAGACTCCAATGATGTCTAGGTTCTCAGTTTTGGCCATGACTTCTAATTCCTCCATTTTGTTCCTTAGGCTCCTTGCATTAGTATATATGCAATTTAAGACCTGGTATTTTTTTGTCCTCATTTCCTTTCCGTGTGTTTCGATCTTTATTTCCTTCTCTTGTGCAACAATCCTCTTATCCTCCTCTTCTGGATCAGTCAACTCCTGTGTTTTGCCCGTTGTTTCTACTCAGCATTTTTCCCACTTAGTATCTTCACTGGATACCTTCTTCCGAATCATCGACATTTGGTCGACTGTCGGCTTTCCCCTTTTTCCTAGTTTAAAGCCTGCTCTATTCCTCTCTTGACGTTGTTTGCTAGAAGTCTTGTTCCCGCAGCGCTCAGGTGCAGTCCATCTCTCCTGAAGAGCTTTCTCTTACCCCAAAATGTTGTCCAGTTCCTCACGAAGTGGAACCCCTCCTCCTCACACCAGCTCCTCATCCATGCGTTTATTGAATGTAGTTCCGTCTGTCTCATCTTGTCTGCCCTCAGTACAGGTAGAATATCTGAAAATGCAATTTTCTGAGTCCTCAGCTTCAACTTCCTTCCCAGAGTCTTGAACTGTTCTATCAGTGCACTTCTGTTGTAGTCTCTCCTGCTGACATCATTTGTCCCGATGTGGATCATTACTGCAGTCTCTTCCATCTCTGCTCCTTCTAGGATCTTTCCAATTTTGTCAACGATGTCCTTCGTTCTTGCTCCTGGGAGACAGGTCACTAGTCGATCCTCTCTCCCACCTGCTATGTGGCTGTCTACTTGCCTTAAGATTGAGTCTCCCACTAGGATCGCAGACTTTCCTTTCTTCAGTTTTCGCTCCGGTCACAGGTCTATGTCCTTGGTGTGCTTCGCTGCTTCTTCTTCTGGGTATTGACTAGCTCTTTCCTCCCCTTCCTGCGGGATTCCTCTATGGGTTTCTTCCTTGGGGTCATCTTTCACTTGTTCTCCCTTCCATGTTAGTGTATCTTCATCATTCCTCTGATGTTCATGTTCTTCTACCCTCCTCCTGTAACCGGTTCCACGTTTTAATCATTGATCCTCTAAACCTCCCCTACCTTATTCTAAAACTCTTGCTGTGTTTAGAAATTATTTTCTTCTTTAAAATAAATATTCCATGGATACCTGCATCTCTTTAAGATATGTGATTTAGTTTCTTTGCTGAATTGAAGAAAGGTAATTCTTAAAAGTGGAATGCTTATTATAAAGAGGAATAGAATTTCTAAACACAGCAAGAGAGTTTTAAATTAAGGTAGGGGAGGTTTAGAGCAGTGTTCTTCAACCTTTTTACACCCGTGGACCGGCAGAAATAAAAGAATTATTTTGTGGACCGGCAAACTACTAAGACCGAAATTTAAAAAAACACATTTTCGCCCCATCTCCGCAAGCTCGGTCCCCACAAACAATCTGATCCCATCTGCACAAGCCTCAGTTATGATTTTATATTGAACGTATTTTATTAAAGTATAAAAAGAAACAATATTCTGTACAATTGTCATTTTATAAATATAAATATTCAGAACAAGGACCAACAAAACCCCTGTCTCCCCTCCCCTTCACATATATCCCCTCTACTATCAAGAAAACTGAACAAGCCAAATTATTACAGAATGCTACACAGAAATATCATGCTAACAGAATACTGCAGTCACACATGACAGGAATAGTGTTAGGCTTTGCAGTCCACAGTTATGTCTCTAGCAGGATATATATTTCAAATCTGATATATTGTAATGACAAAATAGAAATAAAATGATTTTTTTCTACCTTTTGTGGTCTCTGCTTTCATCTTCTTTCCACTCTTCCTTCCAGCATCTGCCCATTCCATCCACTGTCTGGCCTCTCCCCCTTCCATATGTATCTGACTTCTTTCTATGCCCCTCTCCCCTTTCCATCCAGCCTGTGCCTCCTCTCTCCTTTTTACATCATTCATTCCAGCTTCACTGCTTTCTTCATTTTTATCTCTCCTACACCAGATCTAGCATCTTTATCCCTCTCTCATTTCTCTGCTGACCCCATTTCCAGCATCAATCTCTCTCTACTTTCTCATTCCTGTCTCTCCCCTTTCCCTCCTCTAATCTCCCTGCCAGCTGTTTCCTTCCTTTTTACCTTCTCCCTTCCCTCCTCCCCCCTATCCAACAGTAGCTCTCTTCCCAACTCGTTCCCTCTTCCCCTCCCAGCAGCATCTCTCTTTCTACCTCTCTCCAGGTGCAGTAGCAGCTCTCCCTTTATCCATCAGCTTCCCAGCCTCCAACAGTGGCTTCCTCTCCTTCCAGCAGCTCTCAGTACTTGCCTGCAGCAGTGATTTCCTTAGGCAGCCTTGGGTCCGTTGCCGCCTCTGAGGAAAGGGGAAGTTGCCAAAGTGAATCACTGCCCTGGTAAGTACAGAGCTGCTAGGAGAGGAGACAGCCACTGTTGAAGGCTCCCCATGATCTTACTCCTGCTGTGCCCTGCACATTCGCGACCCCCCCCCCCCCCCAAGCCGGCAAAAACAGCTTTGCACCGCAGGCCCAGCCGCCCAAGACGAGTCGGAGGCCCCTACCCGCTGCATCCTGCACGTGGGCAGACTCAGCACAAACGCTGCTGATGGCCCCAATCGACACGCTGACCTCCCCGCGCACGCTGACCATCTTCTCTCTGCCTGCACTTCTCTCTGCCTGCACTTTCCCCGCGGCCCTCTTCGGCGACTCAGCAGGGGCAGCGATCAAGACAGGCTGCAAACGTCGGGACCTTCCCTCTCTGAGTCCCGCCTATTTTATTTCAACTTCCTGTTTCCACATAGGCGAGACTCACAGAGGGAATGACCGCCTGTCTTGATCGCCCGAGGCTGGGAGGAACAGAAGATTTCTGCAAACACCATCGGGGCAGAAAATTTAACGGGTCCATCTCGCCGGTCCTGTGTGGACCGGCAGGAATTTTCTGCGGACCGGCACCGGTCCGCGGACCGGCGGTTGAAGAACTGTGGTTTAGAGGATCAATGATTGAAACGTGGAACTGGTCAGTCTTGGCTACAGGCTCTTTTATCTACTCATAAGCGGGTTTCTGAGATCCTCAATCTCCCTTTATTCACATCCTATACATTTGACTATGGGGCCTCATGTACAGTTGGATTGTTTCATTTGATCCCCCAAACCATCTTTTGGATAATATCAGTTGGGTCATGCTTACTTCCCCTCAGTGGTTATTTGGTTAGTTTGGGCACCCTTTTAGCACTTATTAGTTTTCAAAACAGGTCTAGCCCCAAACGTCCAAATTGTGTCCTGGATGTTTTGCAATCAAATATTTTTACAAAATGTCCAGGTCCTAAGCCCTCCCTAACCCCACTTAAACCACACCTCCAACCCACCCCCTTGGAATTCAGGTGAACAGCATAGAAAACTGTAGAGAATATAGGTTTCTGGAATGGTGCTTTGAACGTTTTGATGATTTAACGGTCCAAGCAGTGGCTTACCAAAGTCAGGGCAGGGGGGGAGGACTGCCCCGGGTGCACGCCCTAGGAGGGTGCACAGCAAGCCAGGTCCAGAACCTCCTGGGACCCGTACTTCAACGCGGCTGCCGGTCCACCCCCCGCGGCCAAGAAAAAGGCTAAGAAGCCGGTGGGAATGGTGAAAGCATCCTTTAAGAAACACCCTCCCGATCTGGCTCTATCCTGCCCCCTTCATGACGCCACCCGACAGCGTTCTCAGCCATTGGTCGACCTTGCCTGGGTGCCTGGGGGCATCATGAAGGGGGCGGGATAGAGCCAGATTGGGAGGGTGTTCCTTAAAGGACACTTTCATCTCTCTCACCGGCTTAATAGCCTTTTTTGAACCGTAGCAGTAGCGTACCAAGGGCGGGGGGGGGTGCCAAAAAAATGATGGGTCAGAGGGGGTGTCAAAGAATGATGTGCCCCGGGTGTCACATATCCGAGGTACACCACAGTGTCCAAGTGTCATTTTATACCGGTTTTTATTGGATATTTATGTGTTTTGAAAATGAGCACCATAGTAAGTTTGCAATTTCACTTTTGAGTTTTTTCAGTATACTATCCGGCCTTGCTGATTTGCTACTCTATGGTTAGTCAATATAACCTATAATATCTTCCGGGTTCACTGAGATTTGATTCATTTCTTCCAAATTATCATCATCGAATACCATATCTGGAACAGATATCTCTCTTACATCCTCCAAAGCACTGAACGAAGCAAATAATTAATTTAACCTCTGTGTTGTTGTCTTGTCCTCCCTGAAAGCCTCAGTTAATTGCTCTATATTTGATACGTACGGAACGGGAATATAATTTCTTTTAATTTGTTTATGTTCTGATTATTTCTAATCTATGTAGGATTGCTTCTTATAAAGATTTTTCTTCTTTCTAGAATTGCAAATGTGTGCTACCACATTAAAGCACACTAATGCAGCTATTATGCATTTTAAGTAGCTAGGGCCCTGTGGCAACATGGCTGGCAGACAGACTGTGAGTCCCACAGACACAGGGTACAGTGTAAATCAAAATGAAACTTTATTGCTGAGTAGACATACAAAGCAGCAATCAGTCTGTTTCTGTCTCAGACTCGGGGCTTAACATGGTAGCAACCACAATTAATCACGGTTTCTCTTCTCTTCAGCTGTCTTGTGCTGTCAGGCTTCTACGACATAAATATATAATTCTGGGCCTGGTTCTAGTTTGGGAATGAGATCTAGTTCTTCACAAATAAAGAAATGTATACTATTTACCTTTGTAAGGGGGGAAAGTGTGGTTAAAGCTATAGCCTCAACACCCTGAGATTTTGAGGACATGTCCGGGGATCAGGATGGCTTTTCAAACCCTTTGTCCGGGTTTTGAAAAGCCTCCTAAAATCACATTGGGTATGAATAAGGTGACATACCGTATATACTTGAATATAAGATAAGATTTTGGGACCAAAAAAATTGTCCAAAAATGGGGGTCTTGACTTATATTCTGGTCAACCCTCCCCCCCTCCCCCCCCCCCGGTTTATATTCAAGTCAACCATTTTTTTTCCTCCTTTTTTGATTTTTTGAGGGGAAAAGGGGGTACCTTGACTTATAGTCGGATCATCTTATATTCAAGTATTTATGGTGCATAGTCTTCGTGATGTTCCCAGTTGGAAAGTATTAACGCGGTCCAGGTTAACCCCATGTGATAATTTTAATATTATAGATTCAAAGCAGAGCAGCAAGTTGTATGATTTTATTATGAATCTTAAATTATAAATTTATATATAATATATTTATATAAGTCAAAAAAGACGTTTTAGTTAATTCAATGAAATTTTCTAATAATACTGACTATGAAATTAAAATGATAGTGTAAGAGGTTCTTTACTAAAGTATATATGTTGTTAATGTGTGAATTAGTGGGTGCTCTCAGTGCAGGGATTCAAGACAAAGTTAGACAAGTTCCTACTGAACAAGGACGTACGCCGGTAGAGATGGTCTCAGTTAGGGCGCTGGTCTTTGACCAGAGGGCCGCCGCGTGAGCGGACTGCTGGGCATGATGGACCTAGGGTCTGACCCAGCAGCGGCAATTCTTATGTTCTTATACGTCCCATTTTCAATGGGGCCATCCCGTTATGGGACCGACCGTCCCATTGTCCCGACCCACTGCTTCGGGACTGCCGAAATGTCCCGTTTTCAGGGACATCGTCCCGAAGCTGTGTGCGGGGACAACGGACCGGGGATCGCTTCCCCATCCTGCCACGCTAAAGCCTACCTCCCTCCCTCCAGCATCGGAAAGGAAGTTCCAGGCGATTGGCGTCAGCCTCCATTTCCAACAAAATGGGGAAGGGGGAGGAGCTTGACAATTCTCCAGTCGATCCATGTGACTGTTGCTAACGACCAATCCGGAAAAGAGCCTGCCCCAGCCAGTGTGCAAAACTTACAGGGTGCCTCCCACTGAGAAGGCGTGTCGGAAGCTAGTCGACCAATTAGAAGCGCGGGGGAGGAGAACACCGACGGTTCCCTTTCGTCCTCTTTTGATTTTTGCTGCGAAATCACAGCGTAGCTCCGTTCTCCTTTCTAAGTGCGTTTAGTTGTTCCTCCTCAACTGCGGTGAGTGTGCAGCTATGTCCGGTTTCGATGATCCTGGTGTTTTCCATAGTGACAGTTTTGGTGGGGAGCTGGCAGTAGATGATGTGCAGCAGGTCAAGAAGTCGCAGTTAAAAATGCGCTTCCGCGAGTTCCTGCCTCAGTATTGGGAGGGCACCGACCGTACCGGCTTCACTTTTAAATACAGGTACGGTTGCGACTGAGGCGTTAAAGTGCTGATCGGAGCAGATGCGATTGTATTCGAATCAGTAAAAGCAATGGGTGGGGTGCAGAGGACGTGGCTGTGCGTGCTCTGGCTCTCTGGGCTTCCTCCTGCAGAAGGTAGGCAGGCAGGCTTTGGCACAGCAGGCAGGCAGGTAGGCTTAGGGGGAGGGAGTGGGACAAAGACTGGAAGGCAGTGAGGGGGACATAGGAAGGAGGCACTGAGGGCACTAAGGACATAGGATGGGACACTAAGGACATAGGATGGGACACTAAGGACATAGGAAGGAGGCACTGGGGACACTAAGGACATGGGAAGAAGGCACTGAGGGCACTAAGGACATAGGAAGGGGCACTAAGGACATGGGAAGGAGGCACTGGGGGCACCATTTTGAAAGAGCTGGCAGGAGGGACTAGGTATCCCTCCTGCAGTTTTCTTCCTATAAGGTACGGGGCGGGAGTGTGGGAGGAACCAGGAGGGCTAGGTGGCCATTAAAAAAAAGGCTAGGTGCCCATTATAAAAAAAAAAAAGAAAATGAAAGTCTTCCTGCCCCAAACTGCTGAGCGGCAAGAGGCTGCTTCAGGACTTCCCCTGCCACTAAGCTGTTCGGGATTCCCCTGCAGGCTCTGCATATGTGTCAAAATTGGTTTCCCAATGACTGGTTGGATGGGTTTCTGGCGGATCTTCGTGAAATTCATTTGCATGCATTTCAACATCAATCACAGTTTTTAAATCAGACAATTTGCCAGCCCCACAGCGACCCACTGGATTTTAATGATAGTTTTAGTGCATCCAGGCCAAAGTTAGTGGATGGACGAGTGAAAATTTTTGATAGAGTGAAAAATCAATCCACTTGTACCTGTTCTACTCTACTCAGGATTTTGTAGACTTCAATCATATCTCACCGCAGCCGTCTCATTTCCAAGCTGAAGAGCCCTAACCATTTTAGTCTTTCCTCATACGAGAGGAGTTCCATCCCCTTTACCATCACTGGCGCTGGTATCTTGGTGGGGGCGCCAGCATCCATCCTCCTCTCCACCCCCTTGCTCCTTCCCCGAACCTCCACTACCATGGGCACATGCTCCTGTCCTTTCCCTGCACCTCTTTAATGATCCCAGCGCGAGCAGCACCCCCGACTTCATTTCCTGGACCCGTACCTGGGAAGTGACATCGGAGGAAGAGCCGACGTTGGCATGAGCAGCAGGTCGGAGGGGTTGATGCTCGCGCCGGGAATGTTAAAGAGGCACAGGGGAGGGGAAGGGATGCGCACATGCATCAGGAGAGGGCGGGGAAGGAACAGATGAGGCTGAGGGGGCGGAGAAGAGGGCAGGGGAGGGGCATCGCCGCCCTGGGCGCCTCTCATCCTCGCTACGCCACAGTAAGAATGTTGAACAAGTTAGGCGACTCCTTAAGGAGTTTTGTCGCTAAGCTGGGTTATTTATGTCCATGTAAAAGATCTCAAGTATTTTTCTGAAGTGTTTTAGATGGTTGTTTTTCCACTTTTTAAGATGAGAGGGATTTTTTTTTTTTAATGAGTTTGTGATAAAAGAAGATATATTTGATCTGTTGATGCATATAGTCTTATTCATGAATGCTTTGTGACCCTCCTAGGTGTTAGGCGGGCAAGAAATTTTAAAATAAATAAATAAATTACAACCCAGAGCTGGGAAAACTAGGATAAATGATAAAAGATCTGCAGCCAGGAGGATGAATTATGGAAAGAGGTATTCCCAGTTCCATCCATGCTGGCCATCTGATTGCCACCCTAATCTAAAACAAAAACTGGTGAAACTCCCAACACAAACATTACATTAGTGACTTTTATTCCGCCGTTACCTTGTGGTTCAAGGCGGATTACATAAGAGGTTATCTGGACATTTCCAGAAGAGCTACAGAGTTGGACGGGTTACTTCGGGGGACTCAAGTGCTTCCTGCGGAGTTAGTTTGTTTTGATGGGTTTCTTGAATGGCAGGGTTTTTATTTCTCTTCTGAAAGTTTTGTAGCCTGGTGTCGTGATCAGTAGATTGGAGAGTCGGTGGTCTAGTTTCGCTGCCTGCGTGGCCAGTAGGCCATCGTACATTTTGTTGCGTTTGACGCCTCGTGAATGGTGTCTGGGTTCTCCTTTGCCTGGTTGTGGTAGTTTGGATTAGGCGGTTGTTCAAGTAGGCTGGGCTGTCTCCATTCATGGCTTTAAATAGTAGACAGTAGAATTTGAATAGTACTCTTGCTTGTATTGGGAGCCAGTGTGAGTCGAGGTTTGCGGCGGTGATGTGGTCGTATTTCTTCAGCGAATAGATCAGTCTCAGGGCTGTTTTGTACTGTTTGTAGTCGTTTTATCATGACTGCGGGGCAGGGGAGATAGAGGATGTTGCAGTAGTCTAGAAGTCCTAGGACTAGGGGTTGGACCAGGAGCTGGAACAGCACACGTTCCTGCAAATATAATGAGCTGCAAACTATGCCAACACATTTCACAGGACTCTCACAGCCACCCACAAGGGAAAAGCATTCAACATAAGGGGATCCTCCACATGCTCATCTTCAAATGTAGTTTACAGTATATCATTCAGTTCAAAAGTTGTAGAGAAGGATGCTATGTTGGCAAAACATGCCAGATGTTAAAGACTAGGATTAATTTACACAGATATATTAAAAATTGCAGCGCCAACCAAGATATCACCTCTTTGGGGACAACATTTCAGAAAACCAGAACGCTGCTTCAATGATTTTATGGTGAGACTATTGAAAGGAAATTTTAAGACAATCCAGGAATGCATGACCTTTCAGATCAAAATGACAACACATTTTGAAACTCACCAGACAAGACTTAACAAAGGCTTTGGTTTTCTCTAGCATTACAAAACATTATTTTTGCTGCTCTGACACCTTAGAATCATTCTTCCTTATCTCCCTGTCTCCCACCCTCCCTTCCCAACCCTCTTCCTGTAAGATTGTCATTTGAATACTTAGATATTTTACTCATATACTGATAGCTGTCTTTATTTGTGTATGTCTGATCTGAAGAAGAAGGATTATCTTTGTAAGCTAATCTGATCGTACTCTAATTAGTCCAATAAAAAAAGTATCACCTGTCTTTTTTGTTTTGTTTTATTTCTACATATTATCTTGAAGGAAGGGGTAAGTGAAGTAGAAAGTCTGCACTAGAAACACATAAAATAATATGAGAATAATACATAGTAACATAGTAGATGACGGCAGATAAAGACCCGAATGGTCCATTCAGTCTGCCCAACCTGATTCAATTTAAATTCTTTTATTTTTTCTTCTTAGCTATTTCTGGGCAAGAATCCAAAGCTTTACCCTGTACTATGCTTGGGTTCCAACTGCTGAAATCTCTGTTAAGACTTACTCCAGCCCATCTAAACCCTCCCAGCCATTGAAGCCCTCCCCAGCCCATCCTCCACCAAACAGCCATATACAGACACAGACCGTGCAAGTCTGCCCAGTAGTGACCTTAGTTCAATATTTAATATTATTTTCTGATTCTAAATCCTCTGTGTTCTGTGTTGAGAGAGAGAAAAATCCTCTAGTCTTTTAGCAGACAGCAAGCCTTGACGTCTTTGATATTCAGAGACTAGGGATGGGCTGTCATTTGCAAAGACATGTGAAATGTCAAACAACATATCCGTTGTCATTGCATGTCATTAGTGAATGAAAATGAGCGGGAAAAAAAACCCACTTCGAAAAGCATGCACACTGGGCCATATTCTATATGCAAGTTAATGCCAAGAAAATTGGGAACGAAAAGGATGGCTCATAGCGTGATTCTATACAATACCTCCTAATTTATGCAGTTTAAAGAAACACGCTTGGAGTCCATATAACTGACTGCCATTTAGGTGCACCCACTTACTCCTAGGCCAATGAAAACCAGGCCTAGATACCTGCACCTATATTGTGCAAATCAGCCATATTCTATATCAATCCACCTAACTTTTAGGAACACCTGTGAGCCACCTCCCCTCCCCCTCTGGCCACATCTCCTTTTGAGATTTGCACGCTACAATTTACACAAACCACTTTATAGAACACGCATTGAAAGGTATGCACGTAACTTTTAATTAGTGTCAATTATTAAGTGTTCATTGCCAATCACTGGCACCAATTAGCTTGTTAAACAATGAGTTACGTGCACAAAGTTCTGCCATGTGCAGATCTGCATGTCCAACTCTAGCTGCACTATAAAGAATCTGGCCCGCTAAATACGCACTCTTTCAAACAATTTCACTTGCACAAACCATCGTGTGCATGCAACCCACCACACAAGCACTGATGGGTAAAGAGTGCACCCACTTTGCAAATATTACTGCTCCAAAGAGAAATGATCTGGCACGCAATACGAGAGGAGGATAGCGGGAAATCAGATGGTGCTGTCCGATGTCGGAGGATTTTCTGTTAACTAAGTGGAAATGGTCATGGTGCTCTTATCTGGCCTGAACTAAAGCTTTACGTTTTACTGACTAGAATTATATTTTGTTTTATTTTTATTTTATTTTTAATTTTATTTCATTATCTTGCTCATTTATACTGAATTTTGGGACTCTCCTGCCTTTATTTAATTGGACCTTTATTTCACTTTAGTTTAATTCTCTCTCTGTTTTAAATTTCTAATTTGCTTAAATGTACTTCATTTTTATGGTAATTTTTCTTTTGGTTTCCATCTGTAATGATTACTTGCTAGGATGTGTATATATCTGGTATCTTACTCTATCTCTGCCACTCGAGACTACAACGGGAATTCACGGCAGCCATTTTGGGGATGGCTCTGCACGGGGCAGGAGCATAGGAAGATCGCTCCTGCCCCGCTTCACTGCTAGACCACCAGGTAAGTTTCCGGGGAGGCAAAGATGGCTAAAAAAATAGCCCAAAAAAGGAAATTGTTTCTAAAAAAAAAAAAAAATTGCGAATAACTGAAACCGCAGATTCGGAGGGAGAAGTGTATATGTTCTTGCTGCATCATACGTGTTCCTACAACAGCTCAGTCCAGAGCAGAAATCCAGCCGGAATTGGGGGGAGGGGGGGAAGGGCTGAATGCATCAAGAAAAATAGTCAATGGTTAAGGAGGGGAATGTGGTTTATATCAGAGCCTTAGATGAACATATAAATCAACACCAATAAAGACTCATTTCTGTTTTGTTCACATGGAAATAAGTGTCAACAACCAAGTTGTAGGTGATACCTTTTTAATGGACAAACTTAATGTAGCTTTCACAAGCTTTTGAGAGTTATCCTACGTTGACGTCATCAGTGGGAAACAATACGGTTGCACTAGATTTCAAACTGGGCAGGTGGCACCTTGGCACTGTACTTTCATCCCACACACCAAGTTGTCTAGAAAGAAGAGAGTTATGGCCACAGCTTACTGTATAATGTAATTATTGTGTATAAATGAATCATTGTAAATATTCTATCTAGATCATTTTAGGGCAAGATGCCTAGTAGAGAATAACAAGGGGACAAATTTGTCCCCAACCCGCCCCGTCCCCGCGAGTTTTGTCATTGTCCTTGTCCTTACCCCATTCCTGAAAGCTCAGCCTTAATCACATAAACCTTGAACACTTATGATTTTAAACTATTTGAGGCTTGTGCAGATGAGGACAGAGCTTAGACATTGGTGGAATGAGGCATTATGACATCACAATCTGAGCTCTAGAATGTTGCTACCTATGATTTTAAAGTGTTTGAGGCTTGTGCAGATGAGGACAGAGCTTAGGCATTGGTGGAATGAGGCATTATGACATCACAATCTGAGCTCTAGAATGTTGCTACTTATGATTTTAAAGTGTTTGAGGCTTGTGCAGATGAGGACGGAGCTTAGGCATTGGTGGAATGAGGCATTATGACATCACAATCTGAGCTCTAGAATGTTGCTACCTATGATTTTAAAGTGTTTGAGGCTTGTGCAGATGAGGACGGAGCTTAGGCATTGGTGGAATGAGGCATTATGACATCACAATCTGAGCTCTAGAATGTTGCTACCTATGATTTTAAAGTATTTGAGGCTTGTGCAGATGAGGACAGAGCAGGGGCAGGAAAAGAACTCTCCGGGACGGGACGGGATGGGAAAATGAGTTCTCGCAGGGGCGGGGATAAATTTGTCCTCGTGTCATTCTCTGGTGCTTAGCCTTTCAAGTCACACAGCTCTCAGCATTTTCTACCTTACCAGATGAAGCACAATTTCTGCCCTGCCTGGGCATAGACGGTAGAAATGTCATTGCACTACCATCATCTCATCAGGGGGTTGCCGTACAACCACATTCCCCTCCTTAACCATTGACTATTTTTCTTGATGCATTCAGCCCTTCCCCCCCTCCCCCCAATCTCATCAAAGTCTGGGGTAGGCACCGTTGCACTTCTGTTTCTCAGGCACTGGCTCTCCTCCTTAGAAGAGAGGGACTACTCTGGGTCTTTTACATCATCCATGTCACTGCTAGCATGTGACAAAACAACTTCACATTTGACCACTGCTAAGCTTGGTTCATAGACAACCCCGCGAAAGACAAAGGCGCGCGCCGACAACTGAGCGCAAGATGGAGGCGCGTGCCGAAGAAAATTACAGTTTTTAGGGGCTCCGACGGGGGTTTTTGTTGGGGAGCCCCCCAGTTTACTTAATAGAGATCGCGCCGGCATTGTGGGGGGTTTGGGGGGTTGTAACCCTCCACATTTTACTGTAAACTTAACTTTTTCCTTAAAAACAGGGAAAAAGTGAAGTTTTCAGTAAAATGTAGGGGGTTACAACCCCCCAAACCCCCCCACAACGCCCCCACAACGCGGCGCGATCTCTATTAAGTAAAGTAGGGAGGTTCCCCCCACGCCCCCCCGTCGGAGCCCTAAAAACAGTAATTTTCTGCGGCGCGCGCCTCCGCGCTGCGCTCAATTGTCTGCGCGCGCCTTTGTCACGGTGTGCTTTTGACCTGACACCGCTAAGCTTGATTTGATCAGAATGTGGTGCTGTGTGCTCTATCAAGCTAGGAACCCCTCCATCCCCCCCCCACCACCCCCGCCACAGACCAAGACATTGAAACCTTGCTTGTCACAGCCTTCCCACCTACCCTACCCATGGCTTTGGCCATTCCTTAACTCAGGTACTCCTAATGCCCGTTGATAGTCAACTGTAACCCACATATAGGTGAGCTCAGTAACATTATTTGTTTTGAAGGTAATACAATTTGATGTCCTCATGCAGCAGCCAGAAGCCAACCTTATAAATGGCTTTCAACACTCTTTCCTGTGGCAGTCACCCAAATTTAAACCCTTTATAGGTAATGGGTGCAGGCATCATTTGGGGGCATCAAACAGCAGCGTATTGAAGAATATTTTTGCATACTATACTCCAGGGGTGCTCAAATGGTTGATTGCGATCGACCAGTAGATCGCAAAGGCAATGCAAGTCAATTGCATTACCTTTGCAATCTTTTTCTTCCTGCCTCCCCGAGCCAGGTCAGGTGAGTACAAGCACCGGACCCACAAGACTTCACCTCCGACGTCAATTCTGACATCAGAGAGGAAGTTCTGGGCCAGCCAATCGCTACCTGGCGGGCCTGGAACTTCCTCTCCGACATTAGAATTGACATCGGAGGTGAAGGCTTGTGGGCCCAGCACTTGTACATGCCAGGCCTGGCTCGGGGAAGTAGGGAGAAATCGGCATGGCAGCTGGGGGGTGGGGGGGGGGGTAAGGGAAAGAATCGGGGAAGTGGAGAAATCGGTGTGATGGCTTGGGGAGCAGGGGAGAGAGAAAGAAAGACAGTCAAGCGGGGGGGAGAGAGAAAGAAAGGCAGAAATAAAGAGGGGGACAGGAGGAGAGAGAAAGAAAACAGGCAGGCAGGGGGAGAGAAAAAGAAAGGCAGAAATAAAGAGGGGGGCAGGGGGAAAGAGAAAGAAAGACAGGCAGGCAGGGGGAGAGAGAAAGAAAGAGAGACAGAAAGAAAAGGGGAGGAGCAGAAAGAAAGAAATATTGGATTTACAGAAGAAGGAAATACAAATGATAATTAACATTTTCTCTGCATACAGTGTGCTTTGTGTTTTTTTTTAATTTTATTGTTGATATATCATTTTGACTTGGTCATTTTAAAAGTAGCTCACAAGCCCCAAAAAGTGTGGGCACCCCTGCTATACACCATGCAGAATATCGAAATTCAATAGACTTGTAAATTTGGAGTGTGCAGTTTTGCTAATCTGTTCACGCACATTTAGGAGTCATTGCATATAGGCTCCATAAGAATTCAGTAAAAGGGAAATAATCTGCTATGATTTGCAGCCACGTCTGCTTGGCAAATGAACCAAGAGCTAACCGGCTGATGACATCATGAGTGCTGTAAGGTTAATGCAGGAATATCTTGTCTGTTTTGAGTGTAAATCTTGTCATGAATGATTCTCTTTCCCATCAATTTTAATGGCATTCATTTTCTTTGATAGATTTGTGTTTTAGTTATTGAAATCCGCCTAGATCCTTTAATGGTAAGGCGGTATAGCAAGTTTAATAAATAATAATAATAATACAGGCAAAATGGAGATTGTGCACTTGCCAGCTCCCCTCATCATGCTCCTAGACTCCACCCTTGTACTTCCCCTCATTCCTAACTGCAGCTAACTCTCCCCCTCTCAGTATACCCTCAGCTGCATCCCATTTTCTTATTCCTAACCTAACCTGCTTAGAACTACCTATGACCCAGCCCCTTTTTTTTTACCTGCCTCCCTTTCCCCTCCCCCTCTGCCTCCAAATCCTCTGCCCAGCTAAGTGCCAGGCTGCCACTCGTTTGTGTAACTCTGAATCAATGCCTAACCATGAAAGACCAGGTGGACTCCTTAATCAGGAAGCGTTTTTTTTCACTCTCTGGAAATTTAGATCCATCAAACCATATTTTGATACGTCAGTATTCAGAATCCTGGTATAATCCCTCGCATGAAGCCAACTTGATGACTGCAACTTTGCCTATTTAGCAATCTCCCAAAAGAATATGTGACGTTTACAATTAATGCAAAATGCAGCGGTCAGACTAATCTTCGGGCTAAAGAAATTTGATCACGTGACACCTTACTACCGGCAGTTGCATTGGCTACCGATGGAAGCACGCGTAAAGTTTAAGTTCGCCTGCTTCTGCTTGAAAGTACTATACGGACTAGCCCCTAAATATATGACCAACCTTTTCTCCTTCTCAGCCAACAGACACAAGAGAAGCTCACATCTGAACTTCGTTTCTCCGCCAGAGGTTGTAAACTGAAAAAACACCATGAACACCTTCTCTCACATCAGGCAGCATTATGGGGTAAAGATCTAGAACAATTACTCTCGCCCACTACTTACGAGGAATTCAGAAAGCGCCTAAAAACTTATTTGTTCCTAAAGTATCTAGACAACTAACCCAGTCATCTCTTTCTCCTTAACGGTTCTTTTGTCCTATTACCACTTTCTTTCCTTAACCCTTTCAGGACCAAGGGACATATTTGTCCCATAACTTTAAAATCCTATAAATTTTGATTGGGATAGTCTACAGTTCTAAATTTGATATGTACGGATTCCATATGATACTGCCTTTATGTAAACAAACTGGTTCCGACATTCATTCATTAGCGTCGTTGCCAGATTGACGAGAAGATTCACTTGCCACACTGTCCATAAGCCAGAAGTGTGATTTTTTTTAAAAAAAATAATGATATTTCACAAAAAAAATCAATTTTTTGGCATCTGCAAGCCCTTTTTACCATAAAAATGTCGTCAAAACCACAAAAATTGGCCTACGATCCTTATGGTCCTGAAAGGGTTAACCTCTTTTAAATTCAATCAACTTGTACCTCATTTAGTCTTTTGTAAACCGCATAGAACTTCACGGTACTGCGGTATATAAACTGTTATTATTATTATTATTCCTATGTAGCAAGATCAGTTTCTTTTCATTGCTAATGGGAAGAGGGGGGAGAAGGGTTAAAAATTTGTCAGAAAGATGAATTTGAAATTCAGAAAGTACCATTCACTATAGTGAAAAAAAAATCATGCTTGAAGTCAATGGACTATTTTAAAGATGTAAGCCAAACATGAGACAATTTGCAATTGATTTACCAGTGACCACTTCTCTAATGCAGAAGGAAACAGAAGCCACAGAAGTTGTTTGTCTGAAACATGAAGACAATGTGCTCTGTAGTAAAGTGTCGAAACCAGGGCATGTGTGACATGAATTATTTTCATATACATTCTGGATGTGTAATTATGCTAATCTTTCATTCTTGAGTTGGCGATATCGTTTGTGAACAAGTATTGACAATTGCTGAGCTTCATACCTGAAGGTTAGACCACTGTTATGATTAAAGTTAATGAAATGAATTAATGGGAACCCGACCAGAAAACGTTCCATCTTTTATTTTAACAGATCAGCAATATCTCCCGATTTCCTCGTGTGTTTACCCCTTACCCCACCCCCTACTGGGACTATTACTAAATGCTGAGTGATTGTCTTTCAAACAGCAGTACTGCTCAACAGAGCCTGAAATTAGCACTGGGAGCTAAGGCTCTGCTGCCTGCTAGCCCAATCGTGGCAGCCAGTTTTTGAAATAAAAATGGCATATATTTTGCTCGAAGGTGAGTGGAAGTATGAAAAGTACATGAATGTCACTGCCAGCCCTGGCAGTGCTATGCAGCTAGTTTGTCAATGCTTGTTGATCACTCTCATCTTAATAAAAGAATGAAAAAGAAAGAAAGAAAGAAACATAATTTGTTGGTTTTTTTTTTTTTAATGCATATTTATCTCTGGCAAAATTATAGCAAAACTATTTTCTGCTGCACGCTTGCTTGCTAATTTATGCCTTAACTTTTGTTAAGTGCTAAGTCACCAGAAACACAAACATGAAATGAAGCCAAGACATCACTATCTCCACAATTAATTGTTTCTGCCAATGAAGGCCATGAACCATTGGTAATCTCGGAGTGCTGTCTTTGGAACGGTGCTGGAATGTGGAGGCAGCTTAGTGTGTCTGTTTAGACGTTAAAATATTATTTGCATGAGGATGCGTGTTGCATAATCGCCTCCTTTTGTTTTGTTCGGAATAACTTTGATCTATTTAAAGAGAGAATAGGTAATGTAAACGGCTATGTGTGACTTGTACATTTTGGAACGGTTCGTTTTATTGCACATCGACTAACCAGCTAAAATATTTACAGCGGGTTTTGCTAGTTGCCTTCTTTTTGATGCCTTGCCTTTTCAAGGGGATGCACGCTATATTATAAGAGTGGAAGTGTTGACCTAGCATTTAAAGTGTCAGGCTACAATCCAGAGAAGCCAACGTTTAAATTGAGTTTCGAGTTTAATCAGTCCTCGATAAACTATCCATCGAGAACATCTAAGTGGTTGACAATAAAATCAAATGCGGTAGGGAGTGGAAATAAGAATTGAAATTGAGAAAGTGATAAAAACTTGGAATGTAGAAGGAAATACAATATTTGATAGGAAAAAGTAGCTGGGAAGGAAGGGAGAGGGAAGAGCCATATTCACAGGCTGACATCAGAGGAGGTGTCTCTATGTCGCCTTGCTAGGGAACCATCATTACCTATTACTGAAAGAAGGAGCTTGATTGGAAGCATCTATAAACAGGAAGGTCTTAAATGCCGCTTTAAATATATCCAGGGAGGTTTCTAGTCAGAGGGAAGAAGGTAGGGCATTCCAAAGAGTGGGAGTAGTTACAGAGAAAATACTGTGTCAGGTACTATCATGATTTGTCGAAAGGTTGGTATAACTAGAAGATTATGTTGTAGAGAGTGAAGAGTTTGGGATAGAGCGTTTGGGACTAACAGATGATCCAAGAAAGATGGAGTTCAGGTCTGTGCAAACCAAGACTAGGATCTTATATGTAAATCTATGAAAAATTGGAAACCATTGAGCTGACTGAAGAAAGGGATTCTTCAGGAGCCACCGGCGCCCGATCGTCTCTACCAGGAATTTACTGTTAGAACCATGATCACAATATATTGATCATTTTTTGCAGCCTGAAACAGTAAAAGTTGATTGAACCATATCCCCATATCTATGTCATTTTCTTCCCCTCATATTTAAACATCTCTATTACCGCTTTGAACTTATGGTATAGCGGTATATAATAAATAAAATTATTATTATTATTATATCTCCCCTCTCCTGCTTTTCCTCCAAAGTATATATATATATTGCAATCTTTAAGTCTGTCCCCATACACTTTATGACGTAGACCATAGACCATTCTAGTAGCTTTCCTCTGGACTGATTCCATCCTGTTTATATCTTTTTGAAGGTGCAGTCTCTAGAATTTTACACAATATTCAAAATGAGGTCTTAGAGTCTTATATAGTCTTTTTCCTACTGGCCATTCCTCTCCTTATGCATCCAAGCATCCTTATAGCTTTAGCTGTCGCCTTTTCAACCTGTTTGTCCACCTTAAGATCATCACATACTTTCACGCCCAAGCCCCGCTCCTCTGTTGTGCACAAACATTCTCCACCCCTAAAATGTACCGTTCCCTCTGGTTTTTTCAGCCCAAATGCATGATCTTGCATTTCTTAGCATTACATCATAGCTGCCAAATTTCAGACCATTCTTCAAGCTTCACTAGGACTTTCCTTATGTTATCCACACCATCAGGGGGTATCTACTCTATTGCAGATTTTGGTATCATCCGTAACGAGGCAAATCTTACCTGGCAGCCGTTCGGTAATATCACGAAAATGTTGAAAAGAACAGGTCCAAGAACCAAGCCTTGAGGCACACCACTGGTAACATCCCTTTCCTGACACCGATCTCCATTGACCACTTTCCTCTGTCACCTTCCACTCAATCAGTTTATTTATTAGATGCCTCTTAACCCTTTCAGGACCATAAGGATCGTAGGCCACTTTTTGTGGTTTTGACGACATTTTTATGGTAAAAAGGGCTTGCAGATGCCAAAAAATTGATTTTTTTTGTGAAATATCATTATTTTTTTTTTTAAAAAATCACACTTCTGGCTTATGGACAGTGTGGCAAGTGAATCTTCTCGTCAATCTGGCAACGACGCTAATGAATGAATGTCGGAACCAGTTTGTTTACATAAAGGCAGTATCCTATGGAATCCGTACATATCAAATTTAGAACTGTAGACTATCCCAATCAAAATTTATAGGATTTTAAAGTTATGGGACAAATATGTCCCTTGGTCCTGAAAGGGTTAAAGGCACTTGTATCCAGCTTTTAGCCTCCAGCCCAGAATCAGCACTGCCATTTTCAGATTCGATAAGTTAGGGATGAGCAAGATAGGAAGAGGTAAAGAGAATAGATCCTGATTGTATTGAGATCTGATTTGACCTCCCATAGTATTATATAGGTGTTATATACGTTTACAGCCAATATTATAGGAGTTTGTTACTTTACCAGTGATAGTGCTGATAATACATGTTATTTTCAGGTGCTGAGTTTTCTAGTACTGGCCTTAGCTCAGGGGTGTCAAAGTCCCTCCTCAAGGGCCACAATCCAGTTGGGTTTTTCAGGATTTCTCCAATGAATATGCATGAGATCTATTAGCATACAATGACAGCAATGCATGCAAATAGATCTCATGCATATTCATTGCACACAAACAATTTCGGGACTTATCATATCAATTCAATAGCTCTACTATATTAGAATATATTTTTATAAACACAAAGGGCTATATTTGCTATAAATTTATAAACTAAAATTCCCACACATTCATTAATCACTTCTTTTTATTTTATGCTGTTTGTTTAAAAAAAATTTCACCCCACACATGTGTTAATACTTCATCTATATATATAAAATCGGAGGTATGTATGTGTGTGTGTATGTGCCGCGATCACGCAAAAACGGCTTGACCGATTTGAACGAAATTTGGTATGCAGATCCCTCACTACCTGGGATGATATGTTCTGGGGGTCTCGCGGCCCACCTGCACACGTGGGCGGAGCTACAAACATAAAATCAGATTTCACCCATTCATGTCAATGGAAAAAATGTAAAAAGCTGCCATTCTCACAGTAATTCAAAAACGGCTTGACCGATTTGAACAAAAATTGGTATGCAGATCCCTCTCTACCTGTGGTGATATGTTCTGGGGGTCTCGCGGCCCACCTGCACACGTGGGCGGAGCTACAAACAGAAAATCGGATTTCACCCATTCATGTCAATGGAAAAAATGTAAAACGCTGCCATTCTCACAGTAATTCAAAAACGGCTTGACCGATTTGAATGAAACTTGGTATGCAGATCCCTCACTACCTGGGGTGATATGTACTGGGGGTCTCGCGGCCCTCCTGCACACGTGGGCGGAGCTACAAACAGAAAATCAGATTTCACCCATTCATATCAATGGAAAAAATGTAAAAAGCTGCCATTCTCACTGTGACCAATTTGGACGAACCTTGGTATGCAGATTCCTCACTACCTGGGGTGATATGTTCTGGGGGTCTCGCAGCCCACCTGCACATGTGGGCGGAGCTACAAACAGAAAATCAGATTTCACCCATTCATGTCAATGGAAAAAATGTAAAAAGCTGCCATTCTCACAGTAATTCAAAACCGGCTTGACCGATTTGAACGAAACTTGGTATGCAGATCCCTCACTACCTGGGTTGATATGTTCTGGGGGTCTCGCTGCCCTCCTACACACGTGGGCGGAGCTACAAACAGAAAATCAGATTTCACCCATTCCTGTCAATGGAAAATATGTAAAAAGCTGCCATTCTCACAGTAATTCAAAAACGGCTTGACCGATTTGGACGAAACTTGGTATGCAGATCCCTCACTACCTGGGGTGATATGTTCTGGGGGTCTCACAACCCACAACTCTATTTTGCTTGCTCAAGGGTGGGTTCACCCAATAATTTATATGTTCTTGCTCCAGGAGGTGAAACTAAAATTGTTGTTTATAATCACGTTTTGCGTTAGTTGTATTGTATTCATTTTGTCAAATATTTCACTTTATAATTTGAATATTGTACTTTTTATTAAGCTGTAAAAAAATACTTTCATTCACCACTATAAAGTATCTTTATTTGAATCCATTTACAGTGTTATTACTATAATTAAATACTCGTGCAACGCCGGGGCATCAGCTAGTAACTTACTAAAACCTTCACAACCTACCCAATCAACCCACTAAAAATTCATTTCAAAACTACTCTGTTGCAGTACTGTCCATATACTGGCCAAAAAAGTTCTTGATATTGTGCAAACTTATCACTTCATGAATGGTATTCCAATGGATATTCTCTTCATATTCCTTGTATCGCTGTTCACCATAAACTGAGCTCAATTGCCCAGCACAAATCTGTGTTTCGCCTGTTGGCGTCGTCAGGGGCTACAGGCTGGTCTTGGCTTCAGTAATGAATCTTAGTTCTATAATACATAACACACACTTCTTATAGTCCTACTTACAACATGCCAAATTATAATCCTCATAATTAAACATCAAAATCATTCATCGAAATCACATAATGTTCCTACCTTGTTAGTCATTATACAATATATTTGTGTGCCACCCACCAGTGGGAAAAATCCAGACCAGGACCTCTCACTTCACAAGCTGAACAGGAACTGACAGCATTCCAAATCTCTCAGCCTCATTCCCATTTTATCCCTGAATTACAGCTGATACTAATTACAATAAATGCCATTCTACTTCTTTGTTTAAATCATGGGGTTCCACAGTATCCCTTAGGTAAATCAATTTTTGTCCCTTCCTAAGCAAGATATCAGACGCATTACCCCCCCCCCCCCCCCATTCAGATACACTACAATTAATACTATAAATTTCAAATCCTTCACCTCATGTTTCTACTGCATCCAATGGGCCACTAATGGGAGATCTAATTTTTCCGACCGCAAGTTGCTCATATGCTGGGCTATTCTTTGTTTAATCTTTCTCCTGGATTGCCCAAGATACCATTATGTATTGTATAATGAACTAGCTGATGCCCCGGCGTTGCACGGGTATTTAATTATAGCAATAACACTGTAAATGGATTCAAATAAAGATACTTTATAGTGGTGAATGAAAGTATTTTTTTACAGCTTAATAAAAAGTACAATATTCAAATTATAAAGTGAAATATTTGACAAAATGAATACAATACAACTAATGCAAAACGTGATTATAAACAACAATTTTAGTTTCACCTCCTGGAGCAAGAACATATAAATTCTTGGGTGAACCCACCCTTGAGCAAGCAAAATAGAGTTGTGGGCCGTGAGACCCCCAGAACATATCAGCCCAGGTAGTGAGGGATCTGCATACCAAGTTTCGTCCAAATCGGTCAAGCCGGTTTTGAATTACTGTGAGAATGGCAGCTTTTTACATTTTTTCCATTGACATGAATGGGTGAAATCAGATTTTCTGTTTATAGCTCCGCCCACGTGTGCAGGTGGGCCGCGAGACCCACAGAACATATCACCCCAGGTAGTGAGGGATCTGCATACCAAGTTTCGTCCAAATTGGTCACAGTGAGAATGGCAGCTTTTTACATTTTTTCCATTGACATGAACGGGTGAAATCTGATTTTCTGTTTGTAGCTCCACCCGCGTGTGCAGGAGGGCTGCGAGACCCCCAGAACATATCACCCCAGGTAGTGAGGGATCTGCATACCAAGTTTCGTTCAAATCGGTCAAGCCGTTTGTGAATTACTGTGAGAATGGCAGCTTTTTACATTTTTTCCATTGACATGAATGGGTGAAATCTGATTTTCTGTTTGTAGCTCCGCCCACGTGTGCAGGGGGGCCAGGAGACACCCAGAACATATCACCCCAGGTAGTGAGGGATCTGCATACCAAGTTTCGTTCAAATCGGTAAAGCCGTTTTTGAATTACTGTGAGAATGGCAGTGTTTTACATTTTTTCCATTGACATGAATGGGTGAAATCCGATTTTCTGTTTGTAGCTCCGCCCACGTGTGCAGGTGGGCTGCGAGACCCCCAGAACATATCACCACAGGTAGTGAGGGATCTGCATACCAATTTTTGTTCAAATCAGTCAAGCCGTTTTTGAATTACTGTGAGAATGGCAGCTTTTTACATTTTTTCCATTGACATGAATGGGTGAAATCTGATTTTATGTTTGTAGCTCCGCCCATGTGTGCAGGTGGGCCGCGAGACCCCCAGAACATATCATCCCAGGTAGTGAGGGATCTGCATACCAAGTTTCGTTCAAATCGGTCAAGCCGTTTTTGAATTACTGTGAGAATGGCAGCGTTTTACATTTTTTTCATTGACATGAATGGGTGAAATCCGATTTTCTGTTTGTAGCTCCGCCCACGTGTGCAGGTGGGCTGCGAGACCCCCAGAACATATCACCACAGGTAGTGAGGGATCTGCATACCAATTTTTGTTCAAATCAGTCAAGCCGTTTTTAAATTACTGTGAGAATGGCAACTTTTTACATTTTTTCCATTGACATGAATGGGTGAAATCTGATTTTATGTTTGTAGCTCCGCCCACGTGTGCAGGTGGGCCGCGAGACCCCCAGAACATATCATCCCAGGTAGTGAGGGATCTGCATACCAAGTTTCGTTCAAATCGGTCAAGCCGTTTTTGCGTGATAGCGGCACATACACACACACATACATACAAACATACATACCTCCGATTTTATATATATAGATAGATAACAAGGTAGGAACATTATGTGATTTTGATGAATGATTTTGATGTTTAATTATGAGGATTATAATTTGGCATGTTGTAAGTAGGACTATAAGGAGTGTGTGTTATGTATTATAGAACTAAGATTCATTACTGAAGCCGAGATCAGCCTGTAGCCCCTGAGGACGCCAACAGGCGAAACACAGATTTGTGTTGGGCAATTGTGCTCCGTTTATGGTGAACAGCGATACAAGGAATATGAAGAGAACATCTATTGGAATACCATTCATGAAGTGATAAGTTTGCACAATATCAAGAACTTTTTGGCCAGTATATGGACAGTATTGCAATAGGGTAGTTTTGATATGAACTTTTATTGGGTTGGTTGGATAGGTTGTGAAGGTTTTAATAAGTTATTTATGTGTATATTTATATGATATGAAGTATTAACACATGTGTGGTGTGAAAATGTTTTTTAAACAAACAGCATAAAATAAAAAGAAGTGATTAATGAATGTGTGGGAATTTTAGTTTATAAATTTGTAGCAAATATAGTCCTTTGTGTTTATAAAATACATATTCATTGGGGAAATCCTGAAAACCCGACTGGATTGCGGCCCTCGAGAAAGGACTTTGACACCCCTGCCTTAGCTGATATCTTTATTAAGATACTATGAAACATTTAGCTATAAATTCTTTCCATTTTCAGTTGTAATAATTGTTCATTACCACAAATTCCAGACTTTCATTAATTGATCTACGGTTCTGAGCATTACAAAATACATAGTACAATAGATATGTTTTGTTTATTTCTTCAAAGAAATGTAACATTAGAATATAAATAGAGATTAAAACCTTCAAATGTTGCAATTAAAAAATAGTGTGAGCGTAGGCTTCTTGAAGAAAGTGAATCCACAATGGGCTTCACAATTCATTTTAGTTATCTAAGTCACTCGCCACTTTAATCGCTTGCAAATTATCCTGTCTTTTGTCAATTGTAGGCCAAATATAGCTAAAGCCTGCTCATTTTTTATTGCTTCCCTATGCTTTATTTTCTTTTATCTCAGGAAATAAATTTCCATTCACAATACACGAAGCTTTGTATAGTGTTTCCCATTCATTATTCAGAGTCCCCATGAATTCAATAGCACCTAAACAAAGCTTTTGTTCACAACATTATCTTGGAATACCATACTGATAAAGTGATATTTGGGACCAACGAACATTCATTTATTTTTAAATGTTTGACCTGGCATTTTTTTAACGTGTCTACTTTTCCTATGTTGAATGGATTCTTTTAAGAGTGGGCCTAGCACAGAAATTGTATGCTGTATCAACGTTGTTCAGGTTACCGAGTCCAGTAAATTAATTTAAATGAATCAATAGAGTGATACATTAATATTCATGAAGTTAAAACAAACGATCATGCAGCCATCTACGGTGGAGTAACTATAAGTTTCATTTCTACCGTCACCCACATGGAAACATGATGGCAGATAAAGGCCAAATGGCCCATCCAGTCTGCCCATCCATAGCATTCATATCTCCTCCTCTCTCTAAGAGATCCCGCATGCCTGTCCCACACTTTCTTGAATTCAGACAGTCTTTACCTCTACCAGAAGATTATTCCACACATCTGCTACCCTTTTTGTAAAAATAGACTTTCCTTATATCAGTGGTTCTTTTTTTTATGTAGTCATTTTTATTAAAGGAGTCAATGAAAATAGGAACAAGAATATAATAGAGAGGTCCGTACAACAGATGGAACTGTCAGTCGCATTTTCAGAATAGCCCTAGTATATATGCACGAGACAGGTTTGCATATAATGGAGGAGACAGGCATGCAAATATGTCTCATGCACATTCATTAGGCATATCCTGAAAACACAACTGACTGTGGGTCGCACAGGACAGAGTTAAGAACCATTGCCTTAGATTATTCCTGAGCTCATCTCCTCTTAACTACATTCTATGCCCTCTGGGTGTGCAAATGGCAGATGAAATTTAATGTGGACAAATGTAAAGTCCATAGTCTGTTATTGAGAAAGACACGGGGGAAGCCACTGCTTGCCCTGGATCAGTAGCATGGAATATTTCTACTCCTTGGATTTTGGCCAGGTACTAAGTGACCTGGATTGGCCACTGTGAAAACGGGCTACTGGGCTTGATGGACCATTGGTCTGACCCAGTAAGGCTATTCTTATGATCTTAAGAATAACCAAAATCATCGTTACCAGATGCTATGTGCACCTTGGGAGTTAATACCCAATAAAAGATCTGTGTGTCGTTGTAGACAATGCAATGAAACCTTCCGCTCAATTTGAGGTGGCAGTCAAAAAAGCAAACAAGATGCGAGGAATTATTTAAAAAAAGGGATGGTTTAGCAAGTCTAAGAATAATATAATGCCTCTGTATCACTCCATGGTGCGACCTCACCTTGAGTATTGGGTTTAATTCTGATTGTCAAGAAAGATAAAGCAGAACTAGAAAAGGTTCAAAGAAGAGCGACAACTACAAAGGTTAGGACTTCAGCTTGGAAAGAAATGGCTGAGGAGAGATTTGATTGAAGTCTACAAAATCCTAAGTAGTGTAGAATGGGTAGAAGTGGATCGATTTTATTTGTACTCCATCAAAAATTACAAAGACTAAGCGGCTCATAATCGAAAGAGAAAAAGTCCAAAAACCGGCCTAAGTCAGCACTTGGACAATCATCAGTCAAAAACGTCCAAGTGCCTATAATAAAACCGGGTTTTGGATGTATTTCTAAACGACCTAGGCCTTCATAGTGCTGCTGAACGACCATAGCTAAACGGGGCATGTCAGGAGGAGTGTCGAGGGCGGGAATTGGGCGGGACGTGGGCAGGCTTAGACTTAGTCGTACTGCGTGTATAACCGAAAGTTATACAGCACAGGATTAACGGAACTTGGACGTTGTGACTTAGACCACAGTTCTTCAACCACCAGTCCGCAGACCGATGCCGGTCCGCAAAAAAATGTTGCCAGTCCGTGAAGGATTCGGATCCCCGCCGCAGCAAAAAGTGTCGGCGTCAGCTGACATGTAACTTCCTGTTGCCGTCGCTATGCCGGCACTCCTGCCTTCCACCTCCTACTCCTGCCGCGTATGTCTCCGCACTCCCATACAAGCAGGGGCAGCTCTGTGTGCTTTTAACTTCGGCACACAGCTGCCCCTAAGCAGTATTTTAGCCGTGGTTTCATGAGGCAGCCTCAGGGCCTTTGGTAGGCCGGCCCACATCGCATCATCGAAGCGGGCCGGCCTACCAAAGGCCCCGAAGCTGCCTCATGAAACCGCGGCTAAAATACTGCTTAGGGGCAGCTGTGTGCTGAAATTAAAAGCACACAGAGCTGCTGCTAGCCTACATAGAGGAAACATTTGCTGGAGAGGGAAGGGAGAAGGGGTACTCCTGACAAGGGAGGTGAAGGGGCTACTGCTGACAGGGAGAAGGGAAAGGGAAGGGACGAGAATTACTGTTGGATAAGGGGAGGAGGAAAGGGAGAAGGGGTAACTCCTGGGGAAGGGCTACTGCTGAGAGGGGAGAAGGGAAGGGAAGGGATGAGAATTACTGTTGGATAAGGGGAGGAGGAAAGGGAGAAGGGGTACTCCTGGGGAAGGGGCTACTGCTGACAGGGGAGAAGGGAAAGGGAAGGGATGATAATTACTGTTGAATAAGGGGAGGAGGAAAGAGAGAAGGGGTACTCCTGGACAAGGGAGGGGAAGGGGCGACTGCTGACAGGGGAGAAGGGAAAGGGAAGGGATGATAATTACTGTTGGATAAGGGGAGGAAGAAAGGGAGAAGGTACTGCTGGACAGGGGAGGAGGAACATTGGAAGGGAACAGCTGGCATGGAGATTAGAGAAAAGGAAGGAGTCAGGATGGAATGGAGAGATCAGATGAGGGAAAGGGGAGAGACAGAGGAATGACAAAGCAGAAAGAGATTGATGCTGGGAATGGGGGTCAGATGAAAAATAAGGAAAGAGGGACAAAGATGCTAGATCTGGTGTAGGAGAGAGGGGCATAGAAAGAACGCAGATACCATATGGAAGGGGGAGGGGTAGAGGGCAGACAGTGGATGGAAGAGGCAGATGCTGGATTGAAGAGACAGAGTGCAGACGCTGGATGGAAGAGAGTGAAAAGAAGATGAAAGCAGAGTTGATAAAAGGTAGAAAAAAATAATTTTATTTCTATCTTGTGATTAGAATATATCAGATTTAAAATATGTATCCTGCTAGAGCTGATGTTAGACATAACTGGGGAGTGCAAAGCCCAGGCAGTGCGTCTTTAGCTTCCAACTGGCTTAGGGCTCTCTCTGACCAGGAGGCAGTTGCCCTAGTTCCACTCCCCTAACACCTAACACAGTGACTGTGGTATTCTGTTAGCATGATATTTGTGTAGCATTCTGTAATAATTTGGCTTATTCAGTTTTCTTGATAGTAGAGGGGTTATATGTGAAGGGGAGGGGAGACGGTGTTTTGTTGATCCTTGCCCTGTATTATTTATATTTATAAAATGACAATTGTACAGAATATTGTTTCTTTTTATACTTTAATAAAATATGTTCAATATAAAATCATAACTATTTGAGGCTTGTGCGGATGGGATCAGATGGTTAATGGGACCGAGCTCGCGGGGAAGGGGCGGCAATGGGGTTTTTAAAAATTTCAGTATTATTAGTTTGCCGGTCCACAAAATAATTATTTTATTTCCGCCGATCCATAGGTGTAAAAAGGTTGAAGAACACTGACTTAGACCATTTAAAACATGGTCTAAGTCACAAAAAAACCCACCTAAAGTCACCAGATAAGCACTGCAGATACAAACTACAGACCCCCCACACACTGCCCCAGTGATCACCAACCCCCCCAACTTCATAAAAATCATAATCACACCTTTAAAATTCAGGCTCCAGACCATCATCACCTGGCAGCCTGGCATAGGAAAGCCTAGTCGACCTGCACAGAGGTGGCTTAAGTCATCTTGGGGGTGGGTTAGGGACCCATGGAGAGGAGGACCCATGCCCATAAGCCCCTGTAATCACTGCATTGATATTGAAACATGTGCACTTCCCTATACACCCCCAAAACCTTTTTGTACTGGCATATAAGTGGCTCTTGCTATTAGGGTGGTAGATAAGTGGGTCTAAGGGATTCTGGAGGTGGTTTGGAGGGCTCACCATGACCTATAAGGGAGCTGTAGTGAGATGAAGACATGGCACCCTTTTTGTGAAGTTCACAGCAATACCCTGTAAGGTACCCCACTATTTAGGTGCCATGTCTGATTGTTCAGTCTATCACTTTGCAGACCCCTCCCTCGTCCAACAGGGCTTGTTCTAGGCATTTTTGACTTGAAAGAAAAGTTGGACGAAAATGTGGTATAAAGATGGACGATTTAGCGACTTGTATGATCAGGTCGGCAGGACGTATACTTGGACGATTTTCGAAATGAAAAAAATTTGGACGAATTTTTCGAAAATGTATCCTAAGCTGTTTTTACTTTGGACGACTTGCGACTTAGACGAAAACGGACTTAGACATTCCTTTTGATTATGCCCCTCTAAGGGACACTCAATGAAGTTACAAAGTAATATTTTTAAAACCAATAAGAGGAAATATTGTTTCACTCAGAGAATAGTTAAGCTCTGGAAGAGTAGTTAACATAGCTGTTTTTAAGAAAGGTTTGGACAATTTCCTGGAAGAAAAGTCCATAGTCTGTTATTGAGACCGACATTGAGGAAGCCACTGCTTGCACTGGATTGGTAGCATGGAATGTTGCTACTATTAGGGTTTTACCAGGTTCTGGTGACCTGAATTGGCCACCATGAAGACAGGTTACTGGGCTTGATGCACCATTGGTCTGACCCAGTAAGGCTATTCATATGTTCTCATTTTGGAGCTTCGTTTCAAATAAAAAAAAGAGGCTTGCTTCATTCACATTTATGCCTTCCCCCTTAAGTTTTGTACTTAGGACAATGGAGGATTAATTGACTTACCCAAGATCGCAAGGGGCCACAATGGGAAATGAACTTAATTCCACCAGTTCTTAGCCTACTGCACTAACCATTAGGCTATTTCTTTAGTTAATTAAACAAATGTGTTTTTTTTTTCAATGCCAGTCCTCTCTTAAAGTAAAAAGGTTGAAAGAATAAAAAAAATAACCAAAATTATGATCACAAAAAAGGGTTCTGGCACATGCAAGTTGATGTTTTGAAGAAAATATATAATACTAATGCTTTAGTCTAATCTATATGAATGATTTGTTCCATTAACAGTGTGCATTTCTTACTTAGCAGACATTAACTGTAACAGCTTCAATGATATATTTTAATCAATATGGTGAGCCTATGGATTTTTGAATTATTGTAAATTACCCCATAGGAATGGTTTCCTTTTAGATTTGAAGAAAAAACAAGTTGGGAGTGGGACAGTGCACGTCAACCCTGGAAAGAATGGATTTTATTTATTTAGACTCAAATAAAATACAGTGGTGCCTCGCATAACGAACGCCTCGCACAGCGAACACTGCGCACAACGAACTTCATGTCTTGCTTCCTACAACGAACTTCGTTTCACACAACGAAGTCGCCCGAGCTGCATCCTTCCGCGCAGGCACTGCGCTTAACTGCCCTCTCTCCGCCTGGCTCCCTGTGCAGTGGCGGACCGTCGGCTCGCAGGGGCCCGGCACCTACTGCTGATGCGTTGGGGGGGGCGGAGCTACTCTCGCCGCTTCCCCGATGCTAGAAAAAAAAAAAATGAACAGTTAAGTCCCAGTTTTTGCCGCTGAGACTCTGCCCTCTCTCACTGTAAAATTAGACTCTACTTAGTCTGTCTTTAAATTTAAAAAATGTGTGTTGTTTTAAAAAACAATTATGTTTTTAGATGTATCTAAATAAAAATAATAACAAAAAATTTATCTTTTTTTATGTCATCTTAGCATATTTTATGCTACAGAACGAATTATTTTTTTAACATGTATTGTTATGGGAAAACGCGTTTCACATAACGAACTTTTCGCATAACAAACTTGCTCCTGGAACCAATTAAGTTCGTTGTGTGAGGCACCACTGTACATACATTTATATATATATATATATATGTATATATATATATATATATATATATATATATATATCAATACATAAATATAGGACTCCTTATACTAAGCTGTGCTAGTAGTTTTAGCGCGTGCTTAGCGCATTCTAGACGTTAACACCTCCATTGAGCTGGCGTTAGTTTTTGAGCATAGCGTGGGGGTTAGCACGCGCTAAAAATGCTACCGCAGCTTAGTAAAAGGAGCCAATAACATCCATGTGTTGGTGACCCAGCACGGTCCATGTTTCGACCTCCAAACGGCAGCCTGCTTCAGAGGCATAGTGGTCAATCCACTAGATGGCACTGTCGTACTTGTATCACAAAACTTTAAAATTAGGCTTATATACTGTACGTACAAAGTGGAAATACACAAAGAAGGGTCACCAGCACATGGACATTATATTTATGTATGTATTTTATTTGAGTCTATATCAGGGGTGGGCAACTCTGGTCCTCGAGGGCCGGAATCTAGTCGGGTTTTCAGGATTTCCTCAATGAATATGCATGACATCTGTTTGCATGCACTGCTTTCAATGCATAGTCATTTGGGGAACCCTGAAAACCCGACTGGATTCCGGCCCTTGAGGACCGGAGTTGCCCACCCCTGGCCTATATAAATAAAATCCATTGTTTCCAGGATTGACATGCACTGTCCTACTCCCCACTTGGTTTTATTCCTCAAGTTTGTTCTGCGTGGGGTTGCTTCCTGTAGTTTTTTTGTGATTTTCTTTTAGATTTGACTTAAGTGTGATCCTCATCCAGTGATAAATCTGATCCATAGGTTCGCATGGAAAAGCAGGACACTGAGCCACTGAATAAAATGACAACTTTTGGATCCAAATCATATGGGCATCAGTGGGATTTTTTTTTTCTTCACAATATTAACAGACATGAAGTCTGGAATTGATTTTGATTTAATTAAAGAGGAAGGTAAAGGGATATGACTGTAGTCGGCCAAAGTCAAGCAACAGAGAGAAGAGTAAAATGAGATAGCATCCAGGAACAAATTGACATCATTCATCAAGAGGACTGGATGCCTAAAATGCAAGTGGAAAGGAACAAAGGAATTCGGGTCATTGAAGAAACGTGAAGGATGAGTTGATGATTGACAGAATATGAAGACAGTAGTAAATGCAAGTGAACGCGAGACAAGTTCAAAAAAGGTCGAAAGAAACTGGGTAACCCAAGGAGCTAAGAATAGAAAGTTCTAAGGGTTGGGAAGTATCATAGTATCTGTACCTTCTCTTTAACGAGTTAAGTGGAGACATGTTTAAAGGTTTTAGGAAAGGGAACATCGAGAAGCATGCACATTTCTGGCAGAACAAGAGAAAGGAAATTGGGCATGAGAGCTAAGTAAACAGGTCAATGAATACTCTAGTGAGTGCAGTTGCTATTGACTAGCATATCTACTGACATAAAAATTAATGTAGTAGCCAATACGATACAACTTATTGAATGGTAGTTAAATCAAAAGCATAAAATAATAAAGAAAGAAAGATGAACGTAGTGATACTGGAAAATATGGGAATACTTTAAAAACTGAGGCCTATAATGAAACAAGAAAAAAATTACCCCTTAGAGTAGTGAATCTCCAAGTAATTGAATAAACAGTACATGCTTTAATCTCCTTTAAAACTATGAAAACCAAGGAACCCACTTTTAACCATAAATACCTGATTCCACATGATCCTCTGAAAACCTTAAGCTCTGCATCACAGCATCTTCTTCATGTCCCATCCCTAAAAATCATTAGTACCCGTAGGGCTTCTTCTTTTGCAACGATAGCCCCAACAATATGGAATTCGTTACCATCTTATTTAAGGTCCGAACAGAATTTAGATAAATTCAAGGGTGGCCTCAAAAGCTTCTTATTTAAAGACGCATATGACTGTTAATTGAACCATGGGACTTTCCCAGCTCATTTTCCGCACTTAAATTGATTTTTCCCTTTCCCCATGTTATTGTCCTTAATTGTTCTTTCTTTCTTTCAAATTGTATTTCTCCCCACTATCCTATTGTTTCATGTAAGTAAAGTTATGTCATTAATAGTTTAATTGGACCCCTTTTAAAAATTTTTAATGTAAAATGCTTAGAATTTATGATTAGAGTTTTATCAAATTTTTAATAAACTTGAAACTTGTACATCTTCAATCGTTGAACGATAACCCAGTAACAAAGTGTGCTGACCACAAAGGGGTAAGTTCTATATGCTGTATGTCATCTAAAAAAAAATTGGTGCTTAGTTCTATTCTGTAAACCGCCTCTGGTGTTAGGCACAGTTTTTTAGCATCTGTCTGCATGGCTAACATTTATGCGCAGGCATTTACGCGAATAAAAACCAAGCCTAAATACCTGTGCCTAAATTGTACACGGATCGGGCATAATCTATAGAAGTGTACCAAACTTTTAGTAATACCCATGATCTGCCCTTTCTTCCCCCCTGGCCTTGCCCCCCCACCCCATTTGAGATCTGCACACTAGAATTTATGCACACCACTTTCTAGAACATGGGTGGGCAACACCGGTCCTCGCGGGCTGGAATCCAGTCGGTTAATATGCAGTGAATATGCACTGAAAGCAGTGCATGCAAATAGATCTCATGCATATTCATTGAGGAAATCCTGAAAACCCGACTGGATTCCGG
Organism: Geotrypetes seraphini; assembly: GCF_902459505.1. Classification (NCBI taxonomy): domain Eukaryota; kingdom Metazoa; phylum Chordata; class Amphibia; order Gymnophiona; family Dermophiidae; genus Geotrypetes; species Geotrypetes seraphini. The sequence goes on along the minus strand of NC_047086.1, from coordinate 35,107,537 downwards.
CCCTTGAAGACCGGAGTTCCCCACCCCTCTTTCTACAATGTGCTTAGAAAATTGTACGTGTAAATTCTAATTACTGGTAGTTAATGTCAATAATTGCTTGTAAATTGGCACTATCAGTGCTGATTGGATTGCTAAATAATTAAATTGCATGTGCAAATCTGCAATGTGTGCACAGCTTTGGGTATCGTATATAGAAAGAGGAGGAAAGGGAGTAACGCTATAACTAAGCATAATAATTACTGCAGATGCTCAGTTTCCATGCATTGAGCACCAATTCTATAACTAAATCTGCGTGCTATTTATTGAATATTAGTGTAAGGTTCAGAGTTCAGTTTATTTTGATAAACTGTGAATCATTAAAATATGCTTAAGCAGTTCACACAGTCAGTAAAAGAAAGGCAAATTCAGTTAAACAAACTGTAGGAAAACAAAGATAACACACCAGAAGGGGCGTGCAGGAGTGTAGAATATTTATTTATTTATTTGATCCAAAACGGTTTACAAGGAGTTACATACATGAAATGTTAAAAGCCTATACAAAATAAGAAGATAAAACAGACATATTCAGTCTAGCACAAAGTCAATTGCTCAGAAAAAGGCATCAACAAATAGTTGAGTCTTCCACATTTTCCTGAGAGAGTTCCTATCTCCACATTTTCGAATCTGGCCAACAAGGCCATTCCATAGCTTGACTCCTGCACATGTAAAAGTCGTGGCATTTGTATCTTTCAATGATTGGAGCTCATTTAAAAAAAAATATATATATAGACGTCCAAAGGTTGGCTGTGAGGTAGTCTATAGGACATTACCATGCCCCCTCACAATGCCAGAGCCACCTTAAGAATGGTAGTTCCTCCATAAGAGGAAGTGCAACAGGAAGGAGACAGGAAACAGGGGGTATAAGAGGCTAGGCCAGAAATAGAAGTTGCTTACCTGTAACGGTAGTTCTCCTTGGACAGATGATCTTACAGCCATACTTGGGACTCTTGCAACATTGCCCGTTCCCATATTACCTAAGATGACACCAGAGGATGATCCAGATCATTTCATGGTAAAATATGAGAGGACGACCCACCTAGCTGGCTGACTAGAGGCAACATGGACTACATATCTGGGAAACCTGTTAACTGGGGGTAGCCAAATTGCCTTCCAAAGCACTAATCCTGATGGCTGAACTACTTATAAAAATGTCAAGGCAACAATCTTGGGTTGGGGCTCAGTGTACCCCAGAATATTATAGGCAAATGTTTCAGAAAAGTACCCTTCAGATAAAAGAGACTCCTTGCAGTTTTTCTTTAAACTGAAAGAGATTGCATGGAGGAGGCTACAACCGGAAGAAAGGTCCAGAGTAGAAGCAGCAAATATGACTGTACTGGAGTAGTTCCTGGATGGATTACCACAGCCTGTGAAACAGTGGGTTAGATAACATCCCAAGGTAATGTTAGATACTGCCTTAGAAGTGTTCCACCAAACTCAACCAAGGGGGAGAATGTGATGCAGTGGTTGAAGCTACAGCATCAGTACCCTGAGGTTGTGGGTTCAAACTCATGCTGCTCCTTGTGACCCTGGGCAAGTCACTTAATCTCCCATTGCCCCAGGTACATTAGATAGATTGTGAGCCTACTGGGATAGACGGGGAAAATGCTTGAGTACCTGAATACCTGAATAAATTCATGTAACATGGTCTGAGCTCCCTAGGGAGAACAGCATAGAACATTGAATAACCAGCCTCTGGGAAGGAGAAGAGACTGGGAGAGAGTCCTGGATGTAAGAATGAATTGATAAGGGTAGAACACCCCAGGGAAAGGAAACAACCCTCTATTTGTTTTCAGAGCTGCCTTAGCCGAACGTTTAGCTGAGAATTTCAACGTATCCTCAACAATGACACCTAGACCCTTTTCCTGGGCAGTGATTCTTAACATAGAATCCAGCATCACAATGGGTTCCTCTTTCCCACTTTTGGAAAATCCAAATACACAATATGAACCAGCTCACCTAAAAAAGTTTTTACTGTGTGATTTTGCTTCCAACGCAATCTTCTTTTCGAGGTTTCTCTTTGCCTTCCTTAGTAGCACCTTGTATTTGACTTGGCATTCCTTGTATTGTTTATAATTATTTTTAGATCCTTCTTCCACTTTTTGAAGGATTCTCTTTTAGCTCTAATAGCTTCCTTTACCTCACTCATTAACCATGCTGGCTGCCGTTTGGTCTTCCTTCTTCTTTTTCTAATACATGGAATATATCTAGTCTGGGCTTCCAGGATAGAATTTTTAAATAACATCCATGTCTGATGTATAGTTTTGACCTCTGCAGCTGCACCTCTAAGTTTTTTTTTAAGTATTCCTCATATTATCATAGTCTCCTTTTTTAAGTTAAATGCTGTTGTATTGGATTTCCTGTGCAAACTTATTCCAAGGATTATATCAAATTTTATTGTGTTATGATCATGGTTATCAAGTGGTACCAGCACCATTACCTCCCTCACCAATTCATGCACTCTATTAAGAGCTAGGTCTAGAATTGTTTTGCCTCTTGTCGGTTCCTGAACCAGCTGCTCGATAAAGCAGTTCTTGATTTCATCAAGGAATTTTATCTCCCTAGCATGTCCTGATTATACATTTACCCAGTCAATATTGGAGTTGTTGAAATCAAAAAGCAATAATGTGCTTAGGCTTGCATATAGATAGACTAATACACACACACATATATATATATCTATGAACATAAGAACATAAGACTTTCCATACTGGAACAGACCAAAGGTCCATCAAGTCCAGAATACCGTTTCCAACAGTGGCCAACTCAGGTCTCAAGTACCTAGCTAGATCCTTACCATTATCAGCTTCTACATATTTCTCCCCTTCACCTTTGAGTCTCACAATGCCACATTTGTACTTCCTATCACTAATATACCTAAAAAATGTGTTATCCCTCTGTTTTACCATGTCATCTATTTTTTCTTCCATTTCCATCTTTGCTTTCCTGACTTCTCGACCAGCCTTTCTTAACCTTCCAGATATTTTAGCTTGTTTATTTCTCTCTCTATATATATATGTACTAGTCTTTAAGCCCGCTACATTAACGGGTGCTAGAATATATGTCTGTCTGTCTGTCTGTCTTTCTTTCTTTCTGTCTCTCTCCCTGCCCTTGTGTCTTTCTTCTTTTCTTTCTGCCTCCCTCCCTCCCTCCTACTATTTGTCTTTCCTTCTATCTGTCTCTCTTCCTGTCCCCTATGCAGCATTTATGTCTCCTTCTCCACTTTCCTGCACAGTAGCCAAGGAGTGACAGCTTTCCAGGTGCTGGGTCCATGAGTAGCACCTTATGCCTGGCCTTGTGTAGACCCCAATTAAGTTTTCTGTGGGATATGATAATTTAATATACTGTCTTAAACCATAGGTAATGTACAATAAAACAACTGTTTACAAATATATAAGAACAACAAACAAACAAAAAATCAGACCTCCGCTCATCTGTTTTTATTCTCCTACCTTAAGTTTATTGTGGTATGCTGGAAGAACTTGTATTTCATTCATGTATTTATGTTTCTTTTGATCTGATGCCTTCGTTCTTATTTTTTTCTTAGAAAAGCAAGCCCTGTGTGTTTAACTTGCCATTATTGCTAATGTAATAAAAATTAAAAAAAAAAACCAATCGGATCCCCGAGTCCTTTGTACCCTGATCCAGAGCCAATGCAGCAACTCAGAAGAAATGGCATCCTTGAAAGGTCTCTGGCCCAGCCCGAGGGCCCCACCGTGGATCAGGCATTGAGAGACCATCCCCCCCATTCGCGTTCCAGTTACCTGAGCCGCTGCTGATCCCCTTTCAGCGAAAGCCACGCCATCCATCATCTCACGCAGCACGAGCAGAGGGGCAGAAGGTCCCTCACGGCGCTGGGGTGGGCGGGGCTGCGCTCACGCCTCTCCCGTGCTGGCTGCGGCGGTTAAAGGCTCGCGCTGGACACAGCCATTGCTCGGGGGCGCCTGGAATTCCCGCGCGGAACGAAGAGCTTCAGGAGACGCTCGCTCAAGGGAAACCGTGGGTGAGTGGGAGGCAGCGCCACCCCCCCTCCCTTTGAGGAGGTAAGCCCAGCCGTCCTCGCTACCAGGTGCCCGGCACGCTTCGCAGTCACTGCAGAGGTGGTTCTCTTTGCGGGGGCGGGGCGAATACCGACCAGAGCAAGCAACGCGTCGACGGTAGCATAGCCTTGGGGGAAAGGGGGGTCCAAGGGCTGAAGTCCCCGTCCAAAATTATGGCACCGGATGTTGCTTACACAGTATGAAATTATGGGAGCCAGAGCCGGCAAGACCGCACATCACCTTGCGGTCTGCGAGAGAGACTTGAGAGAGGAGCCACCGCTGCCGCTGTGAACTTTTTGCCAGTAAAGTGTAAGGTGAATTTACAAATAACCCGTGAAGGGAAAGGGAGACAGAGCCGGCAAGACCACACATCACATCACATCAGGAGTTTTCAGTCAGGGTTAGGACTTTCTGAGGCAGCGCTGGTAAATCTACTCATACAGTCCATAGGGAGGTTTCAGGTTAGTAATGTGCCTGAATTGGAAGGTGGGCTGAGGCCACTGTCTTCAAGGGCTAGATTCACTAAGCCCACCAATCAACTTCTGACCACTTAGCGACCCCTTTGCGACCCAATTTCCCTCCGACCCGATTCACTCACCTCTGTCCCGATCATCCTCCGATCTGCGCATGCAAATGAGGGGGAACGGCATTCAAATGTAGGCAGGCAGCGATTCACTACAAAAAAAAAAAAAAAGAGGGACTGACCAATCCAAAAGAGGGCTGACCAATCCAAAAATAAGCGACTGCTGAGGACCAGTCGTTCAGGTCCTTTCCAACTGCCCTGCCTTCTGCCACCCTGCTTCTCTGCTCTCAGCCCCGATCTCCTGCCTGCCACGATCTGCTCTCTGCCCCATCTCCTGCTCTAGCCCCAAATCTCTCCTGCCGCCCTGACTCGCCGCCCTGCTCTCGCCCCGAATCTCTCCTGCTGCCCCACAGTGCAAGCCTGTGGTTTTAACCCGCGGGCTTAAAGCAGGTTAAAACCATGTGCTTGCAAAGAAGAAAAAAAGAAGTTTCCTGCTCTGCCGGGCACGGAGGGCCAGTGCATGCACAGGCCATCTACAGATGTGTGTAAATGTCATTAGATGTTTGTTTGAAGTAAAACTACTTCAGAGAGAAGGCCTTTAAACCTATGGAATTAATCCCTCCATTTTACTTAAAAAAATTCTTTTCTAATTTTGGTCCATTTATTCTATCACTTATACTAAAAAGTTTTTCTACTGCAACTGTTCCTAGGGCTTGGAAATCCTCTATTGTTTCACCAATTGTTAAAGACTTTAAATCTAGTCTAGATGACCCATCCAACTACCGTCCCATATCAAATCTACCATTTCTAATGAAATTGACGGAAAAACTAGTTTTCGAACAGCTTTCAGAATTCATTGAATCCACTAACGCATTACACCCCAACCAAACAGGTTTTCGAAAATATCATAACACCGAGTATTCCATGATTGGCCTTGTTACAAATATTCACTATTTTCTGGACCATCACAAATCCGTAGCACTCTTTTCCTTGGACTTATCTGCAGCATTCGACACCATAGACCACGAAATTCTTCTCTACCGTCTGCAATCATTAGGGATTGACGGCCAAATCTTACAATGGCTAACATCCTTCCTTTCAAACCGATCCATGAGAGTTAAATTTAATGAGTCTTACTCCGACAATTTTTCCCTATCTTCTGGTGTTCCACAAGGATCTATATTATCCCCTCTGTTATTTAATATCTTTTTATCCCCATTTATCACCATGTCTCAGTCATTAGGATTTACAACTTTCTCATATGCAGACGATATTCAATTACTGCATCCTCTTAACCCAGAAAACATTGAAGAAATAAATACGATTACTAGCAAATTAGAAAAAATGAAAACATGGTTAAACAATAACAAATTAGCTTTAAACACTCAAAAAACAAAAACCATGCTTTTTACTTGGAAGGGAGACATACTCCAAAAAATACCATTCAAACTTGACAATAATCCATTAGAATCAGTATCCAAATTGAAAATCCTCGGTGTTATAATCGATGTTGATTTATCCTTTCATGACCATATCAGTGCAATAGTTAAAACCTGTTTTTACAGATTACGGCTTCTACGCTCGATTTCTACTTTCTTGGAATCTAAATCTCTCAACATCTTAATTCACTCTCTCATCATTTCCAAACTGGACTATTGTAACGCGCTTCTTATTAACATAACCCAAAAAGAAAATAGACGTCTCCAAATTATACAGAATACAGCAGTTAAATTAATATTTAATGCAAAGAAATTTGACCACGTTTCACCTTTACTAATTAAATTACACTGGCTGCCCATAACCCATCGAATCACCTTTAAAATATTATTTTTAGTTTATAAAACGTTAAGCACCAATGAACCTCAATTTATCTCAAAAATGATTGTCCCACATAATTCTGCTCGTTCCTTAAGATCTTCTGCATCTAATTTGCTTTCTGTCCCATCACTAAGAATCATAGGTACTAGACGCAATGACATATTTTCAGTAAAAGCTCCCACACTATGGAATGCCCTCCCAAATTTTATTAAAAATGAAACCGACCATGTAGTATTTAAGAAAAACTTGAAAACATATTTATTCCAGGACGCTTTTGACCTATAAAACACTGTCCTTCTAGATTCCTGTATTTTTCTTTCTTTTTTCACTTAACCCCATTACTACCTAATTTGTTTTTACCCTTCGATGTTAAACTCTAACAAATAATAAGATTGTAATTTCTTCCCTCCCTTCCCACCCTTTCTTGTTTGTCAATCTCCTGTTTGTCCTAAAAGTGAATTTAGTAAATTAAATGTATGTCTGTCTTTTAAGTGACCTTGTAACCTAAAATGTATTACCACACTCTGATGGTATTTTAACTGTACATCGCTTAGATATCTGGATAAGCGATTCATCAAATAAAGGCAAACTTGAAACTTAAACTTGAAACTTGAAACTTGCTGTGAGTGGGGTCTTGTTTTGTTAATTTTATCCTTGGTTGAGCCTGGACAAATTAAAAAGTGAACAAGAAATAGGGGAAAGTGAAAGAGGAATAGAGTATTAAGGAACTTTGAGGAGGGCTTAGCTGGCAAGTAAATCCTTTTGCCCATGCTTAAAGGAAGCCATATTTGATTTGGGAGGATGGGGAGGGGAAAAAGTATGAAGACGCTGTGGAGGGTTTTAAAGGAGCTTTTGGGCACAGGACTTATACCTCTGAGCAGCAGACATACTTCTTTCTGGGGACTTTGAAGCTTATTTGTGTTTGGCTAGGAGAGCTGGAAATCCCAGACTGGATTAGGATCTGGAGTTTTGCATTTTTTTTTCTTTTGTTTCTGGACTTGCAATGCCACCGGACCAGGTGACCCTGAACGTGTTATAGAAACATAGAAACATAGAAAAAAGCGGCAGAAAAGGGCTATAGCCCACCAAGTCTGCCCATTCCAAGTATCCCCCCCCCCCTGAATTCACTCCCTTAAAGATCCCACGTGAGTATCCCGTTTTCTCTTAAAATCCATCACGCTGCTCGCCTCAATCACCTGCTGTGGGAGTCTGTTCCAATGATCCACCACTCTTTCGGTGAAGAAGTACTTCCTGGAGTCGCCATGAAACTTCCCTCCCCTGATCTTCAGCGGATGCCCTCTGGTGTTCGAGGGTCCCATGAGCCAGAAGATATCATCTTCCGACTCTATACGTCCCGTGATGTACTTATATGTTTCAACCATGTCTCCCCGTTCTCTTCTTTCCTCAAGTGAGTACAGTCTCAATTTTTTTAGTCTTTCTTCATACTTGAGATCCTTGAGCCCCAAGACCATCCTGGTGGCCGTTCGCTGAACTGACTCGATCCTCAGCACGTCCTTTCGGTAGTGTGGTCTCCAAAACTGAACACAGTACTCCAAGTGAGGCCTCACCATGGATCTGTATAACGGCATCATGACTTCAGGACTCCTGCTGACGAAACCTCTGCGGATACATCCCATCATTTGTCTTGCCCTGGAGGAAGCCTTCTCCACTTGACTGGCAGCCTTCATGTCCTCGCTAATGATCACCCCTAGATCTCGTTCCGCCGTGGTCCTAACCAAGGTCTCACCATTTAGTACATAAGTTCTACGCGGGTTTCTCTTACCCAGGTACATTATCTTGCATTTTTTAGCATTGAAGCCTAGCTGCCAAGTAGTTGACCATCTTTCCAGCAGCAGTAGGTCGTGTGTCATATTATCAGGTAATAAGCTTTTGCCTACTATGTTTGGCGGCGTCGGTGAACAGTGATACCCTTCCTTTAAGTCCTTGCGTCATATCTCTTATGAATAAGTTAAATAGAATCGGGCCCAGGACTGAGCCCTGTGGCACTCCACTGATCACGTCCGACGCTTCGGATGGGGTACCATTCATCACCACCCTCTGAAGTCTACCGCTCAGCCAATCCCCAACCCATGTAGTTAGAGTGTCTCCTAATCCTATCGATTTCAGCTTGTTCAATAACCTTCGGTGAGGGACGCTATCGAATGCTTTACTGAAGTCCAAATATACCACGTCCAGTGACTCTCCGGCATCCAGTTGTCTAGTAACCCAGTCAAAAAAGCTAATCAGATTAGATTGGCAGGATCTAGCCTGGGTGAACCCGTGTTGGTGTGGATCACATAGGTTTTCTTCATCTAGGATTGTGTCAAGATTCCGTTTGATCAGTGTTTCCATGAGTTTACACACTATAGACATGAGACTCACTGGTCTGTAGTTTGCTGTCTCTGTCTTGCAGCCCTTTTTGTGGAGTGGGATTATGCCCATAGATTCCCAAGACAATATATCATGTTCCTCTTGAATGCACCATCAGAGTTGGAACCAATCTACCATCAATGTTAAGATTTTTGAAGATGGGAATCAAGCTAAAATCCACCTCGTTTGATTCTGATTCATAACATCTTCACATAGAGACCCTGATTCTATAAATGATGCCTAACTCCTAGGTGCCATTCCAACCTCCTCTTCTGCTGTTTCTGTCTCTCTCCTCCCATTCAGCCCTACCCTAACTCCATTTCTTTTTTCCAGCACTCTCTCCTTTCTCCAGTTCTCCCTCCATCCCCCTCCCTCCATGCTGTTTCTCTATTCTTCACTCCCCCTCCCTCCGCTGACCTCTGATGTTGCTTCCTCTCAGAACCTCTCTCCAGCTCCTGACTCCCCCATCTACCTCCTCCCCAGCCACTATAATGCAATCTTTTGGCAGCCAGCAGCGGCAACGAGGTAAGCCTGATGCCGCCAGCCTGCCCCGGAAACCGCCTCTCTACAGCAACTTCCTGTTCCGATGTAGGTGGGACCTGCAGGGAGTTGGCTTCCAGGGCAGGCTGGCAGCAGCAGGCTCACCTTGTTGCCGCTGCCTGAAGATTGGGAATTACAATAGCTGGGAAGGAGGTAGGTGGGAGAGTTGTGAGAACCAGGTAAACCCAGACAGACTCTTCCATTTCAGAAAAACCATCTGGACACCCAGACAGTCCTCTAGAGGACATGTCCGGGTTTTCCAGGATGTCTGGCAACCTTACCTCAGTCACTGATGTGATGTTCAAAAACAAACAGGGGCACTAGACTAGCACTGGTGAAACAATGTATGTGCCAATGAGTATTGCAAATAGCATGCAAATGTAGTCAAACAGTTGTTAATGAGGTCATTTCGTATTCCATCCCAATGCTCAGAGAGCAGCACACAAAGCAAAGTCACCCTTACCACTGAAAAAATAACACTGGCTCAGAGCAGACATTAGGGTGTTTGAAGAAAGGATGTCCTAGCATTCTGTCTCTAAACTCTGCCAGTTTTTATTTAATTTAGAAGTGCAAGGAAGGCGCCCCTCCCCTTTCCCCGTACCTTTTTAACTTCTCCAGCGTGAGCAGTGTGCTGCTGTCAGTGTCGGCTCGCCCTTTGACGTCACTTCCTATGTACGTGTCCCGGAAGTGATGTCAGAGAGAGCGCCGATGCCGACACGGGTAGCAACCTCGCACCGGGGTAGTAAAAAAATGGTACAGGGGAAGGCAAGGAGCGCATGCGGCAAGAAGAAGAGCAAGGGGGCGGAGAAGAGGAGGGATGCTGTTCCCTTAGCAAGATCGCACCCGGGACAGACCTCCTCCCCCCCCACCCTCTGCGGCTTCCCCCCTTAGTACGCCACTGCCTGTAAGCCCCTACATGCTGGCAGTGGTAGTGAGATTAATGTGTACAAGTCAGAGCAAATCCAACAGTGAAAGCGCACACCAGACCTGTTCCAGCTTAAATATATACCTTCTAAGTGAAAAATAAACAGAAAACAGATGCCATTGTGTACTTTAGCTTCAGGTTTGCCAGGCACATGCGCACAAGAGCTGAGCTTACCGCTCAACTCTTGTGCATTTTCACCAGGCGCGCTCCTCCCCCCTTAACTTCCCAAAGCTCAACACTGACATGTCTGGCAAAGTTACACAAGATAATGGAATAGATTCTGCGCTGTTCATGGAGGAAAGTTTATGAGTTCATGGAGGAAAGTTTATGAACAACTTGAAAAACTGAAGGTGGACAAAGCGATGGGACCGGACGGAATCCATCTCAGGATACTGAGGGAGCTCAGAGAGGTTCTGGCGGGTCCTATTAAAGACTTGATCAACAAATCTCTGGAAACGGGCGTGATTCCTGGGGATTGGAGGAGAGCGGATGTGGTCCCTATTCACAAAAGTGGTCACAGAGATGAAGCAGGAAACTACAGGCTCACTTCGGTTGTTGGAAAAATAATGGAAATGTTGCTGAAAGAAAGAATAGTGAACTTTCTAGAATCTAATGGGTTACAGGATCTGAGGCAACATGGCTTTACTAAAGGTAAATCTTGTCAAACGAACCTGATTGAATTTTTTTGATTGGGTGACCAGAGAACTGGATCGAGGACATATGCTAGATATAATTTACTTAGATTTCAGCAAAGCCTTTGAAACGGTTCCTCACAAGAGATTCTTGAACAAACTTGAAGCGCTGAAGTTAGGATCCAAAGTGGAGAATTGGATTAGAAACTGGTTGACAGACAGACGCCAGAGGGTGGTGGTTAATGGAAGTCGCTCAGAGGAAGGAAAGGTGAGTAGTCCCTCAGGGTTCGGTGCTGTGGCCTATCCTGTTCAATATGTTTGTGAGTGACATTGCTGAAGGGTTAGAAGGAAAAGTGTGCCTTTTTGCGGATGATACCAAGATTTGTAACAGAGTAGACACCAAGGAGGAAGTGGAAAGCATGAAAAAGAATCTACAAAACTTAGAGGAATGGTCTAATATCTGGCAACTAAAATTCAATGCAAAGAAATTCAGAGTAATGCATTTGTGGATTAATAATCGGAAGAAGCCATATATGCTGGGAGAGGAGAGGCTGATATGCACGGATGGGGAGAGGGACCTTGGGGTGATAGTGTCCAAAGATCTAAAGGCCAAGAAACAGTGTGACAAGGCGGTTGCTGCTGCCAGAAGAATGCTGGGCTGTATAAAGAGAGGCGTAACCAGTAGAAGAATGAAGGTGTTGATGCCCATGTACAGGTCATTGGTGAGGCCCCACTTGGAGTATTGTGTTCAGTTTTGGAGACCATATGGTGAATCTTATAAAAAGTGCAAACAAATACATATTCAGATATAACAAATACCTGCACTTATATTCGAACAAATACTAAAACAAATTACCCTACTCCCTCCCCCCCTATTTGGATGTGTGTAGAAATCAAAGAAATCCAGAAATTAATCAATTCAATCAATTTCCTGTTTAACAAATGCCTCCAATAGACCCCCATACTTTTTTTAAACCTTTTATTATTTCCCAATTGTTCTGCATTCATTCTTTCGTACCTATAATTCAAACAGTGTTTCCCACCAAAAAGAAAAATTTAATCTATCCCAGTTCTTCCAGTTTCTAGTTATTAATTGCATGGCCACTCCCATCATAATCAGAAGAAGTCTACTTTTATGTATGTCAATTGGACTCTTAGGTTTCAACAATGTCCCAAATAAAGCCACATCATAAGACAATGGCATAGAGACACAGAGTACCATATTAATTTTTCCCCAAATTGATTTCCAAAAATTGAGCATCAATGGACAATAAAATAAAAGATGATCCAGTGTCAAGAGACTGGAAGCCCTGAATATGTATACCTTAGAGCAGTGGTTCCCAACCCTGTCCTGGAGGAACACTAGGCCAATTGGGTTTTCAAGGTAACCCTAATGAATATGCATGAAGCAAATTTGCATGCCTATCACTTCCATCATATGCAAATCTCTCTCATGCATATTCATTAGGGCTAGCCTGAAAACCTGATTGGCCTGGTGTTCCTTCAGGACAGGGTTGGGAATCACTGCCTTAGAGCAAGGGTAGGGAACTCCGGTCCTCGAGAGCCATATTCCAGTCGGGTTTTCAGGATTTCCCCAATGAATATGCATTGAAAGCAGTGCATGCAAATAGATCTCATGCATATTCATTGGGGAAATCCTGAAAACCCAACTGGAATACGGCTCTCGAGGACCGGAGTTCCCTACCCCTGCCTTAGAGGAAAGGAGGGACAGGGGAGATATGATTCTGATGTTCAAATACTTGAAAGGTATTAACGTAGAACAAAATCTTTTCCAGAGAAAAGAAAATGGTAAAACCAGAGGACATAATTTGAGGTTGAGGGGTAGGAGACTCAAGAGCAATGTAAGGAAATTCTTCTTTACGGAGAGGGTGATGGATGCATGGAATGCGCTCCCGAGAGAGGTTGTGGAGAGGAAAACGGTGACGGAGTTCAAAAAAGTGTGGGATGAACACAGAGGATCTAGAATCAGAAAATAATATTAAATATTGAACTAAGGCCAGTACTGGGCAGACTTGCATGGTCTGAATCTGTAAATGGCCATTTGGGGGAGGATGGGCTGGGGAGGACCTCAATGGCTGGGAAGGTATAGATGGACTGGAGTGAGCTTTAACGGAGACTTCAGTAATTGGAACCAGTCTGTGTGTGACATTGGTTGTGAGAGGAGCTGAAGAGAGAGCTGCAACTGGGAACCAGAGGCCTGTGGAAGGTGGGAGCTAAGCCTAGCTCTGTGCCCCAGGCAGAGCTATGAAGCCTGGGGTCCCTTCCCAGAGAAGGTCCTGGTTTGGAGGGCCTACTATGGAAGGAAGGAGGGAACCAGATGGTGAAAAGCCTGGGCCATCAGGCTGGAGGAGGCCAGAAGAGCCAGACCCCAGAGCTCCTAGAGGAAGAGTTCCTGTTCCAGAGTTGACACCAAGGAGCATGAAGGTACAACAGGGGTCTGGCAGGGCCTGGGAGCTGGAAGTGGAAATGGGCAGGCAGATAGCCCAGGCTGTTACAGTGGTGGAGGATATGGAGGACTCACAAGGGTCAGAGGAGGATATTTTCAGTGGGGAGGAGGAGGTGGAGAAGGACATGGATTTGGCTACAAGAGCCATAATAACAGTTAAGGGGATGGCTGGACTGGAGAAAAAGCTGCAGGACTTACAAAAGAAACAACGTATGGTGTCCACTCTGTATAAGCTGACTCCAGAGAAGCAAAAGAAAAAGTATAAGAAAGAACAGCAATACCTTCAGCGGCAGGTGGAGAACTGCATAACAGCTGGTATTACAAAAGATGTGTCTAACCCCATGGCTGAAGTGTATCGGAACAGAGAGAGAATGGCAGGGCTGCAGGGACACCAGGGGAAATTACAGGCAGCAGTTTCTGCAGAAGAACCCTGTGCAGAAGCAGGACAGTTGGAAGAAGTGCAGGAAACTCCCACAGCAGTGGAAGAAAAAGCTACCACAGAGGCTACTGGAGAAAAGTTGGGAGACAGCCTGAATTGGTACAGCTGGGAAAAGAGTGCAGACATAGCAGAAACCAAAGTGGAGGAGGGGCAGACAAAGGAGCGCAGGAAAAAGAAAGCCACACAAAGAGTGAACTACCTGGAACAAGCAGGGACTGAAAAACTTCATATAGAGTTTGAGCAAGTATTAACAGGGACTGAGAAACCACAAACAGAAATTGAGCTACCACAAACTTTAATGAAAGCACCTGAGGGAGTGCTGGAACAGCAGGCAGCTGAGACTAGTTTGCCCAGTAACTTGCTAAAATTCTTGGAGGAGGAGGAAGAATGTGATTTGAAACTGATTGAGCAGCAGCCTGGATTGGAAACACCTGAGTTTCATCGGCAAGGAAAATCCCAGAATGCAGCTCAGGGGAGGAGTTCCCAAGAACTGGTGGGTGGAATCTTTTGTGTGACTGAGAATGTGACTGAGAAAGGGATGGAGTCTTCTCTGAGCTGTGCTGAGGGAACTCAGTCTAATTCAAAGTGCAGAGTACAGCAAAGAGGTGTTTCCAGTGTGTTGGAATGAGTGGAGTGGAGTCAGGAGCTGGAACCTGAGAATCTACAGAGAGAAATACAGCAGGAGGTGGCTGTAGGTGATGAAGCTGTGCTGCCACAACGGCAGCAATGGACAAAGCAAGTTTTGCCTTGTTCTAAAGAACTGCAGTTGAAAGAACTGAATGCAGGACAGATCCTTATGGATGTGAATGGGGGTGTTGGGGAGGGGGAGGGGGTGAGAGAGGGTGGGGGACCTGGTGGTGGTGGGCATGGTGCCCGGAAAGGGGTTAAAAGGGGAATATCTTTTGCAGATGTGGTAGCTGGGGGATCAGGGCAGGGGGTAGGAATCGGGGGAGGGGGAATAGGCAAGGGGAGAGTGGGGGGAGGAGGGAGGATGGTGGAGGGAATGGGAATGGTGGTGGGGGGTGGGGTAGCGGGGGAGGGGGAGAGGGGGGTATTTTCAAGAGAAGAAATGTGGTTCAGTTGAAGTGGGTGGGGGTGGGGAATATGCCAACAAGGAACAGGGTGTTGAGAATGGTTCTGGGGTTGGGCTTCATCCCTGAGGACCTGTATGCCTGTATTCATCCGGTAATGGTTCCAGAGTATGACATCAGTTTCCAGAGACAGAGGGGTTTAGAGTTATTTTGGGAAAAATATGAGGGGGTGAGGGGGAGGGAGCAGTGGGCAGAATTTAAAGCCATACCTGTGAGTAAGCCTGACCTTGTGCAAGTGACAGTGTTGGTGAGAAATGAGTCCATCTCCAGTTCAGACCTGACATACTGGTTGAATCGGTATGGGGTGCTTCGGACTCCATTAGTGAAGATCATGGATCCAAGTAAGGTCTGGGCTGGTGGATGGACGGCCAGCATGAAGCTAAGTCAAGTGGGTAATGTGATACAGCATGTTCCACCAGTGGCATACATTGGGAGAGAGCGCATCCAATGTTTTTACAAGGGGCAGCCCAGGGTATGTTTTCGATGTGGATCGTTTAGGCATCTAAGTATGGTGTGTCCTACCCTGATGTGTGTAAAATGTGGAGGGAAGGGGCATATTGGGGAGGAGTGTGACCTCATTCGGTGCAACTTGTGTGGATGTCTGGGGCACCCATTCAGCAAATGTCCGAGGGCTGCACATAACAGGTGGGGAGAGGAAAATGATGGGGGAGGGGAGGAACCGCAGGAGCGGGCCCAGGAGGAGGAACGGGATCAGGAGGGTGGTCAGGAAGATAGCCAGGAAAAGGTGAGGCAGGGTGAAGGGCTGGTGCAGGAAGCAGAGGGGGAGAGAGAGGGTGGGGGTGGGGATGAGGGTACATGGGAAAAGGTACGTAGTAAGAAGGTGGGGAAACACCAGAGGAAAAGAAGGGGAGATAGGGTTGAGGATACTAATAGGTTTAGTGTATTGGCACAGGAGGAAGAGGATGGAGGTGGGGTGTCCCAGAAGAGGAAAGGGAAGAAAGGTCGGGAGGGAGGGCAGCAGGAATACCCGGTGGTGATTCTGGAGAGGTTACGGGTTGAGACAGTGGGAGAGGAAGGGGATGGGGGAGGGGCTTTTCTAAATACAGAGGAGGGTGGGAAGGAGGGTATGGAAGTAGATGGAGGGGATGTTTTGCTGGTGGGGATTAAGGAAGGGGAAGATAAGGAAAGGGAGGGAATTGGGAAAGAGTTGATTCTGGCGGAGGGCGAGGCGGTCCCGCCAGGGGTGGTGGTGAAGAGGGGAATGGAAGAAGGGAGCGGAGAGAAGGGGGGGAAGAAATCTAAATTAGTGTCATGATGGGGGGTCCCGGTTTGAATATTGCAACTTTGAATGTTGCTAGTCTCCGAACGGAGAGAAAGCGGTTTCTGGTTTATGAGTTCCTGGCTTCCAAACAATTGGATGTTATCATGTTGCAAGAAACAAGGGTTGACCACCCAAGTTTATTGTGGAAAGCTAAAAGGGACTGGAAATGGGGGCCGTCATACTGGGTATTAGCCCAGAAGGCTTATGGATGGGTGGCAATTCTGTTTAACTCCAAGGCGGTGGGAGTGCATAGGGTGGTGGAATTGGATGGAGGGAGGGGGCAGATATTGGATGTAAGGGTGGAGGGAGAGGAGGTAAGGTTGGTGAACATCTACGGTCCTCAGAGGAAATGGGAGCATAAAGCTCTAATCTCCCAGATCAGACTATATTTATACACGGCCAGGAGGGTGGTGTGGGGAGGGGATTTTAATGCAGTGGTGAGGCAGGAGGATAGGGAAGGGAGGAAATTTTCTTTAGGATATGATGAATTATTTTTGAAACAGGTGGGGGAGGGGGCAGGGCTGGTTGATATTTATACAGTTTTTGGGAAGCAAGGGGGGTTTACATTTGGCAGGGGGAAATGCCGCAGTCGTATCGACAGGTTTTTTGTAAGGAGGGAAGACTGTCAGGACCCTCCCCAAGTGCAGCATGTTGAATTTACAGATCACGCTTTGGTGAGCATACAGGTAGGGGGGAATAACCCAGTTATAGGTAGGGGTCTGTGGAGGCTCAACAATGCATGGCTCCAGGAGGAGAGTGTCCAGGAGGCCTTAGGGAGTTCTGGACAGACCAGCTGCCTACTGTAAGCGTATACGGGTCATTGGGGGGATGGTGGGAGGTTGTGAAGGGTAGGATCAAGGGTTTTTTCAAGAAAATAAGTAGGAGGGCATCACAAAACAGGGAGGGGAGGCTGGTAGCCCTGAGGAAGGAATTAAATTGGAGAGTGGAAGGGGGTGAAAAGGGGGAGGGGATTCAGGTACTCAAGGGAAACATTGAAACACTACAGTACGATAGATATAGGTCTTTAGTGTGGGAGAGGGACTATGGGCATTTCATCTCACCAGACCCTTTCAGGGCATGCAAAGAGAGGGTCAGGCTGCGGAAGGTGGGGAGTTTGTGGGACAATGAGGGGATAGAGCAGGAGTCACGAGAAGGGATATTGAGGGTAGTGGGAGATCATTTTGGGGGGCTCTTTGAAGTTGGGCAAGAGGAAAGGGAGGGGTGGGAGGAATATATAGAGGGGACCCCGGGGGTGGGAGGAGGGTTAACAGAGGAGCAGGCAGAAGCGCTGAATGGCCCATGGACGGTGGAGGAGGTAAGACGGGCGATAGCCGGCCTGACCAGAGGGAAATCACCCGGTCAGATGGGTTGACAGCCGAGTTTTTTAAGACATTTTGTGAGCAGATGATACCTTTCTTGGTGCGGCTGTTTACGGAGCTTAGCTGTCAGCCTGTTCTGCCGAGGTCCATGAGGGAGGCGGTATTGGTTTTGATTGCGAAGCCAGGGAAGGAAGGGTCAAGGTAGGAAATTGGAGGCCAATTTCTTTGCTTAATACAGATAGGAAAATTTTAGCAAAGATGATGTGCGCAAGACTGGGAGAGGTGGCGGCATCAGTACTGGCACCAGCACAGATGTGTGGCGTGCAGGGGAGGGGGGCGATAGAAGCAGTGGTAACAGTAAGAGAGGCAGTTGAGAGGGGTCGGAGGACCCAGGGGGGGGGCGGGTGCTTGTTAGTTTGGACCAAGCCACAGCCTTTGATAGGGTGCCATACAAATATTTGTGGGGGGTTCTTACAAAGTATGGGATTCCTGTGCAGTTTGTGGAGGGGTTGAAGACTCTGTATAGGGAGGCAGCAACCTTTCCCTTGGTAAATGGGTGGAGGGGGGAGCATTTCTCCATTGGGAAAGGGGTGAGACAGGGCTGTCCCTTAAGTCCATTGCTATATGTATTTGCCATCGATCCATTGCTGCATCGGCTGGAGAAGGGTGGGGGTTTAACAGGGATAGATATGGGGGAAGGCACAAAGGTCAGGGTGGTGGCATATGCCGATGACATCTCTGTGTTTGTGTCTTCAAATAGAGAGTTTAGGTGGATGGAGGAAAAACTGGGAGAGTATTCGGGAGCCACAGGAGCGTGCATTAACCAGGAAAAGAGTCATTTGTTGAAACTCGGGGATCCGGCATGGGAGGTGGAGAGTACAAGTGGGTTCTTGCCTCCAGAGGGGAGGGTAAGGGTGCTGGGGGTTGTCTTCGGTGGGGATGAGGCGTATCAAATGGAGAATTGGAAGGAAAAAATCCAGGAGGGGCGGCAGAAGGTGGAAGCCTGGAAGCAGTGGAAGCTGACATTTCTGGAACGGGTGCCTTTAATGAAAGTATATTTGGTTCCTTTGTTCCTATTCCTTAGTTATGTGTGTTTGCTCCTGCAGGGGTTGCATGCTACAATGTACAGTCTTTTTTTTCAGTGCCTCTGGGGTAACCGCTTAAATCCAATAAAGAGGGGGGTAACGTATTTGGCAAAAGAACAAGGGGGCTTGGGGATGGTGAACCCCATTCTTTTTTTCTCCTCCCTCTTCCTCCAGTTCCATTTGGGGGGGTTGGTGAGGGGACAACAGGAAAGGGTGGCATGGGTAGAAAGTGTTCAAACGTGGGGTACAGTATTTTGGAAAGACTGGTTGGGGGGAGTGGAAATAGGGAAGAAGCGAGTGGTGGGGGTTTTGGCAGGGGTGCCGGGTCAGGCGGACATGGCCCGTTTAGTTAGGAGTTGGAGGGTAACGGTGGATGAAGTGGTGGAGGGGAGGAAGACATGGACGGAAAGAGTGCTGCACCAGTGTTATGCGGTGGAACCTCTGCTGAAGGATTGCCCGGGGATACATCAACAGCAGGCACTCCGTTATGTGGCGATACCACGCCTGCCCCCTAAGTACTTCGATGTGGCATGGCTGGCACTGCATGGCAAGATGTATGTCCGGGCAAATCTAAAGTGTAGACCTGTGACTGACAGGGAGTGTCCAAGGGGGGAGTGCCAGGGAGTGTTAGAGACAATGGAACATTTTTTGTGTTTTTGCCCCTTTTCAGTTGAGGTGGGGAGGAGGGTGGCCAGGGATTTGGGGTTTCAGGTGGGTTTGTTTGAAAGTCTGAATTATGCGGATTGGGTTTATGGGGGTGGTGGGGGGAAGAGGGTGTATGGTGAAACTTTTTTTATTATTTTATCCATACTGAAGTATTTCATTTGGATGGCACGTTGCCAGATGTCGCTGAGGCAGCGACAGCTGGCACCGGACACAGTGGCGATGGATGTGGTGCGGGCAGTGTGCCAAGTTGCAGAAGCAGAGAGAAAAAGTAGGAGTGAACAGCAGTGGCATTTACTGTGGAAGGGGGTGCGGCTTCGGCCTCCCTGACGCGTGTTACAGTTTTTGTTTTAACTGAGTTTTTGTATTTATGTTTATTTATTGCTGGGGGAGGGGGGGTTTCTAGTCATTTTGTGTACAGGGTTTGGGGATGTTTAGTTTCATATGTACAGGTTTGGGGTGGGGATAGTGAAATGTCAGTTTATGTTTGTATTATTTGTATGATATTTGCTGCTGTCACTTTGTAATGTATTGAATTGTAATGTTTTTTTTGGTATAAGTCTATATAATAAAAAGAACTTTTCAGTAGTTGAAACCTAAGAACAGTACAGGGCAGAGCTTTGGATTCTTGCCCAGAAATAGCTAAGCAGAAGAAGAAAAAAACCCCCAAACAAACAAATTTTTAGATTGAATCAGGTTGGGCAGACTAGATGGACTATTCGGGTCTTTATCTGCCGTCATCTACTATGCTACTATATTACTCTGTATAATTTGCATTTATTTTGCTGCATCGTTCTGCGGTAGTTTTCAGCATCAGTCTTGGATTGGTGCCTCCTCCAGGTGAAAGGTAGCTCATTTCAAAATCATGAGTTTTGGTGGGTCTTGAGAGGTCCCCAATAGATTCCATGCTGGTTAATTGGCCTAAAGTAAGAATGGGGCTGTGTAAGATCTCCTCTTCCAGTGAAGGATCGGGCTTCCAGAGGCAGGGCGGCTGTCCATGAAAAGAGCATTAAAAACTCCTTTTGTACTAATTCAGATTCTTTAAAAACTCAGGCACTGATGCTGTGCATTAAAATAAAGAAATCTACATTAAACACTTGCATTATTCTATGTTATGCTGTATAACATTTTTAAATAACCTAAACACTTCCTGTATTTGTTGGTGCTGCAAGATTAATGCTGAGTTCCATACTTAGGTGAAAGGAGGAAAAATGTAGTAGGTTTCCATTTCTGAGTGCTGTGGCTTTTGTTTCTGTGGTCCTGCGTTCCTAATCTTTGGTCTTGTGTTTGTCTTTGTGCGTGCTTGGAATGTGATTCACAAAGACAATACCTGAATGCAAGAAAGCCTAGGACAAGCACTTATGGCCAGATTCATTAAACAGTGCCTTAGCACCACTCTGTACAGATGTCAATCATCCGCTAGGTACCGCTTATATAATCCCACCTAGCAATGCCTTTATGTGCATAGGCTAGGGTTACTATATTTTGTTCGATTAAATCCAGGATGCATGGCCTCGCCCTGTCCCTGACTAGCCCTGCCCTGTTCTGCCCCCCCCCCCCCCACCCTGCCTCGTTCCGCCCTAAGCTCTCTCCATGAAAGCCCTGTTTTTTTATTTCTGGCTCTGATGATCTTCTCTTTACTATGCAATGTATTATCTCTGTTCAGCATTGAATGAATCTATTATATAACTCTTGTTCTAGCGAGTTGCTACTGATCATTCTTATTTACCGCAGAGCTGCTACCTAGTTGAGATCCTGTGCACACCTGTGGGCATACTGACCCTTATTCAATGCCTGTCTTTGCACTATTACTACCTTATTATATGACAGTCTAATATTAAGATGTTTGGTCTTTAAGTATGGTATGACGATATATATTATTGCATGATGTGGGATGGCATGATTTATACTATACTCTGAAATGACTCTTAACTGTATATCCCTAAATGTTAAGGGCTTCAATAATCCTATCAAACGAAAACAAAATCTTGACTTATGTTTTTAAATTTCAACCTGACATTGTACTATTTCAGAAAATTATTGTGAATTGGGAACTCCCACTGCTATTCTTGCCGGCCCTAGAGAAGAGAAAGTGTTCTTATGCTCATTCGAAACAAACCAGACTCTTATCCAATACTAATGATAATCAAGGCAGATGGATCAAAGTCATAATGGAGTTCAATGGATCACCAATCACCATCATGAATATTTATGACCTAAATTTGGACAATCCCATATTTTTTTGATGATGTATCAACAATGATAAGGACATACCACATATTTTAATAAGTGATTTTAATCTCATCCAAGATCCAGCTATGAATAGGAAATTACCTATTATTTATTAAAAAAAAAAAAAAAAAATCCTGGTTTTTAAACAGTAGGATTTGGTTCACCAATTTAATCTTGTGGACCCGTGGAGAATTACTCACACACAAGAGCGTGATCACACCTTTTCCTCTGCACCACATTCCTCTTACTCAAGGGGACTGACTTTTTCTTAATCAGTCATGTACTGGTGGCACACATTAATCATGCCGAGATCAAAGAAATTGCCGTCTCTGATCACACCCCTATACTTCTACATTTGGAAGGCATTTGGAAGGCCTCATCTCACAAACAATGGAGATTCAACTCTTCATTACTGCGGGAATCCAGCTTCAAAGAATATATCACCAAAGCCATTGAGGACTATTTCTTAGTTAATAAACCCGAGGAGACAAATTGGCTCATTTTATGGGTTTTATTTAGGGGAGTTGTTAAATCCTTTGCCGCTTACAAAAAGGAAACAAAATCAAGATTACTAACAGATATGGAACAGAAACTCAAACACTGGCAAGATATTGCAAACATCGCTCTTGTAAAACAAATACAAGCTATTATATATGAATATAATTTGGCTTTAAGTCACTCGACCATGAACCAACTGTATATCTAGATTGCCAAATATTACTCAGAAAGCAACAAATGTGGACACCACTTGGCATCCTACTTGAAAGGCAGATCTGTATCTGGTATCATGGACAACAATGACACTGTACTATTGGAACATAAAGCTATTTTGCAACATTTTCATAACTTCTATAAAAAAAATTCTCATCTGATTTAGAACCTAATATTGAATTTGGTGAATTCTTATCTCCTTTGATATATCCTATACCAGTGGTTCCCAACCCTGTCCTGGAGGACCACTAGGCCAGTTGGGTTTTTGGGATAGACCTAATGAATATGCATGAGAGAAATTTGCATATAATGGAGGTAATAGACATACAAATCTGCCCCATGCATACATATTAGGGCTATCCCAAAAACCCGACTGGCTTGATGGTCCTCCAGGACAGGGTTGGGAACCAGTGCCCTATACTGTCTCCTTTGCAACAAGACTCCTTATCCTCATATTTGACTATGCCGGAGATCATTACTGCAGTCAAAAGCATGAAAAAAATCCAAAACCCCTGTTCCTGATGGACCGGACATTGAATTCTATCTGGAATTCCTGGATATCATATCTCCCTACCTTCTCCAGTTCTTCAATTATCTGATAACATCTGGTCATGTTTCTAGTACATTCACGGAAGCCACCTGTTGAAACCAGGAAAAGATCCCTTATCGGTTCAAAATTAGCATCCTCTATCACTTATATACATGGATGCCCAGATTTATGCCAAACTTTTGGGTACTAGGTTGTAATCGGTACTACCCAGTCTAATTAAAGCAGACCAAAATGGCTTTATGGCGGGCCACCTTGCCAGTGATAACTCCAGAGTTCTTACTAATGTGATCTTCAAAGCGGTCTCCCTATTCAGTTTGGCATTGGAACCACTTCTCATTGTGCACCAGAAGAATAACAAAATAGCTGGTGTAAAATTTGGCAACCTAGAAATCAAATTATTGGCCTACAGACGATGTCTTGCTATATACCTCCAATAATACAGGTACCGTATTTTTCGCTCCATAAGACACACTTTTTTTCCACCCAAAAGTGGGTGGAAATGATACGTCTTATGCAGCGAAGATAACTTTTTAAAACATTTCCACCCACCCGTCTTACCTTTTTTTAATGTCCCGTTTGTTGGGGGTACACGGGCTGACCGCCGCTGATCCCTGCTGCTGCTCCCCGCTTGCCTGCCTGCTGCCGCTGCTCCCTGCTCGCCGCTGCTGTGCTACAACTCCAGGAAGGGAAGGGCCAGCGTGCCACCAGTCCACAAGCCTTCCACCAATGTCAGGATGTTGGAGAGAAGGTCTGGGCCAATCGGCTGTCCCAGACCTTTTCTCCAACATCCTGACGTCAGTGGAAGGCTTGTGGACTGGTGGCGTGCAATCGCTGTACGCTGGCCCTTCTCTTCCTGGAGTTGTGAGCGACGGCGGGGACAGAGGAGGAAGAATCCTGTTGCAAAGAAGAAAACGAGGAGCTGGGGGAGGAAGGGGGGGTCCTAGGCGCTGTGGTTGGCTCAGGCTCAGGCTTTCCGGGGACTGGGGGTGGTTTTGTCTGTGCAGCTGCCCCATCTCACTGCTGAGCACACAAAGATCAGAATGGCTGCTCTTCAGAAAGTTTGTATAGTGGGCTCAGGAAACTGGTAGATAACACTGGCGTGAACTGGGACAGATAGAAGATTGGGGACTGTGGGCTGGGACTGTCTTGAGTTTACGCAGCACCAAAGCTGCTCCAAGAAGCAGCATTCAGAGTCAGCAATTTCTGTGCAGCGATTTTCACTTGCAGAGAGAAATCAACGTAAAAAAGTGGCATCTCTTTCAGAGGTATATAGTAATGTGGGTTGAGACTTAGGGAAGCTGAGGTTCAAATTCTGCTTCTCCCATTGATGCTTCTTGTGGCCTTGGGCAAGTCACTTAACCCTCGCGCCTGCCTTTTTGCACCACTGCTGCTGCTGCAGCTAGTTCGGGAGTCAGCTGAAGGGAAGGGCAGGACCACCATACCACCAGAGAAATTAAAATAAGGTACAAGGGGGGGCCTGGGGCCCTTCCTGCCTGCCTGCTTGCCTCGGAGTGGGGGGCCCTGTCTTCCTGCCACTAGGCCTGCCCTGTGCCCTGTCCTGGCCTACCACTAGACTACCAGAGGGGGACAGGGTACAGAGCCTGGCAAGGAGTGTGGGGTTGGGTGCAGAGGTTGGCAGGGAGAATTTTGTTCAGAATGTTTTTTTCTCTTGTTTTCCTCCTCTAAATCTAGGGTGTGTCTTATGGTCAGGTGCGCCTTATGGAGCGAAAAATATGGCAATCTCAGATTTCTCTCAGATATCAGAATACAAACTAAACCTATCCAAATCAGAAGCAATGCTACTAAACTGTCATGAGGCCACTGATACCATTAAAAATCTAGGTCTCAAATGCTCCACATCTTAGATTAAATATCTCAGAATTATATTTGGCCCCACTATTGATGACACGATACAATTTAATTCTACTCATATTCTGGACTCAATCTAATCTAATCTTCCATTTGTGTGTCGCTCATACCTATTCAGGATCTAGGTGACTTATAGAGAGGGTTAAAGGGGCATGGGGAAACTTGGAGAGGAGGCCTTGTTTGAGGAGATGGAAAGGAGAGTGGAAAGGCTCTGTTGATAGGTAGGAGTAGTTTGATGCGTCCAGAATATGTTTAGGTTAGGTTCAATTCAAGGAGAAGTGTGTTGAATTCAGTGGTCGAATAAGTGGGTTTTCAGCTTCTTCCGAAATGATGTGTGATTAGTATCTTTTCTGGTAGGTCGTTCCAAGTTTATACACCCTGAAGGTAAACATAGAGTGGAACATTCACCTGTAGTGGAGATTTTTTTGTAGAAAGCAGACTTAGTTGAATTCTGTCTATGATTCTCCTAGAAATGGACCAAGCCGTTGAGAATAGCTGGGTAAGGGGGTCAGCTGAGTGTCCGTGGATTACATGATGTAAGATGCAAGATATTTTGAATTAACAGACTTATTTTGAATTAACAGACTCATCACTAAATGGTCTCCCCTAAAAATGAGCACACTTGATACTATCATCAATATGGTATCCCTGGTTATCAATTATATACTAAGCATGCTTCCATTCTACCTTCACAAACTGACTCTTTACTAGCCAAATTCCTTTGGAATAATAGCCCCCCCTCCAAATTAGCCTGAAAAAAAACTGAAACAAGGTAAACTTTCTCCTCAAACAAGGTTCGAGATGGCTGCAAATACAACATCCTGACGTTTTGCACACTTGATCAAAAATAGACCAATATACAGACAAAGATCTTCATTACTTTACTTCCATTTATGGACAAGACCTATATTTCTTCTCAAAATCTTTCAATTAAAGACACCTCAATGGCAATTAAAGAAATAGATGCATGGATATCAAATGGAAAGATACTATTTATACTCCATTATGGAGTATAAATACTCCTGTATTTAATATTCTCCTGTATTTAATATTCAGAGTAAGCCTATTTGTTGGAAATACTGGCAGTCTGCAGAAATCTGGTCTCTCAAACTACTATTTGATGTCAACAATTGGATACCCTTTGATCAGATTCAGCATAAACACAAACTTACCGTTCAATAACATTACCATTGGCTGCAAATACAACACTGTGTAAATTCTGTTCGTTCTACGCACAAATTTCTGGATGTTAAACCCTCCATTCTGTCAATAAGTGCATCACTCGCATCCAAGAAAAGTGAAGGAAATGATTGGTACAAAAAAAATTTGAACGCTAAGCCACCTATGAATCCGGGAGTACAGGGCATTTGGTGCAAAGACACAGGTTTTCAACTTGATAAAGAACAATGGCATATCATTTGGTTGCACACTTTTAAGCTTCTACTTTTTTGCTTCATCAAGCATACTGGACTCCTTACAAGTTATCCAAAATATTGGCTGACAACCAGAACACATGTTGATCATGTGGGGATGGTATTGGCACACTTGATCATATGATTTTTCATTGCCCGGCCATACATTCATATTGGTCTCAGATTTGGGAGTTCATCTGTTGTGTTCTCCATTTAAATGAATCGCTATTATTAGCTAGTGTGCTGTTCGGTGACAAAGCATTGAAATCCTCACTTACAGATATCCGAGTATTATTGTTGAAATCTCTAATTCTGATCACTGTCAAATCCATTTTAACAAATTGGAAACATCTCGCTAATGTATCTTTTATGTCCTGGTGGAATTCTGTATGTCTGACTATGAAATATGAAGGTATTACAGCCAAAAAGACCAATTCATTTTGTAAGTTTTCACAAATTTGGGAACCAGTGTTATCTCACTGTAAAATGCAGCTGATCATATTGAACTAAGGCCAGTACTGGGCAGACTTGCACGGTCTGTGTCTGTGTATGGCCGTTTGGTGGGGGATGGGCTGGGGAGGGCTTCAATGGCTGGGAGGGTGTAGATGGGCTGGAGTAAGTCTTAACAGAGATTTCGGCAGTTGGAACCCAAGCACAGTACCGGGTAGAGCTTTGGATTCTTGCCCAGAAACAGCTAAGAAGAAAAAAAAAAAAAAAATTTAAATTGAATCAGGTTGGGCAGACTGGATGGACCATTCGGGTCTTTATCTGCCGTCATCTACTATGTTACTATGTTACTAAGTCATGCCTCCTGGGTGAAACATAGTTCTATGTCAGAGTGCCTGCCCCCACCCGCGTAGACAAAGATGAGGATTTCATTACTTTAAAAATCTAACTAAAAATCTAATTAATGCGATAAGATATTTATAATATTTATTTGGGACCGATGGGTGCTGCTACTCTGTATGTTTTAAAAGTTTGGATTCATACAGAAGGTCTATACGATTCTACCTATGAATTTCTATTTATAAGTTTATATCTTTAAGACTCTGGGCTCCTCTTACTAAGGTGTGCTAGCGTTTTTGGCGCACGCAGCAGATTAGCGCAAGCTAACCCCGCGCTACGCGGTTATAACTAACGCCAGCTCAATGCTGGCATTAGCGTCTAGCGTGCGCTGTTCCGTGCGTTAATGCCCTAACGCAGCTTAGTAAAAGGAGCCTTCTGTTTTGCATTGAGTTTGAATAGTGAGTCTGTAGATTTTCATAAATACCGAGCTGGTTTAAATTTGTTCTAGACAACTATATTGTCATGACTATTACTACTCGTGTTAATGTCTCGACTCGTTTTCAGGCTCACAGGTCCTTCATTGTACCATCTACACTAATAATAATAATAATAATAACTTTATTTTTGTATACCGCCATACCCAGGGAGTTCTAGGCGGTTCACATCAATTAAACAGAATTTAACAAGAAATTACAATTAATCAGATTTACAAGCAACAAAGTTGTTGAGGTGAGCATGAGGGGGGGTTGTACAGGTCATTGGAGTTAGCTGGTTGGGAGAGAACAATAAGAGGGAGAACCGGGAGAGTTTGGGTCGCTAGTGGGAGGGGTGATAAGAAGTGGAAGAGGGGGGGGGGGGTTAGGGATTTTGACCGTGGAATAAATGAGTTTTGAGTAGTTTTCGGAAATCGAGGTAGGTGGGGGCTTTGAGCACAATTTGGGCTAGCCATAGGTTCTGTTTGGCCGCCTGGAAGGCGAAGGTTTTGTCGAAGAACCTTTTGAGGTGATATAGTTTTAGGGAGGGGAAGGCAATAAGATTGATTCTGCGGGAGTTCTACTATTATACTTTACATTCTTATCTCTGACCTTAACCAAACATAGACCTATACAAATGTTGTTTGTCCCATAGCAGACTTGATATTCTAATTTCGCTGTACCTTATATCATAAGATGCACTGTCATTTATTGTTTGCGTACCTGTTTACATTTATTTGTAATTAACCAGAACATCAATAAAGATATTGAACTTAAAAAAAAATTATGCACAAATACACCAGCTCAATGGCTGGCATGTGGGCAACTAACTGAAGTCAATTACATGCATAAGTCATAGCAAACTAAAACCTGCATGACTGACTGCCAGGGAAACATACCTTTTTTTGCCTTTTTAAATCCTGATGGTCCAGCGGTGTATCAGCAGAAGCGAGCTTTCCACGCTCCTGCCCCGCACTGAGACCCTCCCTCGCTGAATGGCTGCCTCAGATCTTGTAAGAACTGATGGCAGCCATTCAGGGAGCAGCACGGGCCCAGGCTGGAGCATGAAAAGCTCGTTCCTGCCTCGTGTGCCGCTGGCTGCGAGATCTGATACAAGAACGAGAGGGCATTTGGAAAAGTTGAAAGGGGACAGCTTCAAAACAAATGCTAGGAAGTTTTTCTTCACCCAACGTGTGGTGGACACCTGGAATGCGCTTCCAGAGGGCGTGATAGAACAGAGTACGGTATTGGGGTTCAAGAAGGGATTGGACAAGTTTCTGTTGGAAAAAGGGATAGAGGGGTATAGATAGAGGATTACCGCACAGGTTTTGGACCTGTTGGGCCGCCGCGTGAGCGAACTGCTGGGCAAGATGGACCTCAGGTCTAACCCAGCGGAGGCACTTCTTATGTTATGTTCTTATGTGTTCATCCAGAGCACACCCCTGATTCATCCATACCCCCCCCCAAAAAAAAAATTGCATACAATTTTGTGCACACACTTCTAGAATACCATCTAAGGGCACTTGCTCTTGTAAATGCTACTTGGCACCCATTAAAGCCATTAATGCTTGTTAACATAAATTAGTACGTCATTATTAAAAGAATTTACATGTGCAACTAACCTTATTCTGTAGCTTAAATGTGCCAATTTGCATGTGAAGTATAAACTTGGATGCCCGACTTTCTAGAATTTGGGAGACAGTGCAGAGGTAGTTTGAATGGATTTTTTGAAGGTACTACCCGAATGATGTCATTGCAATTCTGGAGGCCACATTACCATAAAGATGTGCTTAGAGTTGAGTCGGTTCAACGGATGGCCAGTAGGATGATCTCCGGGCTTAAGGGTCTCTCGTACGAAGAAAGACTAAACAAATTGCAACTCTACACTCTAGAGCAGTGATTCCCAACCCTGTCCTGGAGGAACACCAGGCCAATCGGGTTTTCAGGCTAGCCCTAATGAATATGCATGAGAGAGATTTGCATATGATGGAAGTGATAGGCATGCAAATTTGCTTCATGCATATTCATTAGGGCTAGCCTGAAAACCCAATTGGCCTGGTGTTCCTCCAGGACAGGGTTGGGAACCACTGCTCTAGAGGAACACAGGGAAAGGGGGGACATGATTGAAACATTTAAATACATCACAGGACATGTCGAGGTTAAAGACATCTTCTTTCCCAAAGGACCCTCGGTCACAAGGGGGCACCCGCTCAAACTCAGAGGAGGGAAATTTAATGGTGACACCAGGCAGTATTTCTTCACAGAAAGGGTAGTAGATCACTGGAACAAGCTTCCAATGCAGGTGATCAAGGCCACTAGCGTGCTTGACTTTAAGAATAAATGGGACATACACGTGGGATCCCTACGAGGGTAGAGTTAAGGAACTAGGTCATTAGCACTCAGACTTAGTGGGGTGGGTCAGAAGAGTGGGCAGACTTGATGGGCTATAGCCCTTTTCTGCCGTCATCTTTCTATGTTTCTATGAATATCCCAGTCAGCAGCACTTAGGGTTAGATTCACTAACAATAGCGACTCAATCGCTGTTGGCCGATTCTCCGGCCGATTTTCAATAGCGATTGATTCGCTATTACGTTTCCATGCGCAGAGCCCTAACAATATTGATAGGGGAAGCATTTGTGGGTTGCCGCATTTAGGAGGGGGGGGCACGTTTGTCATAGGGAGTGCGCGTTTGTCGGGGGTCATTGGGGAATCAATCGCTTGGCTATTTTGCATGGGATTTTACTAATTTGCATGACCGGATCGAATCGTAAAATGGGCAATCGAGGGGAAAACCGCACGGTGGGCAGTTTAGAGAATCGGGCCGGTTAGCAACGATCGCTGACTTCAGTGAATCAAGCCCTTAATCTGTGTAGCAGGAACTGTGATCACGATAAGTGCTTTTGAATACTGACTCCAGAAGCAACAGGATTTCTTTTCAGAACGGTCTGCTTTTTCCTTTCTTGCCGCTTGCATTCTTTTCTTTCCCAGTTAAAACGAAATTTAGGCACTTGCGTTTTGCTAAATGAGAGCTTGCAAAGAAAATAACAAGCGGGGGATGTAAACCACTGCTTGCTCACAGTTCTGTGAATTGCTGTGTAGGACAAACCATAAAACACTTCCTCTCTATTAGAGAGGAGTGATGCCAATGAAAGGAAAGCATAGTAAACATAGTAACATAGTAACATAGTAGATGACGGCAGATAAAGACCCGAATGGTCCATCCAGTCTGCCCAACCTGATTCAATTTAAATTTTTTTTTTTTTTTCTTCTTAGCTATTTCTGGGCGAGAATCCAAAGCTTTACCCGGTACTGTGCTTGGGTTCCAACTGCCGAAATCTCTGTTAAGACTTACTCCAGCCCATCTACAACCTCCCAGCCATTGAAGCCCTCCCCTACCCATCCTCCTCCAAATGGCCATGCACAGACACAGACCGTACAAGTCTGCCCAGTAACTGGCCTAGTTCAATCTTTAATATTATTTTCTGATTCTAAATCTTCTGTGTTCATCCCACGCTTCTTTGAACTCAGTCACAGTTTTACTCTCCACCACCTCTCTCGGGAGCGCATTCCAGGCATCCACCACCCTCTCCGTAAAGTAGAATTTCCTAACATTGCCCCTGAATCTACCACCCCTCAACCTCAAATTATGTCCTCTGGTTTTACCATTTTCCTTTCTCTGGAAAATATTTTGTTCTACGTTAATACCCTTTAAGTATTTGAACGTCTGAATCATATCTCCCCTGTCTCTCCTTTCCTCTAGGGTATACATAGGGTATACATAGGGTAAGCATTTGATGTATGGAGAAAATCTAGCTACACAACCATAATGTTAATATCTGCTCCCATTTATTTGAAGGATGGCTTAAAGGAAGAGACAATCCCGAAGGTTTAGTCTTTTCAGTAATCATTTGGATTCTTTTAAAAGCATAGGAGTGTCCATTGAAACTTTATTTGTCATTAAAATACTCAGGAAATGCAAAATCTAATTGCAATCTACTCCTGGAAATATAGGCAGCAAAGTAAGGGCTGTGTGCTATAAAATTTAGTATATAGTAGACTCTCTGTTAATAATAATAATAGTTTATTTTTGTATACCGCCACACCATCAATTCTTGGCGGTTTACACAATAAATTACAAAGTATTTAAAATACAGAGCCAAATAACAGTGTCTTATAGAAGGAAATAACATAATTCAATAAAAGATGCTAATTAACAAAGTATGACCCTAACTCATTCAAACAAAGTATGCACAATACAGATTATTTATACTAAAATAGATAAGCTTCTGTAAGCCTTATTCCATAAACATAATAAAAATCCATTTATCAAATTGATATTGATATCTATTAAGTATTGTACTGTTTAAATAGGTAGGTCTTAAAATCTTTCCGAAATTGCTGATAAGTGAGGGCTGGAGTAATAAGAGCATTCATTACTCCTGCTTGAAACGCCAGAGTCCTATCTAAAAATTTCTTAAAAGGGCACGCTTTCGCTGAAGGAAAATAAAACCAGCCGGTTCTACGTATATTTTTTTCACATATAAAAAAATCTAAAATGAGCAACAAGATAAGATGGGGCCAACCCAAAACTGAAACCGCCCACGAACGCTCCTACTCACATTTCATACCCAAACTTTGGCACACAATCCCTCCATCTGTCAGATCACTAGATGGACTCTGGAACTTCAGGAAGGCCATGAAAACCTTCCTATTTCCCACCGAATTAATTTCAAGATTCTATTTTTAGTATTTAAAGTACTAATCTTTAACGAACCACAATTTATGTCAAGAATGATTATCCCATACAATACCCCACGCTCTCTACGATCATCTTCTTCAAACCTACTAACAATTCCCTCTTTGAAAATCGTTGGCACAAGAAGAAATGATATGTTTTCTGTCATGGCCCCTAAATTATGGAATTCTCTGCCAAGTTATATTAGAAATGAAAAAGATCTTTTATCTTTTAAAAAAATTATTAAAAACTTTTTTGTTTCAAGACGCTTTTGATGTGTAACACGGCCTTTCTTGGACCCCTACATTTGGGTACGAATATCAAACTTATTAATCCCCTTCCCTCCCCATTGTTTTTTTCCTTTTATGTAATTTCTAATAGAGAATTAAATTGTAACTTTTCCCTCCTTTCCTTCTTCAATCATGTTTGTCTCTAATTCGATTGCTAATTGTTAATTGATTTATTTAGTTTGTATTGTGATTAGTCTGTTCAATTGTATGTGAGACCACTATCTAGTGGCTTTTTAAATTGTACATCGCTTAGAAAACTTGTATAAGCGATTCATCAGATGGTAATAAAACTTGAAACTTAAACTTGAAACTCTTTACTAACCCAGCGCCTTAAAGTCATTCACCCTGAAATGCCACCCAGTCAACGCACTATGTCACTTAATCTCACCAGATGCTACTTAGTGCATATGTTTTATTGTCATGTCTATATTGTAATTTATGTAAACTATGCCACCTCTGCTCTGGCTGGATTATTATGGATGTACTTTGTAACCCGTTCTGGGCTCCTTTGGGAGGATGGGCTAAAAATCGAATAAATACCGTATTTGCCGGCGTATAGGACGACTGGGCGTATAAGACGACCCCCCAACTTTCAGTTAAAAAATAGAGTTTTGTTATATACTCGCCGTATAAGACTACCCCTTCTTCCGCACACCTTCTCTACCGCCCCGGTTGCAGCACAGCCGGCCAGGTTCCCTTACTTTTGTGGCACTTCCCCGACCGACCGACAACAGCCCCGGTCCGACAAACCTCCCTGCCCTTAACCGCGAATCTAAATTACCTTCTTACAGCTGCTGTAAGAAGGTAATTTAGATTCACGGCTACAGGGCAGGGAGGATTGTCGGACCCGGGCTGTTATCAGTCGGTCGGGGAAGTGCCACAAAAGTAAGGGAACCTGGCCGGCTGTGCTGCAACCGGGGCGGGGCGGCCGCCCCTCGAACCGCGAGGCTACTCTCCTTCTCCTTACCTGCCATGCCTGCAGCACAGAGCCGAACGGAAGTCTTCCCGACGTCAGCGCTGACGTCGGAGGGAGGGAGGGCTTTGTTTAAGCTTTGTTTAAGCCCTCCCTCCCCTCCGACGTCAGCGCTGACGTCGGGAAGACTTCCGTTCGGCTCTGTGCTGCAAGCAGAGAAGGTAGGGAGAAGAAGAGCCGCGCGACTGAGTACATCCAGCCCCGCAAGTAAGGGCATGTAAACTGTACCCGGCGTATAAGACGACCCCCGACTTTGGGGAGGATTTTAAGGTACTAAAAAGTCGTCTTATACGCCGGCAAATACGGTAAATAAACTTTGTAGCAAATACATCAAAATTTAAACCACACTCTAGCCTCAAACGGCAACCAGTGAAGCCTTTGATAATATGGGCTGATATGATCATGTTTTTTTTAGATTAAAAATCAAACAAATTGCTGTGTTTTGAATTAACCAGAACTCAAGCAACCAGAACGAAAAAAAATCTAAGAAATACTGTAATACTTTAAATAAAAATGAAAATAAAATCAATTTCGGGTGGAGATTTAAGTGTAAACTTGGCACACCACACCTGAGCATGCCCTCACTTTGCCTGCCACATGTATGGTAGTTTGGAACAGTTTATGGTATGGCACAGTATGGGATATAGTATTAGTCAGGCCTATTTTTAGTACATTTATCTGGCATCTATCAATCCACACGGGTGCCAATTAACCCGTCTGTGTTGTTGTTGTGGGGTTTTTTTACCATTATTGTTTACTTTTCTATCAAAAAATGGAATTCTTCCCCTCTTCCCGTTTTTCCTGTGAGTATTTGTCTTAGTTATGTCTATATGGTTCTCGTTTGTTATCATTATTTTTATTGTGAATCGCTTAGAAATCATTTTTAAGCATTTTATCAAATTTTTAATAAAACTTGGAAACTTGAAAAACTTCAGTTCTATAACAAGGCACACGGGGTACAGTAAAAGACTGTTCTACAAATGAACATAAGCACTTAGGGCTCCTTTTACTAAGCTGCGCTACCGGTTTTAGCGTGCTCTTAGCAGGCACCACAGTGCCATGCGCGCTAGATGCTAACGCCTCCATTGAACTGGTGTTAGTTTTTCCGTGTGCTAAAATTCTACCGCAGCTTAGTAAAAGGAGCCCTTATGGCCAAATTCTATAAACGGCATCCTGATTGTAGGCGGTGGTAGGCGTCCTACTGTTGCCTAACCAATCATGATGCACGTTTTCAAAAAAACAAAAACAAGGCAGGCCACTTATAGTGTAGCCATCTGTCGCAGGTTCAGGGAGGTGCCTAGGGATGCTTAAGCTCGCCTTTTGTGAGGCAAGTACTGTATTTTTCGCTTCATAAGACACCCTTTTTTTCCCTAAAAGTGGGTGGAAATGTCTTTGCATCTTATGGAGTGAATATTCCAACACAGACCGTGATGTGCAGTGTTCTCCCTAGCGTCTTTTAGCCGGGTGCTTCGCCCGGCTAATTTAAGTGAGTGCCTGGCTGACTGCCAAGGAAACTTATACCTTTTTTTGCCTTTTTAAATCCTGGTGGTCCAGCGGTCTATCAGCGGAAGTGAGCTTTCCGCGCTCCTTCCCCCTCACTGAGACCCTGCCTTGCTGAATGGCTGCCTCAGATCTCACAAGAACTGACGGCAGCCATTCAGGGAGTGGCACGGGCCCAGTCTGGAACATGAAAAGCTCATTCCTGCCTTGTGTGTCGCTGGCTGCGAGATCTGAGGCAGCCATCCAGTGAGAGAGCGGCTCAGCACGGGGCAGGAGCACAGCTCCTGCTGAATCACGCTAGACCACCAGGATTTAAAAAGGTGAAAAAAGGTACCGGGGGAGGGGGGTTAAAAAGTTGTTAGTCATCTGGGACAGATTCCTCTTGTCCTGGCCTACCACTAGACCATCAGAGGGGGGACAGGGTACAGGACATGGAGGTGGGACAGGGTACAGAAAACTAGAAGAGTGCTTGAACCTTAAAGTCTCTCTTCATTTGTTAATGGCAGTGATGATGGTTCTTAATGCCACTGTTGACTTTACATGGTTGCAATATTATTCTGCTATATTTTATTAAATATATTAGTACACCGTTTGGTTCAGAATATTTTTTTTCTTGTTTTCCTCCTCTAAACCTAGGTGTGTCTTATGGTCAGGTGCGTCTTATAGTGTGAAAAATATGGTAAGTAAGAGGAAAAGAAAGTCACTTTGGTTCTCAGACGTAGTAGTTGAGAA
Organism: Geotrypetes seraphini; assembly: GCF_902459505.1. Classification (NCBI taxonomy): domain Eukaryota; kingdom Metazoa; phylum Chordata; class Amphibia; order Gymnophiona; family Dermophiidae; genus Geotrypetes; species Geotrypetes seraphini. Next base: position 35,072,044 of record NC_047086.1, on the reverse strand, counting down.
AATAAGGAAAAGAGATTAGTTTTCATAAAGTACAAAAGATCACAGAAAGAGAAAGACGGGTAAAAATATCTGGAAAAGTTAAGAGAGACTAGTGAAGTAGTCGGGAAAGCAAAGATGCAAATGGAAGAAAAAAAATAGGCAACAGTAAAATAGGGGAACAACACATTTTTTAGATACATATGTTAATGATAAGAGGAAGTGCAAAAGTGCCATTGTGAGGCTCAAAGCTGAAGGAGTGCTAGCTGTGATGAACCAATGTTCCAACGCTGATCAGTGCTGACAGCTGATGCAATGAGCAGAGATTGGTGGACATTAGGATTCAGTTATCACTTGGGACCTGGGTTGGCCACTGTTGGAAACAGGATACTGGGTTTGATGGACTTTCAGTCTGTCCTAGTATGGAATTCTTATATTCTTAGAGAGCCTTCCCAACTGGAGATTTCTGCCTTATATACAGTTCTGTTATAAGTGCGCTGTTCCGAACATCTGTACAAGATGGCAACAAGTAATTAGCTAAGCCATACTGTTATCATTTCAGTGACCAAACAAATATCTTGTGGCATTATTTCTGGAGGGTTTTCATGGAAATCAAACTATCAGTAGTCTTGGATCAGGCTGACTCCATTTTTGCTATGACTGCCACATTCTTTTTGTATCCCTTGAAATGCCACCTCAGAAACTGTGGCTTCTTCACAGGTTTCTTTCTGTGGTGCAAGCATTATAGCAATGACGGACAGCAAACAAGTTCATGCCATGGTCTCTCATAATCTCTGCTTCCTTGGAGACATCCCAATGCATAGATGTGCATGCTATGTCAAGGCCAATGGTGCACTGCTTAAAGGTGAGAGGAACTTACACCCCTACACATGCCTAACATATGGATACTCATACTTATGCTGGTCAAGGCGCTGGTGTAAGAGCAAATACTTAAGTAAGGCAGGGATGAATGAACATAAGAACATAAAAATAGCCTTACTGGGTCAGACCAATGATCCATCAAGCCCAGTAGCCCGTTCTCACGGTGGCCAATCCAGTTCATTAGTTCCTGGCCAAAACCCAAGGAGTAGAGCAACATTCCATTATCTCAGAGTATGCAAGATTCCGGAACCCCAAAGAGTGCCACATTCCAGAGCTGAGATTGTGATGTCATAATGAAGGGAATAGACTTAGTAGACAAAGACAGGTTGTTCACCCTCTCCAAGGTAGGGAGAACGAGAGGGCACTCTCTAAAGTTAAAAGGGGATAGATTCCGTACAAATATAAGGAAGTTCTTTTTCACCCTGAGAGTGGTAGAAAACTGGAACACTCTTCCGGAGGCTGTTATAGGGGACAACACCCTCCAGGGATTCAAGACAAAGTTAGTCAAATTCCTGCTGAACCATAACGTACGCAGGTAAGGCTAGTCTCAGTTAGGGCACTAGTCTTTGACCCAAGAGCCGCCGCATGAGCGGACTTCTGGGCATAATGGACCAGTGGTCTGACCCAGCAGCGGCAATTCTTATGTTCTTATGACCAGGTCTGTGCCTGTATCACTTGGATTTCCTGGAGGACGCTCTGCAGCTTGCTGCTGGGCTGTGAGTATAAAACATAAAAGCATCAGTTTGATGTTTGATAATGCTGAGTACAACACAGGGATTGTTGCTATCATTGTCTATCTGTAATTAAGTTGTCCTACAAGTGTGTATGAGAAGGATATAGACATAAAGGTTTGCTGTGCTGTGAGCAAACAGTAGATAGATTTTCTTAGGAAACTCAAAGAGGAGGGGCTAGGTACTAGTGACTTGGATTAGACACCGTGAAGATGGGATATTGGGCTAGATGGACCATTGGCTTGACCCAGTACGGCTATTCTTATGTTCTTACATGAGCCAAGTATAGGACAATTAAGCCATTGCAACATCACTGATGATGTTGGCTCTGAGGCAGTGTAGAATGAGGCATTATGACATCACAATCTCAGCCTTCATCGGAGTTCCGGAATCTTGCTACTCTTTGTGTTTTGGCCAGGTACTAGTGACCTGGATTGGCCACCGTGAGAAAGGGCTACTGGGATTCATGGACCATTGGTCTGACCTAGTAAGGCTATTTTTTATGTTCTTATGATATACAGTAGATGATGGATTTTACATGTAGATTTTCAATCTGTACAAAGAAAGACAGAGAAAAGCTGAATCATACCAGTGAATTAAAGAGGTCCCTTCTGCTACCTTGCTGGGTAAACTTTGGACTGGAGTAAATGATAGCATGCATGTGCACTCAGTCTCATAGTGAAGGCGTTTAAGAGTTGAATATGCATATTTGGCACAGGGATGGTTCTGGTAGCCTGGGAACGGGCTTTCGCCATTGTCATGGGACTAGACCCTGCTACACCTCCTTCACTTCCACTTCCTTTCATCTTTTGGCCCTGGCTACGACTGCTGCATGATGGTGGGACAGAGGAAATGTTGCTTCAAATGGATGCACACCCCCTAGTATTTCACAGGAAACACATTTTTAAAAGATCGTAAGATTTAAGAGGAATGAAGGAAAGGTAGTGGTCTCCAAGGGGAGAATTTACCTTCTGTTTTATAAAACTACGCTGGTGGCTGCCACAAGCCTCAAAACATTTTAAATCCCTATGAGCTTCGGGGCGGTTACCGTAGTGACAGCCACAAGTGTGGCTATGTAAAAAAAAAAAAAAAGGGGGGGGTGTTGGGGGGGTTATTCTCTTCAAAAACTTACTAAAATTCTGCTGGTAAAAAGTAGCTGTGTGTTTGAGTGTGTTGGTTGTTTGGGGGTATGCTTGTGGGCTGTTTGTTGTACGATTGTTGCGGCTTGAGGCCGGGGGTTTGGGGTTCGTGTGTGTTTGCTTGGGGTTTTTTTGTACATTAAACAAAATGTCAATTCTGTTGGGCATCCAGCCACAAGGTTTCTGCAATGAACCATCTGTTGTCATAGTTTTCCCTTGTTGCTTCTTTGATTGTTATGTTTTTTTCTGCTTTCACCACCCCTGGTTATATGTTCCCTTTGCAATTGCTAATAATAAAGATATAAAAATAAAATAAAATAAAAAGTAGCTGCAGAGTATCTATATAGATGCACTTTTTTTAAGTTGTCATTGTAAAATTATGGGCTCATTCATTTAGGGCTCCTTTTATCAAGCCGTGCTGGTGGTTTAACGCACATAATACCACGCACTAAACCGCCGGCCGCGCTAGCCGCTACCGCCTCCCTTGAGCAGGCGGTAGTTTTTAGGCCAGCGCGGGGGTTAACGCGCGATGAAACATCGTGCGTGTTAATCCCGCTAGTGCGGCTCGATAAAAGGAGCCCTTAATGTAAAGCTCTGAGAGCTGTATGCTATATTTTACTCCAGTATTAAAGTAATAGTCATGTCAGTGAAAATCGATCAATGTTTCTATTAATAACTATCATAATTTAAAACGGAGAAAGTAGCAATACGGAGGTAAAGGTAAATCTTTAAACATTCCCTTAGCCAGGTTTATCAGCTGAAAGGATTCTCTATCGGTGCTGTTATATTTATTTTGCTTTGCATAAAAAAAAAAACCTAAGCAGACACTCTGGAAACATGATGTGCATTGCTCTATAAATCCGCCTGAAGCCATTAAGCTCATAAAGTAACTGCTCCCAGTAAAACACACAGTCCAAAATAATCCATGGAGAGGTTGTTAACAATATGAATTATTAAAGCCCTAACCCCATTATTATTATTTTTTCTTGATACAATTTACTGCTTCTTTTGGAGAAAAAAAAGTTTATGCTTTTGACCATTAGATGGCAGTGTAATACCTCATGTTGGAAAAAAGTAAGGGAGAATTCTATAAATGGCGCTCATAAAAGAACTTCTAGAAAGAGTGTATGCCCTTTATATAATAGCACCTAGCATAGGGTTACCAGACGTCCAGATTTACCCGGACGGAGGACTGTTCGGGCGTCCGGACGGCTTTTCAAAACCCGGCACTTTATCTGCCACTCACCCTCCTTATGCCACTGGGTGGAGATTTGACATTTCAATCTGTATACTTTGGAGGAAAGGCGGGAGAGGGGAGACATGATAGAGACGTAATGTAATGCGCATGAGTAATGTAAATGTAATGTAAATGCGCATGAGTCTCTTTCATTTGAAAGGAAGCTCTGGAATGAGAGGGCATAGGATGAAGTTAAGAGGTGATAGGTTCAGGAGTAATTTAAGGAAATACTCTTTTATAGAAAGGGTGATAGATGCGGGGAACAGTCTCCCAGAAGAGGTGGTGGACATAGAGACTGTGTCTGAATTCAAAAGGGCCTGGGATAGGCACGTGGGATCTCTCGGAGAGAGAGAGTGAGATAATGGTTGCTGCGGATGGGCAGCTCTATGACCTCATAATACAGGTTCAAAGAGCCTTAGCCTATAGGAAGAGGAGATGCAAATGTTAAGAACCTTAGCCAATAGGGAGAGGAGGAGATAATGGTTACTGCGGATGGGCAGACTAGATGGGCCATTGGCCTTTATCTGCCGTCATGTTTCTCTTTTTCTATGTATGTGTCTTTATAAAATAGTCCCCCTGGGGAAACTACACGTTTCTGAGCATATGTTAGATCGAAATTTCATTACTGTAATTCACTATATTGTGAAGTGTTTTAGCACAATATATTTACATATGGAAAGGATGTATAAATGTTAGTCTATGATACAGATTTGCCTCATTGTGACTAGAGCAGATTTCTGCAAAAGCAAACTATGACGCACGGCCTTTTTCAAAAATTTCTCCAAGAGTTACAATATAGGAACTGTTCATGATAGTCACTGAAACAGCAAAACTACACAATCAGAAATATGCCAAAGGTGGAAGGGAATGCAGCAAAGCATATATAATAAGATAATTAAACAAGAATGTGGTCACCAGAATGAGCAACTTTGAGAGTACTCAAGCTATCAAGAAGCTAACGAGGTAGGGGAAAGGCAGAAGTGACAAGGTATCATTACCCCCACCACCTAATGGTTACTAATTACATACTTTAACTAGACTGGGAGGTATTTACTTAATGGGATTTGTGCTGTCACTTTAGCATCTTTCATCAGTAGCGGAGGAACCTATTCGTCAATGGCATCGTCGCTGCAAATTTGGCTGCTCAGTGCCATGGTGATGCGATATAATCTTCAAATACTGCAAAAGAAGACTTTGGTGCTTTCATTTATTTATTTCATAGGATTTATTAACTGACTACAAGGGGGCACTGAAAAGTTCTCAGCCCAACCAAGAAGAAAATGACGTGGATATGGTTCAGTCAATGATCTGAAGCAATGTCAAAGCATAGAATTTTTGTTTGCTGCAAATTGGCACTTAACATAAGAACATAAGAGTTGCCTCCGCTGGGGCAGACCAGAGGTCCATCTCGCCCAGCGGTCCGCTCCCGCGGCGGCCCATCAGGCCCACTGCCTGAGCGGTGGTCTCTGACTAATTTTATAAATTTCCTCTAATCCTATCCCTATAACCTTACCTCTACTCTTATCTGTACCCCTCTATCCCCTTGTCCTCCAGGTACCTGTCCAGACCTTCTTTGAAGCCCTGTCGCATGCTTCTGCTTATCACATCCTCCGGTAGCGCGTTCCATGTATCCACCACCCTCTGGGTGAAAAAGAATTTCTTGGCGTTTGTTCTAAACCTCTCCCCTTTCAATTTCTCCGAGTGCCCCCTTGTGCTTGTGGTTCCCCATAGTTTGAAAAATCTGTCCCTATCCACTTTTTCTTCGCCCTTCATGATCTTGAAGGTTTCTATCATGTCTCCTGTAAGTCGTCGCTTTTCCAGCGAGAAAAGCCCCAGCTTTTTCAGTCTGTCAGTATATGAGAGGTCCCCCATACCCTTTATTAGCTTAGTTGCTCTTCTCTGGACTCTCTCAAGTACCGCCATGTCCTTCTTGAGGTACGGCGACCAGTACTGGACACAGTACTCCAGGTGCGGGCGCACCATTGCATGATACAGTGGCAGGATGACTTCCTTCGTCCAAAATAACCCCCACCACTTTTACTAAACCACAATATCATTAAGGTAGGGAGCCACGCTGAATGCTTCTATGAGCGTTGGGAGCAACGCAGAGCATCCAGCGCAGCTCCCTGCGCTAATAACTTCTAGCGCAGTTTAGTAAAAATGGGAGGAGGGGTAAGGTAACACTCTTTTCAGCTACAGTGGCAAAATAACACTCAGAATTTAGAAAGTTGGTTGGTTGAGCTGAGAGTAACCCCTCTCAAGGCAATGTACATCAGGTAAAGCTTGGCATAAAACGTACAATTTTATCTATATATATAAAATCGGAGGTATGTATGTGTGTATGTATGTATGTGTGTGTGTGTGTGTATGTGCTGCGATCACGCAAAAACGGCTTGACCGATTTGAACGAAACTTGGTATGCAGATCCCTCACTACCTGGGATGATATGTTCTGGGGGTCTCGCGGCCCACCTGCACACGTGGGCGGAGCTACAAACATAAAATCAGATTTCACCCATTCATGTCAATGGAAAAATTGTAAAAACCTGCCATTCTCACAGTAATTCAAAAACGGCTTGACCGATTTGAACGAAACTTGGTATGCAGATCCCTCACTACCTGGGATGATATGTTCTGGGGGTCCCGCGGCCCACCTGTACACGTGGGCGGAGCTACAAACAGAAAATCAGATTTCACCCATTCATGTCAATGGAAAAAATGTAAAAAGCTGCCATTCTCACAGTAATTCCAACTATAAAACACTTTCTATGACACTATAACCACTAGGGACATCGTTTCTATTCTACCACGGACACCATACATATAGAGTTTGTATGTTCTAACTGTGTTTGTAACTGTTTCCTTCATGCACCCCAGTTCATAATGTTATTACATTACATGAGTACTCACATATGCTGAACTAGGAACACAGGTTCCATTCTGAACCGGGAAAAAACTGCATGGAGTTTCTTTTCAACCTGAGTTTCCACATATTGAGTTGTTTAAATCAATACTGAAACTTTTGGATGCCACTTATTCCAACAGATCTTCCTTTTCAGTTTAAGAGATTGCAAATTCCAGTGAGACTTGCATTCTCTATCACAATCAACAAATCACAGGGACAGACTATTACATACTGTGGAGTGGATTTTAGATCCCCCTGTTTTTCCCATGGACAACTCTATGTTGCTTGCTCAAGGGTGGGTTCACCCAAGAATTTATATGTTCTTGCTCCTGGAGGTGAAACTAAAAATGTTGTTTTTAATCAAGTTTTGTGTTAGTTGTATTGTATTCATTTTGTCAAATATTTCACATTATAATTTGAATATTTTATAAAGCTGTAAAAAAATAATTTCATTCACCACTATAAAGTATCTTTATTTCAATCCATTTACTGTGTTATTGCTATAATTAAATACCCGTGCAACGCCGGGGCATCAGCTAGTTAACAATATAACAAATAGTGTAATGATCAAGCACTGACATAAATACAATCATTGAGGTAAACTTGGGAATAGCAAATTGATATCTAGAAAATGGAGTCATGGAAGCCTTTTTTTGTTCAGACCATCTGTTGACCGGGATGGTTCGCTGGCGGCTGCTGAGGGCGAGACGCAATCCTGAGCACACCATTTTGCTGACCCTGGAGAAGCGGATTCCACCGGCCAATCCAGCATAGGTGAGAGAAGTGACTCCTGTGGTAGATGGGAACCAGGTAAAAGACTCTGCGGGGATGCCACAGGGAGCCATCATTAAGATCAAATTGCTAGTGTAGGAGACTTTAGTAGACGCTAAGAGGCTGCTTCTGCCAGCAGTGGTAATGTGGTGAGTCCTTTGTCCATTTTTGAATTTAATCCTACTAACCAGCTAAATTATCATTGAAGGACTTATGGACATTGATTGCATCTCTGGGCAGAATCTGACCAAGCAGCTAACCCAAAGAAGCTCTCAGATATCTAATCTGGAAATCAAGATTGAGGATCACAAATCTCGCTTAACAACTATGGAAAATCATTTACTGAATGCTGAAAACAATTTGGTTAAAGTTGTCTCTCGTAGCCCTTTCAGGACCAAGGGACATATTTGTCCCATAACTTTAAAATCCTATAAATTTTGATTGGGATAGTCTACAGTTCTAAATTTGATATGTACGGATTCCATAGGATGCTGCCTTTATGTAAACAAACTGGTTCCGACATTCATTCATTAGCGTCGTTGCTAGATTGACGAGAAGATTCACTTGCCACACTGTCCATAAGCCAGAAGTTTGATTTTTTAAAAAAAAAATAATGATATTTCACAAAAAAAATCAATTTTTTGGCATCTGCAAGCCCTTTTTACCATAAAAATGTCATCAAAACCACAAAAATTGGCCTACAATCCTTATGGTCCTGAAAGGGTTAATACAGTAGTTGTTAAAGAAAATTCAAATCTACTTAAAAAAGTGAGAACTTAGAAAACAGTCAGACATTTAATTAATTTCCCGAAGAAACCAGGAGTTTCATCCCAGGATATGTTTCGGAGGTTTATGACCGATCATCTACAGATACCTTCACAATCTTAGCCTCCTGTGTACTATTTGCTCCCATTTAAAGAAGAAGGCTGAAGAAAATGATTAGGATATATTTTCCCCAATTTCACAAGATAGTTTGAACTTGACTGCTTTTCTGGAATCATCTAAGGAGGAATTGGTCATACCCTCTACATTATCGATGACAGTGTCACTAGACCTGGACAGAGACTGGCTCTTGAGACTTTATTTCAGATATAAAAATGTTCCATTTATTTCTTTGAATGTTCGAATGGTTCCTGATGTGGTTAAGGCCATGCAAAAAATATATAAATAATTTTTATTGCTATTGGAGATTTTTTTTTGTGCTTAAATTTCCTTGCAAGTGTATGATAAAATATAAGGCTAATACTTTCATATTCTTTAATCCATCTCAGATAACATTATTTTTGGGTAATAAAATTGTTGAAGTAGGCCATAATCCATTATCTCAGCCCAAGAATGAAGTCTGAGAGCTGTTTATAACTTTTTTTATTTTTTTTAATGTTTTTTTTTTCATTGCAATTTGACATATAGGAATTTTACTTCCTAAGAATTAATCCCAATTTTTGAAGTATCTCTGTAAGATAGGTTTCAGTTGGTTTTTATGATTTTGTGCAATGATTAAACCGAAACAGTTGGAGGTCCATTTTCAAGAAGGACATTTCCTGCTAAACATCCAAAATCGTAAGCACAGAAACAGCCATTTTTGAAAGCCAAACCATTAGACATATATATATATATACTAGTGTTTAAGTCCGTTACATTAACGGGTGCTAGAATATATGCCTGTCTGTCTTTCTTTATTTATGTCTCTCTCCCTGTTCCTGTCTCTTTCTTCCATCCTTTCTGTCTCTCTCCCTCCTGCTATTTTTTTCTCTCTCTCCCTGGCACCCTTTGTCTGTCTGTCTGTCTGTCTTTATTTCTGTCTGTCTCTCTCTGGCCTCCTTTGTCTGTCTGTATTTCTTTCTGTCTCTCCTCCCCCCCCCCCCCCACTTTCCTTTGCAGAAGCAGCAGAAGTATTTCCGTTCCCCTCCAGGTCCCTGTGAAGCCCCCCCACACACACACTTTCCTTTGCAGAAGCAGCAGCAGTATTTCCGTTCCCCTCCAGGTCCCTGTGAAGCCCCCCCCCCCCCCCCACTTTCCTTTGCAGAAGCAGCAGCGTATTTCCCTTCCCCTCCAGGTCCCTGTGAAGCAATTCCCTTCTCTCACGTGAGCTGTCCTGCTCCGTTCGGCCCCTTCCTTCTCTTAATACGATTTGGCCTGCTCCGTTCGGCCCCTCCCCCTTCCCGCAGGCTGGCCTGCTGCGGCCGAAGGTTAGTTTTAAAAGTGCCTGTGGCGGCTCCTCTTACGCTGCTGAGCCTCGGTAGCACGTTCCCTCTGACGCACGGGATCGCGTCAGAGGGAACGTGCTACCGAGTTGGAGAGCGGCCTGCGAGGTTCCCTAAAGCCGGCCACCATCGCAGGCTGCTCTTTACAGGAGGATCAGCAGCAGCGGCGGTGGCGGCGAATGAGGGCCAGGTGTGTTCCCTGCCGAGGACGCGGGAAGGAAGAGAACTTGCCTGGCTCCAGGGTGAGTGAGGGCGGGAGGAGGGGAGTGGCCAGAGTGATCATTGGCCGGGTTCTAAAATGGAACACGGCCACGGATCACACACCACGGCGGCAGTAATCACGCTTTTTTAAAAGCGCATGCGCCGCTAACCTTTTATTATATAGGATATATATATATATATATTTTTTTTTTTTTTTTTTTTAAATCAATGACTTAGATGTCTAGGTCGACAGGATGTTCAACTCTTAAAATGCCTAACTTTATATTCTATTTTTGACCAATAAAACGTTCAAGTTGAAAATGTCCAAATCTAGGCCATTTGGACGTAGGGGTGGCCAACAGAGCAGTTGATGGGGATTCCTTCTCCCACGATCAGACAAGGCAATTGATGGGCACTTCTACAAAACTTGCTTTTGTACATTTTTTTACTTAGACGTTTTTATTTTTGAAAATGGGCAAAAAAGGTAGACGTCCTAAGGACCAAAACTTATACCTAGCTCATTTTCAAAAATGAAAGATAGACGTTTGGCAGCTTTGAAAATGGACGTGTTTCCTACTGGGTTTGTGGACGTCTTGCACGAAACGTCCAACCTCAGACTTAGGCACACTTTCGATTATGCCCCTCCATGTCTGCACAATTCAAATGATGCACCTGAAAAGTGACACACAACAAATAGCATAAATATGATGCTCATAATGTCAGTAAAATACAATTAAACATCTTAGCAGGCAGTTAATTAGGACAGGCATTGATATTATTTAGATGAGCGACTAAATTGAAGGCAAATTAATATGTACAGTTGAATAAAGTATGAGATCCTGGCAGTGTTCAAAGCCCAGTTAAAAGCCCACGTCTTTGAGAGTGCTTTAAAATCCTAACTCCTCTCACCTTGGGTTCTGCATCCCCAACCCTATATGTCATGTCTGTCTGTCCAAGTTAGATTGCAAGCTCTTCGGAGCAGGGACCATCTACAAACCTCATAATGTACAGCGCTATATAAGTAGTAGTAGTAGTAGAGGCCCTGGTCTGGTTACAGGATTTAGGGCTAGATTCATTAAGCCCACCGATCGTGTTTGCGATTGTGTACCGACCCCATTCACCAACCTCGTGGCCGATCAACCTCCGATCCGATCCGCGCATGCAAATGAGGGGAATGGAATGCAAAAGTAGGAAGGCAGTGATTCACTGAACAATTTCAGGAACACCGACTGGGCTGGCCGATCAAAAAAGAAAGCCACTGCTGAGGACCAGTCGCTCATGTCCCTGCCGACTCTCCTGAGCATTCTCTCCTATGGTCCCCTGAAAATAAGCAACCTGCTCTCTGCCGCCCCGACTCTCCTGCTCTCTGCTGCCCTTCTTCACAGTGCAAGCCCACTTTTAATCTGCGGGCAAGGGCGGCAGAGAGCAGGAGAGTCGGGGTGGCACAGACTTCATTTCGGTCTCCTTTTAAAACATTCATGGGGGAGGAAGATTTGTTTAACAAATTGCGGGGTTTCCTTTGAATATGCAGAGATTGATTTGCCCCCTCCCCCCCCTCCCCTGAGTTTACATGGACGTAGTTAAAACCACGGGCTCGCAAAAAAAGTTTCTTCCAGCTCTTCCTTGCGCGGAGAGCATGCGCAGACCATCTACAGGCAAAGAAGATGGTCTGCGCATGCGTCAGGATCGTTATGCAGTGATTCGTGTGCTTGGTGTGGGGCATGCCTCAGATTGCCACGATTTGCATGAGGCTGCGCTGTGAATTGCCCACCCGGCCATGGATCAGATTGGATCACTTATGGATTGGATCGGATACATGAGGTTAGTGAATCTAGCCCTTACTTATTTACTACTTAAATACTTGTTTACTGAAATGACCTCTGGACATATGAATAGCCTTACTGGGTCAGACCAATGATCCATTAAGCCCAGTAGCCCATTCTCACGGTGGCCAATCAAGTCCCTAGGAGTAGCAACATTCCATGCTACTGATCAAGGGCAAGCAGTGCCTTCCCCCATGTCTTTCTCAATAACAAGCTATGGACTTTTCCTCCAGGAGCTTGTCCAAACCTTTCTTAAAACCAGCTACGCTATTCGCTCTTACCACATCCTCTGGCAACGTATTACAGAGCTTAACTATTCTCTGAGTGAAAAAAATGTCTTCCTATTGGTTTTAAAAAAGTATTTCCCTGTAACTTCATCGAGTCTAGTCATTTTTGACGGAGCGAAAAATCGATCCACTTGTACCCGTTCTACTCCACTCAGTGTGCAGTGGCAGTTGAGAAAGCAAATAAGCAAATAGAATGTCGGGAATTATCAGGAAAGAAGTGGAAAACAAAGATGAAAGTGTTATAATGTCTTTGTATCATTCTGTGGTATGGCCACACCTCGGATAATGTGTGCAGTTCTGGTCACCGTATCCTAAAAAAGATGTCGAGGAATTAGGAAAGGTTCGGAGATGGGCGATGAAAATAATAATAAAAGGGATGGGATGGGATGACTTTCTTATGGGGGTTGTCTTCGATCAAAATCTAACTATGAAAAATCAGCTTGACATCGTAGTCCAAAAGGGGTACTACACATTATGGAAGCTCCATACTATTAAATCGTACTTCGAAACGTCTGCATTTAGTCTTATGGTCCAATCATTAGAACTGAGTCTTCTGGTCTATTGGAATATTCCTTATTTAACTACGACTAAACAAAATTATTACTATTTTACAATTGATCCAGAATACGGCGGTACGATTGATTCTGGTCTAAAGAAATATGATCGTGCGGTGTAACCTCTTTCTACCGTGAGTTGCCCTGGCTCCCCGTGGAGGCACGCAATATCTTTAAACTGGGATGCATATGCTACAAAGTCATCTATGGCCAAGCCACACTTTATTTAGTTGACAGATTTTCAATTGCATCCCATAAGAATAGTAGAAAATCACATGCTCTATTTGCATTTCCCTCTGTTAAAGGCTGCAAAGGCAAGAAATACCACGATCATCTGCTTTCAATTCAAGCAGCTTTTCATGACAAAGACTTTCGTTCACTGTTACTCACTTCTCACTCTTATGAACACTTTAGGAAACAACTGAAGTCTTATCGTTTCCCTAAGTACTTGTCTGAGCAGTTATCTATGGCCCTTTCTTCTAGATTATGCGATTTTTGGAAACCGCTTTGAACTTATGGTTATGCGGTATAGAAATACAAAGTTATGTTATGAAAGGCTGAAGCAGCTAGGGCTCTTCAGTTTAGAGAAGAGATGGCACAGGGGTGATATGATAGAGGTCTATAAAAATACTGAGTGGAGTGGAAAGGGTAAATATGAATCTATGTTTTACTCTTTCCAAAATACTAACCCCCTATTTTACTAAGGTGCGCTATGCTTTTTAGCGCGCGCTAATCACGTGGTAAATGCTAACACGTGCATGTTATCCTATGGACATAGAAACATAGAAGATGACGGCAGATAAGGGCCATAGCCCATCAGGTCTGCCCACTCTACTGACCCACCCCCAAGTCTACTATCCTAGGGATCCCACTTCTGGTGACAGGTTCCCTTGGCTTAACCCTCTAAGGGATCCCACATGGGCATCCCATTTGCTCTTAAATTCTTGCACGCTGTTTGCCTCGATCACCTGCACCGGGAGCTCGTTCCAAGGATCAACCACTCTCTCAGTGAAGAAATATTTCCTGGTGTCGCCATGAAATTTCCCACCCCTGAGTTTGAGCGGATGCCCTCTTGTGGCTGAGGGTCCTTTGAGAAAGAGAATCTCTTCTTCCATCTTGATACGGCCGGTAATATACTTAAACGTCTCGATCGTGTCTCCTCTCTCCCTACATTCTTCGAGTGAGTACAGCCGCAAATTTTTCAGCCTTTCCTCGTACGATAGATCCTTGAGCCCCGAGACCATCCTGGTGGCCATCCGTTGCACACTCTCAGCACATCTTTTCGGTAGTGTGGCCTCCAGAATTGCACACAGTATTCCAAATGAGGCCTCACCATGGTTCTGTATAATGGCATTATGACTTCAGGCTTCCGGCTGACGAAACTCCTGCGGATGCAACCTAACAACTGGACGTGTTAGCGGTTAGCGCATGTGTTGATTTAGCGTGCGCCAAACGCTCGCTAAAATGCTTAGCGCCTTAGTGAAAGAGGGCCTAAGACTAGGGGGCATATGATAAAGCTACTAAGTGGTAGATTTAAACAAACCAGAGAAAACATTTATTCATACAACATGTAATTAAACTCTGGAATTTGTTGCCAGAGGATGTGGTAAAATCAGTTAGTTTAGCAGGGTTTAAAAAAGGTTTGAATAATTTCCTAAAAGAGAAGTCCATAGGCCAATTTTAAGATGACTTGAGGAAATCCACTACTGATTCCTTTAATATTTATTTATTTAATTAATTAATTCAATTTACATCTCAACCTCCACAAGGAGCCCAGAATGGATAAGCAGCAGAAATTCTGTTTTACTACGTGGGATCTAGCTAGGTACGTGGGACCTGGGTTGGCCACTGTTGGAAACAGGATACAGGGCTTGATGGACTTTTGGTCTGTCCCAGTATTGCAATTCTCATGTTCTTAACTTTATTGTGCAAGACTGTCTGGGGATGTTTAGCAGCACTTAACCTATCGCTAGACTCACTAATGACCTTCTTCAGAGAAGTAAAGACCTTCCTCTTCCGCCAATTGGACCATTAAAAACTGCCTTCTCAATATACTTCTCCTAGTACTTTTCGCTATGACCAGTCTGGTCTCTAGAGTAAGCTCTGTTATTGTCTACTGTAACATAAGAACATAAGAACCGCCATCTCCGGATCAGACCTTCGGTCCATCAAGTCCGGCGATCCGCACACGCGGAGGCCCAGCCAGGTGTACACCTGGCGTAATTTTAGTCACCCATATCCCTCTATGCCTCTCGTAAGGAGATGTGCATCTAGTTTGTTGTCATGACTAGTCTGTTTTCAAACGATTGTGAATGTCTACTTGTAACCCCTTCTGAGCTTCTGGGAGAACGGGATAGAAATAGAAATAAATAAATAAATAGTGCCACTGATGATCCCCTCTAACCACCTATGGCTGTCCAGGGACGGAGTTAGGGCAGAGTGAAAACTTAGCCAGTTAGTGGAAATTTTCACTCTGTTAACCAGATACTGTAAGTAACCAAAACAGCTGTCCTAACTTTAGGTCCATTTTCACAAAGCCACAGTAGCGATTCCCGATACGGCAAGTGCGACACAGCTCATTCAGTTTCTGTGGGTTGTGTCGCATTTGCCTTAACTGGCACTTGCTCCCATTGATTTGTAAACGAGGCCCTTTGTGTGCTAATTTAACTGGCCCATTAACTCCCAGGTTGGCAGTCATACCCAGATATTCAGTGCCTGGGACTGTGTATGCCCTGTCTTTCAATATCCAGAGTTAGTTTTAGCCCACAGCTGGAATCAGTTTGCCAATCGCTTACTGCTGTGAGATGGACATCAACCCCTTAAATTATGAGCCTTACAAGGATAAATTACATGATATAAGTATGGATCATCATTACTATGCCCCCAGAAGCAGTTCAATGCAATTTGCAATTTAGAAGAGCCTGACCATGTTCAAGGTGTATATTAGTTCATTAGGGCTCATTTATTTTGATATCGGACTAAACAAAGACTTTGGCTTCCTTTCATACTACAAAGAAATTTAAACTACTTTGTCATCTCTCTGTCTCCTACTTACCCTCCCACACCTCCCTCTTCTTGAGAAACTATCACTGACATGTTCTCGTTTCCCTTAAATATACTGACGTTTGTCAACATTTACTTTTTTTCTGATCTGAAGAAGAAGGGGTTACCTTCAAAAATCTATCGTAAAAGGCATAGAGCTAGTCCAATCACCTTATTTCCTTTGTTTTATTTCTAAATATTGCCTTGAAAAGTGCCTAAGGCCCGCACCTGTGACACGGATGCCAGTTAGAGAATCGGGGTGGTTAGGAGGGCAATTCTGTATAGGACACCCATGTGTGATTCTCAAAAACTGCTTAGGCGGTTGATGAGACCGGGTGGCCTATACAGAATCAGGCCCATAAAGCTGACTTCCCTCCTGTAGAACCACACAGAGAACAGAATCTCATCCCGGAGCATTGGAGGCACAACACCTGAAGGAACAGACCCAAACCATTTGGACATATGAAAATCAGAATTCAGACAAGGGAATCATGGAAACCAGCTTCCTGCAGGCAAACTCACACTGACCTCACCCATGGAAGTGGAAATCAAATGGAGATAGTAAACCTCGCCAACTATCAATTATCACAGAAAGCGACCTCTGTACTTTCGAAAGGACTCTCTTTCAGCCCTACCAGCAAAATAGATAAAATCCAACTATTCTCAAATCTTGAAGAACTCTTCAGGAAATTCTGCTTAAAAGTACATTTCCACAATAAAGAGACTCCGAACAATTTTAAACAAAATAATACATTCTTTACCTCACAGGATGAACAAAACACAAAACTAGAAAATTACATAGAAAGTTTCAAACATAGGGTAAAATCACAACTTTTCAGTAAACAAAAAGAAAATTCTTTACAACCTTTTCCCCATCAGATTGAGTTGCCATAAAAAGCTTACAAAATAATCAAAACGTCATCAAACCTGCAGACAAAGAAGGTTCTGTAGTAATTATGGACATTGGAGAAGGATATAGACAACTCTCGGACAACACATACTATAATAAACTGACTGTAGTTCTCCCCTCTCGTTCAATTGTATGTCAATATTATGTCCTGTTTTATTAGTCTCTTGTTTGGGTTTCCCTTTTTATTACTGTACAACGCTTAGAATTTATGATAGGCATTTTATCAAAATTTTAATAAACTTGAAACTTCCACAAAGGATTATACTAAACAGCTAAAAAAACCTCATCAAAACACTTCCAAAGCAAATGCAGTCATATTTAAAGAAACTCATACCTAACTGTCCTTTTGTGGGCACATTCTACATGCTGCCCCAAATTCACAAGTTTCAAGTTTTTCATGTTTATTTAAATTCTTTGATTTACTCGCATACTCCAAATCCAATGCGATTTACATAAGTTAAGCATTAGGTTAAAATAAAAACACCCAAACATAACAATTAATACTAATTACAATAATACATTTAGGGAAATTGGGACCGACAACAGTTGGCTTAAATACAATTCGTCTCATACACAAAAGGTTGGGGAACAAAAAACCTGCTTGATTTTACTAGATCGTCTTCCTAGTCTATTGTAACTTAGAATAAATCCATTAAAAAGCGTCCTTAAATAACCAACTCTTTAGGAGACTTTTAAACTTGCTCAGTAATTTTTCTTCTCTTATATTAAGTGGAAGTGAGTTCCAAATTTGAGCGGCTGTAACAGAAAAGATCATATCTCTCCTAGAATATATAATTTTTAATGAAGGCACTGCCAGTAAAGATTTATCCTTCGATCTTAAAGATTTTATGGAGGCATACGGTATTAGATATCTTTCTAAGAATGTAGGGGCTTTGTTTATAAGTATTTTATGTGTAAGTAATGCTATTTTATACGTGATTCCGTAGTTTACTGGTAACCAATGTTTTTCCTTTAGAAGTGGTGTTACACGATCAAATTTTTTCTTTCTCGTAATTATTTTTATTGCAGTATTTTTCAGAATTTGTAATCTGCGTATTTATTTTAAGGTGGACCAATCATATCTGGATTTTGGCACACTCATGAAAGAAATATCAGGATTTATAGTAGGGAATCTTAAACCCTTAGGCTTGGCTTCTCGATCTGGCGCCGATATCACCAGCCGCTTTAACCCCCCTCTTTTACTAAGGCACGCTAACCTAAACGCAAACGTGTCCACAGACTATAATGGACGCATTAGCATTTAGCGCGTTGTGGCCAATCAGACTCTGTGCCTGACGTGTTCCCAGCTAGAAACCCCAGGAGAGACAGAAATCGAGCTAGGAAAGTTTGTTCCCGAGCCCCGCAGAGCCCAGCGGCCTAGTTTCCCCGAGTCCACTAGGGAGAATTCCGCTGAAGATGAGGTTCTATCTGACTATTCAGAAGCTGAGGAGACGGAAACTCAGTCCAGCTCTGCAAGGTTTGTCTCCAAACCTGTGAATATTAAGTTTAGGCAGAATGCTCCTGTGCCTTGCTTGGTTTCTGTTGGTTGTAGTCTGCTGTTTGTGGGGGGGGGGGGGGGGGGGAGTTTTGATAGGAAGGGGTGTTCCTTAATTGTGCTGGTAAAAGATTCCCTTATTTTGCTGCCGGGTAAGAAACGGCTGTAGAGTGAATAGTTTTATTTATTTATTTCGATTTCTATCCCGTTCTCCTAGAAGCTCAGAACGGGTTACAAGTAGACATTCACAATCGTTTGAAGACAGACTAGTCGTGACAACAAATAGGTTACAGTAGACAATAACGGAGCTTATTCTAGAGCTAATTCTTATTGTATTCGATTCCTCTAGGATTTGGGAATCTTATTCTCATATGGTTGCTGATCAGGTTGTAATTGTCATTGGGTGGTATTTCTATTAAATTCAACTTGTAGTCTAGTGTTTCACCATGGAAGATTAAAAAAAACCCCAAAACAGTGTATATAGTTTAAAAATACACCTTGCTTTGAAGAGCAGCCACTGTAGTTCGAAGTATTGGGGTATCACTTTGTCATATTTAGTTGTTGAGAAAATAAGTCTGGCTGCTACATTTTGAATGATGTATAGGGTAGTGGTGGGTTTTTTGTACATATTCTTTGCATCCTATGTAAAGGACATTGCAATAATCTACTCTTACTCTGTTAACCACTCTGAACTGTTATGGTACTGCGGTATGCAAAAATAAAGTTATTATTATTATCGAACTGATAAATTTAAGGGAAACAATTTCAACTAATCCGTACAATATTTTGTTAATGGTTTCCACACATCCTGAAAGTTCTTGAAATATCCCCTTTGTAATGCAATAAATCTTTCCATTTTATAGATATGGCATAAAGAGTTCCACCAAAAGTTGTAATTTAATCTCCTCCAATCCTTCCAATTATATGCAATTTGCTGAATGGCAACACCAGTCATTATCAGTAATAATTTATTGCTTTTCGCAGAAATCTGATGTATTTATTGTTAATGTGATTGAATATATATATATACTTAATGTAATTTTGAAAATGAATAAAGAATTAAAAAAAAAAAAAAAGTTATTATTATTTGGAATAGTATCAGTGACTGAACGAAGATCTGAAACTTACTATACCTTAATATTACTTACTTTGAGTTACAATTGAAAATTGAGTGAGCCAAGTCCAAATCAATATATTTCATATTGATGTCATGTGTTAAAAACTATCCCCCTCGCTTACAAAACTGCAAAAGCGGTTTTTAGCACAGGCCGGCGTGCCGAATGCTCTGCGCTGCTCCTGACGCTCCTAGGAACTCTATGAGCGTTGGGAGCGGTGCAGAGAATTCAGTGTGCCAGCTGGCGCTAAAAAAAATTGCTTTTGCAGTTTTGTTCAAGGGTGGGGGTGGGGGGTAATATTAATTTTCTTCAGTCTCTTACCGTCTTTGTCAACGGCCACTCTATTTCATAGGACTAATCTTCTGAAACATTCTTTATTAGGTCTAGTGAAAACCAGCTTTTCTGTTTAATTGTCACCTCCTTATTATTTCATCTTGTTGAACACGGAAACATGGAGAAAGAGGGAAGGTAGAACAGAGTCTCTCAATGTGTGTTAGATCGCACTCTGCATATTAATATATCTCTAGGACTGAAAACACAGTATTCAGTCTTGCAGCCTCTCTGCTGAAGAAAAAAACAATATCAATCCATACATTTGAAATGCGTTAACTATAATTAATTCTTCTAGCACGAAGCACATTGACAGTCTGCTGCTCATTATCTTGATATATATAACTGTATAGAATGGGTCTGGATGAGAGAATTGAAGCAAGCCAAACATTCCAGCAGGACGATATTGCTCGATGATTATTTTAACGTAAGTGTATATAAATAATGCACAATTACATCCTAAATGTGTTAGTTATTCTTGAACTGAGCGTAACATGCTGCTCTTTTAAAGAGCAATTTTATAACAAGAGTGTCACGGTTAACGCAGTCAGGGATCCTTTTACTAAGGCCTATGAACCGATTTAGCGTGCGCTAAACGCTAATGCGTTCATAGAATCTAATGGGCGCATTAGCATTTAGCGCGCGCTAATCGTTACCGCGCGCTAAATTGATTAGCGCGTGCACTAAATCGGCTAGCGCGTCTTAGTAAAAGGGGGGGGGGGTTGTAAACGATGGCAGAAAAAGACCCTCATGGTCCATCCAATCGGCCCAAGAAGGTGACCCGAGCCCCACCCACCACTCTGCGCAGGCCAAGGCTACCTGGTTGTGAAGAAAGGTTAACAGACTTTTGTTGATCATCGATGTAGCCAGCGCGCTAGCCGATTTTAGCGCATGCTAATCGATTTAGCATGCGTTAAATGCTAACGCGCCCATTATATTCTATGAACGCATTCGCATTTAGCGCGCCTTAGTTAAAGGACCCCATTCGGACTTCCCACTATTGACTGGTTTGCAGTAGAGAGTTGTGCAGGGACAGAAATCCCACCCATCTCCGCCAGGATCCTCTCCGTCCCCACCCATCCCCGTAAGGAATTACCTCCATCCCCACCCGTCCCCATAAAAAGCAGCAATTACTTCTGACAGGATCATCAATTCCACAGTTTCTTTTGCTGTTTTCCTTGTGGAATCTCTTTGGTGGAACCCTTTTTTTGTTTTCTGTTCAGGTAATTAACTTATAAACCCCCCTCTTTTACTAAGGCTGACGTGTCCATTATATTCTATGGACGAACCCTGCTTCCAAAACCTTCCATCCCCGTGGAAGACCCGTGGCCAGAGGGGGGTCCCCGTGGGAGTCCTGTGGGTTGGGGGGATTCCCACGATCCCCGTTCCCGTGCAGACCTCTAGTTTGCAGTGCTGTATGACTATGGAGTTGGATTTCCGCCCCCGTAATTTATATATTGGGTACAAACGGGAGAATGATATTTCTTTGACAGCAGTGACACGCCACGGAGCAGCCCTTTTAATGGCACCCTAATGGATTTCATAGATTGAAGACAGTTCGTGATTGTTCTGCTGCTGCTTGGAAATAAAATCTTCTCCAAGGGTAACAAGATATAGCTGCAAGCAGCACTCCATTAGGTGAATAAATATCAGCTAGCTTAAAGCGGAATGCATTACCCATACATTTTAAATCCATGTGCATTCAGATCCATAATTATTTAAGTAATTCATCTGGTGTTTTAGGATGTGCACAGGCAAAATAGTTTCATGGCATTGGCTTTTATTCCTGATGTCCTGGTGTGTTTTATTTGGTTTATTTCACACAGTCAGTTTAATAACGTTTTAAGTGCATGTCAGAACATTTTCATCATGTATGTGCTAATTCATAGGTTGGTGCCGTATAATCAATTTTTCAGTCACTCGGATTTTGAAGGCACTCAAATGAATTTAATCCGTATTAAAGAATGCGCAGCCCTACCGGCATTCTGGTTTTTAAAAATGAAACATGGAATATAGGGAAACTTCGATCTGGCCAATAGTCTGCTTTACTAGCAATTTGCAATTTCAGCTCTCATGGCATTTTATGTAAGTGCATAATTACTATGCTGACGTTCACTAATGTAGTGTTTCACAACTTGGTTCAGATGATGCTCTGTTGGGATAAAAGAAACAAAACCTTAGAGAATGACAAATAAGGCTTGTTAGACTTTTTTTTTTTTTTTTTTTTTTACCATTTAGATCACTTGGTTTATTGATATGGGAACATTATAGTTTTTATTTATTCTAGTCTCTCCTTTTCTATAGCAGTCCCATGGTCCTTAGAAATACAGATACACCAAATGACACTTGAGGAATATTTTTGAAAAGCAAAATGTGAGCAAATCTATTATAGTGTGCCATATGAGAATGATGAAACTGTGGATCTGATAGAAGAAAACTGGAAAAAAAAAGTAGACACTTACTAGTAATTCTACCGTTAATTAACCAAGTCACAGAAAAGGAAATGTGTGACAGATTCTAAAATAGAAAATTTTCCTTTTCTTGCACACACTCTCAATCTAGAGCAGTGGTTCCCAACCCTGTCCTGGAGGACCACCAGCCATGTTAGACCTTTCTTGATTATCCAACTTGCCATAGTGAGATTGGTCCAGCCTTACATGAATGGGCCGGGCAGGTGGGCTCATATATAAGCTCCAAGTTCTTATTATGGCTTCAGGGGCAATATTAGTATATTGTAAATAGTGTTCAGCATCGTGCTTGCTGTCACCAGTTCAATTTAGAATTGCGTGTACGATGCAATTGCTGGTGTTCCAGGCTAAGAGATGCCGTAGAGATGAGTAGAGTGGATTATTGCAATTCACTCTACTTGGGAGTTGCGTAAGGGGAATTGACGGCTCTGCAGTTGCTTATCAACTCTGCTGCAAGATTAATCGCAGGGGTTTCAAGGAGCACTCATATTACTCCTGTGTTAAAAAAATTACATTTATCCACAAACGAACCGCAATTCATAAACAGGATACTCATTCCATACAACTCTTCTCGCTCCCTTCGCTCATCAAGCCAAGGTCTTTTGGTAGTCTCTTCTTTGAAAGTGATCGGCACAAGACGATACGATATATTCTCAGTAGTTGCCCCTCAAACCTGGAATCCTCTCCCCCAATATATTAGAGATGAA
Organism: Geotrypetes seraphini; assembly: GCF_902459505.1. Taxonomy (NCBI): domain Eukaryota; kingdom Metazoa; phylum Chordata; class Amphibia; order Gymnophiona; family Dermophiidae; genus Geotrypetes; species Geotrypetes seraphini. The sequence goes on along the minus strand of NC_047086.1, from coordinate 35,049,268 downwards.
AAAGATATTAGCCGTTTCAAAACTAATTTAAAAACCCTTCTGTTTAAAGATGCGTTTACCTCCTATATGGAATAATTGCAGTGCAGCAGTCCTTCAAAAAAAAACCCAAAAAACAAACAAACTACCCCTCCTAATGTTTTCTCCTTTCATGTTTCTCTCTTTTTAAAATGATTAATATTGTAACCTGAATCCCTCTTCCCTTCCATCCAGTTGAGTCTGTTGGTCTGTAGGTCAACCCCCCTTTTTTTTATTATTATTATTATTATCTTGAATCTTAATGTATGTTCAAATTTGGATTTTATAGTAATTCGCTTAGTACTTTATGTATAAGCGATTCATCAAATTTCGAATAAACTTGAAACTTGAACCCATACAACAAAGAGTCCATCAGACATTGTATCGCGCTTCTCCAAAGATTCTACAAGAATTCTTAGAAACTTATGAACCAAGAAGAGAGCGTAGATCTGTAAATGGGATGAAATTAAGGGCTCCTTTTACTAAGCCGCTTTAGGGCTTTGACGCGCGGAACAGCATGCGCTAAATTGCCCCGCGCGCTAGACCTCAATGCCAGCATTGAGCTGGCGTTAGTTTTAGCTGCTTAGCGCGGGTTTAGCGGGCGCTAAAATGCTGCGCGCACTAAAAACGCTAACGCGGCTTAGTAAAAGGAGCCCTAAATTTGGAGGGAAGAATGTTGATTCTGCCTATTAAGATTGGAGCTTAGTAAAAGGAGCGCTTTAATGTTCCAGAAGTTAAAGAAAAGCAAGATGATTTTCATCCTTTGTAAGATCGTAATTTTTCCAAATTAAATTTTTAGTTTTTGTGGGCAGCCTTTTTATGTTTGGTTAGTTCTGATTTCTTTGGGGCTGGCAGTGTTTTCCCACTCCTTTGCCTTCTAGGACAATTAGTACCGTGTTTCCCCGATGATAAGGCAGGGCCATCAAATAAGACAGCCCCCCCTTTTTAGAAAAAAATGTAAAATAAGGCACCCCCCCGCAAATAAGCCACCCACCGATACCTGCGCTTACCCGAATCGGGTGGTACGGTGGGTGACTCCGTGTGGTCCCTCCGTCTACCGTATTTGCCTCCATGGCTGCGTGCCGCGCCTCGTCATGAAGTGAAGAGGAGGAAGTGACAGGACTGCAGCGCGCGCACGTGACTCCGCGCAAGGAAACACAGGCAGCTTCCCTCATCCCTCCCTAACGGAGACTGCAGGAGTTTGTTCACGGCCAGAACATCCAAAAGTGAGACACGCAGACAGGTTTCTTTTGCTGTGAGCAATACCACTTACTGTATATAAAGCCTGTTTAAAATGCATACGGTATATAAACAATGGTTTCACATTGTCAAGTCCCCTCTGATGCTGCACTACAGAATAATCTCTTTACTGTGTTTCCCTAATGGAGAACATTGGGGACATTAAATGGTACAATATATGGTATGATGGATAAAGCTGGCCATACACGGTACGATTTTTCGGCCGACCGATTCTTCAGCCGACCGTTTTCTTCCTCCAACGAACGCATTGCGAACGTACCTATCGCGAACGTAATAAAATTCTGTTTTTTTTCAACAATAACTGTGTACTGTAGTCTTCTTCATGGGTAAATAAGGCATCCCCCCGAAAATAAGCCCTAGAGCATATTTTGGCCTTCCAAAAAAAATAAGACAGTGTCTTACCATCGGGGAAACAGGGTAGCAATGTATTTATTTAAACTTATGAATCTCTTAGACCAGTGTTTTTCAACCGCTGTTCCGCGGCACACTAGTGTGCCGCGAGATGTTGCCTGGTGTGCCGCAGGGCCGCCGGGCCCGGAGCTGACAGGGGGCCCGAGGCAGGGGCGCCAGTAGCTCGCCAAGGCAAAGTGAGTCGATCACCCAGGACTCACTTTGTCTTGGCGATCTAATCTATGGAGCCGATAAGTCTTCTTCTCCCCGACGTCAATTATACAGTCGGAGAGGAAGTTCGGGCCAGCCAATCGCTGCCTGGTTCGGGCCAGCCAATCGCTGCCTGGCTGGGCGGAACTTCCTCTCCGATTGTAGAATTGACGTCAGGGAGAGCATGCGTCGGCGTCGGCTTTGGGGCCTGTTATCCATTGGTGGGTCCTGTTCCCCGATGGCAGTGGCAGTGGCTTGGGGAACGGCAGGGAGAAAGAAAGAAAGGGGGCAGGCAGGGAAACAGAAGGAAAGAAGAGAAACAGAAAAAAAGAAAGAAAGGTCAGGGAGAGAGGAAGAAAAAGTTGGGGGAGGGAATGAGGTGTGGAGGAGAGAAAGCATACAGGCTGATAGAAGGGAAGAAAGATTGGATGCACAGTCAGAAGAAGAAAGTGCAACCAGAAATCACCAGACAAGGTAGGAAAAATGATTTTATTTTAAATTTAGCAAAGTGGAGGCAGTATTACCACAGTTTTCAAAGGAATTTGCCCAAATAACTTAATAGTTAACTGGGTAAATTCCCAGAGATGAAAACTTCCCTTCACTTACTATGCACAGTTCTGAATTTATATCTGCTGTCTATATTTTACAATATGGTCACCTTTTACTAAACCGCAATAGTGGTTTTTAGCGCAGGGAGCCTATGAGCGTCAAGAGCAGCGCTGGACATTCAGCGCAGCTCCCTGCGCTAAAAACTGCTATTGTGGTTTAATAAAAAGGATGGAGGGTATATTTGTCTATTTTTCTATGCTATAAAAACCAAATACAGAGAGAGACTGAGAGCTGTTGACGAAGAGCTACGTGTGTGTCTTTCTTCGATTCCAGCCAGAATATCAGCTTTGTGTTCAGCCAAACAGGCCCAGGTTTCGCACTGAATAAAGTATTTTATAATTTTTATTTCATAATAAAGTAATTATAAAATACTTTCTTTGTGTTTATTTGATTCCTATTCAAGAGAATTACTTTATATATAGTCAATATAGGCAGAGAGTTAAATTTTTTAACATTTTCTTATGGTGGTGTGCCTCGTGATTTTTTTCATGAAACAAGTGTGCCTTTGCCCAAAAAAGGTTGAAAAACACTGTCTTAGACAATCAAAAGCAATATAACAGCCAAAGTTATATGTCAATTCAGCAGACATAAATTAGCATAAGTAAACATGGCAGAAAGAAACAGAACTATTTCCTATCATAGTGGGTGCCACAGGCCTGATTAAAAGCAATCTGCAAACACACCACCTTGATAATTTGTCTAAACGTATTGCATTCTATGAACAACTCTTTGGAATGACATATTGTACGTATTCTGGCGAGTGTTAGTCTACATATCCTGACTTATACCCTTAATGGCGAGATCCTAGCAAAAACGGTAGCAGAACGAGACTTGGGGGTAATCGTCAGTGAGGACATGAAGACTGCCAATCAAGTGGAGCAAGCTTCATCCAAGGCAAGACAAATCATGGGTTGCATACGAAGGGGTTTCGTCAGCCGTAAGGCGGAAGTCATTATGCCATTGTATAGATCCATGGTGAGGCCCCACCTGGAATACTGTGTGCAATTCTGGAAGCCGTATTACCGCAAGGATGTGCTGAGACTGGAGTCGGTGCAGAGAATGGCCACCCGGATGGTCTCGGGACTCAAGGATCTCCCATACGATGAACGGCTTGACACATTACAGCTATACTCGCTCGAGGAGCGCAGAGAGAGGGGGGACATGATCGAGACGTTCAAGTATCTTACGGGCCGCATCGAGGCGGAGGAAGATATCTTCTTTTTCAAGGGTCCCACGACAACAAGGGGGCATCAGTGGAAAATCAGGGGCGGGAAACTGCGAGGTGACACCAGGAAATTCTTTTTCACTGAAAGGGTAGTTGATCGCTGGAATAGTCTTCCACTGCAGGTGATTGAGGCCAGCAGCGTGCCTGATTTTAAGGCCAAATGGGATCGGCACATGGGATCTATTCACAGGGCAAAGGTAGGGGAGGGACATTAAGGTGGGCAGACTAGATGGGCCGTGGGCCCTTATCTGCCGTCTATTTCTATGTTTCTATGTTTCTTTTATCAAGCTGCGCTACTGGGGTTAGCGCGCGCGACTTTTAATCACGCGCTAACCCCCACGCTGCCCCAAAAACTACCGCCTGCTCAAGGCAGGCGTTAGCGGCTAGCACGGCCGGCGGTTTAACGTGCGCTATTACGCGCATTAAACCGATAGCGCGGCTTGATAAAAAGAGCCCTTAGTAGTGAGACTAGGTTTACCAGACATCCAGATTTACCCGGACATGTCCTCTTTTTAGAGGACGCGCCCGGGTGTCCGCTTTTCAAAACCTGGCACTTTGTCCGGGTTCTGAAAAGCTTTCGGCTGGGAGCGGCGTCGGGAGGGCATCTGCTCATGGGCGTATGCAATGCGTGCGATGTCACGCGTCACACCTGCACATGCGCGGATGCCGTCCCGACGCCGCTCCGAACATGTGAACAGGTCGAGGGGGTGGGGCTGGGAAGGAAAGGGGCGTGACTCGGGTGGAACAGGGCCGGGAAGAACTGGGCATGCCTGGGGGCATAGCCATGGGTCCGAATTTTAGCTCCGTAAAATCTGGTAACCCTAAGTGAGACCGAGTCTTATGGTGTGTGCAAAACTAAGAATCACCCAGGCAAAGAAACAGACTACACTTCTCCCTCGTTATTCGAGGGGGATACGGGCAGATCCGGACCGCAAATGGCAAAAAACCGCGATTATCCGGCTCTGACCCACCCCCACCTCCCTGCCGCCTTCCCGGCCTTACCTGGTGGTCTAGAGGGCGTTCGGGGCAGGAGCGATTTTCTTATGCTCCCGCCCCATGCAGATCGCCATGAGGAAATGGCTGTAGGGAGTTCCCGTCGTAGTCTCGAGAAACTACGGGAACTCACAGCAGCCATTTCCTCATGGCCATCTGCACGGGACAGGAGCTTATGAAGATCGCTCCTGCCCCGAAAGCCCTCTAGACCACCAGCTAAGGCCGGGAAGGCGGCAGGGAGGTAAAAAATATGTTTTTTAAAATTTTCCCCCTCCCCAGAAAAAAAATAGCGATTATGTGAAATCGTGAGTGCAGAAACCGCGAATGGGGAGGGGGAAGTGTACATAATAACATAGGGCTTCTTTTACAAAGACGTAGTAGTGGCTGCTGCGGTGGTAATCGCTCGAGCACCCATAGGGATTTACTGGACCTTAGAACCTTTGCCGCTTAGCAGCCGCTACCGTGGCTTTGTAAATGGATTACAAAAGAGGTCCTGTATCCTCAGAATCTCATATCGGGTTAATGAAACTTCAAAACGTCAGCCACCCCCCCGTACCTCTGAATTGCAAAATCTCATCGAATAGATAAACGCCTTCCCCAATGAAAGGAAGATGCTTCTCTAATGCATGAGTTTTCATTGAAGAAGCTTCATAGCGAAACAAGGATCCTTGTCAGGAAAAAGGTAACTAGATGTGAGAAATAGAGGAAGAAATGTGAACATTAAAGATATTTGATTTGTTCATGACATCTTGTTCTATTGAAAGCATATTTACATAACATAACATAGCATAACTGTATTCTTCTATACCGCCATAATCAAACAATTTCTAGGCGGTTTAAACAGAAGAAGGCTGGACAATCAGCGAAATACAATTGGTACATCTTGGAGATTAACTTTCTTTCTTTTTCCGCCTGGACCCACCTATCCGGCAGCTGCATGAGCGTCCCTGTGGGGAAACCGACACCGGTGTGCAGCCGTCGGAGAGAGGACGCAGGAGAGGAAAGTTTGCCGCTGGAGCTGGAAGCGCCGGCACATGCGAGGGAACAGACCGCAGTCAAGGGGGTGGGAGGAAGGGAAGCCGCGTCTCTCTCTCTCTCTCGGGATCGCTGTATCGAAAGGGCGACCTCCCTTCCGCTCACCCCTATCCCCTAACCCTCCCTCCCTCCCCCCGCTTCTTCTGTGGATTGGCCCTTCCTTCTCCTCCCTTCCCCCTCCCCCCTCCTTTCCGCTCACCCCTATCCCCTAACCCTCCCCCCCTCCCCCTGCTTCTTCTGTTGATTGGCCCTTCCTTCTCCTCCCTTCCCCCTCCCCCTCCCATCCTCTCGCTCCGGCTTCGGCCGATTTGGCCGCGCTCCTCCCTAGATGGGATCGGAGCTTGTTCTTTCTTTTCCTTTCCCATTGTCCCCAAAGAGCTCAGAACAGCTTACAGGTTAAACATACGTACATATTATATCGTTGACAGGCTACAATTTGACATAATTACAGAACAAGTTTACTATACAAGGTTGTACAGGGATCTAGTACAAATAGAGTTTCCAGGTTACAATTTGCCATAGTTATCCTTGGCAGTGCAAGTTTTTAACCCAATGGGACACATATTGAGTTCTTGTACCAATATATATTTCTCTGCTATCCATTTGTCATGGGCAGGTAATGGCTGTTTCTCCTTTGTATGTACGGGAGCCTGCTAAAATGTGATTGTGTAAGGGACATAGACCTGGTGTAACTATAATTGTCTTTATGTCAGGTTTTAGTAACATAGAAACATAGAAATAGACGGCAGATAAGGGCCCACGGCCCATCTAGTCTGCCCACCTTAATGTCCCTCCCCTACCTTTGCCCTGTGAATAGATCCCATGTGCCGATCCCATTTGGCCTTAAAATCAGGCACGCTGCTGGCCTCAATCACCTGTAGTGGAAGACTATTCCAGCGATCAACCACTCTTTCAGTGAAAAAGAATTTCCTGGTGTCACCTCGTAGTTTCCCGCCCCTGATTTTCAACGGATGCCCTCTTGTTGTCGTGGGACCCTTGAAAAAGAAGATATCTTCCTCCGCCTCGATGCGGCCCGTAAGATACTTGAACGTCTCGATCATGTCTCCCCTTTCTCTGCGCTCCTCGAGCGAGTATAGCTGTAATTTGTCAAGCCGTTTATCGTATGGTAGATCCTTGAGTCCCGAGACCATCCGGGTGGCCATTCTTTGTAGAGACAAAGGCAAACAACAAAAAGATCCAACAGAGTCTGCAGTACAAGAACAGCAAGCAAAAAAACAAGAAAAAAACTGCAGTCAGTATGTACAAGATGCAGGCTCTGTTTATTATACCAGATAATTAATGCGGTTATTAATGTCACCTGTTCACAAACCAAGGGACCCGACATTCGGTTTCAGCGTTGCACTGTCGGTTCGTGTTCATTGTGCACATACAGGCGTTTGCTGGTATCAGGTCAAAAGCGCGCCGGGACAAAGGCGCGCCCAGACAATTGAGCGCAGTGCGGAGGCACGCGCCGCTATAAATTACTGTTTTTAGGGCTCTGACGGGGGGCGTGGGGGGGAACCCCCCCCACTTTACTTAATAGACATCGCGCCGCGTTTTACTGAAAACTTAACCTTTTCCCTGTTTTTAGGGAAAAAGTTCAGTTTACAGTAAAATGTAGAGGGTTACAACCCCCAAACCCCCCATAACGCCGGCGCAATGTCTATTAAGTAAACTGGGGGGGTTCCCCAACAAAAACCCCCGTCGGATCCCCTAAAAACTGTAATTTTGTGCGGCGCACGCCTCCTCGCTGCGCTCAATTGTCGGCGCGCGCTTTTGTCTTTCGCGCCGTTGTCTATGAACCGCGTTTGCTCATTACCATTTTAATTGTGGTTCGTTTTAAACCTTATCAACCATGGCCCCCTGAGGAAGGCGTGTTTTCAGAAACACGGACCGTGTCGGGTCCCTTGCTTTGTAAAAAGGTGACATTAGTAACCGCATTAAATATCTCGTATAATAAACATAGCCTGCATCTTGTGCATACTGACAGCAGTTTTTTGTTGTTGTTTTTTTTTGTTTTTTGCTTTAGGTTTTAGTAGAGAGGAATATGTCCCGGTATTTATCTGTGAGGTCTTTGTTATTTACTGGTCTGGCATTTATAAGGGTGATAGATATGTTTTTTTGTTGTGGGGGTGTACGAGGAAAAGGAGATCCCTCTCAGGTTGTGGAGGCTATAGAGACGATCAACCACTGAGATAAGTATTGCTAAGGTATTTTATTGCCTTTTTTTCTGATTTTTTAATGATGTGCTTATAGTGGAGGGCAATGTCGAAGCTACTATTCAATTCCATGGGACAGATTTGGAGATTTTGGGGTGTTTTTTTTTTTTCTATTTTGAATCGGAGTAGGTGCCGCCTAACTTGTGGAGGTTTTTGACTTCTTTTGAAATTTTTATGACTGTATTTTTGTAGTTATTATTGAAATTTTTCATTATGAGTTTTTGAAGTTAGTTAACGCTGGGTTTTACTAAATGGTGGTAGAGGTTTCTATCGCGGGCTGGCAAGTTAAATGCTCCGAGCTCATAGTATTCCTATGAGCATCGGAGCATTTCACTCGCCGGCCTGCGGTAGAAACCTCTCCCACTGTTTAATAAAAGGAGCCCTAAATGATTTAGCGTATTTTGTGAAAGCTTATATCTACGGCCCAATGATTTTGCCTTGATCCTAAGATTCTTTGGGGTTGCTGATATTTTAAAATGACATTAACCCCCACGGAATTTTGAGGTTACAGACCTCTTTTTGTAATTCATTGAGTTATTATGTAGGCTATTGGGCTCATAATCGAAAGAGAAAAACATCCAAACACCAGCCTAAGTCGGCACTTGGACGAACATTTCTCAAAAATGTCCAAGCGCCAATAATAAAACCGGGTTTTGGACGTATTTCTAAACGACCTAGGCCTTCATAGTGCCGCTCAACGTCCAAAGCTAAATGGGGCGTTTCTGGAGGCGTGTCGAAGGCGGGAGTTGGGCGGGACCTGGGCCGGCTTAGACTTAGTTGTACAGCATTTATAACCGAAAGTTATAAAGAGCCTAGACGGAACTTGGACGTTGTGACTTAGACCATGTAAAACATGGTCCAAGTCACAAAAACCCACCTAAATTCACCAGATAAGCACTGAAAACACATAACATAGACCCCCACATACTACCCCAGTGATCACCAACACCCCCACCCCCATAAAAGTTGTATTCACAACTTTAAATTTCATCCTCCAGACCATCATCACCTGGCCACCTGGCATAGGAAAGCCTAGTCGTCCAGCCCAGAGGCAGCTTAAGGGGTGGGTTAGGGACCCATAGAGAGGAGGACCCATGCCCATAAGCCACTGTAATCACTGCATTGATACTTAAACATGTGCACTGCCCTATACACCCCAAAACCCTTTTTTACTGGCATATAAGTGGCTCCTGCAGCCATAAGGGCTATTGGGGTGGTAGATAAGTGGGTCTAGGGGATTCTGGAGGTGGTTTGGGGGGCTCACCTATAAGGAAGCTGTAGGGAGGAGAAGACATGGCACCCTTTTAGTGAAGTTCACAGTAGTGCCCTGTAAGGTACCCCACTATTTAGGTGGCATGTCTGGGTGTGCAGTCCATCACTTTGCAGACCCCTCCCACGTCCAACAGGGCTTGTTCTAGGCGTTTTGGACTTGGACGGAAAGTTGGACGGAAATGTGGTATAAAGATGGACGATTTAGCGGTTTGGACGATCAGAACTGCAGGACGTATAATTAGACGATTTTCGAAGTAAAAAAAAGTTGGACGTATCTTTTTAACTTTGGACAACTTTCGAGATGGACGTAAACGGACTTAGACGTCCCTTTCGATTATGCCCTCTGTGTCTCTCCAGTTCACTTTAACAACAGTTTTGCTTAAGAAAGCTCATTGGCTTCCTGTCACTCACCGCATTATGTATAAACTATGCCTTCTCACTTTTAAATCTCTGGCCTTTAAAACCCCAGCCTTTATTTATAGGGTTTTAATTCCGTACACATCGCCTAGACTCCTGAGGTCAACTGACCAACATTTGTTGGTCATTCCCTCTCTTAAAGTAATCAACACAAGCGGCAGACTATTTTTTCTGTCCCGGCTCCTCAATCTTGGAATTCTCTTCCAATTCACCTAAGAGATGAAAAGAATCTTGGAATATTTAAGAGTAAATCAAAGAGTCGTCTTTTTCAAGATGCATTCAATGTTTAATTGAACTGCTTTTGGCTCTGAAACTTTCTTTCTTTTACTACTTCTATCATTTTTTATTCCCCACCCTATTGTTTTTACCTTAATTGTTCTACTTTTATATCTAAATTACATCCCGAGTTTTCCTCTTGTTTCTTTTTTTCTTTTTATCAATGTTCCAGCACAGTGAAGGGGAAGGGAGATCGAGTCGTCCCCCTTCACTGCACCGGAGGAGCAACGCGTTCGGCGGTTTGCCCCGCCCCCAGCAGCCACTTCGGCACCTGGCCTGCTTTTCCAGCCCTCTTAAGGGCTTTGCAGACCGGGCCATTCTTCCCTGTTCCAGCACAGTGAAGGGGAAGGGAGATCGAGTCGTCCCCCTTCACTGCACCGGAGGAGCAACGCGTTCGGCGGTTTGCCCCGCCCCCAGCAGCCACTTCGGCACCTGGCCTGCTTTTCCAGCCCTCTTAAGGGCTTTGCAGACCGGGCCATTCTTCCCTGTTCCAGCACAGTGAAGGGGAAGGGAGATCGAGTCGTCCCCCTTCACTGCACCGGAGGAGCAACGCGTTCGGCGGTTTGCCCCGCCCCCAGCAGCCACTTCGGCACCTGGCCTGCTTTTCCAGCCCTCTTAAGGGCTTTGCAGACCGGGCCATTCTTCCCTGTTCCAGCACAGTGAAGGGGAAGGGAGATCGAGTCGTCCCCCTTCACTGCACCGGAGGAGCAACGCGTTCGGCGGTTTGCCCCGCCCCCAGCAGCCACTTCGGCACCTGGCCTGCTTTTCCAGCCCTCTTAAGGGCTTTGCAGACCGGGCCATTCTTCCCTGTTCCAGCACAGTGAAGGGGAAGGGAGATCGAGTCGTCCCCCTTCACTGCACCGGAGGAGCAACACGTTCGGCGGTTTGCCCCGCCCCCAGCAGCCACTTCGGCACCTGGCCTGCTTTTCCAGCCCTCCACCAAAGCACAAGACCACTACTCAAAAACAACTCACATCACCAAAAAATATCCTCTACCTTAACTGCAATCCTAATTCCAACACAAAATATACCTCACTAACCTGTGCCTACATGAATATAAGATCAATTAGCCCAAAAGCAAACCTAATCAAAGACTGGCTGACTGAAGAACAACTAAGCTGTCTATTCCTAGCCGAAACCTGGCTAACATCCAATTCGGACCCATGCATAACCGAATTCTGCCCCAAAGGGTACAAATTAGAGCTGGTTTGTCGAGAAAACAAACGAGGGGGAGGACTAGCTATTCTAGTACAAAACAACCTCAACCTAAAAGTTCTACACAAACACTCAACCCCTCACTTAGACCTTCTTGCATGCCAACTCTCCGACAACACACTCACAGACACCCTGAACTGTCTATTATGCTACATCACTCCAGGAAAATGGAACACCTCAAAACTTGAACTCGAAGAATTCATATTCCAGAACTCTCTAACCTCCACATACAATCTGCTCCTAGGAGACATCAATCTCCACCTCGAGGACCACACATCCAAACAAGTAGACGATATACTCTCATACCTCGACGCCCTATCCTACCAGATCCTCAATCCTGAACCCACACACGAAAAAGGCCACCAACTTGATATAGCAGCATTCACGTCTCATAACCTCCACACCCCAAAAATTCATATCACCAATGGTACCTGGCATCCCTCTCTTTGGTCAGACCACCACAAATACACTTTCACCATCAACTGGCCTCAAAATAACACAAAACCCAAGCCACAAAAAACAACCTTCAAATCTAGACAGAAAATTGAGCCTGCCACATTCTGGGATAAAGTTGACCCTATAATCGCCCCCATCGACCCAACTGACTTCGTAAATCACTGGCGCATCCTAAGTGAAACAACCTTGAACGAGCTAGCCCCTGAAAAAACCAAACATAGAACCTGCAGATCCTCAGACAAGTGGTTCGACTCCGAACTCCTCTTACAAAAAAGGCACTGCAGACAACTTGAAAGATCTTGGAAAAAAAAGAAAAATGATCAAACCAAATCCGCATGGAGAACCCAAATCAAACTATACAACATCAAACTAAAAGAAAAGCGCAAAACATACTACTCTAAACTAATTGGCACAAACACTTCTGACACAAAAACACTCTTCAACTTAGTAAAAAAACTTACGGACACAAACCCATTCCTTGCCACTCAAGGCAATAAACCACCAACAGCTTCTCAACTAGCAGAACACTTCAAACACAAGATCACTACAATCAGAAATACCCTCAACAACTCAACCACCAAACTCTACGAGATAATAACCCCCACAACGGAAGAAACCATATCTGCAGACAGAACATGGACCACATTCCCAACTCTACAATGGTCTGATTTGAACCGACTATACAAAAAATACAGCCACGCCTCATGCGACTTGAACTACTGCCCATCGTATCTGCTAACAAATGCCTCCCTTAAATTCAAAACCAACCTCATGCAATGGATTCAAAGCACTCTCATAGAAGGTCAATTCCCGCAAGAGCTTGGAGAGATCATAATCACACCCCTACTGAAAGATCAAAAAGGCCCTATAGACGCTCCTACCAACTACAGACCTATCGCTTCGATCCCATTATATGTCAAACTGATTGAAGGACTTGTGGCTCAATACCTCACCAACTACCTATTCGACCATAATATACTTCACTCCTCTCAATCAGGATTTAGATCTCACCACAGCACGGAAACACTACTAGCAACACTACTAGACATAGCACGACAACACCTCAGTAAAGGACACAGGATCCTAATTATCCAACTGGATCTATCCGCCGCCTTCGATCTAGTCGATCACACCATATTACTCCAGATACTTGATGCAATCGGGATCTCAGGGGTGGTTTACAATTGGTTCCAAGGATTCCTCAAAACAAGAACGTACAGAGTTAAGACAAACAACACGAAATCTAACTCATGGTCAAATCCATGCGGAGTCCCGCAGGGGTCACCACTATCGCCCATTCTATTCAATCTCTTCATCTCCTCCCTCGGCACCACTCTAGACAACCTAAATGTAACATCATTCAGCTACGCAGATGACATAACTATTATCCTCCCCTTTGAAATCCAAGATCACACCTCAACAGGACACCTGGAAATAATTCTGGATGAAGTAGAAAAATGGATGACAAACCACAAACTGAAACTAAACTCGGACAAAACCAAATTCCTAATGCTAGAAACGGACAAAAACCCATCCATAACAGACCTAGAAATTAAAGCAACCAAATACCCAATCCAGACCTCACTCAGAATCTTGGGAGTGCTGATAGACAGATGCTGCACTATGCAGACCCAGATCAACAAAACTACCCAAAAAGCATTCTTCACAATGCGCAACTTAAGAAAAATAAGGAAATTCTTTGACAAAGAACACTACAGGATAATTGTACAATCCCTGGTACTAGGTCTCGTGGACTACTGCAATATCCTTTATCTCCCATGCCCCACAAACATGATCAAAAAACTTCAAACCGTTCAGAACACAGCCCTTAGACTAATTTACTCACTCGGAAAATTTGACCACATCACCAATGCCTACCTAGACTCACACTGGCTACCGATTCGAGCCAGAATTCAATTCAAACTATACTGTCTACTCTTCAAAGTAATTAACGGTACTGCACCCACCTACCTAAATGACCGCCTAAACCGTAACCTTCCAACCAGAACAAGAAGAACACTGACATCATTCACATACCCACCACTCAAGGGTACTCACCGCAAAAAGCTTTATGATAGCCTCCTGGCAACACATGCTGCAAAACTCGAACCTTCCATCACCAAATTGTTAACCACAACATCAGACCTCAAGACATTCCGTAAAGAAATCAAAACACTGCTGTTCAAAAAATATATACAATCTACCTAACCTCCCTCACCCCTTCCCCCAAGAAACCAAAACACTGCCGTCCAAAACATCTTCCGATGTTATTAAGTCTTTACTATCATTCTGTCATTAAGTCTCAATCCTCAAACTGTATTCTCTATTGTCATGTACCATCCTGGAAATGTCCAGTTCTCTTCTTATGTAATCCGCTTTGAACCGCAAGGTACAAGCGGAATAAAAATCACTAATGTAATGTAATGTAATGTATGTCTATCTTAATTTATTATGTATTAGTAGCTACGAAACTTGTTGTTTATATTTGTAATTTTAATCATTATTATGTATCAGTAGCTATGATACATTTCTTTTAAGTTTGTCTCCCCTTATTTTGTACTTTTGTTATTTTATTACTTTGTACATCGCTTAGAATTCGGAAAAAGCGATTAATCAAATGTTATAATAAACTTGAAACTTAGGTGGTTGTGTGTTCTGTTGTACAGGTATTCCTCTCCTTTTTTTTTGTAGGTGTTCAAAATTAACCCATTTGCATAAAGTTCTGAAATAAAAAAAGCTAAAAATAATGAAATCAGCATTCAATGTCTTTGGGCTCCTGGAAACCCCGTGGGCAATTACGGTTCATGATTTATTAAAATTTCATATACCAACCTTTCTGAGAGCATCATAGGTCAGCTTACAATAAAATAAGAACATAAGAAGTTGCCTCCGCTGAGGCAGACCAGAGGTCCATCTCGCCCAGCGGTCCGCTCCCGCGGAGGCCCATCAGGCCCTTTTGCCTGAGCAGTGGTCCCTGACTAGCTTTATAACCTATCTCTACTCCTATTCCTGTAACTTACTCTACTCCTATCCCTATAACCCATCTCTACACTTATCTATACCCCTCAATCCCTTTGTCCTCTAGGAACCTATCCAAGCCTTCCTTGAAGCCCTGTACAGTGCTCCTATCTACCACAGCCTCTGGAAGCACATTCCATGTATCCACCACCCTCTGGGTGAAAAAGAACTTCCTAGCGTTTGTTCTAAACCTGTCCCCTTTCAATTTCTCTGAGTGCCCCCTTGTACTTGTGGTCCCCCATAGTTTGAAAAATCTGTCCCTGTCTACTTTCTCTATGCCTTTCAGGATCTTGAAGGTTTCTATCATGTCTCCCCTAAGTCTCCGCTTTTCCAGGGAGAACAGTCCTAACTGTTTCAATCTGTCAGTATATGAGAGATTCTCCATACCCTTTATCAGCTTAGTTGCTCTTCTCTGGACTCCCTCAAGTACTGCTATGTCCTTTTTGAGGTACGGCGACCAGTACTGGACACAGTATTCCAGATGCGGCCGCACCATTGCACGATATAGTGGCAGGATGACTTCCTTCGACCTGGTGGTGATACCCTTTTTAATGATACCCAACATTTTGTTTGCTTTCTTCGAGGCTGTGGCGCACTGCGCCAACGCCTTCAGTGTTGTGTCTACCATCACTCCCAGGTCTCTTTCCAGGTTACTTACCCCTAGTAGTGATCCCCCCATTTTGTAGCTGAACATCGGGTTCTTTTTCCCCACATGCATGACCTTGCATTTCCCTATGTTGAAGCTCATTTGCCACTTTTTGGCCCACTCTTCCTGTGTTGTTAGATCTTTTTGGAGATCTTTGCAGTCTTCCATGGTTTTAACCCTGCTGTATAGTTTGGTGTCATCCGCAAATTTTATGACCTCACATTTTGTTCCCACCTCTAGGTCGTTTATGTAGATATTGAACAGGAGCAGTCCCAGCACTGACCCCTGCGGTACTCCGCTTGTGACCCATTTCCAGTCTGAGTAGTGCCCCTTTATTCCAACCCTCTGCTTCCTGTCCGCCAGCCAGTTTTTGATCCATTGGTGGACCTCCCCTTGCACCCTGTGGTTCCATATCTTCTTAAGCAGTCTTTCGTGTGGTACCTTGTCGAAGGCTTTTTGGAAGTCAAGGTAAATGATGTCTATAGATTCCCCTTTGTCTACCTGGCTGTTTACCCCCTCAAAGAAGTACAATAAGTTTGTAAGGCATGACCTACCCTTACAGAAGCCATGCTGACTCGACTCTAGCTGCCCATTGTTTTCAATGTGTTCACAGATGCTGTCCTTAACCAGCGCTTCCATCATCTTTCCCGGGATCGAGGTCAAGCTCACCAGCCTGTAGTTTCCTGGGTCACCCCTTGAACCCTTCTTGAAGATGGGCGTGACATTCGCTATTTTCCAGTCCTCTGGGATCTCTCCAGTTTTTAGGGATAGGTTGAATATTTGTCGAAGTGGCTCTGCTACTTTGTTCCTTAGTTCCTTGAGTACCCTTGGGTGAATGCCGTCCGGACCCGGCGATTTGTCGCTCTTTAGCCTGTCTATCTGCCTGAATACATCCTCTTGGCTTACCTCTAATCTGACTAGCTTAACATCTCGGTCTCCATTTACGATCTCCTCAGGTTCCAGAATGTTGGTTATGTCTTCCCTCGTAAAGACTGACGTGAAGAACTCATTTAACTTGTCTGCTATCTCTTTTTTATCTTTTACCACTCCCTTTCTGTCTCCATCATCTAAGGGTCCCACTTCCTCCCTAGCCGGTTGTTTCCCCTTAATGTACCTGAAGAATGATTTGAAGTTTTTTGCTTCTCCCGCCAGTCTCTCTTTGTATTCTCTTTTTGCTTTTCTAACCACTCGGTGGCACTCCCTTTGGTGTTCTTTGTGCTCCTTATGGTTTTCCTTTGTTTGGTCTTTTTTCCATATTTTGAACGATGTTTTCTTGTCACTTATCGCCTTCTTCACTGCATTTGTTATCCACACTGGGTTTTTAGTTCTATTTTTTTTGCACCCTTTCCTGAACTTGGGGACGCACAGGTTTTGTGCTTCGTGCACAGTGTCCTTGAGTAGGTTCCAGGCTTTTTCTACGGACTCCATCTTCCTTGTATTGCCGTTGAGTTTTTTTCCCACCATCTTCCTCATGGCATCATAATTCCCTTTTTTGAAGTTGAGTGCCGTCATTTTGGTTCTTTTCACCTTTACTGATCCAATTTCAAGCCTGCACTGGATCATGTTGTGATCGCTGTTTCCTAGTGGGGCTAATACCGCCACCTCCTTTGCGGGTCCCCCTAGTCCGTTGAAGATTAGGTCAAGAGTAGCGTCTCCCCGTATATGAAAAAGGAACACCATTATTTAAACACACAGGAAAAAATTACAGTCAGACTAAATTTCTCCATGCAATCCAATCAAGCCAGTAATTGGATAACAAGCCAGCACATAAGAACATAAGAATAGCCTTACTGGGTCAGACCAATGGTCGTCCATCAAGCCTAGTGGCCCATTCTCACGGTGGCCAATTCAGGTCACTAGTACCTGGCCAAAACCCAGGATGTAGCAATATTCCATGCTACCAATAGAGGGCAAGCAGTGGCTTTCCCCATATCTTTCTCAATAACAAACTATGGACTTTTCCTCCAGGAACTTGTCCAAACCTTTCTTAAAACCAGCTATGCTATCCGCTCTTACCACATCCTCTGGCAACGTGTTCCAGAGCTTAACTATTCTCTGAGTGAAAAAAAAAATTCCTCCAATTTGTTTTAACTTCATCGAATGTCCCCTAGTCTTTGTAATTTTTGACGGAGTGAAAAATCGATCCACTTGTACACGTTCTACTCCACTCAGGATTTTGTAGACTTCAATCTTTCGGAAACAAATGTGTTTTCAATGCAATACAGAATTTGGGATGTGGAAGTTTGAGCCAAACATTTGGGATCTGAAAGTGTGAGCTAGACTTGTGGAATTTGCCGTAATAACGAAAGACAACCTGAGGATGGTTGATGACAAGAGCTGAGCTCTGCATTTTTTTCCTTATTCTTCTTTCATTGCCTTCCGACGTAGGGGGACGAGAAAAGGCAGGCGTCATGCCATTGTGAATAATCCCTTGGTGGTAGTGGAGAAAGGCACTCTTGCTACTGTCGGGGTCCTTATACTAAACTGTAGAAAGCACTAGCATGTGTTTACCACAGCTTAAAGAGGCACTACCATGGGATGGCTCAGACGTTCCATAGTAGTTTTTGGATCAACACACATTTCCCACACCCTGAAATATAAATTTAGGTTTTTTTAGTAGGGTCATGTTTGGGGGCAAATAGTAAACGTGCCCTGCACTAATTGGTTAGTGCAGCTACACTGCTTCAAAGTAACCAATTAGCACGTGGTTAGTGTGGGAGTTTCAAGTTTCTTTATTTTTGATACACCGTTTATCATGCAGATATCTAAACGGTTAACAATAAAATATACTTTAAAAAGTAAAATTGCATCTAGGCTAAAAAGAGGGGGGGGGGGGCATTTATGCACTGACGTACATGAAACGAGAGGGAAATGGGGAAAGGGAAGTTATTAAATACATTGAGATAGAAAATAAAACTAAAAGGAGGTAAATGGAAAAGGGAAATACATTTAGGTAGGGCTCGCTTCATAAGAAGCGTTTTGATTTCCAGAAGAGTTCTGCAAAAGAAGATAATTTGTCAAAGAGGACAGGGATTAAAGGGTACCTCCTAATAAAAAGGAGAGAGAAGGGGCTCGTGCGCTAATTTAGAAATTTGTGTGTGGTCATTAATACAAAAAAATGGAAAATGTATTTTCCAGTCATGCTAATGTGGCCTCAGCTAATCATAGTACCGGCCTTTTTTTTTTTTTTTTTTTAGCACAACTTAGTAAAAGGGCCTTTTTGTGATTCGTGGGGTGGAATCCCATGGTGCTTCACAGAGATTTCCTCAAGATATTACTAACTAAACTAAACTAAACCTTAAGTTTATATACCGCATCATCTCCACGAATTTGCTCTTAAATTCTTGCACGCTGTTTGCCTCGATCACCTGCACCGGGAACTTGTTCCAAGGATCAACCACTCTCTCGGTGAAGAAATATTTCCTGGTGTCGCCATGAAATTTCCCGCCCCTGAGTTTGAGCGGATGCCCTCTTGTGGCTGAGGGTCCTTTGAGAAAGAGAATCTCTTCTTCCATCTCGATATAGCCGGTAATATACTTAAACGTCTCGACGCAGTTTACAAGAACTTAAAATATAGGAAGAGAAGGAAAAAAAAGGTTTACATGAATTTATATATAGAAGAGAAGAGTAAGGGGGGATAGAATTACATTTTAGTGAAAAGCCAGGTTTTCAGTTGCTTGCGGAATAATTGGAGGGAGCCCAGGTTCCGCAGCGGGGTAGTAAGGTCGTTCCAAAGACCTGTGATTCTGAAGAGAAGGGATTTTCCCAGTTTGCCTGCAGAGCGAATACCGTGTAGAGAGGGGAAGGATAATTTATATCTTTGGGCAGGTCTGGTAGAGTCAGGACTCGAGGAGTTATAAGATAGTGGGATTAAGGGAGGAAGGATGCCATGAATGATCTTAAAAGCCAGGCAGGAGCATTTGAAATGGATTCTGGAAATCACTGGGAGCCAGTGAAGTTTGGCTAGGAGTGGGGAGACATGGTCAGACTTGCGTTTTGCAAAGATCAACTTGGCTGCAGTATTCTGGATTAGCTGGAGTCTTTGAAGACTTTTTTTTGATAGGCTTAAGTAGATGGCATTGCAGTGGTCTAATTTGGAGAGGATGATGGATTGGACAAGGACGGCGAAATGTTGTTGGCGAAAATAGGATCTTACTTTCCTCAGCATGTGGAGGCTGAAAAAGCATGATTTAGCCAAGGAGTTGAGGTGGTCATTGAGGGTCATAGAAACATGATGGAAGAAAAAGGCCAAATGGCCCAACTAGTCTGCTCATTCGCAGTAACCATTATCTCTGAGAGATCTCACGTGCCTATCCCAGGCCCTCTTGAATTCAGACTCAGTCTCCGTTAAAGAAGCATAGAAACACTAGTTTTTTGGCCTTGGAACTATCATTTAGCCACAAAGAAAAGAGGAGCCCACCTTATTGTTGATCTTTGATAAATTTGTAGAATCTGTTGTAGTTATGTATGTTACCCACGTGGAGGGGCAAAATCGAAAGGAACGTCCAAGTCCGTTTTCGTCCAAGTCACAAGTCGTCCAAAGTAAAAAACAGCTTAGGACACATTTTCGAAAAATACTTCCAAATATTTTTACGTTTCGAAAATCGTCCAAGTATACGTCCTACCAATCTGATCGTCCAAGTCGCTAAATCGTCCATCTTTATACCACATTTTCGTCCAACTTTTCATCCAAGTCAAAAACACCTAGAATAAGCCCTGTTGGACATTGTGAGGGGTCTGCAAAGTGATGGACTGAACACCCAGATATGGCACCTAAATAGTGGGGTACCTTACAAGGCACTGCTGTGAACTTCACAAAAAGGCTGCCATGTCTTCATCTCACTACAGCTCTCTTATAGGTCAAGATGAGCCCCCCCAACCACCTCCAGAATCCCCTAGACCCACTTATCTACCACCCCAATAGCCCTTATGGCTGCAGGAGCCACTCATATGCTAGTAAAAAAGGGTTTTGGGGTGTATAGGGGAGTGCACATATTGCAATATCAATGCAGTGATTAGAGGGGCTTATGGGCATGGGTCCTCCTCTCTATGGGTCCCTAACCCACCCCCAAGATGGCTTAAGATGCCTCTGTGCAGCACGACAAGGCTTTCCTTTGCCAGGCTGCCAGGTGATTATGTTCCGGAGGCACAATTTTCAAGTTGTGATTAATATTTTTATGGGGGTGGGGGGGTCAGTGATCACTGGAGTAGTGTGTGGGGGTCTGTATTATGTGTTTGCAGTGCTTATCTGGTCACTTTAGGTGGGTTTTTGTGACTTAGACCATGTTTTAAATGGTCTAAGTCAGGGCTGCCCAAGTCCGGTCCTCGAGATCTACTGGCAGGCCAGGTTTTCAGGATATCCACAATGAATATTGTCACAAACCCTCTGCAGCGGCGGGCTGTCGTGTGACAAACACAAGGATTCTGGCGTGTCCCCTCTAACCAGGGGTACCTTCAGGACTTTTCAAGGTAGCACTAGGCAACTGCCCAGGCTTGGGAGAGACAAGGCAAGCAAAGGGCTTCAAAATATCACCAGTCCAAACCAAGTTCTTTAAGAAAGAATAAGATGTTTATTCTGACCCAGAGGTCAAAAAGATGCAGCATAAAACAAAAATCACTTTTGCATTTCATTCAAAACTAAAGTCAATTGTAAAATAAAGATATCACAAAACAGCAAACTCCTGTAGTTGGTTATTCCTGGAATCATGTGCTCTGACTCAGGATTGCTTTACACTGGTGCTCACTCATAATTCAAACTTTCTCTCAGCATTAATATCAAAGGCATGTAACAGCAGATTTCAGCAGCCAAATAAAGTTTGAAATAAACCTTTGCTGTAAATCCAAATTAAACCAAACTCTTTAGGCAATATAGCTACAGCACACTCTTGCAACAGTTCAGGTTTTCCCTCAGCTCCTTCGTGCAGGCAAAACACACAGCTGAGAGAGATAAGCTAATTAGCTCCTCAGGAACGGGAGCCACGGCAGGATTTTCCAAAGTTCAAAACACCAACTTAAAGGTTCTATCTTGAGCTTCTTGTTCCCAAACTTGACTCTAAACCAATCCAATAGTTTAGGATTCAGGTAAGTATTATTCTTAAACTCAAAAATACTCATAAAGCCCAAACATATAACACATTCTTCAGGCTTGGTTTGCACAGCAGGAAAAACATAGGCAAAAGGGGGAAAAAAACCACAAATTTTTCCCAGTTACTCACTCCCTTCATTCAGTTTCCATACATTCTGTCTGGCTCTCTAGCATAGGGCCAGCTACTTGTACCTCCATGCTTTCCACACCATCTGGAATCTGGAAGTTTGAAGTGGGGAAGATTTCTTCCAAATCCTGCATGGGCCAATCTGGCACGGTTGTCTCTCCTGCTCTGCTCCACAGCTCCTCACCTGCCTTGGGCTGTGAGAGTGACTCACCCTGGTCACTCGCTCCTCCTCCTCTCCCTGCTGCTTGTCTCAGCCTGCTTTTAAACAGCTCAGAGCCAATCCCCTTCAGCCTGTAGCGGGGGATGGGCTTTGGCGCTAAAGCAGCTATATTCCTTGTGGCTTCTCTAACTGCCCTAAAGCCCGGAGGCTGCTGTTGCCAGTCTGCCTGCCTCTGCTCCAGATCACTACTGCTCTGATCATAGGGGCAAGGGAGGTCAGCCTCAAGTTGAGCGCCAGAATCAATCTGATCAGCTCTTCTGCACCCGATCCTATTAGGGACCGAACTAGTGCTGGTGCTGGGTTTGTCACAATATGCATGAAGGCAGTGCAGGCAAATCTCTCTCATGCATATTCATTGCGGATATTCAGAAAACCTGGCCTGCCAGTAGATCTCGAGGACCGGACTTGGGCAGCCCTGGTCTAAGTCATAACATCCAAGCTCCGTCGATCCTGTGCTATATAACTTTCGGTTATACATGCAGTACGACTAAGTCTAACCCTGCCCACGTCCAGACCAAATCCCGCCCTCAACACTCCTCCTGACATGCCCTGTTTAGCTATGGTCATTCAGCGGCACTATGAAGGCCTAGGTCGTTTATAAATACGTCCAAAACCCTGTTTTATTATCGGCACTTGGACGTTTTTGACTGATGATCGTCCAAGTGCCGACTTAGGCCGGTTTTTGGACGTTTTTCTCTTTCGATTATGTGCCCCTTAGGATTTAAGCAGGACAGAAATTTTTAAGATAAATAAATAAATCTAATTGCAAAGAAAGAAAGGTGTGAACAGTACAGCTAGGTGGATTGCAATCTGAGGGGGTGACTTGGAATTCTCCACTTGGACTAGAGGAAGTACAATTTTTATTTTCTTATCTGAGAGTCTGGCTGAAATTGAAGATTTTTCTGTAGCATCTGTGAGTAAACCTGATGATTTCCTTAAAACTGTGGCTGTTCTTTCACTAGATAAACCTGAAAATGTCACTTTAGAAACTTTATGATTGGTGACCGATAATTTTTGTTAGACTTTAATGGTGCAATTTAAGGACTTGGCAATTATCTGAGGAGCAATTGTCTGTCATGAAGGAGATCAATTGAGCAACAATTTAAAAAGCTGGAGCAGAATGAATCTTTTTTTTGTGTAAAGATAATTTGGTTTTACATAGAAAAATAGAGATGATTGAAAGGTCTAAGGAATAAGAACTTATGATTTATTAATTTCCCAAAGGTGAAGTTGGCTTCCACTCTGGCACTGTTTACTCAGTATTTGATAGATGTATTAAAGATTGCTCCAAGTCTGTTACCATCTCTTACATATCTTTATTAGTGGGTCCTTTTATTAAACTGTGATAAGGGAGCCACCCAGATGGGGGATGGGGGAGGCTGATAACATTGGGCAAAGGCTAACGCCACTAAGAAGAGGAAATTGATAGGAATAGGTAGGGTGGATATGTGGATAGGAAGACGGGTGGTTGGTAACAAGGGCATAAGGGATAGATAATCCTGATTGGTGCTAGGAGCGAGGAAAAGTGGAGAGAGAAGAGAAGAAGGAAATAATTTTTTGTGGAGAAAGGGGCATTTTGTGATGAAGTCTAAGGGGCAAGGAAGGTTGGGATTGGGAACATAAGAACATAAGAATTGCCGCTGCTAGGTCAGACCAGTGGTCCATCGTGTCCAGCAGTCCGCTCACGCGGCGGCCCTCTGGTCAAAGACCAGCACCCTGAGACTAGCCCTATCTGCAACTCCTTGAGCCTCTTAACCATCTTAGTCGCTCTTCTCTGGACCCTTTCGAGTAGTACCGTGTCCTTCTTCATGTATGCCAGTACTCCAGGTGAGGGCGCACCATGGCCCAGTACAGCGGCATGATAACCTTGTCCGATCTATTCATGATCCCCTTCTTGATCATTCCTAGCATTCTGTTCGCCCTTTTTGCCGCTGCTGCACATTGCGCGGACGGCTTCATCGACTTGTTGATCAGAACTCCTAAGTCTCTTTCCTGGGAGGTTTCTCCAAGTACCGCCCCGGACATCCTGTATTCGTGTATGAGATTTTTGTTACCGACATGCATCACTTTACCCTTATCCACATTGAACTTCATCTGCTATGACGATGCCCATTCCTCGAGCCTGATTATGTCACGTTGCAGATCTTCGCAATCCCTCTGTGTCTTCACTACTCTGAACAACTTCGTATCGTCCGCAAATTTAATCACCTCATTCGTCATATCTATGTCCGGATCGTTTATAAAGATGTTGATGAGCACGGGTCCAAGCACTGAGCTCTGCGGCACTCCACTGGTGAAGCTCTTCCAGTCTGAGTATTGTCCATTTACCCCCCACTCTCTGATTCCTATGCTTCAGCCAGTTTTTAATCCACGTGAGTATTTCACCCTCGATTCCATGGCTCGCAATTTTCTGAAGTAGTCGTTCATGCGGAACCTTGTCAAACGCATTCTGAAAATCCAGATATACAATGTCGACCGGGTCGCCCTTTTCTATCTGCTTGTTTACTCCCTCAAAGAAGTGTAGCAAGTTTGTCAAACAAGATCTGCCTTTGCTGAAACCGTGCTGGCTGGTCCTCACCAGATCTTGTCCGTCAAGGTGATCAATGATGCGGTCCTTTATCAATGTCTCCACCATCTTTCCCGGTACCGAGGTCAGACTCACCGGTCTGTAGACATAATTTCCTTCCCTCCCTCCCTCCCTCCCTCCCTCAGGAGTTAGGTCTGGGTTTATGAGTTTGGGTCATGAAGATTTTGGCTGGGGTGTGGGTATGGAGTCCTCTTAAGTTTTTTATTTTTATTTGGGGGGGACAGGAGTATGAAGGTATGGTTGGGCCCAGAGTTGATAATGGGTCAACAGATTATGGGCCATGGGTCAAATAAATCAACAAAATTGGATGGGTCATGTGGGTCTTGGGCCAGGGTCCATGACCCACTGGCCCACGATAAAATTATATTTATTTATTCACCTGCTTCCTTGAGCTTGCCTTGCTCTCTGGAGGTTAGTGGCTATGATGATTGCTGTAGTGTGTGCTTGTGGCTTGGCCCTCCTTCAAAGCCCGTTGGGCCACGGTGGGGGAGTGGAGTGCTGCTGCCTGCTGCAGAATGTAGCTGTCTCTGACTGCCAGGAGACAGTTTATTGCATATCCACGAAGCTGCCGCGGGAAATGCTCGCTCAACTTAGCCACACTTACAGGGAGAAAGAAAACCCCGATGAGATGACTGAGCAGGCACAGCCCAATCCCAATACAGAATCCCCACCCCCCAGTAAAAACAAAATGCCAGTTCTGTGCACTGGTGGTGGAGGTTGAGGGTGGCTGAGTGCAGCTGGCTGTCCAGGACTAGACTGCAGGTAGGAATCTGATTGGCAGTCTGAGATTGGGTGGGCCTGGGCAGTCCTGTCCTGTGTGTAAGAGTAATGAAATATCAAGATGTCTAAGAATGACTATAAACCATCTCAATCATGGACACCATTGTTCTGAAAGAAAATGCAGGTGGCAAAGCCGAATGTTGGGAAATGTTCAGAATGGTTGAAACCACAAACAGTGAGCAGATTTTTGTGTCAGCCAATGACAGAGTTTCTCATCCAGGGAGCTGCCTCTCAAATGAGTATAATGCACAGATGCAAATTCATAGATTCCAGGCTTTTCACAACCAATTTCCAACTCCCTGGGCTTGCCTCTCCACTATTTTCTCCCTTCTTTGACCTCGTGGGGAGTGGATTTCCACTTCTCCTATTCTGTTTCAGCTCTGCTCACTTCATATCCCCATATTCATTTGATCCCATTCATGAAATAATCTCTTAAAATGCATAACATTTCACTCACGTGTCTGAATCTTCATCCCCCTAGTGCATAATTTGCATAGAGTGTTAACAAAACCTCTCTGCACACTCAGCCATGAGACTTTCACAAATTGGATACAGTTCTGCAGGCAGATAAGTGGCAGGCAGAAACCTCTTTTCAGTTTTAACACAAACAGATAACTGCTGGTTTTAAATCCACTGTTTATAAATACTTTTCAAGCTTTCAGAAACCCACTCCTAAAGGGGGGAGGGGGGTCATATAAATGTGAGTATATTTCAGAGCAGCATGCAACAAAGAACGCTACTCTCACAGAACTTAGACTAAATTTGGATGAAACACCATGCACAACCGACGAAGGATTAGATGCTGTGCCTGCAGCTGCTGCAAAAACTTCCATTGACACAGCTTGCAAGAAACATAGAAACATGATGGCAGATAAAGGCCAAATGGCCCATCTAGTCGGCCCATCTGCAGTAACTATTATCTCCTCCTCTCCCTATTGGCTAAGGTTCTTAACATTTGCATCTCCTCTTCCTATAGGCTAAGGCTCTTTGCACCTGTATTGTGAGGTCATAGAGCTGCCCATCCGCAGTAACCATTATCTCTATCTCTCTCTGAGAGATCCCACGTGCCTATCCCAGGCCCTCTTGAATTCAGACATAGTCTGTGTCTCCACCACTTCTTCCAAGAGACTGTTCCACGCATCTACCACCCTTTCTGTAAAAATGTATTTCCATAGATTACTCCTGAGCCTATCACCTCTTAACTTCATCCTATGCCCTCTCATTGCAGAGTTTCCTTTCAAATGAAAGAGACTCGACTCATGCACATTTACATTATGTGGGTATTTAAACGACTATCATACCTCCCCTCGCCCGCCTTTCCTCCAAAGTATACAGATTGAAATCTTTATGTCTGTCCCCATATGCCTTACCATGAAGACCACATACCATTTTAGTAGTTTTCCTCTGGACCGACTCCATCCTTTTTATATCTTTTTGAAGGTGCGGCCTTCAGAATTTAACACAATATTCCAAATGAGGTCTTACCAAAGTCTTGTACAGAGGCATCAATACCTCCTTTTTCCTACTGGCAATACCTCTCCCTATGCACCCTAGCATCCTGCTAGCTTTTGCCGTCACCTTTTCAACCTGTTTGGCCACCTTAAGATCATCACATACAATCACACCCAAGTCCCGCTGTTCTGTCGTGCACATAAGTTCTTCACCACCTAAACTGTACCGTTACCTCTGGTTTTTGCAGCCCAAATGTATAACCTTGCATTTCTTAGCATTAAATTTTAGCTGCCAAATTTCAGACCATTCTTCAAGCTTCGCCATATGCCAGCTGGACATCTATTCCCATTAATTGATCAAATATACAAACCAGGCATCTGGCATACAGTCCAACTTGCCAAAAATCCTTAAACACAGGGGAGAAATGAGGTCATGGCTTGTGCAACATGTTTTCATCAATTTTGGAGAGCCATGATGTGTTGATTCCGCTGCTGAGGGACAGAAAAAAGGAACACTTGATTTCCCAATTTGATATCGAACTTTTAAAGGATGCAATGCCATTCATGGATATTTTCCCTCTATTATTCGATAGTCTTGAATATACCTAAATTCCCATTTTGCAAAATTCATCGCCCGCTTATTATACTCTTGAAAACCGCAGCTTTCCGACAGCAAGGATTGTAGCAGAACGTGACTTGGGGGTGATCATTAGCGAAGACATGAAGACTGTCAATCAAGTGGAGAAAGCTTCATCCAGGGCTAGACAAATCATGGGCTGTATCCGTAGAAGTTTCGTCAGCCGTAAGTTCGAGGTCATAATGCCGTTGTACAAATCCATGGTGAGACCCCATCTGGAATACTGTGTACAATTCTGGAGGCCGCATTATCAAAAAGATGTGCGGAGAGTTGAGTCGGTTCAGCGAATGGCCACCAGGATGGTCTCAGGACTCAAGGATCTCCCATATGAGGAACGACTGGGTAAGTTGCAGCTGTACTCACTCGAGGAACGCAGAGAGAGGGGAGACACGATCAAGACGTTCAGATATGTCACGGGCCGTATCGAGGTGGAAGAGGATCTCTTTTTCCTTAAAGGACCCACGGCAACAAGAGGGCATCCGGGTGGGAAATTTCATGGCGACACCAGAAAATATTTCTTCACCAAAAGGGTGGTTGATCGCTGGAATAATCTTCCACAACAGGTAATTGAGGCCAGCAGTGTGCCAGATTTTAAGAAAAGATGGGATTGGCATGTGGGATCTCTTCATGGAGGTAGTTAGGGGGTGGGCCATTAGTGTGGGCAGACTAGAAGGGCCGTGGCCCTTTTCTGCCGTCATTTTCTATGTTCTATGTGATGCAATTAGTCTAATAAAGAAAGAATTTATAGCAGTATTAACTTACAAATGCTGGAGCAGTTTCACCATGCTGCACTTTTTGACAACATATGTTGATGTGTTCTGAAAAACCTAAAGGATCACCAAGGATTCTTCAAACAAGTGAAGTCTTCCCTTCACATGCTGGCTATTGAACCAACCGGCTCAACTGCTGATGCTGTTACTGGAGCAGCCTGGGCGTCTGCAGAATATGCTACCAATATCAACTTCAGCGCACGGAACCTTTTTGCATGAAGTCAAGTTTCAAGTTTATTAAATATTTGATTAATTGCTTACTCAAATATCTAAGCGATGAACACATTTTTCAATTGAGAGATAATACAGGAGTTATAAAAAACAGATGAACACTGAACAAAACATATTAAATTAACGACTAACAAAATAAACAGATAAGGAAAACAAAGGGAAAGGCAGGGTAATGAAATACAATAATAATGATAGAAAGAAGGACGATTGTGGTAAAAAGCACTGGGAGGGAAATAAAAGAAGAAGCCTTATGAAAATAAGCAAAATTAGACAGGGACTCCTAAATATCATAAGCATTTTTGAAAAAAAAAGCTCTTAAGTTTACTTTTAAATTTATCTAAGTTCATTTTTTCTCTGAGATAAATAGGGAATGGTAGGGCTAGTTCAGAGACAAGGTAACATAATCGTTTTCAGTCACTTTTCTTTTGATTTGCAAGGACTGGAGAAAAAATAGCAGATAAATGCACATCACTTACACTTTTTCTAATTGTTTGAAACATAGTGTTATACTTATGCTTATGCATCTTGGGCCTGATTCTCTTATGGATGCTGACATCGGCGACCACCTAAGAAGTGGTTGCCGATCGCATGTCAATCACGCATTGGCGTCCAAAAGAGAATTGCGTCTACAGTCCCGGTCAGACGCCTGAAATGTAGGCCAGCATTTTGCAGGCCTACCTTTGAGGCATCTGTCTTGCATGTGCATAGATGTGTAGCAATGCATAAGTCTGCCTAAGGCTATTTCTGGGTAAAGCAAAACCCAAGCCCCGCCTTGGGGGTACTTAAGCATTGCTTTGTGTCTACGTAGACATGCTGAATATCTACATAGACATGCTCTGGAGGCATCGAGAGCAGTGCGGGCCATTCAGCGTGGCTCCCCACGCTAAAACCGCTAGCGCGGTTTAGTAGAAGAGGGGGTAAGTTTCAAGTTTTAAATTTTATTAAAATTTGATTCAGTAGCTTATCATAAGTTACTAAGCGAGTTACAAAAAATAAAAATGGGTGTCATAAATTAAAAACTAATAAACATACATACAGGACATGACGATAAACAGACTAGCTTGAACCAAAAAGGAAGGGGGGTTTGAAGGGACACGTATCAGAACTTTAGTAAGTGTCCTTAGGCATATGTTGTTTAAAGATGCAAAGGTAGGCCCTGTTTATCTTTCCCTTCTTTGAAGATGGTACAAGGACAGGTAATGTTTAAACAGAGATAATGTGAAGTGAATTCAATTGTTTTGTTAAGCCGTATTTACAGACAGCTTTAGTTAAGAAGCTCTGCTGGTTAAGGCTTTTTCTGACCCTCAGTGGACTTCAATCTCTAGCTAGGAAAAATGCTGATGTGTTTAAAGTTTCATGTGACTTTCCATATATGGTTTGTATTTACGTCACATGCCAACACATGCTGGCAAACCTGATTCGTATAAAAGATGTGAAACTCATAATAAAAGACGGACATGTTTTGGAAGATGGTTTCTGGTCTTTAAGATGTGTCCCCAGGTACCTGACTTACATATGACAGAGACAGAGAAAGTATGGGGCAGGAATTGGGACCTGAATCCTTTTCAGTTGGGGGCTTGTCCGCGATGGGCAGATGATATCACCAATATTTTGTGAGTATTTCTGAATTTTTTCTGTTCTTTAATACTCACTGGGTAGTGGTGACCTGTACCCAACCCTTTATTTTAAGTTCAAGCTTTGGGTTCTATTATGGAGTTTTTTTGGGAAAAATCTCGGGGTACTTTCGGTAAGCACCCCTCATATATATAAGCAGCTGCCATTCTTTCGGGAAGAATGAAATTATTTATAGAACCCCCCTGCCCACTCTGTCATTTGTAAGGTTAAAACTTTTATAGAGTATAAGATTTTATTGTCTCTTATTACTGTACCTCGCTTATAAGGTAAGATAAGCGAATATTTTTGCATTGTTATATTGCTTTTGTAATGAGTCATAAAGGCACTTACTCCTAGACAAATGAGACTTGTACGGCTGTGTGTGTGTATGACATTTTTCCTTCAGCTCCCATCTTTCTGTGTCACCAATGTTTACTACTGAGGTAGGACATGCTGTTATGTGGAATGAATTGAAAGCGCTGTTTGAATCAGTCTAAGATCTTTCCCTTGTAGTTTGTACACAAGCACTATTTCTTGTCTTCCTTTTGATCCTGACTAATTTTGTGCGTTTCTTCTACCGGCTGCTTTCTTTGTGTTCTGTGCTGGATCATAAAAAAAAAAAAAAAAGAGAAACAAGAAAAAGAAAAAATTCCGTTTTAGAGGTTTTCTTTCTTGTGCAGAGCAAAGCTAATCTGTTCTTTGCTTTCATTATCAGGATCCGTGTATGAATGTTTTTGTCCCTTCCCCCAGACTTCTCTGTTTGGGCTTCCACTGACCCCCTATAGTGCTTCTTTGAAGTTACTCATTCTTGGTTTTATAAAGCAGTAAGGTGAGATTCCACTGCTTGTCTCTTGACTTTTCTCCGGCATTATCAAAACCACCATCTCTTCTTATAATACGCCCATCGCTCTTGTTGCCAAAGCTGATGGCATTCCCTGTTTCGTCCTAGATTTAGGGCTGTTAATGTTTTGGTAATTCTCATTGCACTTATGTTTCTTCCACCATTCCACCGGCAGCCAATGATTTTTTTTTCTGTCATTATCCTAAAGAATGCTTTATTTTTAGTCCCTTTGGTGAGGCTGCCTTCACCTTTAAGCAACAGTATACCTAGTGTGGAATGTCCTTCGGGCTATTCTACAAAGTCATGCACTGCCCTTCATGGTCCTATTCTCATTTTGTACAACTTTTTGTGTTCCATAATTCAGGAGACCTGTCAGGCTGATATAATGGTTGTCTGTGTGTGGTCACAAGGTGTCATGAAATAAACTGCACTGGTGTACATCTGAAGTGAAATACCTGGGTTTTGTCTTGTCTCATGGTCAGAGGAAAATCTGCACTTTCTGCATTGCTGCTATTCTGGGTCTGCCCCGCCCAGCTACCAAGAAAGACATGCTTACTTTTCTTGCTATGATTGGTCACTGCCGCCAATGGATCTCTGCTTGTTCCTTCTATGACCAGATTTTGAGACAGACCTTGGTTTCTGAAATGACTGCTCTTATCAGATGGACTTATGAAATGTTGGACATTTAAGATGTGCTTTGGTTTCTAGCTCAAGTTTGGGTTTTCCTGCTTATGCCCACATGTTTTATCTCTTTGTTTGGGACTATTGTAACACCATGAAGGGAGAACATGGCGGTAAATTACGCTCTGTTGCCTTTTTTTATAGTCACTCCTGTTCAAGAAAGCCCTGGCTGCTTGTGCTATGGTGGTAGAGATGGTTACTTCTTTGACCCTTGGTCACCTCATTACCCTTCACACTCTTCACGATGTTCAAGCCCTTCTTTTAAATAGGCTTCTGGGTCTCAAGGGTGAACAGGATTCTCTTCCTCTCTTTTTTCACAGCTTCAGTCCTTTGTTACCACCCCCTCCTCTGAATTTGATGCCTGGCGTTTGGCAGGTGCCCAAAGCCGCCCTTTTGGACGGACTTTGGTGCAAAGAGGGGAAACCCTGGATACCAGCTGCTAGCTCTCCCTTATTCATTGCCCAATATCATGGTATTGGTTATCGTAGTGCTCGCTCGACATTTTAACTTCTTGCTAGTGATATCTTCATTCTTGACCTTTTGCTCCTTGATACAGCTG
Source organism: Geotrypetes seraphini (assembly GCF_902459505.1). NCBI lineage: Eukaryota > Metazoa > Chordata > Amphibia > Gymnophiona > Dermophiidae > Geotrypetes > Geotrypetes seraphini. The sequence continues at coordinate 35,017,429 of NC_047086.1, read as the reverse complement.
GCACGGTTGTGAATTGAAAATAAATTGGAAAATACAATTCCTTTCTATTGTTTTAGCTGAAATTAGGATGTTGCTAATTTAAAATGGTTTTTCCGGATTTATACATAGCCATCCCAGATCCATTTTGGCACAGATATTTCTAATGTTTTCCACGGGTCCTCTTTATCACTGCAGAGATAGAGACGCTCCAAAGAGACATTAGCTTTATGCCTTTTTCCAAATATGAGATGGTTATGATATACATTATTTGTTATTTTGGTTTTTTTATATCAATGTGTTTATTTGCAGAGTTAAATTCAGCCCTGCACACTTGACAGATGGAGTAATAGCTCCACGCTTAAAACTTTATGTTTTGTCTGTGTCATGTTTACTTGTTTTAGTTTAGTGGGTACCCCAGGATACATAATATTGGCCATTTCTAGAGCTCTTTTTCCACTTCTTACTAGCCTAATTGCGCAATGTTCTTTTACTTTTAGCTTTTATATTCTGAATATAGTTTAGTTAAGGGTTATATGTTTAAGAAAAAAGTTTTACTTTATACAGCATTTATTTCGTGGTGTTCCCTACATATGATCCATACATTTCTGAATACATTCAGTACATCAGTATGGTCTCTCTGAGGTGCATAATAGTTATATGCAGCACACAAAAACATATCTTTTTGGATTGTTCAATTAAGAACCTTAAGTAACTGAGTATTGTCTCTCTTTTGCCATGGCTATGCTAAGTGAATGAATTGGTATTGTTGCATGTTGCCACATTCAGTACAGGCAACATGGTTTCTCTTGTTTTCTATCTCTTATTTGGATCACATTGGAGTACAGCTGCTGAATGATATTTGGAATGCTTTCCAAGCATTTCTTTTCAAGTATCTCTATCTGTATGCACAGACATCTGGCTGCTCTCCCTTTGAGATTCTCACGGGATGACCTTTCCCTGCCCCATGGGTAGATTTTCCCTTGATACAGGAGGAATACGTCTAAAAGCTAATTGAAATATTAGGGCTTGTTCAAAGAAACATGTCTTGCACTTCTCCTTTCTCTCCACAGATTCCTACCCATTTTTTCCAGCCTGGTGTTTATCCAGCAGCTTTCCAAGGATCGGAAGCAGACAGATTTCCCCTTTGGCCTTCCCACTACTGTGATCGCTGTGACCAGGCCCGCTGCACTCACTGAGGAGTTTCCTGTTTGGATCCACGCAAGTCGCTTGAAGAGGGTTAACCTAAAACCCCAGAAGCAAGTCTTCCCTGCGCAGATTTCACCTCCTCCAGTGGAACAACATAATGATCTCATTGCAGCATTCTACCAACTTTATCATTCTCTTACTGGCACCGCTGCTGCTAGTTTTTCTCCCTGTATGGATCATTTCTAACTGGGTCTACAGGGATGATGTGTTCTGGGTTCACGACACTTTCTGCCCATACCCATCTGTAAATGACACTCCTGCTGTAAACAGCACCCCCGACACCTCTTTGCGACTAAGACGTCAAGCTGGACTACTCCCTCGCAAAGGCTGTCCTTCAATTGGAATCCAGAAAAGACCGATGCTACCCTTTGGTATAATTCCAGCAGTGTGCAAGTTGCCACCTTCTCCTTTGAGTATTGTGACATTGTGGACTGTTCATCAATTGATATCTCAAGGCTGTGCCATTGGTCCTCAGAGATTCCTAAAACTAAGGACATATATATATATATGTTACTGACTCACGTTGGGGGTTAAGTGTGCATTCTGGGGAGTGGTAGGGTGGAATATTTATACTGACTGGGCTTATAAACTAGAAAATACCCTGAAAAACAGTGGACCAAAATGGTAAATCACTGCTTACTTGTATGACCCTTCATAAGGTTGGACACTGTTATAGGAAAAGTGTTCCTGTACAAATTATTAAGCTTTCTCTTACTATTGACAACCCTAGACCTACTGATGAAGGTATGTACATTATGAACATGTGGTTTTTTTATTTATTTATTTATTTATTTATTTATTATTTTCAACTTAAATTTCAAGTATTTCACTTGTACAGAAAGCAAGAATAGGATAGATATCAAATACAAAGCAATATAAATTTTAAATTAAACAAATATACTATTTATGCTCAAGTCCACAATTAGGATCCAAGAATTATTGAAAATTGGCGAAATTATCTAAAAAGAAAATTGTAAAAGAAATTGAGAACTATAGCACTGAGATGAGGTCACAATATCCTAAATATAGGGCTCAAAGATTGTTAACATTCAGGCGAGACATAGCCACAAAGTTTGTCAATTGTGATGGTTCAAAAAACACATATTTAAGAGTACGGTGATATACAATACATTTACACGGATGTCTCAAATAAAAAGTTGCTCCCAAAGATAAAACCCCAGGTTTCAATAGAAGAAATTCACGGCGACGCCTTTGCGTCTCCCGTGCCAAATCTGGGAACATTTGTATTTTATAACCAAGAAAGCTTTTTTGTCTATTTTTAAAGAAAAGTTTTAACAACCATGTTTTATCAATTGGCAAAGCTAAAGTAATAATCATGGTGGCTGGTGATGCTAAATCCTTCTCAGATGTTTCTAAGATCTGCGATATATTTGGAAGTTCTTGATCTGAGGGTTTTTCTTTTAGTTGTTGATTTTGTTCTTTATCAGGCAAATAATAAACCCGTGAAAATGGTGGTAATGAATCTTCGGGTATCTCTAAGTTCTCTACTAGATATCTCTTTAGCATTTCTCTAGGTGTTACTAACTCGAGTTTTGGAAAGTTAATTAACCTTAAGTTATTACTGCGTGAATTGTTCTCGAGCATTTCAGTCTTCTTCCTTAGGTTAATATTATCTTTAACTAAAGCCTCTTGAACTTGTTTCAATGATACAATTTCTTTTTCCATTTTTTGAACAGATAAATTAGAAATATTCGTTTCTTTCCTTAAATCCTTCAATTCTTTATCATGTTCCTTAATTTTCCCTTCAATTTGTTGGAGTGTAGGAGTAATTTTTTTAACAAAACCAGCCAATAAGTCCCAGATAGAGTCTAAAGTCACTTCTGCAGGTTTAATCAGTTCAATTGAGGTTTGTGTAGGTGTAGAGTGCTCACCGTTCTGAAGTCCTTCGGGGGGTGTCTTCAGCCCTTCCCCCTCATGTTGAGATGATATTCCCCCAGGTACCTCCATAGGGGCCCTGGAAAAGTGGGCCCCAGTCTCCAAGCTCTCCAGTAACTCTTCCCTTGCCTCTGGAGAGGAGAAAACCAATGAATCCGGGGTTTCCCCGCCCCTGGGAGAGCTGGTCGTCTGGGGTTGCGGGGGCGGTGCCCTAACGTCGGGGCTCAGTGTAGTATCGGGCCCAGGAACATCCACGTTGGTTTCGCCTCCCTGTGTTGTCAGCGGGCCGCCATCCGACGTCACTGCGACCTCCTGCATGCGCCGCAGTAAATCCTGAATATTCCCGAGACCCGGGGCTCCAGGACGCCGCGAGGCAGAAGCGGCACTCCGGCCCCGTCTCTTCGGCATCGCGGTAAGTAATTACCGTTAAGAAAATTGAAAGAAGCACAGTCCTGGGACACGCAGCTCAGCGCGTCCTGTCTCAGATCGCCATCTTGGATCTCTGGCCGTTTCATGAACATGTGGTTTAAGGGTGGGTCTAGCTATCATCAGTTTTCTTACGGGATCTATCTACCTCCACTCATCCTCTCCCGCCATTTTGTGGGGGCCCCAAAAAATACTAACCCACTGGCCCCTACATTCAATAAACTTACTGACATGATGGCTATTGCCAATCCCACTTTTGAAGATATTGTGGCTGTTGAGGTAGGGTTTTCAGAACGTAACCTTTGGTTAGAATGGATGAAATTCACTGCTGATCAACATAATAAGAGTAATTGTTACATATGTGCTCAAGCTAGACCCCATCTAGGAACCGTACCTCTGGACCTCCCTCCTGGTATCCAACCATGCCTTTCTGGGTTATTTACCAGTATCTCCTCTAATTTTACCTATCCTCTTTGTGCACTGCAGTGTTCTAAATACCTTTTGTTGCCAGGATAGCAAAAGCTTGATATTGCCGTTACCATCTATAAGGGCAATTACACATGTCATGTTTCTAATCTGACACAGGGTAGTTTTGTAGGTAATTTACCCCCAGGTTATTGTTCTGTCTTGGCTCATAGGTATGCCCCATTGTTGCTGCATCAGATTTGATATTTACTGGCTTTATGGAGACTTTTGGCTCCCTGTTAAGCTACCCAGCCAGTGGATAGGCCAGTGCACTTTAGTTAAGGTTACTATGCTTCTGCATATTCTTTCTGAAAGGCATCCTTCCTATTCACATGGTTTTTCCTCTTTTCTGTCTTGATATAAATCTGATCACATGTATACATAGATGTTATAGGGGTCCCAAGAGGGGTCCCAGATGAATTTAAGGCCCGAGCTCAGGTTAAGGCTGGGTTTGAGTTCCTTATTCCCTTTATTACTATTAATAAGAATGTTGATCGGATTAGTTAAAATTATTATAATCAGCAACGCTTTGTGAACTATTCTAGGGACGCCTTGCAAGGTATTACTGATCAATTAGGCTCCACTTCTCAGATGGTTCTCAAAATCGTGTGGCCCTAGCTATGATTCTAGCTGAGAATTCTGTTAAATTCTCCTCAGTACTTTAAGCTGTTGTACTTTTCTTTCTGACAATATAGGTCCTCCTATGGACATTCAGAAATTAGCAGACCTCTTTGCTGAGTTCAAATGTAACTCTGATTTATCTAATTCTTGGGATCAGCACTTTAGTTGAATGCATAATCTCTTATTATTTGCACTCTTATCTTGACTGCTCATGTACTGTGTTATTCGTCTTACAGCTCCTAAAAGACCCCTCCTTGAGAGACATATCTAGAGTATCACTCCCTTCCAGCTCATGCTGTGTATTTGTGACGTCATTTACATGACGTAAGAGGGGATTTGAAGGGACACGTATCAGAACTTTAGTAAGTGTCCTTAGGCATATGTTGTTTAAAGATGCAAAGGTAGGCCCTGTTTATCTTTCCCTTCTTTGAAGATGGTACAAGGACAGGTAATGTTTAAACAGAGATAATGTGAAGTGAATTCAATTGTTTTGTTAAGCCGTATTTACAGACAGCTTTAGTTAAGAAGCTCTGCTGGTTAAGGCTTTTTCTGACCCTCAGTGGACTTCAATCTCTAGCTAGGAAAAATGCTGATGTGTTTAAAGTTTCATGTGACTTTCCATATATGGTTTGTATTTACGTCACATGCCATCACATGCTGGCAAACCTGATTCGTATAAAAGATGTGAAACTCATAATAAAAGACGGACATATTTGAAAGATGGTTTCTGGTCTTTAAGATGTGTCCCCAGGTACCTGACTTACATATGACAGAGACAGAGAAAGTATGGGGCAGGAATTGGGACCTGAATCCTTTTCAGGGTTGAAGTACATTCTTTATAAGACAGGGCAGGGAGTGGGACAGGGTGCAGAACCTGGCAGGAAAGGAGGAGGGACAAGGTGGAGAACCTGGCAAGGAGTGAGGGAGATGGGTGCAGAGCCTGGCAGGAGAGGGAGTGAGTGAGGTGCACAGATCCTGGCAGGGCAGAGCACATGAATATTAACCCCCCCTCCAGCTTATATTCGAATCAACCTTTTTTTCTTCCTTTTTGGGGCAAAAAAAGGGTCCCTTATCTTATACTCAGATCGACATATTCGAGTACATATGGTAGGTTTGGACTGTACTCGTTTTTTAAGCAAAATATTGAATGATGCAATCTGAACGTTGAAAATTATTGACAGTATGTGTGTGTGAAATCTTCTGTCCTACCAGAGATGGCCCGTGTCCTAACCAAACACAGAACTTATATGCCTCCCCACTCATTCCTGCCTAGGAGTGAAAGCTGGTCCCCATTGCATTGTTATCCTTCAGCCAGGGTTACATTGGTGCAGATTGGTAACTTGATACCCATAGTCAACATAAGAAGTTGCCTCCACTGGGTCAGATCAGAGGTCCATCGCGCCCAGCGGTCTGCTCCCACGGCGGCCCATCAGGCCTATGACCTGTGAAGTGGTCCCTGACTATTCCTATAACCTACCTCTACTTCTATCTGTACCCCTCAATCCCCTTATCCTTTAGGAACCTATCTAAACCTTCCTTGAACCCCTGTAGCGTGCTCTGGCCTATCACAACCTCCGGAAGCGCGTTCCATGTGTCCACCACCCTCTGGGTAAAAAAAAACTTCCTAGCGTTTGTTCTAAACCTGTCCCCTTTCAATTTTCTTTTAGTAAGCAAAGAAAAATTATATGCCCAAAGAGGGTGAACACAAAAAACTCCCCATGATCATTCAATAACAAATATCCCTAAGCAAAGTCTAGGACTAATAAATTTTTAAAAAATTATGCAGCTATTAGGTCAGCAAAACTAATAATGTGAACTGCTAAAAAAAAAAAAAAAATGGCCCAAAGAATAATCATTAAATATAGCCTACGTGCACAACTTGTACTTTTCCCGCACTGAGATGTCTGCTTGGACAGACAAGACTTGATTAAGGTATGAAGCGCTTGTGCCTTGATAACTGATAGGCCACACAGTGAGTTGTGGTACTCAAACTGTTCTGTTTATCTCTGTTTCTGGCCATGTGGCTCTAAATCAAGATAAAAAGCAGGACAACATGCAGGAAAATAAAAAAGAAGGTCATTTAATCACCCCTGTTAGCTTCAAAAGATTATTGATTCCAGGAGGTGATGTCTAATTCTGCCAACAAATCCATTTTGGTAATGATTACTGCTGTCTGCTTCTGCTGGGCTGGAGGTTGTTGAAATTCGGAGTATCTACAGAGAAGTATATAACTCCAGACCACTCATATCATATTAACGATGTTTTTATCAGAATCATATTAAAGATGTTTTTATCAGAGCAGAATTCATAATGAGTACCTTACCTACTGTAGAAGCAGAATAGGCAGCAGGAAAGAAGTCTATATTCAATTCTAATACATGGTTTATTAGGTTCTCATTACCCACTGTTATATATGATAGATAAATACAGAGAAGTAGGGCATATCAAGCTTGTGATTGTTCTTTAATGTAAGGTACACATTGTACGAGAAGCACTGGCTCTTGGAATTTTGCAAGGTTCAATTATATTTACTTTAAACAAATGACATTTTTATGCTTTCCAAAGAAATGTACATATGAGAGGGCCGCTGGAAAGATTTCAGCCCAACCAAGAAGAGAATGATGTGGATCCATGAAAATTACAAGTTATTTCACGCTTTTCTTGACACTTTTCATTTCAAAGAGGCAAATGCATCTAGTAAATGGGCACAAGTATAGGGGAAACCAAGCCATTATGACATCACCGATGAGGTTGGCTCTTAGGCATTGGCAGAATGAAGCATTATGATATCACAATGTAAGCGGCAGCTGAAAAGTTCTCAGCCCAACCAAGAAGAGAATGATACGGAGCCATGAAACTTACAAGTTATACCACAGTTTTCTTGACATTTTACATTTCAATTATATATTTGGTCTTCGTGACATTTGGAGCATTGAGATAAAGCATCAAATTACTGTGTCTCAATGGCCACAAATTTGGACTTGGAGGATGAGATGTATGGTGTCTCAATCTATGAGACAAACTTGTTTTTTTTTTTTTGTTGTTGTTACATATTGCAGTTTGGACCCCATTTCGTTTACAGAAATTAGATAGTTCCAAGTCTAATAGGTGTTGGCTCTTTGTCATCTCGAACCTGGGACATTAGATCATTTATTATTTTATTGTCCCTTGATACTTCAATTTTGGAGATCCATTTGTGATCAGATAAACAAAGTAATGGAAAATCCAGTGGCACTAACATATGACACTGTGCTATTTGGCACTATGATGAAAGCTAAAAGCCAAATATCATCTCGTAATAATAAACTTCTCTTTATTATGACAGGGGTTGCCAGACAGCTTATTTTAAGGAATTTCCACATTCTGAAACCACCCTCCCAAAGACATAAGAACATAAGAACATAAGAAGTTGCCTCCGCTGAGGCAGACCATAGGTCCATCCTGCTCAGCGGTCCGCACCCGTGGCGGCCCATCAGGCCCATTGCCTGAGCAATGGTCTATACCTATCTATACCCCCCAATCCCTTTTTCTTCTAGGAATCTATCCAAACCTTCTTTGAAACCATTTAATGTTTTGTTGTCTACAACAGCCTCTGGAAGCGCGTTCCATGTATCCACCACCCTCTGAGTGAAAAAGAACTTCCTAGCGTTTGTTCTAAACCTGTCCCCTTTCAATTTCTCCGAGTGCCCCCTTGTACTTGTGGCGCCCCTTAATTTGAAAAATCTGCCCCTGTCTATTTTTTCTATGCCCTTCAGGATCTTGAAGGTTTCTATCATGTCTCCTCTAAGTCTTCTCTTCTCCAGGGAGAAAAGTCCCAACTGCTTCAATCTGTTGGTTTAGAACCGGTTTAGAACATCCATTTAGAACCCTTATTTCAAAAGAATCAAAAGGTATTTGAAAGCCTATTACTTTCCAGATTAATCTCCCTTTTTCCTGGGTTTCACTTTGGTCATTACCCTTGACCTTCCCCCGGCTGTTCTAGTGATGCCCATTTAAAGTACCCTTTTCCCTTCACCTCTTTGGGTCTTTATCTATATATAGCTCCTCCCTCCCTTTGGCAGGCTTTTTAAAAAATGTTTCTACATACTACATGCCGAGCCACCCATAGAATTGGTAGCTAGGCATATAGCTTGTGCTGCTCATCAGTGAAAGAACCTGTTTGTATCTTAGAATCACTTCTGTTATTTTAATTCAATATCCTATTGTTTATTTCTTATAATAACACTTCTTTCTTTATGTTCAATAATTTTTATTGGGATTTAAAGAAAAGTCATACCTATGTAATCACAATACAATACAATTCAACATAGGTCATATGTATGAACCCCCCCCCCCCAAAAAAAAAAAAACCAACAACAAACAAACAAGAAACCCCAAAAAACCCACTAAACAAATAAACTACATTAACATCAATGAAGCGATTAAAATTGTTAATGATAATTGATACTTTCATAAATACACCAGAAATATAATAACACTTTTATTGCAACTCATCTCCTATTGCTTTCTCGTAGCTAGTTTTTTTATATGAGTGTAAAGCACTAACCCTCCCCCCTTTACAAAACCGTAGGAATTCCTATGAGCGTTGAAGCTGTTACTGCCACGGCCGGCACTAAAACTAAGCTACGGTTTTGAAAAAGTGTGGGGGGAGGGGGGGATATAAAATATTATATGGCATCAGGCAAGTTATGAACTAAATTAAAGTCCACAGTCAACACAATGTAACAATAACCATCCAACCTGACTTACTGATTGGAATAATTGCTATAGCTTTACTGTATTGCACCTCACAAGGGAATTTAGCCTATTAACATAACAGCATAGCAGATGACAGCAGATAACATCCTGTGTGGTCCATCCAGTTTGCCCAACAAAATAAACTCATAGCGTAGCCTATAATATGGCATCACATATGCATGCTTGATCCTCATTTGCCCCATGGAAGTCTGCCCAGCGCTGGCCTCATTCCCCACCTATTGAAGCGGTCAGAGTCCCCATGGTCCAGCAATGGTCAGGGCACAGACCGTAGAACTCTGCCCAGCAATGGCTTTGTTTCCCAATTGCTGGAATTGCAATCTACGCACCGTTAAGTTTGTTTGGTTCCATTCTCTTTCCAAGCAAGACTCCTTTGTGCTTATCTCATGCTTTTTTGAATTCCATTATTATTTTCATCTACACTACCTCCTGCAGGCGGACATTCCAGGCTTCTACCACACTTTTCATTAAAAAAAAAAAAAAAAAAAGTACTTCTTGAAGTTATTCCTGAATTGCTGCCCCCTCTCCCCTCCGGAACCTAAATTTGTATCCTCTGGTTCTACCACCTTCCCTCCTCTGTATTAATACCTTTCAAATGTTTGAATGTCTGCATCATTTCACCATTATCTCTCCTTTCTTCCAGGGTATACATCATCAGGTCATCAAGTTTCTTCTCATATGTCTTGTGGTACAAACCCAATACCATTTCCCTAGCTGTTCTCTGAAACAATTAAAGTCTTTTTACATAGAAACATAGAAGATGACGGCAGAAAAGGGCTACAGCCCATCAAGTCTGCCCACTCTGCTTACCCACCCCCTGTCTATGCCCTACTGACCCAATTTCCTTATCTTGACCCTCGTAGGGATCCCACATGGGTATCCCATTTATTTTTAAAGTCTGGCACGCTGTCTGCCTCGATCACCTGCACTGGAAGCTTGTTCCAATGATCAACCACTCTCTCTGTGAAGAAATACTTTCTGGTGTCGCCATGAAATTTTCCGCCCCTGAGTTTGAGCGGGTGCCCTCTTGTGGCCGAGGGTCCCTAGCAAGATTTGGCCTCCCAAACGGAATGCAATACTCCAAGTGAGGCCTTACCAACAACTTTTTCAGAGACATTAACCCTTTCTTCTGCTGGTTATACCGTTCTCCATGCAGCCTAGCATCCTTCTGACCGTGGCCACTGCCTTGTCACATTGATTCATCACCTTGAGATCCTCAGACACCATCACCCCAAGATTCCTCTCTTGAGCTGTATTTATCAATCTCTCACCTCCTATCTGAAAGGACACATTTTAATGGATAAGTTTTCTGTCTCTGTCTAAAAGGATGTCTTTTGTTCCTGCCTGTGCTGGAGGTAATCAGATGCAGAATGTTTGTGTTTACTCTCTCGATGGTTTGGGAAGAGGTCATTTAATCATGTTAATGAAGTTTCGTCTTTAAGACAATACATGCTCAAACCCCCTGCCATGTACATATCCTGCTCACGCACCCCCTCCCCTCTCTTGTCCATCCCCCTTTTCCTGTGATGGTTACCACTGACTCATGTAACAGATATATAAATGAGTGCACACTCATAATAAAGCAGGCAAAATCTCTTTAGAATACTGGCTACCTATATCTTTCTTTCTAAGGGGAATTGCCTCCAGATGACAGAGTGTTTTGCAGGGCAGTTTCGGGTCCAAGAAACGGATCCTGTTCGTTTCAATTTGGGGGCTACGTCCGTGATGGTCTTGACATTACCAATATTTTGTGAGTATTTCTGAATTTTGAATTCTGTTCTTTAATACTCACAGGTATTGGCATCATGTTCCAACCCTTTATTTAAATTGTAGGGTTTTTGGTAAACCCGCCGCGGTTACTGTCCTTTTGGCAAGGACAAATATTAATGTGGAGTTTTCGGTAAGCTCCCGCCGCGAAAATAAGCAGCTGCCATTCTTTCGGGAAGAATGAAATTAAGTGAAGACTTTTGGAAAGTCTCTATTGTGGATTTATAGAAACGTCTGCGCATTCTGTCATCTGTGCCATTCTTTGCATGCGCTTTTCTCTTCTATCGCTTAGATAAGATTTTATAGAGTATAAGATTATATTGTATATTATTAATGTACCTCGCTTATAAGGTAAGGTAAGTGAAAATTTCTGCATTGTTATATTGTTTTTTTATTGAAAAAATTCCTGCATTGTGATATTGTTTTTCTAATGGGTCATAAAGGCACTTAGGATTCTCCACCTCCTAGACAGATGAGACTTTGTTCGCTTCAGTAATAATAATAATAATGGTAATAACTTTATTCTTCTATACCGCCACAATCTTGCGACTTCTAGGCGGTTTACATTTAAGAGAGCTGAACATTCAGCGATTTACAATATGTGGAGGGAGTACAGAGACTATTAGGAATCAAAATTACAAAATATAATGTTTGCTAAGAATTTCGGAGCGGACCTGTAAAGAAAAATCGCAGCTTTCCTGAAAAAAGGGAAAAAATTACAATGTACAGTTTGTTTAGAGATTCAGAAACAGCAAGAATTAGGATTTCAGAGAGCATTGTGAAAAGAAAGAGTACTTGGTGAGGTTCTGTTTAGGTGATGTATCTGTCAAATAGGGTAGTTTTTATGAGTTTTCTAAAGGCATTGTAGGTCAGTTCTGTTTTATTAATGTGACTGTCTAGCCAATGTTGTTGTTTATTTGCTTGGAGCATGAAGGTTCTGTCCAGAAAGGTTTTGTATTTACATTTGGTTATGCTTGGGTATGCAAAAAAGATAGCTGTTTCTGGTTTGTCTTGTTGGGTTGTGGAGTGCAAAGTGGGTTTGTAGATATGTAGGTGCTGGTCCCCAAACTAGCTTGAAACATATGCAGGAGAACTTAAATAATATTCTTGCCTCGACTGACAGCCAGTGCAGTGGTTTGTGGTGGGGGTGACATGGTCATTCTTTTTTAATCCATATATCAAGCGGACAGCTGAGTTCTGAATGAAACCCAAATAAACGATATTACAATAGTCCAGGGCTTTGGATTTATGCATTCCCCCCAAGTGTACCACTCTGCACATCTTCACATTAAAGTTTAACTGCCAGACCTTAGACAATTCTTATTTTTGGAGATCTCATGGCTTCTACTACCTCTGGAGTATCCACTCTTTTGGTGATCTTCATGTCATTCCACAAAGGAAAACCTTTCCTTCTAACCCTTCAACAATGTCTCTCACAAATATATTAAACAGAATAAACCCCACTACTGACCCCTGAAGCGCTCCCGGTAGAGGAGACAAAGAATGTTTCTGAATTCAAGAAAGTGTGAGATAGGTACGAGGAATCTCTTCGGGAGAGTAGAAGATAATGGATAAGAACGAAAGACAATAAGAGCAAAGGAATTGCCATACTGGGACAAACTGAAGGTCCATCAAGTCCAGAAGCCTGTTTCCAACAGTGGCCAACCCAGGTCCCAAGTACTAGAGAATGACACGGAGACAAATTTGTCCCCGTCCCCGCAGGAACTCAATTTCTCCATCCCATCCCCATGAATTTTGTCGCTGTCGCTGTTCCTGTCCCTGCCCCATTCCTGTAAGCTCTGCCCTAACCACACAAACCTCGAACACTTATGATTTGAAAGTGCAGATGAGGACGGAGCTTAGGCATTGGTGGAATGAGGCATTATGACATCACAATCTGAGCTCTAGAATGTTGCTACTTAGGATTTTGAAGCGTTTGAGGCTTGTGCAGATGAGGACGCAGCTTAGGCATTGGTGGAATGAGGCATTATGACATCACAATCTGAGCTCTAGAATGTTGCTACTTATGATTTTAAAGTGTTTGAGGCTTGTGCAGATGAGGACAGAGCTTGCAGGAATGGGGCAGGGACAGGAAAAGAACTTACGGGGACGGAACGGCAAAATGAGTTCCCACGGGATGGGGAAAAATTTGTCCCTGTGTCATTCTCTACCAAGTACCTAGCAAGATCCCAAGTAGTAAAAGAGATTTTATGCAGTGGATTTCCCCAAGCCATCTCAATAATGGCCTATGGGCTTTTCTTTTAGGAATTTATCCAAACCTTTTTAAAACCCTGTTAAGCTAACTGATTTCACCACATTCTCTGGCAACGAATTCCAGAGTTTAATTACACATTGTGTGAAGAAATATTTTCTCCAGTTTGCCGCTGGACAAACCTTGACAAATTGACGGGTTTTGGAAATCCATCTATGCACCTGGACAGTCCTCTAAAAGAAGACATGTCTAGATTTGCACAGACGTCTTATAACCCTAAAAACCTGGATGTCTCAGACTGTCCTCTTTTTTTCTGGAATGATACAAAACAACAGACAGGACAGTCCAGTGGCCACTGTCCTCTCTGCTGTTTTATTTGTTCTTTTTTTTGTTGTTGTTGGACTTTCTCCCTTTCAATAGCGTTCTTGTGGTGGGGGTTCTGTTTAAACTTTAGAATAAACAAGTATCGAGAAGCATGCTTTATCCGCGTTTGAATTTAATGTTTAGTGGTGAGTACTTTCCTTTAGACTGAGCCATCTATATTCTTTAGAAAGTAAAGTTAGAGTTAGTTTTAAGATGTTTGCAGAATTAAATTTAATGATTTTAATATATAATCCGTTCTTTGTTCTAGACACTTCACCTCCAGTTCTAAATTATAACTGTCGGTTCCCTGACGCAGTACCGAAACGTGGCACGTCGGAACCAGCCATTTATCTAAAGTTAAGTTCTAACATCTCTGCATTACTAAAATAAGTTGAAAGAAGTTTTGGCATAGCTGTAGCAGCTAGCAACGTAACAACAAATAGATATGCAAATCTGGAGCATCTTTGCATTGAACACGGCAATGATTGGGTAGTGAGGCGGAGAATTTAGCCTTCATGTCTCTGAGCAGAGTTCTATTGGATATGCAAATTGATTAACAGTGAATTGAAATTCATGTAGCTGCTCCTTTGTGTCGGCTGCTGCTGCCTTTCAACCGCTCTGTTGCTGCTCACCACTGTACAGCGCTTCAGCCAAAGCACGCGACCGCGCCGACTCACTCAGCCGACCTTCAAGCTTACTGCTGCGGGTGACCAACGGCCGCACAATCTCCGCCTCCATACTCGCTGGCCCCCTCTTTCGGGTGCACCGCTGACAAATTCCAACCTGACTCCTCTCTCCACGCTGCTCGTGCTCAGCTGCCGGGCGTGCCGATGCCTGAATCTCCGATCCCCTGCAACTCGCGCTAAGCTGCCGAGGCTCACCTTTGGGCCCACGATGGACACACCACTTAAAAAGCCAACCACGCCAGGAAACTTTGCAGGCAGCCGACGATGAATGCGGCAAGGGAGGGAACGAGCACCAAGTCAGTTTGCTCTCCCAGGCGCGCCGCAAAAGAATGGCTGCGCTGGGAAAGTCCGCTCTTCAAATCTCCCTCTGCCCCTCCCCTCCACCTATCCCTGCCTAGCCCCTTTCCTTCCCATTATACCCTAGTTCCACGGAGCCCCCCGCCTTGTGTTTGCCCCTCGCTATTCGCTCCGGGGATTCTCTTTCCCTTCTTTGTTGGGCTGAGAACTTTTCAGCGGCCCCTCGTATGCGTGAACCACTGCACGGCCCCTCGTATGCGTGAACCACTGCGCATGTGTGTACTCTTTCAGAAAAAGTGTGCCCTCCTTACTCCTGGTGGAATTCTGCGCATGTGAGATCACAGTTCACATAAACAGCTGGGTGTAAGCCAGCACAGGAAGAGGAAGTGACTGGTTGTGCAGCGGTTCACTTCCTCTACTGCCCGTGTCGGCACTGAATTCTGCACAGCATGTAATTCCGCACAAATTCTACCCTCACAGAATTCCGCCAAGAGTACCTCTTTGCACATAGAACAAAAGAGTGCACGCTCAATCATTTTGCTTCCACGATGAAAAAATGGTGACATGAAAATGAATAAAATGAACATTCTCGGAAAAGATACGGGAACGACACACATAAAAAAAAATGCCTATCTCTAATTGCTATTTCCTCCAATTCGTAGTTTTGATTTTTCTTTTCCATTGCCTTTTTTTTGTTGAGCAGCCACTCTGCCTCTCTACTGTGCTTTACTGGATCCTTATATAAGTTTTCTTCTCAAGATGTTCTCTGCTGTTGGTATTTTAACTACACAAATGCTCTTCCCTAAGTCTTACAGGAATTGTTTTGAGTTCTGTCTGAAGATTTTGTTGTTCTTGCATCTCCTCTTTCTGTTCTCTTCATTTGTCTGTCCGCTACTATTAATGACTGACCCCCCCCCCCACTCCAGATCTTTTCTGACCCCCATCTCGTTTGAAAAAAAATAGATCTCACCCAAGTCCATTATAGGGGTTGGCCTCTTAGTGCGATATTAATCCTAAGAAATAATAAAATCACACAGACTAGAAAATGGTCTATTACAGCTTCTCTGTTTATACAAATAAAGTCTATTGTCCTTGTGATGATCTTTTCTTTGAAACATGTCTGGCCTCGACAAATTGCTTTTTTTTTTCCACTTGAGTTTCACGGCACTTCAGTCTGTATATAACCTGTTGTGGTATTCTTTAGTCTGGCTGCAGCATTTAAATGTAATAGCTCTGCCGTACAAGTTAGGTGAGAGGGTTTCAAGGCAACGCTGAAATATTTTAAAACTTTCTTTATTAAACGAAGCCCTCCTTAAGTATCACTTTGCTTTTTCAAGGTGTCAAAACCTAGAAGCTCTGCTAACAGACTTTTTACACTTGACCACATGAAATATAATCAAGTGTCTTTGGTGACATGGAAGTGGCTTGGGTTTCTGCTGACACTTTCACTTCTCTGCTTCAATGTTGACTCCACAGAAGAAATTTGAATCTTGCCTTAATGGGTTTAATGTGGCATTGCAACCAGTACAAGAGGATTACATGCTTTTAATGGAGCAAACAGGAATTGATTCCTTTGCCTCAACAAGTTGAAATAC
This sequence comes from Geotrypetes seraphini, assembly GCF_902459505.1. Lineage (NCBI taxonomy): Eukaryota > Metazoa > Chordata > Amphibia > Gymnophiona > Dermophiidae > Geotrypetes > Geotrypetes seraphini. Next base: position 35,001,161 of record NC_047086.1, on the reverse strand, counting down.
CATGTTAACTGGAAAAAAAGACTGTGTTTTCTGATTGCTAATGTGTTGAGCTTAGATGTAAATTATTAAAATAATAATAGTGCTCAGTAGAAAAACACCACTTTAGACCAGCAATGACATGATCGAGATCTTTAAGTATATTACCGGCCGAGGAGACATGATCGAGATGTTTAAGTATATTACCGACCGTATCGAGATGGAAGAAGAGATTCTCTTTCTCAAAGGACCCTCAGCCACAAGAGGGCATCCGCTCAAACTCAGGGGCGTGAAATTTCATGGTGACACCAGGAAATATTTCTTCATCGAGAGAGTGGTTGATCCTTAGAACGAGCTCCCGGTGCAGCGTGCAAGAATTTAAGAGCAAATGGGATGCCCATGTGGGATCCCTTAGAGCACAGGTGTCAAAGTCGGTCCTCGAGGGCCAGAATCCAGTCGGGTTTTCAGGATTTCCCCAATGAATCTGCATGAGATCTATTTGCATGCACTGCTTTCAATGCATATTCATTGGGGAAATCCAGAAAACCCGACTGGATTCCGGCCCTCGAGGAGGGACTTTGACACCCCTGCCTTAGAGGGTTAAGCCAAGGGAACCTGTCACCAGGAGTGGGATCCCTAGGATAGTAGACTTGGGGGTGGGTCAGTAGAGTGGGCAGACCTGATGGGCTATGGCTCTTATCTGCCGTCATCTTCTATGTTTCTATGACATATAGTAAGCAGTGTCATACCACATGTCATCACACCCACTCTACCTCCATAAGTGTCAACAGTATTTCAATGTATCCAAAAGTATGAAACGATCACTTATATTTGATGATAGTTAAATATGTTTTCCTGGGAAGTTGCGATCACTGTTCAATATAATGTTCCGCTGTCCAGTAATCCCAATATATGTGAAAAATTCCCTATAGTTCAATCCAGTGTTCAAAAAATACAATAAAATAAAGACGTTTAAGGAGGCCCAGGAGAAAAGAAGGGAGAGGTGATTCCCAGATGTACCTTGACTACAACTACTGGACAATCTGGCTGAGGTAAGCCAACCTTCCTTTTGCTGAACACATAGAAACATAGAAAGATGACGGCAGAAAAGGGCTATAGCCCATCAAGTCTGCCCACTCAACTGACCCACCCCCATAAGTCTGAATGCTAATGACCCACTTCCTTAACTTGACCTTTGTAGGGATCCCACGTAGATGTCCCATTTATTCTTGAAGTCAAGCACGCTGGTGGCCTCGACCACCTGCACTGGAAGCTTATTCCAGTGATCCACCACTCTTTCTGTGAAGAAATACTTCCTGGTGTCACTACTAAATCTCCCCCCTCTAAGTTTAAGCGGATGCCCTCTTGTGGCCGAGGGTCCTTTGAGAAAAAGTATGTCATCTTCCACCTCGACACGTCCTGTGATGTACTTAAATGTCTCAATCATGTCTCCCCTCTCCCTGCGTTCCTCCAGAGTGTAGAGCTGCAATCTGTTCAGTCTCTCTTCGTACGAGAGACCCTTGAGCCCCGAGATCATCCTAGTGGCCATCCGCTGAACCGACTCTACTCTAAGCACGTCTTTACGGTAATGTGGCCTCCAGAATTGCACACAGTACTCTAGATGAGGTCTCACCATGGTCCTGTACAGTGGCATTATGACTTCAGGTTTCCGGCTGATGAAACTTCTATTGATACATCCCATCATTTGTCTTGCCTTGGATGAGGCCTTTTCTACCTGTTTGGCAGCCTTCATGTCTGCACTGATGATTACTCCCAAATCTCGTTCTGCTGTGGTCCTAGCCAATGTTTCTCCATTTAAGGTGTATTGCTCCAATATCTGTTATTGAGACAGACATGTGGGAAATCACTGCTTGCCCTGGATCGGTAGCATAGAATACTGCTACTCTTTGGTTTTTGGCCACGTATTAGTGACCTGGATTGGTCACGGCGAGAATGGGCTACTGGGTCTGACGGACTATTGCTTTGACACAGTAAGGCTATTCTTATGTTCTTATTTCCAGTGGCTAGGGTCCGTGCTTACTTCAATTCTGGAAGCGGCACCTGTCTGTGATTGAAAAGCAGCAGGCACCGCTTCCAGAATCATCCCCAAAGTTCAAGTAAGGATAGTAAGATTATTTTGGCAATATGAATCTTATGCTTAGAAGTACTGATGTTATGTCTCAATCTTTCCTTATCTGAATGATTTCAGCCAGGTTCTTGTTGGCTTCCTACATTCACACATTAGTTCTAATTCTTTAATAAAACATGGTGAATAATAAAAACGGTCTCTAACAAGGGGTGATTGAATCAATAATATGAGTTAGGACATGAGAACATAAGAATAGCCTTACTGGGTCAGACAATGGTACATCAAGCCCAGTAGCCCAGTGGCCAATTCAGATCACTAGTACCTGGCCAAAACCCAAAGAGTAGCAACATTCCATGCTACTGATCCAGGGCAAGCAGTGGCTTCCCCCATTTCTTTCTCAATAACAGACTATGGACTTTTCCTCCAGGAAATTGTCCAAACCTTTCTTAAAACCAGCTACGCTATCCGCTCTTACCACATCCTCTGGCAACTTGTTCCAGAGCTTAACTATTCTCTGAGTGAAAAAAAAAAAGTCCTCTTATTGGTTTTAAAAGTATTTCCCTGTATCATCATCGAGTGTCCCCTAGTCTTTGTAATTTTTGACGGAGTGAAAAATTGATCCACTTGTACCCGTTCTACTTCACTCAGGATTTTGTAGACTTCAATCATGTCTCCCCTCAGCCTCCTCCTTTCCAAGCTGAAGAGTCCTAACCATTTTAGTCTTTCCTCATACGAGAGAAGTTCCATCCCCTTTATCATCTTGGTTGCTCTTCTTTGAACCCTTTCTACCGCCACTATATCTTTCTTGAGCTAAGGAGACCAGAATTAAACACAATACGTGGATTAAAAACTGGCTGGATCATAGGAAACAGAGAGTGGGGGTAAATGGGCAATACTCTGACTGGAGGAGTGTCACCAGTGGGGTGCCACAGGGCTCAGTGCTTGGACACATGCTCTTCAACATCTTTATAAATGATCTAGACATTGGTATGACGAGTGAGGTGATTAAATTTGCAGACGATACAAAGTTATTCAGAGTAATAAAGACTCAGGGGGATTGTGAAGATCTGCAAAGTGACATAATCAGGCATGAGGAATGGGCATCGACATGGCAGATGAGGTTCAACGTGGATAAGTATAAGGTGATGCATGTACGAATACAGGATGTCCAGGGCGGTACTTGGAGAGACCTCCCAGGAACGAGACTTGGGAGTTCTGATCGACAAGTCAATGAAGCTGTCCGCGCAATGTGCGGCAGCGGCGAAAAGGGTGAACAGAATGCTAGGAATGATAAAGAAGGGAATCATGAACAGATCAGATAAGGTTATCATGCCGTTGTACCGGGCCACGATGTGCCCTCACTTGGAGTATTGCGTCCAGCACTGGTCGCCGTACATGAAGAAGGATATGGCACTACTCGAAAGGGTCCAGAGAAGAGCAACTAATATGGTTAAGGGACTGGAGGAGTTGCCGTAAAGCAAAAGATTAGAGAAACTGGGCCTCTTCTCCCTCGAACAGAGGAGATTGAGAGGGGACATGATTGAAACATTCAAGGTACTGAAGGGGATAGACTTAGTAGATAAGGACAGGTTGTTCACCCTCTCCAAGGTAGGGAGAACGAGAGGGCACTCTTTAAACTTGAAAGGGGATAGATTCTGTACAAACGTAAGGAAGTTCTTCTTCACCCAGAGTGTGGTAGAAAACTGGAATGCTCTTCCGGAGTCTGTCATAGGGGAAAACATCCTCCAGGGATTTCAAGACAAAGTTAGACAAGTTCCTGCTGAACCAGAACGTACCCAGGTAGAGCTAGTCTCAATTAGGGCGCTGGTCTTTGACCAGAGGGCCGCTGCGTGAGCGGCCTGCTGGGCATGATGGACCATCGGTCTGACCCATCAGCGGCAATTCTTATGTTCTTAAGTTCTTATACTCCTGGTTCTTATACTCCTGGTGTCTTTTTCAATAACTATGGACTGAGGTCACTTTTAGCATGGTGGTAAAATGGCCTCATTTTCCATTATTCCCATTAATGGCCATGCGCTAATTTCCTCATTTGTTTCTGAGTACTTACTGACACCTGTTTTCTAGGCGGTGAAGGCTTATGCGCTAATGCTGTGCTAATCAGTTACGGTCAGATTCTACAAACGGCGCCGGTACCAGTGGCCACCAATCGCATGTCAATCATGCGACGACACTGTTTGTAGAATCACAGCTACGTGAAAGGCAGGCGCCCAAAATGTTGTCCGGGGTTTTAAAGGCCTACATTTCCGGTGCCTATGGAGGCGCCTTATGTTGCCTAATGCCAATTCTTTCATTAATCATGCTTACAGTGGCATTAGACGTTGTAAAGCGCCTTCATAGGCAGGGTAACATTGGCATTTTGGAGGTACCTTTAGACGCCTCCTTTATTTATAATGGCGTTTTAATTGATATTTGATTTGTGCAGCCAATTAGTGTGCCAATTAAACCAATTAAGTTAGGTGGTGGTAAGGGTACCTACCGCCACCTAACTCCAAACGCTGTTTTTAGAATTGAGCCCTTAATGTGCAATAGAGAATGACACAGGGAAAAAATTTGTCCCCGTCACCGCCCCGTCCCCGGCCCACCATCCTCTGCACCGCCCCGTCACCGCCATTCCCTTCACCGCCCCGTCACCGCCACTGCCATCCCTTTCACCGCTCTGTCACCGCCACTGCTACCCCATTCACCGCCCCGTCACCGTCACCGCAGCATACATAAAAGCCTCAAACGGGTATGATTTTATATACTTATCTTTATTAACGTATAAAGGAAACATTCTTTACAACTTTACAACTTAGTTAACTAAGTTAACCCCCCCCCATAAATAAATAAATCCCCATTCCTTTTGCTCCCTGTCAATTTTCGTAGTTAAAAAACTGATACACTTCCGATCTACTCCACCTGCAACATTTGATGCTAAAGCATTAGTAAACTTCTTTAGCAGACCCTCTTGCATTTAGTTGTTCAAATATATAACTTCCAAATCTCCTTTCTATACAACCATAAATGCTCTTTAAATTTCCTTACGGTCTCCATAACATGCACCTTTTTCCATTTCCTTTCTAAATACCCAGTTTGCCTGCATTTCCAACACTCGGCTTTATTTCTCTCCTTAGTACCCACTAATAATAAACTCACAGTTTCAAACTTCAAATCCTGGGCTCGGCTCCGAAATCCCATTCCCAATCGCTACTGCTGCACTACAACCCATTAAATATCATGTGCGGCAGTAGCGATTGGTCCCCTACTTTGAGCAAACAGATCTGACAAATGAGGAGCCAGTATATTGGGGGGCTGAGTCAATGCGGCAACGTGCAAGTCGGGTAGAGAGTTGGAGGAGACAGACCATATGGCGGAGACAAACATGGCCGCCGGAAAAAAAATCAAACACCCGGTCCCGAACCAAAGACACACGGTGAAGACAAGGTAAATAGCGGTACTTAGAAGGGGGTACATTGGCCTGCGGGGACAAATCTTTTCACCGTTTTTGCGGGCGGTGAAAACTTTTGTCCCCGTGTCTGCGGCGATTTGGCTATGGAGTCTCCATAACCCGCAGCCAAACCGCCGCCACGCCGCGGCTGCCTGCAGGAATCGCTCCCCGTGTTATTCTCTAATGTGCAACAATGTAGCTGCATTAAAATGATTAGCAAAGTGCACACCTATTCTCCGCTCCTAAACACGTCCCCCAATTTTTTAAAAAAAATAGCAGTTCAGGTATAAATTTGAAGGGCTGCTGAAACGTTCTCAACCCAACCAACAAATTTGGGGCAGTCTCCTTCGAGGGCTATATACTTAAAGGCTCCTTTTACGCGCGCTAAACTGCCAGCCTCACTAGCCGCTACCGCCTCCTCTTGAGCAGGCGGTAGTTTTTCAGCTAGCGTGGGAGTTAGCGCGTGATTGAAAGTCGCATGCGTTAAAGTCGCTACCGCGGCTTCGGAAAAGGAGCCCTTAGTCCAGCAATTTTCCACTTTTTATTGTTCCATATTTTTACGATGGAACAAAAAAAAAAAAAGGAAAATCACTAAACTAGGCATATAGCCCTTGATGGAGACTGCCCCAACTTTGTTGGCTGGGCTAAAAACTTTTCAGCGACCCTTGTACGACCACCAGCATTTGCCTAACTTTCAAGATCATCCAGGGCATCCTCCCCCCATTAATTCCGCTTTCTTGGAACTCATCAAATCCTAATACCACCAGACCCACCCAAAAACTGAAGCTATCCTTCCCCTCACTAAAAGGCATTTCCCTCCCAGGAACACTAGGAACCTCCCTCCACTTCAGACTCACCGAGCTCTGGAACAACCTTACCTCCCCCCTTCGCAACCTGAGTGCTCTCCAACCCTTCCGTAAACATCTGAAAACCTGGATATTCTCAAAAATCTAACACTTCCCTCCTCTTTGACATCCTAGCCCGCTAACTTCCTTTTTTCCTCTGATCCTCTTCTAACCCTCTCCTTGTAGTTCCTTTCTCTTTACAATTCCTGTAAACCGTGCCGAGCTCCACAACCCTGGAGATGGTGCGGTATATAAACCTAAGGTTTAGTTTAGTTTAGTTTAGTGACATTTGCTATATTTACTGTCCAGCCCTGCAACTATTCCCTCGAAGTCTCAGTGACTCCAATTATGCCGTATCCATCCCAAGCTGCTATTAATTCTGTGTTCTTTTATCTGTCATGCTCCTGATGGTTGCTTAAAAATACCCTTTATCATTTTATTGGAAATGGTAGGATTTTCATTATTGCTGTGTGTAAAGGTCTCAGATGAGCTGTCGCAATGTTTCCTGAACTGGTTGCGATTAAGCCGATGACATTTTTTTTTGGTAGCATGTTACTTCTCTGTTTCTTTTCTCACCTGACCACCTTCTCTCACTATTCCCTAACCATTAAGCCATTATGCCTTGGTCTGTACGCCAATTCTAGTGACCTGTATTTGTTATGTATGTTGCCTAGTTAGTTACTGTTTAGTGATAAAATGTGCATTTCATAATCTCTTTTGCTCAGAGCTCGGGGGTACTCGATTGGCATGAAGAAGTTGGGAAACACTGGTTTAGACTTTTGGACCTGGCCAAAGTAGGCGTGTTTAGGGGCGGAGAAGACTTAGGCGCTGCTAGGCGCAATTCCCTTAAGGACTTAGGCACCTATAATGTAGGCCTATAAAACCCTGGACTACATTACATGTGCCTAAGTTTTAAGTTAGGCTCCATTCTGTAATTTCCGCCTAAGTGTGATTTGGTGCCAATTATAGAATCAGGCCTACACGGGCCTAGATTCAGTAAATGGTGCCAAGAAAATCGGTGCTATTCTATAATGACAACTCAGAGATAAGACCCGTTATGGAATAGCATCGAATGCTGATTTTGACACCCAAATTTGGTTCCAGGACCTATACCTGTTGAAACCAGGTGTAATTCCTGGTGCCCAATTTGAACGCACATCCCCAGTGTCCTGTAACACTGTGTGCATCTCCCGTAGCCACACCCACTTCTGAGTTATACAATGTGACATTGTTAATGAATATAGCATAGCATATAGCATATAGCATAGCATAGCATATAGCATAGCATATAGCATAGCAAGATGTGTGTGTAAATCCAAACTGGTGCCAATTAGCAAACAAATATTGGCACTAATTAGCTTGTTAGCCAATTTAGTTGGGTATGTATGATAGGTAGATGCCATAGATAGAATGTTGAGTAGAATCACTTACACAAAATAGCTAGTTTGCTTTATTGTTGATTTGTTAACCAGGAGAACCCACCTACTCAATGTCAGAAGTTCCTGTTCCTGGTTCATGGAAGCTAGGAGGTGCCTAATATGCAAGAAAGCCCTTGAAGATGAGAAAGCCAAGTGACTGAAATGTCTAAAAGTATACACATGAAGAAATGAACACAACAAATTTAGGCAAAAAGAACAAACAACACAGATGGAGTCAGTTTTCAACCCAACCAAGATGGAGCCATGAAACTTACAAGTTATTCCACATATTCACCCCTAAGTTCAACACACTTGGCACATCGTGTCTGAAGTTTCGGTAAACCTTCCAAAAGAATACTCCGATGCCAGGTCATTGAAATACTGCTTCGCCGCTATCACCTCAAACACTTGAAAATTGTCGCTCTTTCAAACTCTTTTTAAGGTCTGGATACAGAAAATAGATGGAGCAAGATCTCGTGAGTAGGGTGGATGGTTTAGCACTGAAACCCCATCTGCATCAAAACATCTCTCATTTTGCCAACCTTGTGAGCAGGTGCACTGTCTTGTAAAGAGAAGTAATGGTTACTTTCAATGCCTCCTTTAATGAGCACAGCAAGTTACAGTAGTATTCTGTATTAACTGTTTGGCCCCTTGGAAGAAAGTCATCACAACACCTTCCCAATCCCAAAATACTGTGGCCATGGATCAGATGGAACGGGGCCGGGTCGGGTGGAACTGGACGTGCCTGGGGGCATGGCCAAGAGGCTGGATTTTACTTCCGTAAAATCTGATAATCCTATCCCTCCTTCCCACCACGCTGCCCGCTGCTAACCCTCGGAGCAACTTTTTTTTTTCTCTCCCAAAGTCTGATCTGAGTATTCTTCCCAGCTTCTCCACCTCATTAAGGCCTTTCTTGCATCCCTTTCCATCCATCCCACTGTTCCCTCTCCACCACAACATCCAACATTTCTCCCTCTCATCTCACTCTTCCCTATGTATCTATGCCTCACTTCTCTCCTGCTACCATGTCCAATAATTCTCCCTTTGTGTTCCCTCCCCCACCACAGCATCTCTTTCCCTCCCTCCCTCCATTCTTCCATCCTATGTCCCAAGTTCATGCATCCTCCCTCCTTCCTTCATTCTTTCCATCCTTTGAAGTTTGTGCTCCCTCTCTTTCTTCAGTATCCCAATGCGCCTCCTTTCTCTCATGTCACAAAGCTCCCCTCTTCCTCCTTCCCTCTCTCTATTCTGTTCCAAGTTTGTGCCTCCCTCCCGCAGGTGTTTACTTGTTCTGGCTGGCTCCTTCCTTCCAACTGCACTTCTTTTCACAAAGCTAAAGCCGCAGTTCCTACACGCGGCCCGCGGCTGACCCGGAAGCCTAGAGCAGCATATAGGAGCCGCTGCTCATGGCAGCTGGGAGGAGGGAGTCCATAACCCAGGGTCCGCCTACAAGAAAAATGTTTGTGTGGCCCGGATCGGCACAGCCCACAGCCTGGTACTGGTCCGCGGCTCAGTGGTTGGATATCCCTAGTTTAGAGGAGCCCTAAAGTTATCATTCTTTTGTGTGCTTTCTCAACAGTCAGTATTTAGGGCTCCTTTTATCAAGCCGCGCTAAACCGCTGGCCGCGCTTGCCGCTACCACCTCCTCTAGAGCAGGTGGTAATTTTGGGCCAGCGCAGGGGTTAACGCATGATGAAAAGTTGCGCCCGTTAACCCCGCTAGCCCTTAGTGGCGCAAAACTGGAAATGGAGTTAAGAGCCACACACAACAACGTTACATACAGCAATTGAATACATTCTCTGGAGGTTCCATAAACAATCTTTTTTTTGTTTATTTATGCTCTTCTTTCTTACTTTTTGGCTAGAATTGAGGCTCTAATAGTGCTGTTCAGAATATCTCCCATTTGAAAAAGTCTCTTCGAGAGATATGTAGAATTCTTTCCTATGAATAAAAAAAACACAGAGGATCTGGGAGCTGCTCCAAAGATCTGCAGCCTCCAACATATAAGGGTCATTTTATTTGTGACCCTGGGAAGTGTACTGTTCTATAATATCTAATACACTTTACAAATTGCAAAACACGTACAGTATGTTTGGAAGCCGTTCAGAGTAATAGCAAGCTGTTACTGGTTGATGGTGCTGTAGGATGCTCAAGAAGCACTCAGCAGGGGGGAAAAACACCCCTTTTGTCTTTTCAACTTGAACATTCCTACGATCTTGAATATCACAGTTTTGCAAAAAGGCTCAAATGCAGCTATTTATTTTATTTTCTGTGGCATGATGTTTAAATGTGCCTCGGCACATTATTCGCTGGCAGCTCTGTGCCGGTAAACCTGATTAAAGTTGAAAGATGTACATTTCTCCCTCCGTATTCACGGTTTCAGCAATCACAGTTTGGATTATTCGCGGCTTTTAGCTCGCTGGTTCCTCTCCCCAAATCACGTCACCTTGCCTAGAGAAAATCGCCGATTCCCGGCACTTTCTTCACCGTGTTTTGCCTCTCCTTCGGGAACAGGCCAGGTTTCCCACCATGTTATTCGCGGTTCTACCATATTCACGATGGTTTACAGCAAATAACATATGAAAAAGTTATTCACGGTTTTTCTGTATTTGCGGGTCTGTTAATCCCCTATCACCGCAAATACGGAGGGAGAAGTGTATGTGGTATTTCAAGATGTGCGCTTTTTGCTTATTTTAGTCTACAAACAGTGTATCGCAAACTGTGTGCCATGCAGAGATTCCAGGTGTGCCGTGAGACGCCAGCATGGAGGAGAGGCACCGCCACCAGCTGACTACCTACAGGATGTGCCTCTCGCGGCGAGAGGCATGTCGGCAGTCAGCCGATGCCGGCACCTCTCCTCTTTACTGGTGCCTCTCCTCCTCACCCCTCACCCCCTAATAGCAAGCTCAGGCCCTCATCTGGAAGGCCTCTGCACGTTGACATGATGATATCACACATGCATGTGATGTCATCACATCGGCATCCGCGACCTCCAAACGCTGCCCCGAGTTTACTATGCCGCAACTTCAAAAGGTTTGCGAGACATGGGTCTACAGTCTAGTCCACTGTAAGCTCTGCAGGTCAGGAAATCATGTGGCCAATGTGCTTCTGTCATCTCGTACTGTAGTGTTCGTTAAGAATGTAAAATAAAATAAGGAAGAGAAGAGAAGAGCAAAACCTTAAAAAGCACAATGTTTCATCGCTTTTTAGGCAATAGCTCCTATGAATGTTAATGGATCTATCTTTGTGATCTAATTATGTAAACTGAATCGATTCAGTATATAAGACTAAGAATTAGATGAAATTAAGAAAATGCTGCTCAGTGGTAGAGTTCAAAATCGCCATGAGGGGACTTCTATAAATAGTGCTTAAAAATGTGCATTCAAATGTGTGCATGCAATTTAATCGAGTAACTAGCCTTTAAGCGCTAACAATTGCACTTACAATTGCAAACCATTGCCAACCAATTGCACTAACAATTGCCAACCATTTGAATACACTTGGATCTTGCTAAACGCTATTGTATAAACTAAACTAAAACTTACCTTAGTATACCAGGGTCATCAACCAAATAAGAACCTCAACTAAGTTAACAATAATTTAAAAAGATACAAAAAAAAATAAAAGGAGAAAGGAAACGAAGTCAAAGGAAAGAAAAACTAATGCGGATGGTAATAAAGATTTGCAAACACATCTCAAAAGGGAGCATGGCCATGGGAGGGACATGGATAAGTCAGAGGTATTCACTAGAGATGCGTATGCTGTTATAGAATTTGGGGGATGTGTGTCTAATTTGTGTGCAAGATTTATACCAGCATTCAGTTGGTATAAATCCATGTGCCAAAAATTGGGCGTGAATCCCAAGAGCTAAACTTGAACAACCACCTAATCCAAACTACCACAACCAGACACAGGATAACCCAGACACCATTCACATACCGTCCAATCAGAAACATCAAATGGAAAAACTATGATGGCCTTTTAGCCACACAGGCAGCAAGACCACCTACCAATGCTCCCTCTAATTTTTCATAGGCTGTGTGCGCAAAAAATTTCATCTGTGTGCATTTTAAAGAAAAACTAAATTTGCGTGCACTATAAAAATGATTGCCAGAGGGCCTGGAGTTCAGTTATGGGCATTTATGGGCAGGTTTTTGAGTTTAGTCTGAATTAACGAAAACACAATGTAATTTTAGTTACACTTTATGTTAGTTACACTTTATGTAACATAAAGTCTCATTTCAATAAACATAAATTATGTTTCATTGAAATGTTTCATTGAGCGCTACCTATAAATAAGGTATCATTATACTTTATACTTAAAATTTAGAAAATAACAGCAATTTAGTTTTCAAAGTTTTTCCCTGCGATCTTTCATATTTATCCAGTCCAAATAAATTCTGTCAAGATCTGTTGAGCCTCCATCTTGAAGGTGACTCTTAACACGCATCAGCATTTCCAAATGCTCTAAATGTAAACGATTCCTTTGTTTAGTCTTCAAATTGTTCATTAGACTAAAACCACGCTCACAATCTGAACTAGATGCTAAGCATGTGGCACCAATGTCCATCAATTTTGCTAAATCTGCAAATTGATCATTCTGAAATGCAAATTTCGTCATATCTGGAAAGCTGTTTATCAGATTGCTTTTGATTTTTTCTGCAAAAAGTAATAACACTTTCCTCCAGAAAAAATTGTTTATACTTTAAACAAAGAGATCTGATATGTCCATTTCCGAAGTCAAAGTCGCATTGTGATATTGCTGTACAGTCAAAAGCAGACCATTCCTCAACTTCATTTTCAGGAAATCTTTCACCGAGATGCAAACATAGGATGTTGATGAAGGTTAATATGGAATTAGTACCTACTGAAACTTTTTCTCCAGACCTCATCCTGTTGTCAAGAAGACTGTTGACTTTATCACTCCACTTAACCTTGTCGCCTAAGTATTGCATTCGAAGTTTGTTCAATTTACCCTGTGCAAGATGATAAGCTTCCAATGGTGTCAAACCACGTTTTTGAAATGCCACGGTTAAGGAAGTCAGTTCTGATAAGACATCATTCTAAACTTCAAGTGTAATATGAAATTGTTCACTGTTCAGCTTCTTATAGCAGTACTTTGCAATAGGATCATTATCTTTATCTTCTTCAAAATATTTTAACAGGGGATCATAATTTTGAATAATTGCTTTAAGTGCAAAGTGTCTAGATAACCAGCACACTTCATTCAGAGGTCTGAAAGCAATTGATTCACATTCAGATGCATCTGCTATTTCTTGAAATTTGCATCGTTTAGTAGAAGACCGACAGAGCACCGTGTACACAGTTCTCATTACAGTTTCTACTTCTTTCATCAATTTTACTTCTTTCCATGAATCAGAAAGTCCCAAATCTTTCCGATGTGCAACACAATGTTGCTGCACTAAATGTGGAATGTCTTTTCTCAGCTGTGCTGCAACACCATCTATTTTGCCCAATATAACAGAGGCACCATCAGAGGTGAACATAACCATTTTATTCAGGTCAAGTTCATGTTTCCTATAGAATTCCCTAATTGCTGTTACTATTGATATAGCATCACATGCTTCCAACTGTAGCATCCCACCAAATGATGTCCTATACTCATTTGAATTGACTGGCCGATACTTAAAGTAGAGTATTAAGTACTTGTTGACAGAAATGTCTGTGCTTTCATCAACAGTTAACGTATGATATGTTGCTAATTTAATGTCTGCCATACGATCATCTTGCACGATGCCATTGATAATTCCAAGAAATTCAAATGCATAGTTTTTGCTTCTCCACCTATCAGGTATACTAACATACTTTGCCAAGTGCTCATTGATATCTTGAACAGAGAGCATTGAGATAGTCATCTTAATGGCCAGCACAACACTGTTGACAAGAACCTTAATTTCATCAGGACTGGAACGCTTCCGTTCATTACTAATTTGCCTGTTTTCTTTTTTGGTCGGGCTTTCAAGCAACATGTTAACCAGTCCTCCTCTTAAATTCGGATTAATACTTCTGAGTTTCCTAATACTGTTGATATGAGATTTACTTGATAGATGGCTTTTCAGAAAGTCCAGTTTCCAAACATCATCCCATATTTTTCCAGTAGAGAATTTTCCAGTTGCTTTGGCATCTTGACAATAACAACACACAACTCCATCGTCTTCGCCATAGGTAAATATTTCACACAGTCGAACATGCATTGTATTTCGAGATTCCGGTGTCTCCCTTTCAACAATTTCTTCAAGCCATTCAGACCTAAAAGCTGTTGCAGCTCTCTTGCGTTTTAAACTTTTCACCATTCACTGCTTAGACATTTTAAGAGTTATATCTGGTTGCAATTTAATAAACGAATACAGTTATACAACCGCAGTACCACGCTGCACACTACGATTCCACAAAATAAACAATATGGTGGAACTTCAGGTAGTCAAAGAATCGGAAGTGTTTCATATCCTATGGGCCATAGGCTATGGCCCTTTGGGGCACGTGACGTGTCAAGTTCAACTGCGAAAGATAACAGAATCACGTGAATGACTTAAAATTTATATTATAGCGCTTCAATAAATGGATAAATGGGAAATCGGAACAGCTGGTCTTCTGCAACATTTCATTTTAGCAGTGAAAATCATTTTAGGCAAAAATTTATTTTTTTGTGCATGCTATTTTAATTTGTGTGCGCAGGTTCGGCAAGTTGTGTGCACGCGCACAAGTGCACAGCTTAGAGGAAACAGTGCCAGCAACTCTCCAATCTACTAATCGCAACCCCAGACTACAAAACTTTCAGAAAAGAAATAAAAACCCTGCTATTCAAGAAATCCTTGAAGACTAACACCGTATGAAACATTTCAATCCTCCGAAGCAACCCGCTCTACTCTGTAACACCTCTGGACATGTCCAGAAATCCTCTTCTGTAATCCGCCTTGAACCGCAAGGTAATGGTGGAATAAAAATCGCTAATGGAATGGAATGTATAGTAATTGTACAGTGGTGCCTCGCATAACGGCCGCCTCGCACAGCGGACGCTGCGCACAACGAACTTTATGTCGTGATCCGTATAACGTACTTCGTTTCACACAACGAAGTCGCCCGAGCTGCATCCTTCCGGGGTTCCTGCGGGGTTGGATCGCAGCGGGGTTGGTCGAGGGTAGTCTCCTTCTCCTTACCTGCCCTGTCGCAGTACACAGCCGAACGGAAATCTTCCCGATGTCAGCGCTGACGTCGGAGGGAGGGCTTAAGCAAAGCCCTCCCTTCCTCCGACGTCAGCGCTGACATCAGGAAGACTTCCGGTCGGCTGTGTGCGGCTGCGGCAGGGCAGGTAGGAAGAAGGCAATGGCGAACGAAAGAGGGGGGAGGGGGCGGTCCGCCCCGAAGAATGTGCACAGCTGGTCAGGTCCCCCGATCGACCGACAACAGGCCCGGCCGACAAACCTCCCTGCCCTGTAGCCGCGAATCTAAATTACCTCTTACAGCAGCTTCAATAATCCAGCTGCTGTAAGAAGGTAATTTAGATTCGCGGCTACAGGACAGGGAGATTTGTCCGACCGGGCCTGTTCTGTTGT
Source organism: Geotrypetes seraphini (assembly GCF_902459505.1). NCBI lineage: Eukaryota > Metazoa > Chordata > Amphibia > Gymnophiona > Dermophiidae > Geotrypetes > Geotrypetes seraphini. The sequence continues at coordinate 34,985,811 of NC_047086.1, read as the reverse complement.
CGGTCGGGTGCAAAAGCGCCACAAAGGTGGAGGCAGGGAGGGAGGAAAGGTGGAGTGGAGAAGAAAAGACGCTTAAGGGGGGAGAAGGCCGCTGAAAGCACATGTTGGAGCAGGGGATGAGAGGGAGGGAGAGAAGGGGAAATATTGGACAAGGGCAGAAGAGATGCTAAATCATAGGGTGACAGGCAGAGAGAACAACAGGAAAAAGAGTGGAAGCAATCTTGAACCCTGAGGGTGAGGGCAGAGAGAGGTGGTGAGATGATTGATCATGGGGAGAGGGACAAAAGGGAATAGAGATGGGATAGGAAGATAGTGGAAGTAAAAGGACAGGGAGATGTATGTTTTTAGATGTATCTAAATAAAAATAATAACAAAAAATTTATCTTTTTTATGTCATCTTAGCATATTTTATGCTGCAGAACGAATTATTTTTTTTTACATGTATTCCTATGGGAAAACGCGTTTCACATAACGAACGTTTCACATAACAAACTTGCTCCTGGAACCAATTAAGTTCGTTGTGTGAGGCACCACTGTAATTCTATTACAAAATTATTCTGAAAGTTACTATGCCAAAAGTGGGAGAACGCTGAGGAGTATGTGGTATTTGGAGATTATAAAATACTGAAACTGAATGTAGATAAAACTGAAATAATGTTGGTAGGAAAATTAGATCCTCAATGGCCTACGGAGGTGAAAATTTCTGATGATGTTCTCCCGGTGCATGATTCCATGACTATTCTAGGTGTAAGATTAGATTCTGGGCCAACAATGAAGTTGCAAGTAACCAAGACTGTTCAAGCTTGCTTTGCACAGATACACTTGTTGCATCATTTAAAACCAATTTTAGCATCATTCAATTTTCGAACTGTGGGTCTGTTGAGAGTTGACTACTGTAATTCCCTTTATCTTGGAATAACAAAGGTTAGATGTAAAGTGTTATAGGTTACACATAACGCAGCAGCAAGACTGATACTGGGTTTCTCCAAATATGATCATATTTCATCTCATCTCCAGAAACTCCATTGGCTTCTGGTCGCCTTCTGAATACAGTATAACATTTTAATGATTTGTCATCAACTTTTGTATGGAAATATTCCAGAAATGGTAAAAAAATAACATATCTAGTTATATTCCAAAATGATCTTTACGCTCTGAGAACTTAGCCTTGCTGAAGAAGACTGTGAATCCAAGGTTGGTTGATACTAGCAAAAAGACTCTCTGTTGTGCAGGAATTAAGATTTGGAACTCTTTGGTAGGACGGATACGGAATTGTGAGAGGGGCATATTTAGAAAATTACTCAAAACCCAGTTATTTGTTAATGTTTTCTTTTAGTCAAACTCTCTTCTTAGGTAAACTTGATGAACTGTTTGAGATCCACAGTTATGATATTAATTTGTATCTATGACATAATATTAATGTTTTATCTCTTCTAAGGTTTGTTTTTATGTAAAGCTTTGCTAGCATTTGTTAGCTATATGTTTTAAGATTTTATTGTATGTCTATTTTATGATGTTTTAAGATGATGTATGTATACCTTGTTAACCGTTTAGTTGTAAACGGTATAGAAATTTTTAAAATAAATAAATAAATAAACTTATGCTGATACTACTCCTAATATTCAAAACACAAGCCACAAACCTTGCAGAATTCCTTAACAGACTCATAATCCCATACGCCCCTTCTAGAACATTAAGATCCAACACCCATCTTCTGTCTATTCCATCGATGCATCTCATTAGCACGACCCATTCTACCATACAGTGGTACCTCGGTTTACGAGTGCACCAGTTTGCGAGTGTTTTGCAAAACGAGCAAAACAGTCGCAATATTGGTGCCTCGCAAACCGAGCTTACCTCGATGTACGAGCACCTCCCCCCTCCTATCCGGCACCCCCCGCGCGATCCGGCACCCTTCCGCTCGCGTCACCCCCCCCCCCGCATGCTCAAGGCCTTAGTTCCTACTCTCTCCGAGATTCTCGGAGATCTCGAGAATCTCGAAGAGAGCAGGAACTAAGGCCTTGAGCATGCGCAGATGCTCAAGGCCCAGCAAAAAGGATGAGAGATCTTCGGGCACCGGCACCGGCATGTCCTGTGTCTTGGTGCCGGGTGCCAAAGGGGGGTAAGTGATGCGTTCGAGTGGGTGATGGGTACGGGGAGGATATCGGATCGCGGCGGGGTTGCCGGATCACACGGGGGGGGGGCCTTCGTGAGCGGGGGGGAGCAATGCCGGTTCGCGGGGGGGGGGGGGGTAGAGAAGTGCCACTGGCCTCGGGAGAGGAGGTAGAGCAGTGCCACTGGCCTCGGGGGGGGAACGAATCAATCAAGCGAGTTTCCCTTACTTTCTATGGGGAAACTCGCTTTGATATACGAGTAATTTGGTTTACGAGCATGCTTCTGGAACGAATTATGCTCGTAAACCAAGGTACCACTGCATTTTCAGTTACTGCCCCTATGCCCATGGCCGCTGTTGGAAACAGGATAATGTGCTTGATGGACCTTTGGTCTGTCCTAGTGTAACGACTTCTAAGGGAGTAGATTTTTCCAGCACCTTTAACTAGTGCACTCCCATGTTCCCGATGACAATACAAGCAATCTTTTAACCACTCAACTACTTTTGACTTTGTACTCGTTTTATATAATCTATTAGGATGTCAATGTTTTCTCTAAAATTGGCTTTACATAATATACGACTCTGTTCTGCCCTCCCTTTCCAGCTGATATGCTACTTGTTAACGGGGGTTTGGGTTTTCAACAATGCACAAACTATTCCACACATTGCCGTCGCAGGGTTTAATTTATTTTAGAGTCTAAATAAATTAAACAGAACTGAACGTCACTGTGAAGCATTAAAAGTGACTAACTGCCATATGGAATGACCTATCAGCATGAACAAAGAAAAACCAGTAACTGCTGAAAGAAAGTGGCAGACAGTGTAAAAACAGAGATGATTCTAACTGCAGCTGACTGAGAAAATGAAAACTCACTGAAGCAAAACTAGTTCTTGCTTTGGTTTCAGTTCTATTGTATTGGGGTACTTTTGTAGAGGCGACGAGCTGTTGCTAGACATATATGAATAGATGTACAGTGCTCCCCCGGTCATTCGCGGTCGGCGATTTGCGGTCCCAGTCATTTGCGTTATTTTACGACTGCAAATGACTGGGCAGGAGAGGGCAGCCGGAGAGGCAGGAGAGAGCAGCCGGAGTGCCGGCGAGTGAAGGAAATCACTCCGCGGTATGCTCGGACCGCCTCTTCCTGCACTAAAGTCGGGCCTCACCAATCAGGAGCTGCGCGTCAAAGCAGCTCCTGATTGGTGAGGCAGGACTTTAGTGCAGGAAGAAACGGTCGGAGCATACTGCGGCGTAAGTACTTACCTCAGACTCAGTAATGGAATATTTACTTACCATACCAGGATGGTTACTTACCTTACTAGAATGAGAAAGGGTTCCCTTCCCCCCACTCACCTAGTTTAAAACCCTTTGGAACACGATCTTTGTGGGTGCTAGGAGTTTATAGGGGTGTGAAGAAAGAAGAGTTCTGACTGAAGGAGTGACAACGTGAGTGAGTGTGAGAGAGCCTGCGTGTGTGATAGAGGTGTAGTAAGTAAGGTATGATTGTGAAAGTGAGTGCTCCCCCCAGAGGGTCTCAGTGAGTGACGGAGAGTGAATGAGGGAGTGAATCTGTGTGTGAGCGGGGTGATGGGGGAAAGGAGAGAGCCCAATTATACCAGGGCAGAGACAGAGTGTCCTTTAATACCAAGAGATTGGTTTGTGCAGGACGGTTCCCTTAGGTCCCTCTCCCTGGCACAATACATGGGAGAGAGATTTAATTGTGATCAATATTATTGCATTTGTTGCTACACATGGTGAGTTGGATCGCAGCCTTATTGAGTGTTTGTTGCGACCAGCATCCATTTCATTGGTTAAAAGGAAATATGAATCACCAACAGTGGGTATTGAACCCCCAAATCTTAGCACTGCAACATCTCAGCCCTAACCATTACACCACACAATCAGTTGACAGAAAGGAAAGGGATGAAGGGCTGAACAATCACAGATAGCACTCATGGTATCCTTGTCTTCTCAAAATGATAACCCATCACACACACACCCATACCACACTTTTTTTTTTTTTTCTGCCATATGCTGAGAGATTGGAGAAACTGGGTCTCTTTTCCCTGGAGAAGAGAAGACTTAGAGGGGATATGATAGAGACTTACAAGATCATGAAGGGCATAGAGAGAGAAAGATTCTTCAAACTTTCAGAAAATAAAAAAAACAAGAGGGCATTCGGAAAAGTTGAAAGGGGACAGATTCAAAACAAATGGTAGGAAGTTCTTCTTTACCCAACGTGTGGTGGACACCTGGAATGCGCTTCCAGAGGACGTAATAGAGCAGAGTACGGTACTGGGGTTTAAGAAAGGATTGGACAATTTCCTGCTGGAAAAGGGGATAGAGGGGTATAGATAGAGGATTACTGCAAAGGTCCTGGACCTGGTGGGCCGCCGCGTGAGCGGACCGCTGGGCGCGATGGACCTCAGGTCTGACCTAGCGGAGGCATTTCTTATGTTCTTATATCTCACTCTGCTGCACTGGTTGGGGTTCAAAATACACCTGAAAGATTGTCACAGCAGATCCCTATATATTCACAGCACAGGACCTCCCCTAAACCCACCAGTACCAGAGTACCAGAGGCATCTCTTCGAGCATCATGGCCAGAGGCCCCTCAGTCGTGACTCCGCAAGGGCCTGGAGACCCATCCCAAGCACCCTCCATAGATGAGTGTCATCCAGTGTCCTCCACTATCAAAGTCAGGGTAATGGCAATGACCTCCTGATATGAGGGGGGACCTAATGAAATGAGCCCCCATGTGATTACAATATGGCAGATTTGAAATGTGTATCCTGCCAGAGCTGGTGTTAGACAGCAAGCGTGAACTAGGACCTAAAAGAGAGGAAAAGTCCTTTTTATTTATTTTGTTTGCATCACAGAGCCAATGTGGGGTTGGAGAGGGGTCCTTTTATTAAGGTGCACAATCTTTAGCACGTACAAAACGGTTAGCGTACCTTAATAAAAGGACCCCTAAGTATCTTAATAAAAAATTTGGCCCGTGACTTAACCTGTGTTTTAGATTTTGGCCCCTTGTGATTGAGTTTGACACCCCTGCTCTACACGGATGGGAAAAGGGGGCAATATCTGGAAAGCAGTATATACTAATAATAATAATAATAATAACTTTATTCTTGTATACCGCAATACCATGGAAGTTCAATGCGGTTAACAATAGAAGAGACTGTACATTTACAGCAATGATACATATTACAGTGTTGTTACATTTACAGCGAAGTTACATAAATAGCAGTAATAAAAAGGCATATACTAAGGAAGAGACAGTACGTATATAGCGATGTTACATGTTATAGTGGTGGTAAATGGAGGCAATGAAAAGTCAGGGCAATTAGATAAAACAGAGATTGAGAAAGAGAGGCCATAGTGGCTTGGGAGGGGGGCGTAGTCAGAGGGAATGGAGGCATGTCGAGGTCAGGAGGGTGCAGGGAAGGAGGGAAGGCAGCGTTAGCGGAATTTGTCGAAGAGGTAGGTTTTTAGTGACTTCCTGAACAGGTGGTAGGGCGGGGAGTTGGAGATGAGGGCGGTAAGGCAATTGTTCCATTTGCCCGCTTGGAATGCTAGTGTTCTATCAATGAATCTCTTGTAGAGGCAGCCTTTTAGGGAGGGAAAGGTGAATAGGTGGGCGTTTCGTGTGCGAGAGGGGCCTGCTATTTCAAGGTGCTCAGACAAGTAGATTGGGGAAGATCCTGTAAGAGTTTTGAAACAGAGGCAGGCGAACTTAAAGATGATCCTTGCCTCAACTGGAAGCCAATGGAGTTTGGTGTAGTAGGGGCTAACATGGTCGTATTTTTTGAGATCATAGATGAGGCGGACGGCCGCATTTTGGACTGTTCTAAGACGTTTGATGGTATTTTTATAGGATCCCAGGTAAATAATGTTGCAGTAGTCTAATATGCTTAATACCAGAGATTGAACGAGTAGACGGAAGGCTTGGTGGTCGAAGTAGCGTTTGATGGAGCGCAGTTTCCAGAGGGTATAGAAACATTTTTTCACCTGGGCACTGGTATGGTCATCGAAGGTTAGGGTGCGGTCCAGGATGACTCCAAGGATTTTTATGGTGGGTAAGATAGGGTAATCTAGCCCATTCAATCTGAGGGAAGTGTTTGTTAATTTGTGGTTGGGACTCGCTAGGAAGATTTTGGTTTTTTCAGAGTTCAATTTTAATTTGAGTTTTGAGGTCCACAATTCTAACTTGGTGAGGATAGATGCGATGAGTTTTTCCGTTTCTAGAGTGAGTGAGGTAATGGGGACAATGATGGTGATGTCATCTGCATATATGAACGATTTTAGGTTAGAGTTTGCTAGGCTTCGTGCCAGAGGGGTCAAGTAAATATTGAATAGGGAGGGGGATAGGGGAGAGCCTTGTGGGACTCCACAAGGGTTACGCCAGTGGTGGGAGAAGGCTCCATTACTGTGGACCTGGTAGGTACGGTTTGTTAGGAAGCCTGTGAACCAATCTATTAATACTAATGCTCAAAGTATGGAAAACATGATTCTGGATCTAGAAGCTGGGATGAAAGAAAATGAGTTGGATATAGTGGCGATCACAGAGACGTGGTTCACAGAGAACCATGACTGGAATGTAGTTATACTGGGCTATAATCTGTTCAGGAAAGACAGGGTAGGAAGAAAAGGAGGGGGGAGTAGCGTTATATGTTAAAGATCATATTAAAGCCATACAATCGCAGGATCTGTAGGGCAAGGAAGAGGCATTGTTTGGAAACAGCCTCTTCCCAGTTGTCTAACACCACATTGGGATTATTGCACAGCATCTCCTCATTGTAAAAGAGAAAATATGTAAGAACATAAGATTTGCCGCTACTGGGTCAGACCAGCGGTCCATCATGCCCAGCAGTCCACTCACACGGCAGCCCTCAGGTCAAAGACCAGTGCCCTATTTGAGTCTAGCCCTACCTGCGTATGTTCTGGTCCAGCAGGAACTTGTCCAACTTTGTCTTGAATCCCTGGAGGGTGTTTTCCCCTATAACAGCCTCTGGAAGAGCATTCCAGATTTCTACCACTCTCTGGGTGAAGAAGAACTTCCTTATGTTTGTACGGAATCTATCCCCTTTTAACTTTAAAGAGTGCCCTCTCATTATCATCACCTTGGAGAGGGTGAACAATCTCTCTTTCTCTACGAAGTCAATTCCCTTCAATATCTTGAATGTTTCGATCACGTCCCCTCTCAGTCTCCTCTTTTCAAGGGAGAAGAGGCCCATTTTCTCTAATCTAATCTAATCTAATCTAATCTAAACCTTAAGTTTATATACCGCATCATCTCCATGAGAATGGAGCTCGACACGGTTTACAAGAACTTAAAATAGTGGATAGAGAAGAAGAAAAAGGATTACATGAACTTATGTGTAGAAGGGGGGAGAGAAAGGGGGGAAGGATAGAGCTACAATTAGCCTCTCATTGTACAACTCCTCCAGTCCCTTAACCATTTTTGTCACTCTTCTCTGGACCTTTTGAGTATTACTATGTCCTTTTTCATGTACGGCAAACCAGTGTTGGAGGCAGTATTCCAGGTGGGGGCGTACCATGGCCTGGTACAATGGCATGATAACCTTTTCAGAACTGTTTGTGATCCCCTTCTTAATCATTCCTAGTATTCTGTTTGCCCTTTTTGCCGCTGCCACCATGCATTGCACGGACAGTTTCATTGATTTGTCTACAAGTACCGTATTTTCACTCATATACCGCGCATCCGTGTAAAACGCGCACACGGGTATAGCGCGCGGGAAACTGTAATTTATGTAAATAAATTTTTATATACCATGCACACCCGTATACCGCGCATGCTGCCCCGACTCTCCCGTCGCCGCCCGACTCTCCTTTCGCCCGCCCCAACTCTCCTCTCCCCCTTGAAGTCCTGTCCCCACCCTGAAAGCCTAATGCCCCCCTGACGTCCGATTCATCCCCCCCCGAAGGACCGCTCGCACACACTCGCACCCGCACCCGCACCCCCACCCCGAAGGACCGCTCGCACGCACTTGCACCCGCACCCGCACTCCCACCCCGAAGGACCGCTCGCACCCCTACAGCCTCCCGACCCCCCCCCCCATCATGTAGAAGCTCCTACCATTGTCAGACGTCAGTGAAAGGGCGGGACCACCAGAAGAGGAAGCAACGCAGATGCAGGGTTCACAGAAGGGCCGGGACCGCCGGAAGAGGAAGCAGCAGGACAATGGTAGGAGCTTCTACATGATGGGGGGGGTCGGGAGGCTGTGGGGGTGCGAGCGGTCCTTCGGGATGGGGGTGCGAGTGCGTGCGAGTGGTCCTTCGGGGTGGGGGTGCGAGCGGTCCTGCGGGGTGAATTGGACGTCGGGGGGGGGAACTATGTAAAAAAAAAGTTGTAAAACGCGCTCACGCGTATAACGCGCATGGTTATGCACGGTTTGTAAAATCGTGTATAACGCGCGCATTCTATGCGTGAAAATACGGTACTCCCAAGTCTCTTTCCTGGGGGCCCTCTCCGAGTATAGCACCAGACATCCTGTATTCGTCCATATGATTTTTGTTAACGACGTGCATCACCATGCATCGCCTTGACCCTTCCCTGTCTCTTTGGCATCACTGAGAAGGCACAGGGCAAAATATGTCATGAACAATCTGTGAATAGGAAAAAAAAAGACTCCATATATTTCAGGAAGAAGCAGAATGCATGTGCTCTGTGCCCTCATTAACCAGCATGTGTTGCTTAGCTGGATTTGATGGGAACCATCACAGCCCATCATCATTTTCCATTGCAGCACCACCAGATTCTAAAACCTAAAATGACACCTATCTTCTGAAGGTGGCCCCCCCCATGTCACATGAATACCTGTACTGATAATGATAACGCATGTGAAGCCAACAGCACCCATCGCCTGACCCCGTTCCACACCAAACTGTGTCTTGCAGCCGCTTCGGGATATATCGGGATCTTGAATCTCTGAGGGTCAACTGGGAAAACAGGTCACTCATTCGGCAAACCAGATGACACTTCAGGCAGGAGCGTAAGTGATCACACAATAACCCTACATCTGCTCTAGTCCCCCCTCCCCCATCATAGACAACCCCATGAAAGACAAAGGCGTGCGCCGACAACTGAGCGCAAGACGGAGGCGCGGGCCGAAGAAAATTACAGTTTTTAGGGGCTCCGACGGGGGTTTTGTTGGGGAGCCCCCCCCCAGTTTACTTAATAGAGATCGCGCCGGCGTTGTGGGGGGGTTTGGGAGGTTGTAACCCTCCACATTTTACTGTAAACTTAACTTTTTCCCTAAAAACAGGGAAAAAGTGAAGTTTTCAGTAAAATGGGGGGGGGGTTACAACCCCCAAACCCCCCACAATACGGCACAATCTCTATTAAGTAAAGTAGGGGGGTTCCCCCCCACGCCCCCCCCCGTCGGAGCCCTAAAAACAGTAATTTTGTGCGGCGCGTGCCTCCGCGCTGCGCTCAATTGCCTGCGCGCGCCTTTGTCCCGGTGCGCTTTTGACCTGACACCATGTGCTACATGCGATGTGCCTACCTCTTGTCTGCACTTGCAACCCCTTGCAAACTCAATGGGTTGACATGGCAAGGAGGAAGGCATATATGCCTAAGTACCTATTAGCTGCATGGGGGTGGGGGTGCTTACAAGAACCAATAGAGTCGCAATCAAACTTTGCATATGTAGCAGCAAATGAAAAACATATTGATCAGCATTATATATCTTTCTCCCGTGTATTGTGCAAGGGAAAACAGACTTAAGAGAGCTGCCCCACGCCCTTTGGTAGGTGCTGGGAGATAGTAGATATTATCAATATAGTATGACTAATGAATGAGATCTGAAGCAGTAGATCCCAGCCCCTTTAATACCAAAAGTTTGGTTTCTGCAGGATGGTTCCCTGAAGTCCATTTTCCCTTGCACAATACATGGGAGAGATATATAATTGTGATCAATATTATTTCCTTTGTTGCTACATATGCTGAGTTGGATCGCAGCCATATTGAGTGTTTGTGACCAGCATCCATTTCATTGTTTAAAAGAAAACATGAATTACCAATAGTAGTTATTGAACCCCCAAACCTTGGCACTGCAACACCTCAGGCCTAACCATTACACCACACAATCAGCTGACAGAAAGGAAAGGGATGAAGGACTGTACAATCATAGATAGCACTCATAGTCTCCTTGTCTTCTCAAAATGAAAACTCATCACACACACACCCATACCACACTCTGTTCCACTGGTTGGGGTGCAAAACATACCTGAAAGATTGTCACCAGCAGATCCATATATATTTACAGCACAGGCCTTCCCCTAAACCCACACACAATCTCTCTCTCTCTCTTTCTCTCTCTCTCTCAGTCTCTCCACCACAGACCCCTCCTATCACCCATCTGTGCTCATCACCCTCACAAAAACCATCCAAAGAATCAATCTTAGTAAGGGGCTACATTGCCAACACTCTCTGTATGCAGCTGCCCAATATTTAGCATGACTCCCACACATAGACATGTCCTCAAATGTCATATCCCTCACCATCAAGCCACAAGCATGCCATCTGGGGGGGCATAATTGAGACAATGGCTAAGCAAAGCACAACCTTCTCAAGTGGACCTCATCCATCCATCAGAATATCACACACAAGGGTGTAAGCTATGTATTATTGCTGAGTCATCCTACTCTCTGTCAGATACTGCCAGGCCACCCCTCAGGGTTCTATGCTTATGTCATCTCATTACATTACATTACATTGTGCTTGTTGTTGACCGCGTAACTACAAGTTCAACGTGGTTTACAAAAGACTATTAACAATAGCATAGTACAAAATGAATTACTTAATCGGATACTTGGAAAAAAGATAGGTCTTCAGCTGTATTCTAAAATGTTTATAAGAATGGGCTGTGAGCAATAACACTTGGAATTCTTTATCGTGAGAGGCTGCTTGGTATGCTAGTGTATGATCAAGATATTTTTTACTTCTACAGCCTTGGACTGAAGGAAAATTAAACAAGGGATGAGTTTTTCTACTGTGTTTATATGAAGCTAAGGAGAATCTATTGACCAAATAAGAAGGAGCTGATCCATATAGTACTTAGTAGCAAAAACAACCCAGCTTAAACAGCATCCAAGCTTCCATAGGAAGCCAATGTGATTCACAGTAATAGGATGTAAGATGGTCATATTTCTTCAGGCCCTAGATCAGCCTGACCGCTGTGTTCTGTATTAGTATCAGTCTCCCTAATTCTTTCTTAGTGATTGTCAGATAGACAATGTTGCAGTAATTGAGAAGACTCAGTAGTGGTGATTGCACTAATAGTCGAAAAGCAGCAAACTCAAAATAAGATTTAATTGTTCTTAACCTCCATAAGGTGAAATAATTTTTGCATACTACTGCATATATCTGAGTCTTCATAGTGAGATGTTGATCTAAAACAACTCCTAATATTTTAATCGTAGAATGAATTGTATATGAAGTTGAATTTATATTTTACTTCCTACAGTGCTCAAAACTAGTATATGTGCAAGAAAAAGCCTACTGTTTCAGGACAAATAAAAGTGGTAGAAGTGGGTGGTGGAGGGGTTAAGGATGCATGGAGGGGAAGGATGACATATAGGTAGGGTCCACAAGTGAGACCATGAGGCAAGTCAGAGGGTCAAGAGACCATAAGGGTGGAACAAGGTAATAATGCATGGGTCCAGGACAGAGAGGATGGCAAAGGGAGTCCTGCATGAAGTGCCAAGGAAAGATTCAAGCAGTGAGGGAAAGTATTGCAGGAAGGGATTCTATAAATGGTGTCCCGATTGTAGGTAGCCAACTGCTGTCTAATCAGCCAAATCGGGATGCACTTTCTTAAAAAAAACCTTCCAAGGTAGGCCGCCTACATTGGAGGTGCCTCTGGGAGCCTAGGGAGGTGTACAAGCTTGCCTAAGGATAGGCGTGTGTGTGGCTTGGCTTAGAAGTAGCCTTTGGTGGACCTAGGTGGCCGTACATGTTTCCCTATGCCAGATCTTGTCTGTATAATTCAATAGGAGTGCAAGCTTCGTGAGGGTAGCACTAGCGTCATAAGTAGCTGATTCTTTTGTCAGAACTCACCGAAAAGTGAAACTCAGTGACCAAACTCAAACAGTTCAAAATTCAAACAACATCATTCTTGCTAATTCTTTTTCTTGCTCTAAACGAAATTCGTGTTTCACTCCCACTTCCTCAGGAGGAAGAATGTAATCCAAGCAGGATAGAAATGCGCAAAACAGGAACTGGTTGAGTGGAAGGCGACAGAAGGTAGTGATCAATGGAGATCACTCTGAGGCAGTGGCGTACCTAGCATATGTGACACCCGGGGCCCATCATTTTTTGACCCCCCCCCCCCATCTATATGAAAAATATGATTTTTAGTAACAACCTACATATCGCAGAACAAGAGTGTACCTAGGAAAAGGCAGCATCTTAAACACTGCAGTGAGCAGTAGAACACCAACACATACATTGTAAAACTAAACAAACCAGATCCTGCACAGTCAATTGATCCTGTAAAGTCAATGCTATCAGAAAGCCATGTCCCTTTCATACACACAGACAGATACACCCTCTTCCAATATGGAATAATCACAAACTAAAAATAGAAATATGTAGACAAAAGTTAAACTGAACTGCCAAGAAACCAGACTCTGCATACAATGCAACACCACACCACAAAACAATAATAAATGTCCTCTAATACTGTGCAAAATATAAAGACAGTAGATGTAAATTTGAAAAAACTGATACATAGCAATCACCACTTTACAAATTAACAAATAAAAATAAAACAAATAATGAGAAATAAGAAAATACCATTTTATTGGACTAATCCCCATAAGCTCGGTCCTCATCCCCACAAACCACCTGATTCCATCCACACAAGTCTTGAATTGTTTTATATTGAACTTATTATATTAAAGTATAAAAAGAAACAATATTCTGTACAATTGTCAATTTATAAATCAGCGTCTTCTCCCCACTCTCTCTTCCCCATTTCACTTCAGCGTCCTCAGCCCACTCTCTCTCCACTTTCCTTCAGCGCATGCACATAAAAACAAGCAAGTAATTTTATATCATTTTCATTCTATTCATTCATAGAAATTAAAGTCTAAATAATGCCAGTCACATAACAAAACATGATTTTACAAAAATAATTCCCTGCACAATCAAGTCTGCAAGGATTACTAGATGTCTTTCAGCAGCTCCCCTCTCTCCCTCCCTCCCTCCCCCTTACCTTCGTGGCCAAGTCAAAATGATCTACCAACAATAAAATTTTAAAAACACAAAGCACACTGTACGCAGAGAAAATGTTAATTAACATTTATATTCCGCGGGTTTTCAAAGAGGTCATGGCAGATGACTTTATGCAATGTCACCTCAGTAACAACTATACAAAAATAGACAAATATACCCCCTCCCTTTTTACAAAACCGCGATAGCGTTTTTTAGCGCAGGGAGCTGCACTGAATGCCCCACGCTGCTCTCGACGCTCATAGGCTCCCTGCGCTATAAACTGCTATTGCGGTTTAGTAAAAGCGGGCCATAGTGCAAAATATAGACAGCATATATAAATTCTCAAAACGGACACATTTTGATCACTAAATTGAAAATAAAATCATTTTTCCTACCTTTGTTTGGTAATTTCATCACTCTGGTTGCACTTTATTCTTCTGACTGTGCAACCTTCTTTCAGCCTCCTGTATGCTTCCTCTCCTCCAGACCTCATTCCCTCCCCCAACTTTTTCTTTGTTTCATCCTGTCCCCTTCTTTCTTTCTCTCTCCACGCCCCCTTTCTTTCTGTTTGTCTTTCTCTCTCTCTCAGTGCCCCATTTCTTTTTTTCTTTCACCCTGCCCCCTTCTTTCTTTCTCTCTCCATGCCCCCTTTCTTTCTCTATGTCTGTCTCTGTCTCTCCGTGCCCCATTCTTTCTTTCATTCACCCTCCCCCCTTCTTTCTCTCTCCATGCCCCCTTTCTTTCTGTTCGTCTTTCTCTCTCTCTCTCAGTGCCCCATTTCTTTCTTTCTTTCACCCTACCCCCCTTCTTTCTTTCTCTCTCTCTCCATGCCCCCCTTTTTTTCTCTATGTCTGTCTTTCTCTCTCTCCCCCATGCCCCATTTATTTTTTTTCTTTCACCCTGCCCCCTTTCTTTCTTTCTGGATCCCTGTCCCCCCCTTTGTTTCTTTCTGTCTCCCTGTCTCCCCCCTTTCTTTCTTTCTCCCTGCCCTCCCCATGCCATCACCATTGGGAAACATGCTGCTGCCAATGCCGCCGGGGAAAGGCTGCCACTGGCCAACGGAAAAAGGCCGGCGCCGAGTTTGCCCTGCTTCTTTTCCCCGCGGCCGACCAACTCTCGCTGCCCGACGTCAATTCTAACGTCGGAAAAGACGTTCCGGGCCAGCCAGGCATTGATTGGCTGGCCCTGAACATCCTCTCTGATGTCAGAATTGACGTCGTACGGCTAGAGTTGGTCGGCTCGCGGGGAAGAGAAGCAGGGAGGGAGAATTTGGCGCCGGCTTGTTCCTGATGATGACAATGGAGCCTTTCCCCGGCGGCAGCCTATTCCCCTGTGAGTGGCCAGCTGTGCACCCCCTTGGGCCGTGCACCCTGAGCGGACCACCCCCCCCTTGGTATGCCACTGCTCTGAGGAAAGGGATGTTACCAGTGGTGTGCCTCAAGGTTCTGTTCTTGGGCCTGTTCTTTTTAACATTTTTATAAATGATATTGCTGAAGGGTTGTCGGGTAAGATTTGCTTCTTTGCGGATGATACCAAAATCTGCAATAGAGTAGACATGCCGGATGGTGTGAATAACATGAAGAAAGACCTGGTGAAGCTTGAAGAATGGTCTGAAATTTGGCAGCTAAACTTTAACGCTAAGAAATGGAAGGTCATGCATTTGGCCTGCAAAAACCAGAGGGAACAGTACAGGAGGTGAAAAACTTATGTGCACGACAGAAGAGCGGGACTTGGGTGTGATTGTATGTGATGATCTTAAGGTGGCCAAACAAGTTGAAAAGGTGACAGCGAAAGCTAGAAGGATGCTAGGTTGCATAGGGAGAGGTATGGCCAGTAGGAAAAAAGAGGTATTGATGCCTCTGTATAAGGCTCTGGTGAGACCTCATTTAGAATATTGTGTACAATTCTGGAGGCCGCACCTTCAAAATAATCTAAAAAGGATGGAGTCGGTCCAGAGGAAGGCTAGTAAAATGGTTGTGGTCTTCGTCATAAGGCTTATAGGGACAGACTTAAAGATCTCAATCTGTATACTTTGGAGGAAAGGCGGGAGAGAGGAGATACAAAAGAGTCATTTAAGTAGCTACGTAATATAAATGAGCACGAGTCGAGTCTCTTTCATTTGAAAGGAAAATCTGCAATGAGAGGGCATAGGATGAAGTTAAGAGGTGATAGGCTCCGGAGTAATCTGAGCGACCACCCATTTCCTGATGTTCCTTCCCATCCCCTCATACCTCTTCTTATTTTTATTTTATGATGTAATTACTCTTCTTCCCTTCCCCTATCTCCTTCTGTATCATTTATGTCAAATGTAATTGTCTTAACCTTGTTCCCACCCCTCCTTTTTATTTTTAAAATTTTATGCTCTATATTATTTTAGCATTGTAAACCAACCAGATACATGTCGATGGTTGGTATATCAAAGTATGAATAAACTTAGAAACTTGGAATAAACTTAGATGCGTGGGATAGTCTCCCAGAAGAGGTGGTGGAAACAGAGATTGTGTCTGAATTCAAGAGGGCCTGGGATAGGCACGTGGGATCTCTCAGAGAGAAAGAGACAATGGTTACTGTGGCTGGGCAGCTCTATGACTTCACAATACAAGTGCAAAGAGCCTTAGCCTATAGGAAGAGGAGATGCAAAAGTTAAGAACCTTAGCCAATAGGGAGAGGAGGAGATAATGGTTACTGCAGATGGGCAGACTTGATGGGCCATTTGGCCTTTATCTGACGTCATGTTTCTATGTTTACAAGTGCTTTCTTTTTGATTTTTAAATGATTTGTTTTATACTTCATATGAGGTAGGAAGGGAGTGCTATAATGCACCTTATTTGATCACTGTTGCCGGTGCTAATTGATGTTAATGTGACTGAGCACTATTATTTATTATTCATTATTATTTACTGAATATTTTGTTTTCTACATATATCCATATAGGGATTTTTTTTTTTAGTGAGTATGTTTTTAATTATGCTACTATGTCCGCACAATGCCTTATGCAACCTAGACTGCAGACTATGTATTTTGAACAATTCTGCTCGCGGCAAACCCTGGCAGGGCCTTTCCTATGCTGCATCACTTCGGATGCAGTAGAGGAAAGGCCCCGTCAGGGCTGGCTGCGAACAGCCTGTTTACAGCACTGCCACTGCTTCTTTGGGTAAGGAATGGGGGGAGTTTGCGGGTCGGGATTGCTGCTGCTGCTACTGCTTTGGGGATGGAGTGATGGAAGAATGTTGGCTGTTCAGGACCGCTGCTGCTTTGGGGCACAGAGGGAGGGAGGAGGGGTTGGTAGGTCAGGACCGCTGCTGCCGCCTCAGGTAAGTAATGGGGGTCCAGAAGGCCAGACCCACGCGGAAGGAGGGAGGGCAGACCTGTGGGGGCGGTGGACCAGGTGTGTGTGTGTTGTGGCACAGGCACTTGGGCTAGGCCGGAGTGACCCACACAGGGCCCCGTGCCACAAGGAATGAAGGTTTTGTGACCTGGACTCTGCCAGTGGCTCACAAGCCCACTGGTGTTCTCTGGCTATGCTTTTCACTGAGTGCATAAAATAAGTTCGCCACTCTGAGTTTCAAAACAAAACTAATGCTCAGTTTAATTAGTGTGCATTAATTAAATCCAAATTCATGTCAGATGGAAAAATTGAGCAATTCACAACAAAATAAGTCTTGTGCCTTAAGGCTGCCAACAGTTCAAAATAAGAATCTATATTTTCAGGCTTTGGCAATCTTACAAACTTTTTTCCAAAACAGAAAATGTCAGGTTAAACAGAGATACTAGGTACTCTCTCTCTGTAAGGCTGCACTGCTACGGTCCTTTATGGCACCGTTTGGAGAATAAGCACTGCTGGGGAATACAGTTCTAACCCCCAGAAAACAAATACTAAAACTTAAAAGTCTTTTCCTTTGCATCCATTCCAAAACAATAATTCAGAACCAATAATTCAAAACAGTCCTTTTCTTCCTGGGATCAGGAGAGCTTTGGCTTCTCTGCCTCGCCCCTCCCCCGTGCCTGTGGCACAGAACCCCCCCCCCCCCCCCCTCATAAACACAGGTTCAATTATTTGAGAGGAAAAAAAACATTAAAAAAAACCAAGCTTCTCTTAATGTCCCACAGAATGCATGAAGCTTCTGTCTTTACTTATACCGTTCAGCTAAGTCCGTTTCAAATGGAATTACTCATGTGCCCTGGCCTAAGGTTTCAGCACAGAAAGAATTAAATACAGTCAGCAAACTTTCTCCATTGTAACTTTGAAACTCTGACTAGCATGGGCAATTCCTCAGCAGGAAAATCTCCATCCTTACTGTTATCATCCCATCAGCTCCCAGGTCTCCTCCCCTGGACTCTCCCCACTGTTCCTCCTGGGCTCTCTCTCCCCCTCCTTGCTATTGGGAGTAAAATAAGAGTTTGCCTTAGCATGCCCCACCCCCTTAGCTAACACAGGAGAATTCTTAAAGGAACCATCCCCCTCTATGAGGGGTTCCACTCCTGCTCTTTCTTACTGGCACAGGTAGGAAACTAGAGGCTCTTGGGATTTATAGTTTTCTGTACTGTAGGGTTTTTGGCTTAAACCTAGGTTCTGTAGAGGGAATAGGGACTTGCTGGGTGCTTGGCACAGGGTTTCTATCGCGCTGCGCGGGGTCCCTGCCACAGTGTGGAGGGTACATCAGGGTGAAGGGTTGGGGAGGGGAGATGGATGGATGTTAGACCCATAAGTGTGGAGGGGGAGGGTTGAGAAGTGGGGGAGATAAAGTGACCTAGACCAGAAATGAGGGTGGGAAGGGAGGAACAGATACTGGACGTACAAATGAGGGTGGGGGGTGATAGGGAGAGGAAGAGGAAGAGATTGAGGTGGGAAGGGAGACAAAACTATTTTTATAGTAACTCTCAAGCAACCAAAAACTACAGTTATTCAGTATCTACCAATCCCCATGGATGCCAGATAATTGAGAGTCTACTATATTTAGGAATATTCAAGGTTTTTGGGTTTTTTTAAGCTTTTGGGGTAGCTGCTGCAAGCCTGTCCAAAGATTCAGTGCAGTTGCTGGGGAGGAGATAGATGGGGGAGTCAGGAGCTGGAGAGAGTGGTCTGAGGATACCATTTGGGGGGTGGGGTTTGAATTGGTGCAGGCTCTGGTGTTGGGGTGCGGTTGGGTGAAGAGGGTTAAAATGGCAGATGTTGGAATGGGGAGGGGGACAGTTGCATTACCTTGGGAAGGGGCAGGGGAGAGACGACAGAGAAATTGGTCCTGGGGTGGGGTACAAGAGAAAGGGTAAAAAAGGAAGAGAAGCTGGGTGGGGGTGGAATATAGGGACAGGAAGAATGGCCTTGGAGGCAATGGAAGGAAGCTGGGACTGAATGGGTGATAAATGCAGTGGAGGATCGATGAGGTCCAAAAGGGTACAGAGGACTAAGGAAATAGTGAAAGGTGAGGTGGTGGGACTGGGATCAGTGGGAGGCAGGGTCCGGGCATGGTAGAGGCGGGGCATGGGTGGGGCTATTCTAGTACCCGTTACTGTAACAAATGTAACGGGCTAAAACACTAGTTACAGTATAATTTACAAGTTTGTGCTGTTGTGATATTTGTTAATAAAATATATAAAAATAAATCTGTAGCATTAACATTCGTACTATGAATTTAAAGTGACACCGATATTAGATAATTACGATACTATCAATTTTCTCTTCCTTTCAGAAAAAAGCAACAAAAAGAGCTGAACATGTTGAAAGCTCTTTAACTTACTTTTATAAAATCTTTTTATTTGGTAGCAGCTTTCCTTGATTCTTGGCATCTGGGATGTTGTCTTTAAAGCTGTGTCAGTAGGACAATTACTTGACTCTTCTTACTGTACATACATTTGTATGGAGTCTTGCTCATTAGACAGATCGTGAGCCCATCGGGACAGATTAGAGAAAATGCTTGAAGTACCTGTATGTAAAGCCCTTTAAATGTGGTTGTAAAACAAAAAAAGGTGGTATATAAATCCCAGTTCCTTTCCCTATTGTGCTTATTCTTTCTATGGCTTTTTACGGAATGTATTGAGACTCTAGTCCTTGTTCCTACACACTCTCAGTACCCTCTGAAGCCTTTAAAATTGTAGGGACTTCCTCAGGCTGGTAGATCTCTGACGGCTCTCAAGGTGACCTTAAGGTAGACACACATTTCTTGGTGATTTGCATTTCTCTGTTTTATTTGTTTGCTTTTTTTAAAATTTATTTTTTATAAATCTTTATTCATTTTAAAGCCAAAAATAAGTGTAACATATTATACAGTCATTTTATACTTTAACATCACTTAAATTCAATCAAAATTATATTATATGACAAATACATATATCACCGCCCCCCCCCCCCCCCCCACATACACACACACTACATATCCAACAATTCCCACCCACCCTGGATGTGTATTATCAATGGGCAAATTCAACAATCACTCCTTACAGAATTTTGTCAATGGCTCCCAAACATCCATAAACTTCCTATAATGTCCCTGTTGTATGGTCATCATATGTTCCATTTTAAAAGTGTGAAAACACTCAATACTATATAATGGCTCCCAATCTAATAACTCTGGAAACAGACAAAGGATCTAGACTGGTAAATCAAAATGTTTTTGTTTCGTGGAACTCTCAGATACCTACACCGTTAAATCATTAAAGATTGTTCAAACGGCTCTGTAGTCATAAATATCAATCATTGAGCTCCACTGTTGTCGTTTTTATAAAGTGCGAATAAACTCAAAAATAACTCGCTCTGTGTATACTCTGTGCCCAACGGGACCCGTTTCGCCCAAATAAGGGCTTCTTCAAGGGTCTCAGGCTTTGTATTTTCTTGTAGCGCCATTTTGTCAAAGACGCTACAAGAAAATACAAAGCCTGAGACCCTTGAAGAAGCCCTTATTTGGGCGAAACGGGTCCCGTTGGGCACAGAGTATACACAGAGCGAGTTTGGCATAACACAAAAGCCATCACAAAAAGATAAGTGCTTTATTTAAAGTTATTTTTTGAGTTTATTCGCACTTTATAAAAACGACAACAGTGGAGCTCACTGATTGATATTTATGACTACAGAGCCGTTTGAACAATCTTTAATGATTTAACGGTGTAGGTATCTGAGAGCTCCACGAAACAAAAACATTTTGATTTACCAGTCTAGATCCTTTGTCCATTTTAAAAGTGTGACATAGAGATTCCCACCAAAAAGTATAAAATTTAATCAATCCCAGTTTTTCCAGTTCCTCAAAATAAGTTGTATGGCAACCCCTGTCATTATAAAAAGAAGTTTGTTATTCTGAGCAGATATTTGGCTTTTAGCCCTCATTAAAGTACCATTAAAGTATGACTAGGGGCAATTGACCAATGGAACATAATATAGTTTCAATAAATCAAGCATGAGAACGTGAAAGGGGGCAACGTTTCAGATTCAGACTTGTCACTTATCCAGCACCTGGAGCAAAGCTATACTAGTCTATTACTGCTACTATCACTATTAAGCACATAAGCACATAAGCAATGCCTCTGCCGGGTCAGACCTGAGGTCCATCGTGCCCAGCAGTCCGCTCACGCGGCGGCCCAACAGGTCCAGAACCTGCGTAATAATCCTCTATCTATACCCCTCTATCCCCTTTTCCAACAGGAAATTGTCCAATCCTTTCTTAAACCCCAGTACTGTACTCTGCCCTATTACATCCTCTGGAAGCGCATTCCAGGTGTCCACCACCCGCTGAGTAAAGAAAAACTTCCTAGCATTTGTTTTGAATCTATCCCCTTCCAATTTTTCCGAATGCCCTCTTGTTCTTTTATGTTTTGAAAATTTGAAGAATCTATCTCTCTCTACTTTCTCTATGCCCTTCATGATCTTGTAGGTTTCTAACATGTCTCCTCTGAGTCTCCGCTTTTCCAGGGAGAAGAGCTCCAGCCTCTCCAATCTTTCAGTATATGAAAGGTTTTCCATGCCCTTTATCATTCGTGTCGCTCTCCTCTGGACCCTCTCAAGTATTGCCATATCCTTCTTAAGGTACGGTGACCAATACTGAACACAGTACTCCAGGTGCGGGCGCACCATTGCCCGATACAACGGCAGGATGACTTCTTTTGTTCTGGTCGTAATACCATTTTTAATAATACCCAACATTCTGTTCGCTTTCTTCGCGGCTGCTGCGCATTGCGTCGTTGACTTCATTGTTGTATCCACCAGTACACCCAAATCTCTTTCAAGGTTACTTCCCTCTAATACTAATCCCCCCATTTGGTAGCTGAACATCGGGTTCTTTCTCCCTATATGCATGACCTTGCATTTCCCTACATTGAAGTTCATCTGCCATTTATTCGCCCACTCTTCCAGTTTGCTTAGGTCCCTTTGTAGGTCCTCACACTCTTCCATAGTTCTGACCCTTCTACAGAGTTTAGTGTCATCCGCAAATTTTAGAAGGGTCAGAACTATGGAAGAGTGTGAGGACCTACAAAGGGACCTAAGCAATTACTACTACGAGGGGTACTGAAAACTTCTCAGCACAACCAAGAAGGGAATGACATGGATGCCATGAAACTTACAAGTTTTTCCACATATTCGCCCATAAGTTCAACGCACTTGACACATCGTATCTGAAGTTTCTGTAACCCTTCCAAAAAAAAAAAAAGCTGATGTCTGGTCACTGAAATATTGCTCCACTGCTGCAATCGCCTATAAATCGCTTGAAAATTGTCACCCTTCCAAACTCTTTTTTAAGATTCGGAAACAGAAAAAAGTCAGATGGTGCAAGATCAGTTGAGCAGGGCTTATGGTCTATATCAGTGGTTCCCAAACCTGTCCTGGAGGACCCCCAGGCCAATCGGGTTTTCAGGCTAGCCCTAATGAATATGCATGGAGCAGAATTGCATGCCTGTCACTTCCATTATATGCAAATCTCTCTCATGCATATTCATTAGGGCTATCCTGAAAACCCAACTGGCCTGGGGATCCTCCAGGACAGGTTTGGGAACCACTGGTCTATATACTGAAACCCCAACTGCATCAGACATCCATTATTTTGCCAGCCTTGTAAAAAGCCTCTGCTCTTTTCTTTCAATGCCTCCTTTAATCGGCACAGCAAATTATAGCAATATTCTGCACTAACTGTTTGGCCCCTTGGAAGATAGTCTGTCATTACATCATCTTCCTGATCCCAAAATACTGTGGCCATGACCTTTCCTGCTGGCCTTTGGGTCTTAAATTTCTTTGGCCTTGGAGAACCTGAGTGCCACCATTGCATGGACTGTTGTTTTGTCTCAGGATCATCGCGGTATAACCATGTTTCATCAACAGTAACTAGTTACAAAATGTTGGCACCAGCTCGCTGAAAATGCTGCAAAATCAGCATTGAAACATTTGGGCACCTACTTGACTGACAGCTTCTGCCATACTCTGCTGCTCTTGGATTCTACACTCAACACATTCTTCCCTGGATATCTGTAGTGTCTCAGAAATGGTTTTAGTTGATATTCACCAATCTTCCAAAAATCAGGTCATGGAAATAGTCAACAATTTCAGGAGCTGACGCCATTTGAGGCCTCCCAGAACTTGCTGCATCCTCATTCTCAAAATCTCTATGCTGAAAGTTTGCACTCCCCTTCTTTACTTTGGAATATGATGGGCATTTGTTACTTCAGTGTTTGCATCATACATTCATGGATTTCCTTTGGAGCTTTCTTCTCCAGGAATAGGAGCTTCATGACGGCTCAGAGTTCCACACTTGAAAAGACCACACTTTTTGAGATAATGGTTCAATCAATTATCTGAAACAATGTCAAAACATGGCATTATGATTCTGCAAATTGGCACTCTTTTCAGCTACCATGTTACAATAACACTCAGAATTTAGGAAGTTGGTTGGGCTGAGAACTTTTCAGCACCTTCTCATATTACCACTCAACATTTCATTATAGAATAGCCCTCATGGTTTCTGTGGCAATTTTCAAATCGAAAGTAGACGCAGAGGTTCACTTTGAAAATTACACAATGTCCATACAAAGAAAACAAAACACACACTTTATGCACGGAGAGGTGTGGCAAGGGGATGGGGCAGAAGAGCGCCCTGAACACTGTCTTGGCAGGGGCACTACCATCTCTCCTCCCCCCCCCGACAATGGTGGTGGTGGGGAGTCTCATAAATGCACTTTCCCCATGTACCTCTTCAAGTCTTGTAGTCTTCACTGGTACTTAGCAAGAACAACTCCCCAATGCATAAGCCCTCCCTCTGATGTCACTTCCTGTTCCTGGAACTAGAAGTAATATCAGAGTGCAGGCTCTACTGAAGCAAACAGTGGGTAGGAGACTCTACATACTGCCAATGAAGACTTGAAGAGATATGGGGAAATGGGAGTGGGAGAGACCCCTCCCACTGATGGGGGACACATGCTGCAGCACTGCTGGGCCCCTCCATCCCAGGCACAAGCTTCCCTCATTATGCCATTGTATGCACGTATGCAGTTATTATTATCTTCGTTTCTCTCTTATAATCTGGCAGAATCAAGCCCTATGTGCAAGCTGAGCAGGACTGGCAATACTGCAAATGAAATATTGTAAGAGTAATGCAATTAAATGGTTCTAGTCCCCTTCCTGGAAGTATCCCCTTCTCTCTAATTTCCTGTCTTTTAAAAATGTTGGCTTAACACATCCAAAAACCAAGTGCTGAAAGTGCAGAGACAAAGGGTTAGGTGCTGTGAAGAAAATACTAGATATTGCAAAACTGTTGCTTCAGTAAATTTGAACAGAATGTAATTCGATACTGGCCCATCTGTACAAATAAGCATTCATGCCAAAAGAAGAGATTTGTCTTCCTCCCTCTCTGGTTTCAGCTGTGGCTCAGATAAGTGGAATCGAAAAGGATGCAATTGTTTACACTTTCAGGCAGTGATTTTGAAAATTGCACATTCACCAGAAAGCAGATGCCCGACATAAAGCTTACACGGCAGCAAGGAGACCCTACCGACCCTTGTGCTTCTTTAAGTTTTAAAGGCATTCTTCTGAAATCTCAGTGACCGCAGACACCTGAATGATTCCTCCTGGCAGCTTCACAGAGGCAAAATGAACAGAGCTTTAAACAGCATTGAAGAATAGCAAAGTGAAACGCAAGGCTTCCTGCTGAACTGGAAGATTGATCTTTTCAGGTTCATGCGGGTGTTTTTGCCAACTAGTCTCCTCCCCCCAAAAAAAACTATTTTAGAGATTGCCTTCTGAATTGTTTTCGAATCAGATCCGCCTGTGACTAGGGGGGGAATTAACTGGTCAAAAAGAATTTTGCTAGTGGAGTTCTGTCACCTGTGCCTTAACAAGGGCCACATCTGAAAACAGTTTTCGTCTATCGCATCCTGTTTTTAAGCTATGCGTCTGCTCCATTTTCTCCACCCGGGTCTCCATTTGATCCATAAACATATCCATTTTGTTTCCCAGATTTGCCACCTGTTCTGTGACTTCTTTTAGAGCCACTCTAATATTTCTTAGCTCCTCCAACAACTTAATCATATCCAAGGCGTCCACAGGCAGAGGAGTCATAACAGGGGTGAAATAGAAATACATAGACAAAGGTGAAATTGAACCAGTAAGAAGCTGGACTCTACATACAGTGCACCACAGAAACAGTGACACATGTCTCCTAAAGCAATAAATAAATAGAAAAATTTTTTCTACCTTTGTCTTCTGTGGTTTCTGCTTTCCTCATCTTCTTGTAACTCTCTTCCTTCCATCCAATGTCTGCTGTCTCTCTTCCCCTATATGGCATCTTCTCTCCTTCTATGCCCCTTCCAGAAACTGTATGCCTCCCCCTTCCATCTTTCCTTTCACCCCCATTGGTCTGGCATCTCTCTCCTCTCCTTCCCTCTCCCACACCTCTCCTCTGCAATCCCTTTCCCTTTTTTCCCCTCATTTTCCTTTTCAATTTATTTTCTGCATCTGTCTAGATTACGTTCTTACTACCCTCTCATCAATGTCCTTTTTTACTGTCTACCTAAAGCTTGCCACCTCTTTCCCTCACCCCTTCCAGTATCTAACTCTATCTTCGTCCCTCAATCCAGCATGTGCCCTTTTTTCTTTCTTCTCCCCACTTCCTTCCAGCATCTGCTCCCCTTCTCCCTCACACTTCCATTCAGTGGCTGTCCCTCCTCTCCCCCACACTTCCATTCAGCATCTGTCCTTCTCTCTACCCCTTCCATCTACTGTTCACCTTCTGTCTCGCCCCTTCCAGTCACTGCCCTCTCTGCCCTTTCCATCCAATGTCTGCCTTCTCTCTCTTCCATACAACATCTTCCTTCTTTCTATGCTCCTTTCATAACTATCTATCCTGTGCCCCTTCTCTCCTTTGTACATGATTGATTTCAGCTCTGCCACCTCTCCATTTTTTTCTCTCTGTCACCAACCCATCCCCTATACTCTGGCATCTCTCTCTTCTCCTTTCTTTCCTTCGCACCCCACAGTTTGGTATCTGCCCTTCCCTGATTCTCTGGCATTTCTCTCCTTTCCTTCCATCTTTCCCTCTCCCTCCATGCTCTGAGATCTCCCCCTTCCTTTTCCCTTAGTCTGGCATACCTTCCTCCTTCCCCCCAAACCCTGGCATCTCCTTTCATTCCCTCCCTCATCTTCCTTCTCCCCCCAGCTGGGTACAGCGACACTCTCCCCTGCAACTCTAGACTTCCCCACACCTGCTCCCCCCCAAATTACCAATGCTTCGATTACTCTTCTTTCTTCCTCCCCCCCCCCCCCCCCACACGGGACCCTGCGGCACCATCAGCTCTTAGTCCCTCTAATGCTGGCCCTGCAGCTCCGGACTCCCCCACATCTGTTCCCCATCCCCCGATCGCTATTATTTTAAATGTTATGGCAGCCGCAGCACTGTATCCATCGGAGGAGACTTCTAACCTTGGCCTGCCCCAAAACTCTTCCTGCAACAGCAACTTCCTGTTCCCGCCTAGGCGGGCAGTGGCTGCAGGAAGAGTTCCGGGGCAGGCCGAGGTTAGAAGTCTCCTCCGATGGATACAGCGCCGCGGCTGCCATAACATTTAAAATAATAGCGATCGGGGGGGGGGGAGGAGCATGTGTGGGGAAGTCCGGAGCTGCAGGGCCGGCATTAGAGGCAGTGAGAACAGTCGGCTGTGCACCCCCCCAAGGCGTGCATCTGGAGCACACACACCCCCGCCCCCCCTTGGTATGCCACTGCTAGGGGGGTCCTCTGGTGGGGTCTAGTGGAGTATAGGGTTAGTCATCAAGTGGGGTCCAGTGGAAGGAAGTCAGCGATGCCAAATCACTCTTGACCACTGCTGAAACCTGGTGTAAATCCTGGCACCCAAGCTGGGTGCACTGATCCATTAATCTAGACCAAGGATAGGCAATTCCAGCCCTCGAGAGCCAGAGCCAGGTCAGGTTTTCAGGATGTCCACAATGAATATATACGAGATGGATTTGCATGTGCCGCCTCCTTGAGATGCAAATTTGTCTCATGCATATTTATAGTGGATATACTGAAAATCTGACCTGCCTGTGGCTCTCGAGGACTGGACTTACCTACCCCTGCCCTATAACACTGCACACAGTGTTTTGGAATGCCTGACCAGTCCATGCCACACCTCCTTTTTGTGTGCATATAGCCAGATGCTCATGCAAAATCCTAATCCAATCCAATTAATGTCAATAACTGCTTGTTAGCATCCAGTTATTGATGGTCAACATCTTGTTAGCCAATTAAGTTGCCTATGCATCTTGGACATTGTGACATGCCCATCCCCAAGGATGACCCTGTCAAGGTTAGGATAGAGGTCAAGCCGACTCCCCTAGCCAGGAATCCAGAGGAAGGTAGAGCCTCAGAGATTGTAGAGGACAGGGCTGCCTATCCCGAGGACAATGAATCTGATGCAGACCTAGATCCCTTTCCCGAGCCAGAGCCTTTCAGAAAAACAAACTCCCTTAGGAAATACAACCAGCTCCCAGAGTGTAATATTACCACTGAACTGAGAGGGAGCCAGAGAGCCTCCAAAGCAGTACTTCAGCCACATAAAACAGGAAGTGGCTCTTCTCCTTTAAAGCAGCTCTCAAAGATTCTGAGAGAAACAGCTCAGGAGAGGCTGGCAGAAAGAATCTTCCTGGCCAGGCAAGGGCAAGCTTCCAAACTAGAACCCATGGACTGGGAAAGTCTTGTAACATAGGACATGGCAAAGCAAGAGGTTCCAGAGGAACAAATGGAGGTGGCAGATTTTGTAATGCCTGGAGTGGAATCTCTGGATGCGAGTGTGGCAGTTTCCTGCCCATGAAATATTCTGTTTGTTTTTGGAAGTTTTCCTTAAAGAATTTTGTTGGGACTATTTTTGAAAGAATGTTTTGAAAAGTGTTTTTTTGTTACACAGCAGCGGGGAACCTGTGCATATCACTGATTAAGCTACTCTGCACCAGCTGGGACAGCGCTTTGTGAGAAGCTGGTGTATGGCTGGTGTTGGTTCTGGACTAAACTGAGAGCTTAAAGGATTGGGGTTGGGTTCACAGAAGACCTCGGGTTGGGGAATTTTGTGGGTGCTTGTGCAAAGCCTTTTGTGAAAGTGAACCCGGCAATCCTGTTCCTGGAACACCAGGACCGGAATGCTGTATAGTGCTAGAGTTTTTGTTTTGCTTGTTTAAAACCGGTGAAGACCGGGACTAAGATAAGCTGAAGTCCAGAGATCCTTGGAGTATAATGAACTGATGACTGTGAGTTTTGCATTCCCCGAAAGAATACTTAAAGACTGTGCTAAACCCAGAACTTAATGATACTTACCTGGGACAGGATATTTTTGTTTTGATTTCTTTTTGGCTAATTGAGCTTCCAAGAACCTTGGGGGAAATATTGTCTGTTTCCATTTTCCTGTTTTAAATTTTTTTTATTGATTTTTTCTTCATATAACAACAAGCGTGTCATAAAGATTCATACAATTATCTTAAGTATACACTTGATATCTCCATAACATATTGTACATACAACATATCTTATATAATCCTTACTATATTTTTGGACATCATATAAAAATTTTTAATAATTTTATCAACTATTATTCAATTATGAATCCCTTTCCCTCCCCTTATTTTGTTAGTTGCACACAATATAACCATTATTATAATAATTTATTTATAATTTATGATAAAGAGAATAAACCAACCCCCCCTCCTTTATCCAGTATCTTATTATGGGAAAAATTATATCAATCATTACAAAAATCTGTTAATGGTCCCCAAATCTTCTTAAACTTATCAATATAACCTTTTTGTGCTGCAAATGTACGCTCCATCTTATATATATGGCAAACTGAATTCCACCAAAAATTGTAATTTAATCTGTCATAATTTTTCCAATTATATGTTATTTGTTGAACTGCTACTCCAGTCAATATAAATAAAAGTTTGTTATTATTTGATGAGATTTGACTCTGCCAACAGAAAGACAGTCTTATTACTTTGTTTTTTCTTGAATTAAAACTATTTGCAATATGCGGAGTATCAGACGGTTTATTATCATTAATACACCAGCGAATTGAAGTACTGTGTAGGGTCTTCCCTCTTTGGGAGCCATGCCAGGGTCGTGCTGCCACCAGTCGGCGGGCCCGAATGGGTGACAACATGCACCATATATAGAATCTGCGGAATATAGGTATTAGATTTTTGCTTCTGGGGACACACACACATTTGTCGTTTGATTGTATAAACGGAACTGACTATTCTATAGATTTTCTTATTTTTTTACATTTCACTTTCTTTGAATAATTCATTGTCCATTTTCTATTAAAGTACTCCTCAGAAATTCACGGGGGTACTGTTCCAGGAACCCCCGCAAATTTCAAAAAACCGCAAATGTGTTTTTTTGCTTGTCAAAAGGCAGGGAAGGCAGGAGAGGGCAGCTGGAGGGCAGCTGGAATGCCGGCGAGTGAAGAAAATCACTCGCAGTCTGCTCCGACCGCCTCTTCCTGTAGTAAAGTCGGGCTATACCAATCAGGAGCTGCTTTGACATGCAGCTCCTGATTGGTGTAGCCCTTTACTACAGGAAGAGGCGGTTGGAGCAGACTGTGAATGAGCGAGTCCACGATTTGCGAACCGGGGGAACACTGTATTTCTTTAGATTGCCTCAGCCTTTCCCCATTCATTTCAAAATCTCTTTTGCTTGAATTGTGTTTTTCCCTAAGGAAAATGCAACCTTCTGGTAGTTGATTGAAGTCTTCTAAATATTATAGTGCTTCTATGAGATTCTTTCCCTTTCTTTACTCTGATTCAATCTCCTGAGGCATCTCTGTTGAGGACTTATGGTACAGGCCAATTTTATTTGTATTTTCTCTTAGCCAAAACAAGGATCCAGGCTTATGTTACTTCTCCTGGCATAAAGTGCATATGTTTTTCTTCTCAAGTGACTCTAAATCAGTGGTCTCAAACTCAAACCCTTTGCAGGGCCACATTTTGGCATTTTTGCAGGCCGCGAGTTTGAGACCACTGCTTTAAATTGTTAATATTCCCCAGACTCTGGACACTACCTGGTAATAAACATCCGGAGTCCTCTTTTCAATTTCATAGACATCAGTACCTCATCCTTTATGGTACCACAGTAACAGAGTAAATGATGATAGATAAAGACCTTGATAAGATTGCTGCAGATCTTATCATCAGCCCATAATAAAGACCTCGTGACAGTTACAATAAGATAGGTTTATTAGCAATAAGCAAAAGGCAACTCACAAGGAATAGCAAAGTACAGAATATTGGCTATAAGGATAACATACATACGAAATAGCAATCTGATGTTCTTTTGGGTCTGACTCCTCTCTCTCCTCTCCTCCTTCTCCTCTTATGCCATCCAGCATGTCACTTATATACATTATTTCAGTAGCCTAGGGTACCTCCTAGTTACTCACTTCTCATTGGTTTGTCACATGTGTCATTTTTATTGGTTGAATGGTCTGACAACAACGAGCGACCTCAAAACATTTCGAAGAGAGATCAAAACCCTGCTATTCAAGAAAAATGTTCAGGTACCTTAACTAACCTAACGGATGTAGCGGTATATAAGAAATAAATTACATTACATTACATTAACTCCCACCCCCTCCCTCTCCTCCCCGGTAAATTCCCCTCTCAAAGCCTCCACTTCTCTGGTAATTTTTTCCTTTTCTAAATATCAACCAAGAATACAGTTTGACTTCATATGCACAATGTCTCTCTTAGAAATATAACTATTTGGGGTTCTCAGGGGTCTAAGCCTACAATATATGCAGGTCTTATGCTTGCGTCTTCTTCCGCCTACATTTTCATGCAGGTCTTACTTCCGATTCTCCCTCAACCTGCATGGTCCATCCAGTCTGCCCAACAAGGCGGCCAGAGCCATACCAGCCACTCCATTAAGGTTATAGTCATTCAGGCTTAAACACTGATTGGCAATGTGTCATCATGCCAACCACATAAAGGCAGTTAAATATGCTGGCTTAGAATGATATAACCAGAAATATTGCTAACAGTATTTAGCTTGCTAATGTCAACATTGATATACTCCCCCCACCTGCCTTGAGATGCACAACACCCTCACTTGAATCTCTTTCATTTGAAAAGGAAGCTCTAGAATGAGAGGACACAGGATGAAGTTAAGAGGTGATGGCTCAGGAGTAATCTGAGGAAATACTTTTTTACAAAAAGAGTGGTAGATGCATGGAACAGTATCCTGGAAGAGATGGTGGAGACAGAGACTGTGTCTGATTTCAAGAAAGCCTGGGATAGTCACGCGGCATCTCTAAGATAGAGGAAGCGATAATGGTTACTGCGGATGGGCAAATTAGATGGGCCTTTTGGCCTTTATCTGCCATCATGTTTCTATGTTTCTAAGTGATAAACAATATGCAGACTTGATCTTCATCTCTATTTTGCCATTTGATAGATTGCGAGCCTACCAGGACAGATAGGGACAAATGACTGAGTAAGAACATAAGAAGGTGCCTCCGCTGGGACAGACCAGAGGTCCATCTTGCCCAGCGGTCCGCTCACGCGGCGGCCCATCAGGCCTATCGCCTGAACAGTGGTCCCAGACTAATTTTGTAACTTACCTCTAATCCTCTAATCCTATCCTTATAACCTACCTCTACTCCTATCTGTACCCCTCAATCCCTTTGTCCTCTAGGTACCTATCCAAACCTTCTTTGAAGCCCTGTAGCGTGCTCCTGCTTATCACTTCTTCTGGTAGTGCGTTCCATGTATCCACCATCCTCTGTGTGAAAAAGAACTTCCTGGCGTTTGTTCTAAACCTATCCCCTTTCAATTTCTCCGAGTGCCCCCTTGTACTTGTAGTTCCCCATAATTTGAAAAATCTGTCCCTAGCTACTTTTTCTACAGCCTTCATGATCTTGAAGGTTTCTATCATGTCCCCTCTAAGTCTCCGCTTTTCCAGGGAGAAAAGCCCCAACCTTTTCAGTCTGTCAGTATATGAGAGGTCCTCCATACCCTTTATTAGCTTAGTTGCTCTTCTCTGGACTCTCTCAAGTACCGCCATGTCCTTCTTGAGGTACGGCAACCAGTACTGGACACAGTACTCCAGGTGCGGGCGCACCATTGCACGATACAGTGGCAGGATGACTTCCTTCGTCCTGGTCGTGATACCTTTCTTAATGATACCCAAATTTTGTTTGCTTTCTTTGAGGCTGTCGCACACTGTGCCGATGCCTTCAAGGTTGTGTCTACCATCACTCCCAGGTCTCTTTCAAGGTTGCTCACCCCTAGTGGTGATTTTCCCATTTTGTAAGTGAACATCGGGTTTTTTTCCCCTACATGCATGACCTTGCATTTCCCTATGTTGAAGCTCATTTGCCACTTTTTGGCCCACTCTTCCAGCGTTGTCAGATCTTTTTGGAGATCTTCGCAGTCCTCCACGTTATTTACCCTGCTGTATAGTTTGGTGTCATCTGCAAACTTAATAACCTCACATTTTGTTCCTGCCTCCAGGTCGTTAATAAATATATTGAACAGGAGCGGTCCCAGCACCGACCCCTGCGGAACTCCGCTTGTGACCCATTGCCAGTCTGAGTAATGGCCCTTTATTCCAACCCTCTGTTTCCTGTCCACCAGCCAGTTTTTGATCCATCAGTGGACCTCCCCTTGCACCCCGTGGTTACATAGCTTCCTTAGCAGCCTTTTGTGTGGTACCTTGTCGAAGGCTTTTTGGAAGTCAAGGTAAATGATGTCTATGGATTCCCCTTTATCCACCTGGCTGTTGACCCCCTCAAAGAAGTGTAATAAGTTCGTGAGGCATGACCTGCCCTTGCAGAAGCCATGCTGGCTTGAGTTTAGTAGCCCATTTTCTTCGATGTGTTCCCAGATGCTGTCTTTAATCAGCGCTTCCATCATCTTTCCCGGGACCGAGGTCAAGCTCACCGGCCTGTAGTTTCCTGGGTCTCCCCTTGAGCCTTTCTTGAAGATGGGCGTGACATTTGCTAGTTTCCAGTCTTCCGGAATCTCTCCAGTTTTTAAGGATAGGTTGCATATTACCTGACTGTTAACATGCTTAGACAATTAATAGGCAGTATATAAAAAAATTAATTTGCTAGACACAGAGGACCAGATTCTCATCAGGTGCACTTATCTTAAGTCCAAGCCCTCCTGCCAAGGCGCAGGTCCCCATCCACCCGAACACCCCATGAACCCCCCCCCCCTCCCGACAATACCGGATTTGTCACGGGAGGGTTGGGGTGCCGGCAGGAGGGCTTGGGATCCCTCCTGCTGGTATTTGAGGGGGGGTTGCGCCTTCGGCAGGAGAGATAGGGCATCTCTTCTGTCACGATTATTGTGGGGGGAGAAGGGATTCTGTAACCAGTGTTGTTTTTGACAGACGCCGGTTAGAGAATCCAGCTTTTAGGTGAAGGGCTGGCCTCTCCTTCGCCTAAAAGGTCTGGGTTTAGGTATTTGGGACTTGGGTGATTTTTTTGGTTGGGAATGTGTTTTAATTTTAAATGTTGTGGGCTGGGCAATTAAACTGCTGAACGTAGAGGTAGGCCATTCTAAAAAAAAAAAAAAAATCCTCATATTGGACGTTTTTTTGGAAAATGGACATTTTCCCTGCTGCTACTTTCAACATTTAGGGGCTTAGGCCAAAAGTGTTTTTTTTTTTTTTTAATTATGTTCCTCCACATGGTTTACATTCAGGTACTCATGTATTTCTCCCTATCTGTCTCGGTGGGCTCACAATCCGACTAGCGTATCTGGGGCGATGGAGTGTTAAGTGACTTGCCCAGGGTCACAAGGAGCAGTGCTGGGCTTGAACCTGCAACCTCATAGTGCTGAGGCAACATAAGAGTAGCCTTACTGGGTCAGACCAATGGTCCATCTAGCCCAGTAGCCTGTTCTCACGGTGGCCAATCCAGGTCACTAGTACCTGGCCAAAACCCAAGGTGTAGCAATATTCCATGCTACCAATCCAGGGGAAGCAGTGGCTTCCCCCTTGTCTTTCTCAATAACAGACTATGGACTTTTCCTCCAGGAACTTGTCCAAACCCTAACCATTAGGTCTCACCTCCACTATATATTCCTATGTATTCCAAATCCAGGGGGGGGGGGGAAGAGGCAAAAGCATCCACACAATGAAAATATCACATAAAAAGGATAAATGTGATGGAACTTGTATACTACTTTTTCTGTGTGGCTTGCACAATCAAAGCACTTACTGTATTTTAGACAGGGGCTTATTTTGTACCCGACACAATTAAGTGTTAATTGACTTGCCCAGAGTCACAATTTGCTGCAGTGGGAATTGAACTCACAACTTCAGGCTGCTGAGGCAACTGCTCTAACCACTAGGCCACTAAAACAGACCCAGCAACTACTGGTGGGGATTTGAATCTCATGAGCACTTAGTATAGTGGGCTGGGCTCAGGAGAACTGTATTACAGGACAAAAAACAAAACAGCTTTGCCCCTAGGGCTGACACACTCCCCCAACAATACTATTGGCACATAAAAGAAGATCCAACCAGCAGGAAGGTCTATAAAAGTTCACAATCTTTATTGGCTAAAAGAGAAAAAACATCTGACATACCACCATAAGGTTTATGGTAATAGTAAAATACAGGTACTCGTCGACTTACGACCGTAATTGGTTCCGACTGACAGGTCTTAAGTTGATCGGGACGTTAAGTCGGCCTATGTTAGACTAAGGTAAGAATACTGTATTAGACTGGGTAATGATATTGTAATCATCTTAAAGTCATATTTTATCAACATTTTCTTACTTTCTAAGTCAAGCACATATAATCCCTTTGTGTTGAACATGCATTTTGGCGCCTCCTTCTCTTTATATTATTACTGCTGCGTAGCGAGACTTGGAAGTGCGGGAGACTGGGGCTGCTAACAGCTGGCGAGGGAAACAGTAGTAAACGCGTCGTAAAGTCGAACAGTCTTAACTTGAATAGATCGTAAGTCGACGACTACCTGTAGTAGAATAATGCTTAATCAACCCACCAATGGATTACTAAATCACAAAAAGTTCATTAAGTAGACACCAATCAAGTAAGTCTTGATAGACACTAATATAATAATTCTACTACTACTATTAATTATTTCTATAGTGCTACCAGATGTACACAGCGCTGTACAGAGTCACAGAGAAGACAGTCCCTTCTTGAAAGAGCTTACAATCTAAACAGACAAGACAGACAAACAGTATGTCATGGATACAGTTAAGGGGAATGATTAATCTGCTGGCTGGGTTGGAGGGCAGAGGGGAGTACAGGACAATCAAGTCATTGTGACATCACTGATGAGGTTGTCTATTATTGGTGGAAGGAGGCATTATGACATCACAATCTCAGCTCTGCTTCCCAAAGACACACAGGATGTCATGGATATAGTTAAGGGGAACAGTTAATCAGCTGGCTGGGTTGGTTAAGGAATGAAGGCTATATCAAAAAGGTGGGTTTCTAGTCTGCTTTTAAACAAGGTAAGGGAAGGGGTTTGGAGGACAAACTCGGGTAATTGATTCCAGGCATAAGACTCTCAAGTGGTTGCCCGTTCAAAGTAGAGTTAAGTTTAAATGCGCTTGTATAGTTATTAAATTTCTCATGTTCAACTTTCCAGTTCACTTATTGAGTCAGAGAAGTTCAAGATCTACATCAGTATAGGCTTTACCTTTTCCTTCTCATTCTTGCTCTTTTCATTTTGTATCTATATAGCGGCACTAGAAAAGGTTCAAAGAAGAGCGACCAAGATGGTAAAGGGGGAAGGAACTCCTCTCGTGTGAGAAAAGACTAAAAAGGTCAGGGCTCTTCATCTTGGAAAAGAGACGGCTGAGGGGAGATAGGATTGAAATCTACAAAATCCTGAGTGGAGAAGAACGGTTACAAGTGGATCGATTTTTCACTCCGTCAGAAATTACAAAGACCAGGGGACACTCGATGAAGTTACAAGGAAATACTTTTGAAACCAATAGGAGGGCATTTTTTTTTTTTCACTCAGAGAATAGTTAAGCTCTGGAACGCGTTGCCAGAGGATGTGGTAATAGCGGATAGCGTAGCTGGTTTTAAGGAAGGTTTGGACAAGTTCCTGGAGGAAAAGTCCATAGTCTGTTATTTAGAAAGACAAGAGGGAAGCCACTGCTTGCCCTGGTAGCACAGAATGTTGCTATTCCTTGGGTTTTGGTCAGGTACTAGGGACCTGGATTGGCCATCGTGAGAACGGGCTACTGGGCTTGATGGACCATAGATTTGACCCAGTAAGGCTATTCTCATGTTTTTATGAAATGAATTACCTCTCAATTTAAAAATGTCCATGTCTTATCAAACTTTTCACCCCCCCCCCCAAAAAAAAAGAGAATCAAAAACAACCCAACAACAACAATAACTAAAGACTTCGTTATATGATGTCCTTTAGAATTTCATTTTATTTTCTATCAAATCTTAAGAAGTATTTTTTTATTAATTTAATTGTGCAAACCATGTGAAGCCCTCTTTCTTTAGGGTATATAAAATTAAATATTAGATTAGATTCTATAATCTCAGCACATAAGTGCTGGAAATGCCCCGACATACCCATTCCTCTCCCACATCTACATCCCCTTGCAGTTATGTGCTAAAGGATTTCCGTACTAAGGTTATAAATTAAAACTAATTGCAGTTGTGCATTTAACTGCAAATTAGTGGCAATTAGCACCAATAAACTCCAACTGTAGTTGATTATTAGTAGTTAGTGGTAATTAGCATCTAATTTATTATGTACACAAATGATTCTACTGTACAGAAATGGTTCTACTGTATAACCTGATTTTCCAAGTTTGTGTGCTAAGTGCTTCAGTTTTAAAACCATATTGAAACATAACCATCTTGAGACAAGTATTTGTCTCTTACCCAATAAAGGTTGTGAACTTCTATAGATCGTCCTGCTCGTAGGATCTTTTTTTTTTTTTCTGGGTATGTGACTAACAGGGCTTGAGGGTGATTGTGTCTGATGATCTCAGATTGACAAAATAAAAAGGTGACGGTCAAAGCAGGGCAGGATTAACCAATAGGCCAAGTAGGCATGTGCCTAGGGCCCGAAAAGGTCAGGGGGGCCCGATGAAGGAGGGCATCAACATTGTTTCTTCCAAACGGTGATGGGCCCCTCCAGCATCGATCAGCAACGCGGCCCCCACCCCCATCGACGGAAAGTAAGACAAGGCAACGGGAACTGTAATTGTGCAAGCGGTGCTGCTTGCCCAAAGCTTCCCTCTGACGGAGCTTCCTGTTTCCGCCTTGGCGCATGGTGGGGTGGGGCGGGGCAAGGGGGCCCAGTGTACTTGTGTGCCTAGGGGCCCTCGATGAATTAATCCTGCCCTGGGTCAAAGCCAGGAAGATGCTTGGGTGCAAAAGGAGAGGAATGGCTAGTAGGAAAAGGGAGGTGATAATACTTTAGTATAAGTCTCTAGTGGGGCCCCAATTGGAATACTGTGTGCAATTTTGGAGGCCATACCTTCAAAAAGATATAAATAGGATGGAGTCAGTTGGCCTGCTACAAAATGATTAGTGGTCTTTGTCATAAATCATGTGGGGGACAGACTTAGAGAACTTACTGTGTATACTCTGGAAGAAAGATGGGAGACCTAGGACCTGAGTTGACCACTGTTGTAAACATGATACTGGGCTTGATGGACCTTCGATATGTTGGAGTATGGGATTCTTATGTTCTTATGAGGGGATATGATAGAGACATTTAAATATCTCTGTGGCATTAATGTACAGGAGGTGAATCTTTTTCCAAATGTAAAAAACTCCAGGGGAGAGGACATAGGATGAAGTTAAGAGGTGATAGGCTCAGAAGTATAAAATAAAATACTTTACAGACAGGGTGGTAGATGCATGGAATCAGGGCCGGATTTGTGTATGTGTGTGTGTGTGTGGGGGGGGAGGGGGTCAAGCAAGGCAGTTGTACTGGGCCCCAGAGATACAAGGGGCCCTCAACGGCCTGGTGAGGTGAGGTAAGCTCCCTTCGACTCTCTTGCTGCCCTCTCTTCCACCACTGCTGCAGCCTATTAACAGATTTAACACATGCCACAGGGTTCTAACACTGTGTGTGCTGCTAATGGCTTCCCTTCTCCTTCCTCCTCTCATAATGTAGGTTCCCGTTTCATAGAGGGAGTAGGAGGGAAACCAGCGGTGGGACACAAAGTGTTAGGCCCTGTGGCATGTGTTAAATTTGTTTACAGGCTGCGGCAGTGGTGGGAGAGAGGGCAGCAAGTGAGTCGAAGGGAGGGAAACCTACCTCACCTCTCCAGGCTGTTGGGGGCCCCTTGTAGCTGTGAGGCTCAAGAGGAAGAGAAGAAGAGAATTTGACAGTGGGGTGAGGGGAAGAGAGCTTCAGGGCTGGCAGTGGGGCATGTCAGGAGCAGCCCATTCGCTCCAGTAGTAACAGCTTCCTTCCTCTACCAGCGGAACTACTGGGGCAAAGATGGGAAGACAGCTTGAACCCGGACCACAAAGACACTTGAGAGGGGAGTAACTGACTCAGGAGAGATTTAATGAATATGCATGAGATGTAAATTGGTCTCAATATATATGCATTGAGCTTACACCAAATACCAGCCCACTTGGGTAGGCCCTGCAGGGGATGCCACAAGCCAGGGTCATGTTGGGGAAAAGAAAAAAAAAAGGGTGAACAGAAGAACATAAGAATAGCCTTATTGGATCAGACCAATGCTCCATCAAGCTCAGTAGCCCCTTCTCATGGTGGCCAATCCAGGGTCCCTAATACCTGGCCAAAACACAAGGAGTAGCAACATTCCAATTCTACCGATCCAGGGCAAGCAGTAGCTTCCCCCATTCTTTCTCAATAAGAGACTATGGACTTTTCCTCTGGCTACGCTATCCATTCTTACCACATCTTCTGGCAATGCGTTACAGAGCTTAACTATTCTCTGAGTGAAAAAAAAAAATCCTTCTATTGGTTTTAAAAGTATTTCCGTGTAACTTTATCGAGTGTCCCTTAGTCTGTGATTTTTGACGGTGAAAATTTGATCCACTTGTACCCATTCTACTCCACTCAGAATTTTGTAGAGTAGAACAGGAGTTTTGGGAAATGGACAGATGATGCTGAATGTAGGGAGGGGGGGGGGAATAGAAAGACTGACAGGGTAATGCTGAGGGGTCTAGGATGATTCAGCACAGCCAGTTCAGGAAGGCCATTTCCCACCGGTGCTTCTTTCCTTTCCCTTCACCCACCTGCGGTCTTCTTCTTCTGCCTCTGCATCATCTGATGACTTCAAGGTATGAAGTGGGGGGGGGGGGGCATCATCACAGATCATTCAGGTGCATCATAAGGTTTCCCTATACAGTGGAACCTCAGTTTGTGAGTAACGCGGTTTGCGAGTGTTTAGCAAGATGAGCAAAACACTACCGCAAAACTTAACTCGCAAAACAAGCATGTCCCAATAAATGAGCACCCCCCCACATACACACACTCTAACCAGCATCGTACCCCCCCCTCGAGAACCGGCATTGCACCCCCGTGCTGGAAGTGGCATCCGCCCGCCCTCCCAAACAAGCTCTTTATCCCATCTGCGTGCCGTGCCAGTTAAAGAAAGATTCTGCCTCTTGCCTGGGCTGAGCCTTCTAGCTCTCATTCTCTCCGAGATCTTGGGGGGGTCAGTTTGAGCCGGGGAGGGGGCGGGGGGTGATGGAGCAGCACCGTTAGCCTCGGGGAGGGGGGGAGGAAGAGGTGGAACGTATCAAGTGAGTTTCTCTTACTTCCTATGAGGAAACTCACTTTGATATACGAGCAATTTGGTTTACCAGCATGCTTCTGGAACGAATTATGCTCGTAAACCAAGGTTCCACTGTATATTGGAACAGAAAGTTGTCCATAGGGAAAAATTCCAGGGTAAAAAGTTGACTTTGAGAAGGTTTTTTAATATTAAGAGATGAAACAGCCCGCACTGAAATGGCCATGCCAAATTGTGCCATCCCAATGCTGAGGATGAGAGACAAAAGGGCATTATAGATGGGAAAGAAATAGAGATGTTGGATTGTAGGGGTGTAAGGGAGGAGAGACAGAGGAAATCTTGGATGGCTTTAGTGGAGAAGATTCTGGATGGAAGACGGGAAATGGGAGACATGGAACACGGAAGAGAAAATACTGAATAGAAGAAGAGCGAGAGGGGAAACTGGATGGAAGGGGGAGATAATGGATAGAAGGGAGAGAGAGGCAGGAGATGCTGAATGGAATAGGAGGACAGAAAGGATGGAAGAGGAGGACAGAGTTGGTAAAATTCTGAAAAATATGAGGGAGGGGAGGGAAAGAGATGGAGATATGTAGTAAAAAACAGGGAAATTGAAGATTGTGTAGTAGTAATGAAATCTAGACAGAGAGGCAGAAAAATAAATGGAACAACTGAAAAGGAAAGGTCAGTGCTGGAGATGGATGAAATGGAGGAAGTGAAGAAGAGAGAAGAATGACAAATGGACAGGAAACCCTGGCAAAACAAAGGTAAGAGAAGATAGATGAAGGCAGAGTGAAATCAAGATGATTAGAAAAATTAAATTACCAGATCACATGGGTAGAAAAAAATATATATATATTTTTAAAAATTTAGGATAAAGTAGTATCATAGCTGTGTTATTCTTGGCTCTAAAGGTTAATAGATAAAAATATAACATATGTAGACAAAAATTAAATGGAACCTTTAAGAAGCCAGATACTGCACACAATGGAACTACAGAAATAGAAACTGTGACTTGTGTCCTATTATACTGTGGAAATTATAAAAATAGTAGGTGTAAATTTTAAAAACTGACATATTACAAACAGTACATTATAAATTAGTTACCCCCTCCGTTACTAACGCATAGCGTGGGTTTTAGCGCCTGCAGTAGCGGTAACTGCTCCGACACTCGTAGGAATTCTATGAGCATCAAAGCAGTTACCTCCGCTGCTGGTGCTAAAACCCACACTGCATGTTAGTAAAGGAGGGGGTTAGTTAGGTGCCATCAATTCGTGCTCGAGTCCTAGTGACTTGATGAATCAGTTTTGTGCTAGTCTGTTAAGGTCTTCCAGTATCATCCCCATGGTTGTTTTTAACATGTCCAGTCATCTGATTGCAGGTCGCCCATTTTGCCTAGTTCCTTCGATCATCTCAAACATAATGTCATTCTCCAATGATCTCTCTCTTCTGATGGTGTGACCAAAATAAGACAGTTGTAACTTCATCATTTGGTCTTCGAATGACATAGTCGGTTTGATCTCTTCCAGAATCGATTTGGTAGTTTTTCTGGCAGTCTACAGCACACATAAAATCCTTCTCCAGCACCAAAGCTCAAATGAGTCAATCTTCTTTCTATCATGTTTCTGTAGAGTCCAGCTTTCACATCCATAATTGACCACTGAAAAAATGAGTGCTTGTACAACTGGAATAAGTAGCTACATTTTTCAGAGACACGGTAGAAGGGTCCATCCTTGCTGTGTTCAAATATGACCCTATTGTATCTTTACTGTTGACGTAGGTGTTGCCTCCCCACCACCAGATAATTAAACTAAAGTTGTATTATGTATGGTAGTAATGGTGGGAAGATAATGGGGGAGGGGAACAGGGGACCCCTTCTTAATTTCTGCCCTGGGTCTGAGCATGGGATGCGCACTCATAAAGCTCAAGGTATGAAAAATAACAAAAAATGCAAAATGGCACTAACGTAAAGTTACCAAAGTAATTTTATTGTGTTTATCTTCAATCATGACACCAAAAGAATAAAGCATAATTGCATTAGCAGTTACGTTAGCGGGAGATCGTTATAGTTGCCAAAATGCTGGCCTTCTGATAACGAGCTCAGTTTAAGATCTCAAGACACTCTATTATATACTTTTGGCTCAGTATTACATCATCAGTTTGACAGCCAATAAAAATCAACAAAGGAGGTGTTTAAAATTAGACAAAGAAAAAAGTTTCAGAAATCACTATTTGTTTGTTTACATTCATTTCTGAATATACATTTACATTTTATAACCTTTCCAATTAAGAGAAATCTACAAACGTGCTGAAATGTTCTCAGCTTGCCTGTCATTCTTAAAAGAAAAGAGGGCTCTCTGAGCTGACAGTTTCACACAGAAGCCTTCCTAGAAGAGAAGGTTTTCCTCTCTTCTATGCTAGAGACTGTTAATTATTTCCAGATATGGTGCCCTTTGAATTTCTTTAGGTTGCAAATATATATAATATGTTTTTTCAAAACCCATTCTTTTGTTCAATACAGTCACACAATACATATAATCACTCACTTTCGGGGCCCCTTCATTCATAACTTGATTCATAACTCGTATTTCATTCATATTTAAAGCAAGTTATATCTCAGTTTGTGATATTTCTTCCTAGCCTAAAGCACATCTGGTATCAATTAACACCACGATGCTGAGAGCCTAAACAAAGACTTGGAAAAACTGACCATAAAATGGATTCCAAAGACACAAGAACCCAAAATGGAGTCCCTGTAATTTCCTTCATGATCTAGCCTTATAGCAAAGTACATAAAAATAATATTATTATACTTTCCCTTATATTAATCTGTAGTGTATTTTTCTGGCCTTGATCACATTTATATTCAGATTTTTATTCACCCTTTTTTCGTATGCTTCTAACTAACACATATGCTTGTATCTAACTAGAGTTACCCAGAATCACACGAAAAACAGGCACTTAATACTGTACTATCATATCCTGACGTCCATTCCATTACCGTCCCATAAACATCACCCCCTACTGGCCATGAGCCACTACTCCTCAGGTCCCACAATGTCTAAAACCGGCCCTGTAATGAATAGTCTCCCAGTGGAGGTGAGGAGATTAAGACTGTATCTTAATTCAAATAGCGTGGGACAAGCAGGTAGGATCTCTTAGGGAGAAGAGGAGATCATTGATGCTGTGGAGGGGCAGACTGGATGGGTCATTCTACCTTTATCTGATGACGTTTCCACATTTCTGTGTTTCTAATATTAGTGGCAGGGAGTGTGTGAGCCAAAGGGGCAAAGTAGTGCTATTTCTTGTCCTGTAAGACAATTCTCCTGAGCCCAGTCCACTGTACCAGGTGCTCATGAGATTCAAACCACACCAGCAGCCACTGGATAAAGTGAAATTAATTGAATGCTACTTATCATATGCCTATGGAAAAAAAAATGCTGGGAACAATAAACCATAGAAGCGATGATCTGATCAATGCTAAGGTATAAAAACCTTCAGCATTTTCCTACATTTACCTCG
The DNA here is from genome assembly GCF_902459505.1 of Geotrypetes seraphini. Classification (NCBI taxonomy): domain Eukaryota; kingdom Metazoa; phylum Chordata; class Amphibia; order Gymnophiona; family Dermophiidae; genus Geotrypetes; species Geotrypetes seraphini. Next base: position 34,942,748 of record NC_047086.1, on the reverse strand, counting down.
GTCTTTGTAGATTCCTGTTTTCTATGAGGATGGCATTGTACAGTATATTACTGTTTTTGGCATCAAAAATACGAACCGGTATTATTGTGGTTAGAATCACAAGCACTGTGCATCGGAATGTTCAGATGAGACAGAATAAAACATAAAGATTAGACATATGCCTCTAGACAAAAAAAAATTCCATCAAAGTGCATGAATATATAGCCTTCTAAACAAAAAAAGCAAGCATTCCCGCTGTGTGAAGAGCAGGTCCTGTTTAGAATGTCACATTCTGAACAGATGGAGCTGAAGTCAAAGAGAGAACTTCACCGCAGTTCTAATTGTGTTATGCTGATGACTACGCAAAGATATACGGGTAGATTCTCGAAGTTTGTGCACACTATCGTGTGCAAGGAATCCAAAGACCACTAAATGTAGGGTCCTATAGCTTTATTGACAGATTGGATTTAGCATAGATTCATTTTCTAGAGATAGGGCACGGGTTATAATACTTCGTACATTTCAATGCCCCAACGTAAAGATGTTTAAGGTGTTCTTTGACTGATTTGGTGGATCAGTACTCCAGAGCCCTTGTGCAGTTAGCAGTGGGCGTCAACTGCAAAGCACTTTTTTAGGAAAGGTTTATAGCACTTAAACAGCCATAGCCTAAAAAAGTTTTCCCCATACACTTGTTATAATTTAAATTGAATATATTTAGTGAAATAGGATCTCAAGCGCTCACAGTCACCAGCTAACAGAACTAGTCTTGGTGTGTGACTATTTCACGAGCTATCATAGGTCCTAGTATCTTATTTATTCAATTTAAAGTGTATGACTTATTTAATATCCTTAATAAGATTAATTCTTCCTTATTTCTATTTTATGATATAATATGAATATAATAATACTTAGCTCGGGTATGGTCATTCAAACCCAGCCCTCTGACCACAATCGCAATAACGATGGAAGATCTCCGTTTCGCTCTCAATTTATATTGGGAGAGCTTCATCAGGACCAAAGTGGTAGATAAATTAACACTGTCCTCTTTAGTCTTTGTGAAATATTATAATTTCAACTTGCTCATGGACACATCGAGAAATTCTACCGAAGCGCATTTCATGGCATCTGATGTCATTTCCAGGCTAATTTCACCAGAAGATGGAATTGCAGCGAACGTCAGGTATCTCCCTTTTTACAGATTCCTTACACATCCGGGGTGGGGAGGTGGTGAGGGGAGGGGAAAGTACTTGGGTTTGCTAAAGGTATTTATCTATAATATTGCAATAATATATGCATGTGCAGTGTAATAGTTATGTGAGGAAGGGAGGGAGAAAAGGATTGATAATGGATTAATTTTGTGTATTTTAAGTGCATTATGTATAATGCTCATGTTTAATATAGTTGTATTGCACTGTCAAAATTTGAAAATCAATAAAGAATTTAAAAAAAATAAAACATTTTATACCACTTAATCAAATTTCTAGGCGATGTACAGAGTAAAAAAAATTCATAAAAACAAATTAAAGTTAAAAGTACTAAACAAAACCAGGATAGGTTAATAAAACACATAACAAAACATATGTACTAGCTTCACACAGTTAGGAAAAAAGGGCAAGAACTACAATCTTGGAGGAAAAGAGCACAGTAAAAGGTTAAGGGGAGATATGTAATATAGCTGAGCCCAACCCAAAAGATGTGCTTCCTTGTAGAGGGATAGGTGGGTTGAAATAGCGATGGGAGTAGAGCGTGTAATGAAGTAGGAAGAATTTAGAGGAACAGGTTGGGTACATTCCATTTTGTACTTTTCCCGGAGGGCTTTGGAGCACTGATTTAAATGTTCAGGTTCGAGGAGATCTGTATCTTCAGTCCTTGGACTGTTTCAGCATATGGCCCTTTCACAAGGTAGCTAGCTATCTGTAGCACTTGAAGGCAACAAGAGTGTAACGTGGCTCATGATTTTAGTTGGCACTGGGACATCATGTGAATGGGTTGCTTGGGGCACCGTATTCCCAGCTAGAACTAAAAAAAAAGGTTGGACTGGGCTAGAGTTATCATATGGCTCCAGCAAAAAAAAAAAAAAACCAGATTGAGATATCCGGGTTTTATTTCCACCAATGGAAGTAAAATCCAGATGGCTCAATCTGTCCTCCTTTTTCTGTAGCCAGATGATAAGCCTAGACTGGGCTCCAGGGTAATCAGTGGGGCCAAAGTTGCATTTGCGGTGGCCTTCTTTGTGGCATGTTTGGTTGGGGAGCTGGTGGTGCATTCACAATCTGCACGGGGGTTCAAATGGTTTGCGGATTCAGGATGTGATATTGGAGCCAGATTGTTTTAGACTCCATATTTGTTGATCAAAATTGATCAGGAAGGGTGGGGAGTGTGGAGTGTGTTGAAGGGTAATCTAAACTAAACCTTAAGTTTGTATACTGCATCATCTCCACAATCATAGAGCTCGGCACGGTTTACAGGAACTGGTATAAAGAAGGAACTCCAAAGTAAGGGTTACAGGAACTTAGTATAAAGATGAAATATCATAGAGGGAGGAAGTATTACATTTTTGAGAATAGCCAAGTTTTCAGATGTTTTCGGAATAGTTGAAGGGAGCCCTGATTTCAAAGTGGGGTAGTAAGGTTATTCCAAAGCTCTGTGATTCTGAAGCAGAGGGATATCCCTAATTTTCCTGCATGGGATATGCCTTTTAACGAGGGGAAGGATAGTTTGAATTTTTGGGTGGATCTGGTGGTAGCAGGATTCGAGGAATTCCAAGATAGTGGAATTAGGGGAGGAAGGATGCCGTGTAGGATCTTAAAAGTTAGGCAGGCGCATTTGAAGTGAACCCTGGAGATTACTGGAAGCCAGTGAAGTTTGGACAGAAGCAGCGAGACATGGTCAAATTTACTTTTTGCGAAGATTAGCTTAGCCGCGGTATTCTGAATTCGCTGAAGTCTTTGAAGGCTTTTCTTGGTCAGACTTAAGTAGATGGAGTTACAATAGTCCAATCTGGAAAGGATGATGGATTGTACAAGGACAGCAAAATGTTGGTGGTGGAAGCAGGATCTCACTTTCCTCAGCATGTGAAGGCTAAAAAAGCATTTTTTTTTTTACCAAGGAGTTGAGGTGGTCATTGAAGGAAAGTGTAGAGTCAATGATGATGCCCAGAACTTTGCTTGAGAACTCAAGCTGCAGTGTGGTGCCAGAGGACAGTGAGATGAGGGTGGGTAGCTGACTTAATTTTGGGCCAAGCCAAAGTAGTTTTGTTTTGGACTCATTCAGTTTCATTTGTACAGTGAGGGCTCAGGATTGGAGGGTCGTTATACTTGCTGTTATGTTCTCAAAGAGGTTAGTAAGATTGGAGTCGGTCTCGAGGAGGACAAGAGTGTCATCAGCATAAGTGTTTCCAGGGGGGATAGGTGGAAGAGTTTCAGGGAAGACATATAGATGTTGAAAAGAATAAGGGATAGAGGTGAACCCTGTGGGACTCTACATTTCGGTTTCCAAGGACAGGACATGGTACTATTCATGTTAACAGTGTAAGAGCGGGAACATAAGAATTTCGAGAACCAGTCTAAGATTGTGGAGTTAATGCCTATCTCAGAAAATTTGAAAATTAGAATATCATGATGGACAACATCAAAAGCTGCAGAAAGGTCGAATTATAGTAGAACAGCGAACTTATTACGAGAATGTAGTTGTTGAACCTTTGAGATTAATGAGGCCAATAGGGATTTGGTGTTGAAGTTGGGTCTAAAGCCATATTGATAAGGTAGGAGAATGGAGAATCTCTCTAAATAGGATGAGAGTTGGGTAGATATGATGGACTCTACCATCTTGGTCAGGAGAGGAATATTTTCTATTGGATGATAGCTGGATTGCGTGGAAGGGTCTAGATCGGCTTTTTTCAGTAGTGGGGTCAAGGCAATATGTCCCATTTCTGCAGAAAATAGGCCCAATAGTAAGGCAGAGTTTATAAGTTTGGTGAGGGATGAGATAGCCTGTGTGGGAATTTTCTTGTATAGGTAAAAGGTGAATGGGTCCAAGGTACAGTTGCAGGATTTCAGTTTGAGGCAGAGTTTAGAGACCTGGGATTCGGATACATGCTCAAAGACAGTCCAGGATCTGTTGGCTAGGGTAGGGTTGGAGTTGGTGGGCACCAGAGAGTTGCAAGAGACTGCTGGTGGGAATGAGTGTCTTAAGAACATAAGAACATAAGTAGTCGCCTCCGCCAGGGCAGACCAGAGGTCCATCCCGCCCAGCGGTCCGCTCACGCGGCAGCCCATCAGGCATATTGCCTGAGCAGCAGTCCCTGACTAATTTTATACCTACCTCTACATTTATCTCTAAACCTTCCACTGCTCTTATCTGTACCCCTCAATCCCTTTGTCCTCCAGGAACCTATCCAGGTCTTCCTTGAAACCCTGTACTGTGCTATTTCCTATCACGGCTTCCGGAAGGGTGTTCCATGTGTCCACCACCCTCTGTGTGAAAAAAAATTTCCTTGCGTTTGTTCTAAACCTGTCTCCCTTCAATTTCATCGAGTGGCCCCTTGTTTTTGTGGTTTCTTTCAAATTGAAAAATCTGTCCTTGTCAACCTTTTCGATGCCCCTCAGGATCTTGAAGGTCTCTATCATGTCTCCTCTGAGTCTCCGCTTCTCCAGGGAGAACAGCCCCAGCCTTTTCAGTCTGTCAGTGTATGTAAGGTTTTCCATACCCTTAATCAGTTTAGTTGCTCTTCTCTGGACTCCCTCAAGCATTGCCATGTCCTTTTTGAGGTACGGTGACCAGTACTGTACACAGTATTCCAGATGGGGGCGCACCATAGCCCGGTACAGTGGCAGGATGACTTCCAGGTAGTGACTAGAGAATAACACGGTGGTTGTTACCCGTGGCTAGCCGCGGGTATCCCACCAAAATGGTGACCAAAAAAAAGATCACCACGAGATCGGGGACAAGGCCATTCACCGCCCCATGGAGCGGTGAATGGTTAGCACGTGCAGTGAACGAGCGCGGTGAATGAGTGTTCGATCCGGCAGCCCCCTCTCTCCTGCCATCCGGCCATGCATCTCCCTCCTTCCCTCCTTTTCCCTTACCTTTTCTTGTTGAAACTGGCAATTTCTATAAGGCTATGAGCTGTATTACAGCCAGAGCCTTGAAGTTGCGTTGCGTTGGCTGCTGGAAAAGTCTCCTCTGACGCAACTTCCTGTTTCCGGTTGCATCGGAGGAGACTTTTCTAGCAGGCAATCTGACGCGACTTTAAGGCTCCGGCTGTAATACAGCGCATAGCCTTATACAAATTGCCAATTTTGCCACAAGAAAAGGTAAGAGGGAGGAAGGGAGGGACGGAGGGAGGGGCATTCGCACCCTAAATGATACCTGCACCCAACATCCCCACTCCATTGACCAGGCAGCCTCCGCATGGCACTCCAACATCCAATCCCTCTATAATAGCCTCGCCCAGACAAAAACAACCCAAATAATCACCAACAAAGCACCTGCTCCCTGGTACACCAGTGACCTCCGATCCATAAAACGATCGCTGAGGAAAGCAGAAAGGATCTGGGTCAAACACCCGAACTCGGAAACCAAAGCCCACTGGAATAACATATCCATCACCTACAAAGTTGCCATCCTAGAAGCAAAAAAGACCTACTACTCTCGCCTCCTACAACTAGCCCCTTCTAGATCCAAACAATTGTTCACCCTCACAAACCAACTCTTCACCAGCGCCCAAAGAAAAAGTCACAACAACCAAACAGAACTTGATAGCGAGACTCTCTCGGACTTCTTCCAGTCCAAAATACAAACCATCCGAGATAATCTTGACACCAACACCAAACCCACTCCTATTCAGCCCCAACCGATTCCAAATACCCCACCCTCCGCCGCTCTCTCCCAATTTCATACGGCCACTCATGCCGAGGTTCTCGAAACCCTGAGAGAACTCAAACCCTCCAACACCATCCTCGATCCCTGCCCATCCAGCCTCCTGCTGTCCACAGAAGACGCCATGGCAGAATCCATCCTCCCCATCATTAACACTTCTCTAACCACTGGGACTGTACCCCTCAGCTGGAAGTCAGCTATTATCAAGCCCACTCTCAAAAAACCCACCCTTGATCCTAACGAACCCGGCAACTATCTCCCAGTCTCCAACCTCCCATTTGTCTCCAAACTCCTTGAACGAATTGTGCTCCACCGACTTCACCCTTTCATTGAAGAACAAGCTGCTCTATCCCCTGTCCAGTCCGGCTTCCGAAAAGGCCACAGCACAGAGTCAGTACTCCTTGATATCATTGATGACAGCTGGGCAATACTCGACAAAGGCAGTGATGCCCTACTAGTCCTACATGACCTCAGCGCTGCCTTTGACACAGTCGACCACCACCTCCTCACATCCAGACTCTTTGACCTCGGAATCAAGGACACAGCCCTCCAATGGATCACCTCCTTCCTCCATCAAAGGACCCAGACTGTCCTACTAGGAACACACAAATCTCGCCCCAAGCCTATCAAATATGGTGTTCCTCAAGGTACCCTTCTATCCCCCCTCCTATTCAACCTCTACATCAGGCCTGTCATTGATATAGCGCAGAAATATAGCATTAAAATCCACTCTTATGCAGATGACATCCAGCTGCTCCTCCCACTAGGCGAGAACCGATCGTCCCAAATTACTAACCTCCAACATTGCCTCTCTGATATGAAAACTTGGATGTCAAACAACAAACTTCAACTAAACGCCTCTAAAACAGAACTCTTATGGATCAGGAAAAAAAGCACCAAATTCACACGTCCTACCCTAGCATGGGACTCCACTCTACTAAAGGCAACAGATCAGGTACGCAGCCTAGGAGTAACCTTAGATGGACACCTATCCCTATCTGCCCACATATCCCAAGTAATCTCCACTTCCTTCTACTACCTCCGCCAACTGAAAAGGATCAAACCCTACATCTCCACACCTGACCTCGCCCAACTCCTCTACGCATATGTCCTCTCCAGAATGGATTACTGTAACTCCCTATTTAATGGACTAACCAAAAATAATCTCAAACGCCTCCAACGTGTCCAAAATGCAGCTATCCGCCTCCTACACAACCTCAACTACCATGATCCCGTCTCCCCAGCACTCCGCGCTGAACACTGGCTCCCAATTAGCCAGCGCTGTGCTTTCAAGGCCCTAGCAGTAGCCCACAAGAGAGTTTATGCCACCACCTCCTCCTACATAAAATCCAAGCTTCCCATCTACACCCCCACTCGCACCCTCCGCTCAAAATCGGAAATACGCCTATGCATTCCCCCTGGAAGGTCCCTCCTCTCAGAAACTGCCCGCAAACGATCCTACAGCCACTTCATCACACATCTCTGGAATAAACTCCCCCCCCAACTCAGGCAACAGAACTCTTTATTGACATTCCGTAAAATGGTAAAGACCCTCCTCTTCAACTAAAGATCTCCCTCAGTCTACACCCCCCTTAAACCCCACCTCTCTCTTCTCTCCCCTATTTAACTTCTCCCTAAATTTCAGTATAGTCCTCTCTTAGTCTGTACTCTGATAAATTGTCTGTACTCTGAAAAATTGTTTGTACTCTGATAAATACTGCACAATCTTGTATGTCCAAGCATCTAAACCTATTGTACATCTTATTTGTCTAATTACTTCTACTGTGTATGTTTACTTGTAGACTGTTCTGAGCTACTGGGAGAACGGGATATAAATCTAAATAAATAAATAAAATAAATAAATAAATAAAGTGCATGGCTGGCCGGCGGGAGGGAGCTGCTGGACCGCGTGAAGGGTACTGGGGGTGGGGGGATGAAGAGGAGAAGACGTTGAAGACGCTGAAGACGCTGAAGACGGGGACGGGGAGGTGAAAGGGACGGCAGAGATGGGGACGGGGTGGTGAAGGGGATGGCAGAGATGGGGACGGGGCAGTGAAGGGGACGGCGGGGACGGGGCGGACAGAATTTTTCCCCGTGTCATTCTCTAGTAGTGAGCTTTTCATTGAAGAATTTTGCTAGATCGTCAGCTGATGGAGAGGCAGGGAGAATGGTGGAGCCGTTTTTAGAGGTTAAGGAGCGCCAGATGTTAAACAATGCACTACTCCGGTTGTTGGATCTGGAGATTTTATCACCATAGAAGTTCTTCCTTGCTTTTTTTAGTATTGTATTGTAGAACTTAATATTGACCCTCCAGGACTGTCTATCCGCAGGGGGTTTAGATTTTTTCCATTTACACTCCAGTGCTCAACATTTCTGCTTCAGTTCTCTGTGGTACAGAAGACATCAAGGGGCCTTACGGGAGTAGGAGACAGTTTTAGTAGATAGTGGGGCAAGGGAGTGGTAGGTAATCTCAGAGAGGGTAACCCAGTTGTGCCAGTTGATTTCTGGGTCAGCAGGCTTAGGACAGGAGGAAAACTGGTTGAGAAATTTGGTCCAGAACAATTCACTCGCAATTTTTTTGCAGAGGGTAATGGAATTTGAGGTACAGGGTGGGGCCCCAAGGTGCGACATGAAAATGGGGAGAAAGAAAGCCCCTAAAAAGTGGTCGGACCAAGGGATGTGTTCCCAGCAAGTGTCATCAGCTAAAGTTTTATAATCGGTAAGATCGAGGAAACTGATGATGTCTGGTGTGTGCCCCTTTTCATGGGTTGGAGAGGATGCAGGAGAGGAGAAACCTAGAGAGGTGAGGAAGTTATTGAATTCAGTTACATCCTTGGTGGTGATGTCGTCTAGGTGGAGTTTAATATCACCAATGATCAGTAATCTTTGAAATTTTAGGAAAGCATTTGTTATGGTCTCGAGGACGAGTTCGGAGGATTTGTTCCAAGGGGTTGGTGGACGATATAGTAACAAGATGCCCAGTGGGCGAGGGTGGAGATCATCATTGACTGAAGCTAGCATATATTCTAGTGAAGTGTGGCTACCCTTTTCAAGGAGCTGGACATCGAAGAATGTGCCAGGCCTTCTCCTTTCCGGTTAATTCTGGGGGAGAAGAGGCCTTGGTAACCGTGGGAACAGAGTTCGTTTTACATAGAGAAACAGAGAAACATAGAGTATGACGGCAGAAAAGGGCCGTTGGCCCAACAGGTCTACCCACTCAAAAGAACCCTCCCCTTAAAATAACACTCCCTCTAAGCAATTCCCCGAAGTGAACCCACATGTTTATCCCATCATTTCTTGAAGTTGAGCACGTTGCTGGCCTCAACTACCTGACGTGGAAAGCCATTCCAACGATCATCCACCCTTTCGGTGAAGAAGTACTTCCTGATGTCAACATGAAATGTGATATTGGAATGAAAATGAAAATGAAAATGAAAATGAAAATGAAAATGGAAAAAATCAAAATCCCCCACCGATAGACAGTCCTGGAGGACTTCCATTAAGATTTACAACACCGAATTAAAAAAATCTAGGAAGAACTACTACGGCAACAAAATCTGCAGCTCCAACAACCAAAGTAACACCTTGTTCAATATCTGGCGTTCCATATCCTCTAAACACGACTCCTCCTCATTCCCCTCCTCTCCATCTGCTAATGACCTAGCAGCATTCTTCAATGAAAAAGTAACCACCCTTCAATGCTCCTTTCCCCCAACCCCTGCCTACAACTCTCTGGTGCTTACTACCTCCACCCCTAATCTAAACGAGGCCAACCATATCCCAGCCGATAGATCCTGGACTGCCTTTGAGCCCGTTTCCGACTCCCAAGTCTCTAAACTTTGCCTCAAGCTAAAATCTTGCAACTGCATCTTGGATCCTTTCCCCTCCTACTTATATGAGAACATTCCAGCACAGGCCATCTCATCTCTCACCAAACTCTTAAACTCCGCCCTGCTCTCAGGCCTATTTTCGACCAAAATGGGACACATTTCCCTATCCCCTCTCTTGAAAAAAGCTGATCTGGACCCCTCCACCCCTTCCAGCTATCGCCCAATAGCCAACATTCCACTTCTGACCAAAATGCTGGAATCCATCATAGCCACCCAACTCTCATCCTACCTTGAGAGATTCTCCATTCTCCTACCCTTCCAACATGGATTCAGACCCAACTATAGCACTGAATCTCTTTTATCCTCTTTAATTTCAAAGGTCCAACTACTCCACGCCTGCAACAAGTGCGCGGTCCTTCTTCAATTCGACCTCTCTGCTGCTTTCGACATTGTCCACCACGACATTCTAATCCTCCAACTTTCCGATATTGGCATAAACTCCACAGTCCTAGATTGGTTCTCAAAATTCTTGCGCTCCCGCTCCTACTTCGTCAACATGAATGGCACCTCATCCGCTCCTTGGAAACCGCTCTGCGGAGTCCCCCAGGGTTCACCTCTATCCCCGATTCTTTTCAATGTCTATATGTCCTCCCTGAAACTCCTCCAACTTTCTACCACTGCGACACTCTACACCTACGCCGACGACATCCTTGTCCTTCTCGAAACTGACTCGAACCTCACCAACCTCTCTGAAAACATCTCAACCTGCATAACTAATCTCCAATCCTGGGCTCTCTCCGTTCAGATGAAACTAAATGAGACCAAAACAAAACTTCTCTGGCTTGGCCCAAAATTGGACCATCTACCCTCCTCCATCCCTCTTTCCTCGGGCTCCAATCTACAGCTTGAGCACTCTAGCAAAGTTCTGGGAATCACCATTGACTCTACATTGTCCTTTAACGACCACATCAACTCCCTAGTAAAAAAATGCTTTTTCAATCTTCATATGTTAAGGAAAATCAGATCCTGCTTTCACCAGCATCATTTTGCTGTCCTTGTCCAATCCATCATTCTCTCCAGACTTGACTACTGCAATTCCATCTACCTAAGCCTAACAAAGAAAAATCTTATCAGACTCCAACGGATTCAGAACACCGCAGCCAAACTAATCTTCACAAAAGGCAAATTCGACCATGTCTCCCCGCTTCTATCTAAGCTTCACTGGCTCCCAGTCTTCCTCAGGGTTCATTACAAATGCGCCTGTCTTACCTTCAAATCTCTTCACGGCATCCTTCCTCCCCTCTTTCCTTTATCTTGGCTCTCGAACACTCATTCCACCAGATCCACTCAGAAATTCAAACTATCCTTCCCTTCTCTAAATGGCATCTCTCATACAGGAAAACTCGGAACATCCCTCCTCTTTAGGATCACCGAGCTATGGAACAGCTTTACTGCCCATCTCCGGTGTTCGACCTCCCTCCAACACTTCAGAAAACATCTGAAAACCTGGCTTTTCGCCAAAATGTAACTTCCCCCTCCCTTCCCCCCTCACCTTCCTATTTACCAAACCCTCCTTCCTTCCATTGGAGTTCCTTTCTCTGTTTTTAATTCCTGTAAACCGTGTCGAGCTCCACTTCTGTGAAGATGACGCGGTATATAAACTTAAGGCTTAGTTTAGTTTAGTTTAGTTTAGATATTTGGTATGGAAATGAGAGCAAAGAGTCAGATTTCTGTGAATAATAATAAATTACTACTTATAATGACCGGTGTTGCCATTCAGCAAATTACATATAATTGGAAGGATTGGAGGAGATTAAATTATAACATCTGGTGGAACTCTTTATGCCATATTTATAAAATGGAAAGGCTTATTGCATTACAATGGGGATACTTTAAGAAGTTTCAGGATGTGTGGAAACCATTAACAAAGTATTGTAAAGATTAATTTGAAATCGTTTCCCTTATACTTATCGATTTAAGGGGTAGGGAGGGGGGAATTTTATTATTACATGTTTTATATGATAATGGAATATAAGGGTGGGTGGAGTGGGAAAAGGGAAGGGATATGTTTTTATGTAATATATCAATGATTGTTTGTAAGTGATGTAGTTAATGTTAATCTGAATGAATATATTTAACACTTAATGTAATTTTGAAAATGAATAAAGAATATATAAAAAAAAAAAGAAAGAAATCTCCCACCCTTGAGTTTGAGCGGATGCCCTCTTGTTGCTGTAGGACCCGTAAGAAAAAGGATATCTTCCTCCACCTCGGTACGGCCTGTAAGATATTTGAATGTCTCTATCATGTCTCCCCTCTCTCTGCCTTCTTCAAGTGAATATAACTGCAGCCTGCTTAGACGTTCTTCATATGGGAGATCCTTGAGTCCTGAGACCATCTTAGTGGCCATTCGCTGAACCGATTCCATTCTCTTCACATCCTTTTGATAATGTGGCCTCCAAAACTGAACACAGTACTCCAGATGAGGTCTCACCATGGATCTGTACAACGGCATTATGACTTCAGGCATTCGGCTGAAAAAACTTCTTCAGATGCAACCCAGCATTTGTCTAGCCTTGGCCGAAGCTTTCTCCACTTGAGTGGCAGTCTTCATATCTTTGCTAATGATTACACCCAGGTCCCATTCTGCGACAGTTCTTGTTAAGATTTCACCATTTAGGGTGTATGTTCTGCTGGGGTTACCGCTACCAAGGTGTATAACCTTACACTTTTTGGCATTAAAACTCAGTTGCAGAGTTTTAGACCATTGTTCCAGTAAAAGTAGGTCCTGCCTCAAAGTGTCGGGCACGGTTGCGCTGTCAACCTCGTTGCATAGCTTAGCGTCATCGGTGAATAGTGTAATTTTACCTCGAAGTCCCTGAGGCAGGTCTCGTACAAAGATATTAAAAAGTATGAAGAGAATCTACGGGATCCCCGACAACATGGATTTACTAAGGGGAGATCCTGCCAATCCAACCTGATCAGCTTCTTTGACTGGGTAACGGGGAAGCTGGATATTGGGGAATCCCTGGACATCGTGTACCTGGACTTTAGCAAAGCATTCGATAGCGTACCACACCGCAGGTTACTGAACAAGATGAGTTCTATAGGATTAGGTAACACATTGACGAAATGGGTTGGGAGCTGGCTTGGAGGTAGGCTCCAAAGGGTGGTGGTGAACGGCACCCCCTCCGAAATGACGGAGGTGATTAGTGGAGTACCACAGGGCTCAGTCTTGGGCCCAATCCTATTCAACATCTTTATAAGAGACTTGGCAGAAGGGCTTCGAAGTAAAATAACATTATTCGCCGATGACGCCAAACTGAGTAATGTAGTGGGCAAATGCACAACAGACGAAGATTCAGTGCCCGACAACATGATGCACGACCTACTCCTACTGGAGCGATGGTCTAGGACATGGCAACTCAACTTCAATGCCAAAAAATGCAAAGTTATGCACCTGGGCAGCCAGAACCCATGCAAGTCTTATACCCTTAATGGCGAGATCCTAGCAAAAACGGTAGCAGAACGAGACTTGGGGGTAATCGTCAGTGAGGACATGAAGTCTGCCAATCAAGTGGAGCAGGCTTCGTCCAAGGCAAGACAAATCATGGGCTGCATACGAAGGGGTTTCGTCAGTCGTAAGGCGGAAGTCATTATGCCATTGTATAGATCCATGGTGAGGCCCCACCTGGAATACTGTGTGCAATTCTGGAGGCCGCATTATCGCAAGGATGTGCTGAGACTGGAGTCGGTGCAAAGAATGGCCACCCGGATGGTCTCGGGACTCAAGGATCTACCATACGAAAAAACGGCTTGACAAATTACAGCTATACTCGCTCGAGGAGCGCAGAGAGAGGGGGGACATGATCGAGACGTTCAAGTATCTTACGGGCCGCATCGAGGCGGAGGAAGATATCTTCTTTTTCAAGGGTTCCACGACAACAAGAGGGCATCCGTTGAAAATCAGGGGCGGGAAACTACGAGGTGACACCAGGAAATTCTTTTTCACTGAAAGATTGGTTGATCGCTGGAATAGTCTTCCACTACAGGTGATTGAGGCCAGCAGCGTGCCTGATTTTAAGGCCAAATGGGATCGGCACATGGGATCTCTTCACAGGGCAAAGGTAGGGGAGGGACATTAAGGTGGGCAGACTAGATGGGCCGTGGGCCCTTATCTGCCATCTATTTCTATGTTTCTATGTTTCTATGTATCGGACCCAAGACCAAGCCCTGCAGCACTCTACTGGTTACGTCCAACGTTTCTGAGGGGGTACCATTTACCACCACCCTCTGAAGTCTACCAATGAACCAGTCTTTAACCCATGCCATTAATGTTTTTCATAGTCCCATCGTTTTCATCTTATTCAATAACCTACGGTGTGGGACACTGTGAAAAGTTGTTGTGGTTTTTTTTTTATAAATTTAATAATTTACATTATCAAATGATACCAAGAAAAAAAGGATTCTTACAACAAAGTTTAACAATGCTTATACATACAAAACAAAATTCCTTTTCAAGCCCACAACAATGGGGAGACATGCTACTTTTCAACTAACAAAAATAAGAAGAAAACTAAGAATTGGTTCTTGATTCCTATGAATCTTTGACCATTCCCTACTATTTTTGACTCTTACATCCTCCAATTTTCTCAGTAGTGAATCATTTAAAACAAAAGAAAAAACTCATTTCTGTTCTCGAGCTATTAGAAATTTATGCAATTGAATAGGATTCCAAAATGCATATTCAATGTCTTGTAATCATCCAGAATTGTATCCAATCTGTTTTTAATCAACGTTTCCATAATTTTCAGCCTCTGACCTGCATCCCTTTTTGTGGAGCGGAATAACATTAGCAGTTTTCCAGTCCAAGGGGACTTTTCCCTTGCTTAGGGAAAGATTGAAAAGCGCAGTTAATGGCTCTGCCAGGACATCTCTCAGTTCCCGAAGTACTCTGGGGTGTAGATTATCCGGTCCCATGGCTTTGTTCACCTTTAGCCTCGATAGCTCATGGTATACATTGCTTTTGTGATCCATGATTCCGTGACGCACAAGAATCCAGGGTCAAAACCCTCAAGTAGGTCCTTCAAAATGTGAGTTTTGTTGCATGTGGATCTGGTATTGCAATAAAGTGTCAGGACTGGGGTGAGAGAGTCAGAGGCAAGGCTGGGTAGATTGGCAGGGGGAACAGGCTTTAAAGTTCAAGTTCAAGTTCACATTCTAAGCGATGTACAATTAAAAAACAAATTATAAGAGAACATACAATCATATTAGTAATACATTAATAACAGCAAAATAAATATTTGTTAAATAATTACATAAAACAGAAAAGATCTCTATACATAATGTTAAAAACAAACATGAAAAGAGGGAAAGGGGGGAAAAAGTTACAAATTTTTCTCTTGATGAAGGAAAAAACATATATTAGGGAAAAAAAAAACAAAGGGAGGGGAAGAAAATAGAAGAAAAGAGAAAAAAAAAAAAAAAAAGGTTAATTAATCGATAAAGGCATCATTGAATAAGAAAGTTTTTAAAAGTTTTTTAAAAGAGAAAAGATCTCTATCCTTTCTAATAAAAAGAGGCAGAGTGTTCCAGAGTTGGGGAGCTAAAACAGAGAACATATCGTTTCTCCTTGTTCCCACAATTTTTAAGGAAGGGACCGATAATAACTCTTGTTGTGACGATCGAAGGGATCGATTTGAACGATATGGAATAATCATTCTGGATATAAATTGAGGGGTATTATATAGTAGGACCTTAAAAACTAGAAATGCTATTTTAAATGTTATTCTATGATTAAAGAGGCATGATTGACTCCTCGAGGGTTTTTTTTTTTTTTTTAAGGGATGATTTCTAGTGCGCGTCAGCATGGGGATTCCGAGGCCAGGGCAAATACTGCTATCATTTGTGGAGTCGAATAAGTTGGGTGAGGGAGGTTTCGAGCAGAGGGTGGTATTGAAAAAATGAGCAAAGAGAAGGAGCCAGGAGGTGGCTTCATGGCGAGAGTTAGAGGAAACCTTTGGGAGAGCTTGGAGGCGGGACCTATTTGTTTCACGTGTAAGTAATCTCAGATCAGAGGAAAGGCTTAGTGTCAACTCGGGGAGAAAGCTTGGACTTGTTTATTCTCCGAATGGCGGCTTAAATCGGGTGAAAAACTTAGCACCTAATTGCTTCTAGTAAGACAAGAACGGAGGTGAGACTTAAACATCTATTAGTTTCGTGTGAGAACTTAATCAGAGGTAGAACTAAGCATCTAATCAAGGTAAAATTTAGCACTAAGACCAATCCTTAGCACTGAGCACAACTTAACATCTAATTAGTGTCATGTAAGAACTTAATCAAGGTAAAACTTAGCATGAAGTCTAATCAAGGTAAAACTTAGCATTAAGACCAATCCTTTCTGCACAAGCGGCGTCGGGTGGAGGAAGGAGGGACAAGTTGGAGGGAAGCTTCCTCCTTCCTCTGCCTTGGAGAGTCGCTGGGGGGGAAAACTTTTGGCGGCCTTCAAATGGGCTGAAGAGAAGCAGGGGCTCTGAAGTGGGCAGAGTTAAGCCTGATCCTTCTTGCACGAGCGGAGAAGGTTTTGGCGGCCCTCAAATGGGCTGAAGAGGAGCAGGGGCTCTGAAATGAACAGTCCGATCCTTCCTGCACAAATGGGCTGAAGAGGAGCAGGGGCTCTGAAGTGGGCAGAGTTAAGCCCGATCCTTCCTGCACGAGTGGAGAAGCTTTTGGCGAACCTCAAATGGGCTGAAGAGGAGCAGGGGCTCTGAATTGAGCAAAGGCAGGTCCGATCCTTCCTACACGAATGGCGTCTGTGGTTAGAAGTTTATTCCATGTGTTGCGCAGAGTGGTACAGTCAAATTTGATCATCTGGCAGTCTATACTGGTTGATTTATTTGAATGCTGCCCCTTTAACCTGCTACCAGTTTGCTGCAATTTTAAAACAAGCCTTGGGGCGGTTGACTTGTGATCCTTCTCAGTATGCGAAGCACACTGTAGGATCAGAGCTGCGTCTTTCACAGCTAGTAAGGGTGCTTTGTCTACTTTGATCCAGCATTTGAAAGATGGTGAGGAGGGTAATCAAGGAACTGAAAGGGGTTATAGCTGAACTGCTTCAACGAATAACCAATCTGTCGATCAAATCGGGAAGGATTCCGGAAGACTGGAAAGTGGCAAATGTTACGCCGATCTTCAAGAAAGGTTCGAGGGGAGATCTGGGAAACTATAGGCCGATGAGTCTGACCTTGGTACCGGGAAAGATGGTAGAGGCGCTGATAAAGGATCGCATCGTTGACCACCTTGACGGACACAATCTGATGAGAACCAGCCAGCACAGCTTCAGCAAAGGAAGATCTTGCTTGACGAACTTGCTGCACTTTTTTGAGGGAGTTAACAGGCAGATAGACAAAGGTGACCCGGTCGACTTTGTATAGCTGGATTTTCAGAAGGCGTTTGACTACTTCAGAAGGCGTTTGACTACTTCAAAAAATTGTGAGCCATGGGATTGAAGGTGAAATACACACGTGGATCAAAAACTGGTTGGCAGATGGAAAACAAAGAGTGGGAGTAAATGGACAATACTCGGACTGGAAAAGCATCACCAGTGGAGTGCAGGGTTCGGTGCTTGGGCCTGTGCTCTTCAACATATTTATAAACGACCTGGAAATTGAAACGATGAGCGAGGTGATTAAATTTGCAGATGATATGAAGTTATTCAGAGTAGTGAAGATGCAGGAGGATTGTGAAGACCTGCAACAGGACATAAACATGCTCGAGAAATGGGCCGCGACATGGCAAATGAAGTTTAACGTGCATGTTGGTAACAAAAATCTTGTACACGAATACAGGATGTCTGGTGCAGTACTCAGAGAGACCCCTCAGGAAAGAGATTTGGGAGTACTGGTCAACAAGTCGATGAAGTCGTCTGCGCAATGCGCGTCGGCGGTGGTGGAAAAGGCAAACAGAATGCTTGGAATGATTAAGAAGGGAATCACGAACAGATCAGAGAAGGTTATCATGCCGCTGTACCGGGTCATGGTACGACCTCACCTGGAATACTGCGTCCAGCACTGGTCACCGTACTTGAAGAAGGACACAGTACTACTTGAAAGGGTCCAGAGGAGAGCGACTAAAATGGTTAAGGGGCTGGAGGAGTTGTCGTACAGTGAGAGATTAGAGAAACTGGGCCTCTTCTCCCTTGAAAAGAGGAGACTGAGAGGGGACATGATTGAAACCTTCAAGATAATGAAGGGAATAGACTTAGATAAGGACAGGTTGTTCACCCTCTCCAATGTAAGGAGAATGAGAGGGCACTCTCTAAAGTAAATGTAAGGAAGTTCTTTTCACCCAGAGAGTGGTTGGAAACTGGAACGCTCTTTCGGAGGCTGTCGTAGGGGAAAATACCCTCCAGGGATTCAAGACAAAGTTAGACAAGTCCCTGTGGAACTGGAACGTACACAGGTAGGGCTGGTCTCAGTTAGGGCGCTGGTCTTTGACCTAGGGACCACCGCGGGAGCGGACTGCTGGACACGATGGACCACTGGTCTGACCCAGCAGCGGCTATTCTTATGTATAAGGGGTATGTGCAGGACCCAGAGTAATTCAGGGGAGTCTTATCATTTTGATTTGTTCCAGTTTCTTTTCCATATTCCTTACCTCTGGACAGCTGTATGTGGCTGTGTGTAAATTCAGATATGTCCTGGGCTCATAAGCCGATCTTGGACTGGTGCAGCATGGCATCCAGACTTGTTGGCTTGCTATCTGTGGCATGTGTTGGGAGCAACTGCTGCCTACACTTCATCAAGCCAGCCATTTTTCTTCTCCAGTGCTCATTCTCGTATATCTGGGGGGTAATGATCTGTGTAGTGTTAAAGGGGTAACATTAATTTGCCAAATTAAGCAAGATTTATTGTCTGCTGCTTGTTCTTTCCCTAATGCTCATACTGTGTGGTCCCATATCCTCCCTCGTAGATGTTGGACGGCAGCGGACAAACCTGTGGCTATTGAGCGATTCCGGAAGTGGGTTAATGTGGAGGTCTCCAAATTTGTTCACTTTTGGGGGGGTTGGTTTTGATCCATGAATTGATTTCTGTTGATTGTCCTAGATTGTTTTGCCCCGATGGGGTCCATTTATTTGATATTGGTCTGAACATATTTCTTAGTCCTGTTCAGGATTTGTTGGAAAATTGTTTAGTTTGAGATTCTGACTTTTCGTCGCAGCTTTGGTGGGGGAGCAGTAACAAGAGATAGTTTGTTATTGCTGGTGGCCATGAAATCAGTCTTGCTCCCGAATGCGGCTGGAGATATGAGTTGTAATATATAGTTTATACGTAATTACAATTTTTGACTCGTGAGCACTACCGTCTTGGGTTGAGGGTGGCTTGACGACACCGTAAGTCACCAAGGAAGCTGAAGTGAAAGAATAACTTTCAATAGTGGGATCTATTTCTGATACTGGATGGCTCCAGGAGTTGCCCAGTTGCACAGTGGAGTAGGGTGGCTAGTATATTAACGAATTATGTTATACTATATTAAAGATTGTATTTAAGAGACAAATGTAAAGAAATAAGGTTAAGTCTAAAATGTTTTGCCAAGTTGACATTGGAGTGGAGCTGAATTATTGGTGTGATTGGAGAATGGAGATTGGTGTCTTGAGTAGCGTGAGTTTGAGTGCCAGTATCATATATTACATACAGTGTATTGTAATTCCAGGTTATTGTACCATAAAATATTCCTAATATGTACAGTATGGGGCTCATAATCGAAAGAGAAAAACATCCAAAAACCGACCTAAGTCGGCACTTGGACGATCATCAGTCAAAAACATCCAAATGCCGATAATAAAACCAGGATTTGAACGTATTTAAAAACGACCTAGGCCTTCACAGTGCTGCTGAAAGACCATAGCTAAATGGGCCATTTCAGGAGAAGTGTCGAGGGTGGGATTTGGGCAGGATGTGGGCAGGCTTAGACTTAGTCATACTGCGTGTATAACTGAAAGTTATACAGCGTGTATAACTGAAAGTTATACAGCACAGGATCGACGGAATTTGGACGTTGTGAATTAGACCATTTAAAACATGGTCTAAGTCACAAAAACCCATCTAAAGTGACCAGATAAGCACTGTAAAAACATAATACACACTCTATCCCAGTGATTGCTGACTCCCTCCCCACCCCATAAAAATATTAATCACACCTTTAAAATTCAGCCTCCAGACCATCATTACCTGGTAGCCTGGCACAAAGGCGACTTAAGTCATCTTGGGGGTGGGTTAGGGACCCATAGACAGGAGGACCCATGCCCATGAGCCCCTGTAATCACTGCATTGATACTTAAACATGTGCACTCCCCTATACACCCCCAAAACTCTTTTGTACTGGCATATAAGTGGCTCCTGCAGCCATAAGGGCTATTGGGGTGGTAGATAAGTGGGTCTAGGGGATTCTGGAGGTGGTTTGGGGGGCTCACCATGACCTATAAGGGAGCTTTAGTGAGATGATGACATGGCACCCTTTTTGTGAAGTTCACAGCAGTGCCCTGTAAGGTACTCCACTATTTAGGTGCCATGTCTGGGTGTTCAGTCCATCACTTTGCAGACCCCTCCCACATCCAACAGGGCTTGTTCTAGACATTTTTGAGTTGGACGAAAAGTTAGACGAAAAGGTGGTATAAAGATGGATGCTTTAGCGAATTGGACGATCAGATCGGCAGGACGTATACTTAAGACGATTTTCAAAACAAAACAAAAATTTGGACGTATTTTTCAAAAATGTGTCCTAACCTGTTTTTTTACTTTGGACGACTTGCGACTTAGACAAAAATGGACTTAGACGTTCCTTTCGATTATGCCCCTCCACGCGTTTTGTGTGACCTCTAATTTCTGATCATTATTTTTCCCCTTTTAAGTATAAGAATAATCAGTTTGTCTCTGACTAACCCATCCTTAAATTATTTTTCTCTTTAACAAGTTTTCTAACTTTCACTCTTTCTCCCCCTGTTTCTTTAACAGGTTTCTTGCAACCACATTTCAATATTATCAGCCAATCAATTTAGCAGGTGACACTGGTTACAAAGGTGTTCAGCGTCCGACAGCTTTTCTTTTGACTGTAATCATTAATGAGAGGAAAAGGACATTTTTTAGCCTGAAATGACTTGAATTGTGTCTACTATTAATGACTTTGCCCTGAAATGGCAATTACTTCAGAAATAAAGTAAAATGAAAAATCTCGAAAATGACATGAAAATTTAAAGGAATGAAAAATTCTGCCTTGCATATCCCTAACATAAATTAGCACATGGAGCTGTTAGTTTATGCCCACAAAAAATGGCTTCCGTTATTCTATAGTAGCACAATTAGAGGTTTTACAATTCTATGCATATTCGAGTTGGTGTCCTTGTAAGATGAAAAGTTGGCAAAGAAATGGCCTTTCAACAATCCAGCTGTCTGGTTCCCATAGCTTGGTTCAGAGACAGAGAGTCCATGGTTTGGTACCAAGTTCTTTCATCTTGTTACACCCACATGAGCAGAGCTCCTTGCTCATTATAAATGGTTTATGGCTTTTTAGGGTGTTTGGCATATGAAGTCATACAGCAGTGATAAGAGTCCAGCAGGGCCTTGAAGGGATATCATCCCAGTAGGGATACAAGCACATCATTGTTAGCATTGCAAACAGTCTGGGCCTGGCTATGGGAAAATATGTCTGTAGTTTCCAGCATACACAAGTGAAAATCTAGGTCTGTAGAGTCCAGTAGAATCATCCAGATGTCCAGGATATACATGTCATGTCCCTCCAACTATTGCCCCATCTCCCTCCTCCCCTTCTTATCAAAGTTACTTGAACATGTTGTTCACCACTGTTGCCTGGACTTTCTCTCATCCCATGCTATTCTGGATCCACTTGAGTCGGGCTTTCATCCACTGCATTCCATGTAAACTGCCCTTACTAAAGTTTCCAATAATCTGTTCTTGGCCAGATCCAAAGGCCTTTACACTATCCTCATCCTTCTCGATCTGTCTGCCGCCTTTGATACTGTTGATCATCGCTTACTCCTTGATATGCTGTCCTTGTTGGGATTTCAGGGTTCTGCCCTCTCCTGGTTTTTTTTCCTATCTCTCCCATTGCACCTTCAATGTATGCAATGGTGGTTCCTGCTCCATAGCCTTCCTGCTATTGATTGGTGTACCTCAAGGCTCTGTCCTGGGATCACTCCTTTTATCAATCTACACTTGCTCATTTGGTACACTGATCTCCTATGGATTCCAGTATCACCTCTATACTAATGACTCTCAGATCTACCTCTCTGTACCAAATACCTCTACTTAAACCCAGACCAGGGTCTCAGCATTCCTGTCCGACATTGCCACCTGGATGACTCATTGCCCTCTAAAATTGAATATGGCTAAAACAGAGCTGCTCATCTTCTTGCCTAAACCCACCTTTCCACTTCCCTCATTCTCCATCTCAGTGGACAACACTCTTATCCTTCATGTTTTGTCTGCTCATAATCTCGGGGTCATCTTTGATTCCTCTCTCTCCTCACTGCCCAGATACAACAAATTGCTAAAACTTGCTGCTTCTTCATCTATAATATTACCAATATCTGACCCTTCCTCTCTGAACACACTACCAAAACACTTATCCACACCCTCATCACCTCAGATTACTGCAATTCTCTACTCTCAGGCCATCTACTTAGTCATCTCATTCCCCTCCAATCTGTCCAGAATTTGGCTGCACGACTTATTCCGGGAGAGCCACTATACTCACATTACTCCTCTCCTAAAGTCACTTTATTGACTTCCCATCCATTTCTGAATACAATTCAAAATCCTCTTTTTGACCTACAAATGCACTCATTGAGCTGCCCCTCACTATCTCTCTTCACTTATCTCCCCCCCCCTTAACCCCATGAGCTCAGCTGGTAAGTCCCTCCTATCTGTGCTCTTCTCTTCAACTGCCAGCTCCAGACTCTGTCCTTTCTGCCTTGCTGCAATGTATGCTTGGAACAAGCTACCCGAATCCCTATGGTGGGCTCCGTCTCTGGTAGTGTTCAAGGCCCAGTTAAAAGTCCACCTCTTTGAGAGTGCTTTCAACTCCTAACTCCTCTCACTTTGGGTTCTACACTAGAGCCTTATCCAGGGGCATTAATGCCTTCTTTTTCCTACTGGCCATATCTCTTCCTATGCACCCTAGCATCCTTCTAGCTTTCGTCGTCACCTTTTCAACCTGTTTGGCCACCTTAAGATCATCACATACAACCACACCCAAGTCCCGCTCTTCTGACATGCACGTAAATTCTTCATCTTTAAACTGTACTGTTCCTTCAGGTTTTTTCAGCACAAATACATGACCTTGCATTCCTTAGCATTAAATTTTAGCTGCTAAATTTCAGACCATTCTTCAAGCTTTGCTTGGTCTTTCTACATGTTATGTACACCATTCGGGGTATCTATTCTACTGCAAATTTTGGTATGATCCACAAAGAGGCAAAGCTTACCTGAAAGCCCTTCAACAATATTGCTTATAAAAATGTTAAAAAGAACAGGCTCAAGAACAGAACCTTGAGGCACACCACTGGTAGCATCCCTTTTCTTAGAAAGATCTCTATTGACTACTACCCTCTGTCATCTTCCATTCAACTGCTTCCTGACCCAGCCCATAACTTTGGGACCCATCCCAAGGGCACTCAGTTTATTTATTAGATGCCTATGTGGAACACTGTGAAAGGCTTTGCTAAAATATAAATATATACCAGATATAGCGCACTCCCTCTATCGAATTCTCTGGTTACCCAGTCAAAGAAATTTATCAGATTTTTCTAACAAGACCTACCTCTAGTGAATCCATGTTGCCTCTGGTCCTGTAATCCACCAGATTCTAGAAACTTGACCATTTTCTGTTTTAAAAGCGTTTCCATTAATTTGCTTACCACAGAAGTCAGACTTACCAGCCTGTAATTCCCTACTTATTCCATACTTCCACTTTTGTGTGGAGGAACCACATCCACACTTCTCCGGTACCACTCCCGACTCTAGAGAAACCTTGAAAAGGTCAGTCAGGGGAGCCACCAGAACTTCCCCTAAGTTCCTTCAGCACCCTTAGACGTACACCATCCAGCCTCATCGCTTTGTCTTCTGTGACAGGGATCCGGCTAGGCCTAATAAAGCCAAGGGAAAAGCTCCTGTAAGTATCACTAAAGTTCCAGTGACTAAGTGGAAGAAACATCCTGGGTATAGTGGAAATTCTGTGCACAATGTCAAGAGTGAGCCTGCCCCTTTAAAAGTTCACAGAGCTCAGTCAGGAACTAGAAGGACAGGGCTCTTTAAGAATTTAGCTGACTCTGCTGTTAGGGGGCATGGTTGCTGGCCTAGTCTCCCTTTTTCTGAGCTTCCCTTGTCAGAAGGAGTGGAGAGGCAGCTGGGATTGGAAGCTGAGAAGGAAGTCAGCTAGAGCAGCTAACTTATGGCCAGCACAGGAAGGTTCTCACAAGGATTGGGAAATGGAAAATCCTGAAGTACAGTCTGAGGTTTGTGATATGGACTGGATGGAGAACAATGTTATGCCTCAGGGGGAAGAGCACCCCATGGAATGGGAGTAGGTTTGGGAAGTCTGAAATTTCTTTATCTTTGTGAAGGGTTGTTTGTTTGTTTTTCTCTTTATGGAGTTTTGTGTTTTGAAAGTATTTTTATATACTGTTTTGAACCTGTGCTGGAAGCTGCAGAATTTACCTTGAGCTTAGATGATTGGAAGGAGTGGCAACACCTGTAGGAGAACCGGCCTCTCTGCTCCTGCTATTAGGGGGAGCTGCTGTTCAAGATTACTCCAAACAGCTTTTGAGCTAGTACTGTTAAAAGCCTTATATCCTAAACCATTACCAGAGACATGAACTGTTCTGGCTTACCTTGAAGGTGGCATATAGGATGAATTGGGTTTTGTGTTATTATTGTTTTGAACTTATTTCTGAAAGCACAGCCGGTGCTGGGATTAGAACTTGCGTGTATGAGAAAAGAAGCAGCAGAGAAACCTGGAACGTTTGGGTTTTTAGTGATGCCAAATTTTGACCTTTTTTGTTTGGAACTTTCATTGATGTTCAATAAAAGTGTAATATTTGGACAAACCAGGCCATTTTGGTGTGCAATTTATGGGAGACACCAGGCAAGCTGTGTTCCACCACCTTTATGCTTGCGCCAAGACTAGGATTCTGCGGAGCTACTAGGCCTCGCCAGGATCCCGGTCCCACACTACCTTTTAATTCAGCTAGCTCCTAAAGAACACAACCCTCTGAAAATCAATCAGGGTCCGCCACTCCTTCATCCATTTTTGCATTTGTCTTCTGCGGTCCCGCTCCCGGCGCTTCAGGTGTAAACACAGAACAGAAATATTTGTTAAGCAATTTAGCCCTTTCTTTATCAGCTTCTACATTTCTCCCCTTGAGCCTGAAAATAGTGTGTCAATCTTTAAGGAGAGAGGGAAGAATCAGAGTATGAATGGGCACAATCACTGACCCTCAAACCTTGCATTGAAAAATGCTGGTGCAGAAGGACTGAGGTTGAGAAAGACACTAAAGAATGATACGGGATGGTTTCCTGCGGGGACAGGAACGGTGAAGAATTTTGTCACTGTGTCATTCTCTACTCCATAGGTCAGGTTGGACTGTAACTGTCTCTTCATTCATTGTGTGCTGCTTTCCTGTAGTTTAATTTTGAAATGACATGCAAGAACCTATGGAGTGCATATCCCTACAAGATGGACTGTATGATCTTTTTCTGTCACCATGGTTCTTTGCCACAAAACTGGACAGGCGGTTCACCTTGGTTCCTTGATATATGCAACAGAGAAAGCGGTAGAGAGTGCTTACTATTTGTTCATCTTTGCCGTAGAAACAGAGATAAATGATTTTCTGACTCCGCTCATAAAAATACTGCTTGTGACCAATCTTCATGTTTGCATTATCGACTAAACAGCAAATCTTCCTTTTCCAACCATGCTATTAGGAGCAATAGTAGCTGAATATTTACAGAGCTACTTAGCTGCTCATGACTTACTAGATTTATCACAGTCAGGCTCAGGAGTTATTACAGTACTGAGACATCGTTTTCTTCTCTGATTCATGATTTGCATCTTTATTTATATGAAGACTAACAGAGCACAGATGATGCAGCAAGATGTATCTATCCGTTGCTTTCAGTTTAGTCGATCAGGATTTTTGAAGGTCAGACATCAAAGATCAAGGTTAATAGGCTTTTTTTTTTTTTTTTTAAAGGGTTCTCCGAGTTCTTGGATCTTAGATATTTTAAGATTCACTGGAAAGCTAAATTACTTGATAAATGGAAGATGGAATACAGAATGCCTAAAAGCAGCCAAATATTTTTAATGCATTTTTAAGTCTACTTGGGCAAGGATGGGGTACATTTTCTTTTTTTTCTTCATACACCAAAGATGATATTCTGTAGAATCTTGGATCCAATGTAATTCATTCAAATTATGTTCAGGAAATTAACACAAAAATATAGTGGAAGACTTAGGGCTCCTTTTACTAAGTGCGCTAGCATTTTTAGCGCATGCAGGAAATTACAGCGTGCTACACCGTGCGCTATGCTTCTAGAACTAACGCCAGCTCAATGCTGCCGTTAAGGTCTAGCGCGCGCTATTCCACGCGTTAAAGCCCTAGCGCACCTTAGTAAAAGGAGCCCTAAGCAACAACATGTGTAATGTGGACAATACAATGTTACTGACTGATAGTGAAGGGGATATGAACCATCTTATTTTCATTTGGATCAAGATCAAGGAACCTTTTTACAAATGGACTACATCTCATATGAAGACAAGGATCCTGACAATTGGTAAAATCTATCATTTCATCCTTGATGGAGATGCAATAGACTTGCGCAGTCTGGGTCCCGCCTATGGACGTTCAGTTGAGGATGGGCTAGAGTGAGCTTTGATGGAGACTCCAGTAGATGGAACCAGTCTGTGTGTGACTTTGGTTGTGAGAGGAGCTGCAACTGAGAACCAGAGGCCTGTGGAAGGTGGGAGCTGGGCCTAGCTCTGTGCCCCAGGCAGAGCTATGAAGCCTGGGGTCCCTTCCCAGGGAAGGTCCTGGTTTGGAGGGCCTACTATGGAAGGAAGGAGGGAACCAGATGGTGAAAAGCCTGGGCCATCAGGCTGGAGGAGGCAAGAAGAGCCAGACCCCAGAGCTCCTAGAGGAAGGGTTCCTGTTCCAGAATTGACACCAAGGAGCATGAAGGTACAACAGGGGTCTGGCAGTGTCTGGGAATTGGAGGTGGAGATGGGCAGGAAGAAAGCCCAGGCTGTTACAGTGGTGGAGGATATGGAGGACTCACAAGGGTCAGAGGAGGATATTTTCAGTGGGGAGGAGGAGGTGGAGAAGGACATGGATTTGGCCACAAGAGCCATATTAACAGTTAAGGGGATGGCTGGACTGGAGAAAAAGCTGCAGGACTTACAAAAGAAACAAGGTCAGGAAGATAGCCAGGAAAAGGTGAGGCAGGGTGAAGGGCTGGTGCAGGAAGCAGAGGGGGATAGAGAGGGTGGGGGTGGGGATGAGGATACATGGGAGTAAGAAGGTGGGGAAACACCAGAGGAAAAGAAGGGGAGATAGGGTTGAGGATACTAATAGGTTTAGTGTATTGGCACAGGAGGAAGAGGATGGAGGTGGGGTGTCCCAGAAGAGGAAAGGGAAGAAAGGTCGGGAGGGAGGGCAGCAGGAATACCCGGTGGTGATTCTGGAGAGGTTGCGGGTTGAGACAGTGGGAGAGGAAGGGGATGGGGGAGGGGCTTTTCTAAATACAGAGGTGGGTGGAAAGGAGGGTATGGAAGTAGATGGAGGGGATGTTTTGCTGGTTGGGAGGGATGTGATTAAGGAAGGGGAAGATAAGGAAAGGGAAGGAATTGGGGAAGAGTTGATTCTGGCGGAGGGCGAGGCGGTCCCGCCAGGGGTGGTGGTGAAGAGGGGAATGGAAGAAGGGAGCGGAGAGAAGGGGGGAAGAAATCTAAATTAGTGTCATGATGGGGGGTCCCGGTTTGAATATTGCAACTTTGAATGTTGCTAGTCTCCGAACGGAGAGAAAGCGGTTTCTGGTTTATGAGTTCCTGGCTTCCAAACAATTGGATGTTATCATGTTGCAAGAAACAAGGGTTGACCACCCAAGTTTATTGTGGAAAGCTAAAAGGGACTGGAAATGGGGGCCGTCATACTGGGTATTAGCCCAGGAGGCTTATGGGGGGGTGGCAATTCTGTTTAACTCCAGGGCGGAGGAAGTGCATAGGGTGGTGGAATTGGGTGGGGGGAGGGGGCAGATATTGGATGTAAGGGTGGAGGGAGAGGAGGTAAGGTTGGTGAACATCTACGATCCTCAGAGGAAATGGGAGCGTAAAGCTCTAATCTCCCGGATCAGACCATTTTTATACATGGCCAGGAGGTGTAGGGAGGTGTGGGAAGGGGATTTTAATGCAGTGGTGAGGCAGGAGGATAGGGAAGGGAGGAAATTTTCTTTAGGATATGATGAATTATTTTTGAAACAGGTGGGGGAGGGGGCAGGGCTGGTTGATATTTATACAGTTTTTGGGAAGCAAGGGGGGGTTTACGTTTGGCAGGGGGAAATGCCACAGTCATATCGACAGGTTTTTTGTAAGGAGGGAAGACTGTCAGGACCCTCCCCAAGTGCAGCATGTTGAATTTACAGATCATGCTTTGGTGAGCATACAGGTAGGGGGGAAGAACCCAGTTATGGGTAGGGGTCTGTGGAGGCTCAACAATGCATGGCTCCAGGAGGAGAGTGTACAGGAGGCCTTTAGGGAGTTCTGGACAGACCAGCTGTCTACTGTAAGCGTGTACGGATCATTGGGGGGATGGTGGGAGGTTGTGAAGGGTAGGATCAAGGGTTTTTTCAAGAAAATAAGTAGGAGGGCATCACAAAATAGGGAGGGGAGGCTGGTAGCCCTGAGGAAGGAATTAAATTGGAGAATGGAAGGGGGTGAAAAGGGGGAGGGGATTCAGGTACTCAAGGGAAAAATTGAAGCACTACAGTACGATAGATATAGGTCCTTAGTGTGGGAGAGGGACTATGGGCATTTCATCTCACCGGACCCTTTCAGGGCATGCAAAGAGAGGGTCAGGCGGCGGCGGAAGGTGGGGAGTTTGAGGGACAATGAGGGGATAGAGCAGGTGTCACGAGAAGGGATATTGAGGGTGGTGGGAGAGCATTTTGGGGGGCTCTTTGAAGTTGGGCAAGAGGAAAGGGAGGGGTGGGAGGAATATATAGAGGGGACTCCGGGGGTGGGGGGAGGGTTAACAGAGGAGCAGGCAGAAGCGCTGAATGGCCCATGGACGGTGGAGGAGGTAAGACGGGCGATAGCCTGCCTGACCAGAGGGAAATCACCCGGTCCAGATGGGTTGACAGCCAAGTTTTTAAAGACATTTTGTGAGCAGATGATACCTTTCTTGGTGCGGCTGTTTACGGAGCTTAGCTGTCAGCCTGTTCTGCCGAGGTCCATGAGGGAGGCGGTATTGGTTTTGATTGCGAAGCCAGGGAAGGAAGGGTCAAGGGTGGGAAATTGGAGGCCGATTTCTTTGCTTAATACAGATAGGAAAATTTTAGCAAAGATGATGTGCGCAAGACTGGGACAGGTGGCGGCATCAGTACTAGCACCAGCACAGATGTGTGGCGTGCAGGGGAGGGGAGTGATAGAAGCAGCGGTAACAGTAAGAGAGGCAGTTGAGAGGGGTCGGAGGGCCCGGGGGGGGGGGGGGGGTGCTTATTAGTTTGGACCAAGCCACAGCCTTTGATAGGGTGCCATACAAATATTTGTGGGGGGTTCTTACAAAGTATGGGATTCCTGTGCAGTTTGTGGAGGGGTTGAAGACTCTGTATAGGGAGGCAGCAACTTTTCCCTTGGTGAATGGGTGGAGGGGGGAGCGTTTCTCCATTGGGAAAGGGGTGAGACAGGGCTGTCCCTTAAGTCCATTGCTATATGTATTTGCCATCGATCCATTGCTGCAGCAGCTGGAGAAGGGTTGGGGTTTAACAGGGATAGATATGGGGGAAGGCACAAAGGTCAGGGTGGTGGCATATGCCAATGACATCTCTGTGTTTGTGTCTTCAAATAGAGAGTTTAGGTGGATGGAGGAAAAACTGGGAGAGTATTCAGGAGCCACAGGGGCGTGCATTAACCAGGAAAAGAGTCATTTGTTGAAAGTCAGGGATCCGGCATGGGAGGTGGAGAGTACAAGTGGGTTCTTGCCTCCAGAGGGGAAGGGTTAGGGTGCTGGGGGTTGTTTTCAGTGGGGATGAGGCATATCAAACGGAGAATTGGAAGGGAAAAATCCAGGAAGGGCGGCAGAAGGTGGAAGCCTGGAAGCAGTGGAAGCTGACATTTCTGGAACGGGTGCGTCTAATGAAAGTATATTTGGTTCCTTTGTTCTTATTCCTTAGTTATGTGTGTTTGCTCCCGCAGGGGTTGCACGCTACGATGTAAAGTCTTTTATTTCAGTGCCTCTGGGGTAACCGCTTAAATCCAATAAAGAGGGGGGTAACGTATTTGGCAAAAGAACAAGGGGGCTTGGGGATGGTGAACCCCATTCTTTTTTTCTCCTCCCTCTTCCTCCAGTTCCATTTGGGGGGGGTTGGTGAAGGGACAGCAGGAAAGGGTGGCATGGGTAGAAAGTGTTCAAACGTGGGGAACAGTGTTTTGGAAAGACTGGTTGGGGGGAGTGGAAATAGGGAAGAAGCGGGTGGTGGGGGTTTTGGCAGGGGTGCCGGGTCAGGCGGACATGGCCCGTTTAGTTAGGAGTTGGAGGGTAACGGTGGATGAAGTGGTGGAGGGGAGGAAGACATGGACGGAAAGAGTGCTGCACCAGTATTATGCGGTGGAACCTCTGCTGAAGGATTGCCCGGGGATACATCAACAGCAGGCACTCCGTTATGTGGCAATGCCATGCCTGCCCCCTAAGTACTTCGATGTGGCATGGCTGGCACTGCATGGCAAGATGTATGTCCGGGCGAATCTAAAGTGTAGACCTGTGACTGACAGGGAGTGTCCAAGGGGGGAGTGCCAGGGAGTGTTAGAGACAATGGAACATTTTTTGTGTTTTTGCCCCTTTTCAGTTGAGGTGGGGAGGAGGGTGGCCAGGGATTTGGGGTTTCAGGTGGGTTTGTTTGAAAGTCTGAATTATGCGGATTGGGTTTATGGGGGTGGTGGGGGGAAGAGGGTGTATGGTAAAACTTTTTTTTATTATTTTATCCATACTGAAGTATTTCATTTGGATGGCACGTTGCCAGATGTCAGCGACAGCTGGCACCGGACACAGTGGCGATGGATGTGGTACGGGCAGTGTGCCAAGTTGCAGAAGCAGAGAGAAAAAGAAGGAGTGAACAGCAGTGGCGTTTACTGTGGAAGGGGGTGCAGCTTCGGCCTCCCTGACGTGTGTTACAGTTTTTGTTTTAACTGAGTTTTTGTATTTATGTTTATTTATTGTTGGGAGGGAGGGGGGTTTCTAGTCATTTTGTGTACAGGGTTTGGGGATGTTTAGTTTCATATGTACAGGTTTGGTGTGGGGATAGTGAAATGTCAGTTTATGTTTGTATTATTTGTATGATATTTGCTGCTGTCACTTTGTAATGTATTGATTTGTAATGCTTTTTTGGTATAAGTCTATATAATAAAAGAACTTTCCAGTAGATAGAACCTAAGCACACTACCAGACAGAGCTCTGGGTTTCTGGCCCAGAAATATCTAAGAAAAATGACCATTTAAATTAAATGATCAATTTAGAGAGTGTATGGTTGGGCAGACTGGATGGACTTTTGGGTCTTTATCTGCTACGTTACTATGGGGTTCTTTTACTAAGGCGCGCTAGTCATTTCGGCCTACGCTAAATATTAGCATGCGCTAAAATGGCTAGTGTGCATTCGTAAAAGGACCCCTATGTTTATATTAGGTGCCAATTAGCCTTAGCTACTAATAAGAGCTTTTAAGCTTTAGTTGGTGCTAATTTGCATCTAATATAATAAAGCCCTAAGCGTGCATGCGCACTCCCACCTGCGTGCTCCCGTTTTCCTTGTGCTGAAGGGCACCGCAGGTAGGAGTGTGCATGCATGAGAATCCCCTGAGGTGGATGTCGTCGTCGTCGGCTGTCGGCGGCTGAAGACTGCGGCGGATTCGGCGGAGGCAGGTAATAGAACAGACAACTATTGAGGAGGAAAAAAAAAGGAAGTGGGGAGGGAAATACTGCTGCTGCACAGGGAAGTGGAGGGGGAGGGAATGCTGCTGCTGCACAGGGAAGTAGGGGGGGAGAGAAATGCTGCTGCTGCACAGGAAGTAAGAAGAGAGACAGAAAGACAGACAGCGGGAGGGAGAGAGAAAGAAAGATAGACAGCGGGAGGGAGACAGACAGAAAGAAAGGAAGAAAGACACAGGGGCATGAAGAGAGACAGAAAGACAGACAGGCAAAGAGGGACAGAACGAGAGACAGACAGACAGCAAGGAAGAAAGAGACAGGGGCAGGGAGAGAGACAGAAAGAAAGAAAGAAAGACAGAGACCCATTAATGTAACGGGCTTAAAGACTAGTTCATTTATAATTTCAATTACAATTGCAACAGCATTTCTATTCTGCTAAATGCCAAAAATTACTGGATCAGTGCAGATTAACAATGTCAAGCTAGTCAAATACCAGCAAATTTACATAATAAGTTTTTGACAAGTTCCTCACGAGAGGCTCCTGAGAAGATTAGAGAGGCATGGGATTGGAGGCAATGTTTAATTGTGGATTACGAATTGGTTAATCGGATAGAAAACAGAGGGTAGAGTTAAATGGCCGTTTTTCTCAGTGAAGGAGGGTAAATAGTGGTGTGCTGCAGGGATCTGTACTGGGCAAAAACCAAAAGGAATTGACCCCAAAATATCCAAAAAGAAGAAAATCCAGAGAAAACAAAAAAATAAAAACTCTGTGGAGTGACGATGTTCCTAAATGGACTTAATTTGAAAGTGTCAAAGTTCCAAAGGTACATTGAAATCATCCACATAAAATAATTCCATCCACATAAAAGTAAATCATCCACATAAGAGCCTTAAAGGACCTAGTCCGCTAGGGATACAGGACCCAACACGGTCCGTGTTTCGACAAAAAGTCTTCTTCAGGGGTCCCTGGGGGTCCTATAAAGGTGAGTACTTGGGAAACAATTGTGTGGTGAGCCAGAAGTGAGACACTGCTTGCATTTGCAATGGAAAGGGATCTGTACTGGGACCAGTGCTGTTTAACTTATTTATAAAATGAACTGGAAACTGGAACTACGAGTGAGGTTATTACATTTGCAGACACTAAACTAAGCTATTAAAATGCATGCGGACTGTATAAAACTGCAGGAAGATCTTAAGAAATTGGAAGACTGGGCGTCCTAATGGCAGATGAAATTTAATGTGGACAAATGCAAAGTTTCAAGTTTTAGTAGAATTTGATGAATCGCTTATTCGAAGTTTACTAAGCGAATTACAATAAAATAAAAATAAACATAAATTTAGACATACTATTTAAAATTTGCATATAATGGGCTAGACCAACATACTTACAGACAAAACTGATGCACAAGGAGTGAAGGGAGCCTCAGGGAGGAGGTGGTTCGCCTGAGAAGCATCCGAGAGGATGAAGCCTACATCGACGGAGTCGTTCAGGAGTTGTCCCAAATTACAGAGCAGACCCACGACAAGTCCATTCTTGAGACACCCAAATCATCAGTTTTGAAGCCAACATTTGGGTTACAGGAAATGGCTGGCAGCAATGACACCTGGCAGTTGGTGACCTCTTCCACAGGTAAACATAGAAGATCCCCCCTCCTTTTTTCAATCTCTTCATCCTCTTCTTTTTCTCCCCAACAGGCCGGCCCTACATCAACCCCTCATCTCGTCCTGAAGAATAGATTCCAGATTCTTCAGGAAGAAGCTGCCGACAAGGTACAGGAGCAGGCCCAGCACGAAGAACTCAAAGAACAGGCCCAACACGCAACCCCATCTGCTGACCGACTTCCTCCTCCTCCACAACGGAAGAAGCGCAGAGTTATAGTCATCGGGGACTCCATGCTGAGGGGCACCGAGGGACCAATCTGCAGACCGGATGCACAATCAAGAGAGGTTTGCTGTCTGCCTGGTGCCAAAATACGGGACATCACCACCAGCCTAGGGAAATTACTTACACCTCATGACCATTTTCCTATGCTTCTTATCCATATAGGTACGAATGACACTGCCAGGAACACCCCAGAAACCATCGCCAGAGACTTCGGAGCCTCGGGTGAGAGGCTGAAGCAGACAAGTGCGCAGGTAGTCTTCTCATCAATCCTACCAGTTAGAGGCAAGGGAAGAGCCAGAGATGAATGCATCCTGAGAACGAACGAATGGCTACGAGGATGGTGTCGAGATATGAACTTCGGATTCCTGGATCATAGAGAGGCGCTGCAAGGACTACAGGGACCAGACGGACTCCATTTAACCAGCAGAGGTAAGAACATCTTCGGACACCGACTAGCCCGCCTACTTCGCAGGGCTTTAAACTAGGTAAGTTGGGGGAGGGGACCTACTCATATACTGGGGTGGAAAGGAACTATCCTGATGGGACGAGTCGACACTCAGATTCCGAGGTAAGGACCCAATATGCAAACAGTTCTCTTGGAGCCACACAGACTCGGTCAGGAATAGCCTTACAGGGACTCAGCAAACACAAAGTGTGGAGGGCCATGTATGTTAATGCACACAGTTTAGGCAATAAAATTATAGAACTAGAAACTGAAATAAGGGATGCCAACCTGGACGTGGTGGCAATATCCGAGACTTGGTTCACTGACGCACATGGGTGGGATATGGCTATACCGGGGTACAATCTACATCGTCAGGACAGAGAGGGCAGGTTAGGTGGAGGGGTAGCACTATACATTAAGGAAGACATCAAAACTACCAGGATCACTGATGTCAAGTATACTGGGGAGTCCCTCTGGGTTAACCTGGCACGAGGTAGTAAAAAATGCCTGTATCTTGGTGTGGTATACAGACCTCCAAGACAACCGGAAAACATGGACGCAGAATTAATTGAAGACATAGAGAATATAACTCTACGGGGTGACACTGTGCTGCTAGGGGATTTCAATATGCCTGACGCAGACTGGAACACATTTTCAGCAGCAACCAGCAGCAGCAGGAGGCTTCTGAACTCCATAAAAGGAGTACATCTCAGACAGATGGTAACGGAGCCCACTAGGGCCCAGACGATCCTAGACCTGGTACTCACAAACGGGGAAAGCATCTCAGAGGTCTCGGTAGGAGATACGCTAGCCTCCAGCGACCATAACATGGTATGGTTCAACATTGGGAAAGGATCCCCTAAATCAATCACAAAAACAAAGGTGCTCAACTTTCGGGGCGCCGACTTCGCACGTATGGGAGATCACGTTCATCAGACGCTACAGGACCAAGCAGAGACCGGCAATGTGGAAACTATGTGGTCGTATCTGAAATCATCCATACACGAAGCAACTAATCGCTACATAAAATCAGTAGATAAACGGCAAAGAAACAACAAACCCCAATGGTTCACTGAAGAGATCTCACTCCTCATTAAGGAGAAGAAAAAAGCATTTCTTTCCTACAAACGCACACAGAGAAGAGAAACTAAAGTAGAATATAAGACCAGATCGGCAGCGGTCAAAACAGCAGTTAGGGAGGCCAAACGTCGAGTGGAGGAAGCTCTGGCAAAAAACATTAAAAAAGGGGACAAAGCCTTCTTTAGGTATATCAGCGATAGGAAAAGGAACACAGACGGTATAGTACGCCTTAGACAACCGGACGGAAACTACGCGGTGGCGGATTCAGAAAAAGCAGAACTACTAAATGAATATTTCTGCTCAGTCTTCACCTGCGAAGCACCGGGACACGGACCACAGTTGATGATAATACAAGACGTGGATGACCCGTTTCAGAACGTTGAGTTCACTCCTGGGGACGTCTACAACGAACTGGCAAGGCTAAAGGTAAACAAGGCCATGGGACCGGACAATTTACACCCAAGAGTGCTCAGAGAATTGAGAGATGTCCTGGCAGAACCGTTGGCGGTGCTCTTCAATCTCTCACTAAGTACGGGGAAAGTTCCGTTGGACTGGAAAACAGCCAATGTCGTTCCTCTACATAAAAAGGGTTGCAAGGCTGAGGCTGCGAACTATAGACAATAGTGTGCAAACTCATGGAAACACTAATTAAGTATAAATTAGATACGATCCTGAACGAGGGAAATCTCCGGGATCCCAGCCAACATGGATTCACCAAGGGTAGGTCATGCCAGTCCAATCTAATAAGCTTCTTTGACTGGGTAACAAGAAGACTAGACTCAGGAGAGTCCTTGGACGTCGTGTACCTGGACTTCAGCAAAGCGTTTGACAGCGTCCCACACCGCAGGCTGCTGAACAAGATGAATTCTATGGGATTAGGAGAGACTCTAACTGCATGGGTTAAAGATTGGCTTAGTGGCAGACTTCAGAGGGTGGTGGTCAACGGTACCCTTTCTAAAATGTCAGAGGTGACCAGCGGAGTACCACAGGGTTCGGTCCTGGGCCCACTCCTCTTCAACATATTCATTAGGGATCTGACTCAAGGGCTCCAAGGCAAGGTAACCTTATTCGCTGATGACGCCAAACTATGCAATGTAGTAAACGGCTATAATCTTCAGGATGCTATGGAGCAAGACCTGCGTACTTTAGAAAGTTGGTCCTTGATCTGGCAGCTGGGCTTCAACGCCAAGAAATGTAAGGTCATGCATCTCGGCAACGGAAATCCTTGCAGAACTTACACCCTGAATGGAGAAACTTTAACTAGGACTACGGCAGAACGAGACTTAGGAGTAATCATCAGTGCTGACATGAAAGCAGCCACTCAAGTGGAGAAGGCTTCATCTAAAGCACGGCAAATGATAGGCTGTATCAAGAGAAGCTTCGTCAACAGGAAACCTGAAGTCATGATGCCACTGTACAGAGCCATGGTGAGACCGCATCTGGAATACTGTGTTCAATTCTGGAGGCCACATTACCGTAAGGATGTGCTCAGAGTTGAATCGGTTCAGCGGATGGCCACCAGGATGGTCTCGGGGCTAAAGGGTCTCCCGTACGAAGAAAGACTGAGCAAATTGCAGCTCTACACTCTCGAGGAGCGTAGGGAGAGGGGAGACATGATTGAGACATTTAAGTACATCACGGGACGGGTAGAGGTGGAAGATGATATCTTTCTTCTCAGGGGACCCTCGACCACAAGAGGACATCCGCTCAAGCTCAGGGGAGGGAAGTTTCGTGGAGACACCAGGAAATACTTCTTCACGGAGAGAGTGATTGAGCATTGGAACAAGCTTCCAGTGCAGGTGGTCGAGGCACGCAGCATCTCAGACTTCAAGAACAAATGGGATACCTATGTGGGATCCCTACGAGGTCATGCCAAGGGTTAGGGTCACTAGGACTGAATGAGCGGGTCAGTAGAGTGACAGTATAATTACAATTATTCTTTAGGGGGTCAGTAGATTTAAGAGGGTGGGTAAATAGTGTGGGCAGACTTGATGGGCTATGGCCCTTATCTGCCGTCATCTTTCTATGTTTCTATGTTTCTATGGATAAAGTTACAAAATTAGTGCTTTAAAGAAGAAAAAGAGAACCATGAACGGAAAGAACACAAGGGAGGGCAAAGTGTATCTTTCGGGGGCCACTACTTCACTGCTTAAATATGAATTAAAGGTTAAAAGCATCTTTAAAAAGAAAGCTTTTCAAGTTATTTTTTAAATGACTAAGATCCTTTTCCTCTCTTATATATTGAGGTAAAGTGTTCCAGAGTTGGGGGGGGAGGGGGGGCATCACTGAAAACATATCATGGCGTCTGGTTGCGAAGAAGGGACTATTACGAGCTTTTCAGCTGTAGAACGGAGCGATGCACATTGGGAAGAATAACCCAAATCATAGTTACTATATGCTAGGGTCCACCTTGGGGGTCAGCGCTCATAAAAAAAAGATCTCGGTGTCATAAGCACATAAGCTCATAAGCATTGCCTCTGCCGAGTCAGACTATAGGTCCATCATGGCCAGCAGTCCGCTCCCGCGGTGGCCCCCCAGGTCAGTGGCCTGTAGTGATTTATTACTCTAAAGCATTTTGTACTGTATAGTAACCCTCTAATTGTACCTGTGGACAATATGCTGAAACCTTCCGCCCAATGTGCGGCGGTGGCCAATAAAGCAAAACAAGATGCTAGGAATTATTAGAAAAGTTATCGTAAACAAGATTAAGGGCTCCTTTTACTAAGCTGCATTGGCATTTTTAGTACACGCAGCATTTTAGCTCATGCTAATCCCGCTCTACGCGGCTATAACTAGCACGGCTTAGTACAAGGAGCCCTAAGAATGTCATAACGGCTCTGTATCGCTCAATGGTGCGACCTCACCTTGAGTATTGCATTCAGTTCTGGTCTCCTTATTTTTGCAATTCACAAATAATTACGTTTTCTCTTTCAAGCCATGTAGGGATAATTTTATTGTTTGTAATAAAAGTTTCTAAACAGCTGTCTATTAATGCTAAAATTTAAAAGAGCCCAAAAGGCAGAAAGAAATGCAGTGAGATTATAAAGACATCTTTAATAGCAAAGATAAATATGGAATCCGTTTAATCTCAGTTCTATCAGGATAGGCACAGTTGACAATTCCAGGCCTTCACTGAGGCAAAAATCTTCCAAAGTCCTGCCCAAGATAAATGGGAAGGCTCTGCCTTTTAAGTTGGGGCAGATGACATTTTTTTCTAATTTCTTCCATCTGACAAACTGTCACGAATGAAACTCACGTTAGAGAATAAAATTTCTGGACGGTTAAGTGGTGGCATACTTCACCTGTTTAATTTTCAAAAAGGGGGGAGGCAGGCAAGATTAACACACGCTCATGTAGCTTTACCTTTTCCCCTGGTTTTTGAAAATAGTCATGAAACTGCTCTAGGTGGGGTAATTGGCCTAACGCGCCTTACCGTCACTCCGTACTTGAGCGCGATGCCCTACAGCGTATCGCCATCGCCCACTCGGTGCTCCACGTAGCTCTCGGCCAGGCTCTGGGAGAGCTCACGCAGACCTGCATCACGAAAAACAGCACTACCGGCCAAAGTTTATTTTTAAAGTTTAAAGCCGCTGCGGCGGCTCCTCGCACTATCGCTGTCTGCGTCGGAAGCCTTCTCCGACGCAGATGTGGCTAATTAGAGGAGCCGCCGCAGCGGCTTTAAACTTTAAAATAAACTTCGGCCGGTAGTGCTGTTTTTCCTTGACGGAGATGTGCGCGAGCAGGGAGGCTAGCCCTTTTCAAGGGGGTGAGACAAACTTCTGAGTAGCTTCGGAGGCCGTGCCAGCCCCGTTCTCCCTCTCAGCTTGCGGCAGCAGTGTTAAGCCCGATGCATGTAAGCGCGTAGGTTAGAAG
Source organism: Geotrypetes seraphini (assembly GCF_902459505.1). NCBI lineage: Eukaryota > Metazoa > Chordata > Amphibia > Gymnophiona > Dermophiidae > Geotrypetes > Geotrypetes seraphini. Next base: position 34,903,572 of record NC_047086.1, on the reverse strand, counting down.
TGGAAGACGGGCCCTAAAGTTTTGTAGGGCCGGGTCTGGCGTCGCCGTGTAGGGCGGAAGCGGGAGGCGGGTCCTCAGCACCGGCCGGGCGGCTCTCGCCGCCGGCCCCCAGGAGCTCGAGGCCGGCAGCGGACATGGTTGGCGTGGCATGGTGGCGGAGGAACAGAGTTCGGTGAAGTAAAACCCGCGCATGCGCAATCGTGTTTCCGCGACGGGATCAGGGAACACGATTTTTTAGTGCGCATGCGCGTCCTACCATTTTATTATATTAGATTTTATTTGGTACTCTTATGAGAGCCAAAACTCAAATATCAATGAATAATAACAAGCTTCTATTAGTGGGGTTGCCATGCAGCTTATCTTAAGAAATTGTAAAAACTGGGATAGGTTGAACTATACATTCTGGTGGGAATCCCTGTGTTATACATTTAAAATGGAGCGTTGTATGGTTATACAACAGGGAAGATTGAAGAATTTTATGGAGGTGTGGGAGCCATTGACTAAATATTGTAAAGATGAATAATTTAATTTATTTTATTATATAAGCAAGGAACGTACACATCCTTGTGGGGGTGGGGTAAGGGAATAGAATAGAATAGAATTTTATGATTTTTATGAATGGTTTCATGAAGGTTTGATTTATTGATTGTATATTTGATGGGGGAAGTTACTTTGTTGCAGTAATATTTGAAAGTTCGCTGTGCTTATTTTACAATTGTACATATATGTGATTTATTTATGGCACGTTTGTAGTTTGAAAATCAATAAAGAATTAAAAAAAAAAATAAAAAAAAGCCTCGGAACAACATCCAACCTGAATCAAAACTTTGATAGAACAAATTGGGCAAAGGATGATTATACAATTTCCTATCACCAAAAAATTCTCAATGCCTCCTCGTAGATGCAAAAAGCTTAAGAACGGATACTCTCAACAAAATACTGTTCTCAAACATAACTTTCACTATAGCACTTAGAACTTTCCCTTGAACACTGCGCTTGTACTGGAGAGTGAGCATATCATAGTGGACTGGAAAATCAGATCATAGGACCTCTTATGATCTTTATGTCATTTCAAATCCAAATCCTGTACCATTATATTACATTACATTAGTGATTTCTATTCTGCCGTTACCTTGCGGTTCAAAGCGGATTACATAAAGGATCTATCTGGCCATTTTCAGAGGAATTATAGAATAGTTAGATTGAGGTAGAGATGAGGTGGTTCTTGTGGCGTTAGGTTGTTTTAGAGAGTAGAGAGGCGTTCAGTTGGTTTCGATTGTTGGGTATCAGGGGTTTTTTTTGAACAGTATGGTTTTTACTTCTTTTCTAAATGTTCTATAGTCAGGGGTCGTTATCAGCAAAGTAGAGCGTTGGTAGTCTAATCTCGCCACTTGTGTGGCCAGGAGGCCATTGTACGGTTTTTTTCTGTTTGACTTCTCTAATTGGGGGGGTATATAAATGGAGCATGGGTTCTCCTTTGTCTGGTTGAGGTGGTTCGGATTAGACGGTTGTTTAGGTATATCGGGCTGTTGCCATTCATGGTTTTAATTAGAAGACAGTAGAACTTGAATTGTATTCCATTGGTCCCATAATCATTTATACTCACTCCTCCTTCCAATCCCTCAACATATTTAAAAAAAATATATATAATACTTGAGCACTAATCCCTTCCACTCTATATAAATGTTTTAATAACTAAACATCTCTGTGAAGAAAGGCAACACTTATCTCTAGTGGATCCTGTCAAAATCAGCGTTGGTCTACAATGCATTCTTCCTTGTCCTCGTCCCATGTCATTCTCTAGGTGCCACTTTCACTAATATAAATATAATAAAGTTGATTACATTTTGTAATTATCATAGAACTTGATATCAAAATATATTCTAAAAGTAAAACATATCCAGAAAAAATTATTATCTGTAAAATAAGACATTTAGGGGTCCTTTTACTAAGGTGCGCTAACCGATTAGCGCGTGCTAAATGCTAACGCATGCATGTTAGTCTATGGACGCATTAGCACTTAGCACGCGCTAATTCGATTAGCATGCGCTAATCAGTTAGCGCACCTTAGTAAAAAAGGGAGTAAGATGCGCTAGTGCATCTTAGGGCTCCTTTTATCAAGGCGCGCTACGGGGGTTAGCACGTCGGACATTTCATCACACGCTAACCCCCGCAGCAAGCCTAAAAACTAACGTCTCGTCAATGGAGGTGGTAGCGACTAGCGCGGCAGGCAGTTGGAACGCGCGGTATTCCGCGCGTTAACCGCCTACCGCACCTTGATAAAAGGAGCCCTTAGTGCTCGTTAAATGCTAATGCATGGCAACGCATCTAAAGGATATAATAATAATAATTTATTGTTATATAGCGCCCAACCATCAGTTTGTGGCAGTTTACACAATGGTATAACACTAGGGAATAGAAATATAAAGTCATAAAACAGTTATTAAAATCGAGGGAAACACAATTCAGAATAAAAGCACTAGGCAAAAGATACAACCTTGTAAAACTTGTAGAAGTTAGTGATTACACAGTGCAATTAATTACAATATGGTAAATAGAAATTACACAATACAGTTGATTGTACAAATAATCATAAATTGATTCGAACCTTAATACTTTAATAAATTTAAAAAATAAAATCAATTTTGTATTTCATATTTTTTTGAAAAGATACCGTATTTTTCGGACCATAAGACGCACCCAAAAAGGGGGTGGAAAAGGGGGTACGTCTTATGGACCGAATATACCACGCGCCCCCCCTCCGGTACCTTTTTTAAGAAGCAGTGGTCCAGTGAGGTCTCCTGCTGCTCGGCTGCCTCTCTGTAGAGCGACGCGACGCACAATGCGACCTTTGCGCTCCCTGCTTGGTCCCGCGCTGCTCCGTAATTGGCTGCAGTCAGTTACTGGCATGGAAAAACTTCATTTTACCCAGGTTGAGTTTCAGTTTAAGTGTGGAAGTCCAGTTTTCCACTTGGACGAGTCAGTACGCGTTAGCATTTAGCATGCATTAATATTTAGCGTGCGCCTTAGTTAAGGGACCCCTTAATCATTGCAATATTTGCATGACATACACTTTAACTCTCAGGAATCAAAGTTGGAGTTGGCACATTTTCACCGACTCTGCCTCCAGTAACCCAAAGATTGCCACACTGCCCCCTATTCATAAAACTACAAGTTCCTGCATGCAATGGGGTAAACCCAGGAACGGATCAACCCTGTTACATTACATTACATTAGTGATTTCTATTCCGCTTGTGCCTTGCGGTTCTAAGCGGATTACATTAGAAGATGGCTGGTCATTTCCAGGCGATGACAATACAATTATTTGTATAACTTTACAAACTTTGCATACCTAACTTTACATAACTTTTCGTACATAACTTTACATAACTTTATGTGGGTTACTTTGCGTTACTTTACATTATCCTTACCGTGCTTGCATAAATTGCATTAAGTTTACATAATTTATCTTATATAACTTTACAAGACTTTACGTATGTTATTTTACCTTATTATTCCAGTACATTGCATAACTTACATTACATAATATTACAAAGCATAACCTTATGTTATATTACAACGTATAACCTTATGTTACATTACATAATATTACAAAGCATAACCTTATGTTATATTACAACGTATAACCTTATGTTACATTACATAATATTACAAAGTATAATCTTATGTTACCAAAAAATCGTCTGTTCATAGGTTGTTATATCTGATTTTTTCGGTATTTGGGGTGACAGTGTTTCTAGATATGAATTGGCTTATCGCCCGTTGCGACTAGATTGGAAGTTGCCTATGGGGACGAAATTGCAGTAGGTTGTGAGTTGCAGGAGGTTATGAAGGGTGAGACGATGAGGGTATATTATAATATTGGGATGTGTTTTTTGAATATGCATCTGGGTTCAGTTGGCAGCCTTAGTGTTGCTTCTTGTATGGATAATGGCACTGAATACCTGTGAATAATTTAAATACTCACTGCAGAGTTTACACATTCAGTTTGTGAAAGCACCTGCTATGTATACCAAGAAGGAGAGAAGAGCTGGAGGTTATTTTGTCAAGACTATAACCTTCAAACACTGGAATAATCTATGTTTTATGGTAGACCTAACTGACCAATTATGTATACAATGTCTGTTTTCATCAGAAGCTGAGCCTGTTAGACCTTGATATTGATGTATCTGGATCACAAAACCTGAATTAATCACCCTCTAAGAAATTGAAAAAGGTGTTGGTTTTTTTTTGCTTATCTAACGGTAGCGCAGGCCACCATATCTGTGAATGTTACTGGATTTCTTAAATTTTTCTCTATATACTGTAGCTAATGACACCTCTCTGGAGATAAGTAAATTCAATATAAAAGAAATCATACACTAACCAAGACCAAATCCCAAGATGGTTATTGAAGAAAATGCTGGCTTGTTAGTGCTTACCATCTGCTCAGCTTTAATAACGTTAGTGGTAGGATTTCATTTTACTGGAAGCAAGTGGATATTGTGTCAAACAGCTATTCGATAAAGATCGCTCGGAAAAACACAAAGCTGCTATTAATAGCTTCTACAGTCAACTGACTGAAACCCCCAATCTTGATTGACTACGAGGGGCCGCTGAAAAGTTCTCAGCCCATCTAAGAGAATGATGTGAAGCCATGAAAGTTACAAGATATTCCACGCTTTTCTTGACACTTCATTTCATTGAAATGAAAGGTCGTGGAATAACTTGCAACTTTCATGGCTCCGCATCATTCTCTCCTTGGTTGGGCTGAGAACTTTTCAGCGGCCCCCCTCGTATTGTGATGTCACAGTGGCTCATTCCACCAATGCCTAAGAGCCAACCTCATTGGTGACATCACAATGGCTTGGTTTCCCCCTATACTCGGGCCCTAAACTAGATGCATGTGCCTCATTGAAGCGAAAAGTATCAAGGAAAGTGTGGAATAACTTGTAAGTTTCATGGCTCCACATCATTCTCGTCTAGGTTAGGCTGAGAACTTTTCAGTGGCCCTTCATAGATGGAATAATCGATATGTCTCTCGCTCTATAGATATAGATGGGGATGGGGGTTTGTCTAGCACACCAGTCTGGACCCAGCTTCCGTCACAAGAACAAGTGCTCCTTGAAGCACTACATAATAATGGAATTAGAGGAAAAAAGAAAAAGAAGCCGCTGTCCACAAACCAGAGTTTTAACATTTATTGCCCAGTTGACAGTCTCGTAGATTTACCCTTACTCGGGCTAACTCATTTCCCAAAATCAGAGTTCATTTTAAAACAACCTTTTCTTAGGTTGCAAACACAAAAACTCTCTTCCAAACCAAGTTTTCACCTCCCAAAGTTCAGCTGCTTCTTTTGACTCAGTCTCTGCAGCTTTCCTGGCTTAAAATCAATGTTCAGTAGTTCCTCGACACCAGGGCTGGCTCTTTTCCTTTCTTTGGCTTGAATCACAGCTTTGCTTCAATTAAATACTTCTCAGAAAGTTCTATCACCTGACTCCCTGAGCTCTATATTCCCCCATTGACCAGTGTTTAACCCTGGACAGGGGAATGAGGAACCTTTCCTCCCTTTTAAAATTGATGGTCTATATCCCTCCCCAATTCATACTTCCTGGTGATTTAGAATCAGCCTTAAGGGTTCCTTTCCCTCTGCATGGTAACCAATCATAGCTTCCCTAGCACTAAAGGGATCTTGGCTTCTCCGTTTCTAACATCAAAGCCATGTATTCATTCAAGAAACATTCATTCATAAGAACTTTAGTACTTTTTTTTTTTTTTTTTTACAAACCTATAGACATCTTCAGGCATTTAGTAAAGTTGCATTAACTTGCACACAAGATTTCATTCATAAGTGCTTTCTTCAATCACACTCGCTGCCTCTGGACTCCAATCCATCCCATGGTCACTGTCCATGTCAGAATAAATTTCTCCTATTTCCATAGGCATTTTCTCCCCTAGACAGCTTGAAAATATCTCTGCCCTGGCTATCTTTCCCTCTCTTCTAACTCCTGCCTTAGAGTTGGGCTTCTAACAACTTTAGTTCAGTCTGGAATGAAGTGTTTATGAGGCAGAGGCACTGGAACTTAGCTTCCTGCAGGGCGTTCTCTGCCGTCTCTGAAGCTTTTTCCTCCCTGGGTTAAGAACATAAGAACATAAGCAGTGCCTCCGCCGGGTCAGACCATAGTCCATCCTGCCCGGCAGTCCGCTCCCGCGGTGGCCCAAACAGGTCACGACCTGTCTGAATCACCAGAAGGGGCTCCATTGCCACCTTGGTTTCTCATTGAAGTCCTATCTTCCCATCGTAGTCCTAACCCTCCGGTCTTGCACATGCACGACCTGTTGGGTTTCTATACTTATTACCTGGTTAGCTTTCTATACTTGTGTTACATCCCAGCTCCTCCCTCAGTATCCCACGATCCCTTTATCCCTCAGGAATCCGTCCAATCCCTGTTTGAATCCCTGTTCCTAACTGTCTCTCTGTGTTTACAGCTGGATTTAATTTATCCCATGTTTTTTTGTTTGTTTGTTTTTTTTGCTTTACCTTAGCTCCTGGGAGAACCTTGAGCTTTTCAGTCCCTCCCCTTTCTTTAACCCTTGCTGTGTCAGATTGTTTGAAAGGGGTTTAGCCTGAGTGCTTGAATTGGCTTTGCGAAAGGAATGATAGGAAAGTGTAGCAGGACTCCTGCTCTTCTCTGCAGTATCCCTTTTGATGTGCTCTCCCTCTCTTCCCTTAGGGCAGGGGTAGGCAATTCCGTTTCAGGATATCCACAATGAATATGTATGAGATGGATTTGCATGCACTGCCCCCTTGAGACGCACATCTATCTCATGCATATTTATTGTGGATATCCTGAAAACTTGACCTGGCTCCGGCTCTCAAGGACTGGCTAGGCACATGCAATGGCCTTAGGGCTTAGGGCTAGGCACATGCAATGGCGTCTCTCAGGTTCTCCAAGGCCGAGGAAATTCAAGACCCAAAAGTCAGCAGGAAAGGTCATGACCACAGTGTTTTGGGATCAGGAAGGTGTTGTAATGACTATTCTCCAAAAGGCCAGTTAATTCAAACTACTACTGTAACTTGTGCCAATTAAAGGAGGCAGTGAAAGAAATAAAAAAGAGAGGGAAGGTGCAGGAAGGAGTTCACCCTGCTCACAAGGTTGGCAAAACAATGGATGCTTTGATGCAGTTTAGGTTTCAGTGAATAGACCATCTACCCTACTCACCAAATCTTGCTCCATCTGACTATTTTCTGTTTCCAAACCTTAAAGAGTCTTGAAAAAGTGACAGTTTTCGAGTGATTCAGAGGTGAGTGCAGCAGCGGAGCAATAAAACTGAAAAGTGACCAGACGAGTATTTTTTGGAAGGGTTACAGAAACTTCAGACATGATGTGCCAAATATATTGAACTTAGGGGTGAATATGTGGAATAACTTTCTAAGTTTCATGGCTCCATATCATACTCTTCTTGGTTGGGCTGAGAGCACCTCTTCATGATGGAGGGGATGGGATGACTTCCCTATGGGGGGGGGACTGGGGAAGCTGGGTCTCTTCAGGTTGGAGGGGAGGCAGCTCAGGGGGGATGTGGTGGATGTCTGTGGGATGATGAGTGGAGTGGAGGGGCTGGATGTGGATCGCTTGTTCAATCTTTCCAAGGGTACTGGGAATGGGGGGGGGGGGGGCATGTGATAAAACTACTAGGTGGTGGATTTGGAACAGACAGAGAGGATGTTTCTTCGCATGGCATGTGCTTGAACTCTGAAGTTTGTTGCCGGAGAGTGTGGTGGAATCAGATTAGCGGGGTCTGAAAAAGGTTTGGATGGTTTCCTGGAAGAGAAGTCCCTGGGCCATTGTTGGGATGATTTGGGGGAAATCTACTGCTTATTCCTAGGATAATCATCATAAAAGGGCAGGTTTCTCTCTCTAGGCACAGGAATATTTTCCTTACTTGATGACATTAGAAACAATCATGACTAATAAAAAAATAAGTTTTGGAAAAGAGATGCAGTTATCAGATACACATAATAGCTGTAAAAAAAGCTTTGTAAAGTGCTGAATTTAATTATTAGGATTAATCCCGTACTGCATATGAAAAAAAACAGTCCTTACTTGTCTGATTTGTGTATTGAACTTTTTCTCTCTTGCCTGAAGCAGTAGATAAATAAAGGTCAAAAACAATTTGAAAAAAAAATGGTGCTTGTTGACCTTTGTTTTCTGATCATTCATGTGAACTATATTGTCTGAAGTTCTAGGAAAAGTCTTATGCAAAGAAAATGAAATGACCTGTTTCAAAGTTGTTCTAAAGGATAAATATATGCACAGTCAATTGCTATAAAGCTTTACATTCCTCTGTTTATCCCGCAAGTGTCTACCCCTTCTCCATGCTGCTTCTAAAGAGTACTTCTCCGGTACTCGGAACCTTTAATGTCTTTTAATCCAGTAAATCATAAGTCAGTAAGTTCAACTTTACCCTAAATCTAGGCAACTAGTTTAAGTCCCCTCCATAGAGTGACTAGTTTAAAGCAGGTTATATCATCTGAAAACAGAGTTCATATTAAAGGGCCAGTACCTCTCTACCTCGCCCTTCTTAGGGAGATAAGACAGTTATCCCTGAAACAGCAGGGCTGTTCCAGATGATTATAATTATTCTCATCACTCAACTATCCCAGTGCTGTTTAGTCTTTTTCAGGAAAAAAAAAGTAACAATTCATGTAGGTGCTAAAAAGATTTAGGACACCAATTTTGGCAGCCATCTAAGAGCTGCCAATTGTGTGTCAAATCACAAATTGGCGTCCTTTGGAATATCGCAACTAGTTTTCTTGACAGACGCCTTAAATGTAGGCCAGCATTTTACAGGCCTATATTGTAGGCCTTGCACCTACGGAGAGCGTAGGGATGCTTACCGATGCCCAAGGCCACTTCCGGGGGGGAAACCACGTTCACACCAGCCTTGGACGTCCATAAGCGCCCCTATGGGTCTCCATAGACACACGACAGATGCCTACAATGTAGGCGTCCATCCTCACCTGAGATTTTTAGAAAACGTGCATCCCGATTGGCTGCCAGACGGTGGTAGGATGCTTACCACTGCCTAAATTTGGGAAGCATGGTCAGAGGATCAGACCCTTATTTTCTTTGCAAAAACCAAACACAGAACACTCTAACAGACCCTTCATTTGTTCCACAAGAGAAAGGTCTAGTCTGTCTCGTGCACTTCTCCACTAGTAAACACTCTATCAAACATTGAACTTCTGTATCCCTCGTTTATTAAAAGAGACGAATGAAAACTATCCTTTCTATTCTCAGGGCTTCTCCTTGTCCTGCTCCATGTATTTCATAGAATCAGATTCTAAGAAAGAGGCATTGGAAAAAGTATCCTCCGATCTCAATTAGTTCTAGTTCTGTCTCATCTTCCATAGACTTGCTTGGTGTCTCTACCTAAAGAATAATAATAATAATAATAATAATAATTTATTTTGTATACCACCATATCCAGGGAGTTCTAGGCGGTTCACAGCAGTTAATCAAAAATACATACAGTAAAGTCATTGAAGTTAACCGATTAGAAGGGGAACAAAAATAAGAAAGTGGCGGGAAGGGTCGTAGGTCATAAGGGGATGGGAGAGCAGTCATAAGGTAGTAGTGATGAGGGAAGGTAGTAAAAAGATAGTAGTGGTACAGTGCATTAGGAGTTCAGTCTGTGGAATAAGTGCGTTTTGAGCTGCTTTCCGAAGTCAAGATTGGAGGGGGCATCAAGTACAATTTGGGCGAGCCGTGGATTCAGTTTAGCCGCCTGAAAGGAGAAAGTTTTATCAAGGAACCTTTTGAAATGACATAATTTTAATGAGGGAAAGGCAAACAGGTGTATTCTGCGGGAGCTCTTATTGTTGTAATTTAAATTGAAGTGTGGGTTAAGGTAACTCGGTGACATTCCAAATACTGTTTTGTAGCAGATACAGGAGAACTTGAACAGGACTCTGGATTCGAATGGTAACCAGTGAAGTTTGTGGTAGAAAGGGGTGACGTGTTCCCATTTGTTCAAGCCAATGATGAGGCGGATGGCGGTATTCTGAATCAGTTTCAGTTTCCTGATGGTTTTCTTAAAGGCGCCCAGGTATATGATATTGCAGTAGTCAAGGATGCTGAGAATGGAGGATTGTACTAACAGACGGAAAGAGGTGTCGTCAAAGTATTTTTATATGGTGCGGAGTTTCCCAAGCACCGAGGTGCTTTTCTTAAATATTAGACCCTTTCTTCTCCTAGGAGGGACTAATGAATATTGATTCTCATTCTAGTGAAACAGCGTAGACTCTTCCTCTTTGGGAGGGAGAAAAAAAGGTTGGTTTGTCCCCAAAATAGCCATGGGGGAAGGAGGGGAAGAACAGCATGAGAGAGCCAAGCCAGTTTCTGAGGAATTATTTCATATTAATTCAGAAAGGCTGCATAGCACCTAGTCCAGTGTATCGCAAACTGTGTGCCGCACGAGATTTCAGATGTCCCATGAGACACTGGGGAGGAAGAGAGGTGCCAGTGCCATCTGGCTGCCTAGAGGATGTGCCTTTCGCGGCAAGAAGCACATCCTGTAGGCATGTCAGCCACCACTAGCACCTCTTCTCCTCCCTGGCATCTCTCTTCTCCGCATCTCTTCTTTTTCATCACCTCACCCCCCATCCCCACTGGCAGCTCTGGACCCCGTCTGGAGGGCCTCCGTGCATTCACAGACGTCAATGTGATGATGTCACCCATGCACATGACATCATCACAGCAACATCCACGCACTTCCGGGTGCCTTCGAAAAGAGTGTGCCGCGGCTCGTAAAGTTTGTGAGACACTGACCTAGTAGGAGAAGGAACAGTCTAGGTATTTTCCCAGGAAAGAAGATCAATATAATCACTTAAGTTCATCTATATCAGTGGTTCCCAAACCTGTCCTGGAGGACCCCCAGGCCAGTCGGGTTTTCAATGAATATGCATGAGAGAGATCTGCATATAATGGAGGTGCCAGGCATGCAAACCTGCTCCATACATATTCATTAGGGCTAGCCTGAAAACCCGACTGGCCTGGGTGTCCTCCAGGACAGTTTTGGGAACCACTGATCTATATCTTTAGAAGTTTATATAGCTTCAGTAGCTTACAATATATAACAGCAAACATAACTTAACAAGCTCTTACATTTGTTCTATAGCTGTGCTTTAAAGTAAAGGGAACTTCACCCTGAATATGCTTCTTTGCTTGTGACCAACTCAGCTAATGTGTCTCCTGACTAATATTGCACTAGAAACTTCTTGCCTAGAGCATGTACCGAGGCAAGATGGCATTCCACTACAATGGAGCCAGGGTCCTCTGAATTCCTTGAATAAGGTAATAAAACTTTCAGAGATGGGGGTGTCCCAGAGCTGCAACATGGATGAGGTAAAATGGATATTCTTGGAGTAACCTACGTCAGGATTTTCAAAATAGAGTGAAGCGGTCACCTTATCTCCAGAAATAAGGAAAATAAGGCCTCCGCTTGAGGGGTATAAATGAAGCATCTCGGGGGGATCACTGGGTTATCTGTTCCCACGGACAGATCTGAGCTGAAAGGGTTCCAATGCTGTTGCATCTCACATCCACTGTTGGGTCTACACCTGACATTGAGCGGCCCCACTTCAAAGTTTCTCTGCAGCCTCCCTCAATGGGAGGGGAAAAGAGTCCTCTACAATGACAGGTTGTATGCAGCTTTGTTACTGCTAATGCAGCGGTTTCAAACATGTGCCCCCCCCCCCCCAGGGACTATTTTGCGGCCTGCGATCTGTCCTCTCCACTTCACAAGTTTTCCGATTGTGGAGAGGACAATCGCATACAGACCGCGACTGCGGCTCGCCTAAAGCAGGTGTCTCCAATCTGCTTCCCTTCCCGTCTCACTGCCCTCCCCCAAGTCACCGCAATCGGGGAACAGGCCAGCACTGAGGTCTTAGCTCTCCCTGCATATCTTCCCCTGCTCGGAAACGACCAATTCTCGCCACCCGATGTCAATTCTAATGTTGGGGAGGAAGTTCCGGGCCAGCCAATATACTTCAACATATAGGAAATTGTATCGTCTCTTGCTTAGCAAAAAAACTGCCACCACTGTGTTCGCTTAACTTTTAAATGCAGCTTAAGGGGTCCCTTAAGTATTCTAAGAACTGTAACCTCCTTTTAAACAACTTAGAGTCTTAAAATGTGATCCGGACTTATGAAGTTGCAATGACTGGAAGGTGAACTCTTTTTTAAGGAGGTTTAGCAGCCTTCCCTTCAGAGTTTCATATCTCTGAGCTTTTATATATAGTCACTTGGATCACACTTTATAGACTAGTCTTCATTGAAACCAATTTGGTGTTGTATTTAAAGCTTTTTTCTGGTTTCTTTTTGTTTTGATATTTTTAACCCTGATTTACTCATAAAGATGGATGCAAGGCAGAAAGTGAAGACGGAGAGAAAAACAGTCAAAGGACAAGAAGGCCCTGGAAATAGTTAAAAGCACAGAAAAATAAAGTCACCAGCCAACAAAGGTAGGGAAAATGATTTTATTTTCAATATAGTGATTGAAATGTGTCAGTTTTGAGAAAGGAAAGATATTAAACTTTAATGTGAGGGCCGCAGAAAAAATAGTTAATGACAATTTTGCATAAGGTAAAACTCTTTATAGTTTATAAATCTTTCCTTTAACTGTTAAAGGAAAGATTTATAAACTATAGTTTTACCTCATGCAAAGTTGTCATTTCTTTAATAAGACATTAACTATCTTTTCTGCGGCCCTCCAAGTACCTACAAATCCAAAATGTGGCCCCACTAAGGGTTTGAGTTTAAGACCACTGTGCTAATGGGTAATTTTGGAGGGACAATTTAAGGCCTGAAGGTAAAATCATGGGTTCACTCTGAAAATAAGTATTCATACAGTAAGAAAAAGTATCTTTTGAGTTGTTCAATGTATAAGGCGTGTATTTTACTATTATACACTGTCTTGGCTTTGGTTGCTACTTGTTTTTAAATAAATTCACTTTTATTTTTATAATTTCTGGCCTGCTTCATTGCTTGTCAATATTGTTCAGGAGCTAGAACTCAGATCCGCTCACAGGGGAGCATAAATAAACGCACAGAGTGCGAACCCCAAATATTCCATTACACACTTTCACGTTCCTCATTGCTTGTTATCTAGGGTTACCGGATTTTAGGTATGTAAAATCCGGACAAATAGATCCATCCCAGGTCTACCCCGTTACGCCCACGCATACACGTGCGACGATGGCGCATACACACGTGCGTACTTGTGACGTCACTGCATTGAATCCGTCGGGTTTTGAAAAGCCGTCCTGGTAAATCTGGACATCTGATAACCCCACCGTTATCCATTAGGAGACAGTAGCACTATAATCCACTCCAATTATATACCAATGCCATTATCATAAATTTATCTCTCTTTTTATTTATATCTACATTTTTGAGGCCTGTTTGTTAATGTGAACTAATATTTGAAAAAATAACTGCTTTTAACCTGGAAGTTGGTGAAGCAACCATTACTCACCGAGCCTCCACCGTTTAAAAGGGTCTATTACAGGGGTGGGCAACGAGGGCCGCAATCCAGTCGGGTTTTTAGGATTTCCCCAATGAATATGCATGCAATCCATTTGCATATAATGGGAGGCAGTGCATGCAAATAGATCTCATGCATATTCATTGGGGAGATCCAGAAAACCAGGCTGGATTGCGGCCCTCGTTGCCCACCCCTGGTCTATTCTATACTGTTTATAGGGGATGGAGGAGACTCAGGTATTGTTTTGAGACAAGAAGGATGTGTGGTAAGATGAGCAGAGGCAAACGTCTTTTGATTCATTTTGAGAATTTTTTGGAATTTATTTTGATTTTGAACTTTTCAGTTTGTTTCACATATTCATATTAGTAAACATGCTCTAACATGCGTTAGAACTGCTTAATACAAGTACATGTTCAAATACTTGAAGGGTATTAACGTAGAACAAAATCTTTTCCAGAGAAAGGAAAATGGTAAAACCAGAGGACATAATTTGAGGTTGAGGGGTGGTAGATTCAGGGGCAATGTTAGGAAATTCTACTTTACGGAGAGGGTGGTGGATGCCTGGAATGCGCTCCCGAGAGAGGTGGTGGAGAGTAAAACTGTGACTGAGTTCAAAGAAGCGTGGGATGAACACAAAGAGTCTAGAATCAAAAAATAAAATTAAATATTGAACTAAGGCCAGTACTGGGCAGACTTGAAGGTTTGTGTCTGTATATGGCCGTTTGGTGGAGGATGGGCTGGGGAGGGCTTCAATGGCTGGGAGGGTATAGATGGGCTGGAGTAAGTCTTAACAGAGATTTCGGCAGTTGGAACCCAAGCACAGTACCGGGTAAAGCTTTGGATTCTTGCCCAGAAATAGCTAAGAAGAAAAATTAAAAAAAATTTTTTTTAATTGAATCAGGTTGGGCAGACTGGATGGACCATTCGGGTCTTAATCTGCCGTCATCTACTATGTTACTATGTTACTATTGATTACATGCATGCTAATTTTATAGGTTAATATATGTTAAGTTGATTTTTGTCAAATCTGTTTACTAATTAATCAAATGTGGGCTAATGAATGCACATACCTAGTGGGTTGTAACAAGGGGATGGAATGATGATTAAAGGTAAGTGACTATTAATGCAAATATATAAACAGCTTGAATATAATCTTTGGGATGGCTCCCTGGGGGTTTCTCTGGACAGCTGTGCTCCATTACAGAGGTTGCAGATTTCCACTACAGATAAACCTTAATTTCATAAAGGCCAATAAACAGTGGCATAAAACCAACTCTGGCCAAAGCCTAGCACCATGTAAATTTTCAGCTCAACCAACTTCCTAAATTCTGTGTGCTATTTTGCCACTGAAGCTGAAATGAGTGCTATTTTATTCTGTTAAGTGCCAATTTGCAGAAACAAAATTCTATGCTTTGACATTGTTTCAGGTCATTGATAGAACCATATCCATGTTATTCTATTTTTGGGATGGGCTGAGAACTTTTCAGCACCCCCCTTGTACCATACAGAATATAAACTTGCTAAATTGTAGCAAAAATAGATCTAAATATATTTTCCAAACTAACTGATGATTACTTCTAAAAAGAAAAAAAAAATCCAGAGTGGAATTTGATGCCATCTTTTACCTCTTACACGGTTACTTTTATTTTTCTATAGAAAGATTATAGCAATTTAGATTATCTACCAGATACAGTGCTTCAATTGTAAGATGAAATTACTATGTTAGATGGGACTACTATGACTGGAAGTTCAATTTCATATTTGGACCATGGCGGTTTAGATAATTGTGCTTTGTTAAAGCCATGATCTGATGACTTTTAAAGCATATTCTCTGACACTCCTGAAGGTGACCTTCAAAGTACGGTAAAGGCATTTTTTTAAATATCTTGTACAGGGCTTGATAGTAATTTTTTTTTACAAATATATTTATAAGGGAGCATTCTTTTTAGAGAAACACAGTTTCACAATATTTCTGTTTTCCACCTCAGGCTGGAGAGTAACCACTAACTCACTCTACTTCAGCTCTGCCAGGTTCTCATTAATTAGGTAATTTTAAAACAATATAAGAATACCCTTACTGGGTCAGACCAATAGACCATCAAGGCCAGTAGCCCATTCTCACGGTGGCCAATCCAGGTCACTAGTACCTGGCCAAAACCCAAGGAGTAGCAATAGTCTGTGCTACCGATCCAGGGCAAGCAGTGGCGACACCAGGAAATATTTCTTCACCGAGAGAGTGCTCGATCCTTGGAACGAGCTCCCGGTGCAGGTGATCGAGGCAAACAGCGTGCAAGAATTTAAGAGCAAATGGGATGCCCATGTGAGATCCCTTAGAGGGTTAAGCCAAGGGAACCTGTCACCAGGAGTGGGATCCTTAGGATAGTAGACTTGGGGGTGGGTCGGTAGAGTGGGCAGACCTGATGGGCTATGGCCCTTATCTGCCGTCATCTTCTATGTTTCTCAGTAACAGAATAGTTAAGCTCTGGAACACATTGCCAGAGGATGTGGTAAGAGTGGTTAATGTAGCTAGTTTTAAAAAAGGTTTGGACAAGTTTCTAGAGGAAAAGTCCATAGTCTGCTGTTGACACAGACATGGGGGAAGCCACTGCTTGTCATGGATCGCTAGCATGGAATGCTGCTACTATTTGGGGTTTTGCCAGGTGCTTGTGACTTGGATTGGCCTCTGTGAAGATGAGATGCTGGGCTAGATGGGCCACTGGTCTAACCCAGTAAGGCTTTTCTTATGTTCTTATCTTTTTCTCCTGGTTGAGGCACTGGGTCAGGGCAGAGTCATGTGTAAGCACAGATTCTCAAGGCCCCATATTAAGCCAAGCGCCAAAACCGTGAGGAGAGGTAAGAAGAAGGATCCAATCATTGCAGATAGGGGAAGTGGAGAGTTTAAATGAACCATGCTGGTTACCATGTGGGAACAGGGTAGAAGGGAGAAATGATACCTCCATTAAAAGGGCAAGAGCAAAATGGAAATGTCCAATCAAAATGGTGCACAAAAAAGTGTCTTTCAACTCATCTGATAAATCCAAATGTCTTTATTCATCCAAAATAACTCATTCATCCAAAGTAACTCGATGACTCGACATGATCATGTTTCGGCCACCCGGCCTGCATCAGGAGTCTATGAATTATATATAAAAAATCAAAAAACATAAAAAAGCTTTTTACCAAACAAAAACTACCAAACATCTAATAAACTCTGCATAAATAATGTGTTAAAAAAGTATGGCTGATCATAAATACATAGAAGAGATACATTGAAACTAATCGATGATAATCAATCAATAAAAGAATGTGCAATAAAAATATTATAAATGACCTATGAGACCAATAAGATAAAGAGTATGGGTCACAAAGCAACTAAGAATATGTTAAAAACATGTGCCAAAATATAAAAAAATAAAATAAAAAAGCCGATGAATACACAAACATATGAAATTACATAAAACTGAATTAAATGACAAACAGTTTATAACCCAAGTGGTCAATATTAGTACATATAATGGATGGAAAAAATATATATATAAAAAAATGATAAAAACTAAAACAAGATGTAAAAAACATATTATATCAAACACATATAAACCTGTTCAATAAGGCAAGGAAGGGACATGCATTTGTTAAAAAAGCAAAAAAGATAATACCTTAGGAGTCTTTGGGTATCAAATGGATAAATATGATCTTTGCTCTTGCCTGTTTGATTTTTGTGGATTTGTTTACCCTGTTTCTGTGTACCTCCATTAAAAGCCCAACCTAGACTTCAGAAGACCCATTCTGCTCAGTATTTAAAACAATTCAATTGGCCAGGAATGGTTCCTGGCCAGTTAAATGGCACTTAACCTGGCAATATTCCGTGGGAGATAGTTATTTCCCATTGAATATTGCTGGTTAGTACTTAGCAGTCAGCCAGTTAGAACACACAATTTAACCGGCTATTCGGTGACATTCAGTACATTGTCAGCTAAATTTGATGGCAAATTAGGCTGCCAAAATAGCTGAAATATCTTTTAACTGGTTTAAACCTAACCAGCCATCGCTGAATATCAGGCCTTAGGCATAGCGGGTCTGCCCATCCCCACTTAATCTAAGGTCTGATTGGCCCAGGCTCTAAGGCGCCTGGGCCAATCAGGCCTTAGACTTAGTGGGGATGGGCGGACCCGCTATGCCTAAGGCCTGATTGGTCCAGGCTTCTAGAGCCTGGGCCAATCAGGCCTTAGGCTTCGGAAGGATGGGCCGGAAAGGGGCGGGCCCGCCTCATTTCGACGAGATGGGCCTACCGGCTGTATGGGCAAGTCCCGTCTGGCCAACAAGGAAAGGTTAGTTTGGTTGGGGGGAGGTTTGAGGGCTGTTAGCGCAGGGGGGGTTGCGGGGTGGTGCGTCTTCCGGCAGAAGGGATTGGGCACCCTCCTGCCAGTGATCGGTAGTGTCGGGGGGGGGGGGGGGGGCGGGGGTGGTCGGTATACTCATAGCAGCAGAGAGATCCCTTGCCGCAATAAGTATAGCGGCCGCGTCTACTTACAATGTAGACCAGCATTTTGTTGGCCTACATTGTAAGCGTCTCTTCCTCTACTAGGGAGACGCATAGGGCCGCCTAGGTTCGCCTAAGGCCCTTAGGCGAGCTTAGGTGTCTTGCGGGCCTCGCCTTCAATATAGAAAGCCTGCCGGGGGAGCATTTTTTTAAAAAAACGTGCATCCCGATTGGCTGATTAGACAGCTGTAGGACGCCTACAGCTGCCTAAAATCGGGACGCACTATGTAGAATCAGGGCCTTGATGTCTATGTAAACCGCTGAGAACTCTGATAAGAATTGGGGGTATATCAAATTTTAAAAACATGATGGTAGATAAAGGCCAAATATCACATCTAGTCTACCCATCCGTAGCATATACTATGTCCTCCCATGCGCCTCTCCCGCAGGGATCACCTCTGTCCCCTATTCTTTTCAACATCTATATACCTACTTTGAAACTTTTCCAACTATCTCCCTTTGAAACATTATATACAGACTAGTCTTTAAGCCCGTTACATTAACGGGTGCTAGAATAGAGGTCTGTCTGTCTTTCTTTCTTTCTGTCTTTCTACCTCCTGCTGTATTTCTCTCTCCCTGACCCCCTTTCTCTGTCTGTCTTTCTGTCCCTCTTCCTGCCCCTGTGTCTTTCTTCCTTTCTTTCTGTCTCCCTCCCTCCCGCTGTCTGTCTGTCTTTATTTCTATCTGTCTCTCTCCTTGCTCCATATGTAACATTCCCTCCCCCTTCATTTCCCTGTGCAGCAGCATTTCCCTCCCCCGACCTCACTTCCCTGTGCAGCAACAGCAGCAGTATTTCCCTCTCCGTCCACTTCTCTGAGCAACAGCAGCAGCAGTATGTACCTTCCCCTACAGGTCTCTGTGCATCAGCATTTCCCCCAACCCCCCCCCCCCCTTTGCTTCCCACGGTCTGGCCTACCATTGCACTCACTGTGGTCAAGGCGATTGAGAGGGCACAGCAGGAAAAACGGCAGTACTGGTAGAAGTTTATTTTTAAGTTTAAAGTTGCCGCCGCAGCTCCTCTCACGATCGCTGTCTGCGTCGGAAGCCTTCTCCGACGCAGATGCGGCTCATGAGAGGAGCCGCCGCAGCACCTTGAATCTTAAAAATAAACTTCTACTGGTAGTGCGGTTTTTCCTGGATTTAGGTTTGCGTGAGGTGGAGAGCAGGGAGGCCAGCGGTTTCCAATTTGTCTTGTGCCAAGGTATAAGATTGCAAATAAGGCCCGTCTCCCATTTTACTTGCCCCCGAGCGCCAATTCTGTGCATGTGTCCACCGCCAGCACTCCTAATGACCTCCTCGCAGTCCAATGCGGTCAGCCATAGCAATGTTTCTCTGGTGGTGGGGTGAATGAGGGTGGGAGGGAGGAGTCGCAGCGTGTTTGCTGCCTCCGTCAATCGGCCACTGCCACAGCTAAGCGCGCATGCGCACTCCTACCTGCGGGGACCTACAGCGCATGGAAAACGGAACACGCTGGTAAGAGTGCGCATGCGCGCATAGGGTTTTATTATATTAGTTGACATCTTTGTCCTTCTTGAGATAGATTTGAATATTACTAACCTCACTGAGAAATGACGGAGGTGATTAGTGGAGTACCACAGGGCTCAGTCTTGGGCCCAATCCTATTCAACATCTTTATAAGAGACTTGGCAGAAGGGTTTCGAGGTAAAATAACATTATTCGCCGATGACGCCAAACTGAGTAATGTAGTGGGCAAATGCACAACAGACGAAGATTCAGTGCCCGACAACATGATGCACGACCTACTCCTACTGGAAGCGATGGTCTTAGGACATGGCAACTCAACTTCAATGCCAAAAATGCAAAGTTATGCACTCTGGGCAGCCAGAATCCATGCATGTCTTATACCCTTAATGGCAAGATCCTAGCAAAAATGGTAGCAGAACGAGACTTGGGGGTAATCGTCAGTGAGGACATGAAGTCTGCCAATCAAGTGGAGCAGGCTTCATCCAAGGCAAGACAAATCATGGGCTGCATACGAATGGGGTTTCGTCAGTCGTAAGGCGGAAGTCATTATGCCATTGTATAGATCCATTGTGAGGCCCCACCTGGAATACTGTGTGCAATTCTAGAGGCCGCATTATCGCAAGGATGTGCTGAGACTGGAGTCGGTGCAAAGAATGGCCACCCGGATGGTCTCGGGACTCAAGGATCTACCATACGAAAAACGGCTTGACAAATTACAGCTATACTCGCTCGAGGAGCGCAGAGAGAGGGGGGACATGATCGAGACGTTCAAGTATCTTACGGGCCGCATCGAGGCGGAGGAAGATATCTTCTTTTTCAAGGGTCCCACGACAACAAGAGGGCATCCGTTGAAAATCAGGGGCGGGGAAACTACGAGGGTGACACCAGGAAATTCTTTTTCACTGAAAGAGTGGTTGATCGCTGGAATAGTCTTCCACTACAGGTGATTGAGGCCAGCAGCATGCCTGATTTTAAGGCCAAATGGGATCGGCACATGGGATCTATTCACAGGGCAAAGGTAGGGGAGGGACATTAAGGTGGGCAGACTAGATGGGCCGTGGGCCCTTATCTGCCGTCTATTTCTATGTTTCTATGTTTCTATAACGAAACTCCAGTCCTGGGCCCTCACTGTACAAATGAAGCTCAATGAGTCCAAAACAAAAATACTTTGGCTTGGCCCAAAATTAGATCAGCTACCCTTGCACATTTCCTTACTTTCTGGACCCACATTGCAGATTGAATTCTTAAGCAAAGTTTTAGGTGTCATTATTGACTCCACACTTTCATTTAATGACCATCTCAACTCTCTGGTAAAAAAAAAAAAATGTTGAAAAAAGTGAGATCCTGCTTCCACTAACAAAATTTTGCTGTTCTTGTACAATCAATCATTCTTTCCAGGCTGGACTATTGTAACTCAATCTATCTAATTCTAACCAAGAAAAGTCTTCAAAGACTTCAGCAGATCCAGAATACTGCGGCTAGGTTGACCTTCGCAAAAAGCAAATTTGATCATGTTTCCCCACTTCTTTCAAAACTTCACTGGCTTCCAGTAATTTCTAGGGTTCACGTTAAATGTGCCTGCCTAACATTCATAAGAACATAAGAATAGCCTTACTAGGTCAGACCAATGGTCTATCAAGCCAAGTAGCCCGTTCTCATGGTGGCCAATCCAGGTCACTAGTACCTGGCCAAAACCCAGGGTGTAGTAATATTCCATGCTACCGATACAGGGCAACCAGTGGCTTCCCCCCATGTCTTCCTCAATAACATACTATGGACTTTTCCTCCAGGAACTTGTCCAAACCTTTCTTAAAACCAGATACACTATCCGCTCTTACCACATCCTCTGGCAACGCATTCTAGAGCTTAACTATTCTCTGAGTGAAAAAAATTTCCTACAATTGGTTTTAAAAGTATTTCCCTGTAACTTCATTGAGTGTCTCCTAGTCTTTGTAAATTTTGATGGAGTGAAAAATCAATCCATTTGTACCCCTTCTACTCCACTCAGAATTTTGTAGACTTCAATCATATTTCCCCTCAACTGTCTCTTTTCCATGCTGAAGAACCCTAACCATTTTAGTCTTTCCTTATATGAGAGGAGTTCCATCCCCTTTACCATCTTGGTCGCTCTTCTTTGAACCTTTTCTAGTGCCACTATATCTTTCTTGAGATAAGGAGCCCAGAATTGAACACAATACTCCAGATAAGGTCACACCATGGAGGATACAGGGGCATTATAACATTCGTAGTCTTGCTAACCATTCCTTTTTTAATAATTCCTAACATCCTATTTGCTTTTTTTGGCTGCCGCCACACATTGGGTGGAAGATTTCATCGTATTGTCTAAGATGACACCCAGATCAATTTCTTGGGCGCTAAACCCCAAGGTGGACCCTAGCATCCGGTAATTGTGATTCAGGTTATTCTTCCCAATGTGCATCACTTTGCATTTGTACACATTAAATTTCATCTGCCATTTGAACGCCCGGTCTTCCAATTTCCTAAGGTCCGCCTGCAATTTTTCACAATCCGCATGCATTTTAACAACTTTGAACAGTTTAGTGTCATCTGCAAATTTAATCACCTCACTCGTCATTCCAATTTCCAGATCATTATAAATAAGTTAAATAGCACCGGTCCCAATACAGACCCCTGTGGGACTCCACTGTTTACTCTCCTCCATTGAGAAAAATGACCATTTAACCCTACCCTCTGTTTTCTATCCGATAACCAATTCCTAATCCACAACTAAACTTTGCCACCTATCCCATGTCTCTTTAATTTTCTCAGGAGCCTCTCATGAGGAATTTTATCAAAGGCATTCTGAAAATCTAGATATACTATCTCAACTGGCTCATCTTTATCCACATGTTTATTCACACCTTCAAAGAAGTCAAGCAAATTTGTGAGGCAAGATCTCCCTCGGCTGAACCCATGCTGACTCTGTCTCATTAAATCATGTTTGTCTACATGTTCCACAATTTTATTTTTTATAATCGTTTCTACCATTTTGCCCGGCACCAAAGTGAGGCTCACTGATCTGTAATTTCCCAGATTTCCCCTGGAGCTCTTTTTAAAAATCAGCATAACATTGGCCACCCTCCAATATTCAGGTACTACAGACGATTTTAGCAACAGGTTACAGATTACTAACAGCAGGTCAGCAATCTCATTTTTGAGTTATTTTAATACCTTGGGATGTATACCATCTGGTCCTGGTGATTTATCACTTTTTAACTTTTCGATTTGGCTCAGTACATCTTCCAGATTCACTGAGATTTCTTTCAGTTCCTCCACTTGTCCGTTTCAATCATCACCCTTGAAAACCCTTTCCAATACATGTTCTTCCATAATGTCTGAAGCCTTATCTTTCCTGAGCGCCCCTTTCGCTCCTTGATCATCCAACGGTCCCACAGATTCCCTCACAGGTTTTCTGCTTCTGATGTATCTAAAGAAATTGCTATGAGCTTTTGCCTCTCTTCATAATTTTCTTAGCTGTCTTTATCAATGCTTTGCATCTAACTTGCCAGTGCTTGTGTTTCTTCCTATTTTCTTCCATTCTTTAAAGGATGTTTTTTTGGCTGTAATAGCCTCTTTCATTTCACCTTTTAACCCCTTCTGGCATGGCACTCTTCCTCCTCTAATTCCACTATTTTAGAATTCTACAAGACCTGATACTACCATATCCATCCAAAAACTTCAACTATCTTTCCCCCTCGTTAAAAGGCGTTATCTATGCTGGAAAATTAGGGAAATCTCTTTTCTTCAAAATCATTGAACTTTGGAATAACCTTCCTGCCCTGCTGCGGAATCTGGGCTCCTTCCAATTATTCTGAAAGCATCTGAAAACTTGGCTATTCTCAAAAATATAAATCTCGCTACCTTCTTTATAATCACTAATTCTTATTATGTTTTTCCTCCCTTATATTAAAGTTCCTGTAAACCGTGCCGAGCTCTATCTTTATAGAGAGGATGCAGTATATAAACGTTAAGGTTTAGTTTAGTTTAGTTTATTCCATGCTTTCTTGAATTCAGATGCAGTCTTTGTCTCCACTACCTCATTTGGGAGACTGTTCCATGCAACCACCCTTTCAGGAAAAAAAAGTATTTCCTTAGATGACTCCTGAGCCTATCACCTCTTAACTTCATCCCCATGCCATCTCACTCTGGAATTTCCTTTCAACTGAAAGAGACTGGCCTCATGCCTATTTATGCCACGCAGGTTTTTAAACATCTGTATCATATCTCCCCATCCCTCTCGCCTTTCCTCCAAAGTATACCGAATGATGACCTCCTGTGGTCGGAATATCAGCCCCATTGTTTCCAATAAAATGCTGGGTGATTATTAGAGGGAATACGGTATTTTCCTTTCAACAGGGACTGCACATGTACATTTCCTTATTTCAGATGTTTATTTATAGTATCATGAACCCATTTTCGTTCTTTCATTCCTCTTTACTTTAATATTTATGTTGATACATATACACATCCGTTGTACAATGTACCTGTTGACTTCTAACACTGTGAATCAAACATTTCCTCTAAAGGCCAGGCAGCTCATTAGTCTATTATGCTGTGGCTCATGTGTTGAGATTCTGAGCAATCCATAAAAAGCTGGTGATTGGATGTTCAAGCCTTGATTAAACTGGGGAAAACATGTGCGCTAAAGATGGATGGGCTGTTATGTACCAGTACAGTGATCCCATTGCTCTGTTTATCTTTGTTTCAAGATGGCACTAAATCAAGATAACAGGCAGTCCAATATAAGTGAAAATTAAAAAAAAAAAAGAGGGACATTTAATCACTGTATTAGCTTCAGATGAGTATCGATTCTTCGCCTGCACTGTCAGATAATGTAACCTAGAGTGATCAAACAATGTGTTTTGAAATTTTTCCCATGCCACCACCAGGAGCTCTGCTGGTCCCAGTTTTACACGCCTAGAGCACCAGCTTGCAAAAGGGAGCACAACATTTAAATCTGAACCTTGTCCAGGCTTCAGTGTCAGGGAGCTACTATCCCCAATAACAGCTGCTGCAATTTTAGCAGGCTTTAAGGAAGAAAAAAAAAAAAAATCCCCTCTGAAGCAATGCTAATTCTACTTTTCCCCCTTAGGCTTGCAGAAAAGCTTTGATCAGAATTTGCTTTATACCTTTGGCTGCCCCACCTTGAAGATCACATAGCATATGAGGGGATCAGTTAAATTGAAAATAAGATTTGTTGTTTTCATTATGGTATAAGCCTGTTGCTCCTTATTATCATCATTGCTATTTTTGCTCGTAGAAAGGGGTTTGTAAACCACTGACTCTCAGAAACCGCAAACCAGTCAAAATAGAAATGTTCAATGGATGAATATAGCTGCTTTTATTATTTTGGCAGATGGCATAATTAGAGCTCACAATTACTACAGAGGATGTAAATGTTTTATGCATTCTGATGCTTTTGTGAAAGTCAAATTCTTTTTTGATATGAAATTTTCTGGGGGAGGGGACATGGGCAGCTCTGATTTCTACAAATAACACTCTTTATGATGCAACCTAGAAAAGCATGGAATATTCAAAGTTGCTCCTCTGGTACAGAAAAACATTAGAATTCCCATCCTGGATCAGACCAAAGGTCCATCAAATCAAATATCCTGCTTCCAACAGTAATCATTCCAAGTCACAAATACCTTGCAGGATACCCAAAATATGGCACAGGGGTTAGAGCTACAGCCTCAGCACCCTGAGGTTGTGGGTTCAAATCCCTCACTGCTCCTTGTGACCTTGGGCAAGTCACTTAATCCCCTCATTGCCCCAGGTACACTAGATACTATTTGAGCCCACCAGGACAGATAAGGAAATATGATAAAGTACCTGAATATAAAACCACTTAGGATATAAGTGGTATATAAATTAATAAATAGTCTAGAATTTTGTTTAAATTCTCTTGTATTTGTTATAAATCAGTTTTTGGTATGGGTATCTTGTTCCTCACTTTTCTTTGAATCACTCTAACAAGAACACACGTGGAGTGCACTTGTTTACATATCCCCGGGGCAGGATTAATTCGTCAAGGGCACCCTAGGCACACAAGTACACTGGGCCCCCTGCCCCGCCCCACCCCACCATGTGCCAAGGCGGAAACAGGAAGCTGCGTCAGAGGGAAGCTTTGAGCAAGCAGCACCGCTTGCACAATTACAATTCCCGTTGCCTTTCTTACCCGTGTTGCTTGCTTGCCTTACTTTCTGTCGATGGGAGGGGTGGGTGGGAGAGATGCCGATCGATGCTGGAGGGACCCATCGCCGTTTGGAAAAAACAATATTGATGCCCTCCTTCATTGGGCCCCCCTGACCATTTCGGGCCCTAGACATGTGCCTACTTGGCCTATTGGTTAATACTGCCCTGCATATCCCCATATAAAATCTTGTCGTTACAAGAAGTTCTTTGAGAGAACTCTCTCATTTCAGGCCGCTAAATTGAATGTATGGCTTGGAAAAATTATGTTAGAGGTTTCTTTCTATCTTGATTTCAGAAAATTGTTAAAGACACAACTATTAGGTCGGTATCTTAATGCATCCTGTTTTAATTTTATCAAGTTTTTTCTTATTTTTAACCTGATGTATTTTTATCTGCATTGTATGTATTAGCTCTACTTTTTGTGAACCGCTTTGAACTTTCCCGGTATGGCGGCGTACAAGAATAAATTATTATTATAACATGCTGCTTACCCCAGGCATAAGCTTTTAATAATCTTATAGCACTTATCAGCATAGTTCACAATTGGTTCATAGTCTAATCAGGCAGTGGAGTAGTGAGCGTAGGAGGCACCTGGGGCGATGGTATTCCCCCGAGCCCTCCTTTCTGCCTCCCTACTCCTTCCACACAACCAGCCCCCTTCATGTTCCTTCCAAGTTTCAAGTTTAATTCGTATTTGATATAATCGCTTTTTTCATAGATTACAAAGCGATGAACAATAAAAATTAAAATAGAGGAGACAAACAATTTTTGGGGAATCACAGATGTACATTCGTTAAGAGGGAAATGCAGGGAAGAACTACAATTTGGTATAGAAAAGAGAACAAAGAAGGTATAAAACAATAGGAGATTTATTAGATCAGTGCTTGCCTTTTTTGCAATGATTAATACAAACAACTGTATATATTCTACAACACTCTCTTTAAAACAGGTATTTTTCTTACAATGGACTTACAAATTAAGGATATACACAGACACCCCCCCCCCATGCCACACTCATGCCCTCCCTTCCAACAATACCTCTTTAAATCTTAACCAGAGCAAGCAGCTTCTCTGGCCTGCTGTGCATGCTGGCATTGGCTTACCCTCTGATGTCACTTTCTGGCCCCGTGACCCGGAAGTGATTTCAGAGGGAGGCAGGCCAGCACGAGCAGCAGGCCAGAGTAGTTGCTCACGCTGACAAAGATTTTAAAGATGTGCAGGGGGCGGGGAAAGGAGGGCACAAGTGTGGGGGAGGCGGAGAGGTGCCAGTGCCCCCACCAAGATGACGCCTAGGGTGGTCCACCTTCTTCCTTACTATGCCACTGTAATCAGGTAGTCTATGGGGAAAATTTTATGAAAGGCGCCTACAAGCACCTTAAAAAAATAGATGCTTAAAGTTGGGCATCTAACTTACTCCCCCCCCCCCCTTTATGAAGCCACGTTAACGTTAGCACCATCCTGTTTGCCTGTCTTGACAGTTTAGATTGTAAGCTCTTTTGAGCAGGGACTGTCTTCTTTGTGACTCTGTACATTGCTGTGTAGGTCTGGTAGCGCTATAGATATAATTAATAGTAGTAGAAGTATTAAGTACCTATTATGGCTCATAGGGATAGAGGCATTCACATCCCCATCCAGGCTCACACTCACACCACATGATTTCTGTGTGTGGCTGATCAAGGCCACCACTGTAGGGTCACCGGCTAGGGACAGAAAATATTGACTTCTTGGTGTGGTTGG
Organism: Geotrypetes seraphini; assembly: GCF_902459505.1. Classification (NCBI taxonomy): domain Eukaryota; kingdom Metazoa; phylum Chordata; class Amphibia; order Gymnophiona; family Dermophiidae; genus Geotrypetes; species Geotrypetes seraphini. Next base: position 34,876,046 of record NC_047086.1, on the reverse strand, counting down.
GGCAGATCATAGGTGGATTGTGGGTTTGTTATGAGTGTAGGCACCTGTTTTAGACTTAGGCATCAGTAGGCGCCTAACTGAGTCATTAGTATTTAAGCCAAGAAAACCCTGGTTTGAATAGGGTTGTGCCTAAGGTTCAAATGCCTATTGGTGCCTAACTCCATTTTAGGCACTGCTAGGCGCAATTCTATAAATGGCGCTTAACTTAAGATTGTCCTTAGGTCCCTATGGTGCAGGTGTTGTTTATAGAATCGGGCATTAAGAGCCCAATTCTATAAAAGATGCCTACATCTGGTGCTGCTAGGTGCCCTAATAGTGGATGCCTAGTTATGTCTAGCTAAATTGTTTTAATTAGCTTAAATAGCGTACACTAAAGGTGCCATTTATAGAATCTGACCCAAAGTGCTTACTTGCCTGAGAGATTTTAATTACCTAGGGCCTTTGTTCACCCTTCCGCAATGAATTTAGTTTAAAGCTCTCTTCAGTAGATTAGCCTGTCTGCTGTGAAAGTCACTTCATCCCTTCTATGACAGATATGTCCAGTTGCTCAAGATTACATTACATTACATTAGTGATTTCTATTCCGCCAATACCTTGCGGTTCAAGGCGGATTGCAAAAAAAGTTATCTGGCCATTTCCAGAGGAATTGAAGAGTAGAGAGATTTGCTACAGAGAATTGGGATGAGTCTTGCGGAGTTAGTTTGTCCTCAAGGATGTCTTGAATAGGATGTTTTTTTATTTCTTTTCTAAATGATTTGTAGTCTGTAGTCGTTATCAGTAAATTGGAGAGTTGGTAGTCTAGTTTTGCTGCTTGAGTGGCTAGAAGGCTGTCGTACAGTTTTTTTCGTTTGACGTCTTTGATTGGGGGATGAGTGAACGGTCTGTGCGTTCTCCTGTGTCTGGTTGAGGTAGTTTGGATTAGGCGGTTGTTTAGGTAGGCTGGGCTGTCTCCGTTTATGGTTTTAAATAGTAGGCAGTAGAATTTGATTTGTACTCTTGCTTGTATTGGAAGCCAGTGAGAATCTAGTTACGCCGCCGTGATGTGGTCGTGTTTCCTCCATGTATAGATAAGTCTTAGTGCTGTGTTTTGAACAGTTTGTAGTTGTTTTATTATGGTTGTGGGGCAGGGGAGATAGAGTATGTTGCAGTAGTCTAGAAGATCCAGGACTAGGGATTGGACCAAGAGCTGGAATTGTGTTCTGTCAATGAATTTTCAAACTTGCCTTAAGTTTCTTATGACCCCCAAATGTTTTTTGTATTGTTTGTTGAGTTGTGGTTGCACGGAACAGCATCTGTCAATTGTCATTCCTAGAAGTTTTAGAGTGGGTTGTATAGGGTATGTGATTGAGTTTATTACTAGATTTGTTAGAGTTGGGGATTTATTATTTTCGAGGAGAATGAATTTTGTCTTGTCTGGGTTCAGTTTCAGTTTGTGATTATTCATGCATGTTGCAACTGTTTCAAGTGTCTTGTGTAGTGTGTCTGTCATGGAGGACGTTGGTTGGTCAAAAGATGATCAATTCTATACCGTTATCCCAGGGGAGCTCTGAACAGTTTACATGAATTTATTCAGGTACTTAAGCATTTTTTCCCTGTCTGTCCTGGCGGGCTCACAATCTATCTAATGTACCTGGGGCAATGATCATGTGAAGCAGATCTCAAGTTGCATGAGGGTTGATATAATATGAAGACTTGCTACCGATATCTTTGGAGCATTGTTATTAACTATTTTAAAAACCAGCAACATGATCTTATAAGAAATCAGAAATGTTATGTTAATCAGGTTTGATATTCCGTCTTTACCTATTCAGTTCAAGGTCGGATTGCATTACAAGAGATTGGGTCAGTTGCCTAGGAAGTTACAATGTTACAATGGACAGTTTGACATTGACATTCAATATGGTTGCTAGTTTTGGTAGATCAGTACAACTATTAATTCAATTAGGTCATAGCTACAAATACATAGTTTCAAGTACAGGTAGGTCATCGTTGGCTCTTTGTTTTACCCAGGAGTTACATTAGACAGTTTAGAAATGGGTTTTACAACTGTCATTCAGTTACTTCAGGGTTGGCTTCCTGTCTTGGTAGATAAATGCTGAAGAACAACAATTTTGTAACTTTTTCCCTCCTTTTTCCTTTCCACATGTGCCCGAGTATGTTTGTTTTGTCAGTTTGTTTTTCCCCTTTTTTAAAAACTGTACAATTTATATTTTATTGTTAATCGCTTAGTATGTAATAAGCGATGCATCAAACCTGATTAAACTTGAAACTTGAAACTTTTAAACGTTTCCTGAACCTGAGATAGTAGTCACAAGATCGTAGTGTAAATGGTACTTGGTTCCAACATTTTGCTAATTGATATTGGATGAATAAAGTAATTTGCCTGGTAGACTTTATATTGTTGCATGCTGGGAATTTTAAGTGGAAAAGATTTCTGGTGGAATATCTATTGGAGGCACCCTGGAGTAGTGTGGCCAACTCGGTTAGGCATTTGGGGACATTCCCTCTTAGGATCTTAAAGGCAGTGATACCTAAGTTAAACTTGATCCTTCCTGTTATGGGCAACCAATGCAGTTTCATATATTATAATAATAATAATAATAACTTTATTTTTATATACCGCCAGCTATCTTGCGACTTCTAGGCGGTTTACAATAAAAGAAACTGTGAATACAATGAAGGAAAATGTAAATACAATAAAGAGAAACTTTACGTACAATGAATTAAAGAATCTAGCAGTATACATCTCGTACAATGGATTAAAGAGTATAGCAGTATACATTTGATAATATTAATAATGTTAGTAACCGTTTGTGTGTTGCAAGGCCAGGAAGTGCCAAGCTGTTTGCATAGAGGTAGAAATGTTCCGTAAATTGAATGGAGTGTTCATAGTTAGTGGTTAGGGGTTGGGGTTAGCAGTTTGTAAGATCAGGTATGTGATGATGATACGAGGGGGGTTGATGTTCCGGTTCGTTGCCTAGGTATTTCAAGAATAGGTAAGTTTTTAGGTGTTTCCTGAATTCTTCATAGTTGTTTGTTTGTGCAATTAGTTTTTCTAGCTATAGATGTTCTGATTTCCATAACCAGTATATGAGTCTCACCGTTGCATTTTGAGCTAGTTGAAGATGCAATAGTAATGTTTAGATCAATTGGAACCCAATGCAGTTTCATTAGAACAGGAAAAATATGATCAAATTTATAATTCATGGAGCGCATTTCCATTAATAACCATTAACTACGTACTTTGGATTATAAGGTGCCAACCTTTTCTGCCAAGGTCTGGGAATGAGCATTACTGAATAGTCCTCTTTTCAAGCATTCTGACTTGGCCACTATCTCAGACAAGATGTTAAGTCGGATGTACCCATGGTGCTATTTTTATAAATTCTTATACTGTATTTAATACAATTCCATGACATATATACAAGCAGTGGAAGATTCACACATCTTAGCTATTCAGTTGTACACTGTTATTTTTTTCTTTTTCTCCACTGTTCAAAAAAGACTTCAGAAATAATCACACAAAAACATTAAATCTTAATGATTTATGACAGTCCTGGGGCTTTCACGGTTACATTTTTGGATTATTTGCATTTCCCTGCATGCTATCAAAAACAATTCACCCCTGCTGGGTCTTGGGGGAAAATAACAGCTCATTACAATTGTTTGCAAAAGTCAATCATTCCCAATTTCCATAAATCAAGCAACTTTTTACAATGCTTTTTATTTTAATGTTAATTCGTATGGATAACAGATTCTTCTTCCTTTGTTATAGTCAGGGTTCTAAATGGCAAAGCTTTGTTCCAGCAGTTATAAATAACACTAATCCCTCCACCCCCACCCCTTTTTACAAAATGGTAGCACAGTTTTTATCACTGGCCAGGGAGGTAACAGCTTCGACGCTCATAGGAATTTTAGGAGCATCAGAGCTGTTACCACTGCGGCTGGCGCTAAAAACCATGCTACAGTTTTGTAAAAGAGGGGAGAGGGGTAAATTCTCATTAACCATTTTATAACATAAAGAAGTTGATGTACACATCTTCTCTATGAATCAAAATGTAAAGGCAATTCCCAGTGTAATTATGGTTGTAGAAACCAAAATATGAACCATGGAGAGAACAAGTTTCAGTATTGCTTTTATGTGATGGCACAGGAGTTACAGGGCCAGCCCAGCTATTAGACAGTCTAGGCATATGCCTAGAGCAGCACAATTTGGTGGGAGTCACTGATTTGGCTGTCAGAGTAGTTTTTTTTGAGCCGCATCGACAGGATCATCAACAGCGTAGAAGAGGAAGATATGGCGGTAGTGATCCATGTGGGGACAAACAACGTGAGCAACAGGAACTACAGCAGGGAAGGACTGAAGGACAAGTTCCAGATGCTAGGAGGGAAACTGAAGACCAGAATGCAGAGGGTAGCGTTCTCGGAGATCCTGCCGGTACCCAGGGCCGATGAGAAGAGGCAGACGGAGCTGCAAGCAGTCAACACATAATAGTAATAATAATAATAACTTTATTTTTCTATACCGCCATAGTCAAAGTGACTTCTAGGCGGTTTACATAGAAAGAAGGCTGGACAATCAGCGAATTGCAGATTGCAAGAAGGATGTTGCATAATAAATTGGAGAAACATGGGGAAAGAAAACATGAAAGAAGAAAGATGTTACATAATACATTGGAGGTAAAGGGGAGGGAGTACCTGAGAGAGGTCATCTGATTAGGCGAGGAATTTGTCAAATAGAGCGGTTTTAATTGATTTTCGGAATGTGTTGTAGGTCTGTTCGGCTTTATTTATGTGGTTTCACAGTCAGGATTGCTGTCTATTTGCTTGAAACATGAAGGTCCTGTCGGATTTGTATTTGCAGCCTGTGAACTTTGGGTATGCGAAGATGTTTTTGTTTCTGATTGTTCGTGTGGGGTTGTGTAGAGTGAAGTGTGTTTGCATGTAGGAAGGTGCTAGGCCCCAGACTTGTTTGAAACAGATGCATGCAAATTTGAACAGTATTCACACCTCCATTGGTAGCCAGTGCAATTTTTTGTAATAAGGGCTAATGTGATCTCAGTCCGAAGATCAAGCGAACTGCAGTGTTTTGCACTAATCTTAATTTTGTACAGTTTTTTTTTTTTTGGATACCCAGGTAGGCGATGTTGCAGTAATCTAGGGTAGATAGGATCAGCGACTGCACCAGTAATCTAAAGGATGTTGTGTCAAAGTATTTTTTGATAGTCCTTAGCTTCCACTGCGTGTAAAAGCATTTCTTCACCAGTAGGTTTGTGTGGTCAGCCGTGGTTAAGTAAGTATCTAGAGTGATGCCCAGTATTTTTATGGTTTTGGAGATTGGATATTCATGGCCGTTTATTTTTAATGATGTTTTTGTTATTTTGTCATTGGGGGCTTGCCAAAAAGACTTTTGTTTTCTCTGTGTTTAGTTTTAGTTTGAAGCTGGTGGTCCATTTTTTCGATTTCTATCATTGTGTGTGAGAGGTTATCTATAGTTTCATTTGTGATATCATTTAAGGGGAGTAGGATGGATATATCGTCTGCGTATATATAGTGTTTTAAGTTTAATTTTTGTAGGATGCGAGGTAGATGTTGAATAATGTGGGTGATAGAGGGGAGCCTTGGGGCACCCCTGATGGGTTTTTCCATGGATTGGAATAATTTCCGTTGCTGGTTACTCGATAGGATCTGTTAGGAATTCTTGGAACCATTCCATTACCTTGCCTGAGATTCCTATTGCGTCAAGGCACAGTAGCATGATTTTGTGGTCTACTAGGTCGAACGCACTGCTAAGGTCAAGTTGCAGTATCAATGCGCTTTTGCCTTTGCTGAAAAGATCATAGAGGTGGTTTAGTATGGAAGCTATGACGGTTTCTGTGCTGTATCCTTTCCTGAAGCCTGATTGGTGTTCACTGAGGGTGTTAAATTTGTCTAGATAGTCTGTTAGTTGTAGGTTGACCAATCCTTCCTGTAGCTTTGTGAAAAGGGGAATGCTAGCTATGGGTCTGTAATTAGATGTTAGTGCTGTTGAGGTTTTTTGATCTTTGGGGATAGGAGTAATCAGTATGTGTCCCATATCTTTGTTCAATGTTCCGTTTGCAAGGGCAGTTAACCATGTGAATAGTTACATTTTGAAGTCAGGGGGGGCAACTGTCATGATTTTAGGGGAGCATTCATCGAGTAGGAAGTTAGATTTGGTGTAGTTGTTGAATAAACTTAGGAACTGGTGCCAGTTAGGGAATTCGAAGTGGTCCCAATTCATGTCTGCTCTGGGATCCTGATCATGGGGTTCAAGGTATTGAAGTGTATTGGTTGTGGGTGTGGGTAGAGTAGTTCTTAGGTCCGTGATTTTATTTTTTAAAAAAGTTAGCTAGGGTTTGAGCGGATGGGGTTCTCTCATTGTCCTTTTTCAGGATTTGTGTTGTGTCTGTTAACGTTTTTACTAGTTTGAATAATTCTTTACTGTTTATTTTTGTTGAACCAATTTTTTGTGCGTAGTGCTTTGTTCATTTTTCTTTGATCAGATTTTTGTATATTCTCTTTTTTTGTTTCCAGTTTGTCTTGTCTATTTCTTTGTTTGTTTTTTGTCAGATTCTTTCCAATTTTCTTACTTCCCGTTTGTTGGTTAGTAGTTCTGAGTGGAACCATTCATTTAGTGGTCTATCTTTTCTTTTTGTATGTGTGGTATGGGGCTATTTGGTCTAAAAAGTCTTTACTGAACTTTTTCCATCTTGTTGGGAATTCCTGTATTTCGTTGGTTGTGGGATGTAGCTCATAGTGAGCCCAGAATTCTGTTGGGTTTATGGTACCTCGACTGGTTATTGTGTTTGTTTGTTTTTATTTTGTATTTCAGTTGTGAACTCTTTTTTTGCCAATGTAGGTTGAAATTGCCAATATAGTGGTCTGACCAGATGCATTTTTTCCAGGTTCCTGTGTAGTATTGTATTTTTGGATTTCTTTTTGAGAGAAAGTAACTATGTCTCATGGATCAGGCGCTGGTGTGAGGAAGAAGGATTCCACTTTGTGCACAACTGGACAACATTCTGGGGGAAGAGCAAGCTATTCAGGAAGGATGGACTCCATCTCAGCGGAGATGGAACAAGGCTACTTGCAAGCAATATCAAGAGAGAAATTGAGCAGTTTTAAAACTATGAAGAAGGGGAAAGCCGACAGTCAACCAAGAGTCGATGGTTCGGAAACTGGTATACCCAGAGGATACCATGCAGGAAGACAGCGGGGAAGACTCACCGAATCATAGGCAAGATAGAAATCCTGACGGATTGAAAAGGACAAGAGAGGGAAGAATTTTCAAGAAAGTAACAGGCTGCAAACTCAAGTATATGCACACAAATGCAAGAAGCCTAAGAAACAAGATGGGGGTATTAGAAGCTATGGCACAAAAAGATAACCTTGACATCATCAGCATCACGGAAACATGGTGGAACGAGGAAAATGCCTGGGACACTGTGCTACTGGGATACAAGCTATACCGCAGAGAAAGAGTAGGTCAAAAAGGTGGGGATATTGCCCTATACATCAAAGAAGGAATTGAGTCTACCAAAGAAGACATGCTGGAAACGAAAAATAAGGTAGAGTCTCTATGGGCCAAAATTCCAGGAACAAAAGGAATGGAAACGAAGATTGACATCTACTACCAACCCCCAGGGCAGTCCGAAGAAATTGATGGAAAGATGATGGATGAGATTAAATGCAACTGCAAGGGAGGCAACACAGTTATCATGGGTGACTTCAATTATCCGAGGATAGACTGGAACCTAGGCACCTCCGGCTGCGGTAGGGAGACCAAGTTCCTGGATGCTGTAGGCGATTGCTTCCTGGAACAACTTGTCAAGGAAAATATGAGAGGAAATGCAATTCTGGACTTAATTCTAAATGGACTACGAGGACCGGTGCAAGGTGTAGAAGTAGAAGGGATGCTGGGAAGCAGTGATCCCAATATGATCTGCTTCGACCTGGATACAGGGGCAAAACATCGATCCAGAACGTTGGCCATGGCACTGAACTTCCGAAAAGGGAATTACGAAGGGATGAGACTCATGGTGGGGAAGAGGATTAAGAAGAGGATAAGCACTGTAAAAAAGCTAGCGAAAGCCTGGTCCCTTTTTAAGGACACGGTCACCGAGGCGCAAAATCTATATGTACCGCATATCACCAAGGGATCCAAGAGGAAAAAGAACACGGAACCAGTGGGCTCACTGGAGAGGTGAAGGAAGTGATCAGAGACAAGAAGTCTTCATTTAAGGAATGGAAAAGGTCAAAAACTGGAAAAAGCACAAACAATATCAAAGCAGGTGCCACAAGATGGTAAGAAGCGCCAAAACAGACTATGAGGAAAAAATAGCCAAGGAGGAGAAAAACTTCAAACCATTCTTTCGATATATTAAGGCAGGGGTGTCAAAGTCCCTCCTCGAGGGCCGGAATCCAGTCGGGTTTTCTGGATTTCCCCAATGAATATGCCTTGAAAGCAGTGCATGCAAATAGATCTCATGCAGATTAATTGGGGAAATCCTGAAAACCCGACTGGATTCTGGCCCTCGAGGACCGACTTTGACACCTGTGTATTAAGGGGAAACAACCTGCGAAGGAAATGGTGGGGCCGTTGGATGACCATGGGATAAAGGTTTCAAGTTTATTTGTTCTTAATGAATTGCCTATTTAAATTACTAAGCGATGTACAACATAATAAAATATACAGATAAAATATTAGTGTTAACATACAGAATGACTTTTGTTATGGGTTAAAAATTAACATACAAAATGCATACATACAAAATAACTTTTGTTATGGGTTAAAACTAACAAGAATTGTGTGGGTAGGTGGGGAGAAAGTTACAATGTTTGGATAGAAGAGAAAGAAAAACATAAAAGGAAAGAACAAAAAAGGGAGGGGTAATTTTAGCTATTTAAGTGAAAATCGATAATTGGTATGCTAAGAATCGTAAGCATCTTTAAAGAGAAATGTTTTTAAGGTTTTTTTAAATAAGTTTAAATCTTTTAATTCTCTAATATATTGGGGTAAAAGATTCCACGATTGGGGGGCCATAATTGAAAACATGTTGTGCCGTCTAATTCCTATAACTTTCATTGAGGGAACAGAAAGAAGATTGTGAGAAGTCGAACGGAGAGATCGTGTAGAGCTGTAAGGGATTAACCACCTGTTGATAAATAAAGGGAGTGTTAAATATCGACAAAGCCATCGCTGACAAACTGAACACATTTTTTGTGTCTGTATTTACCGAAGAGGACATACACAACAGGCTATACGCAGGAAATGAAGACGGGAAACTGACAGGGTTGACGGTCAGTCTAGAAGAAGTATGTAGGCAGATTGATAGGCTCAAAAATGATAAATCCCTGGGACCAGATGGCATCCATCTGAGGGTACTCACGGAACTGAAAGGGGCTATAGCTGAACTGCTTCAACTAATAGCCAATCTGTCGATCAAATCGGGAAGAATTCCGGAAGACAGGAAAGTGGCGAATGTCATGCTGATCTTCATGAAAGGTTCGAGGGGAGATCTGGGAAACTACAGACTGGTACCAGGAAAGATGGTACAGGTGCTGATAAAGGAGCGCATCACTGATTACCTTGACGGACACAATCTGATGAGGACCAGCCAGCACAGCTTCAGCAAGGGGAGATCATGCTTGACGAACTTGTTGCGCTTTTTTGAGGGAGTAAACAGGCAGATAGACAAGAGGAAGCCAGTCGACATTGTATACCTGGATTTTCAGAAGGCGCTGAACAAGGTCCCAACATGAACGACTACTTCGAAAAATTGTGAGCCGTGGAATCGAGGGTGAAATACTCATGTGGATTAAAAACTGGTTGGCAGATAGGAAACGGAGAATGGGGGTAAATGGACAATACTCAGACTGGAAAAGCATCACGAGTGGAGTACTGCAGGATTTGGTGCTTGGACCCGTGCTCTTCAACATATTTATAAATGACCTGGGAATTGGTACTATGAGTGAGGTGATTAAATTTGCAGACGATACGAAGTTATTCAGAGTAGTGAAGATGCAGGAGGATTGTGAAGATCTGCAACGTGACATAAAAACGCTCGAGAAATGGGCTGCGACATGGCAAATGAGGTCCCTAAGTTCCTTCAGTACCCTCAGAATGTACACCGTCTGGCTCCATTGCTTTGTCCACCTTCAGCTTAGCTATCTCCTTATGAACATAATCCTCTGAAAATCACTCTACCACTATTTCCATTTGGCTTCTTAGTCTTATTTACCATCTTAGTCTTATTTAGCATCCATTTTATAATACAGTCTGTTCTCATTCTTCGTGTGTTCCCAATGTGCTATTTTGCTTATCTGCAGTCGAATCATTTGCGAGCCGCTGTGTTTGTGTATTTGCGAACTGGCTCTTAAAAAACTAGCTTTCTTTGCTTTCACTTTTACCTCGCAATCAGACATTTCTTCCAGATATGACTTCCAAACATCTGGAGTGTGAGTTACAGGTACTCCACATGTTGTCCCATTCAGGAACCTAACTCTATTTTCCCAATAGAAACTATTGTCCACTTTCCACGATTTTGAGGCACAACGTGTACTGCTAGGACCTAACCTCTATTTTCCCATTGACTCAGCATTTCATTTTTCATGATTTTGCATTTTGCGATCATTTTCAGGCACCATACTAACACAAAAAAATGAGAACAGACTGTAGTTCCTTGCATCCTGTTAACTTTTTTGGCTGCCGCTGCATATTGGGCGGAATGATTCAGTGCATTGTGTATGATGACACCTATGAACATAAGAACATAAGAATTTGCCTCCGCTGGGTCAGACCAAGAGTCTATCGAGCCCAGCGGTCCACTCCCGCGGCGGCCTATCAGGTCCATGACCTGTAGAGTGATCTTTTGTCTAACCCATTGATTCCTACTCCCTTATATCCTGAAAAACCCCTTTTTTTCCCTTTTATCTATGCCCTTTTTTGCTCCTGTGTCCTCCTTTATCTGTAGCCTTCAATCCCCTTATCCTTCAGGAATTTATCTAGTCCCTCTTTGAAACCCTTTAGTGTAGTCTGTCCTATTACATCTTCCGAAAGTGCATTTCAGGTATCCACCACCCTCTGAGTGAAGAAGGACTTTCTAGCATTGGTTCTAAACCTGTCCCCTTTCAATTTCTCCGAGTGCCCTCTTGTTTTTGTTGTTTCTAGTATGCTGAAGAACCTGTCCCTCTCCACCCTCTCTATGCCTTTCATAATCTTGTAAGTCTCTATCATGTCACCTCTGAGTCTTCGCTTTTCCAGGGCGAAGAGCCCCAGTTTCTCTAACCTTTCAGCATATGAAAGGTTCTCCATACCCTTAATCATTCGTGTTGCTCTCTTCTGAACCCTCTCAAGTATTGCCATATCCTTCTTAATATTGGACACAGTACTCCAGGTGCGGGCGCATCATCACCCGATACAGCGGCATGATGACTTCCTTCGTTTTTGTTGTAATACCCTTCTTGATAATACCCAACATTCTGTTTGCTTTCTTTGAGGCCGCCTAACATCTCATAACTATGATTTGGAGTATTTTTCCCGATGTGCATCACTTTGCATTTTTTCACATAGTAACATACATAGTAGATGACGGCAGATAAAGACCCGAATGGTCCATCCAGTCTGCCCAACCTGATTCAATTTAAATTTTTTAAATTTTTTCTCTTAGCTATTTCTGGGCAAGAATCCAAAGCTCTACCCGGTACTGTGCTTGGGTTCCTACTGCCAAAATCTCCGTTAAAACCTACTCCATCCCATCTAAACCCTCCCAGCCATTGAAGCCCTCTCCAGCCCATCCTCCCCCAAACGGCCATATACAGACTCAGACCATGCAAGTCTGCCCAGTACTGGCCTTAGTTCAATATTTAATATTATTTTCTGATTCTAGATCCTCTATGTTCATCTCAAGCTTCTTTGAACTCAATCACTGTTTTCCTCTCCACCACCTCTCTCAGGAGCGCATTCCAGGCATCCACCACCCTCTCCGTAAAGTAGAATTTCCTAACATTGCTCTTGAATCTACCACCCCTCAACCTCAAATTATGTCCTCTGGTTTTACCATTTTCCTTTCTCTGGAAAATATTTTGTTCTACTTTAATACCCTTCAAGTATTTGAACGTCTGAATCATATCTCCCCTGTCTCTCCTTTCCTCTAGGGTATATATATTCAGGGCTTCCAGTCTCTCCTCATACGTCTTCTGGCGCAAGCCTCCTATCATTTTCATCACCCTCCTCTGGTCTGTTTCAAGTCTTCTTACATCCTTTGCCAGATACATTCTCCAAAACTGAACACAATACTCCAAGTGGGGCCTTACCAAGCATCAACACCTTCTTCCTTCTACTGGCTACGCCTCTCTTTATACAGCCCAGCATCCTTCTGGCAGCAGCCACTGCCTTGTCACACTGTTTTTTCGCCTTTAAATCTTCGGACACTATCACCCCAAGGTACCTCTCTCCGTCCGTGCATATAAACTTCTCACCTCCCAGCATATACTGTCCTTCCGATTATTAATCCCCAAATGCGTTACTCTGCATTTCTTTGCATTGAATTTTAGTTGCCAGGCATTAGACCATTCCTCTAACTTTTGCAGATCCTTTCTCATATTTTCCACTCCCTCTTTGGTGTCTACTCTGTTACAAATCTTGGTATCATCTGCAAAAAGGCATACTTTTCCTTCTAACCCTTCAGCAATGTCACTCACAAACATATCGCACAGAATCGGCCCCAGCACCGAATCCTGAGGGACTCCACTACTCACCTTTCCTTCCTCTGAGGGACTTCCATTAACCACCACCCTCTGGCATCTGTCCATCATCTAGTTTCTAACCCAGTTCACCACTTTGGGTCCTAACATCAGCCCTTCAAGTTTGTTCAACAGCCTCCTACGAGGAACCGTATCAAATTCATCTACCATTTGAATGCCCAGCCTTCCAGTTTCCAAGGCCTTGCTGCAATTTTTCACAGCCTACATGTGTTTTAACAACTTTGGACAGTTTAGTGTCATCTCCAAATTTAATCACCTCACTTGTCATTCCAATCTCCATCTCATTTATAAATATGTTAAATTGTAACCTGCATTATAGGTTTACAGTGTACATCAGCTCTTATCTATTGCATGCTACTCTTGCAACTTCATGCACCCCATGTACATGACTTTGAACATTTTGACATTAAGGTTAACTGCCGAGTGACCAATTCTCAAGCTTTTAAGGTTTCTCATTCTGTGCTCTCTCTCAGGTGTGTCCATTCTATTGAAGATCTTTGTTTCATTCATGGAATTTCAAACTTTTCCCTCTATCTCCCCCTTTATATTAGTTACAAAGATATTGAACAAAGAAAGCACTAGAGCTAGTCCTTGAGGCACTTCACTAATCTCCAGAGAGAAAATTCTATTTGTCACTACCTTCTATCATAAATCATTCAGCCCTAGTAAGAATAACCTTTTCTCATGATGCATAATTGAAACATTCTGTCCCATAAGGATATAGCATAAGACTTTTATTTTAATGCTATTGATAACATTAGTACTCCTATTATGTTTGATTGTCTAGGCATGCCTAATACAAGGGAGTGCTGAGAAGTTCTCAGCCAAACCAAGAAGAGAATGACTTGGACATCGTTCAGTCAATGATTTGAAACAATGTCAAATGGAGATTTTTTTGTTTCTGTAAATTGGCACTTAACAAAATTAGATAGCACTCTTTTCTGCTGCAGTGGCAAAATAACATTCAGAATTTAGGAAGTTTCAGATGGATGCAATAAAAATGGTCTTTAAGAGCATGTGGGTCACTTTGGGCCGATTTTTTTTTTTTTTTTGGCCAATTTTAAAATAGATGCAGATTCTTTGCTAAGTAAAATCTGTCATACCGAAATCCGCCGAGCCACTAAACCGCAACCTTACAAAATCGCACAGAACAAAACAACGCGAGCACTCAGCTGCACGCCCGTTGGCACACTGATTCACAAAGCATTACGGCTAGACACCTCTAGCGGCGGAAGGGCATGCTACCGTATATCCAGTTTGTACACGCTGTTCACATTCCCCGATCTTTTGGGGAGCACCTCATATATTTTGAATGTCTTCAATTAAATCTCTGTCCACTTCTTCAGTCAGTGAAGGAGATCTGTATATCTCATCAATGCACAAGATGACAAAATAACGTTAGTAAGACTATAAAATGTTAATGTGAGATTAAAGGGGAAAAAAAAATACATGAATAATTAATTTGGAAGAAGTAGAAGAAAAAAAAAAAAAAAAGAAACTGATGGGAATTGTTCTAGTTCTGAAACTGGAATCAAGATATCAAAAACTATTTTAAGTCTATATTTAACCAGAGTCTTGTCTCATCGAACAGAAACCAGTGCAAATAATGTAGAGGCATAACTTTGACAAGGAAATGGAAATAGCCATGATTAGATCAATCCTATTAGAAGTTTAGACCCACAACAAACAATTCTGTGGATGGAGTACGCAATGTAGATTTACTTAGAAATCCACTGGAGGTCTTTCTCAAAATCTTTTGACAAGCTGATTAAAACGCAGGCCGAGCACATAGAGTGTTTATTTAAATAAAACAGAAGGAGTCCTCTTCCTTTGTCTTCCATTACATTCTCTGCTCCTTACGTTTACATTAAATTTAGCTGGCCGCTTTCACTAAATTCATTCTTAACGTGACGACGTCATTGTTCAGCTAAAACTTCAATATAGATGGATTTTTTTTTTTTTAAGAGAAAGTAACAAATAATGCAAAGACACAATTTATAGCTGCATTAGTATTTTGTATCTGCACTTTCTTTACAAATCATTCTCATTGATATTCGTCAAGATGTTAAGCATGTCATTTTAGAAGGGTGACAGAGTTAGAGGTCATTTGCACATGTGAAAGGCCAATTTACTTAGGTAAATGGGCAGACCTATGAGAAAAGCAATTCAACAATCATTGATGTATAAAGCATATCATAAGATAGACTGGGACTGTCCTTTCACATACAGTGACAGGAGCTTTTTCAACAGATGTCATTGCACACTCCCAAAAAGACTTGCCAATCAATATTTAGGCGCTGGGGATAGGGAATGGCAATTATAAAGGATGGAGAGTGTGGTACAGTGATTAAAGCTATAACCTCAGCACCCTGAGGTTGTGGGTTTGAACCCACACTGCTCCTTGTGACCCTGGGCAAGTCACTTAATCCCCCATTGGCCCCAGGTACATTAGATAGACTGTGAGCCCACCAGGACAGACAAGGAAAAATGCTTGAGTACCTGAATAAACTCATGTAAACTGTTCTGAACCCTCCTGAGAGAACAGTATAGAAAATTGAATAAATAAATAGTGTGAAAAGTTTCAGCCTCTGATAACCAGAGCTGGTATTGTGACATCATAATGCCTCATTCCACCAATGCCTAAGAGCCAACCTCATCAGTGATGTCACAACGGCTTCATTGTCCTATAATTGGCTCACATCTACTACATTTTGATTTCTAGAGTGGCGCAGTGGTTAAAGCTACAGCCTCAGCACTCTGAGGTTGTGGGTTCAAATCCACACTTCTCCTCGTTACTCTGGGCAAGTCACTTAATCCCCGCATTGTGCCAGGTAGATTAGATAGATTGTGAGCCCACAGGGAAAAGTGCTTGAGAACCTGAATAAATCAATGTAAAACCATTCTGAGCTCCCCTGGGAGAACGGTATAGGAAATTTGAATTTACAAATATATCGCTCTTCTCTCTGAAGGAGCATTTCTGAAAAACCACCTTTTATCTTCATGATTTGATCTATGACAACACAATAATCGAGTCAGATGCAGCATGTGTCTCTGAATGCCAGTGAGATACAAATTGCAGAACAATGTTTAATTATGCAGAGTTTAATCTTCCACACTGTTTTACCAGTGTAAATAAGACAGCCTAGACCAGTGGTCTCAAACTCAAACCCTTTGCAGGGCCACATTTTGGATTTGCAGGTACTTGGAGGGCCTCAGAAAAAATAGTTAATGTCCTATTAAAGAAATGACAATTTTGCATGAGGTAAAGCTCTTTATAGTTTATAAATCTTTCCTTTTGGCTAAGTCTTAATAATAATATTGTCATTTATAGCTAAAGAGACATATGATCAAGAATCTTTTTTTATTTTACTTTTGTGATTATGATAAACATACCGTGGGCCTCAAAATAGTACCTGTCGGGCCGCGGGTTTGAGACCACTGAGTTAAAGGATACGGTTAATCTGCTGGCTGGGTTGGAGGGCAGAGGGGAGAACGGGATAATCAAGCCATTGTGACATCACTAATGAGGTTGGCTCTTATTGGTGGAATGAGGCATTATGACATCACAATCTTGGCTCTGCTTCCCAAAGACAAACAGGATGTCATGGATACAGTTAAGGCAGTGGTCTCAGACTCAAACCCTTTTCAGGGCCACATTTTGGATTTGTAGGTACTTGGAGGGCCTCAGAAAAAAATAGTTAATGTCCTATTAAAGAAATGACAATTTTGCATGAGGTAAAGCTCTTTATAGTTTATAAATCTTTCCTTTTGGCTAAGTCTTAATAATAATATTGTCATTTATAGCTAAAGAGACATATATGATCAAGAAACTGTTTTATTTTACCTTTGTGATTAAGATAAACATACCGAGGGCCTCAAAATAGTAGCTGGCGGGCCGCATGTGGCCCCCGGGCCGCGAGTTTGAGACCACTGGCCTAGACACAATGGGGCAAGATAGCGCAAAGGGACAGATGAAAACTTTTTCACCAAAATGTCCCTGTGTCATTCTCTAATTCAGTGTAGCACCTGTGCACAGTAATATCCAGCAAATTTCCGGGTCTGTCCTGACTCCACCATCAGACCATTCTGACTCCTGCTGAACAGTGTTGCGGTTATCGGTGCCGTCGACTCGTGTTCGAGTCCTGGCGACTTGATGAGCCGCGTCAAGTTTTCGTGGCGTCATTCAGAAGCAGCTTGCCGGGCCTTTCTTCTGGGCAGTATGAATTTGAGGTTGTCGCCGCTGTCGCATCGAACGCGATCCTCCGCCTCCAACACTGCCCGGCCTGCTGCTGCCCGGACGGGTGGTACATCCGCTAGTCTGACATCTTCGCTGAAACCTGTGCGTCTCGGGAGTCTTTGCTGGTAGTGAGAAAAATGAGGGCACGGCTTTCAGCTTCTCGGATGCATGCAAGCCCCGGTGGCACGACAAGCTCATGTACCGTGACTGCAGTAGTCACTGCAAATGTTCAGTTGCACAATCTGGTCAAGTGTATCCGAACATTAGCAGTTTATTTATTTGTTTCATTTATATTCCATATATCCTACAATTCTATATGGATTACAAATTATTCGGGTACTCCAGCATGTTCCCCTATCTGTCCTTTCGGGCTCACACTCTATCTAATGTACCCTGGGGCACTAAAGGGCAAATTCTATAAGAAGCGCCCAACAGTTTGACGCCGATATAGGCACCGTTCAGCGCGATTCAAGTAAAATCGGGTGCAGTTTAGTGAATCGCGCTGAGCGGCACCTATTTGGGCCCCTATTTTGGAGGCGCCCAATAAATAGGCCAGCTCTAGGCACAACTAAAACGTAGGCGCCCGTGCTAACGCTTACGCACGCTTAAGAGCAGCGATTCTGTAACAAGGCGCCTAACACGAAGCCACGCCCATGCCTAACATGCATAGCGCCTATTTTTTTGAAGGCCGCCTTGTTACAAAATCGCTCTTTCTTGATTGGCGCCTAGGTTTCAGTTATTACTGATTGAAAAGATTAGGTGCCGGTTACCGAATTTGGGCCTAAGTAACTTACCCAGGGTCACAAGGTGCAGTGCAGGATTTGAACCCACAACCCCAAGGTGTCGAGGCTGTGGCTCTAACCACTGCACCACACAGTTGGAATGACTAGTATTATTTAAACAAGCAGAAATCTCTCCTGCCTGCTAAATCATTTTGACTATTGACCTCAGCAATATTATTGGATAATAACATTTCCAGGCTTTTGTACATACCGGTATTTACCAACCGCATTTATGCCTTTCTGATGATGAGGATTTCTTTAAACTCATTTTGCAGAGCAGGGAAGTACACAGACAGTGCAGTCATCCTGGAAACAGTGCTTATGACTTTGATTTATGATTCAGAGTAACACAAGCATCATACCAGATTTTATTTTATTTTTTTCAAATGGTCAGTCAGGTTTAGAAAAGAAAATTAAACTTCCACTGCTCCGTCTTTCTAAAATGCTCACTCATTTGCTACATTTGCTTGCATGAAAGCCTCTGGCCAAGAAAGCGGAATAAGGTGCCTCCATCTTTTGACGAAACAAAAGTCATGCTTATGTTTCTTCCTAAGATTGCAACATCTCCGGGACGTGTGATGTGTTCAGAACAACTGAAATTACAGTGAAAACAGATGTTTTTCAGATGTTTTGCCTGTTTCTTTTTCGTTCATTGTATGCTTTTATCAGGTGTAAAATTTTTCTATGCATGCAAAAATGACGGTAAGTATGTCTGACACAAAAGGAAAGAAGAAATTGCTTCTTCAACTTATGAATTATCTTTTTGTCCACACCGCTCAGCGTTTCTTTGGCATTTTGAATTTACCACCCCTTTTTCTTGGGTTCCTTGAAAAAGATTCTGAAACATGGTCCATGTCGGGACCTATTAACATACCTTTAAGATAAGTAGGATTTATTTATCCTTTATTGCCATTGAAAAATTTTGTTCAACATTTAAGAAGATCACTTCACTCTATCACTTAACAGTCATATACAGTGATGGGACGGTGGGTCCGGCTATAGGAGCTACGGCTCTTGGTCGTACTACACATATCTGAGTGTATGCTAAAGTGTATTTACTTTATAGTAATTTAAACTTCATTCAAATCTTTACTTGTGACCTTTATTCTGAGAAGTCTTTCCTTTTGTGTCACATATATTATTTTGATCTCTCAGATTTAAATATATTTTTTTGAGCAACTGTCCTCACCACCATTCACTCTTGACTTGGTAAGTATGTCTGGATATATGAATTCATAGATTTGCATTTTTAGGGCACAAAATGAAACTAAAGGGCCTCTTTATTAAACTGAAGCAATATGTTTAGTTACCATGACTTAACACGGGATTTTACTGTGCAGCGGCTGCATGTTTTAAAGAGACAACAGCTGAAGGACTGGAGGAATTATTATCAATCAAAACACTGAAGGATAAAGGCCTCAGATATCAGGCACACTTATGGAGTGAGTATAATAACATAGTAAATGACGGCAGATAAAGACCTGAACGGTCCATCCAGTCTGCCCATTAGTTATACTTATTAAAAATGCATGATTAAATTAATTTGTCTCTTTCGTGGAATTCCTCAAACCCTAATACCACCAGATCCTCCCACAAATTAAAACTATCCTTCCCCTCGCTAAAAGGCATTTCCCACAAAGGAAAGCTAGGGACCTCCCTCCCCTTCAAAATCACTGAGCTCTGGAACAGCCTTACCTCCCCTCTTCGGAGCTTGAGCTCTCTCCAAGTTTTCCGCAAGCATCTGAAAACCTGGCTTTTCTCAAAAAATGTAATTCTCTCTCCAAATTAGGAATCAAGGAAACTCTTTCATCTTGGCATCCCAAGTCCTCTAAATTTTCTTCACACTTCTACCTCTAACCTCTGTTTGTAGTTCCTTCCTATTTCTTCTACTGTAAACCACGCCAAGCTCTACGAAGGTGGAGATGATGCGGTATACAAACCTAAGGATTAGATTAAATTAGATTCTTTGATATTTCTAGGCTATAGACTGTAAAATACACCCAGAGAGTGGTAGAAAACTGGAACGCTCTTCCGGAGTCTGTCATAGGGGAGAACACTCTCCAGGGATTCAAGACAAAGTTAGACAAGTTCCTGCTGAACCGGAACGTACGCAGGTAGGGCTAGACTCAGTTAGAGCGCTGGTGTTTGACCATAGGGCCGCCGCGTGAGCAGACTGCTGGGCACGATGGACCACTGGTCTGACCCAGCAGCGGCAATTCTTATGTTCTTACTATCCTAGGTTCCAACTGCTTGAGTTGCCATCCAAGCTCACCTTAGCAAATCTAACCATCCCGTTTGCAGGATATCTACCGTAAAGTCTGGCCAGTCACATCCTCGTGTTCCAAGTTAGTGGCGTTCCCATTGATGCCCTCCCCAGTCCATCCTACAGCAAATCATCACATATGGGACACAGACCGTGCAAGCCTGTCCAGCACAAGCCTTAGCTCTTTAATTTACATTCTTCGCTTTTCTAATTAGAGATCTTCTATGTTTATTCCACAGCTCAATCTGACTCTTCTCCGAACTTTCCATCAAAGGCAGAAAAAAAAGACCTTCATTAGTAATATTTTACAGTCCAATGACAATATATCAGATATGCACAGCGCAGCGATCTATATAATAATGCAGCAAAAACCATAATTATAACCACAATCAGTAGAAAATCTAAAGATTGGTACAGCTGAAGATGCTTATCTGAATAAGAAAACAGCTTCAAGATCCCACGGCGTTGGCCATTGTTTCGCAGCTTGCTCTCGCCGCTGCTTCAAGGCACTGGATCAATCAGCGCTGAAAGCGCTCACTACTCAAAATGCGATGCATTCTCACTCTTTTATTTTTATTGCATGGCATTCATTAATATTCAGATTAATGTGCTGTAGATGCTCTTGGTTAATGCAGACGCTCTTAGGAGCAGTTTAGTCAGGCGTCACTAGGTGCCCTAATTGAGGCCACCTAACGTCACTTAAATAAAATCCAGTAGTCGAGCAGGCTTAAGATGGAGGATTGTACCAGTAGGCGAAAGGAAGCTGCGATGAAGAATTTTCTGATGGTTCTAAGTTTCCATAATGTCGAGAAGCCTTTTTTGATCAGTGACTCTGTGTGGATGTCTAGAGTGAGGTAACGGTCTAGCGTCACTCCCAGGATTTTTATGGAATCGACGATAGGGAAGACCTGTCCGTTCAGGGAAATGGAAGTATCTTTGATTTTGTCATTCGAGCTCACCAGGAAGAATTTGGTTTTTTTCAGCATTGAGTTTCAGTTTGAACTCGGTCATCCATGACTCAATTTGCTTTAATGTTGATGCTAGATGATTCTTCGTCTCGGGAGTCAGGTTTGTTAGAGGATGGACAATGGTGATGTCATCCGCGTAGATGTAAAATTTGATTTTTAATTTTTGCAGTAGGTTCGCCAATGAGGCAAGGTAGATGTTGAACAGGGTGGGGGATAGGGGGGAACCCTGTGGGATTCCACATGGGTTTACCCAGCTGGAGGATTGATTGTTATCACAATGGACTTGGTACGAGCGTTTAGTCAGGAAACCTTGGTAAAGGATGCCTATCTGAATGTGTACAATGAGTGCAAGTCAAGCTATGGCATCGAGCACCTTGATACACATTGTTATTCCCAAATATTAGACAGAGTTTAATAATAATAAAAAATAATGGTCAACATTTTTAAAGTGTTGATTGCTGTGAGCAAATTTGGCCTCCAGTATTCAGTGCCGGGCATAGTCTTGGTACCAGACCTGAGTATCCAGGATTTTTTTTTTGTCTGCTTATATTGAGTGTGGTATCCCGATAACCACATGGTCATGTTGGAGAGCTATAACTTCTCCAGCTCTGTCCCAAAACTACCTATTGCAGGGTCTTTTAGAAGTAGGACGATTCTGGATTTTCTACAAGGAGAACTGTTCTAGCAGTTGGTAACAGAACCCACGCAGGATGGGGCCATATTGGACTTAGTGCTTACAAATGTGTTTTCTGATGTTACAGTGTGTGATCATCTGGCATCCAATGATCACTGCATAATGTGGTTTAATATTAAGATAGATGTAGAGAGGGCTCATTCAAAAGTAAAAGTTCTAGACTTTGAGAAAACATCTGGAAGTAAGCAAAACTCAAAGCAGTTATTCTAAAGGCAACAAATTATTTTGTAAGGAAAGTAAGTAAAAGTAAGAGGTAAAGAAGGCCGCTTTGATTCTCAAAAGTAGAAGCTGAGAAGGTAAGGTTTACTTTCCTAAACTACAAAAGATCGCAGAAAGAGGAAGACAGGCAAAAATATCTAGAAAAGTTAAGAGAGGCTGGTTGTGTAGTCAGGAAAGCAAAGATGCAAATGGAAGAAAAAATAGCTGAAATGGTAAAATGGGGAGGCAAGACATTTTTTAGATATGTTAGTGATAGGAAGACGTGCAAAAGTGGCATTGTGAGACTCAAAGGTGAAAGGGAGATATATATAGAAGCGGATAAAGATAAGGCTGAATTGCTTAACAAATATTTGTGTTCTGTGTTCACAGCTGAAGCACTGGGAATGGGACTGCAGAAGACAAATGCAAATAAGGACGGAGGCATGGTAGAACCTGATCAATTTTAGAGGGCTGTGTTCATGAACAGCTAGCTAAACTAAAGGTAGACAAAGCAATGGGGCCAGATGGTGTACATCCGAGGGTATTGAAGGAACTTTAGGAAGTTCTGGCAGCTCTGCTGGCTTTATATTTATTTATTAAAAAAATTTATATACTGCATACAACTATGGGGTTTCCATATCACAAAGAAGAATAAAGGGGAACTGGAGCAAAAATCCACAAACACAACACTTATATCCTCCAGTTTAAACGCTGAAGCTAAAGCTCAAGGCTTAACTATTTTATGTCTAAAGCATACAGTTGAAACACATTTGCAGGGGAATTTGCCTCAGTAGCTACCAGGCAATCACTGCTCCAGGGCTATGAAGGAGAACCCAAATTTCTCATTGGTTAACCTTCAATATTCTATCATAGGCAACCCCTCTGTAGCAACTATAATGGTAAGGTAATTAAATATTAATCCAACAAAGTGCAAGCCACACTTATCGGTTGCTTCATGGCAGACAGGCTTGATAATGTGGTACAGGCACTAATGAAAACTTCCTCTCCAAACAGCCAACGTTTCATGATTACAAAATCATTTCTTCAGGGCTCTGCAGTTTACTAATGCTGAAAGTTAACCAATGAGGAATTTGGGTTCTCCTTCCCAGCTCTGGATCATTGACTGCCCGGTAGCTTCTGAGGCAAATTCCCCTGCAAATGTGTTCCAACTGTATGCTTTAGACATAAAATAGTTAAGCCTTGAGCTTTAGCTTCAGTGTTTAAACTGGAGGATATAGGTGTTGTGTCTGTGGTTTCCATATCATATACATAAAATCTTGTTTCCCTTCGATTATCACATATAACAGACATATCAAGACAACATCATTAATCATCCCTGTTATAATAGGGACAGAGCACAAATTCAATCAATTCAGAAGTACAAACAATGTTTCTAGAGAGTCAGGAGTCATACCGGAGGACAGGAGAAGGGTGGATGTGGTCCTTCTCCGCAAAAGTGGAAGGAACAACTAAGGAACTACAGGTAAGTCTGACTTCAGTGATAAGTAAATTAATGAAAACACTCTTTAAACAGAGAATAGCAAAGTTTCTCGATTCCAGCGGATTACAGGACTCGAGGCAACATGGATTCATTATTTATTTTTTTTTAAACTTTATTCATTTCAAATCTTAAATCAAGTACAATAATAGCATTTATCAATTGAACTTTCAAATACACTCGAAGTCTTATAATTAATCTTCATAATATAAAATATTGCCCCCTCCCCTTATTCATTTATGAAAATTATTTGTTTCAATTATAATCAAAAATACCCACCCCCCTCCCTCCCTTAGTGTCTTAAAATTTATTAATTAGAGGCAGGTCTTGTCAGCTAAATCTGATCAATTTCATTGACTGGATGACCAGGAAATTGGATAGAGGGAGTGCACTAGATGTGGTGTATTTAGATTTTAGCAAAGCCTTTGACAGTGTTCCACATAGACGTCTAATAAATAGAGTACCCTCGGTATGGATCCCAAAGTGACGAACTGGGAAGGAACTGATTGAGTGGAAGGTGACAGAGGGTAGTGGCGATGGCGATCTCTCTGAGGAAAGAGATGTTACCAGTGATGTGCCTCAAGGTTCAGTTCTTGGGTCTGTTCTTTTTAACATTTTTGTAAATGATAATGCTAAAGGGCTGACGGGTAAGGTTTGCCTCTTTTGGATGATATCAAAATCTGCAATAGAGCAGACACTGCTGATAGTGTGAATAACTTAAGGAAGGACCTAGTGAAGGTTGAAAACTGGCCTGAAATTTGGCAGCTATGATTTAACGCTAAGAAATGCAAAGTCATGCATTCAGGTTGCAAATACCTGAGGGAATGGTACAGTTTAGGGGCTGAAGAACTTTTGTGAATGAAAAAGGAGCAGGACTTGAGTGTGATAGTATGTGATGATCTTAAGCTGACCAAATAGGTTGAAAAAGTGATGGCAAAAGCTTGAAGGATACTAAGAACATATGAATAGCCTTACTGGGTCAGACCAATGGTTCATCTAGCCCAGTATTCTGTCTTCGCGGAGGACAACTCAAGTTACAAGTACCTGGCAAAAACCAAAATAGTAGCAGCATTCTATGCTACCGTTCCATGTCTGTCTCAACAGCAGACTATGTTCTTTTCCTCCAGGAACTTGTCCAAACCTTTTTTAAAACCAGCTACATTTACCGTTCTTACCACATCCTCTGGCAATGCATTCCAAAGCTTAACTATTCTCTGAGTGAATAAATATTTCCTCCTATTGGTTTTAAAAGTATTAATCTGTAACGTCATCAAGTGTCCCCTAGCCTTTGTAAATCTTGACGCCGTAAAAAATCAATCCATTTGTACCCGTTCTACACCACTCAGGATTCTGTAGACTTCAATCATCTCTCCCCTTAGCCGTCTCTTTTCTATGCCAAAGAGCCCTAACCTCTCTAGTTTTTCCTCATATGAGAGGAGTTCCACCCCCTTTATGATTGTGGTCGCTCTTCTTTGAACTTTTTCTAGTGCTGCTTCATCTTTTTTGAGATAAGGAGACTGCATCTACAAAAAGATATAAACAGGATGGAGTCGGTCCAGAGTAAGGCTACTAAGTTGGTCAGTGATCTTCCTCATAAGGCATATGGAGGCAGACTTAAGGATCTAAATATGCATACTTTGGAGGAAATGCAGAAGAGGGACGATATGATAGAGACGTTCAAATACCTATGTGGCATAAATACGAATGAGGCCAGTCTGTTTTAGCTGAAAAGAAGCTCCGGCATGTGAGGACATGGCATGATGTTAAGACAGGGATGTCAAAGTCCCTCCTTGAGGGCCGCAATCCAGTCGGGTTTTCAGGCTTTCCCCAATGAATATGCATGAGATCTATTAGCATACAATGAAAGCAGTGCATGCAAATAGATCTCATGCATATTCATTGGGGAAATCTTGAAAATCCGATTGGATTGTGGCCATCAAGGAGGAACTTTGACACCCCGGTGTTAAGAGGTAATAGGCTCAAGAGTAATGTAAGGAAATATTTTTTTACAGAAAGGATGATAGGTAAATGGAATGGTCTCCTGGTAGAGGTCATGGAGGCAAAGACTGAATTGAAAAAACATGGGATAGGTGTGTTGGATCTCTTAGAGATAGATGGAGATAGTAGGTGCTATGGATGGGCAGACTGGATAGGCCATTTGGCCTTGATCTACTATCCCAATGGTTCCCAACCCTATCCTGGAGGACCACCAGGCCAATCGGGTTTTCAAGCTAGCCCTAATGAATATGCATGAGAGAGATTTGCATATAATGGACGTGGCAGGCATGCAAATCTGCTCCATGCTTATTCACTAGGGCTAGACTGAAAACCCGATTGGCCTGGTGATCCTCCAGGACAGGGTTGGGAACCACTGTACTATCCTGTTTCTGTGTTTGACACTAAGTGGAGACTTCCGCACTGGTCGAAAGAAATATGCTGGAGCATTCTCCAGATAACTGCCACCAAATAACTGTTGACCCAATATTTTTATCAGGTTTGAGAAGTGCTTTAAAACATCTCTACTTCATTTTACTTATACATTGCTATTATATATATGATAAGGATCCATGATTGAATAAGTTAAACCACACTCATTTGGGGTACTGAGTACAGACGCCTTTTCCACTGCATGCTACAATTTTCAATTATTAGTGAAAGAGCCCAAGCTCTTAATGACAAGGGGGCAGAATTTGTCCCCGTCCCTCCAGATAACCACAGGAAACCATCCCAGGCCATTTTAAAATGTCTATCTCAACCTCAGTTCTTCTACACCAGCCAAGTCTCTAATGTAGTAAATCATGTTTTTATACCAAGAGAAAGTTACGGTCCATTAGGGCAATGGTTCCCAACCCTGTCCTGGAGGACCACCAGGCCAATCGGGTTTTCAGGCTAGCCCTAATGAATATGCATGAGAGAGATTTGCATATAATGGAAGTGACAGGCATGCAAATTTGCTCCATGCATATTCATTAGAGTTATCCTGAAAACCCGATTGGCCTAGTGGTCCTCCAGGACAGGGTTGAGAACCACTGCATTAGGGGACTATTTTTGGAATATAATTTGCATGCTCTTATCCATGCTTTACTTATCTCCAAGTTGGATTATTGTAATACCATATACATGGGCACTGCAAAAAGTAATTTAAGGAGATTACAAACAATTCAAAATGCTGCGATTAAAATACTGGGCTTTAAGAAGAAATTTGACAGGGATAATAATAATAATAATAATAATAACTTTATTCTTCTATACCGCCTCAATCAAATGATTTTTCGGCGGTTTACATCGAAGAAAGCTGGACAGTCAGTGAAGTATAAAATACAAATAGCAAAAGTACAATATATTTCTTAAGGATAATCAGAGTAGAATTATTGCAATTATTATAGAATTATTGCAGTTAGTGTAACTTCTATTTAGGAAATGAATCTATCAAATACTACAGTCTTAATTTCTTTCTGAAAAGCGCTGCAAGTCAACCTGGCTCCACTAATGTAATTACCAAACCAGGACTGCTGTTTACTTGCTTAAAACATAAAAGTCCTATCTAAAAATGACCTGTATCTACAACCATTAATCTTTGGATAGGTGAATAAATTACAATTTCTGGTTCTCCTCGTGGAGTTGTATAGCACAAAATGAGACAAAAAATATAGAAACATAGAAACATAGAAAGATGACGGCAGATAAGGGCTATAGCCCATCAAGTCTGCCCACACTATTTACCCCCTAAAGTATAATTGTAATTATACTGTCACTCTACTGACCCGCTCATTCAAGTCCTAGTGACCCTATCCCTTAGCATGACCTCGTAGGGATCCCACATAGGTATCCCATTTGTTCTTGAAGTCTAGGATGCTGTGTGCCTCGACCACCTGCACTGGAAGCTTGTTCCAATGCTCAATCACTCTCTCCGTGAAGAAGTACTTCCTGGCGTCTCCACAAAACTTCCCTCCCTTGAGTTTGAGCGGATGTCCTCTTGTGGTCGAGGGTCCCTTGAGAAGAAAGATATCATCTTCCACCTCGATCCGTCCCGTGATGTACTTAAATGTCTCAATCATGTCTCCTCTCTCCCTACGCTCTTCGAGAGTGTAGAGCTGCAATTTGCTCAGTCTTTCTTCGTACGGGAGACCCTTTAGCCCCGAGACCATCCTGGTGGCCATCCGCTGAACCGATTCAATTCTGAGCACATCCTTATGGTAATGTGGCCTCCAGAATTGCACACAGTATTCCAGATGAGGTCTCACCATGGCTCTGTACAATGGCATCATGACTTCAGGTTTCCTGTTGACGAAGCTTCTCTTGATACAACCTATCATCTGCCGTGCTTTAGATGAAGCCTTCTACACTTGAGTGGCTGCTTTCATGTCAGCACTGATGATTACTCCTAAGTCTCGTTCTGCCGTAGTCCTGGTTAAAGTTTCTCCATTCAGGGTGTAAGTTCTGCAAGGATTTCCGTTACCGAGATGCA
Source organism: Geotrypetes seraphini (assembly GCF_902459505.1). Taxonomy (NCBI): domain Eukaryota; kingdom Metazoa; phylum Chordata; class Amphibia; order Gymnophiona; family Dermophiidae; genus Geotrypetes; species Geotrypetes seraphini. Next base: position 34,848,152 of record NC_047086.1, on the reverse strand, counting down.
TGACCTTACATTTCTTGGCGTTGAAGCCCAGCTGCCAGTTCAAGGACCAACTTTCTAAAGTATGCAGGTCTTGCTCCATAGCATCCTGTAGATTATAGCCGTTTACTATATTGCATAGTTTGGCGTCATCAGCGAATAAGGTTACTTTGCCTTGAAGCCCTTGAGTCAGATCCCCAATGAATATGTTGAAGAGGAGTGGGCCCAGGACTGAACCCTGTGGCACTCCGCTAGTCACCTCCGACATTTTAGAGAGGGTACCGTAAACCACCACCCTCTGAAGTCTGCCACTAAGCCACTCTTTAACCCATGCAGTTAGAGTCTCTCCTAATCCCATCGATTTCATCTTGTTCAGCAGCCTGCGGTGTGGGACGCTGTCAAACGCTTTGCTGAAGTCCAGGTACACGACGTCCAAGGACTCTCCTGAGTCCAGTCTTCTTGTTACCCAGTCAAAGAAGCTGATTAGATTGGACTGGCATGACCTACTCTTGGTGAATCCATGTTGGCTGGGATCCCAGAGATCTTCCTCGTTCAGGATCGTATCTAATTTATACTTAATTAGTGTTTCCATGAGTTTACACACTATTGAGGTGAGGTTTACCAGTCTATAGTTCGCAGCCTCAGCCTTGCAACCCTATTTATGTAGAGGAACGACGTTGGCTGTTTTCCAGTCTAACGGAACTTTCCCCGTACTTAGTGAGAGATTGAAGAGCACTGCCAACGGTTCCGCCAGAACATCTCTCAATTCTCTGAGCACTCTTGGGTGTAAATTGTCCGGTCCCATGGCCTTGTTTACCTTTAGCCTTGCCAGTTCGTTGTAGACGTCCCCAGGTGTGAACACAAAATTCTGAAACGGGTCATCCACGTCTTGTTTTATCATCAACTGTGGTCCGTGTCCCGGTGCTTCGCAGGTGAAGACTGAGCAGAAATATTCATTTAGTAGTTCTGCTTTTTCTGAATCCGCCATCGCGTAGTTTCCGTCCGGTTGTCTAAGGCGTACTATACCGTCTGTGTTCCTTTTCCTATCGCTGATATACCTAAAGAAGGATTTGTCCCCTTTTTTAATGTTTTTTGCTAGAGTTTCTTCCACTCGAAGTTTGGCCTCCCTAACTGCTGTTTTAACCGCTGCAGATCTGGTCTTATATTCTACTTTAGTTTCTCTTCTCTGCGTACGTTTGTAGGAAAGAAATGCTTTTTTCTTCTCCTTAATGAGGTGCGAGATCTCTTCAGTGAACCATTGGGGTTTGTTGTTTCTTTGTCGTTTATCTACTGATTTTATGTAGCGATTAGTTGCTTCGTGTATGGATGATTTCAGGTACGACCACATAGTTTCCACATTGCCGGTCTCTGCTTGGTCCTGCAGCGTCTGATGAATGAAATCTCCCATGCGTGCGAAGTCGGTGCCCCGGAATTTGAGCACCTTTGTTTTTGTAATTGATTTAGGGGACCCTTTCCCAAGGTTGAACCATACCATGTTATGGTCGCTGGAGGCTAGCGTATCTCCTACCGAGACCTCTGAGACGCTTTCCCCGTTGGTGAGTACCAGGTCTAGGATCGCCTGGGCCCTAGTGGGCTCCTTTACCATCTGTCTGAGATGTACTCCTTTTATGGAGGTCAAAAGCCTCCTGCTGATGCTGGTTGTTGCCGAAAATGTGTTCCAGTCTGCATCAGGCATGTTGAAGTCCCCTAGAAGTACAGTGTCGCCCCGTAGAGTTATATTCTCTATGTCTTCAATTAATTCTGCGTCCATGTCTTCCGTTTGTCTTGGAGGTCTGTATACCACACCAAGATACAGGCATTTTTTGCCACCTCTTGCCAGGTTTACCCAGAGGGACTCCCTGGTATACTTGACATCAGTGATCCTGGTGGTTTTGATGTCCTCTTTAATGTATAGTGCTACCCCTCCACCTAACCTGCCCTCTCTGTCCTGATGAAGTAGATTGTACCCAGGTATAGCCATATCCCACCTATGTGTGTCCGTGAACCAAGTCTCGGATATTGCCACCACGTCCAGGTTGGCATCCCTTATTTCAGTTTCCAGTTCTAGAATTTTATTGCTTAAACTGTGTGCATTAACATACATGGCCCTCCACACTTTGTGTTTGAGTTTGCTGAGTCCCTGTGAGGCTATTCCTGACTGAGTCTGTGTGGCTCCTATAGAACTGTTTGCAAATTGGGTCCTTACTTCGGAAACAGAGTGTCGACTCGTCCCATCAGGATAGTTCCTTTCCACACCAGTATATGAGTAGGTCCCCTCCCCCAACTTACCTAGTTTAAAGCCCTGCGAAGCAGGCGGGCTAGTCGGTGTCTAGCCCGCCTGCTTCGCAGGGCTTTAAACTAGGTAAGTTGGGGGAGGGGACCTACTCATATACTGGTGTGGAAAGGAACTATCCTGATGGTATAGGTAGAGGCCAGTCCCCAAATCAACTTAAAATAAATACAAGAGAATTTAAATATTACTCGTGCCTCCATCGGAAACCAGTGCAGCAATCTATAATAGGGACTAACATGATCTCTTTTCTTCAGCCGTGTTCTGTACCCAAATAAACAATATTGCAATAATCCAGTATAGATAGAACCCATGCCTGCACCAATAATTAAAAGGATAGAGGATCAAAATATTTTTTGATAGTCTTTAGTTTCTATTTCATTCTAGGATACAATTCAAAACACCAACTCTAGTTCATCACATCCTGTATCATCAGCAACCTGATTATTTACATTCTTTAATAATACCTTACTCTCCTAGCAGAATGCTGAGATCAATGCAGGATTTTAAACTGATACTCCAGGGCAAGCAGTGGCTTCCCCCTTGTCTTTCTCAATAACAGACTATGGACTTTTCCTCCAGGAACTTGTCCAAACCTTCCTTAAAACCAGCTACGCTATCCGCTATTACCACATCCTCTGGCAACGCGTTCCAGAGCTTAACTATTCTCTGAGTGAAAAAAAATGTCCTCCTATTGGTTTTAAAAGTATTTCCCTGTAACTTCATTGAGTGTCCCCTAGTCTTTGTAATTTATGACGGAGCGAAAAATCAATCCTCTTGTACCGTTCTACTCCACTCAGGATTTTGTAGACTTCAATCATATCTCCCCTCAGCCATCTCTTTTCCAAGCTGAAGAGCCCTAACCGTTTTTAGTCTTTCCTCATACGAGAGGAGTTCCATCCCCTTTATCATCTTAATCGCTCTTCTTTGAACCTTTTCTAGTGCCACTATATCTTTCTTGAGATAAGACCAGAATTGAATGCAATACTCCAAATGAAGTTGCATCATGGAGTGATACAGAAACTAAAGAAACTAAAGAAATTGCGGCTATACTCACTTGAGGAAAGAAGAGAACGGGGAGATATGATTGAAACGTATAAGTACATCACAGGACGCATCGAGTCAGAAGAGGATATCTTCTGGCTCATGGGACCCTCGACCACCAGAGGGCATCCGCTGAAAGTCAGGGGAGGGAAGTTTCATGGCGACTCCAGGAAGTACTTCTTCACCGAAAGAGTGGTGGATCATTGGAACAGACTCCCACTCCAGGTGATAGAGGCCAGCAGCGTGACGGATTTTAAGAGAAAATGGGATACTCACGTGGGATCTTTAAGGGAGTAAACTCAGGGGGGAGGGATACTTGGAATGGGCAGACTTGGTGGGCTATAGCCCTTTTCTGCCACTTTTTTCTATGTTTCTATGTTTCTATACAGAGGCATTATGACATTCTTAGTCTTGTTAATCATTTGAGAATAGATATGTGAGTTTTCTCTATTTACTCTTGTATTCTCTAATTTGCAAAAGTTGAGGACTGCGAAAATTACAGAATATTTCCTATGTTGTTGGGTTTTTTGAGTTAACATTTAAATTCATGGTTGGTGACCTTTTTTTTTACTGCTACTATCTAGATCAAGAGTGTCAAATGTCAGTCCTTGAGGACCGGAATTCTAGTCGGGTTTTCAGGATTTTCCCAATGAATATGCATGAGATCTATTGGCATACAATGAAAGCAGTGCATGCAAATAGATCTCATGCATATTCACTGGGGTAATCCTGAAAACCCGACTGGATTTCGGATCTCGAGGACTGACATTTGACACCCCTGATCTAGATAGAATATCTGGATAGGGTGGCAACTGAAAAGGATAAATTAAGGTGCACTGTACAGTTGTATCAGCTTTGTATGAATTAATAAAGCTATGCCATTTTATTTCCTCTGTGCTTGACTCGAAGGTGTCTCTTTTCAAGCAATGGAAGACTAGGTATATGTGAAAATGAGGATTATGAAGAACGAGGGGAGACTGAAACATGTGTAGGCTGAACTGAAATGAACTTATGATTGCTTGTAAGTAGTAAGCAGACAAACCGATAAAAAAAAATCATACTGCAGTTTCTCTTAGATATATCCTGAGGTGATATATGCCATCTGGTAGAGGTTGGCAGCATGGCTTAATTGGTCGATGCAGCCTGAGGCAATTTAAAAGAAAACTAAATTAGCAATAACTGTATTATATGATGGCAGCTTGATTTCCTCTGGCAGTTTTACTATGTCATAACCATATAACCAAATCTATACTTATTGGGCGATGGTTTACATTTTGCACTCAGTCTCAGCTTTGCTTGAGTATAAATTATCATTGCTGTTATTACTCTCCTTGGGTTTATTAGTGCTGGGGCATGTATATACAGTAAGTCCACTTAAAGCAATTATGTGCATAATTAGATGATTAGAAATGAGTGATGTATCAATAAGACACCATTATGGTGCAACAATCGACCTGTGAAATATTTACCTGCTACAAGATTTTTCTTACATGTAGCTATGGAATGCACAACTCTCAAATGTCCTGAATTTCCCATGATTTTCTCATTCATCTAGATAAGACTTTAGACCAGGGTGTCAAAGTCCCTCCTCGAGGGCCGCAATCCAGTCGGGTTTTCAGGATTTCCCCAATGACTATGCATGAGGTCTATGTGCACGCACTGCTTTCATTGTGCAATAGCTCTTATACATATTCATTGGGGAAATCCTGAAAACCCGACTGGATTGCGGCCCTCGAGGAGGGACTTTGACACCCCCGCTGTAGACCAGTGTTCTTCAACCTTTTTACACCTATGGACCAGCGGAAATAAAAGAATTATTTTGTGGACCGGCAAACTACTAAGACTGAAATTAAAAAAAAACATTTTCGCCCCGTCTCCGCGAGTTCGGTTCCTACAAACCATCTGATCCCATCCGCACAAGCCTCAGTTATGATTTTATATTGAACATATTTTATTAAAGTATAAAAAGAAACACTATTCTGTACAATTGTCATTTTATAAATACAAATATACAGAGCAAGGGCCAACAAAACCCCTGTTTCCCCTCCCCTCCCCTTCACATATATCCCCTCCACTATCAAGAAAACTGAACAAGCCAAATTATTATTGAATGCTACACAGAAATATCATGCTAACAGAATACTGCAGTCACACATGACAGAAATAGTGTTAGGAGAGTGCTGGAAACTAAAGAAGCACTGCCTGGGCTTTGCAGTCCCCAGTTATGTCTCTAGCAGGATATATAGTTCAAATCTGATATATTCTAATGACAAAATAGAAATAAAATTATTTTTTTCTACCTTTATTATCTGCCCATTTTGTTCTGCTTTCTTCTGTCTTTTCTTAAATTTCTTTCCAAGGTCTTCAATCTATCTGCCACTTCTGTCCCTTCCTGTCTTCTACCTATTATTCCAATATCCAGAACCTCCTTTTTCTTCTTACTGCATCCACCCTGTGTCCAGCATCTCCCACCTACTCCGTCAAGTCTGCTTTTTTCCTTCACCCTACAACCTCCATGTCCAGCATCTTCCTGTGTTCTTTTTTTCATCCTGTTGCTGAACCATCCAGCCAACCCACCATCTTTCCCCATCCCAGTGCCTCCCCTCTTTTCCCCATCTTAATCCAGCAAATACCTTCCATCACCCTACTCCCTCCATTCCTTATTCAGCATCTTCTCCTTGTCTCCCTATTCCCCCTTCACCATGTCCAGCATATCCCCTCTGTCTCCCTACTCCCTCTACCCATGTCCAATATCTGACTTCTGTCTTCATACTCCATCCTCATGTTCAGCATTTTCCATGTATCTCTGCCCCCTGCAAGGTCCAGCATCTATCTTTGTGTCCCTATTCTTCCAATTCCCACCTAGTTCCAATAACTATCCTCCCCCAAGGGGATCCACCATCTTCCTTCTGTCACACCAATCCCCCCTCCTTGGTCTACCATCCCCTTCCAACAACACCTATATCACATTTTTCCCTCTCCTCATAATCCAGCATCTCTTATTTCCTCCCTTGGCGATCCACTCTTCCAGCACTCGATTGCTATTAGCCCTGCCTTCGACCCCGGTCCTGCTAAACTTGGCAGCAATAACAAAGCAAAACCTACCCTACCTTCAATTATGGTCCCACTAAATCAGACGGCTAGAATGAAGACAGAAGCCGCGGGACCTTTCCTCTTGCTTGAATTGCTATTCGCTACAAGCTCTGCCGGTCTCAATCCTGCCCCTCAAAAACAGGAAGTCACTTCAGAAGGGGGCGGGATCAAGATCGGCAGAGCCTATAGCGATGCAGGCAAGAGCAAAAGTCCCGCGGCTTCTGTCTTTCTTTTTGCCGTCCATTTGTAGCAGTACCGCAGCTGATCTTAATGCCGGCCCTGGAAGGGAAAGGGGAAGAGATACCCGAAAGGAAATTTAATTCGTAGATCTTGACTGCCCTGTGCAGACCGGCAGAAATTTTCTGCGGACCGACACTGGTCAGCGGACTGGCGGTTGAAGAACTGTGCTGTAGACAGTGCTAGGGAATAGCCAGCTCTCTTGATACATGTGGGTAACAATGATATAGGAAAGTGTAGGAGAAGATTCTGGAAGCCAAGTTTGTTATCATGTAGAAAGTAGAAATTCAGAACCTCTAGGGCAGTGGCTCCCAACCCTGTCCTGGAGGACCACCAGCCAGTTAAATTTTTGGGATATCCCTAATGCATATGCACATCCTGTATTTAAATAGAAAACTATCCTTACAATAAATATACTATAAATATTTATATTATTTTTAATAATTTATCAATTTTCACATATAAATACAACACATTCTAACAAAGAGAACCCCCTACAATAAAATAGAAACATAGAAATAGACGGCAGATAAGGGCCAGGGCAATCTAAAAAGGCTTAATAATGTTCATCTTTCATCATACAGTAACATAGTAGATGACGACAGATAAAGACCCGAATGGTCCATCCAGTCTGCCCAACCTGATTCAATTTAAATTTTTATTTTATTTTATTTTTTTTAATTTTTCTTCTTAGCTATTTCTGGGCAAGAATCCAAAGCCCTACCCGGTACTGTGCTTGGGTTCCAACTGCCAAAATCTCTGTTAAGACTTACTCCAGCCCATCTACACCCTCCCAGCCATTGAAGCCCTCCCCTGCCCATCCTCCACCAAACGGCCATACACAGACACAGACCGTGCAAGTCTGCCCAGTAACTGGCCTAGTTCAATATTTAATATTATTTTCTGATTCTAAATCTTCTGTGTTCATCCCACGCTTCTTTGAACTCAGTCACAGTTTTACTCTCCACCACCTCTCTCGGGAGCGCATTCCAGGCATCCACTACCCTCTCCGTAAAGTAGAATTTCCTAACATTGCCCCTGAATCTACCACCCCTCAACCTCAAATTATGTCCTCTGGTTTTACCATTTTCCTTTCTCTGGAAAAGATTTTGCTCTACGTTAATACCCTTCAAGTATTTGAATGTCTGAATCATATCTCCCCTGTCTCTCCTTTCCTCTAGGGTATACATATTCAGGGCTTCCAGTCTCTCCTCATACGTCTTCTGGCACAAGCCTCCTATCATTTTCGTCGCCCTCCTCTGGACCGCCTCAAGTCTTCTTACGTCTTTCGCCAGATACGGTCTCCAAAACTGAACACAATACTCCAAGTGGGGCCTCACCAATGACCTGTACAGGGGCATCAACACCTTCTTCCTTCAACTTACTACGCCTCTCTTTATACAGCCCAGCATCCTTCTGGAAGCAGCCACTGCCTTGTCACACTGTTTTTCGCCTTTAGATCTTCGGACACTATCACCCCAAGGTCCCTCTCCCCGTCCGTGCATATCAGCTTCTCTCCTCCCAGCATATACGGTTCCTTCCTGTTATTAATCCCCAAATGCATTACTCTGCATTTCTTTGCATTGAATTTTAGTTGCCAGGCATTAGACCATTCCTCTAACTTTTGCAGATCCTTTTTCATATTTTCCACTCCCTCTTCGGTGTCTACTCTGTTACAAATCTTGGTATCATCTGCAAAAAGGCACACTTTTCCTTCTAACCCTTCAGCAATGTCACTCACATACATATTGAACAGGATTGGTCCCAGCACCGAACCCTGATGGACTCCACTAGTCACCTTTCCTTCCTTCGAGGACTTCCATTAACCACCACCCTCTGGCGTCTGTCCGACAGCCAGTTTCTGACCCAGTTCACCACTTTGGGTCCTAACTTCAGCCCTTCAAGTTTGTTCAACAGCCTCCTGTGAGGAAGTGTATCAAAGGCTTTGCTGAAATCCAAGTAAATTACATCTAGCATATGTCCTCGATCCAGCTCTCTGGTCACCCAATCAAAAAATTCAATCAGGTTCGTTTGGCACGATTTACCTTTTGTAAAGCCATGTTGCCTCGGATCCTGTAACCCATTAGATTCAAGGAAATACACTATCCTTTCTTTCAGCAACACTTCCATTATTTTTCCAACAACTGAAGTGAGGCTCACCGGCCTGTAGTTTCCTGCTTCATCCCTGTGACCACTTTTATGAATAGGGACCACATCCGCTCTCCTCCAATCCCCAGGAATCACTCCCGTCTCCAGAGATTTGTTGAACAATTCTTTAATAGGACTCGCCAGAACCTCTCTGAGCTCCCTTAGTATCCTGGGATGGATCCCGTCTGGTCCCATCGCTTTGTCCACCTTCAGTTTTTCAAGTTGCTCATAAACACCCTCCTCCGTGAACGGCGCAGAATCTACTCCATTTTCTCATGTAACTTTGCCAGACAATCTCGGTCCTTCTCCAGGATTTTCTTCTGTGAACACAGAACAGAAGTATTTGTTTAGCACATTTGCTTTCTCCTCATCACTCTCCACATATTTGTTCCCAGCATCTTTTAGCCTAGCAATTCCATTTTTTATCTTCCTCCTTTCACTAATATATCTGAAAAAATTTTTATCTCCCTGTTTTACAATTTTAGCCATTTGTTCTTCCGCCTGTGCCTTCGCCAAACGTATCTCTCTATTGGCTTCTTTCAGTTTCACCCTGTAGTCCTTTCTGCTCTCCTCTTCTTGGGTTTTTTTATATTTCATGAACGCCAACTCTTTCGCCTTTATTTTCTCAGCCACTAGGTTGGAGAACCATATCGGCTTCCTTTTTCTCTTGTTTTTATTGATTTTCTTCACATAAAGGTCCGTAGCCATTTTTATCGCTCCTTTCAGCTTAGTCCACTGTCTTTCCACTTCTCTTATGTCCTCCCATCCTAACAGCTCTTTCTTCAGGTACTCTCCCATTGCATTAAAGTCCGTACGTTTGAAATCTAGGACTTTAAGTATCGTGCGGCCGCTCTCCACTTTAGCCGTTATATCAAACCAAACCGTTTGATGATCGCTACTACCCAGGTGAGCACCCACTCGAACATTAGAGATACTCTCTCCATTTGTGAGGACCAGATCCAATATCGCTTTTTCCCTTGTGGGTTCCGTCACCATTTGTCTGAGCAGAGCCTCTTGAAAGGCATCCACAATCTCCCTACTTCTTTCCGATTCCGCAGACGGAACATTCCAGTCCACATCCGGCAGGTTGAAATCTCCCAACAGCAGAACCTCCTCTTTCCTTCCAAACTTTTGGATATCCACAATCAGATCCTTATCAATTTGCTGCGATTGAGTCGGAGGTCTGTAGACTACACCCACGTAGATAGAAGTTCCATCTTCTCTTTTCAGAGCAATCCATATCGCTTCTTCCTCTCCCCAGGTCCCTTGCATTTCGGTCGCTTGGATATTGATCTTTACATAGAGAGCTACTTCTCCACCTTTATGACCATCTCTGTCCTTCCTAAAAAGATTGTTTCCCGGTATGTTTGCATCCCATCCATGTGATTCACTGAACCATGTCTCTGTGATAGCAACAATATCTAGATCTGCCTCTAATATCAGGGCTTGCAGATCATGAACTTTGTTGCTTAGACTGCGAGCATTTGTGGTCATCGCTTTCCAGCTATTTTTCAGCGATAATCTCCTTTTTCGTATGGATTTTTGTGTCGTTTCACTTTCCGTTGCAATACTAAGAAATGAGTTGCTGATATTGCTTATGTTGCAGCCTTTACTACTATCACATCTTTTCTTTTGCCGGGGGTGGTCTCTATAATTGTCCTTCGTACATACACCACCCCCACCTTCTAGTTTAAATGCCTAGAAAAATATTGTCTAAATTTCTCTGCAAGGTTTCTTTTTCCTGCTGTAGTAATATGTAGCCCATCAGTGCAATATAGCTTCTTGTCCTTCCATGTATTTCCCCATCCTCCTATGTACCTGAAGCCTTCTTGATGACACCAGGCTCTGAGCCATCTATTAAAGTCCTCTGTGTTTTTCACTCTTTGCTCTCCCTTTCCATATGCAGGCAGTATTTCAGAAAAAGCTAAAGTCTTTACAAAAGGTTTCACGCCCTCACCAAGCTCCCGAAAAGCTTTCTGTGCTGCAAGTGTGGAGTTGTTGACCAGGTCATTTGTTCCCAGATGGATAACAACATCAATGTTAAAATCCTTAGTTTCTTCCTTAATTATAGTCAGTATTTGCCTGGAACTCCTGGTAGCTGAGGATCCTGGAAGACATTTCACTATTTTGGTCTCCTCGCCCTGTGTTCCAAGGTTAATGCCTCTGATGATGGAATCCCCCAACAGTAATAGTTTTCTGTTTTTGGCTTTTTTATTTGTATTTAGGGTGCGCTTGTTCTCTTGAGTTACCTTCTCTTGAGTTACCTTCATTGGTTCCAGTCCCACCTCCCTTCTGTTTTCCTGAGTATCGCAGTGCACTAGTGGAGTGAAGGAATTCTGTAGAGGATTGGAAAATTGCAAATGTCACACCCATCTTCAAGAAGGGTTCAAGGGGGGACCCGGGGAACTACAGGCCGGTGAGCTTGACCTCGGTCCCGGGAAAAATGATGTAAGCACTGATTAAGGACAGTATCTGTGAACACATAGAAAACAATGGACAGCTAAAGTCGAGCCAGCACGGCTTCTGCAAGGGTAGGTCATGTACTTCTTTGAGGGGGTAAACAGACAGGTGGATAAAGGGGAATCCATTGACATCATTTACCTTGACTTTCAAAAAGCCTTTGACAAGGTACCGCACGAAAGACTGCTTAAAAAACTGTGGAGACACGGGGTGCAAGGGGAGGTCCACCGATGAATCAAAAACTGGCTGGCAGACAGAAAACAAAGGGTTGGAGTGAAGGGCCATTACTCAGACTGGCATGGGGTCACGAGCGGAGTTCCGCAGGGGTCGGTGCTGGGACCGCTCCTGTTCAATATATTTATTAATGACCTGGAGGCGGGAACAAATTGCGAAGTTATTAAATTTGCGGATGACACCAAACTCTACCGCAGGGTTGAAACCATGGAAGACTGCGAAGATCTGCAAAGGGACCTAATGACGCTAGAAGAATGGGCCAAAAAATTGGCAAATGAACTTTAATGTAGGGAAATGCAAGGTCATGCATGTAGGGAAAAAGAATCCGATGTTCAGCTACAAAATGGGAGGAACACTGCTAGGGGTAAGTAACCTTGAAAGAGACCTGGGAGTGATGGTGGACACGTCTTTGAAGGCGTCGGCACAGTGCGCCACAGCCTCAAGAAAAGCAAACAAAATGTTGGGTATCATTAAGAAGGGTATCACGACCAGGACAAAGGAGGTCATCCTGCCACTGTATCGTGCAATGGTGCGACCGCATCTGGAGTACTGTGTCCAGTATTGGTCGCCGTACCTCAAAAAGGACATGGCGGTACTTGAGGGAGTCCAGAGAAGAGCAACTAAACTGATAAGAGGTATGGAAAACCTCTCATACACTGACAGACTGAAAAAGCTGGGGCTGTTCTCCCTGGAAAAGCGGAGACTTAGAGGAGACATGATAGAAACCTTCAAGATCCTGAAGGGTATAGAAAAAGTAGACAGGGACAGATTTTTCAGATTATGGGGAACCACAAGTACAAGGGGGCACTCGGAAAAATTAAAAGGAGACAGGTTTAAAACAAATGCCAGAAAGTTCTTTTTCACCCAGAGGGTGGTGGACACATGGAACGCGCTTCCGGAGGCTGTGATAGGCCGGAGCACGTTACAAGGCTTCAAAGAAGGTTTGGATAGGTTCCTAGAGGATAAAGGAATTGAGGGGTACAGATAAGAGTAGCGGTAGGTTATAGGGATAGTCTGGGACCATTGCTCAGGCAATGGGCCTGATGGGCCGCCGCGGGAGCGGACCGCTGGGCGAGATGGACCTCTGGTCTGCCTCAGCGGAGGCAACTTCTTATGTTCTTAATATTAGTGAAGGTGGATGTTTCTGTGTTACATGTCGCAGTCTTCCTGAGCCTACTGTGACCCATTTATTCCTAGGCTGTTTTATTCTTTGAGGTAGAGGTGGTAAGTTGGTATGATTTTGTGGAGTGATGGAAGCTGCTTTAATTGTATTCAATTCCTGTTTAAGTTTGCCGAGCTCCTCCTTAATACTGGCAAGTTGAAGACAGATGGGGCAAGCCTTAAGCCTCCAAATAGTATGTCTTGGAATTAAAGCACCACAGTGATTGCATAGAATAAAGGTCATCTTGATTGGTTGTGAAGTGACTTGATTTGAGTAGTCCTGATTATATGGGTCTCTATATATGAATAGTGGTCCCTGGGGTTGGTGGGACTATAAGTCTTACCCTTATTCCTATGAAGGGAAAGGGAAAGGGAAAGAGGAAATAAGATTTAACAGAGGAAAGAGAAGGGTTTATTTTTTTGTGCTTTTTTTTTTTAAAGTAAGAAATAGGAATGAGAAGAGAAATTAAGCAGATATAATGCTGAAAACCAGTGAAAAGAGCAGAATATGAAATGCTGAGTAACTTAGCTTTTAGAAGTTCACAGGGCAGCCTTGTTCACAGCAATGTCCCAAAGATAATGCAATTAACCTTAGAAGTAAAACAGAGCCCCTCCCTTCTCCACCTAATCAGCAGAAAACAATGGCTGAATACTAGTAAGACAGAAATATAGGCTCTATACCATCTAAAACACAGTATTTTAAACAAAAATGCAGGTTCTATCAGTGCTACCCTAAAACACAGGATTTATAACAGGATTTTCCCTACTTTAGTCACCCTGAGCCATAGGCACCAGGCTTTAATTAGAGTTAACAAAGTCTTACCCTTTTTCCTATGAAGAGGAAGAGGAAATAAGATTTAACAGAGGAAAGAGAAGGGTTTATTTTTTTGTGCTTTTTTTTTTTTTTTTTTTTAGTAAGAAATAGGAATGAGAAGAGAAATTAAGCAGATATAATGCTGAAAACCAGTGAAAAGAGCAGAATATGAAATGCTGAGTAACTTAGCTTTTTAGAAGTTCCCAGGGCAGCCTTGTTCACAGCAATGTCATCGAAGGAATACTAGATATGTCCACATTGTTTCACAACTTATTCAAATTCCTCTGTGTCCAGTTCAATACTTGCTGTATGAAAACCTCCACAAACTGTCCACATTGCGGATGAAGATGTAATTCCCCACAATCACTTGCTCAATAGTATCACTTGCACAAGAGAGATTTGCATATAATGGAGGGGACAGGTATGCAAATCTGCCCCATGCATATTCATTAGTGCTATCCTGAAAACCTGACTGGCTGGCGATTCCCCAGGATAGGGTTGGGAAACATTGCTCTAGGGCAGGGGTAGGCAATTCCGGTCCTCGAGAGCCAGAGCCAGGTCAGGTTTTCAGGATATCCACAATGAATATGTATGAGATGGATTTGCATGCACTGCCTCCTTGAGATGCAAATCTATCTCATGCATATTTATTGTGGATATCCTGAAAACCTGACCTGGCTCTCGAGGACTGGAAATGCCAACCCCTGCTCTAGGGTAGCATTCTCAGGGAGGCTCTCTATTCCACATGCAGGACCCAAGAGGCAAGCCGAGCTCTGTAATCTTGATGCATGGATGAGATGATGATTCAAGAAAGAAGGATTTAGATTTGTTAGAGACTGGGGAACATTCCAGGCAAGGGGAAACCTATTCGGAAAAGAAGGGCTGCCCAAGTCCGGTCCTCGAGATCTACTGGCAGACCAGGTTTTCTGGATATCTGCAATGAACATGCATGAGAGAGATTTGCATACCAAGAAGGCAGTGCAGGCAAATCTCTCTCATGCATATTCATTGTGGATATCCAGAAAACCTGGCCTGCCAGTAGATCTCGAGGACCGGAGTTGGGCAGCCCTGCTGTATTCTGATACAGAGGTCGGTTTATCAAATAGCAGCCCCGCCCTGCACTCTGGGTAGATGTGAAGCATGTCTAGTGTAGGGGTTATGTAACACATCATTAATGAATCTCTGGTATTGAGTAATGGAAATTAGTTGTGCAAAGCTACCTCCGTATAGTACAATGATTATTTTGGAAGCTTCGTTTCATGTCCTCTAGGTCTACAACATCCTCTTCTTTGGAAAATATAAAATTGTTTGTTTGCTTGTTTATTTATTTTATTCCATAGGCTTGGAATAAAATAAAGAGGAAAAGGAGGAGAACTGGGAAAAAGTATGAGGAGAAATATAGAGGAAAGAAAGTAAAGGAGGCATTAACAGGGGAAAGTTGAGGGAAAAGAGCCCAAAAGATGCTAGTGAGCTGTAGGACAGGCAAAGGTGAAAAGATTAGTTTTCAAAACCAGTTTGAATTTAGAGTAGGAGAGTTCAAGATGAAGATGGGTGCAAAGAGCATTCCAGAGCTGAAAGCAGCAGTGCGAGCTGTAGAAATGTGGATAACAGAGAGAGGGAGTAAGAAGGGTTGGCAGGAAGTGGAACAGCGAAGTGAGAACGCTGAAACGTAGGGAGTAAATAGTCTGTGCAGATTGGAGTTGAGCTTTGAAAAAGAAGGTTAAAAGTTTCGACGGGATGTGGGCGGAGAGGGGCAACCAGTGTTCTAGATGGAGGGTAGTAATATGGTTAAAATCTTTGGAGTTTTGGAGAAGGTAGATGGCAGTAGACTGGATTAATTTCAACTTTTCAGTGCGTTCCATGTATCCACTACCCTCTGGGTGAAAAAGAACTTTCTGGCGTTTGTTCTAAACCTTTCCCCTTTCAATTTCTCTGAGTGCCCCCTTGTACTTATGGGGAACCACAAGTACAAGGGGGCACTCAGAGAAATTGAAAGGGGAAAGGTTTAGAACAAACGCCAGAAAGTTCTTTTTCACCCAGAGGGTAGTGGATACATGGAACGCGCTACCGGAGGATGTGATAAGCAGGAGCACGCTACAGGGCTTCAAAGAAGGTTTGGATAGGTACCTGGAGGACAAAGGGATTGAGGGGTACAGATAGGAGTAGAGGTAGGTTATAGGGATAGGATTAGAGGTAAGCTATAAAATTAGTCGGGGACCACTGTTCAGGCAATAAGCCTGATGGGCCGCCGCGGGAGCGGACCACTGGGCAAGATGGACCTCTGATCTGTCTCAGCGGAGGCAACTTCTTATGTTCTTAAAAACAAGCCGTGTTAGGGCTTTAACACGTGGAATAGCCCGCGCTAGACCTTAACACCAGCATTGAGCTGGCGTTAGTTCTAGAAGCATAACGCGTGGTAATTTCCTGCGTGCGCTAAAAACGCTAGTGCACCTTAGTAAAAGGAGCCCTAAATGTCAGTATTATATCTCCTTTGTCCCTTTTACCCCCCTCTACAAAGCTGCGCTAGCGGCTGCCGCGTGGCAACAACCCCGAAGCCCATTAACCCCCTCTTTTACAAAGGTGCGCCATGCTTTTTACCGCACGCTAAATTTTATCCCGCGCTAAATACATGCTAAACACTAACATGTTATCCTATGGATGCATTAGCAGTTAGCACCCGCATTGATTCAGTGCGCGCTAAATCCGCGCTCTATACACACTAAAATGCTTAGCGCACCTTTGTGAAAGAGGGCCTACATCTCTATGGGCTTCGGGGCTGTTAACACGGCTTTGTAGAAGAGGGGGTTAGTCTCTAGGTTATATATATTTAAGTCTTCAAACATCTGGCAATCTTTCCAGCATTCTTTAAGTATTGATAGAAACATAGAAAATGACGGCAGAAAAGGGCCATGGCCCATCAAGTCTGCCCACTCTAATGACCCACCCCCCTAATTTCTTCCATGAAGAGATCCTACTTGCTGATCCCATTTAAAAAAAAAATCTGACACGCTGCTGGCCTCAATTACCTGCAGTGGAAGATCATTCCAATGATCAACCACCCTTTCGGTGAAGAAATACTTCCTGGTGTCGCTATGAAATTTCCCACCCCTGATTTTCAACGGATGCCCTCTTGTTGCCGTGGGTCCTTTAAGAAAAAAGATATCTTCTTCTACCTCGATATGGCCCGTGACATATTTGAACATCTCAATTATGTCTCCCCTCTCTCTCTGCGTTCCTCGAGTGAGTATAGCTGCAACTTACCCAGCCGTTCCTCATATGGGAGATCTTTGAGTCTTGAGAACATCCTGGTGGCCATTCGCTGAACCGACTCAACTCTCATTGAATGTAGGACTTGTAATTCTGACTAACCCCTGCTGCTTTCTTACCAAATTCAGGCTACATTAACAAACTTGGTGTTGGTTTAAAATCATGGTCAATCAACAAGAGAAAGGGGGGGGAGGGGATCCACAAAATCAGAAGCACAAGAAAAACAGTGGATAGATACAGGAAAAACAAAGAACCAACACACATAAAAATAAAAAAAATATCTTTACTAAGAATAAATAATAATAACAATAAAAACTGTATCAAATCCCCCTTGTATGGCACAAAAGCAGTATGGGCAAAGAGAACCTGACATGGTCCATGTTTCGGCACTATGTCTTCCTCAGGAGTCCATATACTTGAGATCCATGTACAGAATACAGGACAAATCTTAGGCAAAATTTAGTGGGATATAAATGCATTACCAAACAGCATGCACAGATCGCGTTGTCCAACTGCAGTAAGGGATAACCCCCGTCCCCCCCAGACATCCAAAAAGTGAATTAATAAATATAAAACGAGTCCTGGACATCAGCCATGAAACATGACTTGCCAAGTTTGCAAGAAATTCTACAGGCAATATTTTCACAAGAGTATCAAGTCCAGCATAGGTTCACTTTCGTTGAAAGGTTGGCTGGTTAGACCAATGCCTACTGCCGCCTACAATTGGGACGCCGTTTATAGAATTTGGCCCTTAGTGCTCCAGCCCATGGTAGAAACCTCTACCATAGCTTAGTAAAGGCCTATATGAGGGTCCCATTAAAGTATGTGCTTTCTTGTCAGCCTGTGTGATCGCTAGGTATCCTGGAGATAGGTGCCGGTATATTATGGAAACGTCAATCGCTCCTCCTAAACTTACTTGCTCCACTTCATCACTGACGCTGAAACCGTGGATTGAAGACAAAGTTTTATTTTATTTTTCTTTCCAGCTTATGATTTATCTTTAATCTTATCTATTGTTTTGCCTTTTGTCTTTGTTTTGTTCTATTTCTATCATTTAAATTTCTCCAGAATTCTACTGTTCAACGGCTCCCCCTTCTGCTTCTATTCCTTTATCTCCTCTCTTCTACCTTCCAAAGTATTTAGATCAATGCTGTCTTGTTAAAATGTTTATTTTATTTTTCCTCTAACTCTACTTTTCACTTCTCTATTACCCTCCAGGTACTTTAGTTAGATTGTGAGCCTTCGGGACAGTAAGGGAATTTTTCAAGTACCTTTCTTATTTCTAATCTTAATGTATATTTTCTGTAAACCGCTTAGAACCTAACGGATGTAGCGGTATATAAGAAATAAATTACATTACATTACATTACATTATGTCAAGTTTTACTTGGACTAATTTATCAGCATCTTACTCAGATTCCTAAAGATGCCTAAGTGAACTATGCCTATTCTCCACCCCTTACCATGCCTAATTTTCAGGTAGGCATCATTAGGCAACAGAGGGCGCTTCCACTTAGGCATTGCTAAGTGTCGCTAGGTAGGTGCTGCATGGAATTCGGCACCTAACTTTTGATTTAAATTTTTTAAAATCAATTATTTAATTAACTGCAATGGTGTGGTCAAGTACCACGTCATTTAAGCTAATTGATTGAATTTAGGTTAGGCATGGATTTTAGTTAGGTTTCACAAGGTGGCCTCAATTACTGTTATGCTTCCTGTTAGCTTGATTTATTTGGACCTAAGAGATTGATATTGCGGTGTTTGGTCTTTTTTGTGTACCATTATATGAAGTGTCATTCTCCAAACAACAGAATGCATCGACAGTTTGACTCCTAAGGAAGGCGCTAACCTCCTCTTTTATTAAGTTGCGTTATGCTTTTTAGCACGCGATAAATATTAGCGCACGCTAAACACATGCTAAACGCTAACACGTGCATGTTATCCTATGGATGCGTTAGTGGTTAGCGCACCTATTGATTTAGCGCGCACTAAAACGCTTAGCGCACCTTAGCTAAAGAAGGTCTAAGGTGCCGAAACACAGGCTGTGTTGAGTCCGATGTCTGTTTTAGCGCAATAAAGTCCCCGTTGAAGCATCTCTTTCATTTCTACTTTTGTGGATTGAGTGTAATATTTCGTAGAGGTGTTTCTCCATTTTTTTTTTTTTTTGGGGGGGGGTGTCAAGTACCAAGCCATTTAAGCTAATTCACTGAATTTAGGTTAGGCATGGATTTTAGTTAGGTTTCACTAGGTGGCCTCAATTACGGTGCCTAACTAAGGCGCTGTTTATAGAATTAGGTCCTTAGTGGCAGATTCTGCAAATGATCTTCTGAAAAAACATCGCTGATCCCATGTCAATCATGCTATGGTTCACAAAAAATTGCACCCTCCAAAATACAGGACAAAAAAGTCACCTTTCTTTACAAAAAGGGAGAAAAGACCTCAGTGTCTAATAGGGGCTCTTTAAGCTTCCCATATAGACAGGCTAGTTTTAAACAGAATTTAATCCTAGCAGACACATCCTTGGTCAGAAAAACTCCCAATTAGTGCGTGAACCTCTATTCTAATTTTCTTATAGTTTTATGTATTTTCTTATAGTTTTATATATTTTTTTACTTTTCTTCAAACAATAATTGTCAAAAATAGAAGTCACTTATCTGAGTACTTTGATATTCAGGTGTAGTCCTGGAGTAAAGCAAGCAGGAAAAACTGCTCTTTGGAAAAAAGCTATCAGTCAAAACATTCTTCCAAAATATCCAACAGGGGCCCCTGTTTCGCAACAAAATGCTTCGTCAGGGATTTGCTGTAAAACATGAAAGACACATTGTAGAAAGTTTTCAAAAAACTTGAGAAAACAAGCAGAAAAAGGATAGCTATACCCACAGCGATCACACACCCGCTTCCACTCCTGTCATAAAAATGGCCCCTCAGCGTTCTCACTAAATAGGCACCTCCCAGCGTCACCACGTCAAAATGTGATGACATCATCTTTATGCAAAAAACGTGGTGACATCATATTACTGCAATTCTTATTGTTCTCATTGCAGACTATCAAAACCAGGCTTTCCAATCCACCCCACTATTCAAACCCATAGGGGTAAAAGTTTGCAAAGAAAATATCCAGCGTTGTTCCCTTTTCAATAAAACTTGTTTAAAATCACCACCCCGGCTAATACCAAAGGTAGGCATTGGAAGTATAGGCTAAGGGCTCTGTAGGCCTACATTTCCGGCACCTAGCTTTGATGAGAATCACATCTATAGAGAAGCCTAATGGCGCCTAAGGTTATTTCCAACGTAAACCACACCTAGTTTAAACTTATGTGCCATTAGGCATCTCTGTAGATGTAATTAAGGCAACCTTTCTTAAAAATTGGTTTCAAATGATGCAAGTACTGTACAATGATGCAATTACTTTTTTTTTTTTCAAATTGTCTTTATTAGCAACTGCAAAGGGGCATACAACCAGGAGCAAAGTAATCATAAAACATAGCAGGCAGAAAAACAGCACTGGAAAACTATGACAGCAAAGGTTGCACAGTACAAGAATTAAAACAAGGCCCCCTTTTATCAAGCCGAGTTAGCGTTTTTATCGCCAGCCGCTGCAGTAAAAGCTCCGACACTCATAGGAATTCTATGAGCATCAGAACTTTTACCACAGTGGCTGGCGATGAAACAACAACAACTATTGCACCTTGATAAAAGGGTCCTAAGTTAGGCAGTGGAAGAGCACTCACTCAGCTGCCCCTCACTATCTCTCTTCACTTATCTCCCCCTATGCCCCCCCTTCCCTTGAGCTCCACTCAGCTGGCAAGTCCCTCCTATCTGTGCCCTTCTTTTCTCCTGCCAGCTCCAGACTCTGTCCCCTCTACCTTGCTGCGTCTTATGCTTGGAGCAAGCTGTCTGAATCGCTACAGTGGGCTCTGTCTCTGGCAGTGTTCAAGACTCAATTAAAAGCCCACCTCTTTGAGAGTGCTTTTGACTCCGTACTTCTCTCACCTTGGGTTCTGCATCCCCAACCCTATATGTCTTACAATACAATAATACAACTTCTTATATCCAGCAATTTTCAACAGGGAATCATTGCGGCTTGCAGAATGACGGTTCCATGTGTGGTACAGCATTGTTGAGAAGCAAGATTAATAAGTTTCAAGTTTTTATTGATATTTGATTAATCGCTTATTCAATTTGCTAAGCGATGCACAATCATATAAAAGAGAAACTAAGTTACACAAAAAAACTAACGAAGTAACATGAATCTTATAATTAAAACAAACATGAATCGGGGAGGAAAAGAGGGAAAAGTTACAATTCTTTCTTAGAGGGAATAAACAAAAAAGGATAAAACAAAAGGGAAGGGAGAGAGTTAAAAGCTTAAAACATTACATCATGTCTAAAATGAAAATATTAAAAGCGTCTTTAAAAAGATAAGTTTTTTAAGATTTTTTAAAAGAAATTAAGTCCTTTTCGTCTTTAATATATTAGGGTAACGAGTTCCACAATTGAGGACCCATTACGGAAAACATATCGTGTCTTCTGGTGCCTACTATTTTCAGAGATGGGATAGCTAAGAGATTCTGAGTGGAGGGCAGTCTGTGAGAAGAAGAGGGCTAGGACGGAATATAGTCTACCGGGGGGAAAAGATATGTTTTTAGGTTTTTCCTGAACAGGCACTATCGTCGCAGGTAGGCTGGTAGACTGTTCCAGATATGTGGTCCTAGGAACTCGTAAATGCAGTTCAACATCCTATTCCACCATACTCCTTGAAAGAATGGGAATGGTATTTTAAACTGCTGAGTTAAAGAAAGCATGTGGGACTGGAATGCTAGCTACTAGTCTGCTGGAGTTTTCTCCAAAGATGGGCTTGTGAATCATACAGGCTAACTTATAGTGAATTCTTTTTTTTTTTCCACAGGTATCCAGTGTAGTTTGTGTAGCAGTGGGCTGGCCCTCTCAAAGCGGTGTGATTGGAAGATCCGCCTTGCTGCTGAATTTTGCAGCACTTGCAGGCATTTGATTTCTTTCTCTGTGGCACCATAGTATAGGGAGTTACGGTAGTCTAGATGGAGCACTCATGTAATAATGGGAAAAGGTCGTTGTTACAGTGCATGAGAAAGAGCTGCATAAAGGCTTGGTGAGGACACTTTTACCGTAGTGTAGCAAGATTACTCCTTTATTAGGTCTTGTTAAGTTTTACATGCAAAATACTATTTATAAAATTATCTCTGAGCAGGACACAACGAAGAAAGAAGAAGACATTTTTACTAGTATTAATCTGTCATCAAACGATCGTGTATCATTTTGAAAGACTAGGGCCCTCTTTTACTAAAGTGCGTTAATTGAGTTAGCGCATGCTAAACGCTAACGCGTGCAAGGTTAGTCTATGGGCGCATTAGCATTTAGCGCAGGCTAACTCAATTAGCGCGTGCTAATCGGTTAGCGCACCTTAGTGAAACAGGGGGTAGGTTTTAAGGAAATGTGTCTTGCAATTATGCTTCTAAATCCCAGATCTGGCTTATTAAACATTCATAGACGGGGTGGCGAATTTCCCTTTTTTTTTTTTTCTGTTTAATAAGTTGTTTTTTTTTTTTAAGTGCAGTACAAAAATTAAAACAGCAATGAAGAGATAAAGTTATAAAAATGTTCCTCTTCTTTAATCATACTGATTGGTAAGTGTGGGCTATGGTTAAATTCAGTTTTGTCTTCTTCAACCATTGCCTCCTTTTAATTTATTACACTGCTTGGCTTCTTTTGAACGTTTGGCTTCTTTTGCTCTGTTTCTGGTATGACTTCCTATTGTCACCCAGACTCGGTGGCCTCGGCATCTGCTTTGATGATGTTTCTGTGCAAAGGATTTTGTTTAGGTTCAGATAAGTAAAACTGTATCATCTCCTTAGGGCAGACCATATCTGTAAATTCTAACACTAGAAAAGCATAATCTTATCCAATATCAAAGCATGTGTTGAGCTCGGTGAGTATTTTCTGTCTCGGCAGGCGACTCTGTCCACACATTCCTATGGTTTTGAACTTTATGTGAACTTTTCTATGGACCACACAGAGTTTTAATGAAACTCTGTTATCTTTCATTCTTTAATACATTCAAAGAACACAGTAATGGGGGAGGGGGGGGGAAGGATTCAATAAATGGCTCTTAAAACTAAGCACTAGGACAAAACTATACCATGTGCTATTCTCTGTCAACTCCAGACTATGTTTCATCGCTCTTGTTGCACCATACATAAGAACATAAGAATAGCCTTACTGGGTCAAACCAATGGTCCATAAAGCCCAGTAGCCCGTTCTCGCGGTGGTCACTAATACCTGGCCAAAATCCAAGGGGTAGCAATATTCTATACTACCAATTCAGGGTAAGCAGTGGAACTGACAGAGTCAGTTCATCGAGCTCCATCCCTGGCAGTATTCAAATCCAGGCTTAAAACCCACTTTTTCAATATTGTTTTAGCAAAGTGATGTTGATGAAACAAGTGTCTTACCTTTCTCAACATCTGAAGGCTGAAGAAACATTGTTTTTGATCAATTGTTGATCTGGCAATACATAGAAAGAAAGGAATCTAGGTAGAACCCCAGTATTTTGGTTGAAAATTCAATATTCAAAAGATTACCTGATGTCAATATCACCGAGGATGGTAACTGATCTAATTTTGGACCAAACCATAAAAGTTTAGGCTTTGTTGCATTAAGCTTCACAAGTGGCCCAGGCTTGAAGTCTGTGGATGCAAGAATTTATATTGATAGTAATTGAATTAAAATATCAAAAGTCGCTGATAGATCAAATTGCAATAAAACCGCAAAACGATTCTGTGATAAGACTTTGAATCTCGGCAACTAATGAAATTAATAAAGTTTCTGTATTATAGTTAGGGCGAAAACCATGTTGGAATGGAAAAAGAATTGAAAATTTATCTAAATAATCAGAAAGTTGTTTTGAAATAATTGATTCCGTCATTTTTGTCAGTATAGATATATTTGCGATAGGATGGTAACGAGAAGTTAATGCCGGGTCTAAGCTTAGACCTTTCAGCTGAGGGGTCTAAGCTTAGACTAAGCTTAGACTAAGGGGTCTAAGTTGTTTTGAAATAATTGATTCCATCATTTTTGTCAGTATAGGTATATTTGCGATAGGATGGTAACGAGAAGTTAATGCTGGGTCTAAGTTTAGACCCTTCAGCTGAGGGGTCTAAGCTTAGACTAAGCTTAGACTAAGGGGTCTAAGCAAATAATTGATTCCGTCATTTTTGTCAGTATAGGTATATATGCGATAGGATGGTAACGAGAAGTTAATGCCGGGTCTAAGCTTAGACCCTTCAGCTGAGGGGTTAACACAATATGACCCATATCGCTTGAAAAATGCCCATTTGCAAGAAAATAATTGATTAACACTATCAAATTTTCACCACATTCCTTAATCCTAAAGAAGAATTGAACATCATCAGCGTAGATTCTATAAGAGACTCCCATCTCATTCAATAATTTTCCTAAAGGTTGCTAAATATAGAATTTCTGCAGGACACCACGTTTCACCAGAACTTCTGTTGAAATGCCGCCATTACTTCAAACACACATCTTCCTTCCTTTTAGAGATGGCTTAAACCAATCCCATACTGTCCCTGCCATTCGCAAATTCCTTAGCCACCTCTTTTACAAAACTGCAATAGCAGTTTCTAGCACGGAGAGCCACGCTGAATGGCCCGCGCTGCTCCCGACGCTCATAGGAACTCAATGAGCGTCGGGAGCAGCGCGGGCCATTCGGCGCAGCTCCCCGAGCTAGAAACCGCTATCGCAGTTTCATAAAAGGAGACCTAAGTCTTAACAATAGTCTTTCAGGATCCAGGGAGTCAAAGACAGAGGAAATGCCAAGGGAAATTATGCAAAAACAGTTCCCTTCATCTATTCCCAAACGCAGCCCCACCGTTTCAACCTTTTTCCCATACATGTTTCTCCTCTGAACTTTGAAATACTAAATTGCAGTTCTGCCCCCTATTTCATTTTGTATCAGTCAGTCTGTAGGTTGAATTATTTACCCTATTTTACAGTTAGTTTTTTGATTGTAAAAATACGTTTATGTTTTAATAACATTTATTTTTTTGTATCTCGCTTGCTGATACAAAATATGCGATTTATCAAATTTTAATAAAAACTTGAAAAACTTGAAAAAAAAACTAGCAGAAGAGTCTCTACACTGTGCACTTTTCAAAATCCAAATTGATTTTATCCAATCATTTTAACATAGAAACATGACGGCAGATGAAGGCCAAATGGCCCATCTAGTCTGCCCATCCACAGTAACCATCATCTCTTTCTCTCTCCCAGAGATCCCACGTGCCTATCCAAGGCCCTCTTGAATTCAGACACGGTCTCTGTCTCTACCACCTCTTCCGGGAGACTGTTCCATGCAACTACCACCCTTTCTGTAAAAATGTATTTCCTTAGATTACTCCTGAGCCTGTCACCTCTTAACTTCATCCTATGCCCTCTCATTGCAGAGTTTCCTTTCACATTTATATTACATAGGTATTTAAACATCTCTCACTAGAATAATAGTAATAATAACAGGATATAAATCAAAACAAAACAGAAAAAATGTTATTAGCCAAGTGGTGGGAATACCCACTGAAAAACCATTTCACTCAAGTGGAGAAAAAGCCTCAACTCAATTTCTTATACAGACAGCAACCCAATGAGTTTTTTTAGCCGTTCTTATTTTGTATCATAGGCAAAAAAACTCCACTATTACTCAAAAATGTAATTTTTCAAAACGGGAACAAATCTCACCACTGTGCACAGGGAAAAGGAAAAAGAACCAGAGACAAAATTTCACTTATCTTCACAGATGTCATCAGTCAGAACAGAGACCACGATCAGACGCGTTGATCTTCCTGCTGTGGAATGCTCAGCACTGAAATGAAGATGAGGAACAGCTCTTCATGTCCAACAAGGCTCTTGTTTCGCCAACAAGTGGCTGCTTCAGGGAAACTCCCGTTCTCTCCTACTCCGTTCACAATTTGGCTTCAGAAGGGCACCCAGATTATAGCTCCGTGCCCCATGACGCCACTTGCGCCGGAAACTACGCTCTGAAAATGAACAAAACAAAAATACAAAAATTAAAAAAAACCAATAAAACGTGCACCTTTCGATTTTTTGATTAAGTCCATTGGGCCAAATGGTATCCAGAAAATAAATGGATCTTTGTTCACTCTGGTGAAGCCTAGCTTTCGCATCCCCCTTCCTATAATCTGGGTGCCAATCCGATGTTGAACTAAATAGGTAAAGATGGAACAGAAAACCTGATTATCATAACGTATGTAAAATTCATGAGGGGATGCTGAAAAGCTCACGGCCAAAACCAGAAGGGAATGGCATGGAGCCATGAAGCTTACAACCTAAGTTCAACACACTTGGCACATTGTGTTTGAAGTTTCTGGAACCCTTCCAAAAATTATTCTGATGTCTGGTCACTGTTTCACTACTATCACTTCTGAATCACTCGAAAATTTTCGCTCTTTCAAACTATTTTTACGGTTTGGAAACATAAAATAGATGGAGCAAGATCTGGTAAGTAAGGTGGACGGTCTAGGCAGTGAAACCCCAACTGTGTCAAACATTCATTATTTTGCCAGTCTTGTGAGCAGGTGCATTGTCTTGCAAAAAGAGAACTCCCTTCCGCAGCTTCCCACTCCTTTTTTCCTTCAAAGCCTCTTTTAATCGGCACTATACTAGAAAGTTGCGCGGGGACAGAAAACCCACCCATCCCCGCCCGTCCCCATAAAAAGCAGCAATTACTTCTGACAGGATCATCAATTCCACAGTTTCTTTTGTGTTTGCTCTGCTGTTTTCCTTGTGGAATCTCTTTGGTGGAACCCTTTTATTGTTTTCTGTTCAGGTAATTAACTTATAAAAACCCTCTTTTACTAAGGCTGACGTGTCCATTATATTATATGGACGAACCCTGCTTCCAAAGCCTTCCATCCCCGTGGGAGTACCGTTTGCTAGAAGGGGGTACCCATGGGAGTCCCGCGGGCCAGAGTATGGTCCCCGTGGGAGTCCTGTGGGTTGGGGGGATTCACGCGGAACCCCCGCGATCCCCGTTCTCGTGCAGACCTCTACACTATACAAAAGAACCCAATATAGGGGACTCATTGATAATTTTTAAAACTAAGGGCTTGTTTTACTAAGGTGCGCTATGCTTTTTAGCACACGTTAAATATTAGCATGGGCTAACCACGCGCTAAACGCTAATGCATGCATGTTAAGTCTATGGATGCGTTAGCGGTTAGCGCATGCTAAATGCGCACTAAAACGCTTAGCAAACCTTAGTAAAACAGGGGATAATAGTCCCTATTGAAATAATCGAGATAGGTTGGTATTAAAACAGAATCTAATCTAATCTAATCTTCATTTTATGTACCGAATCTACTCCCTAAGGAGCTCGACTCGGTTTACAGCTCGTTAAAAAAATGAAACATAACAAGTAAAAACTGTGGTTAGATTAGATGGATGGAAAAAGTTAGAAAAAAGTATGTTGAATTGCTTAAAATGACTAGACGACAGCTAAAATCAAATTAACTATAGTGAAAACAACTTTTTCGAAATTGAAATAATTGATCTACCAGTCTTAGAGAGTCTGGAAAGCCATTCCAAATTCTCAACCAATTTAAAAGTACCGTATTTTCACGCATATAACGCGTGCGTTATACACGATTTTACAAACCATGCATAACCAAGCGCGTTATATGCGTGAGCGCGTTTTACAACTCTTTTTTTTACATAGTTTCCCCCCCGATGTCCGATTCACCCCCCCGCAGGACCGCTTGCACCCCCACCCCGAAGGACCGCTCGCATGCACTCGCACCCGCACCCCCACCCCGAAGGACCGCTCGCACGCACTCCCACCCGCACCCGCACCCCCACCCCAAAGGACCGCTCGCACCCCCACAGCCTCCCGACCCCCCCATCATGTAGAAGCTCCTACCATTGTCCTGCTGCTTCCTCTTGGCAGTCCCGGCCCTTCTGTGAGCCCTGCGTCTGCGCTGCTTCCTCTTCCGGCGGTCCCGCCCTTTCTCTGACGTCAGAGAAAGGGCGGGACCGCCGGAAGAGGAAGCAGCGCAGACGCAGGGCTCACAGAAGGGCCAGGACCGCCAAGAGGACGCAGCAGGACAACGGTAGGAGCTTCTACTTGATGGGGGGGGGGGTCGGGAGGCTGTGGGGGTGCGAGCGGTCTTTCAGGGTGGGGGTGCAGGTGCGAGTGCGTGCGAGCGGTCCTTCGGGGTGGGGGTGCGAGCGGTCCTGCGGGGGGGTGAATCGGACGTCGGGGGGGCATCAGGCTTTCAGAGTGGGGACAGGACTTCAAGGGGGAGAGGAGAGTCAGGGCAGGCGAAAGGAGAGTCGGAGTGGCCAGAGGAGAGTCGGGGCGGGCGAAAGGAGAGTCGGGTGGTGACGGGAGAGTCGGGATGGCATGCGCGGTATACGGGTGTGCGCGATATATAAAAATTTATTTACATAAATTACAGTTTCCCGCGCGCTATACCCGTGTGCGCGTTTTACACGGGTGCACGGTATATGAATGAAAATACGGTAAAAGATTTACTAAACTTCCCAGTGCATTTAATACCTTTCAGAGAAGGAAATGCTAATTTGTGAATTGTTGTAATTCTTGAATCGCAGGATCTAAAGGAATTCCCACTAAGGGGAATCAAAGAGTCAAATATTCCATAAAGGAGTTTGAAAACCACACATGCACACTTGAATTGTATCCTATGATGGAGTGGAAGCCAATGGAGTTTTCTCAGTAATGGGGAAACATGGCCGTACTTTCTCTTTCCAAAAATATTGTATTATAATAAGTGTACCCTCGGTGTAATTATGAAAGCTAACAGGACACTGGAAAAATAACCAGAGTTCCAGGCTTATACATATTAAGCAGGCTGTTTTTCAAGCCATGCTACAAACCATCATGGGTGTACACTATTGCCCTCTTTTACTAACCGATTAACGTGCGCTAAACGCTAAAGCATGCATGTTAGTCCATGTGTGTCAAAGCAGCTCCTTATTGGTAAGGCCCGACTTTAGTGCTGGAAGAGGCAGTCGGAGCATACAGCGAGTGATTTCCTTCACTCGCCGGCGCTCCAGCTGCTCTCTCCTGCCTCTCCAGCTGCCCTCTCCAGTCTCCCCCACGAAAAACCGTATTCGCGGTTTTTCAAGATTCGCGGGGGTTCCTGGAACGGAATCTTCACTCTTGAAATCTCCATGCTAAAAGTTTGCACATCACGTCATTGTGGAGTATGATGGGCATTTGTAGCTCATTGTTTGCATCATACATTCAAGGATTTTCTTTGGAGTTTTCTTCAGCAGGAATAGGAACTTCATGACAGCTCAGTTCCACAGTTGAAAATTCCACACTTTTCGTCAACATGGTTCAATCAATGGTCTGAAACAATGTCAAAACCTAGCATTGCAATTCTGCAAATTGGCACATTGCAAAATTCTTTTTAGCTACAGTGGTAAAATAATGCTCAGAATTTGGGGAAGTTGGTTGGGCTGAGAACTTTACAGCAGCCCCTCATATATGCATAATTTTAGGGGCAGGATCTGTGCGTATTTTACGTGCAGTTCAAAAAAGGGGTCTGACCATTGGAGGGTCATAGATGGATCATGAGTATTCCTCCAATAAATCAAGCAATTATAGAATAAAAGGGTACATTTTTGATGGGAAGTCTAAGTCTGACTGGATGTTTTGAGAAAAATGTCCATTTTTGAACCTGTAAGACATCTTTTTTTTTTTTTTAACAGTCCAGCTAGATGTCTATTTTTTTTTGCCATTATCAAAAAAAGTCCAAATTAAAAACATCCAAAACAATCCATTTGTATGTAGGAGGGGCCGGCATTATTAATGGACTGGCCACACAGACATGCCAGCAGAGTAGTGGGGTACCCAAGGGGTCACTTCTGCAAACTTCATATTAAGGGTGCCAGGTATACATCTCACCATAAGCCCTGTATATTATATGATGAGCCCTCCCAAACTCCCCCAAAACCTACTGTACCTACCTGTCTACTTCCCCAAAAACCCTTAGGCCTGCAGGTGTCACCTATATGGCAGTACAGTGGTTTTTTGGTGGGTTTTGAAAGGCTACTCCAGAGACCTAGTATATGCAGTTGTCCTAGAGATAGATATGTACTGTTTCACACAGATATTTGGGGGTGGGAGGGGGTCATTGACCACTGGGGAAGTGTGTGGGGACCATATTTCTATTTTTTCAGTGGTCATCTGTTCAGTTGCAGTACCTTTTAGGCCCTTATTCATTAAAAAAAAAACCAAAAAAACAACAGGTCTAGCCCAGAACGTCCAAATTGTGACCTGAAGGTTTTGCTGTGTACTATACGGATTCACAACTGATCTGTATCGTTTTTACTTGTGAAGACTCTTATTGAGTTGTATTGGTTTTATTGTGAAGATTTCATTAAACTTTTACATCAGGAGCATCAGTTCCACAGCTCCGCTTGTTGCTCTAGATCAGATAAAATCAGCAGCAAGCATGAAATGCGTAGAAGACTATTTCAAGAGGAGAGGAGGCAGGGTTGATCTGTTCATTTACCCTGTACCACTCTCCTCCCCTCTTGCCTCTGGAGATATAGATGTACTGTACAGTTTCATTGTATTGAGTATATAGATGATACCCCAAGTAGATAAAAGAGGCATAGTTGAATCCCACAAAGGACACAGATGAAAAAGAGCAGGAACTGCACTTAACTATTTCCCAGGGGTAAGACCAGATGCAAGTATGTGGTATTTGGATCTCGGAGAAAACAGAGAATGTCAAGAAAGGTATAAGAATAGTTTGAAAGAAAAGAAAATAACTTTTCCTCTCCCTTTCTCCCTATCTTATCTCTCTCTCTCTCTCTTTCTCTATACATATATATATATATATATTTATTTCTATCTCTCTCTCAAATATGTCACAGGCCGTATTGAGGTGGAAGAGGATCTCTTTTTCCTTAAAGGACCCACGGCAACAAGAGGGCATCCGTTGAAAATCAGGGGTGGGAAATTTCAAAGCGACACCAGAAAATATTTCTTCACCGAAAGGGTGGTTGATCGCTGGAATAATCTTCCACAACAGGTAATTGAGGCCAGCAGTGTGCCAGATTTTAAGAAAAGATGGGATTGGCATGTGGGATCTCTTCATGGAGGTAGTTAGGGGGTGGGCCATTAGTGTGGGCAGACTAGATGGGCCGTGGCCCTTTTCTGCCGTCATGTTCTATGTTTCTATGTTTCTATCTCTATTGATCTCTCTCTCTCTCTCTCTCTCTATATATATATATATCTCCCTCTCTCTCTCAATATCTCTCTCTATATATATATATTTCTCTCTCTCTATCCCTTTCTCTCTCTCTGTTTCTCTCTCAATCTATCCCTCTCTCTCTATTTCTCTCCCTCTCTCTATATCTCTCTCTCTCTATATATATATATATATATTTCTCTCTCTATATCCCTTTCTCTCTCTCTGTTTCTCTCTCTATCTATCCCTCTCTCTCTCTATTTCTCTTCCTCTCTCTCTCTATCTCCCCATCTCTCTCTCTCTGTATGTGTATACATCTATAAATATCTATATATATATATATATCCACTATGAATGCACAGGTAGACTCCCAATACATTTCTGACTCTGTTTCAGCATTCTAAAGAGAAAACTTAACTGAGTACTCATACAATGCGTTCTTGCTATTCACTTGAGTTAGGTTCCTAGAAAACCCCTATGAGATCCTATGGAGAAAAGGTGGTAAGGTTCCTATGTGACCCTATTCACTGTGCATTTTATAAATGCATTTTATACACAGGTTTTTTTTTAAAAGTACAGTATATACAGTATTTTAGTATAAAAATACGCACAGCTCGATGAATATCTTCATCCTCATGGCAACACACTGTACATGGCTGTGAATAAATGAAAATGCCTGTGAATGCTGTGAAAATGCTCATTGAATTCCTATGGGCGTCGGAGCTAATACCACTGTGGTCAGCGATTAAAAAAAGCCTAATGTGGCTTTGTAAAAGAGGGGGGTATTTATTTAAAAATATTATAACCCACTTAAACCTAAGAGGATTCCAAAAACTACATTCATAATTACATTACATTACATTACAGATTTCTATTCCGCCATTACCTTTCGGTTCAAAGCGGATTACAAAAAGAGTTATGGAAGAAGGGTTACAACGTTAGATCAGAGAAGGTAAAATAAAGGCCATGACATAAAAATACTAGACAATATAATAACCAGAGATCCTGCATCTACTTCATCCCTGGAATTAGTTCATTAAAAGATTATCAACAATATACTCCATATAGCTAATTTAATTTTAAATGCATATGCCCTCTTATAAAGGTGTCTGATATTTCAAGGTGCTACAGAGCTGATCAGTATTTAGAATCCTAAGCTTACCCTGCTTTAATTGATTAGATGAAAAGGAGAAAATCTCCCCTGCCCCAAAATAGAAGGGTGAGGGGGAGAGACAGCCCGAACAACACACTACCACATAAAATTATTTGTAGTGAAAGGAAAGCCCTCAGTCACACAGCTTGCAATGGGGATGAACCCCTAATGCACCAGCTGTCACAAGCGTACACCCAAAAGGGTATTATCTGTGAAACGTCCCTGGGCTAACCTTGAAATGAATTTGAACATGATAAACTAGTGCACAAACCAGTGTGATAAAGATGAAAAAGTAAATAATAATAATGTTATCAACAAAGTTGTTGAGGCCGTCTCTGCCCCTCATCCGGGGGGTGCAAGAGCGTCCAAAATCAGCCGAGCAGGCACAGATGTGAGCTAAACAAACTACTGGAGGTACTTAGCTTCTTCATAGAGAGGGAAAACTAGCCAGCCACCCTTCTATTTTGGGGCAGGGGAGATTTTCTCCTTTTCATCAGATGTATATTCTCCCTTGTTTGTGGTTTTGTTTGATGTTCTACTTAATTGATTAGATGTCATGGTTAGGCCTGCTTCATGTGATAAGCAAATGCTCTCAAATCTATCCATTTATGAACGAGTCCAACAGGATGCTTCAAACACAGGCAGGGAAGAGTATCAAACTCAGGAGTAAAGTGGGTTCTTGATGAAGCTCCGTTTTTCAGCTTCTGAATATTATAGTTGTGTCAACTATATTCCTTTTTTAAAAAAAAAAATTGTACATTTTAGGTAATTTCATTAGAATAAACATAATCTCTTCATATGACCTACTTATTGTCAAAAACTGTGTTTTTCAACACTGAACCAAGTAATAATGTACTAGAAAATGAAGCACATTTAAGTTAATATTATCCATGTACAGTAATTGAGTAATAAATAACCCCCATGGGAAATTCAAATAATGCAGCTTTAAATGCGTAATACTTGATGATATCTATAAAAACATTTTTTTTAATGATAAAAATTCTGATTACTGTAATCACTGCACTTAAAAGCTATCATTTGAATGCGAAGAAAATCAATGCCTCTTTAGCTATGCAATTACAAGTGGATAATTAAGACACTAGGAGGCCAATGAACCATTCTGTTTTTGTAGAGACAATGAAGCATCGTAACAACTTTCCATGCAATCCTGATGCACTTGTTCTCACAGTTTTATGTACACTATCCTTGGATTCTATATGGCACTCAATTATGTGTCCAAATTTGTGTGTGCATGCAAATTAATGAGTTGCAAGCCAATTAATATCAATAATATTAACTACATTAAAAAAAAAAAGCACAAAGGGATCCTTTTACAAGCTGTGCTAACAAGTGGCCAACACTATGGTCTCTTTTCAAAGTGGCTCTAAGATGGCCGACAGTGCTGTTTTCTTATTAATGGCCATGCATAAATTGCAAAATTAGAGCACATCACACATAGAATAATAATAATTTTATTCTTATATAACACCACACCACATAGTTCTAGGCGGTTCATATCAAGAAGAACTGTACAATCAGTGAAAAAATACAATTGACATAGAAATACATTAAATCAAATTAAAATATACATATTTAAATATCAATTAGCAAATTTACCAATCAAGATTAATACATCAAATTTGCCAAACAGAACAGTTTTCAACAGCTTCCTAAAAGACACATAAGAATAAGTCTGAGAAATAATGGTACATAACCGTAAATTCATTTTGCCTGCCTGAAATGCAAATAGTTTGTCACAAAATCTCTTATGTCGACATGATTTTATGGTTGGATAAACAAACAGATAATTTCCTCGAGTGTTCCTGTTTGGTTTATATCGTTCGAAACGTGAAGACAGGTAAATAGGAGCCAGCCCAAATAAGGCCTTAAAACAAATGCACCGAACTTAAACAGTATTCTTACCTCAAAAGGCAACCAATGCAACTGTGTAACTGTGGAAGTAAAAACTGTGTATCACAAATACAAAATCCAACTAATGAATACACACAGTGGGGTAAGTGATATCTGTTTTAGTAATGAGGAAAAAGGCCTCATATTAATGCTGCCTGATTCAAGAAAAAATATTTCGATTCCATTCAGCCTATTGAATCGATTTTTCAATTCGATTTTTCCTGCCCAAATGGGTATTTTTTCCAAACATCCTCATGGGTTTATTTTATAGCCTCTTCACCCCTTTTATAGTCTCTTTACCCCCTTTGCCCTCTCCTACCCACACTGGCGCTGTGGTATAAACAAAAAAAAAAACAACTTTTCATATCTCTGTTAAATCCTAGCTCACGTTCACGGTCTAACACCACCTCTGGCAGGATACACATTTCAAATCTGACATATTGTAATCATCAGGTCGGTAAAAGCGATTGTCACTAAACCAGTCAAAACTGGTTTAGCAACAATTATTAAAGGATCACTGACTTTAGTCCAATATTGGTCGCTGTACCTAAAGAAGGATATGGTGACTGGGGCTTTTATCGCTGGAGAAGCGGAGACTTAGAGGGGATATGATAGAGACTTACAAGATCACCAAGGGCATAGAGAAAGTGGAGAGGGACTAAACTAAACTAAACTAAACCTTAAGTTTATATACCGCATCATCTCCATGAGAATGGAGCTCAACACGGTTTACAAGAACTTAAAATAGTGGGTAGAGAAGAAGAAAAAGGATTGCATGAACTTATTTGTAGAAGGGGGGAGAGAAAGCGGGGAAGGATAGAGCTACAATTTGCTGAAAAGCCAGGTTTTCAGTTGTTTGCGGAATAACTGAAGGGAGCTCAGGTTCCGCAGCGGGGTGGTGAGGTCGTTCCAAAGACCTGTGATTTTGAAGAGAAGGGATTTTCCTAGTTTGCCTGCATAGTGGATGCCGCGTGGAGAGGGGAAGGCTAGTTTAAGCCTTTGGGCAGTTCTGGAGGAGTCGGGACTGGAGGAGTTGAAAGACAGTGGGATAAGAGGAGGGAGGGTTCCGTGAATGATCTTGAAAGCCAGGCAGGAACAGATTCTTCAAACTTTCGACAACTACAAGAACGAGAGGGCATTCGGAAAAATTAAAAGGGGACAGATTCAGAACCAATGCTAGGAAGTTCTTCTTCACCCAACGGGTGGTGGACACCTGGAACGCGCTTCTAGAGGGCGTGATAGGGCAGAGTACGATATTGGAGTTCAAGAAGGAATTGGACAATTTTCTGAAGGAAAAGGGGATAGAAGGGTATAGATAGAGGGCTAGTATACAAGTCCTGGACCTGATGGGCCGCTGCGTGAGCCGACTGCTTGGCATGATGGACCTCTGGTCTGACCCAGCAGAGGCAAGGCTTATGTTCTTATTTTTTTTAAATAAATTTAAAAGTTTACAATATCAAAGATACCAAGGATAAAGGTTACTTACAACAGATTTTACAATCATATACAAACACAAACATTCCTTTTCAAGCCCACAATACAGGAGAGGCATTTCAATATCCAATTAACAAAAATAAGGGAAAACTCAGAAATGGTTTTGATTCCAAAAGAATCTTAACCATTCTCTACTATTTGGGAATCTTAAATCCACCTATATTCTCAGTAATGAGTCATTAATAAACATTAAAAAGAAAGTCATTTCTGTTCTCGAGATATTAAGAATTGTTGCAATTGAATTGGATCCCAAAATATATATTCAATGTCTTGTAATTTAACAAGACATTTGCATGGAAATTTTAAATAAAACGATGCCTCAAGAGCTAAGACTCTTACTCTTAATTTCAAAAATTCTTTCCTTCTTAATTGCGTAGCTCTGACTAAATCTCCACAAAATTTTGTCAACCTATTTTTGAAGTAAAGTTTCATAATTAACATTTTATCTATCTCACTCATGCAAGTTAATACCTTAGTGGACCTACTATGAATAACATCCTGAGTATCTTCCAAAAACTCTGTCAGGTTTATTTCACTTGCTACCAGGTGGATCCACTTCCTGGTCGGATTGTATTTTCTATTCTGGAATATAATAACAATTATTAATTGGGAAATTCTCTGAATTGGGTAATCCCAGTATTTCCTTAAAATATTTCCTTAACAAATGTTCTTATGTTCTTAACATGGCTTTGCCTGAATTTGAAAAGCAGAGCAAATGTAAAAATCAAATACACACAATTATCCATTTTTCAATAATATAACAGATTCCCTCCCGCAGGAGGACTACACAATTTAAAAGACACAGCGCCGCCATTACCAGCCAGACCGGGCCGGCGTGGGAGCCCTGCTCCGCCCCCCCGATCCCGCAGGAGGACTACACAATTTAAAAGACACAGCGCCGCCATTACCAGCCAGACCGGGCCGGCGTGGGAGCCCTGCTCCGCCCCCCCGATCCCGCAGGAGGACTACACAATTTAAAAGACACAGCGCCGCCATTACCAGCCAGACCGGGCCGGCGTGGGAGCCCTGCTCCGCCCCCCCGATCCCGCAGGAGGACTACACAATTTAAAAGACACAGCGCCGCCATTACCAGCCAGACCGGGCCGGCGTGGGAGCCCTGCTCCGCCCCCCCGATCCCGCAGGAGGACTACACAATTTAAAAGACACAGCGCCGCCATTACCAGCCAGACCGGGCCGGCGTGGGAGCCCTGCTCCGCCCCCCCGATCCCGCAGGAGGACTACACAATTTAAAAGACACAGCGCCGCCATTACCAGCCAGACCGGGCCGGCGTGGGAGCCCTGCTCCGCCCCCCCGATCCCGCAGGAGGACTACACAATTTAAAAGACACAGCGCCGCCATTACCAGCCAGACCGGGCCGGCGTGGGAGCCCTGCTCCGCCCCCCCGATCCCGCAGGAGGACTACACAATTTAAAAGACACAGCGCCGCCATTACCAGCCAGACCGGGCCGGCGTGGGAGCCCTGCTCCGCCCCCCCGATCCCGCAGGAGGACTACACAATTTAAAAGACACAGCGCCGCCATTACCAGCCAGACCGGGCCGGCGTGGGAGCCCTGCTCCGCCCCCCCGATCCCGCAGGAGGACTACACAATTTAAAAGACACAGCGCCGCCATTACCAGCCAGACCGGGCCGGCGTGGGAGCCCTGCTCCGCCCCCCCGATCCCGCAGGAGGACTACACAATTTAAAAGACACAGCGCCGCCATTACCAGCCAGACCGGGCCGGCGTGGGAGCCCTGCTCCGCCCCCCCGATCCCGCAGGAGGACTACACAATTTAAAAGACACAGCGCCGCCATTACCAGCCAGACCGGGCCGGCGTGGGAGCCCTGCTCCGCCCCCCCGATCCCGCAGGAGGACTACACAATTTAAAAGACACAGCGCCGCCATTACCAGCCAGACCGGGCCGGCGTGGGAGCCCTGCTCCGCCCCCCCGATCCCGCAGGAGGACTACACAATTTAAAAGACACAGCGCCGCCATTACCAGCCAGACCGGGCCGGCGTGGGAGCCCTGCTCCGCCCCCCCGATCCCGCAGGAGGACTACACAATTTAAAAGACACAGCGCCAACGGCGCGCCGCCGTTCGGCGTGCCGACAAAGGCGCACGACAAAGGCGCCTGCGCCTTAGTGGGCGCCTTCGTGGAGCACCTGAGAGGAGCAACGGAGAGAAGCACCAACGGACCCAAGAGACGTGAACACCTACACCTCAGAGACCACTCCACCAGACCTCTTGCCTACCTCCACCATAAGGTAAGGAGCGAAAGATCCCCCGCTCCTCCCACTACAGCCAGAACTCTAAGAGGGAACCACCCCCTCTACCTAACAACCCGAACACCCCAAACCAGACATCAAACATGAAGCCCTCCCGAAATACACACAAAATAGCAGCCATCCTAATAATCCTCCTCATTTCTAGCTGGAATACAACAGCTAACAATCTACCCACCACAACCTCAACCGCAAGCACAACCAACTTCCAAATCCCCAACAGAAGAACACTCACTCCAAGTTACCCAAACCTCCACACCAACATTCAACAACCCATCACTGTTATCCGGAGAAGAAGATCAACACCCCCGAAAACAAAACCTCAAACAACTACCACAACACTCATATACCCGGAAACAACTTACACTCCTAAGACCGACACGACCTCCCTTACATGTGCCTATGTCAATATCAGATCTCTAGGACCCAAAACAGAAAACATAAAAAACTGGATAACAACAGAAAAACTTGACTGCTTATTCCTCACTGAAACCTGGCTAACCTCAGACACAGACCCTAGAATAAAAGAAGTATGCCCGCCAGGATACAAAATAACAGTAACCTGCAGAGAGAAAAAAAGAGGAGGAGGTCTAGCAATAATATTCAAGAACACCATAACTCTAAACATACTCGAGAAAGTATCCACTCCACAATTGGATTTCCTAGCGTGCCAACTCATAAACACAACACTAAAAAACTCTCTAAACTGCCTGCTCTGCTACATAACACCAGGAAACTGGACCACAGTGAAGCCCGAATTTGAAAACTTCATCTACCAAAACTCACTAACAGCTGACTACAACCTCATACTAGGAGACCTAAACCTACACCTAGAAGATCAAACCTCCACACCAGCAAACAACTGTCTATCCTTCCTCAATGCATTATCCTTCAAGATCCTAAACCCACAAACCACTCATGAAAAAGGGCATCAACTGGACATTGCAGCATTCATGACTCACCAACCAACCAATCAAGAAATCCAAACTCCAAACGGAACATGGTCCCCATCCCTATGGTCAGACCACTACATCTTTAACTTCAACATCAACTGGACCAAAACCAAACACACACCTCAAACAAAAAAAACCACATATACCTCACGCAAACATATCGACCCAACCATCTTCTGGTCAAAGATAGACGAAACCATCCAAGACTGCGACCCAAAAAATTTCATCTCCCACTGGGAAAATGTATCCACCAACACACTTGATAATCTGGCACCCCTACAAACCAAAACCAGAATCAGAAGGAAATCAGACCAATGGTTTGATAATGAATTACTCCAACTCAAAAGACAGTGCAGAAGATTAGAAAGAAAATGGAGAAAAAAGAATCAAGAACAAACAAAAACCGACTGGAAAAAAATCAACAAACAATACAAAAATCTACTAAAAGACAAGAGGAAAAGTTACTACACCAAGCTCATAGGCACAGAAACACAAGATTCCAAAAAAATTTTCCAAATACTAAAAGAATTAACAGACACCAAACCATATATTACCACCACCAACACACCTCCACCATCACCCACCATCTTAGCAGAACATTTCAAGAATAAAATCACCAACACCAGAGCCACACTCATACTCAACCCATCCAACCAAAATCCAATCACAATCCACTCCACAGGAAAAGAGGCAGTCGCAGCAGACAGAACTTGGTCTCAATTCCCAAACATAAAATGGCCAGAATTTAACAAATTATACAAAAAATACAGCCATGCCTCCTGTGACCTCAACCACTGCCCCTCATATCTCCTTACCACCTCTAGTATAAAGTTCCGCACCATAATTCTACAATGGATCCAATTCACGCTCACAGAGGGCACATTCCCTGACAACCTCAGCGAAATTGTCATCACACCAATCCAAAAAGACCCAAAGGCACCACAAAACCTCCCTTCCAACTATAGACCTATAGCCTCAATTCCGCTATATGTCAAAATTACAGAAGGCCTAGTAGCCAAACTCCTCACCAATTACACAGAGGACCACAACCTACTACACCCCATGCAATCAGGATTCAGAACAAATTTCAGCACAGAGACATTACTAGGCTCCCTCATGGATACCGTCAGACAACAACTTAGTATAGGGAAAAAAATACTACTTATACAACTGGACCTATCGGCAGCATTCGACCTGGTAGACCACAACATCCTTCTACAGATACTAGATGCAATAGGCATCTCAGACAAAGTATACTCCTGGTTCAAAGGATTCCTAAAACTCAGAACCTACAGTGTAAAATCAAACAAAGAAAAATCAGAATCCTGGTCAAACCCATGCGGCGTACCACAAGGATCCCCACTATCCCCCACCCTCTTCAATCTATACACTGCCTCTCTAGGAACCCATCTGGATAATCTAGGCATAACATCCTACAGCTATGCGGATGACATCACCATCCTCATCCCATACGATCACTCCAAACCTACCATGACAGAGGAACTTCACCAAACACTGGAAGCAGTCACAACCTGGATGGAAAATCACAAACTTAAACTCAACCAAGACAAAACCAAATTCATCCTCCTAGAAAACGACAGGATCCAAACCACAACCATCCTAGACATAAACGCAACCAAATATCCCATCCAAACAACCATAAAACTACTAGGCATGACCATAGACAGATGCTGCACAATGCAGCCACAAATAAACAAAACAACTCAAAAATCATTCGCAATCATGAGAAACCTGAGACAAGTCCGAAAATTCTTTGAAAGCACACAATTCCTACTTATAGTACAATCCCTAATACTAGGAATACTGGACTACTGTAACATTCTCTTCCTCCCATGTCCAGCAACTACGATAAGACAACTCCAAACAATCCAAAATACAGCCTTAAGACTCGTCTATTCATTGAAAAAACACGACCACATCACCGAAGCCTACATCAACTCACACTGGCTCCCAATCCAAGAAAGAATCCAATTCAAATTCTACTGCATATTATTTAAAACACTACACGGAGACAGTCCATCATACCTGAACAATCGCCTCATCCAAGCAACCAGCACCAGACACAGAAAAACGCACTCCCCATTCATACCCCCCCCATCCAAAGAAGTGAAAAGAACAAAACTACATGACGGCCTCCTAGCCACACAAGCTGCAAGACTAGATAACCAAATCTCCAACCTTCTGATGACCACCCCAGACTATAAGACGTTCAGAAAAGAAATAAAAACCACACTTTTCAAGAAATTCCTAAGACAGAAATAACAACACGACCACTAAAAGCCCTCAAGATCTTCATATTACCTCTCTAGCTATTCTCTACAATTCATATAATTCTGTTATTCTGTAACTCTGTAATTCTTTATTCATTGTAATTCTGTCCTTAAACTAACCTTTTGTAATCCGCCTTGAACCGCAAGGTAATGGCGGAATAGAAATCCCTAATGTAATGTAATGTAATGTAATGTAATATATTTCTACCTGTGTATCGATTTGCTTTTTACTGTTTTCTTTCTATTATATGGTATGATAATAATAATAATAATAACAGCTTATATACCGCAATACCGTGAAGTTCTATGCGGTTTACAAAAGATTAAGCAAAGGTACAAATTGACTGACTTCAAGAGGGGAAGAAGAAAGAGAAGTAATTAGACAGGAAATTCATTGTTGAGGAGAAAAGTGATCAAAAGGACAGTAGGTCGCTATTGAGAGGAAAGAGATAAGTGGATCAGTTGTCAAGATGTTTTAGGAACAGGTGTGTTTTTAGACGTTTCCTAAATACCTCATAAGTAGAGGGCGAAAGTAATTGTTCTAGGTCTTTACCCCATGATGCTGCTTGGTGTGAGAGAAGGAATTCATGGTGTTTTTTTAGTTTGCAACCTCTCACTGGGGGGGAAACGAAGTTGGAATGTGAACTTCTCTTGTGTCTGTTGGTTGAGAAGGAGATGGGGCGTGGGGCTGGGATTTGATGGAGATGTGTTTACTATGTATTCCATATCGAGTTGTTGCTGTATCCCAGTGAGGTGTACTTGTGGTGGTTATATTGTTTCTTTTTTTCAATTATAAAATTCTAATAAAAATTGGAAAAAAAAAAAAATTGCAAGCATTTTCTTTTTTTTTTTTTTTTTAATAGATCTAAAAGCTGTCTTTTCTACAGCAACAGATTGCTTTGTAAGAAAATAGCTAAGACAAAGTGCATGAAATACCAAATGCCCCCAGTTAATAGTGTCACAAAACACATTTCCTTGAGTTCAGCTGAGCTACCAGCTGGTTATCGCTGTGGTCAGAGAAGTTAAACTTCAAAAAGGGACTTTTAGATCTGTGCTGAGAATCCAAAGAAAAGCCATTTTTAATCTACGAAATTACCCTTGACAGATAGTCAATGGGCTCCTTTTACTAAGCTGAGCTAGCGGTTTTAGCACGCACTAGACGCTAACGCCAGCATTGAGCAGGCGTTAGTTCTTGGCACGTAGCGTGGGGGTTAGCGCAGGCGCACTAAAAATGCTAGCGCACCTAAGTAAAAAGAGCCCTATAGCTATAGGGTTTCCAGTTGTAATGTCTAATAAATAAAATAAATATTTTTGCTACATCCAAATAGAAAAATAATAATCCGCTTGATAATTGCATGGAACAGATGCTTCATCATTTCCTACAAAAATAATCTATGTAAATGAAATTAGTTAAATTATATCACCTACAAATAAAAGTAGAGCATGCTTGTTATGATTCTCCCTGTGCAGAGTATCAAAGTTCTATAATCTTCCCGTAACGTCCTGCACGGTCTAGAATCTTCTGCCTCTGGGTAGTACAGATCTTGCTTGAATCGGCTATTTTGCTGATACCCTTTGAGCTGTTTTCCGTGCCTAAGCAGAACATTTCAACGCTGATGTTCTTCTCGTAGGGAGAGGGTATTGCAGATCTTAACTGCTGCACATTTGTGCTTCAGAGATAAGTTCAAGTGACACATCAATACAAGTAGCTATTTATAATGAGACAGTCACTAGCAATTATAAATCTAATTAAGTAGCAATTGATTGGTTAGGGACCCCAGAGCTAAAGCTTTCTTTGACGTATCTAGTACAAAGCAGTTTTGTTTAAAACAGGTAAGCGCTGCACCAGTATATGTCCCATTATGAAAAGTGGAAAATGACTGAAGACAAACCCATAAAAAAAGGAAGAACAATTAAAATATTTCAAATTGAGGTAGACAGGGGAAAAAAAATAGAATCTGAAATGAGTGATAATAATGGATGTATTAGCATAATAAAATGGTAAATGATGGCAGAGAGAGACATAAGAATTGCCCTACTGGGGCAGACCGAAGGTCCATCAAATCCAGTATCCTGTTCCCAGCAGTGGCCAACCCAAGCCCCAAGTACCTATCTAGATCCCAAGTAACAAAACGGATTCTATGCTGCTTCCATTAGGA
This sequence comes from Geotrypetes seraphini, assembly GCF_902459505.1. Lineage (NCBI taxonomy): Eukaryota > Metazoa > Chordata > Amphibia > Gymnophiona > Dermophiidae > Geotrypetes > Geotrypetes seraphini. The sequence goes on along the minus strand of NC_047086.1, from coordinate 34,804,892 downwards.
ATAAGCAGTGAATTTTGCCAAGCCATATCAATAATGGCCTATGGATTTCTCTTTTAAGAAATTAACCAGACCTTTTTTAAACCCCGCTAAGCTAACTGATTTTACCACATTCTCCTGCAACTATATGTATATGTATGTATTTATATATGTGTTCAGTTTTTAATTGAGTTTACACAAAAAAAACTTGTTGATTCCAAGGTTGATGTGTATAGTCCCACTCCCCACTTGGTTTTCTTTTTTTTTTTTTCTTTTCTTGTTCACCTTAAGATCATCACATTCAACATACCTATGTCCCGCTTTTCTATCAGGCACATAAGTTCTTCATTCCCTAAACTGTACAGTTCCTTTGGGCTTTTGCAACACAAATGCATGACCTTGCATTTCTTAGCTTTAAATTTTAGCTGCCATATTTCAGACCATTCTTCAAGCTTCGCCAGGTCTTTCTTCATGTTATTCAAACCATCCGGAGTGTCTACTCTATTGAAGATTTTGGTATCATTTGCAAAGAGGCAAATCTTACCTGACAGCCCTTCAACAATATCGCTTATAAAAATGTTAAAAAGAATAGGCCCAAGAGCAGAACCTTGAGGCACACCACTGGTAACATCCCTTTACGGATACTAGACTTAGGCATTTCTTTTTTTTTCTCTCTCTCTCTGTCCCCTGTCTGCCTATCTGTCTTTTGTTTCTTTCTTTCTCTCTGCCCCTTGCCTGTTTTCCCTTCTCCCTTACTTTTACTTCCCCATGTCCAGTAGCACCCATTCCCTGATCCCCCTGTCCAGCAGTAGCCCATCTCCGTTCCTTTTATCCCTTCCCTGCTTCCCCTGTCCAGAAGTAGCCCTTCTCCGTTTCTTTTACCCCTTCCCTGCTTCTCCTGTCCAGCAGTAGCCCTTTCCCCTTACCTGCTCACTGTCCAGCATCCGCTAGGCTGGGCAGCCTCGGGGCTTTTGCTAGGCCGGCCCACTTTGCATTATCGAAGTGGGCCGGCCTAGCAAATGCCCCGCGGCGGCTGCTGGTCCGGGCTGAGAAGGAGATGTGTCATCAGTCAGAGATTGGGGCAGGAACGTGGCTGGGGAAACCACCGCACACGTTGCAAACCGCCTCAAGGCTCCTACTGCGCATGCGGCGGCACGGAGCCACGGATCAGGGATCACGGCCACACGAAGTTTCAACTGTGCATGCACGCTAAGGGTTTTATTATAGCGGATCTGTGTGGAACACTGTCAAAGGCCTTGCTAAAATCTAAATAGAAACATAGAAAGGTGACGGCAGAAAAGGGCCACAGCCCATCAAGTCTGCCCACTCTACTGACCCACCCCATTAAGTCTGAGTGCTGATGACTTAGTTCCTTAGCTCGACCCTCGTAGGGATCCCACGTGGATGTCCCATCTATTCTTAAAGTCGAGCACGCTGGCGGCCTTGATCACCTGCCTCGGAAGTTTGTTCCAATGATCCACCACCCTTTCCGTGAAGAAGTACTTCCTGGCGTCACCACTAAATTTCCCTCCTCTGAGTTTGAGCGGGTGCCCCCTTGTGACCGAGGGTCCCATGGGAAAGAATATGTCGTTTTCCGTCTCGACACGACCCGTGACGTATTTAAATGTCTCAATCATGTCACCCCTTTCCCTGCGCTCCTCTAGAGTATGGAGCTGCAATTTGCCCAGTCTTTCTTCGTATGAGAGACCCTTGAGTCCGGAGACCATTCTAGTGGCCATCCGCTGGACCGACTCGGCTCGAAGCACATCTTTACGGTAATGCGGCCTCCAGAATTGCCACATCTAGCGCACTCCCTCTATCCAATTCTCTGGTCACCCAATCAAAGAAATTGATCAGATTTGTCTGACAAGACCTACCTCTAGTGAACCCATGTTGCCTCCGGTCCTGTAATCCACTGGGTTCCTGAAACTTCTCTGTTTTGAAAGTATTTCCATTAATTTGCTTACCGCAGAAGTCAGACTTACCGGCCTGTAATGCCCTACTTCTTCCTTCTTCAAGGTGCAGCTGTACCATAGAGCAATACAAGAGCATTATAACATTTTTATCTTTAATTTCCATTCCTTTCCTAATTCCTGACAGTCTATTTGTTTTCTTAGCCACCGCTGCACAATGAGTTGAGGGTTTCAATGTATCCTCAACAATGATACCTAGAACCTTTTCCTGGACAGTGACTCCTAACTTGGAACCCTGCATCACATAGCTATAGTTCCGGTTCCTCTTTCCCACATGCATCACTTTGCACTTGCTCACATGAAACGTCATCTGCCATTTTTATTTATTTAAAAATTTATATCCTGCCTATCCCTAGACAGATTATAAAGTAAACATACATAAGTTATTAATACATTGACATAATCCAACTCTCACATACAACGACAATGGTATCTACATTCCCCTTTTCCATATAAAACACGATATTGAATCTTTTTTTTAAAATTTTATCACGCTGTATCTTTTTTGAGATACGAGAGTGACCAGAATTGAACAGAATACTCAAGGTGAGTTTGCACAATGGAGCAATACAGAGGAATTATAATATACTTGCCTCCCCTCTTATACTAAAGTGCGCTAATCAAATTAGAGCACACTAAACACTAACGCATCCATAGACTAACATGCACGCCGTTAGCATTTAAGCGCGCTAATCGGTTAGCGCACCTTAGTAAAAGAGGGCCTTATTTATCGTCCCTGTCCTAATAATTCCTAGCATCCTGTTTGCTTTTTTTGGCCACCACCGCATATTGAGTGGAAGGTTTTAGCACACAGTCTATGCCAGGGGTGTCAAAACCCCTCCTCGAGGGCCGCAATCCAGTCGGGTTTTCTGGATTTCCCGAATGAATGTGCTTGCGATCTATTTGCATGCACTGCTTTCATTGTATGCTAATAGATCTCATGCATGTTCATTGAGGAAATCCTGAAAACCCGACTGGATTGCGGCCCTCGAGGAGGGACTTTGACACCCCTGGTCTATGCTGACCCTGACGGTGGACCCTAGCATCTGGTAGCTGTAATTTAGATTATTTGTCAGAATGTGCACCGCTTTGTATTTGTAAATTTCATCTGGCATTTGGATGCTCACTCTTTCAATTTCCTAAGGTCTTCCTGCAGTTTTTGGTGCTTGTAACTAAGGAGGCATAGCCCCTGACGACACTAGAAGTGAAACGGTTGGGCAGCCGTCGGGCGCAAAGATAAGTGCCTTTCCTTTGCAGCACTATAGAGCACTTTTACAGCACTGTAGGCACTTCATAATTTATGCAGAGCCTGTAGAAAATTAACAAAAATATTTATTGCACATGCTATTTGCTAAGACCAATGATGAAAATACCACCCCAGTAAGGGCACGAATAGAATTAGAAGTAGTGCCTTGCGTGTTTGAGGTCGAGCAAGAAATCCACTTATTGTAGATTTGTCCTCACTATCTGGTATTTATATCAATTGGACATTTCTTTAAGTGTCCTTATTTAGTTGATTTATATCTCTGGCAAATGAAATGATAGAAAGATGTGGTGTGTTGCATTTGAATCAGCATCTTCTTGATTTCTTACCCCCTCCCCCCCCCCCTTTTTTTAACTAAACTGCAATAGTGGTTATTAGCGCAGGGAGCCGCGCTGAATGCTCTGCACTGCTCCCGACGCTCAAAGGAACTCTATGAGCGTCAGGAGCAAAGCGAAGTATTCAGCGCAGCTAATAACCACCATCGCAGTTTAGTGAAAGGCGGAGTTAGCCAGATGAATAACACCATTTCTATGACTTGGGTCACCTTGCTTGGATCATGACTCATACAAAAAAGATTTAAGATTTGTTGCTTTTTCTACCATATACAATATTTTTGAATAGCCTTTCATATTTGTGTCGTATCGAATGAGCAAAGTTTTAAACAAATTCAGTTTTAAAAATTTAAACACGTGAATTCCAGGACAACACATTTCAGCAGCATTTTTTTAAAGTAGTTATTCAGTGCCGTTTTTTTTTTATTTTTTATTTTTTATTTTTTTTCATAAACTGCACATTGGCTTCTTCAATAAAATATGAGATATATGTTTTCAAGACCATCCATCCCACTAAGTTAAACAGAGAGAGAGAGAGAAAAAAAAATTCAGGTTACCTGTAAATAGGCCACAGAGTCCCTGAGTAGGAATAAACCAAATCTCTGGCACTGACAAGAGTTTTCATTTCATGTGAAGGGGCCGTGTGCAAACACGAGGCGGCAGAAAACTCAGGCCCTCATTTGCAAATTAAGATGTGAAGAAAATGCCTGTGACAGCCATTCGCATTTGAAGTTGGGCGCAGCGAACTGACAGCCACGGAGGAGCTGCGCTAGCTGGATCCTCTCTTTCTGCCTTCCAGCCAGAGAGGAGGTAGGATTTAATAAACAGATGAAGAGGGAATGCTGGAGAAAAGGCTGGCATTGCAGTCTCTCTTCTGCTAGAGACCTTCTCTGGAGATAATTAGTGGGGGTCGCAGTACAGAAAGTGTCATTAAGGACAAAGTTAAATATTATTTTGAGACTTAAGTGCAAATTTAAGCCGCTTATCAGATTTTCGTTGTGGAAATCCTTTGACCGTTCTGTAATGAGAAGCAGTTGGTAATCCAAGCCTTGTAAGGTGCGATAAAGATTCATCCAGGAATCAAATAGAGTTGGTGTTGGCTTCAACCCTGTGTTCTAAAGGGATTATCTGGACACTTGCTTGGCTGAGATCACCCCCAAAAGGGCATTCACCGCTACACTGAGAAAGTCCCTGGTTTTACGTGTTTATTTATAACACAGGATGCTGAAGTGATGGAAGCGAAGACTCGGAGGAGACATGATAGAGACTTACAAGATAGAGACTTACAAGATCATGAAGGGCATAGAGAAGGTGGAAAGGGACAGATTCTTCAGCCTATTGGGAACTACAAGAACAAGGGGGCACTCGGAGAAACTGAAAGGGGACAGGTTTAGAACCAATGCTAGGAAATTTTTCTTCACTCAGAGGGTGGTGGACACCTTGGAATGCGCTTTTGGAGGATGTGATAGGACAGGGTACATTAAGGGGATTCAAAGAGGGATTGGACAAGTTCCTGAAGGATACGGGGATTGAGGGATATAGATAGAGGTAGAGATAGGACCATGAAAGAGTATAGATAGAAGAAAAATGGGGATTAAAGGGTTTTAGACAAAAGGATCACTTACAAGTCATGGACCTGATGGGCCGTCGCGGGAGCGGACTGCTGGGCGCGATAGACCCCTGGTCTGACCCAGCAGAGGCAACTTCTTATGTTCTTAAGCACCAATAAACAACAATAGCTCATAATCACTGGAATAAGAACATAAGAATAGTCTCACGGTGGCCAATCCAGGTCCCTAGTACCTGGCCAAAACCCAAGAAGTAGCAATATTTCATGCTACCGATCCAGGGCAAGCAGTGGCTTCCCCCATGTCTTTCTCAATAACAGACTATGGACTTTTCCTCCAAGAATCTGTCCAAACCTTTCTTAAAACCAGCTACGCTATCCGCTCTTACCACATCCTCTGGCAACGCATTCCAGAGCTTAACTATTCTCTGAGTGACAAAAAATTTCCTCTTATTGGTTTTAAAAGTATGTTCCGGTAACTTAATCGAGTGTCCCCTAGTCTTTGTCATTTTTGAGAGAGTGAAAAATCGATCCACTTGTTCTGCTCCACCCAGGATTTTGTAGACTTCAATCCTATCTCCCCTCAGCCGTCTCTTTTCCAAGCTGAGGAACCCTAGCTGTTTTAGTTTTTCTTCATATGAGAGGAGTTCCATCCCTTTTACCATCTTGGTCGCTCTTCTTTGAACTTTTTCTGGTGCCACTATAACTTTCCTGAGATAAGGAGACCCGAATTGAATGCAATACTCCAGATGAGGTTGCACCATGGAGCAATACAGGGGCATTATAACATTCTTAGGGTTCCTTTTTTACGAAGCCGCGTTAGCGGCTTTATCGCACCTCGATGTTTTATCACACGCTAACCCCCGCGCTAGCCGAAAAACTACTGCATACTCAAGAGGAGGCAATAGCGGCTAGTGGTTTAGCGCGCGCTATTATGCACGCTAAACCGCTAACGCGGCTTCGTAAAAGGAGCCCTTAGTCTTGTTAACCATCCCTTTTTAAAATAATTTCCAGCTTCTTTTTGCTTTTTTGGCCGTCGCCGCACATTAGGCGGAAGGTTTCATCATATTGTCTACGATGACACCCAGATCCTTTTCTTGGGCACTAATCCCCATGATGGACTCTAGCATCTGGTAACTGTCATTCAGGTTATTCTTCCAAATGATTTCCAGCATTGACAGGAAAGAAAAAGTGAGATCTCAAGTTCTTTTCAAAGATGCTGAACAATCTATCAAAATTTGTCCTGTTCAGATAGGGAAAGATAAAATTAAAAACATAGATGTTAACACAGCACTGTGAGCTAGTGAAGGATTTACAGAGACTAGGGGACATTCGATGAAGTTACAGAGTAATATTTTAAAATTAATAGGAGGAAACATTTTTTTACTCAGAGAATAGTCCTCCTATTAGTTTTAAAAGTGCGTTGCCAGAAGATGAGGTATGAGCGATTAATGTAGCTGGTTTTAAAAAAAGTTTGGACAAGTTCCTGGAGGAAAAGTCCATAAACTGCTGTTGAGACAGACATGAGAGAAGTCACTGCTTGCCCTGGATCAGTGACATGGAATGCTGCTACTATTTGGGTTTTTGCCAGGTACTTGTGACTTGGATTGGCCTCAATGAAGACGCGATACTGGGCTAGATGGATCCAGTAAGACTATTTTTATGTTCTTATTAAAGCAAAATAGATATTGTAGATAACAAGGAAACATAGTGGTACTATTCATTTTGAAATCTCTGTGATCCTTTTACTAAGGCGCGTGAGCCATTTTAGCACACGTTAAACGCCAACGTGTTAGCATTTAGCGCGCGCTAAAATGGCTAGCTCGCCTTAGTAAAAAGACCCCTCTGTTTTCTTTTGTCTTGCACTGATGCCATTTGCTGGCAGAAATTAAGATCAGATGGCCATTGTCTTAATTAACAAATGATATTCTACCCTGAGTTGAAGAACTCCATTTATGTTTTCAGTGGTGGTTTGTGGCTAAATGATTTACTCTGGAGTCCTTGTACAAAGGTGTGCTAACTGATTTAGTGTATACAAATGACCAATGTGCTCTAAATGCTAGGATGCCCATTTTATACCTATGGGCTTATTTGAATGTAACACTCACTAATCATTAGTGCACACTAAGTTGGTTAGCACACCTTAGTAAAAAGCCCCCTATGTGCTCAACATGCATAGAGAAACGGTGTAACAGAGCAATTTGGAAACATCTAGGTCCCTGTAGCATGTACTTCAAGGGGCCGGGAAGGGGCGGGCCCGTCTCATTTCCGTGAGGCGGGCCTGTCGGCGGACGGCAGCAAGACCCGTCCAGCTGACCAACATTTAAAGGTTAGTTGGGGGAGGGAGATTAGTTGGGGCGGGGGGTCGTCGGGCTTTCCGGCAGGAGGAGTTGGGCATCCTCCTGTCGGCGATTACGAGTTTGGGGGGGGGGGGGGGTCCGGGGTTCGGGGTTCCGACAGGAGGAGTTGGGCATCCTCCTGCCGGTGATGGGGACAGGCGCCCGCGGCCACTATACTTATTGCAGCAGGGAGATCCCTTGCCGCGATCAGTATAGCGGCCGCGTCTACTTACAATGTAGACCAGCATTTTGCTGGCCTACATTTTAAGCGTCTCTTCCTCTACTAGGGAGATGTGTAGGGCCGCCTAGGTTTGCTTAAGGCCCGCCTAAGGCCTTTAGGTGAGCTTAGGCGTCTTGCGGGCCTCCCTAGGCTCCCGGAGGCACCTTCAACATAGGCGGCCTGCCTGGGGAGCATTTTTTTTAAAAACATGCATCCCGATTGGCTGATTAGACAGCTGTAGGACGCCTACAGCTGCCTAAAATCAGGACGCACTTTGTAGAATCAGGGCCTAACTGCTAAGATGCTCATAGGAATATAAAGGATGTCTTGGCATTTAGCGCGCACTAATCTTTAGTGTGCGCTAAATCGGTTATTAAATGTTTACATTTCCTCTTGTTTCCAGGATTCAATTTGCCATTTCCAAGTTTACCTCTTTGATTTTATTTATGCTTATATCTGGTCATGTTGCTATTGATATGCTGGTAATATACTTGTAAGCTTTAGGTAAAGCTAATACCTTCTGTACACAGCCTTTTGGGAAAATGTCTTCATAAAAGGTAGCTTAATAAATTGCAATAAATAAATACTAGTGCAAATTCCTCTTTGAATATATAGCAGAAGTACCCTAATGGTCTAGTACACCATGCAGCTGTTTCAGCAACTGGCCCGCTAAATTTCAGAACACCATTTAATCAAGAAAATTAGCAGGTTTGCCTATCTTAGGATCCAGCATTGCAACTGTAAATAAGGAAGGAATCCTCTGTTTTAGGTAACCAGAGAACTTATTCATCTCATTTCTTCCAGCTATGAGAGAGGAGTCAGCCAACAAGCTGTCTCGCAGCTTTTTCTGCAGTACACTGCCATTGAAATAATGAATTTTGCTGTGAGGCCTCTTCCAGTTCTGAAAATCCCCGGGCAGGTGGTTTATTTACAGACCTGACGCTATCAGTTTCCACTCTCCCCTCAAACACAAAGGAATATCAATTGATTTGTCTCAGAGAACCAAACGGCTTGGATGGGCTAACTAGCAAATAAATAAATGACATTTTTTTTTTTAAAGAAACACTTTCAGCTCTTTAACATATGACTTTGGTCATTTAAGATGTTAAATAACTCAAGACCCCTCCTTTATAAAGCCGCACTGTTTTAAGCGCCGGCCGCAGTGACATAGTAACATAGTAGATGACGGCAGATAAAGACCTGAATGGTCCATCCAGTCTGCCCAACCTGATTCAATTTAAATTTTTTAATTTTTTCTTCTTAGCTATTTCTGGGCAAGAATCCAAAGCTTTACCCGGTACTATGCTTGGGTTCCAACTGCCGAAATCTCTGTTAAGACTTACTCTAGCCCATCTCCACCCTCCCAGCCATTGAAGCCCTCCCCAGCCCATCCTCTACCAAACGGCCATATACAGACACAGATCGTGCAAGTCTGCCCAGTACTAGCCTTAGTTCAATATTTAATCTTATTTTCTGATTCTAGATCCACAACTCGGACTCTCATTGGAATTCTGTGAGCATCAGAGCTGTTACCACGGCAGCCAGCACTAAAAACACTAGTGCGGCTTTGTAAAGGAGGGAGTAAGTGTCCATTTTAAAATTGTACATGATTTGGAATGACCTAAAGGCAAGAGATGCTCAATGGATAACTTATGTATTGAAATTTGAATGAAGAAATTGTATTCATGTCGTTATTCGTACTAAGTTATGCTAACATTTACAGCAAATAATTTATGCAAATGACATCCAAAGGGGTAGGCAATTCCAGTCCTCAAGAACAGGAGCCAGGTCAGGTTTTCAGGATATCCACAATGAATATGTATGAGATGGGTTTGCATGCACTGCCTCCTTGAGATGCAAATCCATTTATTGTGGATATCCTGAAAACCTGACTCAGGCTTTCAGGATATCCACAAACAGCATATCAGGAAACCTCAGGCTCTTGAAACTTCCCTTAGCCCTGAGGAGTTCAGGTAGCCTGAGAATCTCTTGATATTTATTTATTTAAAAGATTTCTTAATCGCCTATGTTTACAAAAAAAAAAATCAAATATAAAAAAACATACAGTACATATTATACAAACAATAACCACAGTTCCTTCCTATCAGCCATATTTTACAGCACTCGACAGCGTAAAAACACAGAAACATTCATAACCCAGAAAAATATTTATTGAAATGCTTAAGAACATAAGAACATAAGAAATGCCTCCGCTGGGTCAGACCTGATGTGCATAGCGCCCAGCAGTCCACTCACGCGGCAGCCCACCAGGTCCAGGACCTGTGCAGTAATTCTCTATCTATACCCCTCTATCCCCTTTTCCAGCAGGAAATTGTCCAATCCTTTCTTAAACCCCAGTACCGTACGCTGCCCTATAACGTCCTCTGGAAGTGCATTCCAGGTGTCCACCACACGTTGGGTAAAGAAGAACTTCCTAGCATTCGTTTTGAATCTGTCCCCTTTCAACTTTTCCGAATGCCCTCTTGTTTTTTTATTTTCTGAAAGTTTGAAGAATCTGTCCTTCTCTACTCTCTCTATGCCCTTCATGATCTTGTAAGTCTCTATCATATCCCCTCTAAGTCTTCTCTTCTCCAGGGAAAAGAGACCCAGTTTCTCCAATCTCTCAGCGTATGAAAGGCTTTCCATCCCCTTAATCAGTCGTGTCGCTCTCCTCTGAACTCTCTCGAGTAACGCCATATCCTTCTTAAGGTATGGTGACCAATACTGGACGCAGTACTCAAGATGCGGACGTACCATTGCGTCCACAGCGGCAGGATAACTTCTTTCGTTCTTGTTGCAATACCCTTCTTGATTATACCTAGCATTCTATTCGCTCTCTTAGTGGCCGCTGCGCACTGTGCCGTCGGTTTCATTGTCATGTCCACCATTACCCCCAAGTCCCTTTCTTGGGTACTCTCATTCAATAACATCCCTCCCATCGTATAGCTGTACCTCGGGTTTCTGATTCCCACATGTAATACTTTACACTTCTCAACATTGAACTTCATCTGCCATCTCTCTGCCCATTCCCCTAATTTGTCCAAGACCCTTTGCAATTTTTCGCAGTCCTCCTTTGTCCGAGCTCCACTAAATAGTTTGGTGTCGTCCGCAAATTTTATTATCTCACTCTTTGTTCCTGTTTCTAGATCATTTATGAATATATTAAATAGCAGCGGCCCGAGCACCGAACCCTGCAGAACACCACTCGTGACCTTCCTCCAGTCTGAGTAGTGGCCCTTCACCCCTACCCTCTGTTTCCTACCCAATAACCAGTTTCTGATCCATCTATGCACGTCTCCATCCACCCCATGGTTCTTCAGTTTCCGGAGTAGACGTTCATGAGGCACCTTGTCAAAGGCTTTCTGGAAATCTAGGTATATGATGTCTATGGGGTCTCCTCTGTCCATCTGTTTGTTAATTCCCTCGAAGAAATGCAATAAGTTGGTCAGGCACGATCTCCCCCTGCAGAAACCATGTTGGCTGGTTATCAGAAGTTCGTGTTTTTCAAAATGTTCATCGATTTTTTTTCTTTTATCAGTGCTTTCGCCATTTTCCCCGGAACAGAGGTCAGACTCACCGGTCTGTAGTTTCCCGGGTCACCTCTTGATCCCTTTTTAAAGATGGACGTAACGTTGGCTATCTTCCAATCCTCCGGGATCACACCTGTTTTCAGAGATAGGTTGCAAATTTGCTGTAGTAGTTCTGCTATTTCCTCCTTTAGTTCCTTCAGCACCCTTGGATGGATTCCATCCGGACCCGGGGATTTGTCAGTTTTTAGTTTTTCTATCTGTCTGCGCACATCATCAAGGCTCACTTCTATGGATACAAATAATGTAGTTTTCAGGAGTTTTTTTTAATATATATATCTTTATTGATTTTCATACTTTAATAGTACAATACATGAAACTATATCATATAATAAATACATCGACATAAGCACCTTCAACTTACAACTATACTTAAGCATTCATTTTCTTCCACCCATCCATTCAATAATTATACCACAAAACATAACAACATAGAGTTCCCCAATAATCTTACCCTAAACAATTAAATAAATCCTCCCACTCACCCTGAATGTAAAATACTCTAAGATCAAATTAGGACAGAGATATCCCCCCTCCCTCCCACCCTTCCCTGGATGTGTATGAAAATAAAGAAAAAGTGACTTATACAAGACGCCAATGGACCCCAAACTAATTTTAAAAAATTACTGTGCCCCAAACTATCTGCATTCATTTTTTTCATATTTATAGCAGGAACACAGACTTGCCCACCAAAAAGGAAGATTTAATCGGTCATAGTTCTTCCAGTTACGGGTAATCATCTACATGGCTATCCCGTTTTTTTTTTTTAAACTTCTGAAAATCTACAAGAGCTCTTAATGGTCCAGCCAACTTATACCACAGGTGGAAGTTCAAAAGGACCCAATGGCACATTATTTGCAGTGTAAATCAGCGAGGAACTAGCAGCACATAGATAGGGCACTGCTGACATCCCCACCCCACCTCAGTTCATAAGAGGTGCAGTGAGAGGACTTCCAGAAACAGAAAGATCTTTACCAGTAAGAGTTTGCTGGGCAATCGCTTACAAACTTCAGAAGAAGGAATCCTAAGTAAAAGATTTAAAACAAACAAGAAAATATTTCTTAAATTAAGAATTGCGGAATATCTGAGTAACATCTGCAGGGAAGAACTGCAGGCTCCTCTGGTACTTCATTGGTGGGAGGAGGGACGCACAGAAGATGTTAGATATACGGTTCTTATATAAATGTCCATTGGGGGGTGATATGTCCCAGCGCTTGCCGATGAGAGAGCAAAGGTTCATTTTTGAATGGACTTAATGCTGAAATGGAATGGTTTCAGCTATAGAATAGAGCTAGTTACTGATTGGTGGAGAGCATGAGAAGGGGGTATATTATCCAATGGCCTTCTGGTTTAGGAGTGACATCAGCAGAGCTTAATAAAGCAAAAATAAAAAACCCCATAAACCTATTTAGCAGAACGCATTGGAGACGTCCAAAGCCCGCCTAAGTCCCATCCACCTAACTCACTAACTGCCCAAGTCACGCTCAAAAGTAGACCTGCTTTTCAGTCGCCTACAATGTAGGCATTAGGTAGATGCAATTGGGCGCTCAAAAATATGCTAATCACTCTAGAGATGTCCACATCGAAACCTCTCCCACACCACGCCTATGCCATGCCTACGCCATACCCATACCTACTTTTAGGCGCAGCTTTTTCTGATGGGCATCCACAAAATTGTCAACATCTATTTATAAAATCGTGTCCAGCGTTTGGGCGTCTAAGTTCCAATTAATGCTCATTAAAGTCATCAGTTGGACTTATTATCCACTTTATTTGGACACCTAAGCTGGTGGATCCAAATCGTGAATGCCTCCAATTAGGCGTCCTTTACAGAATCTTCCCCCATGTGTCTAGACCAGGTGTCAAAGTCCCTCCTCAAGGTCCACAATCCAGTTGGATTTTCAGGATTTCCCCAAAGAATATGCATGAGATCTATTTGCATGCACTGCTTTCATTGTATGCTAATAGATCTCATGCATATTCTTTGGGGAAATCCTGAAAACCCGACTGGATTGCGGCCCTCAAGGAGGGACTTTGACACCCCTGGTCTAGACATATGTAGTAGCTAGGTGGGATGAATGGCGTGTAAAGAAATATGAAAAAATGTTATAAAATCAGTGTAATAGGGAACAGATCTGGAAAAAGCCTTGTTCTTACACTGTTGTGAGGCAGCCTTTCCCCCTTCTCCATACTGGTTATATGCTGCATGTTTTGCTAATGGACTTAAATAAACTGCCATTTGATTGCAGAACAAAGTACACAGTGGTACCTTGGTTTACGAGCATAATTCGTTCCAGAAGCATGCTCGTAAACCAAAATACTCGTATATCAAAGCGAGTTACCCTATAGGAACTAAGGGAAACTTGCTTGATTCGTTCCCACCCACCCCTTCCTCCGAGGCCAGCGGCGCTGCTCTACCCCCCCCACCAAGAACCGGTATTGCTCCCCCTGTTTGTTTCCCCCCCCCGCTCGTGGCGCCCCCACCCCTCCCCCGATCTGGCACCCTCCCCCCGCGATCCGGTACCCTCCGCTCGCGTCGCACCCCCCTCCCCGCCGTGATCAAAAAAAGGCACCCAAACACCCACCCGATTACATTTCTTACCCTCCATTTGGCACCGGCACTGGCACCAACGCACAGGACATGCTGGTGCCGGTGCCCAGGCCCAGATGACAGTAAGAAGCGGCGGGGGGTGCCCAATTGTGGTGGGGGGTGCCCAATCGCGGCAGGGAGGTGCCCAATCGCGCCGCTGGCCTCGGGGGGTGGGAACGTATCAAAGCGAGTTTCCATTATTTCCTATGGGGAAACTCGCTTTGATATACGAGTATTTTGGTTTATGAGCATGCTTCTGGAACGAATTATGCTCGTAAACCAAGGTACCACTGTATATTACAAAATGAAACAATTTTAACTGTACTTCTGAACCATAATATAACAGTTAGTCCAAAAAACAATATGCTTTCACAGCTTTATTAAACAACAGATTATTAATCTATAACTTAACATTACCTCCTGTCCCATGACTCTCTAATTTCCTTAGAAGCACCTCAGGAGTAACTATGTCAACAGCTTTCTGAAAATCTAAATACACTACATCAACTGGCTCTCATTCATCATGTTTATTCACACCTTCAAAGAAATGTAGCAAATTGGTGAGGGAAGGTCTCCCTAGGCTGTACCCATGCTGACTCTGACCTATTAAACCATGTTTGTCTATGTGTTCTAGTATTTTTTTTCTTAATATTGATTTCAACTATTTCTCCTGACACACTAGCCTGTAATTTCACGGATTACCCCTGGAACACTTTTTTAAAAATTGGCATAACATTAGCCACCCTTTAATCTTCAGGAACTACAGAAAATTTTAGCAATAGGTTACAATTCACCAATAGCAGATCAGCAATTTCATGTTTAAGTTCTTTCAGTACCCTAGGATACATACCATCTGGTCCAGGTGATTTATCATACTTTAACTTGTCGATTTGGCTCAGTACATCTTCCAGGTTCACCAAGATTTCTTTCAGTTGCTCCACATCGTCACTCTTGAAAAACATTTCCAGTTTAGGTACATCTCTTACTTTTTCTTCCATAAAGACCAATGCAAAGAATTCATTCAATCTCTCCGCTATGGCCTTATCCTTCCTAAGTGCCCCTTTTTCTCTTTGATGATCCAGTGGTCCCATGGATTCCATCACAGGCTTTCCCTCCCAAGGACCCGTTGAAGTCAAGGGGAGATCTAGAATGCAAAGAACCAACTCTAATAGAACTGCTTAATAATAGAACCTACAGATCCCTGCAAATGACATGCTTTATATCTAGCTAGCATTGAGAGAATTGTACCAGTAAGAAAGAAACTTTTGTACATCATCACAATTCATCTTTTAAAGTATGCAAAAACATTTTTGATAATCTGAAACAGTTTTATACTCATGAAAATTGAACTGCTCAGCCATAACCACACAAAGTAATCTTGGCGAAAAAAAATTAAAGAATTTGAAGATGAGAATATCTTATCTATCATTAAAAGCATGAATGTGGCTTTATGCTTTGCACAGGAAATGTGCAGGTGGAAGGATGAAATATTCAACTAAATATCAACATATCCTAGAAGCTAAAGTCCCTCGGTCAGTGAAGAAAATTGAAGCTGAAAAGAAGTTGGATATTTCAGCGAGTTAACAATCTCAAATCAAGCTCCACAGTCCCCAGACATGAATATTATTAGAAATCTGTTGGGCGATCTCAAATATGTGCAGTGCATTCAAGAAAACCTAAGAATATTTCTGAGCTGAAAGAGTTCTGCGAGGAAGAGGGGAATAATTCCAAAACCCGGAATTGAAAAACTATTAACATAAAATAAGAACATAAGCAATGCCTCTGCTGGGTCAGACCTGAGGTCCATCGTGCCCAGAAGTCCACTCATGTGGCGGCCCAACAGGTCCAGGACCTGTGTAGTAATCCTCTATCTATACCCTTCTATCCGCTTTTCCAGCAGGAAATTGTCCAATCCTTTCTTAAACCCCAGTACCGTACTCTGCCCTATTACGTCCTCTGGAAGCGCATTCCAGGTGGCCACCACACGTTGGGTAAAGAAGAACTTCCTAGCATTCGTTTTGAATCTGTCCCCTTTCAACTTTTCCGAATGCCTTCTTGTTCTTTTATTATTTGAAAGTTTGAAGAATCTGTCCCTCTCTACTCTCTCTATGCCCTTCATGATCTTGTAAGTTTCTATCATATCCCCTCTAAGTCTCCTCTTCTCCAGGGAAAAGAGTCCCAGTTTCTCCAATCTCTCAACGTATGAAAGGTTTTCCATCCCTTTTATCAGACGTGTCGCTCTCCTCGGAACCCTCTCGAGTAACGCCATATCCTTCTTAAGGTATGGTGACCAATACTGGACGCAGTACTCCAGATGTGGACGCACCATCACCCGATACAACGGCAGGATAACATCTTTCGTTCTGGTTGTAATACCCTTCTTGATTATACCTAGCATTCTATTCGCTCTCTTAGCGGCCGCTGCGCACTGTGCCGTCGGATTCATTGTCATGTCCACCATTACCCCCCAAGTCCCTTTCTTGGGTACTCTCATTCAATAACATCCCCCCCCATCATATAGTTGTACCTCGGGTTTCTGCTTCCCACATGTAATACTTTACATTTCTCAACATTGAACTTCATTTGCCATCTCGTCGCCCATTCCCCTAGTTTGTTCAAGTTCCTTTGCGATTCTTCGCAGTCCCCTTTAGTCCGAGCTCCACTAAATAGTTTGGTGTCGTCCGCAAATTTTATTATCTCACACTTCGTCCCTGTTTCTAGATCATTTATGAATATATTAAATAGCAGTGGCCCGAGTACCGAGCCCTGCAGAACACCACTCGTGACCCTCCTCCAGTCCGAGTAGTGGCCCTTCACCCCTACCCTCTGTTTCCTACCCGCCAACCAGTTTCTGATCCATCTATGTACATCTCCGTCCACCCCTACAGGAAATGATTGGAAGCTGCTGAAAGATACACAACTTTTGCACCTGTGATTTTTTACAATTTTCCCATCGAGTATTTAAGATTATGAGGATTCACCCAAAGTGATGCCTGACAGGCATATCTTAACATTAAAATCTTTAATAACAGAATGACAATATGTTAACACATCAACAACAACAACAACAAAAAACCCCACTGGTCTGTAGTAAAATGGTGCAACCAAAGAACAAAAAGAGAAAATTGTGGAGTTGATGTTACATTGCATTATTAACTTTTATTCAGCCATTACCTTGAGGTTCTAGGTGAATAATATAAGACATTTCCAGGAGCGTTACAAAGTAGAGCAGATTACTTCGGGGTAGATCTTGACATTTTCATGGTCATTACAAGATAGATAATTGAATTAGAAAGTTATGGGATCTGGAGAAGAGAGAAATGATCCGTGCGGTATTAGTTTGTCTTGATAAATTTATTGAATTGCAGAGTTTTATTTTGTGATGCAGTGATTTATTGTAACGCACAAAGATGTAAATGTCTACGTAATCAACTGTATCCACATTAGCTTAGAAGGGATGGACCCGACACGGGCCGTGTTTCAACTTAACCGTCTTTCTCGGGGGGGTCCTAAGATTTAACATAAATCTTTTTAGAGGGATGTAGTAGAAAAAATGTTTTATGAATTGGATGAGTGAATGTACATGAAAAACCAATAGAGCGAATGTGAAAAATGATGTGGAGAGGATAAAGAGTGATGAATACAAAATATGTAAGTGGTATGAAAGTGTGAAAATGCAAGCAGATGACCACAGAATGTGTGTAAACAGTAAATTGAAAAGTGCTAACCCAAAAGATGTGTGTTACATTAAGGTCTCCTTTTACTAAGCTTCCTTACACATCCCGGGTTGGTGGGTGGGGGGAGGGGGAATGTATTATTGTTTGCTATACTTAATTTTCAGGCAGGTAAAATGGATCAATGGCTAAGTACCAATATTTCTCAAGCTCATTCATATATGTTCTTCAGGAAATTACTAAAAACTGATTTATTCGATAAATTTGTAAATTCATGTCCTAGATTATTGACTGGTAAATTATATACTGATCCTATAGCTAGTACATTTTTGTCGAATTTTATTGTATTCTAGTATATTGTATTTTATTCACCTATTGTAAAATTTTAGTTCAACTTTTTAGAATATTGTATTTTACTCACTGACTGTATATTTTTAGTACTGTATATGAACCGCCTAGAACTATGGGTAGGGTGGTATATAAAAATAAAATTATTATTATTATTAATTATCTATATTATTGAAATTAAATATGTACTTCTATTAATTATGGGGAGGAGGGGGAGAAAATGATTGTTTTTTAAATTATTTGTGTATTTAAAGTGCGTTCTGTGTAGTGTTTATGTTTAAATTCATTGTATGGCGCCGTTAACATTTGAAAATTAATAAAGATTTATTTTTAAAAAAAAGCTGCACTAGCGTTTATAGCACGTGTTAACCCCTGCGCTACGCGGAAAATACTAACGCCAGCTCTATGGAAGTGTTAGCGTGTAACACGCGTGGCAATGTAGCTTGCGCTAAAACCTCTAGCGCAGCTTAATAAAAGGAGCCCTAAATCACTGCATCATGAACATCAGCTCCGCAGTTCTCTCCTTTTGTTCTTTAGCATGTTAGCGCATTCCACACTTGGAACAAGACACTGGGGCTAGGTTGACCTTCACAAAAAGTAAATTTGATCGTGTTTCTCCGCTGCTCTCAAAACTTCACTGGCTTCCAGCGATCTCTAGGGTTCGCTTTAAATGTATCTGCCTAATGTTCAAGATCCTACGTGGCACTCTTCCTCCCTAATTCCACTATCTTGGAATTCTTTGAGACCTGACATTATCAAATCCATCCCAAATCTTAAACTATTTTCCCCCTCGTTAAAAGGCGTTATCTATGCGGGAAAATTATGGAAATCTCTTTTCTTCAAAAGCATTGAGCTTTGGAATAACCTTCCTGCCCTGCTGCGGAATCTGGGCTCCTTCCAATTATTCCGAAAGCATCTGAAAACCTGGCTCTTCTCTAACATGTAAAGCTCACTACCCTCTTTATAACCACTAATTCTTATTATGTTTTTCCTTCATTATATTAAAGTTCCTATAAACCGTGCCGAGCTCTATCTTTATGGAGAGGATGCAGTATATAAACTTACGGTTTAGTTTAGATAAATGAGACAAATAGGCAAATTAAATTCTAATAATAGCATTAATATAAGTCAGTAATCTACACATAAAGCAAGTGAAGCACTATAATAAACATAAGAAAAAAAGAACTGTGGAAACGATGATCTCAATTACCAATTATTGTTCAAAATTAAAGGTCTTCACTAGTAAAAGCGATACATATCTTTGATACATCTAATTGATACACGGTTAAAAAAAGTCTGTGGCATTGACCCGACACACTCTATGTTTCGGTATTTGACAGCCTTCTTCTGGGGTCCGTCCACTTTGAGCCACAACAGATAAAATTGCTAAATTGCATCCAAGATACTATGTGATGAGCTCAGAATGCAACCAATGCAGTGAAAAACAGTCACTTCCTGTCAGATACTGAAACCTAGATCGTGTTGGGTCCATGCCACAGACTTATTTTGCTGTGTATTAGTTGAATGTGTCAAGCACATGCATCGCTTTTACTTGTGAAGACTTTCAATTTTGAACAATAAACTGGCTATTGAGATCATCGTTTCCACAGTTCTTTTTTTGCTTCTGGTTATCCTGTGGAATCATCTGGTGACTTTTGCTTGGTTTGCTTTGCA
Organism: Geotrypetes seraphini; assembly: GCF_902459505.1. NCBI lineage: Eukaryota > Metazoa > Chordata > Amphibia > Gymnophiona > Dermophiidae > Geotrypetes > Geotrypetes seraphini. The sequence goes on along the minus strand of NC_047086.1, from coordinate 34,785,348 downwards.
CCATAATAAACAGCACAGTAGAACAGTCTTAAAACATGCTAAAATGAAACAAAGTAAGAGGTAGAAGAAGGGACAAGTGCAGTTGGGACACAGAGACAGGCAAGATGAACAAAGCATTGGGATGAACAAAAAAATGAGCGTAAATTATAGTTACATTTGAATAAGGGTGAAACTGGTCTACGAGACTACTACGGAAGCTCACGGCAGCCATTTCCTATGAGTGATCTGCTCGGGGCAGGAGCATAGGAAAACCCTCTAAACCACCAGGTAAGGCTTAAGGGGGTTCCAGGGGAAAGTGGGAGGGAGGCAGGGAAGGTCCAGAATACGGCTTTAATTTTTAAAAAAATTTTTTTAAATAATTCGAGAATAACCGAATCCGAGGATGCTGAAACCGCGGATTTGGGGGGGAGAAGTGTACCTAAGTCAGGGTGTCAAAGTCCCTCGAGAGCTGCAAACCAGTCGGGTTTTCAGGATTTCCCCAATGACTATGCGTGAGATCTATTTGCATGCACTGCTTTCATTGTATGCTAATAGATCTCATGCATATTCATTGGGGAAATCCTGAAAACCCGACTGGATTGCGGCCCTCGAGGAGGGACTTTGACACCCCTGGCCTAAATGGTTTACATTCAGGTACTGAAGCATTTTTCCCTATCTGTCCCGGTGGGCTCACACTCTATCTAGTGTACCTGGGGCAACGGGGGATTAAATGACTTGCCCGGGGTCACAAGGAGAGGTGTGGGATTTGAACCCACAATCCCAGGGTGCTGGGGGTGGGGCTCTAACTACTGCACTGCACAGTCCCCAGATTTCAAATTAAAGCTCTTGCCTGGTTACAAATCTACACACAGAGTAATGTCCATGGACACAGCACATATTGAACATTGATGGCCTTTCAAATGACCACCCCTTCCATCACCAGTAGTGGACCACACGGCTGAATAACACCATTTGTATTCCAGCTGCTACTGTACTGTATGCTGTTCATACCATTTAGTAGAACAATGTTCATGTAATTAAACAGCTGACCAATGCTTTCTCAAAATTTTAGAGATCTATGCAGACTTTTAAGAAAGGTTCAAATAATTTCCTGGAGGAAAAGTCCATAGTCTGTTATTAAGAAAGACATGGGGGGAAGCCACTGAATCCCTGAAAACATTTCTTTTTAAACAGGCTTTTAATATCTAAAATTTATTTTATTTTATTAATTTCGTTTTTAAAATCCCCTTATTCCCCTATGTTTTTATTCCTTAAATGTATTTCTCAACATAATAGATGTAACTTTAACCCCCCCTCCCTCCCAATTGTTGTTGGTCATGTTGGATTTCTATTGTTTATATATACTGTATGTTTTTTAACTTAATATTATTTTATTATTATGTACATCGCTTTGTATAAAGATATAGCGATTCATCAAATATTTAATAAACCTTGAAACCTTGCCCTGGACCAGTAATGTGGAATGTTGGTATTTTTATGGTTTTTTGCCAGGTTCTAGTGGCCTGGATTGGCTGTTGGGAGGATGGGTTACTGGGAATGTTGACATTCTGTAGGTGTTCTAGTCCATTTTGTCTGAGGGTATAAAATTAGGGAGAGAGAGAGAGAGTTTCAAATTTGGCCCAGTAAGGTGCTGACAGCCTGCATATTTTTTTTTACAGGAAGGGAGTTTTCAACCCTCTATCGGTTATTGTTCCTCTTCCTTTCCACATTTCATCTACCCCCCATGATCACATTTCTATCTTCTGTGCTCACTATCCTCCTCTGATTTACTTCCTTGACACCACCCCCCCCCATAGTCTCTCAGACATTGTTCTGCCATTCCCAATATTTTTCTCCCTCTTCTGTTCTCCTGTCTCTCCTTCCTACCATAGCTTGACACCTCCTTGTCCCTTTACCCCTAAGCTACTCTATCCACTATATTTGTGGTAGAAAGTGTGAGCCAATTGAAACCCACCCAAACCCTACTAAACTGCATATAGGTATCACCTATAGCCATTAGGCCTAGTAAAGTGATTGACATGTGGTTCTAGTAGGGTTTTAGGGAGTTTGAGCTCGGCATAAGGACTGACCATGTCTTCCTCATAGGATATTTGGGATATATATATATATATTTATTTATTTATCTGGATATGTATTTATCTGGATTAATATACTGTATATTCACCACAATGTAACAGGAAATACTACCTTCTCAAGGCAAGAAAAACAGTGAAAGTGACCTAAGGTGCTCAATAACTTTATTGATCAATTGAGACTTGCCCTTGAATTTTCAAAAGTATGTGATTTGATAAAAATCAGGACCAGCTCAGTGAATATGGTTCCCCTAGCCAACCTTTGCTTTGGTAATCTAATGTGGGGTGTCCTCATCAGCTTTTTTTATTTCCAGCCAGCTCTTACCCCCCTCTGAAACCTTATGAGGTTTCAAGTTTCAAGTTTTATTAAAATTTTGATGTGTCGCAATATCATTCATTCAAAGCGATTTACAATTAAAACAGGGTCTTAATTATTAACTGAAACCAACACAGACGGAAATGATGTACCAATACATAAGGGAAGTAGGGAGAACTACAATAAATATAGTAAAGGACAAATGACAGGAAAGTACAAAAGGAGGGTAAGAAATTTTAAAAATATTGATAAAAATATAATAGAAAATTAAGAACTTTTTTTATTTTTAATTTTAATTCAATTTCTCAGAGCCTAAGACAGAGGACAAGTGAGTTTAAGCAACGAATGGGATCAAAAGAGACTCCGATAATTAGGTCTCCAGTGGTTCCTGTTGCACTCACAAGTGGCTCTTACAGAAGAGGTCAAGTGGACTTCAATTGTTTCCTCCTCAATATAAAAATGTTATGTTCATTTCTATGTATTCTGAAGGACTTTGTACAGTACCTGCCATGAGTCTCAGTTTTGGGGTGCTCTCATTTGATTCAAAGATTCCAAAATATGGTATGTGGTTTTAAGTTATGTTTCTGCCAACTTCTTCTAAGACTCTAAAACTTAGGGCTCCTTTTAATAAGCGCTGAATTGCCCCGCACGCTAGACCATAACGCCAGCATTGAGCTGGCGTTAGTTCTAGCCACGTAGCGTGCGGTAATATCCTGCATGCGCTAAAAACACTAGTGCACCTTAGTGAAAGGAGCCCTTAGTATACCAGTCTAGGTTATACTTACCTATGCTTTAGTTTCCTGATGTCAAGATGCCAGCTCCTGGTAATTTTGTTTAGGGGTTATAGCTATTTTTGCTTCAGTGTAATGGGACTAGCATTAAATGACAAGTGCCAGATTTGACAAGCTGCCTCTTGGGTTGCAGTGGGATGAGAGGTGAGAGGTGATACATTGCCTAATGCTGCTGCTAGAGAGGATCAGTTGAGATCAGAGATTTTGATAACTTTCTTAGATAGAAAGATACAGGTTTTTATCAGAGGTTGGATTGGGTTGGGTTAGTTTTCCCAAAACTTTTTTTTTTAAAGGGGGAGAAGAATCACCCACACATCTCATTTAGCAAAAACTGCTTGGAAACAAACCCCTTCTTCTACGAAACTGTGCTAGCAGTTTCCAGCGCAGACAGCCGCGCTGAATGACCCGCACTGCTCCCGACGCTCACTGTGAGCGTTGGGAGCAGTGCGGGTCATTCAGCCTGGCTCCCCGTGCTAGAAACTGTTAGTGCAGTTTCGTAGAAGAGGGGGAAAGACTTATAAGAAATATATGAAACAAAATAAAACTTTATAAAACCAGCAAACAAAAAACCTAGGAAACTAAAGCAAACAAAACTATTTCGCCTACATATCCCTAATTTGAACACCTTGGCCAGCATTAATAAAAATAGGCTCACTATAGCCACTGAAAATCGATCTATTTTGTATAAGTAACCTACATATACATAATTATAATGTCATCAATTTAGTATAAAAACTTTTCATAGTGGCGACAATGAGCAAGGTGACTGACAGGAATTCTTGAAAGAACATACCGGTAATAGGCTAATGAGAGATGATGATATTCTTTAAGTGAGTTACCAAAGTAAGTGCTTAGTAAAAAGTCACTAGCTTAAATGATGTCAACAGGAAAATATTCAATATTGTTTTGTGATGCAAAATAGGCTTGACAAATTGGTATTCAAAGGCATGTCTGCAGTTCTTAACAGCATAGTAGGTGTACATCCATAGTTTCTAATGATAATTCCTGGATTTTACTCTAGGGATTATATATCTGCTTCAAAATGAATTTCTGAACTTCAAGGTCTTTTTTGATCTACAAAAAAAATGTAGGTTCTCATTCATTATGCATATTTGACCTTTGTTCGCTTATGCTCAACAAAAGAGGACTAAAAGGCTGATAAAGGCTGTGCTTTTTCTATCAAATTGAGTAAAACTGTCGTTCCATGCATTAATGAGAGTCTCAGCCATTGATTTGATCTTTGCACCTTCGCCATTGATTCCAGTACTTTGTTTTGTCATCCAGCCCCTCATAAGTCAATAACTTATTGATCACGCTATGAAAAGTCAATTGCCTTTATTCTCCTGAAACCTTGTGTAAATTTAATTTATTTTCATAATTGCTGATGCTTTGGAATAAACTTCTAATCAGTATTAAGGCCCTTGGCAGCCATTCTTCGACTGAGTTCTGGGGACTATTTTATCAGTGTGCATCTCTACAGACTTTCCCAAATTTTCCAAATCAAACATATGTGCATGCGTTTACTTTTAAAGTGATTGCAGAAAAGCCATGCCCTTGAATTTGTATCTTAATTCTTCAGTCCATGCATCACTCACAATCAGGGCCGGATTAATCAATAGGCCTACTAGGCACGTGCCTAGGGCCCGAAACTGTGAGGGGGACCCGCTGAAGGAGGATGACTCACATTGCCATCAACGGCAACGGGCCCCCCTCCCGGCATCAACAGCAATGGGCAGCTTCCCGGCATCAACCGCAACGGGGCCCCCTCCCTCCCAGCATCAACCGCAATGCAGCCGGATCTGTTATTAGAAGGTCCCGCGATTAGAAGGTGCCTCTGTCAGTCCATCCCCCCTCCGACGTCATTTACTTGCTCCGGAAGAAGTGACATTGGAGGGGGATGGACCGGCAGATGTAGTCATCGCGGGACCTTCCAATAACAGATCCGGCTTCATTGCGGTTGATGCCAGGAGGGGGGCCTGTTGCCGTTCATGCGGGGGGGAGGGGGGCATTGCCGTCAGCTATTATAATGCTGCTTTCAGGCAAAGGAGCTCAGAGGGCAGAGCCAGCAGCAATATTTGGAGAGGGAGAAAGGAACATGGAAGGGTGGTGGAGGATGAGAAAAGGGACAGGGTGGTATGGAAGGGTGGTGGAGGAAGAGAAAGGGGGCAGATGCTGATGGAATTGTGTGCATGGAAAGGGAAGGATACTGGATGGAATTGGGTTGGAGGGAAAAAAAGGGGGCTGATGCTGATGGAAGTGGGGGGGGGGAAGAGAGAGGAGAGAGTGAAATGCTAGACCATGGGGGTGTGGGAAAGGGAAGGGAAGAAGAGAGGAGAGAGATGCCAGACCATTGGAGGAGGGAATGGAAGAAGATGGATGCCAGACCAATGTGAGTGAAGGGAAAGATGGAAGGGGGAGGCATACAGTTTCTGGAAGTGGTACAGAAGGACAAAAGATAAAATAAAGATATTGACAAGAAGATGAGGAGAGCAGAAACCAGACAAGACAAAGGTAGAAAAAAAATTATATTTATTTTTTTTGCTTTAGGGGACATGCATCACTGTTTCTGTGGTGTTGCATTGTATGCAGAGTCCAGCTCCTTGATGGTTTTATTTAACCTTTGTCTATTTTATCCCCCCTTTTACAAAACTGTAGATCATTTTTTTAGCACGGGCCGTGGCTAAAAACCATACTACAGTTTTGTAAAAGGGGGGAGAGGTTAGTTTGTGATCACATATTCCATACTAGGGGAAGGTGTTTTCTGTGTCCTGTTTGTATGAAAGACATGGTTTTTTGTTAGCGTTGACTAGCCTTTGTTTGGCGAAATGCATCAGGCATGGTTCTTGGGAGCACCTTGAATTAACCTGATTTGATTCTCCTTATTTTCTGCCAATCTTCTTTTGTTTCATGTTGAATTTTTTTGGTGGACTGCTTGCCTTGTTGTTTTGTTGCAAGTTAACATACATGGAGTGGAACGTACTAGAGGAGTTACAGATTTGGTTGTTTATACATGCATATGGGTTACATTTGGTTGATGCAGAGTGAGGCAGTTGAGAGGCGTAAACTTGGTTATTAATGTAGACATATTTCAGATAGTATTACTGTTTAAAAATATTTGAACATAAGAATGTAAGCCATGCCTCTGCTGGGTCAGACCTGAGGTCCATCATGCCCAGCAGTCCACTCACACGGCGGCCCATCAGGTCCAGGACCTGTATACTAGCCCTCTATCTATATCCTTCTATCCCTTTTTCTTCTGAAAATTGTCCAATCCCTTCTTGAAATCCAATACCGTCCGCTCATGGGTCGGCCCATCAGGTCCAAGACCTGTATACTAGCCCTCTATCTATACCCTTCTATCTCCTTTTCCTTCAGAAAATTATACAATCCCTTCTTGAACTCCAATACCGTACCCTGTCCTATCACTCCCTCTGGAAGCGTGTTCCAGGTGTCCACCACCCATTGGGTGAAGAAGAACTTTCTAGCATTGGTTCTGAATCTGTCTCCTTTTAATTTTTCGGAATGCCCTCTCATTCCTGTAGTTGTCAAAAGTTTGAAGAATCTGTCCCTCTACACTTTCTCTATGCTTTTCGTGATCTTATAAGTCTCTATCATATCCCGTCTAAATCTCCGCTTCTCCAGTGAAAAAAGCCCCAGTCTCTCTAATCTTTCAGCGTATGAAAAGTTTTCTATACCTTTTATCAAACACATCGCTCTCTTCTGAACCCTCTCGAGTATCGCCATATCCTTCTTTAGGTACGGTGACCAATATTGGACACAGTACTCCAGATGTGGGTGCACCATCGCCCGATACAACGGCAGGATAACTTCTTTTGTTCTGGTTGTAATACCCTTCTTGATTATTCCTAGCATTCTATTTGCTTTCTTAGCAGCCACTGCGCATTGTGCCGATGGCTTCATTGTCATGTCCACTATAACCCCCAAGTCCCTTTCTTGGGAACTCTCACTCAATAACAGCCCTACGATTGTATAGCTGTACCTCAGGTTTCTGTTTCCTACGTGTAAGACTTTGCATTTCTCTACATTAAACTTCATCTGCCATCTCGTCGCCCACTCCCCTAGTTTGTTTAGGTCCCTTTGTAAATCTCCGCAGTCCTCTTTAGTCCTAGCCCCATTGAATAGCTTGGTGTCATCTGCAAATTTTATTACTTCGCTCTTCATCCCCATTTCTAGATCGTTTATAAATACATTGAATAGCAGCGGTCCAAGCACCGACCCCTGCGGAACACCACTCGTGACCTTCCTCCAGTCCGAGTAGTGGCCCTTCACTCCTACCCTCTGCTTTCTGCCCGCCAACCAATTCCTGATCCATCTGTGTACATCTCCTTCCACCCCATGGTTTTTTAGTTTCCGAAGTAGGCGTTCATGGGGTACCTTGTCAAAGGCTTTTTGGAAGTCTAAGTATACAATGTCTATGGGGTCCCCTTTGTCCATCCATTTGTTAATTTCTTCGAAGTGCAATAAGTTCATAAGGCACGATCTTCCCTTACAGAAGCCATGTTGGCTTGTTTTCATAAGTTTATGCCTCTCTAGATGCTCCTCGATGCTATCTTTTATCAGCGCTTCCGCCATTTTCCCCGGAACCGAGGTCAGACTTACCGGTCTGTAATTCCCCGAGTCACCTCTCAATCCCTTTTTAAAGATGGGCGTAACATTGGATATCTTCCAATCCTCCAGGATCATGCCTGTTTTCAGGGATAGATTACAAACCTGCTGTAGTAGTTCCACTATTTCCTCCTTTAGTTCTTTCAATACTCTAGGGTGGATTCTGTCCAGGCCCGGCAATTTGTCAGATTTTAATATTTCTATCTACCTGTGCACGTCTTCAAGGCTTACTTCCATGGAAGTTAATTTCTCTGCTTGGTCTCCTTTGAAGATTTGTTCAGGTTCCGGTATGTTAGATGTGTCTTCTTTTGTAAATACTGACGAAAAGAACATGTTTAGTCTTTCCGCCACTTCTTTCTCCTCCTTCACCACTCCCTTCCTATCTCCGTCATCCGGCGGTCCCACCTCCTCCCTAGCCGGCTGCTTCCCTTTAACATATCTGAAGAACGGTTTGAAATTTCGTGCTTCCCTGGCTAGCCACTCTTCATATTCTCTTTTTGCTTTTCTAACCACGAGGTGACATTTTTTTTGATACTTCCTGTGTTCATTCCAGTTCTCCTCTGTTATGCTCTTTTTCCATTTCTTGAATGAATTCTTCTTCTCCCCTATCGCTTTTATATATGAATGGAAAGGATTCAGAGTTAAAGTCCTGGATAAGTAGGTGGGAAGGGAAGGAAGGGGGATTTGTTCAGAGATGCTTGGGGGTTGCAAAGAAGAAAAACTGTGCACTGGTATGCTAATTTGTGTTTGTTTTGAATTTTTTTTTTTTTTTTAAAAAGAAATACAAGTGGAAATAAAGAAGTAAATTAGAAAACAGATAAATGGGGTCGGGACATGGGGGGGGCTATCATTGAATATTTCCTTTATCATTTCAAACATTCATTCTTTTATACTTTCAGTGCTTCTTATGACCTCAGGGCTACATCTGAATCACCTATGTCATGTATAATTCAGATAAATTGTAGCAAGCCTCCTCATCGATCAAAAAATCCATTTATAAATCTTTGGAAATTAATATCATGCCTAAAGCGCTTATCTTAGTTAGCAGTTGTAGATATATATTTACACGCGTGCACTAGAATTTTCAAAAGTATATGATTTGGTAAAAACCGGGACCTGCTCAGTGAATGTGGTTCCCCTAGCCAACTTTTGATTTCACACTAAATGCCATCTGCCATTTGGATGCCCAGTCTCGTAAGGCCCTCTTGCGATTTTTCCACAATTCTCTCGCGAGTTAACAATTTGAAACAGCTAAATGCTAAGGTGCTCGTAGAATATAATGGGTGTCTTAGCATTTAGCGTGCACTAATCTTTAGCGCATGTTAAATCAGTTAGCACGCCTTAGTAAAAGGACCCGATTATCTTACTAGTTATTTGATCTCTAAATTATTTATAACGATGTTTAAAAAAAAAGCAGCTGTTCCAGCACAGGGCCCTGGGAATCCCCACTATCTAAACTTCTTCATTGAGAATATTGACTATTAAACCCTACTCTCTGTTTTCTCTCTTTTAACCAGTTCTTAAGCCACAATAGGACGTTACTTCCTAGCCCATGACTTTCTAATTTCCTCAGGAGTTATTCTTGAGGTACTTTGTCAAATGCCTTTTATATCCAGATACAGTGGTACCTCGGAATCCAAACGCCCCAGAATGCAAACGACTTGGCATCCAAACTTTTTTTTTTGTAGTAAATTTTGTCTTGGAATCCGAACTCTGCTTTGGAATCTGAACGCCCTGCACATTGTATGTGTGTGTTTCTGCCCCAGAATCTGAATACTGCTTAAATCCAGTGTATTTCCTGTTAAAATTTGAGTTTGTGGGACTCAGGAATGGATTATTCCAGTTTCTCTTGTTTGCAATGGGAAAAATTGTCTTGGAACTCGAACGCTTTGGAACTCGAACGGGGTTCCGGAATGGATTAAGTTTGGATTCCAAGGCATCACTGTATACAGTACAATATTGATTGAATTGTGCCTATGGGCAATACAAGGAAGAGAGTAGAGTGCCTTGAGCAGAGTAGCACACTCTCGTCATTGTAAAGGGTGAGTTGATGAGACAGGTTTTGGTATCCCGAGCTAGTGCCTCATCTGAATCATGCCTTAAGCTGGCCTTGCCCTAACCTTATATGTGTGCTGTGGCTAGAGGTATGTGCATCCAAGCTCTATGCTGTACTTCTATCCATGTATTGGTTGGACACAGTGCCATAGCAAAGCGGTGTGTGGGTGGGGTGCTGATCACCCCAAGCGCTGCTTTGATGAGGGCTCCAGCACCTCCTCTCCACCCAACTACCTACCTCTTCAAATGAACACTGGCAGTGAGCAGCATCTCATACCTGCTGCTCGTGCCAGCCTCAGCTCTCCCTCTGACATCACTACCTGGTTGTGGGACCAGGAATTGATGCAAATGGGAGTGCTGCTGGCAATCATCTGAAAAGATATGCTGGGAGGGAGTGGAGTGGGGATGAAATACGGCGACCAGCCGTGGTGGGGAAGAGTGAGAGAAAGTCGCTCAGCACGGTAATGCCAGACACCCCCTTCCCTCATTACATCGCTGGATGGACAAATTTGTTAGAGTCAAATTACATGGTTTTAGAAGTACTTTATCTTTAAAAAATGTCTTTGAGACACTCAGAGCCTGATTCTCAAAGCAGGCAGCGGTAGGCATTTTGTCTGGCAGCCAATCGGACACGTGCTTTTTAAAAAAATAACTCTCCGAGGAAGGACTCCTACATTGTAGGCCTATGGAGCGCGTCTGCAGAGATGCATAATGATGCTTAAGCACACCCAAGGTGGGGTGTGGGCATGGCTTCACCCAGAAGTGGACTTGGGCGGGCTTAAGTGTCACTATGCAAGACAGATGCCTTAAATGTAGACCTGTAAAATGCTGGCCTACATCTAAACATCAAAGAACTTCATTGGATGTACCAGCTTAATACAATGTATTCCCCACGGTCTAAATCTGACCAGTGATTGGCTAACAACGGCCTTATGACTTATTCTGCCTTTTTCCTGGGTTTTGTCCAATACGTTTAGCTCAAAACGTCCTGTCAGCTGTTCATTGGTCACCACGGGGGTCACATGATCCGGGGGTTTGGTTTATTAAGTCCACCTTTATGCCGCGGCCATTTAACAAACCCGGCACATTCAACAGGGATTTAGCATCTCGCTAAGACTTTGAACTGCTCTGGTAAGGCACTCAGCAATTGTTTAGTTTTAAATTCTTGTTTTACTGGGGGTTTTTTTATCGCTTAACAACATCTTTTATTTTCTTATAGCTCCCCCTATCCCCGACCCTGATGAAATTATGAAACGCGTCGGTGGGGATTGAGGCAGACCCAGTTTCACAAAGCTAAGTATTGCCTTTGCAGTAATTCTTTAAAAATGATAATTATATAATTTATTGAAGCACTTGCACTCTATAAGCATTATGAAACGTTATAACAAATACAAAATAACAAAAACACACATCACAATGTTCCTATGAGGACGGCTACCACACGAGTATCAGGTGTGGCATTCTGAGGAACTTGTGTGTTGAATTTCCCTAATTCAGGTGGTAATTTGATGCTTATTGGAACTTCAGCATTGTTACTTTGATGCACATTTAGATTTTGAGTTTCAGGCCTACATCTCGGGTATCTAACTGGAACTGTAGACATGATTCTCTTATGGGCGCCAATGCATGATTGACACACGATCGGTGGTCGCTTCTTAGGCAGCCGCTGATGCCAGCATCCAAAAAAGAATCCGAACCAGTTATCAAACAGCTGACGCCCAGCGCATATGAGATTCCTAAAGCAAAAAAGAGGATCGAGAGACCTATCCAGAGCATGAATTATTGTTACAGACCATAAGAACATAAGAACATAAGAAATGCCTCCGCTGGGTCAGACCCGAGGTCCATCGCGCCCAGCAGTCCGCTCACGTGGCGGCCCAACAGGTCCAGGACCTGTGCAGTAAATTTCTATCTATACCCCTCTATCCCCTTTTCCAGCAGGAATTTGTCCAAACCTTTCTTAAACCCCAGTACTGTACTCTGCCCTATAACTTCCTCTGGAATTGTATTCCAGGTGTCCACCACACGTTGTGTAAAGAAGAACTTCCTAGCATTAGTTTTGAATTTGCCTCCTTTCAACTTTTCCGAATGCCCTCTTGTTTTTTTATTTTCTGAAAGTTTGAAGAATCTGTCCCTCTCTACTCTCTCTATGCCCTTCATGATCTTGTAAGTCTCTATCATATCCCCTCTTAATCTTCTCTTTTCTAGGGAAAAGAGTCCCAGTTTTTCCAATCTCTCAGCGTATGAAAGGCTTTCCATCCCCTTAATCAGTCGTGTTGCTCTCCTCTGAACTCTCTCGAGCAATGCCATATCCTTTTTAAGGTACGGTGACCAATACTGGACGCAGTACTCAAGATGTGGACTGTGCAAGAGTATTAGATGCCTTAGGATGGTGAACCTTCAACCTTGCTTCCCAAACCCCTCAATTAACTTTCAAGCCTCTTAGGGCCCCCCCACTAAATAGGCTCATTAAACTGAATGATGATGATGACCACAACACTGCCCCTTGCAGAAGAATCATTTAGAAATACTCAATCAGATATCATAGAACCATGATAGCAGATAAAGGCCAAATGGTCTATCCAGTCTGCTCATCTGCAGCATCCACTATCTCCTCCTCACCATAAATAGGTATTATGTTTATTCATATACTGTGGGCTCCTTTTATCAAGCCGCGCTAGCGGTTTAACTCGCGTGATAGCGCGCATTAAACAGCTGGCCACGCTAGCCGCTTTCGCCTCCTCTTGAGCAGGCGGTAGTTTTTGGCCAGCGCAGGGGTTAGAGCGTGATGAAAAGTCGCGCACTTTAACCCCGCTAGTGCGACTTGATAAAAGGAGCCCTGTAGAACTGAAACACTTTCCAGAATTTATTCAATTGAGCATGTGGAATCATTAAAAATAGTCCTCCCTCCCTTTAAATAAAACCAGTAAACAATGGCTGAAAAATCTCAGGAACCTTTAGTTGAACAGTGGACTGCAATCCACTCTCCTTGTTCTCATCATCCAAGATAATGAGAAGGAAAAGAATCTAAAAAAGGATTTTGTTAGCCTAGAACCAGGCAGATGTCACAGTTACTTAATTGATTGTATTTTATTTTTTTCAGATGTTAATTTAAAGATGTACACTTCTCCCTCTGAATCCGTGGATTCGGTTATTTGCGATTTTTTATTATTTTTTAAAAAAGCTAATTCCAGACCTTCCCCTCCTCCCTCCCGGCATCCCAGACCTTACCTGGTATTCTAGTGGGCTTTCGGGGCAGGAGCGATTTTACTACGCTCCTGCCCCGTGCAGATCACTCATAGAAAATGGCTGCGGGGAGTTCCCGTCGTAGTCTCGAGAGACTATGGGAACTCATGGCACTTAGAAGTCACCTATATTAACATTCTACCCTTTCTCACATAGATCTATCAGCCAAATCTCACTTCAAAACCTTCTCTCTACCAGCTCCTGCAAACCCCTAGGCCTTAAAGCCTTAAATCCACACACTCAACAAAGCTCGTTCAGGTTTTCCAATACCAGTTCCCAGACCTAGTAACAAAAAAGCCAAAGCTCTTATTTCTCACACAGAATAATGTGAAATTATTTAGAATTTACCTAAGTACAAACAGTTTCCGTTATCAGTTTGCACAACAGTGCAGTCATGCAGCAAATTAAAACAATTCTATCCCAGCATCAGCCAGATACTTTTCCGAATTATAAACTTGTCTTTCCAACCTTTAAACAATCAAACATCTTTGACTTAAAATTCTATTTACTCACCGTATCACACCACTCACACAACCTCCTGTCGTGTCGTCTTTAACCCTTCTGACTTCCAACCAAACTGGTAACTAAGGAGATGGTGACTCTGTTTCGCCAGCCATCATGACATTGTTGAATCACATGCCTGTCATCCACAGGAGGCCGGCAGCCTCCCAGATTGCTCAAGACATGAAGCAAATATAAACTAGTCCGGACTTCCTCAGAACTGGGCCAGATATTTCTTCTTTTTAAAAAAACAACAACCCCCCTCCCCTCCCCCCACCACAACAACACAGGTTACATTAACATAAGATAAAGACTTGCACGGTCCATCCAGTCAGCCTAATAAGAAGACCAGAGTCACACCTGCCACTCTCTGTGGGCCCCAGTCACCCATTTTTAAACACTGGCAACCATTTATTTATTTCCTGCTCTCCCAGAAAGCTCAGGGTGGGTAACAGTAGAACAAACACAATTTTAGAGAGCGGGATAATAGAAGAACCGGTGAGGATACAGAAAACAGCGGGAACCTAGGTACAATATTAAAGGCTAACAAATTATCATCAAGGAGAAATGTACAGATTCCATAGCAGTGGATCTAAGGATAAGGTGAGGCTAACACGTTATCATCTGCAAAGGGAACCGGGTGGGCCAAAAGGCATTCATAGTTTAGGGCAGTGTACCGCAAACTGTGTGCCGTGGCACACCAGTGTGCCTCCTGAGATTCAGGCGTGCTGCGACACACTGGCAAGGAGGAGAGTCATCTCCGCCGGATGACTGCCTACAGGATGTGCCTCTTAAAGCAAAAGGCACGTCTGGTAGGCAGTCAGCCAGCGCGGATGACCTCCTCGCAGGCATCTCTCCTCCTCTCCCTGCACCTCCCCTCCTCCCGGGTCACGGCCAGATGGGCCTCCGCACATGATCGGACGTCAACACAATGATGTCACACATGCGTGTAGCATCATCGCATCAACTGCGCACTTTGGGGTGCCTTCCGGCCGGGGCACTGCGTTTAGTGTGCCGCCGGCCGGAGAGTTTGCAAGACATTGGGTTAGGGGCTGCCAAACCTTGATAGTTATGCCCCATGTTATGTGGATATTTGCTCCGTTAGTGTTTGTTTAAATGCGTAGCAGTTATGGGTGCTCTGTGGACTCAACAACTCAGAGAGCTCTGCTTCCAGTAGTCTGCCTCCTTCTTCAGGCTGAGGAGAGCAGTGGCCATATTTGCTAAGTACATGCTAGAGTGAGAGCCTGAGAGTGGTATTCTCCCACCAGGTTTTTCACCCTTTAATTCTGACAAATACTTCTAAGTCTGGAGAACGGTGTCATCTCCACAGCGTGGACACTCCTAGCATGGTTCATAGACAACGGCGCGAAAGACAAAAGCGCGCGCTGACAATTGAGCGCAGCGCGGAGGCGCGCGCCGCACAAAATTACAGTTTTTAGGGGATCCGACGGGGGGGGTTTGTTGGGGAACTCCCCCGGTTTACTTAATAGACATCGCGCCGGCGTTATGGGGGGTTTGGGGGGTTGTGACCCTCCACATTTTAATGTAAACTGAACTTTTTCCCTAAAAACAGGGAAAAAGTTAACTTTTCAGTAAAATGTGGGGGGTTACAACCCCCCACACCCACCACAACGCCCCCAACGCGACGCGATGTCTATTAAGTAAAGTGGGGGGTTCCCCCTCCATGCCCCCCGTCAGAGCCCTAAAATCAGTAATTTAGAGCGGCGCGCGCCTCCACGCTGCGCTCAATTGTCTGGGCGCGCCTTTGTCGCGGCGCACTTTTGACCTGACACCTCCTAGCATAGATGTGATATATTAGCGGAGTGAGAAGGAATGTTCAGGCTTGAACTACATTGAACTATCATCTGACTGTAAGTTATTTTCTACGTTATTAAAGAACTGTTCAATTGATTCAGAGTCTGACTGGTGACATCAAGATTAACCATAAGTGTAAGCTAAGAAATTCGACCCTGTGACACCTCTCTTTAAGAACGCGCATTGGCTCCCAGTTGCTCACCACGTAACATAGAAATTAAGTCTGCTGACTCTCAAATCTCTTCTTTATAAAACTCCCGCCTTCATTCACAAATTATTGATTCCCTACACCTCAACAAGATTACTGAGGTCAAACGACCAACATCTATTAATTGTTCCTTCACTCCAAAACATTAACGCACGGCGGCAATTCATCTTTTCTGTCACAGCCCCCCAAACATGGAATTCCCTCCCTATTTATTTAAGGGAAGAATGCAATCTAGACAGATTCAAAAGCAAGTTAAAAAGCTTTCTTTTTAAAGATGCATTTGATAGCTAGGAAGCTTGATTAGGAGCCTCAATTGAATCCTATTTCCCAACTTTTTTGAAGCACACGGCTCTCTCCCTTCCTATTTGTTTTTTCCCATACGCTTCTTATTTACTATCAACAACTTGTATTTCTCTCCTCATCTTTTCCTTTGTTTGTTATGTTTTGTCAGGTTAGTTCTATTCGTTTGTTTTGTTTCCCCCAGAAATTTGTAATTTTATCGTTTTGTACATCGCATATAATTTTGAATAAGCGATTACCGTATTTTCACTCATATACCGCGCACCCGTGTAAAAGGCGCACGGGTATAGCGCGCGGGAAACTGTA
The DNA here is from genome assembly GCF_902459505.1 of Geotrypetes seraphini. Lineage (NCBI taxonomy): Eukaryota > Metazoa > Chordata > Amphibia > Gymnophiona > Dermophiidae > Geotrypetes > Geotrypetes seraphini. Next base: position 34,769,112 of record NC_047086.1, on the reverse strand, counting down.
ATTTATGTAAAGAAATTTTTATATACCGCGCACACCCGTATACCGCGCATGCCGCCCCAACTCTCCCGTTGCCGCCCGACTCTCCTTTCGCCCGCCCCGACTCTCTTCTGGCCGCCCCGACTCTCCTCTGGCCTCTCCCCCTTGAAGTCCTGTCCCCACCCTGAAAGCCTGATGCCCCCCCCCGACGTCCGATTCACCCCGCAGGACCGCTCGCACCCCCACCCCAAAGGACCGCTCGCACCCCCACAGCCTCCCCACCCCCCATCATCATGGAGAAGCTCCTACCGTTCTCCTGCTGCTTCCTCTGCCGATGGTCCCGGGCCTTCTGTGAGCCCTGCTCTGAAATGCTTCCTCTTCCGGTGGTCCCGGCCCTTCTGTGAGCCCTGCGTCTGCGCTGCTTCCTCTTCCGGCGGTCCCGCCCTTTCTCTGACATCAGACAAAGTACCTCATGAAAGACTTCTGAGGAAATTAGAAAGTCATGGGATGATCTAGAGATAATTAAATTTCCCGATGACACAAAGTTGTTCAATGCTGTTAAATCGCTAGATGATTGTGAAAAATTGCAAGAGGACCTTTCGAGACTGGAAGACTGTGTGCCAAAACGGCAGATAATGTTTAATGTGAGCAAGTGCAAAGTGATGCATGTTGGGAAAGAGGAACCCGAATTATAGCTATGTGATGCTGGGCTCTGTGTTAGGAGTAACTGCCCAGGAAAAGGATCTAAGGGTTATTGTTGAAGATACGTTGAAACTCTCAGCTCAATGTGCAGCGGCTGCTAAGAAAGCAAATAGAATGTTAGGAATTATCAGGAAAAGAATGGAAAACAAAGATGAAAATGTTGTAATGCCCTTCTATCGCTCTACAGTTTGGCCGCACTTCAAATACTGTGTGCAGTTCTGGTCGCCATATCTCAATAAAGATATCGCGGAAATCAAAAAGGTACAGAGAAGGGTGACAAAACAAAAACGACATAAGAAGACTTGAAGCGGTCCAGAGGAGGGCGACGAAAATGATAGGAGGCTTGCGCCAGAAGACATATGAGGAGAGACTGGAAGCCCTGAATATTTATACCCTAGAGGAAAGGAGGGACAGGGGAGATATGATTCAGATGTTCAAATACTTGAAGGGTATTAACGTAGAACAAAATATTTTCCAGAGAAAGGAAAATGGTAAAACCAGAGGACATAATTTGAGGTTGAGGGGTGGTAGATTCAGGGGCAATGTTAGGAAATTCTACTTTACGGAGAGGGTGGTGGATGCCTGGAATGCGCTCCCGAGAGAGGTGGTGGAGAGGAAAACAGTGATTGAGTTCAAAGAAGCGTGGGATGAACACAGAAGATCTAGAATCAGAAAATAATATTAAATATTGAACTAAGGCCAGTACTGGGCAGACTTGCACAGTCTGTGTCTGTGTATGGCCGTTTGGTGGGGGATGGGCTAGGGAGGGCTTCAGTGGCTGGGAGGGTGTAGATGGGCTGGAGTAGGTTTTAACGGAGATTTCGGCAGTTGGAACCCAAGCACAGTACCGAGTAGAGCTTTGGATTCTTGCCCAGAAATAGCTAAGAAAAAAAATTAAAAAATTTAAATTGAATCAGGTTAGGCAGACTGGATGGACCATTCGGGTCTTTATCTGCTGTCATCTACTATGTTACTATGTAAATACCCTCCGTGAAAAAATCATTTGCAAAGTATGCAAGGTGCTTTGATCAGGAAGTAGTGATCTTTGCATTCCTGATCAGGTGACAGGTCAAAAGCCATCAAGGTGTAGCCTCTGCAAAACTCTGTAAGGTTGATCATCAAAGTGCTTTCTTAGGTTCACTGGTTGCTTGTACCTGCAATGACATCCAAGAGAGCCAGCAGCAGTATTTTTGAGGGTAAAAATGAAAATTACAATCTATACTTTAATCCGAGTCTTTTCCTTCCTATTTGTCTATTTTCTTTTATTACTGTGTACTAAAGTAACTTAAAATCGGATGGGAGGAAATGCTAAAGCAGCTAGGGCTCTTCAGTTTGGAGAAGAGACGGCTCAGGGGTAATAAGTTAGAGGTCTATAAAATACTGAGGGCTTCTTTTGCTAAGGTGCGCTAGCATTTTTAGCGCACGCAGAAAATTACCGCACGCTACAGCGTGCGCTATGCTTCTAGAACTAATTGCCAGCTCAATGCTGGCGTTAAGGTCTAGCGCGCGCTGTTCCGCGCATTAAAGCCCTAACACGGCTTAGTAAAAGGAGCCCTGAGTGGAGTGGAAAGGGTAGATGGGAATCGCTTGTTCACGCTTTCCCAAAAAATACTAGGAATAGGGGGCAAGCGATTAAGCTACTAAGTAGTGGATTTATTTATTTATTTATATACCACTTATATCCCAAAGTGGTTCCATTCAGGTATTTTCTCATATTTCCCTATCTTTCCCGGTGGGCTCAAACTACTGGAGAAAATATTTCTTCACACAACGTGTAATTAAACTCTGGAATTTGTTGCCGGAGAATGTGGTGAAATCAGTTAGCTTAGCGGGGTTTTTAAAAGGTTTGGATAATTTCCTAAAAGAGAAGTCCATAGGCCATTATTGAGATGGCTTGGGGAAAATCCACTGCTTAATCCTAAGATAAGCAGCACAAAATCTGTTTTACCAATTGGGATCTAGCTAGGTACGCAGGACCCGGGTTGGCCACTGTTGGAAGCATGGAAATTCTTATGTTCTTAAAAGGAAGTGCTCAGTTATAGAATTGCCTCTTTATTGTTATAGGCCCTGAAACCAACTTGTTATCCTTTTATAGAAAACTGAAGACATTATTTTCCCCTCAATCTGATGTTATTTTAAGTTCTGACGGCTGAGTTAATGTGTGGCCGAGTTTAAGAGATTTTGATATTAAGCTTTGCCGTCTTTTGTTTATAACTCCTTTACTGCCTTTTGCTGTCTTTTTTCTTTTATAAACCATTTAAAATGACTATGATTCAGTGAAATGTCTTATAAAACCTGATGCAAGTGGGATTTCCCTGGTTGATAGCAGTCATTCTGATCGCTAAACTAGATTGGTTATAATGTGCTTTGAGCTACAAGGGTTGAATGAAAGATATTGTAATGAATTTAACAAAACAAAAACAAAACAGTGCTTCAAACTTGCTCTTTTATTATTTGTATTTACTTTTCGACATGGTCACCATCATTCACCAAATATGTCTGCCAATGATGGACTGTTTCTTTAAAGCCATCGCGAAAGAAGTGTTCTTCATCAGCTCTCACAATCTTGGGAAGAAATTCCGTACCTTCATTCTCATATTGGAACAACAATTGCTGACCGATTTCAAAGCTTGAAGCTTTCATTTCTTCATGTGAGGAATCTATCTTGCACAAACCTTTCGAAATCCAAAAATATCAATAATCTGGCCCACGTGTTCCTGTGAAATGCCACGTGTGTCGGTAGTTTCCCTTTAAGTGATTGTGCGGTTGTCTTTTCGATTTGTCCACCGTCTCTCATGTGAAACTCATCTGTTGTTGTCTTGGGTCATCCACTTCATTTTGGGTCACACAAATCATCTTTTCCCAGTGATGTACAGTAAGAAATTATACCAAGGTTTGTTGCTTAAATCACACTGGTGAGTGCTCACTGTATGCTTCTACAGTGTTTCCCTGAAAATAAGACAGTGTCTTATATTAAGTTTGTTCATGTACAACAATCATCTCTCCTTTCCTCTCCTCCACCCCAATTCTTCCTCATTCCTTTCTGCCCCCCCCCCATGTTTGCAACTTTCCTCCGCTCTCACCCATCCCCTTTTGCAGCATCTTTCTATCCCTCCCTCCCTCCCATACCCCTGTGCAGTAGAACACCGACCCTCCCACCTCCACCGACTGACACACCTCTGCTCCAAGACCTCCCAAAACAGCAGCGGCAGCAGCACTCTGAACAGGCTGTTTCGCGGTATTTCCCGCCAGGGCCGGGTCTTCCCTCTGCAGCATCTTTCTATCCCTCACTCCCATCCCCCTGTGCAGAACCCCACTGACCCTCCTATTGTGACGCGGCAGAAGGAAGGCCCCAGTGGGGAAGGCAGCGAAGCAGCCCGTTCAGAGCGCTACTGCCGCTGCTGCTTTAAGAGGCCTTGGAGCAGAGGTATGTCAGGTTCACCGGGGTGGGAGTCGCTGAATTGATGAGTCTGATTTTTTGGGTGAATCGGGCAGCCCTAGTGTCACGGATGGAGTTGGGGAGTGTCAGGGACATTTGGTGGGGGGCCTTCAAGAGTCGATCTTAACTGTGGCTCATTTTTGGGGTAGGGCTTATATTTAGAGCATCTTTAAAAATCATGCTAGGGCTTATTTTCGGGATAGGTCTTATTTTCGAGGAAACAGGATATTTCATAAGCGATAGCAAATCAGTCTCTTCTCACAGATACTTCTCGCCAATTGAGGTGAAGAAAGAGATTTTAAACAAGTGAACATGCATGGTGCATCAGTGCTACCCTCTGTTAATGAATGATGGAAGTGGAGGCATTACTTTTCTTTCAACTCTCATACAATTGATACATTACATTACATTACATTAGGGATTTCTATTCCGCCATTACCTTGCGGTTCAAGGCGGATTACAAAAGGTTAATTTAAAAAAACAGAGTTACAATGATTAGCTAGAGAGGTAAGTTGTAGATCTTATGAACATTTAGCGGGTTGTTGAGGGTGGGGTGGTTTGTAAGAGAGTTAATAGGTGGTCATATTGGAGATTCTTTTGTTATTATTAGTGCAGTAATGGGTAGATCAAATGTCAGTTTTAAAGTTACTAAGAGGTCGTGGTGTTATTGCTGCTTCAGGAATTTCTTGAAAAGTGTGGTTTTTATTTCTTTTCTGAACGTCCTATAGTCTGGGGTGGTCATCAGAAGGTTGGAGATCTGGTTGTCCAGCTTTGCGGCTTGAGTGGCTAGGAGGCCGTCGTGTTGTTTTGTTCTTTTTACTTCCTTGATTGGGGGGGGTATGAATGGGGAGTGCGTTTTTCTGTGTCTGGTAGTGGGTGCTTGGATGAGGCGATTGTTCAGGTATGATGGGCTGTCTCCGTGTAGGGTTTTAAATAATATGCAGTAGAATTTGAATTGGATTCTTTCTTGGATTGGGAGCCAATGTGAGTTGATGAAGGCTTCAGTGATGTGGTCATGTTTTTTCAATGAGTAGATGAGTCTCAAAGCTGTATTTTGGATTGTTTGGAGTTGTCTTATCATAGTTGCAGGGCATGGAAGGAAGAGGATGTTACAGTAGTCCAATATACCTAGTATTAGGGATTGTACTATAAGTTGGAATTGTGTTCTTTCAAAGAATTTTCGGACTTGTCTCAGATTTCTCATGACTGCGAATGATTTTTGAATTGTTTTATTTATTTGCGGTTGCATAGTGCAGCATCTGTCTATGGTCATGCCAAGTAGTTTTATGGTGGTTTGGATGGGATATTTGATTGCGTTTATATCTAGGTTGGTTGTGGTTTGGATCTTGTCATTTTCGAGGAGGATGAATTTGGTTTTGTCTTGGTTGAGTTTAAGTTTGTGATTTTTCATCCAGGTTGTGACTGTTTCAAGTGTTTGGTGAAGTTTGTCTGTCATGGTGGGTTTAGAATGATCGTATGGGATGAGGATGGTGATGTCATCCGCATAACTATAGGTGGTTATGCCCAGATTGTCCAGATGCGTTCCTAGAGAGGCAGTGTAGAGATTGAAGAGGGTAGGGGATAGTGGAGATCCTTGTGGTACGCCGCAGGGGTTTGACCAGGATTCTGACTTTTCTTTGTTTGATTTTACACTGTAGGTTCTGAGTTTTAGGAATCCTTCAAACCAAGAGTATACTTTATCTGAGATGCCTATTGCATCTAAGATCTGTAGAAGGATGTTGTGGTCTACTAAGTCGAATGCCGCCGTTAGGTCCAGTTGTATGAAAAGCATTTTTTTCCCTTTACTAAGTTGTTGTCTGACGGTATCCATAAGGGAGCCTAGTAGTGTCTCTGTACTGAAGTTTGTTCTGAAGCCTGATTGCATGGGGTGGAGTAGGTTGTGGTCATCTATGTAATCGGTGAGGAGTTTGGCTACTAGGCCTTCTATAATTTTGACATATAGCGGAATTGAGGCTATAGGTCTAAAGTTAGATGGGAGGTTTTGTGGTGCTTTTGGGTCTTTTTGAATTGGGGTGATGACAATTTCGCTGAGGTCAGCAGGGAATGTGCCTTCTGTGAGCGTGAATTGGATCCATTGTAGAGTTATGGTGCGGAATTTTACACTAGAGGTGGTAAGGAGATATGAGGGGCAATGGTTGAGGTCACAGGAGGCATGGCTGTATTTTTTGTAGAATTTGTTGAATTCTGACCATTGTATGTTAGGGAATTGTGTCCAAATTCTGTCTGCTGCGGTTGCCTCTTTTCCTGTAGGGTGGATTGTGATTGGGTTTTGATGGGATGGGTTAAGGATGAGAGTGGCTCTGGTGTTGGTAATTTTGTTCTTGAAGTGTTCTGCTAAGAGGGTGGGTGATGGTGGAGGGGTGTTCGTGGTGGTAGTGTATGGTTTGGTGTCTGTTAATTCTTTCAGGATTTGGAATATTTTTTTGGAATCTTGGGTTTCCGTGCCTATGAGATTAGTATAGTAGCTTTTCCTCTTATCTCTTAGTAGATTTTTGTATTGTTTGTTGATTTTTTTCCAGTCGGTTTTTGTTTGATCTTGGTTCTTTTTTCTCCATTTTCTTTCTAATCTTCTACACTGTCTTTTGAGTTGGAGTAATTCATTATCAAACCATTGGTCTGATTTCCTGCTGGTTCTGGTTTTGGTTTGTAGGGGTGCTAGATCATCAAGGATGTTGGTGGATACATTTTTCCAGTGGGAGATGAAGTTTTTTGGGTCGCAGTCTTGGATAGTTTCGTCTACATTTGACCAGAAAATGGTTGGGTCGACATGTTTTCGTGAGGTATATGTGGTTTTTTTTGATTGAGGTGTGTGTTTGATCTTGGTCCAATTGATGTTGAAGTTATAAGTGTAGTGGTCTGACCATAGGGATGGGGACCATGTTCCGTTAGGAGTTTGGATACAAGTATGCACCAAAAATCTAATCTTCTATATACCGTATTTTCACGCATATAACGCGCGCGTTATACGTGTTTTTACAAACCGTGCATAACCTTGCGCGGTATACGCGTGAGCGCGTTGTACAAAATTTTTTTTACATAGTTTCCCCCTCCCCAACGTCCGATTCACCCCCCCCCCCGCCGCAGGACCGCTCGCACCCGCACCCCCAAGGACCGCTCGCATGCGCTCCCATCCGCACTCGCATCCCCACCCTGAAGGACCGCTCACACGCACTCCCACCCGCACCCCCACCCTGAAGGACCGCTCGCACGCACTCCCGCCCTCTTGCCCCAGCCAACCACGGCACCCCCGACACGATCGGGGCAAGAGGGAGCTTAAGCCCTCTTGCCCCAGCCAACCGCGGCACCCCCGACATGATCGGGGCAAGAGGGAGCTCAAGCCCTCTTGCCCCCCCCGACACGATCGGGGCAAAAGGGAGCCCAAGCCCTCTTGCCCCGCTGACTCCCCAACTCCCCGACAATATCGGGCCAGGAGGGAGCCCAAACCCTCCTGGCCACGGCGACCCCCTACCCCCACCCCGCACTACATTAAGGGCAGGAGGGATCCCAGGCCCTCCTGCCCTCGACGCAAACCCCCTCCCCCCAACGACCGCCCCCCCACAAGAACCTCCGACCGCCCCCCCAGCCGACCCGCGACCCCCTGGCCGACCCCCACGACACCCCCACCCCCCTTCCCCGTACCTTTGTGTAGTTGGCCGGACAGACGAGAGCCAAACCCGCCTGTCCGGCAGGCAACCAACGACAGAATGAGGCCGGATTGGCCCATCCATCCCAAAGCTCCGCCTACTGGTGGGGCCTAAGGCGCCTGGGCCAATCAGAATAGGTCCGGGAGCCTTAGGTCCCTCCTGGGGGCGGGGCCTGAGGCACATGGGCCCAACCCGACCATGTGCCCAAGGCCCCACCCCCAGGAGGAACCTAAGGCTCCCGGGCCTATTCTGATTGGCCCAGGCGCCTTAGACCCCACCAAGAGGTGGAGCTTCGGGACGGATGGTCCAATCCGGCCTCATTCCGTCGTTGGCTGCCTGCCGGACAGGCGGGTTTGGCTCCCGTCTGTCCGGCCAACTACACAAAGGTACGGGGAAGAGGGGTGGGGGTGTCGTGGGGGTCGGCCAGGGGGGTCGCAGGTCAGCTGGGGGGCGGTCGGAGGTTCTTGGGGGGGCGGTCGTTGGGGGGAGGGGGTTTGCGTCGAGGGCAAGAGGGCCTGGGATCCCTCCTGCCCGTAATGTAGTGCGGGGTGGGGGTAGGGGGTCGCCGTGGCCAGGAGGGTTTGGGCTCCCTCCTGGCCTGATATTGTCGGGGAGTTGGGGAGTCGGCGGGGCAAGAGGGCTTTGGCTCCCTTTTGCCCCGATCGTGTCGGGGGGGGGGGCAAGAGGGCTTGAGCTCCCTCTTGCCCCGATCGTGTCGGGGGTGCCGCGGTTGGCTGGGGCAAGAGGGCTTGAGCTCCCTCTTGCCCCGATCGTGTCGGGGGTGCCGCGGTTGGCTGGGGCAAGATCGTGTCGGGGAGTCGGCGGGGCAAGAGGGCTTGACATTAGAGAAAGGGCGAACCTCTGGAAGAGGAAGCAGCGCAGGCGCAGGGCTCACGGAAGGGCTGGGACCGCCAAGAGAAAGCAGCAGGACACCGGTAGGAGCTTCTACATGATGGGGGGGGGGGTCGGGAGGCTGTGGGGGTGCGAGCGGTCCTTCGGGGTGGGGGTGCGAGCGGTCCTGCGTTGGGGTGAATCGGACGTCGGGGGGGGGGGCATCAGGTTTTCAGGGTGGGGACAGGACTTCAAGGGGGAGAGGAGAGTCGGGGTGGCCAGAAGAGAGTCGGGGCGGGCGAAAGGAGAGTCGGGCAGCATGTGCGGTATACGGGTGTGCGCGTTATATAAAAATTTCTGTACATAAATTTGTGTTTTCCGCGCGCTATACCCGTGTGCGTGTTTTACACGGGTGCGCGTTATCTACGTGAAAATATGGTATATAAAATCGGAGGTATGTATGTGTGTGTGTGTGTATGTGCCGCGATCACGCAAAAACGGCTTGACCGATTTGAATGAAACTTGGTATGCAGATCCCTCACTACCTGGGGTGATATGTTCTGGGGGTCTCGCGGCCCTCCTGCACACGTGGGCGGAGCTACAAACAGAAAATCACATTTCACCCATTCATGTCAATGGAAAAAAATGTAAAAAGCTGCCATTCTCATAGTAATTCACAAACGGCTTGACCGATTTGAACGAAACTTGGTATGCAGATCCCTCACTACCTGGGGTGATATGTTCTGGGGGTCTCTTCACCTAAGAATTTATATGTTCTTGCTCCTGGAGGTGAAACTAAATATGTTGTTTCTAATCAAGTTTTGTGTTTGTTGTATTGTATTCATTTTGTCAAATATTTCACATTATAATTTGAATATTGTACTTTTCATAAAGCTGTAAAAAAATAATTTCATTCACCACTATAAAGTATCTTTATTTGAATCCATTTACAGTGTTATTGCTATAATTACATAACCGTGCAACGCCGGGGCATCAGCTAGTTCTGAATAAAAGGAAGAACACCTTTGAATGGCAGTGAATGAAGGATTTGAATGTCACGACCAAGCAGAGTTTGGTTTGAATTTAGCAAAGAAGAAGAAAAGGAAACAGTAGTCTACTTTCATTTTTATGAATGACAAGAACTTCTGAAGTTGATCCAAAAATACTGTGTTGCTATAGGTACCGGCATCAGAAAGAAGTCGGCATTTCTGCCAGCAGCATTTTTTTTCTCTTGATCAAAAGGAATAAATAAATACGAGAAAAGGCAATTCCTTTCGCCAGAGGATTTCCTACTAACACATCCATCAGCTGACAAACATCTAGTATATTCATCCATCAGTGAAAATCAGACACAATCTTGTAAACAGAAGTGAATAAAGATGCCATAGATCTTTTATGACTGATAAAGAAAACCATGAATTTTCAGGCTTTTAGGCTGGATGAAGGGCAACATTTGTTCATAGAGACAATAGGAGAGAGGTTTGCTGGCAATAGATGCTGGCATTGTCATATTAATATAGGGACTTTGGATCATCTGTTATATTTTTGTCCTTTAATATTTATGTTTTGGAAGTCAATATGGGGACAAATAAATCTTGTTCTTGAATCAAATGTTCCACTAACATATGAAGCTATAATATGTGGAACGATACTACATGTGAAACCCACTTTAGATAAATATAAGAACCGTCTTTTTATGATTATGACAGGTATAGCTATCCAAGTGATCACAAGTAACTGGAAAAACCATGACAGACTAAATTATACTTTTGGGCGGATGAATTTGTGTACTACGTACAGATATGAAAGAATCAACGCAGAATGTAGGGGGCTTAGTAGTGCATTCAATAAAGTATGGAGCCCATTGACTAAATTTGTGAAATTACATATGTTTTTGAAACATTTTTATGGGTAATTTTGATTGCTATTTCCATTGTAAGGTTCTACCTGCATCTTTATGTTTTTATATTTTGAGTATGTAAAAGAAGCATAGAAACATACTCACCACAGAAGTCAGGCTTACTGACTTGTAGTTCCCAACTTCTTGCTTACTTCCTCTTTTGTGGCGAGGGATCATGTTCACTCTTCTCCATTTCTCCAGTACCACTCCTGATTCTAGATAAGTATTGAGGATCTCGCATCATGTGCGGCAGCGGTGGAGATTACCTTGCCAGAGATGTCGCCTGTTCTTGGAGGAAACTTGGGACCCAGATGATAGCCATCGGAACTGGGGTTGACGGCAGTTAAAGAATAGAATGGGAATGGTGGTTGAAGTGAATTGGGGTGGAGATGGAGGTGGGTATGGAGAGGGATAGGGATATGATGTATTCCGGAAAGGCATTTAAGATCTGGTGTTAAATGATCATAATAATTACAAGTCAAAGATCTTGATGCTTTTTTGGAGTGTGTTTCTGTTTCTCTCTATGCTTATTTTTATCTCTATTTTGTTTACTTTAATTATTATTTTAATTCTATCTTTAAATTATTTATTCATTACTTGTTGGAATATTTCATTTCTATCTCTACCTCTGTCTTTTTATTTTTATTTTTCATACTGTTTCTTCAGGTACTTTAGTTAGATTGTGAGCCTTTGGGACAGTTAGGGAATTTCCAAGTTCCTATCTTATTTATTTAGTTTTTATTTATTGTATCTTTAATGCATCACTTTTGTAAACTGCTTAGAAACCTCACGGTTATTAGCGGTATATAAGAATTAAATTAAATTAAAATTAAATTATTGAAAAAGTCAGCTAGTGGAGCTGCCAGAATTTCTCTTAGTATGTCAGTGAGTGCTAGGGAGATGCAATTCCTAGATGTCATAAATTACTGCTTCTTGGAGCAACTGATCCAGGAACTGACAAGAGGGGGAGCTATTTTAGATTTGGTCCTTAGTGGAATAGAAGGCATAGTATGGGAGGTAACTGTTGGGTCAGCTGGGGAACAGTGTTCATAACGTGATCAAATTTGAGCTGATATCTGGAGTGATGTAACTAAAGAAATCTACTGTAGAGGCATGCAATTTTCAAAAGGGTGATTACAATAAAATGAGGAACATGGTAAAAAAAAGAAGCTAAAAGAATCAGTGGCAAAGATTAGGATTGTTAATCAGGCATGGATGTTATTTAAAAATGCCATTATGAAAGCCCAGATCAGATATATTCCACATATTAACAAAGGTGGATAGAAGAGAAAATGAGACGGCATGGTTAAAAGCTGACATGAAAGAGCCAAAACCAGCAACCTAGTACATATTCTCAGCACACAGCTTCCCCGAAAACCATTCTCTTCTTCCCCCTACCCCACAGAACCCATCTATATCCATATGTGCTCTTCCTGTTCTCCATACACCTTCAAAAATTATTTTTCAGGAAGGGGCTACATTGTCAACGCAAACACCACTCAGCTTGCCAACAGTTAGCATGATTCTCTTTGAAGGAACGACCTCCAGAGATGGGTAATGCTCAGGCAGTAGCACAAACTTCCCCGGTAGGCTTCAGACAGCATTATCTACTAGAAGCAGCCTGCAGAGAAGATCTGGCGTGGTCCCACCCCTCCTCTGACATTAGACGCAGGATCACAGTAGAGGAAACAGCTCCGAAGACCTATAGCAGCTTGCAGAGATTGCTAGCCCCAGTGATCTTCTCTGCAGGCTACTGCTAGTAGGTAAATGGTGTGTGGGAGGCCAGGAGTGACAGGCAGGCCTTCAGGGGGGACAGGAAGGCCTTCAGGGGTGGGATGCAGGGCTTCATGGGTGAGGTGCAGGCCTTCAGGGGGAGGTGCAGGCCTTCAGGGGTTGGAAGCAGGGCTTCAGGGGGGGTGCAGGCCTTCAGGGGAGGCAGACCTTCAGGGGAGAGGGGCCCTGGTGTAGAAGTACAGGGAGGGAGGGAGGGAATGGGGGGTTGAAAGAGACGTGCATATGCCGTTCTTTGGGGGGGGAAGAAATAATGGGTCTAAAAACAGAGGAGAGGGAGAGAGATGGTGGACAATGGGATTTAGGGAGGGAAGGAACAGAAATGGAGAGAAGGGATGGTGTGTGAGGCGGATAGAGATACTGGATAGGAGGGTAGTTGGGAAAAGAAAGGGAGATATAGTGGGGAAGGAGGGAGAGATGCTGGATGAAAGGGTAGTTGAGATGCTGGATGAAAGGGTAGTTGAGAAAAGGTAAATCTGTGGATGGAGATGAAAAAAAGGAAAGATGCTAAACCTCCGGGGGAGGGAAGGGAAACAGAAGGGGAGAACAGAGAGAGAAGATGGATGGTTAGCACAGAGAAAGAAGTAAGAAGGAGACCCTGGCAAGCAAGTTATCAGAAGACAACCAGAGCCAGGGACCAACAAGATTTGAATAATGACCAGACAACAAAAGGTAGAAAAAATAATTTTATTTTCTGTTTTGTTATTACAATATGTAAGATTTGAAATGTGTATCCTGCCAGAGCTGGTGTTAGACCGCAAACGTGAGCTAGTATGTAACAGAGAGAGGAAAAGTCCTTTTTGTTTGTTTATTTTGTTTACACCACAGCGCCAGTGTGGTTAGGAGAAGGCAAAGGGGGTGAAGAGGCTATAAAAAGGGTGAAGAGGCTATAAATTAAACCCACCAGGATGGGCAGGAAAATCAAATCGAATCGAAAAATCGATTCAATAGGCTGAATTGAATCGAATCAAAATTTTTTTTCCTGAATTGGGTAGCACTACTGGAATGCATTGCCAGAGGTTTAAAGAAATGTTTGGACAATTTCCTGGAGGAAAAGTGCGTAGTCTGTTATTGAGAAAGACATGGGGAAGCCACTACTTGCCCTGGATCGGTAGCATGGAATGTTGCTACTTTTGGGGTTTTGGCTAGGTATTAGTAGCCTGGATTGGCCACCATGAGAATGGGCTACTAGGCTTGATGACCATTAGTGTGACCCAATAAGACTATTTTTATGTTCTTATGATCTTATAAGAGGAAGGTTGTATCATATGTATCCATTTGTTCTGAAGAATTTCATTACATAAAGGGACATTTTTGAAAGGATGTCTACTTTGAAATGTCTCAAACCAGTGCCTGTGTCACATATGAAAAGGGGCATCGACATCTGAATGCTAGCATTCTCAGAAAATGAGCACACAGTAGAGGAGCAGTCTAGTGGTTAGTGTATTGAATCGTAAGCTAAGGGACCTGCATTCAAACCCTGCTATGGGTTTTTTTGGGTTGTTTTTTTTGTGTGTGTGTATCCTGCAGGAACAGAAAAACACCTGCAGAACCTTGGAAACTATTGAAGTAATGTATATTTAAATTAACTTGGAATCCTTTGACAAATTTTGTTAAAAGTTGATTAGCTAGATTATTCTCCTGATTTCTCATTTGAGTTACACATCCAGGAAGGGTGGGTGGGTGGGCAGAGGGGTATTATATTTTGAGGTCATCATTAATCAATAAGTTTAAAATGAATTAATGGAGTAATGCATTTTGTTTTTGTTCTCATATTGGGAGGGGGAGGGAGGAAAGGTTTGTGAAGGAATTTTATGATTGATGAACATGCAATTTTGATGTTAATTATATGTATTTGTATATTTTAATGCATTGTTTTTGAATGAAAAATTAATAAAAGAATTACAAAAAAATGTATATTTATGTGTAGTAGGTTTTTAAGAAGAGTTAACTTTTTTTTTTTAAAGCCCCAGAGCTCCTAATCCACTGTTCCCTCTAAACCAGGGATCTCAAAGTCCCTCCTTGAGGGCCGCAATCCAGTCGGGTTTTCAGGATTTCCCCAGTGAATATGCATTGAAAGCAGTGCATGCACATAGATCTCATGCATATTCATTGGGGAAATCCTGAAAACCCGACTGGATTGCGGCCCTCAAGGAGGGACTTTGAGACCCCTTCTCTAAACTGAGTGGGGGTCCTCTAACAGCACTGCTGCCAGTAGGAGGTGGTTTTTCAATATTGTGTGTTTTCAATTGGTAAAAACAGATAGGTTCCCTGGAATCCTGTAGTGCTTTCCTGACCCTCACTATTGAAAATGTGATAGTAAAACAGCACCACCCACTGGCAGGACTGTACGTGGGGGACTCCTGCTGAGCTTAGAGGGAACCGTGCCTTGATCATCCATCCCTCCCCTTAACCAGTAGGAAAACCTCTCCCCCCCCCACCCCCATATACAGGTAGGCCACTTCCTGAATGCCTGGTTGTCTAGTGGGTGGACACTGGAAGTAGGAGCATGGCCTCCTCAATCCTGCCCCTTACCAGCACCTGTCTAAAATGGCTGCCACAGGGAGGAAGGTACACTGCAAGGGGAGAGGGGCTCAGGGGCTCTGAGGCTTTTTTAAGTTCAATAATTGTATTGACTTATAGTAAGTAAACATAATAAAATATATATTGAAATTTACATACAAAATCACATTAGCACAATTCAGTATCTGCAATGTAACAATTATAAGAAAAATGCAATATGGTTAACATGTAGTAAAAATTGAGAAAAAAGGAAGTGTTGTTATGCCTTGTCACAATAATGAGGGCAGAGAAAATACAATAATCAAAACCATGTGTTTCGAATACTTACTCTATCCCCTCCCCCTCCCTTTCCCTCCCTCCCTACCTGGATGTGTGTAGAAATCTAAATAAATCCAGGAACTAATAATTTAATCCTTCTGTTACTTGACAAATGCCTCCAATGGACTCCAAATCTCTTTGAACCTTTTACTAATTCCAGATTGTTCCGCTATCATCCTTTCATATCTATAGTATAGACACAGTGTTTCCCACCAAAAAGAAAAATTCAACCTATCCCAATTTTTCCAATTTCTAGTTATTAATTGCATGGCCACCCCAGTCATAATAAGAAGTCTGTTTTGATGTTTGTCAATTGGACTATTAAGTTTCAACAATGTCCCAAATAAAATCACGTCATAAGACAATGGAATAGAGACACGTAATACCATATTAATTTTGGCCCAAATTGGCTTCCAAAAATTAAGTATCAAAGGACAATAAAATGGCAGATGATCTATTTCAAGTTGACAGTGCCAGCATCTATTAGACTTTGAATTATCCAACTTTTGTAAACGAACTAGAGTCCAAAATATTCTATATAGCAAAAAAACCCAAGGGCTCTTTTTTCTAAGCTTTGCTAGCAGTTTTAACACACGCTTAGTGCACGCTACATTGCTGCATGCGCTACATGCTAACGCCTCCATAGAGCTGGCATTAGTATTTTCCACGTAGTGCGGGGGTTCGCACGCGCTAATATTCAGCGCCTGCTAAAAAACGCTTGCGCAGCTTAGTTAAAGGAGCCCCACGTTTGTCTCATAGCCGCGTTAGGGCATTAACGCGCAGAATAACATGCGCTAAATTGCCATGAGTGCTAGACGCTAACGCCAGCATTGAGCTGGTGTTAGTTCTATTCATGTAGCACGGGTTTAGCGTGCGCTAAAATGCATGTGCTAGAAACGCTAGTGCAGCTTAGTAAAAGGAGCCCCACGTTTGTCTCATAGCCGCGTTAGGGCATTAACGCACAGAATAGCGTGCGCTAAATTGCCACGCGCGCTAGACACTAATGCCAGCATTGAGCTGGTGTTAGTTCTATCCGTGTAGCATGGGTTTAGCGTGCGCTAAAATGCACGTGCTAAAGACGCTAGCGCAGCTTAGTAAAAGGAGCCCCAAGTTTGTCTCATAGCCGCGTTAGGGCATTGACGTGCAGAATAGCGTGCGCTAAATTGCCACGCGCACTAGATGCTAACGCCAGCATTGAGCTGGCGTTAGTTCTATCCACGTAGCATTGGTTTAGCATGCACTAAAATGCGCTTAGCGCGCGCTACATTGCTGCATGTGCTACACACTAACGCCTCCATAGAGCTGGCATTAGTATTTTACGCATAGGGGATTCCGCATTGAGCTGGCGTTAGTTCTATCCGTGTAGCACGGGTTTAGCGTGCGCTAAAATGCGTGTGCTAAAAACACTAGCACAGCTTAGTAAAAGGAGCCCCAAGTTTATCTCATAGATGCCGATGCTGTACATCTTATTCTCCAAGTCCAAATCCGTGGCCATTGCGCAGCAGAAATATGCTGCTTTTGTTTCTATACTCCAAATGTCTTTTAAGCTTCTTTTAGGTTTTTTTGTCCAAATATTCAGATATTAATTTACACCATTGGCAGCCTGATGTCCTTGAAAATCTGTCTGGAAACATAGACCCGGCAAACTACTGTATACTGATTTGTTAAGTTGCACCAGTCAGGGAACCCTTTCTGAATGGCCGGCTTCAACTGTAACCATTTATAACCTTGACCCTTGGATATACCAAATGATTATTATACGTACTGTAATTGTAATAAATCTACCATTTTCCCATTCAAAATTACGGTCCTCGAGACCCGTATTCCAGTCGAGTTTTCAGGATTTCCCCAATGAATATGCAGCATATTCATTGGGGACATCCTGAAAACCCGACTGGAATACGGCTCTCGAGGACCGTAATTTTGAATGGGAAAATGGTAGATTTATTACAATTACAGTACGTATAATAATCATTTGGTATATCCAAGGGTCAAGGTTATAAATGGTTACAGTTGAAGCCGGCCATTCAGAAAGGACTCGAGGACTGGAGTTCCCTACCCCTGGTTTAAAGTATGAAGGCCTGCCTGCAACCAATGTTTCCAGAGGATTTTAGTGCTCAGTCAAACCCCCCTCTTCTACGAAACTGCGCTAGCAGTATCTAGCGCGGGGAGCCGCGCTGAATGGGCCGCGCTGCTCCTGACGCTCATAGAGTTCCTCTGAGTGTCGGGAGTAGCACGGATCATTCAGCGCGGCTCTCTGCGCTAGAAACTGCTAGCGCAGTTTCGTAGAAGAGGGGGGGAAGTGAAACACAGCACAATTTTGCATATATCGAAGTGTATTTAACTACTGAAAGTGCAATGACTAAAAAAACTGATACCGCTTTTCTAAGACGCTTTGCAGCTTTTCAGCGGTCTCGTTGTCACTTTGACTCTGAGCACTAAAAAACTTCCGTATTAAGGGCACCTTTTACTAAGCTGCGTTAGCGTTTTTAGCGCACGCAGCATTTTAGTGCGCGCTAAACCCGCGCTACCTGACTAGAACTAATGCCAGCTCAATGCTGGCGTTAGCGTCTAGCGAGTGGGGCAATTTAGCGCGCGCTATTCCACGCGTTTATGCCCTAACGCGGCTTAGTAAAAGGAGTCCTAAATCTTTGGAGCGTATATGCTGGGTGCGCTTTTGTATTTTTTGATTAACCTATTTTGCATTCTTAGGTACTTTTGTTCCCATTTTTTACTTTTGGGTACCTTAACTTAGGTGCCTAATTTAAGTGCAAAATGCCTTTAAAAAAAAATAAACACTTCTCCCGACCGGACTCAAATATAATTGTAACTCAAGGTAATAAAAATATGCACTGTTTCCCAAACTGAAACCTCAAGTCCTTTTATGACTTTAATCAATCTATTCTTCAAACCTCATACAAACTCATTGTCCGAAGCTTTACGTGCCCTCTCCTCTCTGGTTCAATTACTCTCCATAATTTATAACTTAACAATATTTTCAATAGTAATAATTTAGCTTGTGGTATTGAAAGCCGTGGAGAATGCCAACATGTTTCACTTCTTGCTTTAATACTAAAGTGGTCAGGACACTGGCATTCACACTACTTTCTAAACTAAACTAAGCCTTAAGTTTATATACCGCATCATCTCCACGGAAGTGGAGCTCGGCACGGTTTACAAAGCTTAAAAATATAAGAAGAGAGAGGAGACAGATTTACAAGAGCATATGAACAGAGGGAATATAAACAGGAGAAGAAATGTTATATGTTAGAGAAAAGCCAGGTTTTTTTAGTTGTTTGCGGAATAATTGGAGGGAGCCCAGATTCCGCAGCGGGATAGTGAGATCGTTCCAAAGACCCGTGATTTTGGAGAGGAGGGAATTTCCCAGTTTGCCTGCGTAGAGAATACCGTATAGAGAGGGGAAGGATAGTTTATGTCTGTGGGCGGTTCTGGTGGTAGTAGGCCTCGAGGCATTAAAGGATAGTGGGATTAGGGGAGGAAGGATGCCGTGAATGATCTTGAAAGCCAGACAGGAGCATTTGAAATGAATTCTGGAAAGCACTGGGAGCCAGTGAAGGTTGGTAAGGAGAGGGGAGACATGGTCAAATTTGCGTTTTGCAAACTTTCAACGCTCTAACCAATAATACTTTAAAATTAATACTCAACAGACTTCTTAGTTTGGATAAATAAATTCTGGCCGCAGCTTTATTTAACAACCATTGCAAATAACATTAACCATGAATACAAATCAATGAAATTTTTCCAAAGCGGTCTTCACAAAACCCATACCCATGTCAGCTAGTCGGTAACGACCTAGCTGACAGCCCCCACAACATCCAACTGTGTTCCCTCATAACATTGATCCTACCCTTGCCCCCCACCCCCACCCCCATGAGACTTGCGGTATCACACACAAGTGTCTTTCCTTCCATCAATCCTCTATATCAATACCATAAACAAATCATTGACCACCTGGATAAACCCAATTTTCTGCCAAAACTGCGACAACCACCCCCCCCCCCCCCCCGGGCCCATCTTGAAACGCCAGCACCCTACCCCTTACGGGACAGGGTGGGTGGGCAAACTCCTCAATTTCCTCCCTCCCTTCCCTCTCCCTATACTACCCGTTCACCAGCACCCTGAACCACCCTCTCCTCCCTTGAATCCTAAAACTAAAACTTCCAACTCTCTCACAGACTCCAACTCCCACCCAATCCTAGCCAATCTCAATCCACCAACATTTTACCAATCATTCACCACTTTTCCCTAGCAACCATTCATTTCCCTCACTATCCAACCTTAATACCTCACCACACAACCTCTTCTCTCTCTACCCCCCACACCCAACCAACCCATTATCACCTAACTTCGCTCTTCAGCAGTGCAGCCAATGTTATTGGCCCACTGCTAAATCCGTTGGCCTCTTATGTCGGTGGCTTAAAGGAGAACAGCCTTGATAAAGCAGGAAGCGAAACATGTTGGCTTTCTCCCCGGCTTTCAAGACCACAAGCTAAATCATTACTATTGAAAATATTGTTAAGTTGCAAATTATGGAGAGTTATTGAACTAGTGAGGAGACGGCACATAAAGCTTAGGACAATAAGTTTGTATGAGGTTTGAGGAATAGATTGATTAAAGTTATAAAAGGGCTTGAGGTTTCAGTTTGGGAAACTGTGTTGTTTTTTTTAATAGAAGCATTAAAAAAACACAAAGAGGGGCATAATCAAAAGGAACGTCTAAGTCCGTTTACGTCTAAATCGCAAGTCGTCCAAAGTAAAAAAACAGCGTAAGACACATTTTCGAAAAATACGTCCAATTTTTTTTTTCATTTCGAAATCGTCTAAGTATACGTCCTGACGATCTGATCGTCCAAGTCGCTAAGGACATAAGGACGTCCATCTTTATACCACATTTTTGTCCAACTTTTCGTCCAAGTCAAAAATGCCTAGAACAAGCCCTGTTGGATGTGGGAGGGGTCTGCAAAGTGATGGACTGAACACCCAGACTTGGCACCTAAATAGTGGGGTACCTTACAGGGCACTGCTGTGAACTTCACAAAAAGGGTGCCATGTCTTCATCTCACTACAGCTCCCTTATAGGTCATGGTGAGCCCCTCAAACCACCTCCCAAATCCCCTAAACCCACCTATGTACCACCCCAATAGCCCTTATGGCTGCAGAAGCCACTTATAGGATAGTACAAAAGAGTTTGATTTTTTTTTGGGGGGAGTGCACATGTTTAACCAGCAATGCAGTGATTACAGGGGCTAATGGGCATGGGTCCTCCTCTCCATGGGTCCCTAACCCACCCCCAAGATGGCTTAAGACGCCTCTGTGCAGAACGACTAGGCTTTCCTATGCCAGGCAGCCAGGTGATGATGTTCTGGAGGCACAAGTTGTGATTAATATTTTTATGGGGGGGGGCGGTGATCACTGGAGTAGTGTGTGGGGATCTCTATTATGTGTTTTCAGTGCTTATCTGTTCACTTTAGGTGGGCTTTTGTGACTTAGACCATGTTTTACATGGCCTAAGTCACAACGTCCAAATTCTGTCGATTCTGTGCAGTATGGACTTTCGGTTATACATGCAGTCTAAGTCTAAGCCTGCCCACGTCCCGCCCAAATTCTCCTGAAACGCCCCATTTAACTATGGTCGTTGAGCGGCCCTATGAAGGCCTAGGTTGTTTAGAAATACATCCAGCACTTGGATGTATTTTGACAATATTTGTCCAAGTGCCGATTTAGGCCAGTTTTTGGATGTTTTTCTCTTTCAATTATGAGCCCCATAGGCACCTACTGGCACCTGAAAAAAGGCACATGCATTGTGACTAAACTTTACGATGTTTAAAGCCACTGTAGGCGTGGCTAACACTGAAATTAGCATTAGGACTCCCTTTTATCAAGCCACTTTAGGGTTTTTTTTATCGCGGTAAAAGCTCTGACGCTTATAGGAATTCTATGAGCGTCAGAGCTTTTTACTAAAGCAGCCGGTGATAAAACACAAACAAACCCCTAAACGTTGTAAAGAGTTCCAGATATGACAGTCTGCTGCCCCGCAATATCTCTCTTCGCTTCTCTGTCCTTATACACCTTCCAATGAACTCCGTTCCTCAGATAAGTCACTCTTAGCGTTACCTTTCTCCTCCACTGCCAATTCCAGACTTTTCTCCTTTCATCTAGCTGCCCCCTATGCCTGGAATAAATTACCCGAGTTTGTCCATCAAGCCCCTTCCCTTGTTTAAAAGCAGACTGATATAGCCTTCAATCTGTAACCCTACTCCTCTGCCCTATAACCCAGCCAGCTGATTAACCGTTCCCCTTAACTGTATCCATGACATCCTGTGTGTCTTTGGGAAGCAGAGCTGAGATTGTGATGTCATAATGCCTTCTTCCACCAATGAGACAACCTCATCAGTGATGTCACAATGGCTTGATTGTCCTGTACTCCCCTCTGCCCTCCAACCCTGCCATGACATCCTGTTTGTCTGTCTTGACTATTTAGATCAGTGATTCCCAAACCTGTCCTGGGGGACCCCCAGCCAGTCAGGTTTTCAAGATATCCCTAATGAATATGCATGAGAGAGATTTGCATATAATGAAAGTGACAGGTATGCAAATCTCTCTCATGCATATTCATTAGGGATATCTTGAAAACCTGACTGGCTGGGGGGTCTCCCAGGACAGGTATGGGAACCACTGGTTTAGATTATAAGCTCTTTTGAGCAGGGACCGTTTTCTTCCTCTTTGTGACTCTATGCAGCGCTGCGTACGTCTGGTAGCACTACAGAAATAATTAATAAGAACATAAGAAGTTGCCTCCGCTGAGGCAGACCAGAGGTCCATCTCGCCCAGCGGTCCGCTCCCGCGGCGGTCCATCAGGCTCATTGCCTGTGCAGTGGTCCCAGACTATCCCTATGACCTACCTCTACTCCTATCTGTACCCCTCAATTCCTTTATCCTCTAGGAACCTATCCAAACCTTCTTTGAAGCCCTTTAACGTGCTCCGGCCTATCACAGCCTCCGGAAGCGCGTTCCATGTATCCACCACCCTCTGGGTGAAAAAGAACTTCCTGGCATTTGTTCTGAACCTGTCCCCTTTTAATTTCTCCGAGTGCCCCCTTGTACTTGTGGTTCCCCATAATCTGAAAAATCTGTCCCTGTCTACCTTTTCTATACCCTTCAGGATCTTGAAGGTTTCTATCATGTCTCCTCTAAGTCTCCGCTTAGTAGTAGTAGTCAGAATTTCTAGAGATGCAGTATATGGCTTGAAACAGATGAAGTACAGTGAGAATATTATGGTGCAGCATCACATATAGAAAAAAGAAACATAATAGATTGTCAACTCGGTGGGACTTGGACGTTATGACATCCTGACACTACTGTGAATAATAATAGATATGTTATTTTATTTAAATGTAGAGAAATAAGAAAAAAAAAATATTAATCGTATTATCTGTTCTTAATCCTGGATTATGTATCACCTAAAAATATATCTGATCCGTTGAAATTAACTGTGTGCAGTGATTAAAACCTTTATTTTTATTACGTGTTTAAGACAAACTGTCTTATCTTTCGCTACCTGGCCCCTTCTGAAGATTAACTACTCAATTAAAAATAAATTAAGATGTAATGCGAGATAAAAATGAATAATGCCATTTCTACCATAAAATTAATTTTCACTTAACCTTCCAATGTTTTCAAATATACAAAATGTTGAAAATCCATACATAAAAAGTAGATTTGTCACGCCAATGGATTGGTATTCGAGGCAATTTTAACTGCCAGGAACTGCTCCTGGCCAGCTTATATCACTTGTTTAGGGCTGGCTGGCCGTTTTCAGTAGCACTTAAGAAGTGAGGCCCTGATTCAATAAAAGATGTCTAGGTGCCTAACTTACCTCCCCTTTTACTAAGCCACAGTAGAGGTTTCTACCGCGGCTAAATGTCCTGACGCTGTTCCAACGCTCATAGGAATTCTATGAGGTCAGAGCTTTTAACACTCCGGAACATGATAGAAATCTCTACCGCGGCTTAGTAAAAAGAGGGATCTCAATGCTGAAAACTCAATTATTTGCCAATGCCTTTTTATGCTAAGGTATATTTCAGTTGATAATCGCCTTTTTTTGGACAGCAATGCTTGATTTAAAGCTTGCTTGTATTTCTGAATTGATTGAATTTGTGCTCTATCCCTGTTCATAACAGGGACGATTAATGGTGTTGTTTAGACATGTCTATGTTATATGTGATAATCGGAAGGAAACAAGATTTTATGTATATGATATAGAAACTGCATAGTTGTATGCGGTATATACATTTTTTAAATAAATAAATTAATGAATTAATTGGTGCCTATTACAAGCAATTAGCACTTTATTAGTTTAAATTAAAATGAATTGGGTGGTAGGTGTCTAACTCGTTAAGCGCCTACTGCTTTTGGGTAGGCACCTAGCCCAAGGTGTTAGGGGTGGATGGTGGTCGTGTTTTGTATATAGGTGCCTAAAGTGGACTTGGGTGTTGGTATTTAGGCTAAGAAAATCCTGGCATAAATAGGGGGTACCTAAGATTCAGGCACCTGCTGTAAGACCCTTTTAGGTGTGACTATTTGTAATTCTATAAATGATGCCTAACTGAAGATTGACAGACGCTGTGCCCCGTGTTCCTTGGCACTTAGAATCAGGGCCTTAGTGCTGTTGCCCACTCTTAGGCAGTACAGTACCTTAGGCTGATAATGTCACTTTGTTATTACATAACTTGTTATAACATACCTAATAATGTTTTAGGGGTGAAAAAGCCTCAGAATTTAGAGCCGTTTGCACAGTTGGTCCGTGCTAAACAATTCAATATAATCTACTTGCTTTGCTCCTTTTTATAGTCATTGGTTAAAAAAAAAACCAAAAACCCCACATACTAATATTCTTCTATTTTTTTCTTTTTTCTTGTTGATTCCCTTTTTTTAACTTTTAATGTGGATATGCATCAGCAGTACCCAAAGAAGTGCTGCTGACTATCTCTTCCTGTCTAGCTCAGCCAGAGTATAACCAAGCAGGAGCTTCTCCTGCCATGTTACACACTTTTGAATATTGACCATATTGTTTCCAAAATGCCTAGATAAACATTGAATATTTATGTATAGATTTGTAAGCCACAAAGAAAAACCCGCCCTGCTTCTCTTCTTATGAATATATTGTAAGATATTATACAATAATTATGATAGGCTTAAGAGCGATAAATCCCCGGGACCGGATGGTATCTATCCGAGGGTCATCGAGGAACTGAAAGAGACTATAATTGAACTGCTTCAGCTAATAGCCAATCTGTCAATCAAATTGGGAAAGATTCCGGAGGACTGAAAGATGGCGAATGTTACGCCGATCTTCAAAAAAGGTTCAAGGGAAGACCCGGGAAACTATAGACCGGTGAGTCTGACATCAGTACCGGGAAAGATGGTAGAGGCGCTGATAAAGGACTGCATCATCGACCACCTTGATGGACACAGTCTGATGAGGACCAGCCAGCTCGGTTTCAGCAAAGGCAGATCTTGTTTGACAAACTTGCTGCACTTCTTCGAGGGAGTAAACAAGCAGATAGACAAGGGCGACCCAGTCGACACTGTATATCTGGATTTTCAGAAGGCGTTTAACAAGGTTCCACATAAACGACTACTTCAAAAAATTTTGAGGGTGAAATACTCACGTGGATTAAAAACTGGCTAGAGCAGTGTTCTTCAACCTTTTTACACCTATGGACCGGCAGAAATAAAATAATTATTTTGTGGACCGGCATCGGTCCGTAGACCGGCTGTTGAAGAACACTGGGCTAGGTTGTGGGCCATACCCCCACCCATCTCTACCCAGTCTCCGCCCCAAACCACGCCCCCTTAATAGTACTAATTCTAACACTATTTTTTTGCATTCATTTTTCATAGATACTCACAATATAATCTTATTAACAACACATAATGGTTAACCACAAAATTAAACTATACAAAACACACTGACAGCAGATGTAAATTCTTAACATTGACATAAATCAATCACTAATTTCAAAAATAAAATCATTCTCCCCTACCTTTGTTGTCTCTCTTCTTTCCTTCCTCCTTCTGGCCTACTCCCGCCTGGTCATTTTATGCCACCCCCGGTGTTATCTTCAGGCTGGCTCTCTCTTCCTCACTGAGTCAGTGGGAGCCGGCTCGAAGATAATGCCGCATCGATCACACTGTGGACCGGTGGTTGAAGAAAATTGTTTTGGGCCTGATGCATGTGCCGGCCCTGTGGACCGGCAGGAAATTTCTGTGGACCATCACCGGTCCAAGGACCGGTGGTCGAAGAACACTAGGCTAGAGCATAGGAAACAGAGAGTGGGGGTAAATGGACAATACTCGGACTGGAAGAGCATCACCAGTGGGGTGCCGCAGGGGTTAGTGCTTGGACCCGTGCTCTTTAACATCTTTATAAACCATCTGGACATTGGTATAACGAGTGAAGTGATTAAATGTGAGGACAATACGAAGTTATTCAGAGTAGTGAAAACACAGGGGGATTGCGGAGATCTGCAATGTGACATAATCAGGCTCGAGAAATGGGCATTGACATGGCAAATAAGGTTCAACGTGGATAACTGTAAAGTGACGCATGTCGGTAAGAAAAATCTCATGCACGAATACAGGATGTCCGGGGCGGTACTTGGAGAGACCTCCCAGGAAAGAGACTTGGGAGTTCTGATCAATGTCAGTGAAGCCGTCCACGCAATGTGCGGCGGTGGCGAAAAGGGCAAACAGGATGCTAGGAATAATAAAGAAGGAGATCACGAACAGATCGGAGAAGGTTATCATGCCACTGTACCGGGCCATGGTACGCGGCTTTGTAAAAGGAGCCCTTAAACAGGTCCAAAAACCCAGAAATTCCCTTAAATACAAAACAATACAATTTTTATTTGTATACTGCCAAAACCTCCATGAAGTTCACAGTGGTTTACATAAGTAATTATATGGTGATACCAATTAAAAACTAGTGTTACAATATTTAGGAATTATTAGTAAGAAATTCATGGAATAGATAGGTTTGTAGTTTTTGGTGTTTTTTTTTTAAACATTTAAAATTAGATTGCTGATTAATATTAGTTGGTAATGCTTTCCACAGTTTTGCTGCTTGATATACCCATGCGGAGTTAAAAGTTCTGTTGTATCTAATGCTCCTAATATCTGGAAACCAAAATGTATCATTGTTTCTTAGGTTCAAAGATGGGTTATTAGAAAATTTAACAAGATGTGGCATATCATCAGGAGCTTCTCCAAACCGTATTTTAAATAGAATACAATAGAATGGATAAAGTATTCTTCCTTCTATAGGTAGCCAGTGTAATTCACGTAAATAAGGTATAATCTTATCACTTTTCTTCAATCTGAAGATTACTCTAATGCAGGGGTCTCAAAGTCCCTCCTCGAGGGCCGCAATCCAGTCGGGTTTTCAGGATTTCCCCAATGAATATGCAGGAGATCTATGTGCATGCACTCTTTCAATGCATATTCATTTGGAGAAATCCTGAAAACCCGACTGGATTGCGGCCCTCGAGGAGGGACTTTAAGATCCCTGCTCTAATGGCTTGATAGACAAAGCAGAAGCCCACTTTATGTTTTGTGTTCTGATAATTGTTGGAAATAGATCACCCAATTACCAATCAAAATGCTTTTCTGGGCTTTCATCAGCTCTTAGGCACTGGTATTTTAGGAACTCTATTCCATCACCTGTTCTATAATGTTGGTATTCTTGCAGAATGAAATGAGAATAGTAATCTCAGTCAAGGGTCAAAGGGACTCTGATGGTCATTTGTGAACAGGTCAGGATTAATTTGTTAAGGGCCCCTAGGCACACAAGTACACTGGGCCCCCTGCCCCGCCCCACCTCATGCCCCACCCCCATTTATTTACTTCTTTGTTTCCACTTTAAAAAAAAAAATTTCAAAACAAACAACAAAGATGACCATACCAGTGCCAGTGTACAGTTTTTATTTTATGCAACCTCTAAACATCTCTGAATAAATCCCCCCTTCCTTCCTAGAGGAAGAGATCTTCAGCTGGCAGGGCTTTGGGAAGCCCACCAATTTATATTTTGCATATGGGTAGGAGGCATGGGGCATGAGGGGAAGAAAATTTAGTGCCCGTCATTTTATTGGACTAATACATTTCTCACTTAGCTTTCAGAGGTTAAAACCTCTTTCTTCAGGTCAGTAAACTATACTGCTGTTACAGTATCCCTGTCCTGACCTGAGGAAAGGAGTTATAGTCTCTGAATTAGTAAAAAATGTATTAAAATTAGTCCAATAAACAGGATCACCTTATTTCCATTTTCTATTAATAAATGATTATCAAAACAGCTACAATAATACTTTATCCTAAAGCAAAAAAGAAATAAATAAAAAAATAGAAATATTTTTCTACCTTTTGTTGTCTGGTTTCTGCTGTCCTCATCTTCTCATCATTCTCTATATTCCATCCACTGTCTGCCGTCTTTCTGCCTCTTCCATATGGCATCTGCTCACTTTCTATGCCTCTTCCAAAAACTGTCTGCCTCTCCCTTCCATCTCTTCCTCCCCACCCCATTGGTGTGGCATCCATCATCTTCCCTTCCCTCCTCCAATGGTCTGGCATCTCTCTCCTCTCCTTCCCTTCCCTCTCCCACACCCCCATGGTCAGGCATTTCACCCTCTCCTCTCCCTTCCTTCCACTTCCATCAGCATCTGTCCCCTTTCCCTCCAACCCAATTCCATTCTGTATCCTTTCCCCTTATGTCTCTCTCCCCTTTCCCTGCACCCCAATTCCATCAACATCTACCCCCTTTCTTTCCCTTCAACCCAATTCTATCCAGTATCCTTCCCCCTTATCTCTCTCTCCCCTTTCCCTACACACCAATTCCATCAGCGTCTGCCCCCTTTCTCTCCTTCCACCACTCTTTTATACCACCCTGCCCCCTTTCTCTCCCTCCACCACCACCCTTCTATACCACCCTGCCCCACCACCCTTCCATACTACCCTGGCCCCTTTCTCTCCCTCCACCACCCTTCTACGTCAGAGGGGGCCCACTGAAGAAAGAGTCCTCAAGTGTTTGTTTTTTTCTTTGGAAATGCGGGGCCCCCCTCTGGAACGATCGGCAGTGGTAGCCCTCCCCCCCCACCCCCAGGAGATCGACAATGCCGCCCTCCTCCTTGCATCAACAGCAACAAACCGGAATGTGACGTCGGAGGGGGTGGACCGGTAGACGCAAGAAGTTGCTGCAAGGTCCCTCAATGACTGTGTCTGCCGGTCCACCCCCTCCGACGTCACATTCCGGTTTGTTGCTGTCGATGCAAGGACGAGGGTGGCGTTGTCGATCTCCCAGGGGGTGCCTAGCGCTGCCGATGTTTCCCGGGGGGGGGGGGGGGTCCATGTTGCCAAAGAAAAAAAACAAACAAACACTTGAGGCCACTTTATTCAGCGGACCCCCTGACAACTTCGGGCCCTAGGCACGTGCCTACTGGGGCTATCCATTAATCCGGCCCTGTTTGTGAATCTCATATTTTTCCACCGTAAAGAAAAAGGATTTTACTTCAAAGAAAGAAAACAGTATTTTAGCCTTCCCATTCTGTAATATAAATTAGTACCTCTGATAGATTTCAGTGAAACAAAGCTAAAGAGAAACAATCAACTTGCAGCAAACCTCTGCAGTCAGAAGATCTCAGAGACAGAAAAACCTGCACTGAAGATTAACCTGTTACATAAAGGAATCCCTTCAAGTATGAAGCCTCGATTTAATAAGAAGCCCAGATGGCTTCTGATGTGGGCTTTATTATTCAATAACCCCTAATGCATGCTTGAGTCAGTTGCAGAAATAACTTACACCAACTGTTAACTTCTTTTAATTTTTTTTCCCTGAACACTCAGTATCTTGTAGATGTGCTTAAAAAAAAACCAAAACCAACAACAAAAAAAAAAAAGCTAAATAGGTCAAGTATGCTTCATAAAATATTTCTAATGACTAAAACTATGAATCAGTGCTTTTGGCCAGGTGAAGCCTCGTATGGCTACAATTACAGCAGTGTGTGTTTGTGTCCTTATACGATTTTCTGTACAGTCCTGTTTTATTCTACTAATGAGCAGTTACTGTCATTCTTGAATATATTTTTTTTAGAACATTTTATATTAAAAAAACATGGCTGTCAAACAACAATGGAAGTCCCTGAATAACTTAATCGGAGATTAGCCTAGCTAATATTGAATACCGTGTCTTCACGTTGTAATAATTTGACCTTTTCTAGCTCTTGTTATGGATGTAATTTGCACAGGCGAATAGGTCAGAAGCCTTTAACTACACCTTTGCAAGTTAATAACATTCAGGTGTGTCTAATTAAACTGAAACCAACTGCTAGGATGGCTGCAACTGTTTCACAGCTGGGAGTCTTATAATGTTCCCTTATTGTCAGTTGGTAAAATAATTAGGCCATCGATGTCATAGTCACATTAACAATATAATCGCTATTTCCTAAATGTTTCAAGAAATAACCTGTATTGTTAAGGAGTGAAATTAAGACAAGGGGATAGCTATTTTCTAAAATGTGTTGCAAATGCTCTTAAAATCGACTTATCCTAACGGGTGAAACCATTTCCCATTGCTCATTTCCAGAAATTCTCTTGCATTTTCTCCAATACCGTTGCTCACTTCTCTCCTTCGATGAAGCAGTTTAGTTTTTTATAGCACCAAGGTATCCTTTGCTTTGGATACTTTTCCCCAACCCTAAACCCATCCTCTACAGCAGTGATTCCCAACCCTGTCCTGGAGGAACACCAGGCCAATCGGGTTTTCAGGCTAGCCCTAATGAATATGCATGAGAGAGATTTGCATATGATGGAAGTGATAGGCATGCAAATTTGCTTCATGCATATTCATTAGGGCTAGCCTGAAAACCCAATTGGCCTGGTGTTCCTCCAGGACAGGGTTGGGAACCACTGCTCTACAGCACATCAAGCCTTAACCTTAGCTAACCTCCATAGGTCACTTGAAGGTCATTACCATACTGACTTTGTGCATTTCAAATTCATGCCCACCTCCTTTTGCTCTGAATGGCATAATCAAGTTTCAAGTTTCAAGTTTAATGGTTTTTTTGATTAATCGCTTAATCATACTTCTAAGCGATGAACAGTTTAAAATTACATTTGGTGGGAAACAATACAATACAAAATTTTTATATAGTGACAGTAGGGATTGAAATTTAACTTAACATACTCATAACATTAGGTAAATGGGGATGTGAAATACAAATCAATATAGAAAAGTAGAAACAAAAAAGGGAAAGATACAAAAGGTAAACAAAATAAAAAATAAAATATTATAAGATAAAATTAGTTAGGCCTATGGATTATTAAAAATAGTTATCAAAGGCATCTTTGAAGAGAAATGTTTTTAAATAACTTTTGAATTTTCCAAGTTCCTGTTCTTCCCTTAAATACATTGGAAGAGCATTCCAAGTCTGTGGTGAGGTCACCGAAAAAATAAATTGCCGTCTTGTATTAATAACCTTCAACGAAGGAATAGTTAGTAAATTCTGTTCATTAGATCTCAAAACTCTATTTGGAGAATATGGAATTAATAATTTGTATATAAATGCAGGGGTTTTATTACAAAGAGATTTGAAAGTCAATATGCAAAGTTTATATGTTATCCGATGGATAACTGGAAGCCAGATTATGTCCATCTGGCATTCTTGCTTCCAATACCCACTAGAAAGCAATAAACAACTACCTCGTCACCTAATTCCCTTAGCCTAGTATCCCTATGGGAAAGCACCTAGACTCCAGCACCCTCCAAACTTCATCATTAAACTTTCTACTAGACTCTAGAGCAGTGGTTCTCAACCCTGTCCTGGGGACCCTCCAGCCAGTCGGGTTTTCAAGATATCCCTAATGAATATGCATGAGAGAGATTTGCACATTTGTCACTTCCATTATATGCAAATCTTTCTCATGCATATTCATTAGGGATATCTTGAAAACCCAACTGGCTGGGGGGTCCCCAGGACAGGGTTGAGAACCACTGCTCTAGAGCATTCAGTCCACTAATCTTCCTCTTTCAGTTTAAGCGACCACCTAGTCTGCAACTATAGGTGAAACTAATATATCTCTGGAATTGCAAATGTACAATGGTCTCTCTGTATGTTAAAAATTCCTTACTCTGTGACTGCTAAATTAGGATGAAAAGCTACTAGACAAATATCTCTGTAACCCGTCCTGAGCTCTCTGGGAAGGACAGGATATAAAACGAATTTATAAAAAAATAAATATTATCTTCTATCCTCAAAATGGCTCCTATCTCCGATCCCCTCTTTACTCTCTTTCTAGACATTGGCTAACTTCTTCACGATAAAACCTAAACAATTGTCCATAAATTCCCCTGTTTCATTCAACTTTTTCCTTTGACCCTTTCCACAAGCTATTTTTTTTTTTTTTTCTAAAACTGCTGAAGAGGAAAGGGGCTTTCTTTTCATCTTAACTCATCCCTATCCAACTCTTCAATTTTATCTTCCCCACAGTCATCTTCACTTTTCCACTTGTTGCTTTGAAAGTTCCTGCTTCCCTCAAACAGGCTGAAGCCACACTAATCTTCATATTTATATTTACTTGATCCTACTTTCTCTAAGTATTGTCCCATTTCCCTCATCCCTTTCATATCTAAACTAATTGAATGTATTGTAATGTCTTTTGTCTTGAGTTTATTTTATTTCAAATCATATTATATATGCTTAAGTCTGATTTTGGTTCACTTAGGCTTGAATTCTGTATAGGACGCCTGGTCTCAGAAGCCGACGGGCGTCCTATACAGAATCGTGCCAAAACCCACCTAAAAAGAACCCGATTCTCTAACCGATATCCATGTTACAGAAACCAGTTAGAGAATTGGGTTGCTGCTGAACTTATCGTGGCAAAGGATCTCCCTGCCATGATAAGTTTAATGGCAAACTGTCCCCACCCCCTGCAAAGACTAGAGATGCCCAATCCCTCCTGCCGGAACCCCCCCCCCCCCATAGATCGCCCAGCCTACCCTAGGATACCCCTCTACCCCCATCCGTACCCCCCATACCCCCACTAGAACCCCTCCTAACCCCACCCAAACCCCCCTTCTAACCTTTTTTGTTGGATGGACGGAAGGGTTCTGCCTCCGGCTGGCTGGCAGGCCAGCCTCCGTCTGAATGTCAGGCCTGCCTCTTCCCAGTGCATTGTGGTATATACCAGGCCCATAGGAGGGGCCTTAGGCACCTGGGCCAACCGGAATCTTAGGCTGCCTATACAATAAATTTTTACTTCAAACAATTGCATTCCAGGCAGCCAGTCAGGATTCCAATTTACATATCTTGTTTGCTACCTCAGGCTCTTATCTGCACTTCCGAAAACTATTGAAAACATCTTTGTTTGTAAGATTTTTGGGAAACTAATGATTAAGTCACAAATTTTGTAATTTACTGATTTGTACAGACTCTTGCTTATGTAAACCGCATTGATCTGGAAGGTTTTGCGGTGTATAAATATACTGTAATGTTATAATATAATGTAATAGTTATTTTCTTTTCCTTCTGCTCTCCTTATCCCATAATGCTCTCCTTCCAAGCAGCATTATGGGATAAGGATTTGAATTACCTAATTATGTCAGTCGACTCATCAACAATGCTTTAAAAATGTATCTTTTCATAGAATCTTTTGGAAATTAGGCATGTTTTGTTTCAAATTTTCATCTTCTGTATTTAAAATCTTTTGTGAACCGCATAGAACTTAGCAGTAATTGTGGTATAGAAGTGAGTTTTTATGTTACATAATGTTATGTTATAAATGGCACCTAACTTGGTAGACACCTAGAAAAGCAGCAGCTACCAAATGTCATTCAAAGATAGGCACCATTTGTAGAATTTCACCTAGTGGTGCCTACAGGGCCAGCGTTAGGGGGGAGCAAAGAGGGTAGCTGCCCCAGGCTCCACAACTTCAAGGGGCCCCCTTGCCTTCTGTTTTGGGCCGCGGTGGTCATCAGTTTTCTCTCTGCTTCCCTGACGCAGTGGGCCCACAAGCCTCCTCCCCCTGCCTGGCTGGCCTGGAACTTCCTCTCTGACATCAGAATTGACGTCAGGGGGAAAGGCTTGTGGGTCCACTGCATTGCGAAGCAGGGAAAAATCGACGATGGCAGGGGGAAGAGAGAAAGAAAGAAAGGGGGCTGGGAGAGAGAAAGAAAGGGAGGGGGCAGGGAGAGAGAAAGAAAGGGGGCTTTGATGCACTGGGGCGGGGCGCAAGGCCCGCATTCACATCAGAGGAGGCCTATGTAGCAGGAGGGACTGAGCACTCTTCCTGCTCCCAACTTTGAAAGGTACGGGGAGGGGGGTGGGCTGGGCCAGGCTGATGGCATTGGGGGGTTGCGATGGCAAGAGAGAGTTGGCATCCCTCCTGCCATATTCGCTTGGGTGGGGAGGGGGTGGTGGTAGCATCGGGCCCATAAAAAATAATGATTAAGAAAAAAAGCCGTAAAAAAGCCCTGACAGTAGTGACAGGAGGCTGCTTCTCCTGTCACTACTGTCAGGGCTCTGCCCCTACTCAATCGCTCACTGAGCAATTGAGTCGGAGAGTTTGCATGCAAAAAAGATAGTGAATCAATCACTGTTTTAAAATCGACTAACAGCGATTGAATTGCTATCTATAGTGAATCTGGGCTTTAAAGTGGATTCGCTAATTTTCCCTCCACCAGGTCACAGAAGCTGTGCTTATCTTTTGACCAGCTGAGAAAGAAGTTTCTAAGAGGAATATGTTTGAGAATGCTGAAGCCCTGAATTTTTGTTTTGTTTGAGCTGTTTAATGCTGTCTTCTGAAAAGCGCAGGATTATGAACTTTGTTTTGGGAGCTTGCTATAAGGAGGTCTCACTGCACCAGTAGTTTGGGCCTTTAAGCAGCATTGAGAAACAAGCCTTAAGGCCCTGCCGTGCCAGGGTGCTCGAACTGCGTTGCAAAGGCATTTCTAAACTGTATGCTATAAAGCTGTTTTGATTATTTCTTTTTTTACCACAGTGTTGAATAAACACCCCTTTTTACCATGGCATTCTATTTGTCATGCTAAAGAATTCTAGAAAATTCACCTGACCAGGGTCTTTCTCCCTCTTGGGTTAGCACATGAGCCTTGGAGTAGTGGCATCAGCCGTGACCTGCCAATGCCTAAGGGATAACAGCACTACGGCATGTAAAACACATGGGAATACTTCAAATGCACGTGCTTAACTTATGGAATAGTATACGTCAGTGGTTCTTAAACCTGTCCTGGGAGACCCCCAGCCGGTCAGATTTTCAAGATATCCCTAATAAATATGCATGAGGCAGATTTACATGCCTGTCACCTTTATTATTTGCAAATCTGCCTCATGCATATTCATTAGGGATATCTTGAAAACCCAACTGACTGGAGGTCCCCCCAGGATAGGTTTAAGAACCACTGGTATATGTTAAGAGCAAAGCATAACACAGTTAGACATATCAACTTACAGCTGCTATTGATCTGGTGTAGGTGTTCACGCCTAAACACAGGCATATTAATGTGGTTTAAACTGGTATTCTTTAGTGGAATTGGAATGCCCAGATGCCATTATAGAATATGTGCTTCCCATGCTATCATCACTGGTGTTTCTTTGTGCTATTTGATTTCTCACCATGAACCTACTATTTTTTTGTCTGTGAAGTATTCATCAGCCCTAAACTAATTCCTCTATTGTGATAAATCCTTATGACCCTCTGCACCCCTCCCCCCACCCAGCAGCAGGAGATCTACTTGGCTGATTTTGTTCTTCCTTTCCACTTCATGGTTATCAAGGTATCAATTTGTCCACTTGCATTCTTACATGGATAGACTGGGCAGACTGGATGGGTCATTTGGCCTTTATCTGCCATCATGTTTCTATATTTCTATGTAAAACAGGTTATGCATACCCCCAATAGAAATAAGTAGCTAATTAGCCTGGTGGGAGGATTTTCATAGATGCTGAGCCACATACAGGTGCCAGAACATAGCAGGAAGGTTATCAGAGAAATGAGGATTTAGTTGGACAACACTTGTGGTTTGTTGTATTGCACTGTGATGGAGCGTATCAATCTCTCTCTCTAGTGGATACTTCCTTGCGGAGTCAGAGAGTCCCTCGGCAAGCGCTACCTTTCCCTCTAGTACAGGGGTTGGGAACTCTGGTCCTCGAGAGCCGTATTCCAGTCGGGTTTTCAGGATTTCCCCAATGAATATGCATTGAAAGCAGTGCATGCACATAGATCGCATGCATATTCATTGGGGAAATCCTGAAAACCCAACTGGAATACGGCTCTCGAGGACCGGAGTTCCCTACTCCTGCTCTAGTGGGCACTTCCCTTCAAGCACATCTGGAAGAAAAGGAAATGCACAGGAATAAAAAGGGCAGAGGAGGAGAGAGCCCCGAGGAAAGCAGGCTGGAAAGGGGGCTTGGAGGGAGATTTAACTGACTCATTTTCTCATTACTGGAGTACTAAGAGCTGAGGTAAGCCCAGATTTGGAAGCTATGAACTGTTACTCTGGCAACTAACTCAGCCTACTTATAACTAGACTACTGCAATTTCTCTGAGATGGAGGATGGGTCCCAGATAACCTACCAAGTAAGTTTGTGTCATAAGACAGCCCAGCTAGGGACTGATTTGTGTGCCCTAAATCTGTTGTAGGACTAAGTATCTGGAGTTCTTTTCTTTGATGAACTAAGGAATCCAGGAAGAGCGTATGAATTAAAGCCTCCTTTACTTTGAATTGTTTTGAGTTGTCTTTTTCATAGGTGAACCTGATTGCATGCATGAAGGGAAAATGGGCGGCATACACTGGTTTTTAAGTCATTATCGTTTATCACATTCTAGAAGGTTTGTGTTTTGGTTTTATTTGGAAGCAACTAGAGAATTTGTTGTTCACATCAGAGTTTTGTCTTGTCACCAGTTATTTCTATTCTGTAGCAACGTGGGGAAAAGCCCATTATCAAACTAACCCCCTGTTTTACTAAGGTGCGTTATGCGTTTTAGCACGCATTTAATGCACGCGCTAACCGCTAACGTGCCCATAGACTAACATGCATGCGTTAGCATTTAGCGCACGCTAAAAAGCATAGCACACCTTTGTAAAAGGAGCCCTAAGTCTCACATCTCTTCGTTTTCAATTTGTGTCCAAAAAGCAGAGATGCCCATCATTACCAAATGACTTGAAAACCTCAGTGGTATCAGTTAGATTATTCTATGTCATTTTCTATTGGAAACAACAGAAAATAAAATCAAACAAGCGTTGAATTATGTTGTCTTCTTAGCATGCACCATTGTTATTGTTCCTTTTATTGATTACTGTTTTGTTTCGTTGCTACTGCTATTTATATTTGTATGCTGTTTTGGATAAGGCAGTTTATAAATGCCAATATACAAAGGTTGTTTGAAAAGTTTGGTAAAAAAGCAAGTTAAACAACATAGTCTTCATCGAAGGCATAATCAAAAGATACGTCTAAGTCCGTTTTGGGCTTAAGTCGCTCGTCGCCCAAAGTCAGACACGGGAAAAGGTCAATTTTCAAAAAATACGTCCAACATATTTTATTTTTTTGAAAATCATCTAACTGTACGTCCAGGCGTCTGATCATCCAGACCACTAAGTTGTCTATCTCTATACCTTATTTTCGTCCCAAAATTCATCCAAGTTATAAACGCCTAGAAAAATACCTTTTGGATGTGGGCGGGGTCAGCACAGTGATCTCCTAAACATTGCACCAGAGTAGTCGGGTACCTTACAGGGCACTGCTGTGAACTTTACAAAAAGGGTGCCACATATACATCTCACCACAGCAACCTTATTGGTCATGGTGAGCCCTACAGAACCGACTAGACCCACCTGTCTACCACCCCAATAGCCCTTATGGCTACAGGTGCCACTTATATGGCAGTACATAAGGGTTTTGGGGGGGGGGGTGCACATGTTTCACCATGCATGCAGTGGTAGAATGGCTTATGGGCCTGGGTCCTTCTCTCCATGGTTCACTAGCACACACACACCCCTCCCTAGACCACTTAAGCCACCTCTGTGCAGCTCTACTAGGCTTTCCTATGCCAGGCTGTCAGGTGCTGATGTTCTGGAGGCAGATATGTAAAGTTGTTATTACAATTTGTATGGTGGGGGGGTCAGTGATCACTGGGGGAGTGTGTGGGGGTCTGTACTTTGTCCCTGCAGTGGTTATCTGGTCACTTTGGATACCTTATTGTGACTTAGACCTGGTTATAGTTGGCCTAAGTCCCAACGTCCAAGTTCCGTCTAGGCAGTGTGATTAAACTTTTGGTTATTCATGCAGTACGACTAAGTCTAGGACGTCCCGCCCAAATCCCGCCCTCACTACTCCTCCTAAAATGTCCCTTTTAGCTCTGGGCACTGTGAAGGCCTAAGTCATTTTTAGATACGTCTAAAACCCGGTTCGATTATCGGTACTTGGACGACTTGTCTCACTGATTTAGGCGGTTTTTTTAGACGTATTTCTGTTTCGATTATGAGCCCCTTAGTCCAGCAAGTTTCCAGGGTTTTTTTCCCTAAGCTATTTTTCCTATGATTTCCCCCCCCCCCCCCAAAAAAAAAAAAAATAATAAAAAAAAATATATATATATATATATATATATATATTTTTTTAAACAAAAACACCTCTGGAAACTTGCTGGACTAAGTATGGAGACTAACCCCTCCTTTACTAACACATAGTGTGGCTTTTAGCACCAGCTGGTGCTAAAAGTAACTGCTGTCTGATGCTCATTTATGTATTTATTTATTCAATTTTCTATACCGTTTTCCCAGGAGAGCTCAGAACGGTTTGCATGAGTTTATTCAGGTACGCAGTAGGAATTCTATGAGTGTATGGTGCAGTGGTTAGAGCCATAGCCTCAGCACCCTGAGTATGAGGGTTCAAATCCCACACTGCTCCTTGTGACCTTGGGCAAGTCACTTAATCCCTAGCAAAATGCAGAAGATGATGAAGTGAGGTAAACTGGAATCATCCACAATAATAAAACACCCCACTTCCAAGTGTCAAATATAGAGAAAGGTCCAGAGGGTCTTCAACATCCACCCGATTGCACATACGTATTTCAGTGGGCAATGATATTCGTTTTTGACCCTTATTTTCACCTCCTCCTCGATGTCTTTCTCAATACATACTGTTGTATAAAACTTAAACCAAATTTTTTTTAAAAAATACACAACAGAAAGTATTATTCACTTATCTTTTAATATGCAGAATCACTAGCCTGCCCCGACGGGATCCGTTTTGCCCCAAGAATGAAAGGACGCTAGAGTGCGCTCCTTAAGAACCATTGAAAAAGCCTTTATGTGGCCGAAGTAGGGTGTTTTGTTGTTGTTGTTTTTTTATATTCTTTATTCATTTTCAAAATTACATTAAGTGTAAAATATATTCATTCACAGTAACAATAAATATATCACTTATAAACAATCATTGGTACATTATATAAACTTTTATCCCTTCCCCTTTCCCATCCCTCCCATCCATATCTTCCATTATTATATAATATATGTAATAATAAAACTACCCCCTCCCTATATCCTGAACTGATAATTAAAAGGGAAATAATTTTACTTAATCCTTACAATATTTTGTTAATGGTTTCCACACATCCTGAAATTTCTTAAAGTATCCCCTTTGTAAAGCAATAAATCTTTCCATTTTATAGATATGGCATAAAGAATTGCACCAAAAGTTATAATTTAATCTCTTCCAATCCTTCCAATTATATGTAATTTGCTGAATGGCAACCCCAGTCATTATTAGTAATAATTTATTGTTGTTAGCAGAAATCTGACTTTTTGCTCTCATTTCCATACCAAATATCACAGTATCAAAAGATAATGCCACTGGGTTATCTAATAAATTATTACTTTGGGTGTTTTGTTATTGTGCAAGTCACTTAATCCCTCATGTGAGCCTGCCAAGACAGATAGGGAAAAATGCTTGAGTACCTGAATGTAAACCACTTAGACCACAGTTCTTCAACCGCTGGTCCGCGGACCGGTGTCGGTCCGCAGAAAATTTCTGCCGGTCCGTGCAGGGCCGGCGAGATCAAGTCGGCAGTTAAATTTCCTGCCGACTGCGGTTCCTCCTGACTGCGGTTCCTGCTGACTAATGTTCCTCCCAGCCTCAGGCGATCAAGATAGGCTGCCAACGTCGGGGCCTTCCCTCTGTGAGTCTCGCCTGTTCGGAAACAGGAAGTTCGGAAACAAAATAGGCGGGACTCAGAGAGTGAAGGTCCCGACGTCGGCAGCGTGTCTTGATCGCCACCCCTGCCGAGTTGCTGAAGAGGGCCGCGGGGAAGTTGCGATTAGACCGGAGAGAGCTTCAGATTCAGGTGCAGGTGGAGGGAGATGGTCAGCGTGTGCGAACAAAATCCTGGGGAGCCTTCATAGTGACTTCCTCCCCTCCCACCAGCTCTCCTATTTGCCAGGGCAGTGATTTACCAGCAACTTCCTGCAGGCAAGTACCGAGAGCTGCTGGAAGGGGAGGAAGCCACTGTAGGAGGCTGGGAAGGTGCTGGAAAAGGGAGA
The DNA here is from genome assembly GCF_902459505.1 of Geotrypetes seraphini. NCBI lineage: Eukaryota > Metazoa > Chordata > Amphibia > Gymnophiona > Dermophiidae > Geotrypetes > Geotrypetes seraphini. The sequence goes on along the minus strand of NC_047086.1, from coordinate 34,729,349 downwards.
GCTGTTACTGGACTTGAAGGAAGTTAGAAGGAGAGATGCTGCTGGGAGGGGAGGAGGGAAAGGGATTGGAAGAAAGTTAATGTTGGATAGAGGGAGGAGGGAAGGGAGAAGAAGGAGAGATGCTGCTGGGAGGGGAGGAGGGAAAGGGATGGGAAGAGAGTTAATGTTGGATAGAGGGAGGAGGGAAGGGAGAAAGAAAAAAAGGAAGGAGGGTAGGGAGAAAGAAAAAAGGAAGGAAACAGCTGGCAGGGAGATTACAGGAGGGGAAGGGGGTCAGGGTAGAATGGAGAGATCAGATGAGAGAAAGGGGAGAGAGGAATGAGAAAGTAGAGAGACATTGATGCTGGAAAGGGGGTCAGCAGAGAAATGAGAGAGGGATAAAGATGCTAGATCTGGTGTAGAGAGATAAAAATGAAGAAGGCAGTGAAGCTGGAATGAATGATGTAAAAAGGAGAGAGGAGGATGGACAAGGAAGAGGGGCATAGAAAGAAGTCAGATACATATGGAAGGGGGAGAGGGCAGACATTGGATGGAACGGGCAGATGGTGGAAGGAAAAGAGTGAAAAGAAGATGAAAGCAGAAACCAGAGACAACAAAAGGTAGAAAAAAATAATTTTATTTCTATTTTGTCATTAGAATATATCAGATTTGAATTATATATCCTGCTAGAGACATAAGTGGGGACTGCAGTATTCTGTTAGCATGATATTTCTATGTAGCATTCTATAATAACTTGGCTTGTTCAGTTTTCTTGATAGTAGAGGGGATATATGTGAAGGGGGAGGGGAGACAGGGGTTTTGTTGGTCCGTGCTCTGTATATTTGTATTTATAAAATCACAATTGTTCAGAATATTGTTTCTTTTTATACTTTAATAAAATACGTTCAATATAAAATCATAATTGCGGCTTGTGCAGATGGGATCAGATGGTTTGCGGGGACCGAGCTCGCGGAGATGGGGCGTAAATGGGGTTTTTAAATTTTAGTCCTAGTAGTTTGCCGGTCCAACAAAATAATTATTTTATTTCTGCCGGTCCACGGGTGCAAAAAGGTTGAAGAACACTGACTAGACTATAAGTGGTATATAAATGCTTAAATAAATAAATTTGAATTCATAGTCCACCACCTTTGTTTGCCATAACAATGTGTTTCTCGAAATTGCCTGGGACACTCTAAATAGACAGATGAAGATAAGCAACAGGAAGAGATGAAATCTTAGAGACAAAAGGCTAAAATTTCCTATATCATTATGCTTCGTTACCTGTATCACAAGACCTGAATATAAACTTGATCATTTTACTCTTTCCCAAATTCTCTTCAAAGTAATCTTGGCTGCACTGGGAGAGAGCCAGCCTGCTGGGAAAGATTACTAACTACTTTCACTTGTTTCATCAGTAAATTCTAGTGTACCGAGTTCAACTTTCACCACTTAGAGATGTTGTACGGATGTCACGTGTATATTGACTGGTATGTTGTGGTCATCAACTAGTTTGAAGTACAATTGGAAGGATGACCTTCACAAATAATTACTCTGCATCTCACTGTGTAAGACTGGAAGGACTGACCTACACTATACAGCTGTTTTTGAATTACAGGTATTGTTATCTCTGTGAAAGGTTATTTGGAATCCATTCTTCAGATCAAATGCTGCCTTAAATCAATAGTTGTTCTGAAGATTCTCACTCTGCTTGGCTCCATGGGCAAACAGGGACCCTCTAATATACAACCTAGCATTTTGCTGTTCAATGTCACCTTCAAAATCTGATAGAAAAAAAAGAGTTGTTCTTTCACTTTTAAGCTTTGCTTTGTTTTATTTTTTTTCATACCTAAAAAATGCATAGAGAGATTGATTTTAGTAGAGGTTTTTTTTGTTTTTTATTTTTTTATTTAATTCTTTATTGATTTTTAATCAAAAACAGTGTCATCCAAAGAGGGTTTTTTTAAATTAAAATTATTTATTTATGTTATTTAACATACTTGAACAGAATATATATAAGGGAAAAGAGACTTTACATACAGTTTAAACATATTAAACAAAAACAATTAGATCTCAATATAATTTCACAGTCTCTGAAAAAGTCCACAATACGGGAGAAGCTATTCTCATTCTATCATGGGAATTGATATTTATCAAGGAAACAAAAACAGTAAATTAGTGGAGTTTAACATCTTCTACTTTAGTTAAAGACCTACGTCACCGTGGAGGGGCTGGCATGAATGACTCCTTTCCCCTCTAGAAAAAAAACGTAACTGAGAGGGGTCAAAAAAAATGTATGAATGCTGATCCAAAAGGATCAGACATCTACAGGGATATCTAAGTTGAAATTTAGCCCTCAAAGAGAGTACGGACTGTCTCAATTACAGGAATCCTTTCCTTCTGGTCTGGGTTAACTTTGATACATCTGGGAACATGGAGATCTTAGAATCCATAAAGATCACTTCCTTAGAAACATAGAAACATAGAAAAAAGCAGCAGAAAAGGGCTATAGCCCACCAAGTCTGCCCATTCCAAGTATCCCCTCCCCTGAACTTACTCCCTTAAAGATCCCATGTGAGTATCCCATTTTCTCTTAAAATCCGTCACGCTGCTGGCCTTTATCACCTGGAGTGGGAGTCTGTTCCAATGATCCACTACTCTTTCGGTGAGGAAGTACTTCCTGGAGTCGCCATGAAACTTCCCTCCCCTGATTTTCAGCGGATGCCCTCTGGTGGTCGAGGGTCCCATGAGCCAGAAGATATCATCTTCTGATTCGATGCGTCCGTGATGTACTTATATGTTTCAATCATATCTCCCCCGTTCTCTTCTTTCCTCAAGTGAGTACAGCCGCAATTTTTTTAAATCTTTCTCCATACGTGAGATCCTTGAGCCCCAGACCATCCTGGTGGCCATTCGCTGAACCGACTCGATCCTCAGCACGTCCTTTTGGTAGTGTGGTCTCCAAAACTGAACACAGTACTCCAAGTGAGGCCTCACCATGGCTCTGTACAATGGCATCATGACTTCAGGTCTCCTGCTGACGAAACCTCTGCAGATACACCCCATCATTTGTCTTGCCCTGGAGGAAGCCTTCTCCACTTGATTGGCAACCTTCATGTCCTCACTAATGATCACCCCTAGGTCGCGTTCCGCCGTGGTCCTAACCAAGGTCTCACCATTTAGTACATAAGTTCTACGCGGGTTTCTCTTACCCAGGTGCATTATCTTGCATTTTTTAGCATTGAAGCCTAGCTGCCAAGTAGTTGACCATTGTTCCAGCAACAGTAGGTCGTGTGTCATATTATCAGGTAATAAGCTTTTGCCTACTATGTTGCAAACTTTGGCATCGTCGGCAAACAGTGATACCCTTCCTCTAAGTCCTTGCGTCATATCTCTTAAAAATAGCCTAAGGAGTGTCTCTGTCTTGTTGAAAGACTAAAAATCACCAGAAGTGTAGAATGCAAGATGATTTCTTCCTCTGAGGTTTCTAATATTCTTGTTAAATCCATTGGACTCAATAGATCAGGTGAGACCTCAGGTTGAGAAGCCTTCTTAGATACTGGAAGATAATATCTCTGGGTATTTAAACGTTTCCTTAAGAAATTATAAAATAAAATCTCTAGGAGACATTGCTAGAAACTTTAGGAAAGTTTAGTATTCTCAGTTCAACATTTTCATATAATTTTCCATATTTTCTACTTTCCTGACTAGCATAGTCTATCTTGCATTAAAGTAGTTTGAGTCTTTAGTAAACCTTGAACCTGTAGTCCAAACGGTCCCCCTGAGACTTTATCCATCTTGAAGAGAGTCAATCATTTTTTTCCTGTATATGAACCAGAGGTAGAGTTCCTGCACACAATTTGTAGAGTGAGTCTAAAGCCGTTCAGATAGACTCCAAAGTAAACTCTGCTGGCTTTACCACAGGGGAACCACTGGAATCTGTCCACCAACTGCTGGGGGCCAGGTCTGCCTTCTCCATAGTTAACATTTCAGCCTGAGAGCCCAGGGACGCCGGGACGCCCTCTAGTTCAGCAAGGGAGACTGCACCTTGTCCCTTCTGAACCGCCGTAGTTTATCTTTCTCACGGCTACTAGGGAGGCACAGTTCCTGCAGGGCTGAGCAAAATCTCGCTCCCGAACGCCGAGACTTCCCGCTGACTCAGCAGAGCCGGTTTACCCCGGTGCGAAGATGTTAGAAAGCTATAGATCGTCCCTTGCCTTCGCAGGGTAAGTTCTGGTTGCCGGGCTGTGGCAGCCGCCGTTCCCCTTCTTTTAGGCATTAGGGTAAGTTAAACCCGATACAAAGAATAGGAAAAGTTTTCGACAAAAGGACAGGTTGTAAGTGTCCTCACTCCACCGCGGCCATCTTGCTTCTTAGGCCTCCCTTTAGTAGAGTTTCTAAGTAGACAAATACGAGGGCATGCTGAAAAGTTCTCAGCTCAACCAACTTCCTAAATTCTGAGCTTTATTTTGCCTCTGTAGCTGAAGAGTGGTATTTTATTTTGAAAAGTGCCAATTTGCAGAATCGTAATACTATGTTGATGTAGTTGTTTTTTTTACATTGTTTCAGATTGATTAAACCATGCCAATGAAAAGTGTGGAATTTTCAAGTATGGAACTCCGAGCCATCATGAAGTTCCTATTCCTGCAGAAGAAAACACCAAAGGAAATCCATGAATTTATGATGCCAACATTGAGTGACATATGCCCATCATACTCAAGAAGAGGTGTGCAAACTTTCAGCATGGAGGTTTTGAGACTGAAGATGCAATGCAGCAAGGTCTTTGAGGCCTCAAATGGTTACAGCTCCTGAAATTGTTGACCATGTCCATGATCTGATATTGGATGATCAGCAAATATCAGCTAAAACAACTGTTGAGACACTACAGGTATCCAGGGAACGTGTTGGGTGTATAATCCACGAGCAGCTGGGTATGCAGAAGCTGTCAGCCAAGTGGGTGCCCAAATGGTTGAATGCTGATGAGAAACAACATCAAGTGGACCCTTCCAAGTTGATTTTGCAGCATTTTCAGTGAGCTGGCGCCAACCTTTTGGAATGACTAGTGTGACCGGGCCCGTCCCTGAGTAAGTAGGAAACTGCGGCCCGGACCACAAGTAAGATTTTTAATACGCCTTTTATATGGCAGTGGAAGGAAGACCCGGATACCGGATTCTTTAGAATAAAGTATCAGGTTTATTACTAACCCAAAGTTCAAAGAAAATACACAGCGGAAGAAAAAAACATAAAACATTCACCTCAGTTGGTTACAGTGCTTAGAGGGCCTCTCCCCCCATTATTCTTTCAGTCCAGGTTCTATTAAGGAGCAAGATTGCACTTCCTTATCACCAGGAAAATCCCAGCAAACTTATAAGTCAGTTAAAGCTTTCCTTGGCTCGTAGCCCCTGCCGGGCTTGATTGCTCTCACTCTGGACTTCACCTTTTATGAGCCTAGCTAGCTGAGCACGGCTTGCGTCCAGCCTTTCCTTCTCAGCTCTCTCTGCATTTGTTTAACACATTATTAGCACCTTGTTAACTCTGCCCGCACTGCTCATGCTGTCGGGTATACAAACAATAGGATACCGTTCTTCAGGAGTTTAACTTAGGACATGCAAACATCATATTCTCCAAGGTCCATGCCCTCTTCACTTATCTCATTACTTAGTATGCTGTCCATTTCCCATTCACACTCCCGGGAACTCCGGCTTGAAGTTTCTTCACTTCTTTCTGTTTGTGCTTCCCCTCCCCCTCTCTGTACGTCTGCAAAACTATCTGCAGCTTTTCTCTGGGGAGGCTTTCTCAGCCCTGCTCTTTGGGGCTTGAGTTGCCAGTCACAATACCTCTCCAGGGCAGTAACACCTTTCCCTAGGTGTGGGCTTCTTGCCCTCCGTTCCTGCTGGACTTGAGGCACCCTCTGTGACCTGGAACCCACGTGAGTAGTTTGGCTTCGCAACCACTCCTTCTGGTTCTCCTCTCTCTGCACTCTCGTTCCTTCTCGAGTTTCCTCCCTTCTCCTTCCTCCAGTAAATTGATCTTTCCTATAAGGCCAACCCCGGGGTCTGACTCCACCCCCTTCTAAATTAGCCTCAGGTTGCTCCCTGCCTTCAGGAAAGGAGTGATAGGGGAAATCAGTGGTCTGCAGAGCCTTTCTTAATTGGCTCTTCAGCTGTGCTGGAACCTGCCTGGGCTTGCCTTCTTTTGCCTGAGCCAGCTGTCCTGACTCCATGCCTGGTTTTATCCAGCCTTGTGCTGCATTCTGGGGAGTTTTAGTAGTAGTTTTCACCGTGACAGGAGCTTCCCTGTCACACTAGTTATGAGGGGCTGCTGGAAAGTTCTCAGTCCAATCAAGAAGAGAATGTGGAGCCATTAAACTTACACGTTATTCCACACTTCTCTTGACACTTTTTGCTTCAATGAGGCAAATGCATCTAGTAAAAGGGAACAAATAGAGGGAAACCAAGCCATTGTGATATCACCGTTGAGGCTAGCTCCCAGGCATTGGTGGAATGAGGCATTATGACATCACAATACAAGGGGCTGCTGAAAAGTTCCCAGTCAAACCAAGAAGAGAATGATGTGGAGCCATGAAACTTACATGTTATTTCACACTTTTCTTTTCAATGATATGAAAAACAAAAATGGAAATTGTAGAATAATTTGTAGTGACTCCCACTTTAACTCTTATTTCTGTACAAACATGTAAGCCTTCCTGGCACGTAGAAATACCTACTATATCTGAATTTATAAGACACCTGCAAGTGTGATAGCTATTGTAATGTTGTATCTTTAGGTACAGTAAGGGGCTCATAATCAAAAAATAAATACATCTAAAAACCCGCCTAAATCGGTACTTGGACGATCTAAAAGACAAGTCGCCCAAGTGCTGATAATTGAAATGGGTTTTAGATGTATCTAAAAATGACTTAGGCCTTGTCAGTGCTGCTGTACGACCAGAGCTAAAAGGGGCGTTTTAGGAGGAGTGGTGAGGGCGGGATTTGGGTGGGATGTGGGCTGTTCTAAACTTATTGCAGTATCAGAGTTTCCACCCCCGGGAATTAAGAAACAGCATCCCTATTGGTCAATTTCTCCGATTGAGGAGAATATGCTCGGAGGAGGAAGACTTTGATAAGCAAGCGAATGATATGTATCATAATTTCCTGGATCGCGGGTACCCTAGTAGGATCATTAGAAGAGCCTGGAAAAGAGCCAAAAACTGCCACCGGCCATGGGTCATGAAAACGAATAGCAACAATACAGAACAAAATATGGTCTGTGTTATAATAATAGTAATGCTATTAAACAAATTATTTTGAAACATTGGCCAATAGTTCAATATTATCCAGCATTAGCAGACCGACCCAAATTTTGCATTTCGAGGGCACCAAATTAGAGGGGAAAAATTAAAATGTAAGAATACAAATCATGAGTCGAGTAGACAGCTTCCCCACCAACCTTGCGGCAACTTCCGTTTATGCCGATATGTACTGGATATAACTTACGTAGATATACCTTACTCAGGGGGGGAGACAGTTCAAATTAAGCACAGGCACTGATTGTGACTCCACAGGGGTGGTATAATGTATTCTGTGCCCCTGCCGTAAAATATACATTGGGCAGACCACTTGGAAGATTAAGATCCGGATAACAGAACATTTGAGTAATATTCGTAAAGGCAGAGTCTCCGCCCCCTTGGCAGCCCATTGGCTACAAGAATCTCATCCAATAGAAGCTTTAAAGTATACGGTTTTAACACAGATCAAGCATTTTGAAGGAGATATTTTGAAACTCTTGATACAAAAAAGAACAACGCTTTATTTACAATTGGCGTACATTAATTCCAGAAGGTCTGAACCACGATATTGAGTGGTTATTATTGTAGAGCAATGCCGGTAATTCCCTCCTTGACATCATTTCCGGGTAAGCGCTGTTCAGCTCCTCCCTCCTTTTTAGAGTATAAATAGAGTAATCCATGATTCCTGGTTCATGTCAGCCCTTTCATTGGTTCTGTCCTGACCCAAAGAGCTAATAACAGGTATGAGAGTGTGATAATTTAATGTACGACAGTGGTATTAAAATGGGGTTACAGAAAAATATAGGATTCAGGTAATTTTCTGATACGATTCCTAACATAAAATTGTTCATTATTTGTAACAGCGTCCCTCCCTAATGAAGAGCCGAAACTCGAGTCGGGGGGGACAGGGATGACAGAATGGTTTGATAAAGAAAAAAGAAAAAACATTTTTAACTCACCAGCACCGCCATACGGCACTTTAACAACACTGAGGATTAACAGCACTCATCGACCCTTCCATTGCAGATAAGTTAAGTTTATTTTCATTGGTGTAGATTACCTATATAGTTATATGGATGGGCAGGGGACAGTGAAGGCAGTGATGGTGATCGAGCCAGACAGCGTGCCAGACTTTAAGAATAAATGGGATACCCATGTGGGATCCCTACGAGGGTCAAGATAAGAAAATTGGGTCAATAGGGCATAGACAGGGGGTGGGTAAGCAGAGTGGGCAGACTTGATGGGCTCTAGCCCTTTTCTGCCGTCATCTTCTATGTTTCTATGATGGTCCCCTTGTTAACCTCAGATTGGTGTTATCACTATAAGTTATAAAATCAAAAATTTTAAAATCAATTTAGAGCTGTGATTACAGGAATTATTAATTATAATTACTGTTCTAAGCTTAGTCATACTGCAATGCTACCTGGATGGAAGTTGTACGTTGTGACTTAGGCCATGTAAAAACAGGTCTAAGTGGCAAAAACGTATCCACTTTCCCACACACTGCCCCAGTGATCACTGAACCCCCCCCACCACCACCCCCAACACCATAAAAATCATAATAAAAACATACACATCTGTCTCCAGAACATCAGCACCTGGCATAGGAAAGTCTAGTAGAGCTGCACAGAGGTGGCTTAAATGGTCTTGGGGGTGGGTTAGTGAACCATGGAGAGGAGGACCCAGGCCCTTAAGCCACTCTAATCACTGCATTCATGGTGAAACGTGTACCTCTCAAACCCCCCCCCCCCACACACACACACACCTTTTGTACTGCCTTATAAGTGGCACCTACAGCCATAAGGTCTATTGGGTTGGTAGACAGGTGGATCTAGTAGGTTTTGGGGGCTCACCATGACCTATAAGGAAGTTATGGTGAGATGTTTATGTGGCACCCTTTTTGTGAAGTTCACAGCAATGCCCTGTAAGGTACCCCACTACTCTGGGGCAATGTTTGGGTGTCCAGTCCATCACTTTGCTGACCCCGCCCATGTCCAAAAGGTCTTGTTCTGGGCGTTTTTGACTAGGATGAATTTTTGGATGAGAATGGAGTATAACGATAGACGACTTAGCAGTCTGGACGATCAAACGGCTGGTCGTCCAACTAGACGCTTTTCAAGGGGGGAGGGAGGGGAGAAATATTTGGGATGTATTTTTCGGGAATGGACATTTTTCTTAGCCGACTTAGGGCGACTAGCGACTTAGGCCAAAAATGGACTTAGATGTTTCTTTTGATTATGCCCCTCTATGTCTTTATCTCTTTTTGGAGGACTCACAATAACATGTGCAAGCATTAAGGTAGGATTTGTACCTGGGTCCCATTGTTTAATGTCCATTATATTGACCACAAGGCTGCCCCTCTGTTCTGCCAGGATGTCAGCGTGGCCATTTTTTGCACAAACGATACCAGACATTTTGTACCTACTCTTTTAGCATTTCATATTTGGAAATGGCTGTTCATTTTGGATGTTTTCAGCACAAGAACATCCTTCTCGCATATTTGTGAACAGGAAATCCTGACAGAACAGCATTCTATTTGAAAATGGCAATGAGATGGATTTTGTTTTTTGGACATTATAAGAACATAAGAATAGCCTTACTGGGTCAGATCAAAGGTCCATCAAGCCCAGAAGCCCATTCTCACAGTGGCCAATCCAGGTCACTAGTACCTGGCCAAAACCCAAACAGTAGCAACAATCCAGCATCTCAAAGAATAGCTTAGGTGCCAGTATTTTAGGCCAAGTAACCCTGGTCTAATAGATCATCACCTATGTTTTTGACACCTAACTTGATTTAGTCACCGCTACATACAATTCTATAAATGTCACCTAACTTTGAATGACATGAAGTAGTCGCCATTTATAGAATCAGGCTCTATGAACAGGACGATCCAGTTCTTACTTGGATGTTCTTTCAAACATGCCCCTCTGTGTCTGCAGATCCTTTTTCAAAAATGCCATTGAAACTGAGCATCTCCTGACTCAAGCAACTCAATCCCAATCTCTACATTCTAAATAATATAGGAATTCACGTGCCAAGCCTCCATATTGACTTTTGATGTCATCCATGGAGCCCAGTACAGACAGTGTCAAAGTGTACTGTCATTTTAAGCTTTAGAAAGCTTTAAGACTGCCTGCATCGTGCATGTGCACATGCCTTCCCACCCGATGCTGGCTCATGATGTCATCAGGTCTATGCCCAAGTAAAGAACCAACCAAGGGAAGTGGGTGAGATATGAGAATATCTGCCTGCTGGTCCTGGATAACACCTGTTATGGTAAGTAACTGTGCTTTATCTCAGAATCTAGAAGAACACCAGATTCATCTGGTGTGATATAACATTAGCTGAGCCAAGGTCACCTGTTGGTAATATTTATTTAGATGGTAGGTGAAGGGGGAAACAGATTGTGTGAGGTGCGTGATTAGGTGATGTCAATGGTCTGTAGAATAAGGATTGCCGAGCGTAGAAGAGGAGGTAAGAAAGGGTTAATAGACAGAGGTTGTAAGAGAGAAAGGGATTGGAGAGGTTTTGAGGATATGGGGGGGGGGTGGAGCAGGGGTGGGATTGGTTGGCGGGCAGAAGGGGGTTCTATGAGGAAAGGGGAAGAGTATAGTAGTCTCTTCAGGGAAAAAATTACTCCTCCCTCCCGTGTGTGCTGGTGATATGTTTTGTTTTGGTTTTTGTCTCAGTGTTGGGGTAGGGGGGTTGTTTTACAGGTTATATGAGGATTTGAGTGAGTTTGTTTGCAATTTTGGGGTTGGGGTTGGGGTTGGTCGCAGCTTGGGGCAGGGCAGGATATGGGGTTTTGGCCCAGTTGGAGCTGGGAGATCAGCAGTTAAGAAATAAATAAATAACTGTAACACTTGTAGGTGACACCGCTGCGAGGGGAAGCATGGCCTGTTTTCACAATGGGTCATGTTTTGGAGGATGTTATAGAGTTTAAAGATATAACGGGAGCTAGTTTTGACACTAAATAGCTCCCTGGGGGTGTATGAAATATGCATTGGGGGTTTGTTGGGTTTGGACACGGATTGTATTGTAAGTGGAGATAGATAATAAAGTTGCAGCCAAATATTTATTCCAATAAAATTGAGTTGTACGATTATTGGTTGACGGTGTGAAGATTCCAGTTGCAGGTGACGAAGTGCAAATGCTAATGTTAGGTAAAAAAAAAAAAAAATCCTGCTCTTTAGTGCCTCTACTCCTTGTTATAAACAGAAAAGCAGATTTATGTGAATCTGTTCCATATTTTCAAAAATGTGGTTCTTTTTGGACCCCGGTTAGGATGAATAAGTTGGATATTGGCATTGTCATCTAGATATAGGGACACTGGATCATTTACTGTTTTATTGTCCTATGATACTGAGTTTTTGGAAGTCGATTTGGGGACATAATAATATTTTGGAGTCTGCGATCCCGCTGACGTATGAGGTAGTGATTTGCGGAACTGTGCTACATGTTAAGCCCCCGTTGGATAGATATAAAGGTTGACTCTTCTTAATTATGATGGGTACAGCTGTGCAGTTGATCGCATGTAACTGGAAAAATTGGGACTGTCTTAATTTCACATTCTGGTGGGCAAATCTATGTTTAGTGTATAAATATGAAAAAATGAATGCTGGTTTGTCAGGGAACACAAAAATATTCAAATTAGTGTGGGGTCCATTGGCGTCTTTTGTAGAATTGTTGTAGTTTTATTTTGCTGATATAGTATATGCACTTCCAGGGGTGGGAAGGTGGGTATATGTTTATATGATTCCTTGTTCTTTTCTTTGATGGTTGGGAAGGGTATTTTGGGGTATTGATAAACTGTTTCTGAATATTTATAAGTGCTTAATTGTTATGGTTATGACATGTATAATAATAATAAATAATTTATTTCTTATATACCGCCAACGCCATGGTAGTTCGAGGCGGTTTACAATAAGAAGAGCTTGACAATCAGCGACATAGTTACAATATAGAATCAATGAATACAAGTACAATGAATGCAAGTACAACAAGAAGAGCTGGACGGTCAGCGACATAGCAATGAATTCTGTATACAGAATAGGAGAGACAATGAACAACAAATTCTTAGGTGGCAAATCGGTTGAACAGTTTCGTTTTTACTAATTTTCTAAAACTAAAATAGGATGAGGAGTGCATGATAATGTTACCCAGCCAGTCGTTCAGTTTACCTGCCTGGAAAGCTAGAGTTCTGTCCAGGAATCTTTTGTAACGGCAGGCCTTTATTGTTGGGCGTGTAAATATGTGGATTCTACGTGTGGGCCTAATAGTACAACCCAAATTGAAGAGGGAAACCAGGTACATAGGGGGCCAAACCAAAGATTGATTTGAAACAGAGACAAGAAAATTTAAATAAAACTCTTGCCTCGAGGGGCAGCCAATGAAGTTTTTGATAATAGGGACTTACGTGTTCCCATTTTTTTAAACCGAAAATCAGACGTACTGCCGAATTTTGAATAATTCGGAGTCTTTGAAGGGTTTTCTTGAAAGATCCCAAATAAATTGTGATGCAATAGTCCAGCATGCTTAGAATAGAAGATTGCACCAGTAGACGGATTGATGCTGCATCAAAGTATTTTTTGATGGTTCTTAGTTTCCATAGTGTTGAGAAGCATTTTCTAGTCAATAAGTCCATGTGAGCATCTAAAGTAAGGTATCGGTCGAGAGTCACTCCCAGAATTTTTGCGGAATCGACGATAGGGAAGTCCTGTCCATTCAAGGAAATTTTTGAATCTTTGATTTTATCGTTTGGGCTCACCAGAAAAAAAATGGGTTTATCTGAGTTAAGTTTCAGTTTGAATTCTGTCATCCATAATTTGATTTGTTTTAGGACGAATGCCAGGTGATTCTTTGTCTCGGAGGTTAGGTTTGTGAGGGGAAGAACTATGGTGATGTCATCTACGTAGATATAGAATTTGACTTTTAAGCTTTGCAATAGATTCCCCAATGGGGCAAGGTAGATGTTAAACAGGGTAGGGGATAGAGGGGAACCCTCCGGAACTCCGCAAGTGTTTGTCCATCTGCAGGATTGTTTATTATCACTGTGGACTTGGTAAGACCGTTTACTCAAGAAACCCTGGAACCAATTTAACACTTTGCCACTTTGTATGTTATGATGCACTTTTTGTAAGATCTGAAAATTTAATAAAGATATTAAAAAAGTGGTTTTAAATTCAAACTCTTTCTCATCCACATCCTCAGAAATGCTTCCACTAAGCCTGGAGAAAAATTTGCACTTTGGCTGGAACATTCTATATAAACTTATTTTGTACATAAAGCACTATTTTCCTGCAGCATTGCTGTTGAAAATAACCTACCATTTGTTTAACACTAACCTGTTAAAAGTGCACACTGGTTTTATGTGCTTTAGTAAACAGGTCCATTGGTGTATTAAGATAAAATCATCATTATATATGACTTAATTATCTGTCATTAAAATTCCAGTATTAAAGAGCCAGTCAACTGTTCTTCATTTTGATAGCACTGCTACAATTAGTTCATTTATTAAATAGCCCACTCTATAAGTAGTTTGGATTGCAATCATCCTAGCTTATTTCAAAAAGTAGCTAGCCAATATTATTTTCACTCCATTCATCCAGGATATAATTAGGCCTTTGAAATACCAGTTATTACTTTTCCCTGATTTATCAGATAGCAGTCGCTCTTGTCAATATGCAATGCAGCCTTAGATCCTATCTGCTCCAGAAGGGGATTTGGATGTTTTTCTGTATGATGGTACAGAATTGGAGATATGCAAGAAAAAAGAGAGGGTGAGAAAGGTGAAGGAGATAATGGTGGTACACATTTCATCTATTCAACAGTATCATAAAAGAATGCTGTATCCACTGCATTCAGTGACTTTCTGTATTTGGTTTTTGTTTCTTTGTTTTGAAAATTTTAATCTATCATACCTACCTTTTCGTTTCATAGGAATTAGGCTTGAATATCTTTCTGTGACAAAAAAATTCATTCCTTGTGGTAACATATGTTTTTTCACATTCTTTCACTAAGGGGCCTTTTTAATACAGCTTAGCATGTGCTAACAGACATTAGTGTGTGATATGTACCACATGGCTAAAAGGTAGGAAAAGGGAATGGGACATGGTACACTGCCTTTCTGTGGCTATAATTAAAGCAGTTTACATATTATGTACAGGTACTTATTTTGTATCTGGGTATAAAATAAGATATGCAGAGTTTAGTATGCACTAATTCTATTAGCTCACACCTTTCAGCTGGCTGGCCAGCCCAACACTCCAAAATGGTGGGCCTTCCCCTTCCGTGGGGGGGGGGAGGGCTAAGGCACCTGGGCCAACCAGAGTCCTAAACCTTCTTCCCAGAGCATCCTGGGATGCAGTGGGAGTGGCCTAAGACTCTGGTTGGCCCAGATGCCCAAGACTCCTCCTATGAGAGGGTCTTTAGGTAGCTGAGCCAATAAGAGCCTTAGGCCCCTTCCCGGTGCATCCCAGAATACACAAGAAAGGGGGAAGGCCTGCCATTTTGGAGTGACGGGTGGGCTAGCAGGAGGGTGTGAGCATCCCTCTGGCCAGACATGCAGCTGAAAGCTACATGGGGGGTAGAGTTACAGGTGTGGGGAGAGGAGCCTGAGGCATGGGTGGGGTTGTGGGAATGTTTAGGTTTGAGAGGATTTGAGTTTGGGGGGTGGTGGTAGCAGGAGAGAATAGGCATCCCTCCTGCCTGGCTTGCCTCGGGAGGGGGGGGGGAGGGGAGGCTGCTCCATGGCAGGAGGAAGTTGGCATCCCTCCTGCCTGGATTGCTTTGAGGTGAGGGGGTTCCAGGGCAGGAGGGGGTGGGCATCCCTCCTGCCCAGCTTACTTTGCGGGTGGAGGTTTGGGGGTTCTGGCGGGAGGAAGGGGGCATCCCTCCTGCTAACTGACTTCACAGGGGAGTTCAGGGGTTTCCTGAATCAGCTGCTCAGCTGATTGTGACAGGGGGATTACCTTGCTGTAATCAGCTGATGGCAAGGGATCAGGCACAATTCTCTTTGACATGGGCACAAGTTAGAGAATCGGGCCAGTTAGGGGGGTTGGGCACCTGTCTTTTAGAGCAGACATGATTCTGTATAGGACACCAATATGCGATTCTCAGCCGCTTCTTAGGTGGCTGCAGAAACCGGCGTCCTCAACAGAATTCTGTCCAGAATGTCTACTATTAAATCTCTGTCCACTTCTGTCTGTGAAGGAGGTCTGTATATCATACCAATGTAAATACATTTCCCATTCTCTCTTTCCAGATTGACTCACTGTGCCTCTTCCTTACCTTGCAGATCCTGCAATTGTATGGCTTTAATATGATCTTTAATACATAACACCACTCCACCTCCTTTTCTTCCTACCATGTCTTTCCTGAACAGATTATGGCCCGATATGACTATATCCCAGTCATGGTTTTCTGTGAACCACATCTCTGTGATTGCCACTAAATCAAACTCAGTCTCTTCCACCACAGCCTCTAGATCACATGTGTCAAACACAAGGTCTATGGGCTGAATCTGGCCCACCTGGCCATTTTGTGCGGCCCACGGTGACTGTGCACCTGACAGTACATTCTACAGGAATCCCCTGAGTCCTGACTCCCCCACCTACTACCTCTCCACCGCTGAAATTTAAAATCTTCGGGCAGCCAACGCGAAGCCAGCCTCCCACTGTCGGCCTACCCCGGAAGTGTTCTTTCTGCAGCATCCTGAATACACGGGAAGAGGAAGTGTAATAGAAATAACACTTCCAAAGCAGGTCGACAGCAGGAGGCTGGCTTTGGGTCGACTGCCCAAAGATTTTAAATTTCAGTGGTGGGGAGGTGGGGGAATCGGGAACTTGGGACTGTTGTACCATAGGATCCAGCTGAGACAGGAGGGCTGGGATTAGAAATGAGGGAAGGACATGCTACATGTGCTGCGGAGGGGGGGGGGTGAGGAGGTTTGGGAAAGCAAGAAGGACAGACGCTGCATGGGCTGGGAGTGGGGTGGTAAGGACAGAGGCTGCACGGGCTGGGGGTTAGGAAGGGAGGAAAGAGAGATGCTGACGCTGGGTGAGGGAAGAGAAAAATAAAATTCTTGGACATAGATGTGGTAAAGAGATGGGGAAGAAGGAGAATTGTTGGACATGATAGTGGTGGAGAGGAGGGAGGGAGATATGTTACACTGGGAGGCAGTGGCATACCAAGGGGGGGCGGGAGGGCGGTCCGCCCTGGGTGCAAGCCCTGAGGGGTGCTCCCGGCCTTGAAGCCGTTGGCGTCCGGTTCCCCCCCTTATGTCCGGATTCTCCCCCCGGCCCCCCCGCACCGTTTGCGGTGGAAAAGCAGCCTGCAGCAGGATCACGATGCCAGCGATCCCTGTGCTGCTTTGGCACTGCTTCCTCCGCGGTCCCGCCCCTCCTCTGACATCAGAGGGGGGGGCGGGACCACGGTGGAGGAAGCAGCGCCGAAGCAGCGTAGGGATCGCTGGCATCGCGATCTTGCTGCAGGCTGTTTTTTCTACCGTAGGTGGTGTGGGGAGGCCAAGGGGATGAGCGGTCCTTCAGGGTTGGGGGGGGCGAGTGGTCCTTCAGAGTGGGGCAGGATATCAGGCCTTCAGGGTGGGGCGGGCAGGCAGGCCTTCAAGGGGGGGATAGGCCTTCAAGGGGGGGGGGACAGGCAGGCCTTCAAGGGGGGACAGGCCTTCAAGGGAGGGGGATAGGCCTTCAAGGGGGGGACAGGCCTTTGGGGGGTGCAGGCCTTCAAGGGGGGGACAGGCAGGTAGGCCATCAAAGGGGGTGCAGGCCTTCAAGGGGGGGGACAGGCAGGTAGGCTTTCAAGGGGAGACAGGCCTTCAAGGGGGGGATAGGCAGGCAGGCTTTCAAGGGTAGGACAGGCCTTCAAGGGAGGGACAGGCAGGCAGGCCTTCAAGGGGGGGAACAGGCCTTCAAGGGAGGGGGATAGGCCTTCAAGGGGGGGACAGGCAGGTAGGCCTTCAAGGGGAGACAGGCCTTCAAGGGGGGGGGGACAGGCAAGCAGGCTTTCAAGGGGGAGCAGGTCTTCAAGGGGGACAGGCCTTCAAGGGGGACAGACAGGCAGGCCTTCAAGAGGGGATAGGCCTTCAAGGGGTTCAGGCAGGCAGGCCTTCAAGGGGGGGACAGGCCTTCAAGGGGGGGACAGGCCTTCGGGGGGGGGCAGGCCTTCAAGGAGGGGAGGACAGGCCTTCAAGGATGGGATGCAGACCTTATAAGGGGGGGACAGGCCTTCTGGTGAGGGGGGCCCTGGTGTAGAAGTACACGGAGGGAAGGGGGAGTTCAAAGAGACGCGCATATGCCGGACTTTGGGTGGGAAGAAATAATGAGTATGAAAATAGAGGAGAAGTGGAGAGAGATGATAGACCATGGTTTTTAGGAGGAAGGAACAGAAAGGGAGAGAAGTTGGACACTAAGGGATGGTGTGGAGGGGGGATAGAGATTCTGGAATAGGAGGGTAGTTGGGAAAAGAAAAGGAGAGATGGTGGACCCTGGGGTGGTGGGGAAGGAGGGAGAGATGCTGGATGAAAGGGTAGTTAAGAAAAGATGGATCTGTGGAGGGAGACGAAAAAAGGAAAGATGCCAGACCTCCTGGGGAGGGAAGGGAAACGGTGAAGGACATTGATGGCAGATGGTTGGTTAGCATGCAGAAAGAAGGAAGAAGGAGACCCTGGCAAGCAAGTTATCAGAAGACAACCAGAGCCTTGGACCAACAAGATTTGAAAACAGAGAGGAAAAGTCATTTTTGTTTCTTTATTTTATTTACACCACAGCGCCAGTGTGGTTAGGAGAAGCCAAAGGGGGGGGGGGGGGGGGTGAAAAAACTATAAAATAAACCCACCAGGATGTTTGAAAAAAAAACACCCAATTGGGCAGGAAGTCGAATGGAAAAAACCAATTCAATAGGCTGAATTGAATTGAAATATATATTTTTTTTCCTGAGTCGGGCAGCACTAGTTTGCGCTACTGTCTTTAGACTTTAGGACCTGGGAATGGGGAGAGATGGCATCCTCAGTACTTTATAATGCAAGTGAAACGAGGATTTGGTCAGACTTTTGAAGAGTCTGCAGAAGAAAAATATTGTATAGGCCGGGGACATGAGACAGCAGGAAACGGGAACTTTTCTTCCTTCTATTTTTGTGAATGGCAAGGCTGAGGATGTCAGAGAGTTCAGTTAAAATATGTGCTTTATAAGAAAATATAATAATGTGTTTTATAAAGTTTATAAGCATTGCTGGCCTACCCGGTCAGGTGTTCCTAATGGTGGTGGTGATGGTGGTGCAGCGTGACAATGTGTTTGAGAGGAAGAGTTGTCTGGGAAGAATTCTGCTGAGCAAACTCTGGAGCCCATTTACACCCCCCAGTTAGTCCACTCCACTCAACTGGTACACACACTGAGTGGGTCTTTGGGTGTTGTGCCTGGGTAGTTGTTTTGGGATCTCTTCCAGTGGTTTCTCAGTATCTCCTTGTGGTCTAAGGAAGGAAACTTTGTTAACCTTAGCATTGACCTTCAGAATATGTTTGTAACAGCGCTGCTTTGTGGCATTAGGCTATGTAGTGATTGAAAGAAAAAAACCAGACCTTTGCACAAATTTGCACTATATGGTGGGTGTATGAGGAGATTCACATTTCCTGCACAGCTAAGTCCCTGTGAAGTTACCTTGTTCTTTCTGTATTTAACATCTAGCAAGGTCTCTGTTTGGAAGGAAAGATCTAAGCTTAAAGATGAAGTGGCCAGAAGTTATGGTAAGAGCAGATAGCGTTGCTGGTTTTAAGAAAGGTTTGGACAAATTCCTGGAGGAAAAGTCCATAGTCTGTTATTAAGACATGGGGGAACTGTCTGCTTGTCCTGGATCGGTAGCATGGAATGTTGCTACTCTTTGGGTTTTGGCCAGGTACTAGTGACCTCGATTGGTTGCCATGGGCTACTGGGCATGATGGACCATTGGTCTGACCTAGTTAGGCTATTCTTATGTTATGTTCTCATCTGTAGGGGCCTTTGTTTTCACTTCTTATTTTAATGTATTTTTTTCTGGGAACTTGCCAGTGTTTTTTTATAATGGGAACAAAAATGGAAGAGAATTAATGTGTGTGGAATGGGGGGTTAATTAATTTCTTCAGCTAAATAATTCAATCCACCTCAACCAGACATAGGAGAACTCACGCACCATTCACACACCCTCCAACCAAAAGAAAAAAAAGAAAAACAAAAAAAAACTGTTTGACAACCTCCTAACACTCGACCCCCAACTCTATAACCTATTGACCTCGACCACAGACTACAAAACTTTCAAAAAAGAAATAAAAACCCTTTTATTCAAAAAACACATAAAACTGAACTAACACAATCAGAACTGTCCCAAGCATCACCTGCAATTACTCCATATGTATTTCTGATGTCATGACAATTCAGACATAATTTATGTTATGTTTGGAATAATGGTTACATATATGAGGTTCAATAAAAGAAAATTTTCACTGCCTGTTTCTATTCTGATCATTTATTCCGTTTCATGGTTATTACAAAATATATTTTTTTACATTGGGGGGGGGTGTCAAAAAATGATGAGCCCCGGGTGCCACATACCCTAGGTAAACCACTGCTGGGAGGGAGGACAGATGACTCAAAGAAGGGAGAGATGTAAGATTCTGGAAAAGGGTAATTGAAAGAAAGAAGTGATGTCAGACCACTGGAATGGGAAGGAGAGCAAGAGAGAGAGAGATGCCAGACCATGGAATGGAAAGGAAGGAAGGGAAAGAGAGATGCCAGACTGCAGGGAGGAGAGATGCCGACTGAAGAAAGGAGAGATGTTAGATCTCGGGAAGGAGAGAGAGATGCCAGACCATGGGAGAGGAGAGAGATTCTAGGCTATGGGAAGGAAAGGAGAAAGATGCCAGACCAGTGTTGTCTGACCATGGGAGAGGGATATGATAGTACACAGGGATGGAGGGGAAGAGGAGAAGAAGAAGGAGGAGATAGGACACAGCAATGGGTGTGGCAGGGAAGAGATAAGAAGAAATGCTTCTTAAGGATAGATGGAAATAGGGGAGAAGAAAGAGGGAGGAGATGGTACACATGGATAGATGGAAAGGGAAGGCATGGAAAAGTAGATTTTGAGAAGAAAGCAGAAAAATGGAAGAAAGTTGAATGTTAAAAGTTAATGCTACTGATGGATGTATTATCCAAAAATCACAGGGGATTTAAATCCAAAGCAAATTATTTAGGGTAGGGAAATGAATCAATATAGAACAAAGCAAAAGGCCCTATTCCCATCAAAACCTGTTCAATCAATGTGTACTTGAAAGTGCTGCATAACAAACTTTTTATAGTAAATTTTTAAATTTAAATGTGCTCATAAGTACTTCAGTAGGACACCTAACAGCGATACGAGGTCACTGACACTGTGCATTGGTTCTTTAATTATATTATATTAATCCTCTATAATAATCCTCTAAGCGCGCATGTGCACTTAGGAGGCTGTGCTACCTGATTCGTGCTGTGTCCCTCCGTGGCTGTATTCGGTGGCTTGATGAGGCGCGTGCGATGGCTTGAGGTGTGCAGGGTGGCTTACAATGGCTGGTGGCACATGGTGGCTTGAGGCACGTGCGCCAGCTTGGACGGCTGTCGGCGCGTTAAGGAATTTGAGTGGCGGTTTAGGAATGGCTGGAGGATGTCGTGCTGGTACTGCAGGTGAAAGGGGGCTGCTTTGGGGGGAAGGGTGTGCTGGAAGGCAGATAGCTTTGCTCTGGTGGGGGGGGGAAGACAGAAGGGGGGCCATGGAGAGACAGTCAGGGAGAGGGAAAGGGGGCTGCTTTGGGGTATGCTGGGGGCAGACAGCTTTGATCTGGGGGGGGGAAGACAGAAGGGAGCCAGGGAGAGACAGGGAGAGGGAAAGGGGGATGCTTTGGGGGAGGGGTGTGATGGGGGCAGACAGCTTTGCTCTCTGGGAAGACAGAAGAGGGCCACAGAGAGACAATCAGGGAGAGGGAAAGGGGGCTGCTTTATGGGGAGAGATGTGCTGGGGGGCAGATAGCTTTGCACTGGGTGGGGGGAAAGACAGAAGGGGGCAAACGGAGAGACAGTCAGGGATGGCACAACAGAAAAATATAGGCAGGCAGAGGGCCAGAAAGATAGACAGAAAGACATACAGAAATAAAGACAGGAGGCCAGGGAGAGAGACAGACAGAAAGAAATACAGACAGACAGCGTCCAAGGAGAGAGAGAGAGACAAAGAAAAAAAAACTCCAGACAGACATACATCTACTTTAGCACCCGTTAATGCAACGGGCTTAAACACTACTTATATTATATTATATTAAGCGCTACAGCTCCTATTGTGTTACATTGTCGGCTTCATAAATTAAGAAAGGAACACTTATCTGAGAAAATGTGTCTCGGCTAATATCCTTTTTCCTATTTGTTTAAAGGTATTTAGTGATTTACTTACCTGAGGGGTTATATTACCTGTGGGCTTTGATCACCCTGCCCCTAACAATTCTAGTTTAAAGCCCTCTTCAGTTGGTTAGCCATAAGAGTGAAAAATGCAAAATAAAAATAAATATATATACCGTATATATACATATATATATATACGTATCTTTATTGTAACCCATGTACTGACTAAATGTATCTTTATGGTAACCCACCTGTATCCCTTACACTGACAAAATGCACCTTGATAGTAAACCACTTGTATTGTAACCCACTTGCATCCCATGTACTGACTAAACGTATCTTTATTGTAAACTGTTTCTATCCCATGTACTGTCAAATGTATCTTTATTGTAAACCGCTTCGAACTTCACGGTATAGCGGTATATAAGAAATAAATTATTATTATTATTATTATGATTATTATTATTATATATATAAGTTGTTGTCATGTATAAAAGTGCTCAATAAGTCACTTATGTCTCCAGAGACATTGTATAAGAAGGAACACTTCTTTTATCAAACTGCTAATGCTACCGTGAAGTCTCTACTGGAGCGCTATCAATCACTGCTAGGACTCAGGCTCCACGAAGTGATCCATTTTATTACTTTTTCAGGAGCCTTCTGTTTACTGTTTGCAGTGTAATTTTCTAAAGGAATAAGTGGAAAAAAAATCTCACCTTATTTTTGAGAAACACCTTCCTGAACATTTTCATGTCACCCATGGAGACCAACAAGGCTTACATGGTGACATCATGACCCTAAATTTAGGCAACAGACCAACTTCAAAAGTGAAAAGATGTTGCTATGAACATAAAATGGAAAGAAACTGCAGCATTAAAAAAAACAAAAAAACAAAAATTTTAAAGCACTCGGAATAAAAACATACAAAGATCATAATTAAGGGCTCTTTTACAAAGGTGCGTTAGGGCCTTAACATGCGGAATAGCGCGTGCTAGCTGCTACCGCCTCCTCTTGAGCAGGCGGTAGTTTTTCGGGTATCGCACGCTTGCTAATCCAGTGCGTGCGCTAAAAACGCTAGCGCACCTTTGTAAAAGGAGCCCTAAAGGATGGAATTTCATTCTTTGTTGTCATTTAAACCCCAA
Organism: Geotrypetes seraphini; assembly: GCF_902459505.1. NCBI lineage: Eukaryota > Metazoa > Chordata > Amphibia > Gymnophiona > Dermophiidae > Geotrypetes > Geotrypetes seraphini. Next base: position 34,706,534 of record NC_047086.1, on the reverse strand, counting down.
TACATCCACCTTTGTTTAACCAGGGATCTCAAAGTCCCTCCTTGAGGGCCACAATCCAGTTGGGTTTTCAGGATTTCCCCAAAGAATATACATTGAAAGCAGTGCATGCACATAGATCTCATGCATATTCATTGGGGAAATCCTGAAAACCCGACTGGATTGCGGCCCTCAAGGAGGGACTTTGAGACCCACTTTAACCTCAAGTAGTGTCTGAGCTATCTCCCCCCCCCCCTAAGGATAAAACATAACATAAGAACATTTGATTTGTTGATATTGATGATTTCCTGGGAAAAAAAAATGTTGAACCACAGGAAGATTTTCTATCGGAAATCCCATAAACCTCCAGCACCCTATTAGAATAATAATACTTATCTAGTCCTGAGCAAGAAACCTCAGGTGATCTTTTCATCAGCCACCATCGTGGAAAATTACAGCTGTTGAAAAGGGAACTGCAATTTTGGGAGTGCTTTCCTTTTTTTTTTTTTTTATTCTTTTATTAATTTTCCAAACTTCAATAGTGCAATACACAAATATATAACATATAATAAGTCAATAAAAGCACAATCAACTTACAAATATACATAACCAACCATTTTCTCGGTGTCAGGTCAAAACCGCGGAAGACAAAGGTGCGCGCCAACAACTGAGCGCAGCGTGGAGGCGCGATCCGAAGAAAATAACTGTTTTTAGGGGCTCCGACGGAGGGGTGTGGGGGGGGGGAACCCCCCACTTTAATTTATACAGATCGCGCCGCGTTGTGGGGGCATTGTGGGGGGGTTTGGGGAGGTTGTAACCCCCCACATTTTACTGAAAACTTCACTTTTTCCCTAAAAACAGGGAAAAAGTTAAGTTTACAGTATAATGAGGGGGGTTACAACCCCCCAAACCACCCACAACGTCGCCGCGATCTGAATTAAGTAAAGTGGGGGGGCTCCCCAACAAAAACCCCCGTCGGAGCCCCTAAAAACTGTCATTTTCTTCGGCGCGCGCCTCCATCTTACGCTCAGTTGTCAGCGCGTGCCTTTGTCTTCCACGGTTTTGTCTATGAACCCATTTTCTCCCACCCAATGATTATTCAATAAAACACAGAGACACAGATTTTCCCAATACCCTTACCCTATTCAAATTAATAATATCCTCCCATCCTCCCACCCACCCCAAGTAAATACTCAAAGGTCAAAATTAGGACAGAAATAACTCACCAAGCCTTCCCTGGATGCGTACAAAAATAAACAAAAACTGGCTCATAATCAAAGACCGACAATAGTGAAGTAAGGGAGTGCTTTCCTGAATCCTGGATGCCTGTCTCATGGAAAACCCTGGTAAAGTTATTTTAAATGCTAAAATGCATATTTTTAGTATAGCACTAAGGGCTCCTTTTACAAAGCCGCGCTAGCGGCTACCCTGTGCTAATGGCCCCCAAACCCATAGAGATTTAAAGGGCTTCGGAGCTGTTGCCGCGCGGCAGCCACTAGCGCAGCTTTGTAAAAGAGGCAGTAAATTTTTTTCTGAATTTTCAAGTTTCAAGTTTATTTAAGTCTTGATATACCACTTTTATGTGCAAAGCGGTTTTACAAATTATACAAAGTATTAAAAAGATGTTTAAAAAATTATAAAATCATGGGGAACAATTTTGCAAGAACATTTACAGACAAAATGAGATGCATATGGGCAAATGGGAAGGATACATTGCTTAAAATAAAAGAAAGGGGAGGCGAAATACAATAGGTGGAGGGGGGAATCTTTAATATCTGGCCTAATGTCTGAGATTTTGAATAAGAAGAACTAGGTATAGATCTCGAAAGCATCTCTGAAAAGAAATGTTTCGAGATTAGATTTAGGCCTTCTTTTACTAAGCTGCGATAGCGTTTTTAGCACGCTCTGAATTGCCACGCGCGTTAAACCGGCGCTACGTGGCTAGAACTAATGCCAGCTGAATGCTGGTGTTAGCGACTAGTGCGTGCAGAAATTCAGCACGCACTAAGCGTGCGCTAAAACCGCTATCGCAGCTTAGTAAAAGGAGCCAGAGTGTAGATGGGCTGGAGTAGGTTTTGGCGGAGATTTCGGCAGTTGGAACCCAAGCACAGTACCGGGTAGCGCTTTGGATTCTTGCCCAGAAATAGCTAAGAAGAAAAAATTTAAAAAAATTTAAATTGAATCAGGTTGGGCAGACTGGATGGACCATTCGGGTCTTTATCTGCCGTCATCTACTATGTTACTATGTTACTATGAGCCCTTAAAGTTGTTAAAGTTCTTTTTAAAAAAAAAAAAAATTTGAAATTTTATTGAAATTTTACAAATACAAAAGTATAAGAATAAAACAAAACAATACGCTGCAGATACCAAAATATACGTAATAATATGCAAAATATAGTATAGTTAATATACAAAGTAAAGTTAATTAGGATTTACATGAGTCCTTACATATTCATCAAAAGGGGCCCAAATTTTTGTGAATCTGGCTATGTTATTTTGTTTGAATGTTATTATTTCCTCATACTTTCGGATGATGCAAAGGTGATTCCACCATTTGTAAAAATTAAGCCTAGAATTGTCTTTCCTTTTTTTTTTTTTTTATTTATCAATTTTCAAATAAACAATCAAGTATACACTTGTACAGAAAGGAGAGGCATTAAAGAAAAAGACACATTCCAAGCAAAACAATAATTATAATCATAGTAAAAATAATCATAATCTCCTCCTCAAGTCCTCAAATTAATGGATCCAAGATGTAAAACAGTGAGCCTAACAAGAAATCTTAGTAATATATTGAAAAAAGAAAACAGGGACACAGTTAGCTGAAGGAAGTAACCAAATCAAACAATGAACACTCATTTTATATTTATCCCAGCTTTACGGTGTGCAGCTGACAGAAAGGTTGTCAGTTGTATAGGGTCAAAGAAAACATATTTTTGCTTTTGATATATTATCACACATTTACATGGGTGTCTTAAGAAGAAGGAGGCTCCAAGAGCGATAACTCCCGGCTTCAAAATCAAAAATTCACGACGACGCCTCTGGGTATCTCGAGCCAGATCCGGAAATATTTGTATTTTAAATCTCAAAAATTCTTTTAACTTATTTTTGAAGTAAAGTCTCAGCAACCAGTTTTTATCCGGTGCTAAGGCAACAGTAAGAAGTAAAGTTGCAGGTGTCAAAATTTCCTTGTCCGACTGTTCTAATATCAATGAAACATTTAAATTCTGTTGGACCTCTGTAGGTAATTGTGATTCTTGATGTTTTTGATGTTGTCCTTCAATTTTCCGTATAGGCAGGTAATAGACCTGAGTTAAAGGTGGAAGCAATTCTTCTGATATATCCAAGATTTCTATCATATATCTTTTTATCATCTCTCTCGGAGATATTGTTGCCACTCTGGGAAAATTGATCAGCCTGAGATTGTTATTACGAGAAAGATTATCTAAGGCTTCCAATTTTCTTCTCATATTTATATTGTCTTTCATTGTTTCATTAAGTTGTTTGGTGGTAGTATTGAATCTTTAAGGTCCTGAATATCTGTTTGTAAACCTTTAATATTTGTTTCATGGGTATTTAACTTTAGTTCAATTTGGGAAATTTGGGGTTTAATAGATTTTGCCAAATCTGCCACCAGATCCCATATCGCCTCAAGAGTTATTTCTCTAGGTTTCTCTATTTCAACAAATTGTTCATTTTGAATAGGAAAATTAACTCTAGCTGACCTTTCTTCCTGCATGCTGTTCTCCTGGAAGCTGCATTCCCTCTTGCTGCTCTGAGCCTCAGCCATTACCGGACTCACAACATAGGAGTCCATATCCAGTCTTCCCTGTCCGATGACTAAAGCCTCACAGGGCAGGAGCTCACCGACCTCCGATGGCTCTACTGCCCGAGGGGAGCTGGTGTTCTGAGGAAGAGGGGGTGAAGTTCTGGCGTTGGGGCTTAACGAGATCTCTAAGCCCGGGGAGACCACATCCTGCTCACCACCGAGAGCTCCCAACGGGGAAACCGACGCCACCGCCGACACTTCCTGCATCCGACATATTAGATCTTCAATGTTGCCGAGTCTTGCGGGGTCAGGGCGCCGCGAGGCTACAGCGGCACTTCGGCCCCTTCTCTTCGGCATTGCAGGATGAGGGCAAACACCGCACGAAAAGGAAAAACAACCAGGTATTCAATCTTGGATCTAAACGGGACGCTCAGCTAGCTGTCCCGTCGGCCATCTTGGATCCAGAATTGTCTTTCCAATTGGAAACAATATGTTGGATAGCTAAGGCAATCATGAAATCAAATATTTTTTTTATATAAGGGTGGTATTGATATATCTGGATTAGAGGAACGCAATATGATTGATTTATATGACATGGGCAACTCATTAATATTCATGTTTAAAATGAAGCAGATTTTGGACCAAAAGTCTGACCAGTGAACTTGTAAGTTAGGACATTCATATAAGAGGTATATTAGAGTCCCAGGTTGCTGTTGGTATGTTAAGGTTCTTTTCTTGTCTCATGGACAATGGTAGAATATTCCACAATGTGGGTGCAGTTACAGAAAAGATTGCTTTACGTGTTGTATCATATAACAACTGACAAACTGAAGGGACCGCACGGAGATATTGTTGGGAAGAGCGTAGTGCCCTATGCGAATCATAAGAGACCAATAATCTGTCAATTTTATTACTTGAGGCCAAGTATACAATATGCAGAATATTTTCATCAGGTTTGCACAACCTCAATAAGATATAGGGCTCCTTTTACAAAGGTGCGTTAGGGCCTTAACGCGCGGAATAGCATGCGCTAAAATGCCGCGCGCGCTAGCCGCTACCGCCTCCTCTTGAGCAGGCGGTAGTTTTTTGGGTAGCATGCGCTAATCCGGCGCGCGTACTAAAAACGCTAGCGCACCTTTGTAAAAGGAGCCCATAATTTTGTCGTTATTCCAGATAAAATAGATTCTCTCATACAGAAGTATGATTTAGTTCTGCGAATAACCATAGAAAGTCAAATGCAATGTGTTCATACCTTGTTTGTTCAGAAACTTTAGCTGTATGAATAAGCTGCACGTTGAGCCTGGCGCTTAATTTTTCTTACTAGCATTTATTGATTCTTGGGCAAGGAATACTATTAAAGCTGCATTCCTTTACTGACAAGATTAAGTTTATCCTTTATAAATGTTTTAGCTTAATCATCACCCCCATCTCACAGGCTTGTATCTCAAATCTAATTTATTCTCCTAATGTCCCTGACAAAGGAAGTAAATCTTTGAGGCTACGCTTGGCTTGAATATGATTTAGCCTTATTTTTTAAAAGCACTGAGGAGATGTTTTGTATTATGTCATCTACTGTAGTTTTACTGTTACATTTCCGTTTTGTAAGTCTCAAAAACCTTGTATGGTGCTAGATAGTCAACGTTGGGCTAAATCTACAAAGTGAACAATAATCTTTGTGTGATTAGTATAATGACATATATTTTCCAGAGAAGAGAAATTGGTAAAACTAGAGGACATATTGTACATTGAGGTTGAGGGGTGATAGACTTAAGAGTAATGTTAGGAAATTCTTTTTCACAGAGAGGGTTGTGATGCCAGGAATGCCCTCCCGAGGGAGGTGGTGGAGAGGAAAACTGTGATGGAATTAAAATAAAAAGCGTGGGATAAACACAGTGGATTGCTAATTAGAATATGAATGGGCTAACTTTCACAGTCTGAATCCCGCAAAGGAGATGGTTTGGATAGGCTGGAGCGAATGCCTGACCCTCTCCATCGACTGAGAAGAGCACATTTGTCCTGATTTACAGAGCTCCACACTCACCACCGAATAACCTGGAAGACCTACTTGCATTAACAGGAAAACTAGTCCTCACCCACAATCATATATGGATCCTAGGAGACTTCAACTTTCCCGAATTCCCCAATGTGTTCAGCCAGCCACTGGAATTTGTCAGTGCTTTATATGACCTTGGCTTTGAACAGACAATCTACCTTCCCACACACTCCTCAGGCAACACCCTGGACCGTATCTTTGTTCTAAACGACTCACCTACTCACTACCCCAACAAAGAAGCTATAACCCCAGTACCATGATCTGACTATTATCTCATCACCTTCAATAGCAACATAGTCCAACGATAAAAATAGCCAACAGTTCCGCACCACTGCCACAAAACCCACCCTAGACCCCTCTTCAGTGGACCTATCCACCTTAGAGGCCTGACTCGCCAAACTAGCAGACCAACTTGACAACCATCAACTCTCGACAGACCTGGCACACTGAGTTCCACAAACTCTATGAAAACTTTGCATCCACGACACAACAGAGAACAAATAGAAAGAACTACTCCTCCCCTTGATTTAGTCCTGAACTCAGGGAATTAAAAATGAAGAAACAGAAAGCAGAGAGGTGTAAATCTAAAAACCCGTCCAACAAGAATACCTGGAAACAAATATCAGAGCACTACAAGCTCTCCATATAAGAAGCCAAAGAAAAATTCTATGCCCAACTCATCGCTAAATTTCCTAACCAATCAAGAGGCATTTTCTCCTTAACTAAGAAACGAATCTCAGCCGCCAAAGTGTCCATCCAAAACCAACCACAATTAATAGACTCAGAAACTCTATCCACCTTTTTCCAGGATAAGATCAGCAACATTCATATGAATCTCGACAAATCAACAACCTTGCCAGCAAGACAAATACTGATTATACCTCCCCACACACAAACACCAACCAAAATATCCAAAGACCAAGCATGCAGTCTAGGCAACATCCTAGACACCAACCTCAGGTTTTCTGTATAGATCTCCAAGGTAGTGTCCTCATCCTTCTACCATCTACACCAACTAAAACATCTCTGGTGATACTTTTCCGAAACAGACTTCACCCAACTGCTATACTCATTTGTGCTTTCCTGCCTGGACTACTGTAATAGCTTTAACATCAGCCTTCATACGAAGGAACAACATCAACTACAAAGAGTCCAGAATGCCGCAGTCAGGCTATTGAGAAACCTCAGCCCATGCGATCCCATTACTCTGGCTCTGAAGGAAGTACACTGGCTACCCATATGAAAATGGGCCATCTTTACATGCTTTTAAGTGCTTCCATAACATGGCTCCCTACTATATAGCTGAAAAACTCTCTATCTATTACCTGACCAGACCACTCAGATTGCAACTGGAATGCACACTATGCATCCCACCAGCTCATCAGCTCCAACTTGAGACCACCCAGAAACGTTCCTTCTCTCATAGCATGACTAAACCGTGGAACCAGCTTTCCCCAGACATTCGAGTCATAGATAACCTACTACCCCTCCAGAAAGCGGTAAAAACCATATTGTTCTTGAAGCAGTGCATACCAATCTTGAAAGCTTAAACGCCAGACTCTGTTGGTATGCAACTGAAACCATATAGTTTTCGAACCAGCACATTGCTGCCATCATCAATCCTTGACTTGAGTATATGGCAAGTGCATCCCAACTATTGCCCCAATTCAATGCGAATGCATCTCTATATGCCCTGACTCGAGTTATGTGATCTAATCAAGTACACCCAATACTTTGTAATTTCATCTCTTTATGCCTCCAGTACTCCCAAAGATACTTCTAATGCCCCCTGCCTAGTGTGAATGTACCTCTGTAACTCTCATTCCTCTTCCCCTGTGTATTGTGCATATACACCCTAAAACTCTGACTCAAATTCATTGTGAACATACCCTTTTTCCCTTCTCCACCCTTCAGTACAATGTGAAATGTACCGTTCATCCTATGCTCCCAAATGTTTTGTAAATGTGTTGCCTCCAAAATACTGTGAATGTATTTCTGTTACCCGTTCGGAGCTACTGGGGAACGCGGGCTATAAAATGCAACAAACCAATAAATAAATAAATAGTTGGAACCTAAAGGCAGTACTGGATAGACTTCTAAGGTCTATGGCCCAGAAATAACAAAGAATAAAGATATTTTAATTTAATCATGAAATTGTGATTACAGGGCAGACCTGATGGCCATTCTGGCCTTTTTTAAAAAAAAATTATCTGTTTATTAACAGTGGTAATGAGAGTGCACGCCATCATTTACTGGGCTAGATTCTATAAACAGTACTGATAGGTGCCGTAATTGAGGCCACCTAGCAACACTGCTTAACTAAAATCCATGCCTAACCTAAATTAGTTCAATTAGCTTAAATGGCATGGTAATTGACTGCACCATTGAAGTTAATTGAATAATTTTTTTAAAAAAAATTGAATTAAAGAGTGCAGAATTCCGCGAGGTGCCTTGCAATGCCTACGTGGAGCCACTTCTTAATGACATCTACCTGAAAAGTAGGCGTGGATATGGATAGAGAATATGCGTGGTTGTGTTAGGCATCTGTAGGCAGCCAAGATAGGTGTCAGCAAATTAGGCCAGTGAAAATATGGCCTAGTGCAAGCAGTGTCTCACTTCCGGCTCACCACACAATTGTTTCCCACGTACTCATCTTTATAGGACCCCCAGAGACCCCTGAAGAAGCCTTTTTGTCGAAACGCGGACCATGTTGGGTCCTGTATCCCTAGCGGACTAGGTCCTTTAAGGCTCTTATGTGGATGATTTATTTTTATGTGGACGGAATTATTTTATGTGGATGATTTCAATGTACCTTTGGAACTTTGACACTTTCAAATAAAGTCCATTTAGGAACATCATCACTCTACAGAGTTTTTTGTTTTGTTTTCTCTAGTGTAAAAGCACCTACATTTATGTTGCCTAGTGACACCTACATTTGCTTAGGCGCTGCTAAACATGATTTTATAAATGGAGCCTAGTGGCTGATTGAGAACTGCATCAAGTGGCATCTATAAAGTTAAATTAATCTATCATGCAAAAAAATTTGACCATGCCACTCCTCTCCTCCGCAAAGCACATTGACTACCTATCACTCATCGCCTCACCTATAAAATAATCCTCCTGACCTTTAAAACAAAAAACTCTAACCAACCAGCTTTCATAAATAAACTTTTGATCCCATACTCATCATCCAGGGCCCTCCAATCTAACAATCAAAACATAATTTCCATACCATCAATACGCGAACTGTTTTATGATATTATTTGCAAATCCATTTTTTCAGTCACCGTTTCCAGACCGACCGTCCTGTTGTCCCGACCCACCGCTTTGGGACACCGAAATGTCCCGTTTTCAGGGACAGCGTCCCAAAGCTGTGCACGGGAACACCAGGATGGGCGATCACTTTCCCTCCCTGCCACGCCGATTCTAACCCTGGGCTGCCGCTGCTGCTTCTTCCCTTCTTCCCGACGTCAATTTTGACGTCAGAGAGGAAGTTTGGGCCAGCCAGGCAGCGATTGGCTGGCCCGGAACGTCCTCTCCGACGTCAAAATTGACGTCGGGAAGAAGGGAAGAAGCAGCAGCGGCAGCCCAGGGTTAGAATCGGCGTGGCAGGGAGGGAAAGTGATCGCCCATCCTGGTGTTCCTGTGCACAGCTTTGGGACGCTGTCCCTGAAAACGGGACATTTCGGTGTCCCAAAGCGGTGGGTCGGGACAATAGGATGGTCGGTCCGGAAACGGGACTGTCCCATTGAAAACGGGACGTATGGGTCACCTTAAGCAACACAGAACTACGAAATTGCTCTCAGTGTTTGGGCTTTAGGGCTGATTCTGATCCCTGAAGTTTGGTAATCATATCTTGTGCATTGTCTGACCCCTGATGCAGGAGGCACACTCTGAAACATGGCTCGTGGTGCGTAGGGTTACCTGAAGTCTGGAATTATCCAGACATGTCCTCTTTTTAGAGGACTGTCAGGGCATCTGGACGGCATTTCCAAACCCCCCAGCACTTTGTCCGGGTTTTGAAAAGCTGTTGAGATCGGGGCCAAGTCTGGAGTGCATATGTGCATGCACGGATGCGGCACAGTGATGTCACATGCATGCGCGGATGCACTCCAGACTTGGCCTGAAGAGACGAGGTTTGTGTGGAGCTGGAGTGGGGGGGGTGGAACAGGTTGGGGGCCACACGTCCTCTTTTTCCAGATGCAAAACCTGCCCCCTCTTTTACTAAGGTGCACTAACCGATTAGCGCGCGCTAATAGAATTAGTGCACGCTAAACGCTAACACGCCAATAGACTAGAATGCACGCATTAGCGTTTAGCGCGTGCTAATCGGTTAGTGCACCTTAGTAAAAGAGGGCCTTGGTAACCCTAGTGTTGGGTCAATAAAGACAAGTCCCTGTTCTTTGAGGCCCTTTATGCTTTTTTTTTTGTTGTATTGTATTTGGGCGCTCTGTCCCTCTTGAGCTGATGACTAAGAATATGACATTTTGAAAATTCTACCTCTGACTACTAGAGATTATTTGTTCTTCCACCTTTTTGTTTTTTTGTTTTTTTTTACATTAACCGATTAAACGCGTGCTAACTGATTTAGCATGTACTAATTGATTTAGTGTGCGCTAAATCAATTACTGCGTGCTAAATCGGTTAGCGCTTTAGTAAAAGGACCCCTTTATGAGGTTGGATGAACAACAAGTGAAAGATCCATCAGTTGTAGCTGATAGTTTGAACGTGTCTACGACGGTCAGAGAATCGATTACATTTGCTGTGTTTCAGGAACCAATTCCTGATGTAATAAAAATGAAACAAGTTCAAGTCAGGGGGATGTCTGCATATGCTATGCTAAGAAGGAGTACATATTTTCTAAGCTAAGGGCCACTTTTTGAAATCATTGTTATACAAATTTGTGTTGACAAAGCTGAAGATTCGTGTCTACAACCAAAGGATCTATGAGGAATTTGGTTTATGCTTGTTAATATATGTAGCCCTAGTCTCTCTCACACACACAGTCTTTTGGGAGCCTACTAGCTCTTTGGGTAAGGCACCTACAACCAGGGTATACAAAAAAAAGCTGGTCTAAAATCCAGGTAGGCCGAAGGATTATCTCCCTGGAGTTTAATCACTCCACACAGTCTATCACGTAATTGGAAGAAATCAAGTTGAGTCTGATGGGAAATTGATAACTTGAACTTTACTTGAATTCTGATAGCAGGTCCAAACTTTCAAGTATTTACATGTAGGCTTTTCAGAGTACAGAAATTGGTCATAATGTCCATCTTAAAGTCACTTCAGATATTCTATTACAGAATTTCCCAATCTCTTGACACAATTCTTTCAGTACCGTATTTTCGCGGATATAACGCGCGCGTTATACGCGTTTTTACCTACCGCGCATACCCCCCGCGCGTTATATGCCTGAGCGCGGTATACAAAAGTTTTTAAACATAGTTCCCACCCTGCCTGACGCCCGATTCACCCCCCCAGCAGGACCGCTCGCACCCCCACCCCGAACGACCGCTCGCACGCGCTCCCACCCGCACCCGCATCCACGATCGGAGCAAGAGGGAGCCCAAGCCCTCTTGCCCGGCCGACTCCCCGACGTCCGATACATCCCCCCCCCGGCAGGACCACTCGCACCCCCACCCCGAAGGACCGCCGACTTCCCGACAATATCGGGCCAGAAGGGAGCCCAAACCCTCCTGGCCACGGCGACCCCCTAACCCCACCCCGCACTACATTACGGGCAGGAGGGATCCCAGGCCCTCCTGCCCTCGACGCAAACCCCCCTCCCCCCCAACGACCGCCCCCCCCAAGAACCTCCGACCGTCCCCCCAGCCGACCCGCGACCCCCCTGGCCGACCCCCACGACCCCCCCACCCCCCTTCCCCGTACCTTTGGTAGTTGGCCGGACAGACGGGAGCCAAACCCGCCTGTCCGGCAGGCAGCCAACGAAGGAATGAGGCCGGATTGGCCCATCCGTCCTAAAGCTCCGCCTACTGGTGGGGCCTAAGGCGCGTGGGCCAATCAGAATAGGCCCTGGAGCCTTAGGTCCCACCTGGGGGCGCGGCCTGAGGCACATGGGCCCAACCCGACCATGTGCCTCAGGCCGCGCCCCCAGGTGGGACCTAAGGCTCTAGGGCCTATTCTGATTGGCCCACGCGCCTTAGGCCCCACCAGTAGGCGGAGCTTTAGGACGGATGGGCCAATCCGGCCTCATTCCTTCGTTGGCTGCCTGCCGGACAGGCGGGTTTGGCTCCCGTCTGTCCGGCCAACTACCAAAGGTACGGGGAAGGGGGGTGGGGGTCGTGGGGTCAGCCAGGGGGGTCGCGGGTCGGCTGGGGGGGCGGTCGGAGGTTCTTGGGGGGGGGCGGTCGTTGGGGGGGGAGGGGGGTTTGCGTCGAGGGCAGGAGGGCCTGGGATCCCTCCTGCCCGTAATGTAGTGCGGGGTGGGGTTAGGGGGTCGCCGTGGCCAGGAGGGTTTGGGCTCCCTTCTGGCCCAACTACACAAAGGTACGGGGAAGGCGGGTGGGGGTGTCGTGGGGGTCGGCCAGGGGGGTCGCGGGTCGGCTGGGGGACGGGCGGAGGTTCTTGGGGGGGGGCGGTCGTTGGGGGAAGGGGGTTTGCGTCGAGGGCAGGAGGGCCTGGGATCCCTCCTGCCCGTAATGTAGTGCGGGGTGGGGTTAGGGGGTCGCCGTGGCCAGGAGGGTTTGGGCTCCCTCCTGGCCCGATATTGTTGGGGAGTCGGCGGTCCTTCGGGGTGGGGGTGCGAGTGGTCCTGCCGGGGGGGGGGAATGTATCGGACGTCGGGGGGGGCATCAGGCTTTCAGGATGGGGACAGACCTTCAAGGGGGGACAGGACTTCAAGGGGGGACAGTGCACGGAAAGTCAGGGGGGTGAACGGAGAGTCGGGACAGCGCACGGAAAGTCAGGGCGGGCGAAAGGAGCGTCGGGCATCATGCGCGGTATACCCGTGAGCGCGGTTTACAAAAGTTTTTGTACATATCATCGTGATTTCTGCGCGCTATACCCGTGTGCGCGTTTTACACGGGTGCGCGTTATATCCGCGAAAATACGGTACTTATGATGAGTCACTCCGGGTCCCACCCTCTTCCCTCAACCCAGGACCATGCTATCTTCCTGCCAAGCTGAAACACTCCTCACATTTACCCACAGAGATGGGTGTCCATACAGTCCAGTTTCTGTCCTCTCCTGATGACAAACCCTCAAGAATAAGGTCCCTATTCTTTTCTCTTGGTGAGCTTCTCCAGGTCTCACCTTTGCTCCACAGTCTGGGACCATTCTATCTTCTCACCAGTTAAAACACTCCACAGTCTGTCCCCTAACCTTCTGTTTCCTTACCCACCCTTTCATTTATTTTTATATTGTATTTAATCCATCTTTTTTTTTCCCCCTCTCATTTTCTTTAGTGTTTTTATGTCACAATTGTCTTCAATGCCCTGTCTGTTGAAAATTTTTTTATTTCCCGAAGAATCTCCTACCTGCTGTTCTGTAACAGAGGCTTTTTTTTTTTCTTGTGGGAGGGGGGAGGAGTCACATGTACATACTAGACTCACTGTCTGATGGTCCAGTTTACCATAAGAAATATTTTTGGCTGTCTATATTGGTCTTTATCTGCTAGCATTTACTATGCAATTAGATATATAGAAGTGCACTTTTCAGTTAAAAATATCTCCGAATCATCATGTTATCACTTGATGTCAGTTCCTGCTCATGTTCTGGGGTGGGTGGGGGGGGGGGGGATTTTGGGCATCTGTTATCATCATCTGGGGCATCCTCTCAAAAAGAAGTTGCTCTTGAGTCAACTACTGGTGGCAAAATGGACCCGCAATGCATGTCTTAAAGTGGACAGCCTGAAAATCGCCCTCTCCATATTTCATAAGGCTGCTCAAATTAAATTCTGCATCAGCATCTTAATTTACTTTCATTATGAGAGTAACCCCTCCCCCCCGGAAAAAAAAAAAAAGCTTTAAAATAATTTCAAAGTACAATTTCAAATTAGAAGTCAAATAACAAGAGTGAGGAGTATTTTTGATGTTGCTGGTACTTTAATGCAGCAAACAAGATATCCCCCAAAATAATACTTATAAGAATTAGAAACAAAAACTTTTGAGAGACTTGTTAAAATAATGTGTTCGCTGCAAAGCATATGGTTAAGAAATTATAGTCTTATTTAATCTAATTAGTGCACCTTCTGTAGGTTTCATGTTTGCTTACCTGCAATATGGAGATTTACATTCATTGAACAGATTTGTAATTATAATTCCAATATATTTAAATCATACACATGACAAAAAGCAAACAATGTGCTAATTAGTGCATCTCAGCTGTTACTGGCCCTTTTTCTCATAGTTCTTTCCATATATTTCCCCACAAGGAAGTGACTCTACATGAAAATGTTCAATAAGACATTTTCCATATTTAGCACTTACCTCGAAAGGCTCCTTAAAATGAGAAAGGACTTGTTTTTATTACTGATCTTTTTGAATTTTCTATAAAAATAAACAGCTACTTAGAATTATCCCAGAAATGAAATGTAATTTTGTTTTCGAGTCCTATCTACAAAACAAGGGTGCTCTTTTACAAAGGCGCGCTTTGGAAGGTGTATGGATCCAAGAGGAAAAAGAACAAGGAACCAGCGTGGCTCACTGTAGCGATGAATGAAGCGATGAGAGACAAAAAGACTTCATTTAAGGAATGGAAAAGGTCAAAAACAGAATAAAAACTGGAAAAAGCACAAACAATATCAAAGCAGATGCCACAAGGCGGTACGAAGGGCCAAAAGAGACTATGAGGAAAAAATAGCCAAGGAGGCGAAAAACTTCAAGCCATTCTTTCGATATATTAAGGGGAAACATCTTTTTGTAGCAAATGGTTATCCAGGGATTACAGCCCATCTCTGGCGAGCAGTATTTATATTTTTGAATAAAGGTGTATTTATTTTGTTACTCTATACATTTTTTCTTGTGAGACAATATAACTATACAAGATGGCTCAGGCCTGGAATAGTGGATTTCGATTTTTGGGAGACCAGAGGGAAAACATTTTACAGGTTCCTTCACTTCCCCCCCCCCCCAGTACCTCTAGCCAGCACAAGCATCAGCTCCAACCTGATGCTCATGTTGGTTTGCCCTTTGACGTCACTTCTAGGTCCCATGCTTAGGAAATGATGTCAGAGGGAGAGCCGACAGAGGCAGCAAGTTGGTAATGCTGGTCACACCTGGAAAGTTAAAGAGGTATGAAGGAAGGGAAGGGAGGGGGCCATGCAAGGCAGCCGGGGGAAGGGGGGGCGCCACCGCCTTGGCCACCTCTCACCCTCGCTTTGCCACTCAACTCAAGACTACTTGTATAGCCCTCGATGGAGACTGCCCCAACTTGGGTCTCTTCTCTGCTGCTTAGCGTTGCCTTGCGCTCACAAGGAACCGGAGTTGCCTTGACTGACAAGAAACACCACCATAGTCCCCAAAAAAGAGAGATTGAAACCAGACAGATCCAGAATCCGCCCAATAATGAGCCTAAATCAGGGATCTCAAAGTCCCTCCTCGAGGGCCGCAATCCAGTCGGGTTTTCAGGATTTCTCCAACAAATATGCATTGAAAGCAGTGCATGCACATAGATCTCATGCATATTCATTGGGGAAATCCTGTAAACACGATTGGATTGTGGCCCTCAAGGAGGGACTTTGAGACCCCTGGCCTAAATGGAACTCTGGAGAGGGAATCATTTTTAGGCTGGTTGTTGTATTTTTTTCACTTGCTTCAATTTTGCCGTTTTCTAGGAGATAGAGCCCTGTTCCTAAAACTTGACCAGGAAGCATTCATATTACAGGAAAGCAGCAGATAAAAGAAAGTCTTAAGCATGCTGGTTATAGAACAGGCTGGGGAAATGTCCAACTTACCCTGATCTGGGAGTGGAGCCTATAAAGAGCAAGGATTAGATTAGATTAGATCGAACGCAACACAACGAAATTGCTTTTAGGGGTTCTGCTGCATGGGGGTGTGGGGTATGGGAGGGAGGGAGGGATAGAAAGAAACTGCACAAGGGGATGGGTAAGAGATAAGAGCAAGCCTGAGACTGGGGTTTGGGGAAGGGGAGCTTACTGCTTATGATTGGCTGTGGGGAGAAGGCAGGCAAGGGATTAGTAGGATACTCACATGATCTGCAGCACTAAGGGCTCCTTTTACAAAGGCACGCTAGCGGTTTAACGCACGTAATACCACACGCTAATCCGCCATCAGCGCTAGCCGCTACCGCCTCCTCTTGAGCAGGCAGTAGTTTTTAGGCCAGCGTGGGGGTTAGCGCGTGATGAAAAGTCATGCGCGTTAACCCCGCTAGCATGGCTTAATAAAAGGAGCCCTAAGTTGATGCTTTTTTTTGTGAAATTGCACTGAAGGATGATTTGGCATCAGTATAGACCAGTGGTCTCAAACTCGCGGCCCGGGGGCCACATGCGGCCCGCAAGGTACTATTTTGAGGCCCTCGGTATGCTTATCATAATCACAAAAGTAAAATAAAACAGTTTCTTGATCGTATATCTCTTTAGCTATATATTACAATATTATTATTTAGACTTAGCCAAAAGGAAAGATTTATAAAAACTATAAAGAGTTTTACCTTTGCAGGTGGTACAGAATGATAACTGCAACATCAAGATATGAGCATATTACTCCATATCTCTGACAATTGCATGGGTTGCCAGTTGCATTCAGAATTCAATACAAAGCAATATGTCACCAGTTTTTATATGGTACGATCCCTGAATTTTTTAAAGGCTTGATGTCAGAGTATCAATCATTAAGTTCATTGCACTCTGAAAGTTCAGCATTGCTGAAAATGAAGGCTAACCCTAAATATGTGGAAATGGATGCCATGACTTTTACATGTTCAGGGGTTAAATTGTGGAATATCCTGGTTGGTCAAATCCGAAAATTTAGGAAAATGCTGAAAAACACAATTATTTATAGATGCATTTCTTTGAGAAATTGATTTTATGTAAGGATTGAATCTGTTTGTTTTGTTCTAACCTTGTTCTGAATTTTATAATATTTTATGTATGTAACTATTTGTAAACTGTTTTGGGAATAAAACGGTATATAAATTTTTAAAAAATAAATAAATAAGACATTAACTATTTTTTTTTCTGAGGCCCTCCAAGTACCTACAAATCCAAAATGTGGCCCTGCAAAGGGTTTGAGTTTGAGACCACCGGTATAGACTGAAGAAATTTTTAAGGGTTTTGAATCCTTGTACCTACAGACTTATGTTTAATTGTTGAGTGTTGTAGACATTTTTAGTGATGATTTTAAGTGGAATATACTATTTTAGACTGTTACCATTTCTATAATAAGTGCAATATAATATGTCTGATGAAATATTATAAATGTACTGTATTATATAAAAACCGGGTTGGTTCAAGCGGTTTAGAGAAATTTTAGAAATAAATAAATAAGTGCAGATTTGCTGAATGCCGCGCCATGATGCAACCCAAATTACAGCACAAAATTCTAAAACCAGACCAAAAAAAACATAACCCGCAGCTACTGAAAATTTCCCCAAAACCAGTGTTCCAAAGCAGCCCAATTGGGCGAGTAAACCACAGACCTGGCAACTATGCTCACAACAGCAAACACCCTTACTGACTAGGGAAGCCAATCAGGAGAGTTCTTACATAAGTACAGAAAAACATTACATTCCAGCTGCAAGTTTAAATTAATTTCAAATTTTAAAACTTTTGATTTTGGAAACAAACCACAGAATTCACCTGTGCCAACAAGAATTAATACTCTGACAAAATATATCAACATTTAAGTTGAAGGAAGTATATTTTCAACACTGTGCAACTCATGTTAATTTAAAGGGATAGCAACGTTTTTGCACTGCACCAGGCACATAACAGTGCTCAGGACACCCTATAGCACCTTTGCTGAAAACTAATTATTTTTAAATTTTGTATTTTAATTTTCATATCTAGGAGATGGTCTCTTTTGCCAGTCTCCTTAAAAACAGTAGGCATGTGCCAGTTTTGGCGCCAAAAACACCGTTCTCTGGCCCACTGCACACCCCCTTAAACTTCCAGCATTCCATGGTGCTTAAAATTAATTAATATCCAATCTAACCCCAGTAGGCATGTACAATTATTCCCACCACAAGGCGCTAAGTGGCCCCGTTTAAGCTTGAGAACCTGTGAATTTTCAAAGCCTTGCTATAAAGATTGATGGCCAGAATTTACTAATACCCAAGGATTTGGTTGTAATAAAATTAATTAATATGCATGAAATCATGTATGCGTGATCACGCAAAATGTGTGAATCACATTTCACTTTGGGACATGCTTGCCCCTCTTTCCTGGGCCTTCCTGCCCCCCTTTCCACCTTTAAATTATTTGCCACATTGGTGGCAAAATATATAAGAGCTCCGGGAATTTTCCTGGGGCTTCGGGCCATCTCTCCCACAATGTGCATGTGTATGATGTCATATATGACATCAGCACACATATGCATCACCGCAAACATAAGCAGCAATGCTCTCAGCCCCGCTCAGGCTACGGCATAGGCATGGGCCTCTCCTGCTGGGTCCAACTCTTTCCTCTGGTTCTGTCCTGCCCCCAAGCGGCCTGTAATCGGCTACAAAAATAAAAAAATCTCTGGATCTGGCAATCATGCCGGATCTATATCTGGACCCATGATCGGGTCCCAGCAAAACTGGGCTGCCCCTTGGGGGTCTGGACAGCTCTGGGCAGCCTCACCTTGCCTCCCCCTGCACAGGTATTTTTAAAATATTCTGTAACACTCTGGTTATATTATCACCCCTGAACCAACTTTTCTCCAAGCTAAAGAGCCCTAGCCACTTTAGCCTTTCCTCATAGGGAAGTCGTCCCATTCCTTTTATCATTTTCATCGCCCTTCTCGGTACCTTTTCTAATTCCGCTATATCTTTTTTGAAATAGAGCAACCAGAATTGCACACAATATTCAAGGTGTGGCCGTACCATAGAGTGATACAAGGGTATTATAACATTTTCTTAATTTTTGCTTCTAGTGTACCTGAAAAAGTTTCTACTAGGCATTTTTACCCCTTTAGAAAACTTCTTTTTCAATTTTCTTTGTGTTTTCCTAACTTGCCAGTACTTAAGCTGCTTTGTGTTGTCTTTATTTGGATCCACTGTAGGCTTAATATCTGTCTCACCCCCCCCCCCCCTAACACACACACACAGAGTCAGACAGACATGCAATTAGCAGTTCTTAACAATGTCATCAGTAGAATCCAGAAGCTTGACTTTATGCTGATAACATAAGAACATAAGAAGTGCCATCTCCGGAACAGACCCTGGGTCCATCAAGTCCGGCGATCCGCACACGCGGAGGCCCCACCAGGTGAACCCTGGCATAGTATTAGTCCCCATACTCTAAGCTTCTCATAAGAGATGCGCATCTAGCTTAACCTTACCTATGTTCTATGATGGAAAGAATCTACAGTCTCCCTTCGCATTGGATTTGGATACTGCGATTATATCAAATATTTTAAATAAACTTGAAAGAAATAAGAGGTTTTACACCAGGAACATCCAAACTCAGCCTTACCTGGTCAGGTTTTCAGGATTTCTCAAATGAATATGCATAAGATCTACTTGCATACAATGGAAACAATGCATGCAAAGAGATCTCACACAAATTCATTGAGGAAATCCTGAAAACCTGACTGGATTGCGGCCCTCGAGGATTGACGTTGGACAACCCTGGTTTACACAAAACTTTTGTCACCCTTTATACGTACATTACAGATTGAGAGATATACAGTATGTTTGCATATTCAGTTTCCATTAATGAGCCCTTTAGCGATGAGATTCTCTGTGAAAATAAATATTCTGTGAACAAATATGTCTGAGATGTTTTAACTTTGAAACATAATTAAATCTTTTGAATTCTGTACCAATTATTAAAACATTTGACTTATATGTTGGTTATTTCAAGGTCCTTTGGCATGCTGTCAGGCACTTGACTAAATTTCAAAGCACATTCATGAAAACTGCATATCGGTAAATACCTCACATACACGTCAAGTAATTAATTAGCAAAAGTTCAACTCTGTGCCAGATTAAAAAAAAAAAAGACAGAAGAAAAACTCTTAAATATTCACATAAGGATTTGTCATTGGATATTTGCACCTGGCAGAATGAAAAATCTTGGTGCTGAATGTTTGTTTTTTTGGGGGGAGGGGAGGGGGTGTCATGCAGAAGGGATTCCAATTTTTTTCTTTAACCAAAGATAACATTGACTAACTCTCTACAATAAAAGTAAAAAAAAGAAGAATCAAAGTTCATCCAGATGGTGGAAAAGCCTTATTTGTCGATACCATGGGAAAGGAGCAGTGGAACTAAAAGGCAATAAGTATATTAGCCTAAGGGGAAGGAGTTCTAAGGAAGCTCTCTTCCATCAAGCTGGGCCAGATCTCTTTGCAACCCAACAGATAAAATAAATACATAGGTACAATGGGATTTTGGTGCCATGAAAGCATATTGCCCTTGAACAGATGAAATGCTGCCTACTAGCCTTAGGTCAGACCATCTAATCAACTGTAGTCCAGTGGGGGAGGACTTACGCTAGGCCTTAGAAGCGGAGCGTGGATGAGGAGATTAGCTCAGCAGAGACTGATCATGTCAAGGAAGATAACCAACTAAGTTTTAAAAGCATTCAAATGCGGAGGAGGTCAGGAGCACCCAGAGACTGCAAAGCAACCAGGAGAGTGTGGCACAGTGGTTAAAGCTACAGCCTCAGCACCCTGGGCAAGTCACTTAATCCCCCCCATTTCCCTGGGTACATTAAAGAGATTGTGAGCCCACTGGGACAGAGAGGGGAAAATGCTTGAGTACCTGAATAAATTAATGTAAAACGTTTTGAGCTTCCTTTGGAGAACGGAAATAAATAAATGTACTGAAGATGACAGAGTAAGAGCTATGCGATGGTATTTTTGTTAACGCATTGGTGTTTATTTATCATCGTTAGGCTCATGTTTGAGTAAACTGGACATAGGGATGTTTAGTTATGCCAATGACATCAAAGTTGTCATACCACTCAATTCAGCTTTGTTTTATATTAATTTCATATTAATTTTATATTAATTGGAACTTTGCTGGAGAATGCCACAAAAAAATTAGTTTTGTCTGAATTTGATTTAAGCTTAAATTGTTGCGTCCAGACAAAACTAATTTTTTTTGTGGCATTCTCCAGCAAAGTTCCTTCCGAACCATCTATTAATATAAATTCAATTTCGTATACAATAAATTCAACAATTAAAATACAAGGAGTTATTTTAGACCAGCACCTCACTATGAAAACTCAAATAGATGCTGTAGTGCGTAAAAGCTATTTTACTCTTTGGAAACTGCGAACTATTAGATAGTTTATTTTTGAATTTATTATTTTGAATTTACTGCCTTTAGATTATTGGTTCAATCGCTTTTACTAAGGGCTCCTTTGACGAAGCCGTTGCTAGCGGTTTTAGCGCGCATCCTGGATTAGCGCGCGCTAGCCGAAAATCTACCGCCTGCTCAAAAGGAGGCGGTGGTGGCTAGCGCACGCGGCAATTTAGCACAGGCTATTCCGCGCATTAAGGCCCTAGCGCGGCTTCGTAAAAGGAGCCCTAAGTCTTCTTGATTATTGTAATATTATTTATCTGACAATTGCTAAGAAAGAACTAGCAAGACTTGTATTAGTACAGAACACAGCGGTCAGAATGATCTATGGCTCGAAGAAGTATGAACACGTCACGCCGTTTTACTGTGAGTTGCACTGGCTGCCTAGAGAGGCTCGTGTGTTGTTCAAGTTGGGCTGCTTCTGTTACAAGGTTCTTTACGCCACAGCCCCTCATTACTTGGTTTACAGATTTTCCTTGGCTTTATAGAGATATGGTAGAAGAACCTATTCTTTGTTTAATTCTCCTTCAACCCAGGGTTGTAAAAGTATAAAATTTCCCAATCACACTTTGGCATCCCCAGGCCCTTCATGATAAGGAGTTCCGAGCTTTGTTGCTTGCAGCTCACTCTTATAAAGACTTTAGATCACAATTGAAAACCTATATATTTTCTAAATATTTGACCAATTAACTTTCTTCATCCCATTTATTATGATGTAATTTTTTGCAAACCGCGTTGAACTAATGGTTACGCGGTCAACAAGCACAATGTTACGTTATGTTCTTATGAGTTTTCTACTTGGTAAAAAAAAAAATGAGTAGAAAAGTTGAATAGAGTTTTCTCATTTCTCATTTGCTACAGGATAAATATAAACCCTTCCTTGGTGTAAAGAATAAATTCAAAAAAAGTCCTTAACTCCATACTTCAAAAAGGGAACTTGCACTGTAATCAGTGGCATAGGGAAGGGGGAAGGGTGGTCCGCCCCAGATGAGGTCTTTCTAAGGGCGTGGCACCCCTCCTCCTCTCTATCATGACGCTGTACCGGGCCATGGTGCGCCCTCACCTGGAGTACTGCGTCCAGCACTGGTCGCCGTACATGAACAAGGACACGGTACTACTCGAAAGGGTCCAGAGAAGAGCAACTAAGATGGTTAAAGGGCTGGAGGAGTTGCTGTATAGCGAAAGATTAGAGAAACTGGGCCTCTTCTCCCTCAAACAGAGGA
The DNA here is from genome assembly GCF_902459505.1 of Geotrypetes seraphini. Lineage (NCBI taxonomy): Eukaryota > Metazoa > Chordata > Amphibia > Gymnophiona > Dermophiidae > Geotrypetes > Geotrypetes seraphini. The sequence goes on along the minus strand of NC_047086.1, from coordinate 34,684,087 downwards.
GATTGAGAGAGGACATGATCGAAACATTCAAGGTACTGAAGGGAATATATTTAGTAGATAAGAACAGGTTGTTCACCCTCACCAAGGTAGGGAGAACGAGAGGGCACCCTCTAAAATTGAAAGGGGATAGATTCTGTACGAACGTAAGGAAGTTCTTCTTCACCCAGAGAGTGGTGGAAAACTGGAACGCTCTTCTGGAGTCTGTCATAGGGAAAACACCCTACAGGGATTCAAGACGAAGTTAGACAAGTTCCTGCTGAACAAGGACGTACACTAGTAGGGCTAGTCTCAGTCTCAGTTAGGGCGCTGGTCTTTGACCAGAGGGCCGCCAAGTGAGCGGACTGCTGGGCATGATTGACCACTGGTCTGACCCAGAAGCAGCAATTCTTATGTTCTTATGTACCCCCCCACACACACACACTCCTCTCCTTGCCACGCACGCACACCCCTTGCCTTCCCCTGTACCTTTTCCACTTCCCTTGTACGAGATTGCTGCTCAGATTGGCATCGGCACGCTCTCTCTGACATCACTTCTGGGACCTGCACCTAGGAAGTGACATCAAAGGGTGCACCGACACTGATGTGAGTATGCTGCTCACACCGGAGAAGTTTAAAGGGCACAGGGAAAGGGAAGGGGGCTCGTGTTTGTGGCAGGGCTGAGCGGGGAAGAGGGGAGGGGAGGGGCACCATTGCCCCGGCCGCCGCTCGCCCTTATTATGCCACCAACTGTAATGACACCGATTTTATCTGGTTGGCAGCTGAAGGTGAGCAGGAAAGCTTATGGCCCTTTGGGAAAATAGTACACAGATAGAGCGCCAAAGACGACAGTCATGGAATATAATCAGCCAGTGGACAAGTTGAACGGTGTTCGGTATGGAAGGTGAGCTCGGGTGCATATTGCAGAGCAATGACATCACAGGGTTCTAAATTGGCCAGGCCCATTCTTTTTTGCAAGCTGCAAGCTGTTTACATTGGAGTTTAATTTTTCCCCATCATTTCCCCACCCCCACTCCCATCAATATCAAGGGCACTTCTATTTTAAATAGCATCTACAAGTTTCAAGCTATGCCAACAGTAGTTTTACTACCACCAGGGCCTCCCAAAGTGGACATGTTTCAGTGGAGATGCCAGACTAACAATGTACCACCCATCTGGGCAGCAGCAGATGGGCAGTGTTGGAGGTAGAGGATCAAGTTTGATGTGACAGCAGTGACAACATCAAATTTATACTGTGCAGCAGAAAGACCCGACAATCTACTTCTGTATTCTGCCAAGGAAACTTGTATAGTGCTGGAAGATGATCCCTATGTTGGAAGGCACACACCATGCTGCTAGGGAAGAGCTGATCATCACCCAGGGTATGCTCAGTGTTTGTGAAGCTACAGATCAAAGCTGCCAGGACATTCTGATGCTGATGTTGCAGGACAGAAAAGGGATATCAGAAGCTGCAAAGATATTCTCAACATAGGAACTTGGAATGTACAAAGCATGAATCAAGGAAAATTGGAAATTGTTAGAGATCAAATGAAAAAAAACCCAAAATTGATTAGATAAGGATCAGTTAACTCAAATGGACAAAACAGGGCCATTTTCAGTCAAACGAGCATTGGATCTGCTACTCTTGTCATGAAACACACAGAAAAAAATAGCATGGCATTCATCCTCAACAGTAAGCTTTCAAAGATGGTACTAAAGTACAATGTTATCAGTGACAGAGTAATGTCAATCCTTCTTAAGGGAAAGCTGATCGATATCACCTTGATCCAAGTATGCGCTCCAACGACAGACATGGAAGATGAGGATGCAGAATTGTTCTACAAACAACTTCAAAATGAAAAAGATCAAATACTGAAACAAGATCTATTGATCATTATGAGGGACTTCAATGCAAAAGTAGGAAGTACACCTGAAGATGCAGTGGTTGGAAAGCATAGCATAGGAGAAAGAAATGAAGCTGGTTAGTAGTTTTGCAAAACAAGCCAACTGTCAATCATGAATGTGCATTTCCAAAACATAGATATCGCCAGTACACATGGACCTCTCCAAATAACATGTATCAAAATCAAATTGATTACATCTGCATAGGAAAGAGATGGAAATCTGCAGTTTTGACTGCAAGGACTAAACCAGGAGCTGATTGTGAAAGTGACCATGAGCTTTTGACATGCAAGATCAAAGTAAAGCTTCACAAGAAGATCATTAGAGACCTCCCAAAATATGGCATTGAATATATTCCAGCAGACTATTAGATAAAACTAGACAACAGATTTGACTGGCTTGATGCAGGAGATAGAGAACCCGAAGCGTTATGGAACAACATCAAAACCATAATTAGTGATGAAGCTAAAAATACACTCCAGAAAAGAAAGACAAGAAATTGCCTTGGATCTCAGAAAAAACTAGAAAAATAACAGAACAAAGAAGACAAGCAAAACTTTCCAGTGATAAAGAGATTGATTGTTATATATGCTATAATAAAACCTTTAGCATGCATGCGCACTTCAGTCTCAATGCCTCACAGGGGGCCAGGTTGAGAGACAGAAAGAAAGAAAGACAGACAGACAGCAAGCAGGGAGACAGACAGAAAGACAGACAGACAGCGGGTAGGGAGAGAAACAGACAAAAAGAAAAACAGACAGACGGGGCCAGGGAGAGAGACAGAAAGAAAGAAAGACAGACAGACAGACAGCAAGCAGGGAGACAGACAGAAAGACAGACAGACAGCGAGTAGGGAGAGAAACAGACAAAAAGAAAAACAGACAGACGGGGCCAGGGAGAGAGACAGAAAGAAAGAAAGACAGACAGACAGCAAGCAGGGAGACAGACAGAAAGACAGACAGACAGCGGGTAGGGAGAGAAACAGACAAAAAGAAAACCAGACAGACGGGGCCAGGGAGAGAGACAGTATTAAGAATGTTACTTTTATTTTCTATTTAAATGGAGTTCTTTTCATAATTTTGATTGAATTATATTCTAAACCGCTTTGATCCTTTTTTTGGCTATATATACAGTATATAAAGATTTTAATAAACATAAAACAAATGAACCAAGTATGTATGTATGTATGGTTAGTTTATTTGATATACCGCCTTTCTTAACAATTATTGCCAGATCAAGGTGGTTAACACTAAAGTGCTTAAAACTTCCCTATCTGTCCAAAAAGCCTCACAATCATACCAAAGCACCATGTTAAATATTTATTAATATAATAGCAGTTGTAGAAATACATAAAGTTCCAAAGTTTGAAGAAATAAAATATTAAAAAGGAGAGGTAAGGTTAATTAACAAGTAAAATAATTAAGCAAGAATTTGACATGAATAAACAAAAAGATAAACTCGAAATAAATCAAAAGAAATAAGATTCCGTTAATAAGGAGAAATAAAAACAGAGCATGTCCGTGTTCAATGTCAAGTTCGGCAAGACAAAGAATGATATCTAAAGAATATTTATTAGAAAATTGAATCATAACATTTAAACAGAAAACCTAAATTAACATATCAGGAAGTTAAGAGATTGTGGCAGACATTCGAGCTTCAATTTGGGATGCTTAAAGATGCCAATGGGATGATATTGAATGATCCAGAAAGCATTCAAAAGAGATGGAAAGAATGTACAGAAACTTTATACAAAAGAATTTGCAAAGTGTCAATTTGCAGAATTGTAATGCTATTTGACATTTTTTCAGACCATGTCAATGAAAAGTGTAGAATTTTCAAGTGTGGAACTCCAAGGCATCATGAAAGTTCCTATTCCTGCAGAAGAAAACTCCAAAGGAAATCCATGAATGTATGATGCAAACATTGAATGACAAATGCCTATCATACTTCCCTGTTTAGTACAAATGAAAAATAGGGCGTGGAGGGGGATTTTATTGTTGAAGAAAATGATTTTATGAAATATAAAATGAAGGGAAGGAGGGGGATAAATTTAATTTGATAAAGATCAATTGTAAAATCTCAAGTGAATTATCTATGTTACAATGTTAATATCAATATTGATGTAGTTGATGTAAGTTATAAAATGAATAAAGAATTAAAATAAAGAAAACTCCAAAGGAAATCCATGAATGTATGATGCAAACATTGAATGACAAATGCCTATCATACTCCACAATGAAGAAGTGGTATGCAAACTTTCAGTCAGGAGATTTCGAGACCGAAGATGCAAGCAAGGTCTGGGATGCCTCAAACAATGTTGGCTCCTGAAATTGTTGACCTTGATCTGATTATGGCAGATCAGCAAATATCAGATAAAACAATTGCTGAGATGTTACAGATATCCATGGACTGTGCTGGGTGCATAATCCATGAGCAGCTGGCTCTGCATTCAACTGGGTGCCCAAATATTTGAATGCTGATGAGAAACAACATCAATGGATTCTCCCAAATGAAACATGGTTACACCACTATGATTCTGAAACAAAACAACAGTCCATGCAATGGTGTCTCTCAGGTTCTCCAAGGCCAAGGAAATTCAAGACCCAAAAGTCAGCAGGAAAGTTCATGACCACAGTGTTTTGGGATCAGGAAGGTGCTGTAATGACTATTCTCGAAAAGGCCAGTTAATGCAAACTACTACTGTAACTTGTGCCAATTAAAGGAGGCAGTGAAAGAAATAAAAAAGAGAGGGAAGGTGCAGAAAGGAGTTCACCCTGCTCACAAGGTTGGCAAAACAATGGATGCTTTGATGCAGTTTAGGTTTCAGTGAATAGAGCATCTACCCTACTCACCAAATCTTGCTCCATCTGACTATTTTCTGTTTCCAAACCTTAAAGAGTCTTGAAAAAGTGACAGTTTTTGAGTGATTCAGAGGTGAGTGCAGCAGCGGAGCAATATTTCAGTGACCAGACAGAGTATTTTTTGGAAGGGTTACAGAAACTTCAGACATGATATGCCAAATATGTTGAACTTAGGGGTGAATATGTGGAATAACATTCTAAGTTTCATGGCTCCATATCATGCTCTTCTTGGTTGGGCTGAGAGCACCTCTTCATGATGGATGGGATGGGATGACTTCCCTATGGGGGTGGGCTGGGGAAGCTGGGTCTCTTCAGGTTGGAGGGGAGACAGCTCAGGGGGGATGTGGTGGATGTCTGTGGGATGATGAGTGGAGTGGAGGGGCTGGATGTGGATCGCTTGTTCAATCTTTCCAAGGGTACTGGGAATGGGGGGGCATGTGATAAAACTACTAGGTGGTGGATTTGGAACAGACAGAGAGGATGTTTCTTCACATGGCATGTGCTTGAACTCTGAAGTTTGTTGCCGGAGAGTGTGGTGGAATCAGATTAGCGGGGTCTGAAAAAGGTTTGGATGGTTTCCTGGAAGAGAAGTCCCTGGGCCATTGTTGGGATGATTTGGCGAAATCTACTGCTTATTCCTAGGATAATCATCATAAAATCTGTTTTATTACTTGGGATTTAGCTAGGGACTTGGGACCTGGATTGGCCACTGTTGGAAACAGGATACTGAGCTTGATGGGCCTTCGGTCTGTCCCAGTATGGCAATTCTTATGTACCACTATATCTCCAATTCGATTCAAAGCAGTGTACAAAAAAATTAGAAAAAGTTTGCAAAGAGTAATTACCAGATAATCAAAGGTGAGCTCATGATGCCATTTATATTTGACATTTTTTAAAAGCTGGATATAATAAAACCTTGCTCTTATTGTGTCTCATGGAGCCTGTGTTGATTGGGAACATTACTACAACTACTTATGGTTTCTATAACGCAGCAAGATAGACAAGGGCTGATGTAAAAGATATTGAACTGAAACATGACTGAAGACTGGATTCGAATGACTTCTTGTAAATAGTTTTAGAAAGCATGAAACTGCAACTCGGATTTCAAGTAAAGTTAAAATTGTCAATGTTCATTAGTCTTGATTTATTTCAATTAAGTGAAAGACTGTATGAAGTGAATGAGCACCAGGGAAAATTGTCCTCCAGACTACCAGAGTAAGTCTGACCCCCCCTGACCTGCGCCCAACTTGAAAATCTTGAGCTTTGCTTTACAGATCATGGCTAGGGTAACCTACCCAAAGAGCTTAGCCAATGCCCAAGTGAGTGAGTGAGATCAGGGTTGCAAAAATGGTGCCCAACCACTTGGGGGTGAAAGAATTAATTTTTTTCCTTGGACAGAGAGAGCATAATATCTGAAATCATAGAAACATAGAAACATAGAAATAGACGGCAGATAAGGGCCCACGGCCCATCTAGTCTGCCCACCTTAATGTCCCTCCCCTACCTTTGCCCTGTGAAGAGATCCCATGTGCCGATCCCATTTGGCCTTAAAATCAGGCACGCTGCTGGCCTCAATCACCTGTAGTGGAAGACTATTCCAGCGATCAACCACTCTTTCAGTGAAAAAGAATTTCCTGGTGTCACCTCGTAGTTTCCCGCCCCTGATTTTCAACGGATGCCCTCTTGTTGTCGTGGGACCCTTGAAAAAGAAGATATCTTCCTCCGCCTCGATGCGGCCCGTAAGATACTTGAACGTCTCGATCATGTCCCCCCTCTCTCTGCGCTCCTCGAGCGAGTATAGCTGTAATTTGTCAAGCCGTTTTTCGTATGGTAGATCCTTGAGTCCCGAGACCATCCGGGTGGCCATTCTTTGCACCGACTCCAGTCTCAGCACATCCTTGCGATAATGCGGCCTCCAGAATTGCACACAGTATTCCAGGTGGGGCCTCACCATGGATCTATACAATGGCATAATGACTTCCGCCTTACGACTGACGAAACCCCTTCGTATGCAGCCCATGATTTGTCTTGCCTTGGACGAAGCCTGCTCCACTTGATTGGCAGACTTCATGTCCTCACTGACGATTACCCCCAAGTCTCGTTCTGCTACCGTTTTTGTTAGGATCTCGCCATTAAGGGTATAAGACTTGCATGGATTCTGGCTGCCCAGGTGCATAACTTTGCATTTTTTGGCATTGAAGTTGAGTTGCCATGTCCTAGACCATCGCTCCAGTAGGAGTAGGTCGTGCATCATGTTGTCGGGCACTGAATCTTCGTCTGTTGTGCATTTGCCCACTACATAAATCGAATATGGATTACAATTCACTGACTTGTTGCAGGAGCCAGAGTGGAAAGATCGTGATGAAAATTATCACTAAGAACTGTGAGGCTGTGAGGACAAGTGAGGACAAAGTCAGGTTTGAGAAAAGCCTAAAAAAGATGGCACTCGTTCCCACCGGCGGGAAATATCACTGGAGAAGGAGCAGATTGCTGGCACAATTTTGGTTTCAGTGGGAGGGCTGTGATGATATCATCACATGGAGCAGAGAGGCTTCCATTGCGAGAGCGAGACAAGGAGTTGGGGCCTGTGCCCATTACTCCAATGCACATGTGGAAAGCGAACAGAGTGGAGGAGCTAGGAGTATCTGCGAATCATAAATTGTGATCAGTCCTATCATGACACGTCAGTTATTAGCCTGGGTCAAGATCTCAGTGGAAGATTGGAGCCTTATCAGGAGAATCATATGTAGCAGATGCAATACTTGCAAGGATGTGATATACACAGGTAATGTGTGATGAGTTGCAAGTTCTTCTGTAAAAATGCCAGAATCAGCACCCCTTACTCGAGTGAAGATACTTCTGGATTATGATGGGAAAGTCAGCCCTGGGGTATCAAAACCCAGAACTCTCTTCTAGATAATGATGGGGAATTGGTTTGAGAGATGACAAACAGGGGAAGTCCCCTCCGAATTGGAGAGCCTGAGGAGCAAAGGCCAACTTGCTGCAACAGACCAGAGGAGCGGAGAGATCACTGTATGAAATTCTCAAGTTCAAGGTTGAGGGATGTAGAAAGCCTTGGGGTACCCAAACCTACCACCCGCCAATCCTGCAGGTATGCAGAAAGACCAATAACCCATGAGATGAGGAAGATAACACAAGGCGGAGAACAATGGAGATCAGGGAAGTGTACCTGAGGCATGAGGAGCTGCTGAGGAGATTTCTCCCACTGCCATACCATTGCATTTAAGGAGTCCGTTCCATATAAGCAGGGCCTTGAAAGATAAGGTGCATTTCCAAATATCTAGAGAGTAGACTACCTCATCCACAGATGGTGTTCCAGAACTTGTGTTTTTTTAAGTTCAAAATGTTTATTGGTTTTATATAATAAACAGTAAAATATCAAGTACGAGCAGAGTCATTGCATATAACAAGAACAGAAAACAATCTGCAATACATATCACAATCAAGGTATAAACAACAGAAATGCAAGTACCATAGACAAAATAACTATGCAGAGAAAATTAGAAAAGAAATAAAATGAATCAAGCTGCCAAGAGATTAAAGTCATAGAATTACAGCGATACACAGAATTCAGTTAAAGGCGTCCAGAGTTGCTCATGTTTATGCACATGACCACATTTCACCGCATGACATCTTTCATATCTCATTATTAAACATACTTCATGCCACCACAAGTTGTAAGACATGTTATCAGCATTTTTCCAGTTGGATACAATAAGTTTGAGAGCTATGATCAATAAACAACGCAATAATTTTGCTGATGACTCATCAAGTGGAGAATTTAAACCCATATTGCCATAAATCAAAATGGCTAAGGTAATAGGTTCCTGGATATCAAAAATTTTGGATATAGTGTCCCATATGGAATGCCAAAAAGTTTTGATCGCTGCACAGTGGAAGATTAGATGTTCAAGAGTGCCAATATCATTATGGCAGGACCAACATGTATTGTCTTCATGATTTGGTAACTTAGATAATTTATATGGGGTCCAATACGCACGGTGTAATAAATAGAACATTGTTTGAGATATGGCAGCAGAGTGTAATACTGAGAGGGATTCTTTCCAAACCTTTTTCCAATTATCCAGTTCAATAGATGTCCCTATAACATTAGCCCAAGTTACTTGAACCCCCAACACTGAAACATCTTTGTACATCCATATTGTTTTATACCACAGTGCAGATTGGCTTTTCTGTTTTTTTTGTATGAACATACACAAAGATAGAATAGAAGGAGTATCAGATCAACTTGTGTTTGGCTCTGGGGGAAGTAGACATAACATAACATAAAAATCCACTTGTATACCGCCATACCTATCAGTTCTAGGTGGTTAAAAAAACAACAACCCAAAACTATACAAGCATAGCAGATAACAAACTCATTTATAAAATTTGTCAAACAGGTAAGTCTTCACCATCTTTTTAAAAACCTGATAAGAGCCAGAAGCATATCAATTTACCAACACTCCTATCTCAGGATGCTACCTGATAAGCCAGGATTCACTGAAAAAAATTGCTTATATATAAAACCTTTTACTGAAGGAAATATAAATATACTAAGCTTGCACAGTGATAATTTTCTTTCTGTGAACTTGAAATGATCAATAAGATAATTTGGCACAAGGCATTTTAACACAAAAGCATCCCATTTTTAAAACGTGCCTCAGCTGGAAGCCAATGCAGCATCTGATTAATATTTTGTTACGTGTTCAGATGTTTTCAAATTAAAAATCAATCGAACCGCTGTATTCTGGATAAGCTGCAGCCTTTAAATATTCCTTTTTTGAGAGGCTAAATAGAGATATTACAATGGTCTAAAAGACTCACAAATCAGAGACTGTACAAGAAGTGGATCGATTTTTTGCTCCGTCAAAAATTACAAAGACTAGGGGACACTCAATGAAGTTACAGGGAAATATTTTTAAAAACCAATAGGAGGAGATTTTTTTTCACTCAGAGAATAGTTAAGCTCTGGAACGCGTTGACAGAAGATGTGGTAAGTGTGGATAGTGTAGCTGGTTTTAAGAAAGGTTTGGACAAATTCCTGGAAGAAAAGTCCATAGTCTGTTATTGAGAAAGACAAGGAGGAAGCCAATGCTTGCCCTGTATTGGTAGCATGGAATATTGCCTCCTTTTTGGCATTTCAGAGGTAAACTTCTCTTAGAAGCAAGGAAAGACAGATTCTCGCTCGAGCGTCTGTGCCAGAACGCTCAGCTGACCGTTCCATCTGCCATCTTGGATCCTCCCTGTAAGGCTATTCTTATGTTCTTAAGCTTGAATGCAGAGAAATCAAAATAAGCCCTAATTGTCCAAAGCATGGAAAAGCATTTCTTTACCAAAACTCCCAGTGGTGTTTCAGAATGGACTGTGCAGATCTCAGGCATTGACAGACTGGTCCAGAATGCTGAGGCTGGATGTGTCCGCAATGATGTTGGAGATTATCCTTCCCAGACGGCTGCTGGGGATGGAGATGTGAAATAGATGGGCACTCCCCTCCCCAGGAAATATCTGTGCAAAAAAGCTGAAGTAGAAAAGCTGCCCAAACTGAGCAGGACAGATCGCTACCTCAGGTGCCTGTTGTAGGGATTATGGTGGCTATGGTATCCATATGTCCCACTCCAGATGATAAGGGCATGGGGGAGATCCTACAGGTAGCATGGATCCGGGAAGTGATCTTCAACTGGATGAGACCTGATCGGTCCTACAGGTCTTATAGTCCTGAGAATTCCAGCTATCATGATTAAGTATATCATCAGTGGTTGGACTGGCAAATTGGATGGTCCATTAGCAAGCACTTTGTAGAGGTGGTAGACAGATACCACTCCAGAAAATTCTATAGTGTCACCCGCACCCTACCAGGGGGCACAACAGTGAAAAAGCCTGACCTTTTATGGTATGGGTGAGAAAAGTTAACAGTGTGTTGAAAAGAAATATTATAACCTGAGTTCTGTGGAAAAGAAACTGCCCCGGGAAGAACAAAATATGTCTGATTAAAAGTAAAATGTTTTTGAGCAAAATGACAAATGAAAATGTCATGCATGTTGTATTGAAGAAAGAAATATTGTGACATGGATTATGAGACTGTGGAAAGTAATGCAAAGTGAAATTTGCCCTCTGAAGACCGAGGAAAAATGATTTCCAGAAAGTACAAGGAAATCATTTTTTCTTAACTGAGGGGAGAGTGCTTCTGCTACAGATTAGGAGGCAGAAGATTTTCTGGGAGTCACTAAGAAATGCTTGTGTGTGTGTATGGGGGGGGGAGTGGTAAAGGAAATATAAGGGAGGTGCTGAGAAACATAGAAACATGACGGCAGATCTCAGGCCCAAATGGCCCATCTAGTCTGCCCATCCCAAGAACGTGTGCTGGTATGGCTAGTCTTAGTTTGGGGCGCTGGCCTTTGACCAGAGGACCACCACGTGAACGGACTGCTGGGCATGATGGGCCACTGGTCTGACTCAGCAGCGGCAATTCTTATGTTCTTATGCTAGCCGCAGTGACCATTATCTCCTCCTCTTCCTATTGGCTAAGGTTCTTAACATTTGCATCTCCTCTTCCTATAGGCTAAGGCTCTTTGAACCTGTATTATGAGGTCATAGAGCTGCCCATCCGCAGTAACCATTATCTCTTTCTCTCTCTGAGAGATCCCAAGTGCCTATCTCAGTCCCTCTTGAATTCAGATACAGTCTCTGTCTCCATCACCTCTTCCGGGAGACTGTTCCATGCATCTGCCACCCTTTCTATAAAAAAGCATTTTCTTAGATTACTCTGGAGCCTATCACCTCTTAGCATCATCCTATGCCATCTCATTCCAGAGCTTCCTTTCCAATGAAAGAGACTCAACTCATGCACATTTAGATGATGCGGTATATAAACTTAAGGTTTAGATTAGATTAGATTAGATTAGATTAGATTATGTAGGTATTTAAATGTCTCTATCATATCTCCCCTCTCCCGCCTTTCCTCCAAAGTATACAGATTGAGATCTTTAAGTCTGTCCCTATACGCCTTATCACAAAGGCCACACACCATTTCAGTAGCCTTCCTCTACTAAGAACTGGGATGTGTGATTATCCTGATCTCCTGCCAGAACCCAAATATTGAGGAACACTCCAGGGAGTGTCAGCTGGTGGAGATAAAAATCCAAGTGGAATTGCCAGAATGCAATACTGTGGTGTGTTTAATTCAGCTTGGAGAGGAAGAAATAGCCATGGGATGAAGGAAGAGAGCGAGACCAGGAGCAGCTCACAAGGAAAATCAAATCAAGGGGACCTTATACCCCAAAGACTGTTGCCAGGATGGGACAGAAAAGGGAGGACACTGATCTCAGATGGTTAAAAAAAAAAAAAAAAAGAGTGATTGTTAGTTCTGCTTATAGCAAATTCCAGACTGAGGGTTTCAACAAAGAAGTGCCTCTGGGCTGATGAACGAGGTTAGAACCCGGTATAAAAAGGATTTTGTTAGTAAAGAGATTGGGAACATGACAAAGGAGTTATTGAAAGTGACTTGCGCTGGAAATGTGAATGAAGAATTGCTTTGAGGAACTTTTGTAAATACAGTGGAACCTCGTTTTGCGAGTGTTTTGCAAGACAAGCAAAATACTCCTGCAAACCTTAACTCGCAAAACGAGCACGGTCCCGCTAAACATGCAACCCCCCCCCTCCCCCGCTCGAACCGGCATCGCACCCCCCACCCGCGAACGCCCCCCTGCAAGAACTGCATCGCACCCCCGTGCTGGAAACAGCATCCGCCCGCCCGCCCACCCACCCAAACAAGCTCCTTACCCCTATCTGCTGTGTGCCGGTGCCATTTAAGGAAAGATCCCGCCTCTTGCCTGGGCTGAGCCTTGAGCATCTGTGCATGCTCAAGGCCTTCTGACTCTCATTCTCTCCGAACGGGGTGTTCACGGGCAGGGGGGGTGCGATGCCGGTTTGAGTGGAGGTGGGGGGGTGGTGATGGAGCAACGCCGGTTGCCTCGGGGGGCGGGGAGGAGGTGGAACGAATCAAAGCGAGTTTCCCTTACTTCCTATGGGGAAACTCGCTTTGATATATGAACAATTTGGTTTACGAGCATGCTTCTGGAACGAATTATGCTCGTAAACCAAGGTTCCACTGTAGTTTGAAATTGTTACCTGTGACTCAAATTTTGAAGTAAAGTTCAAATTATCAATTTTTTCATCAGTTTTGACTTGACTTTTTTTTTTTACAATTTACTAAAAGACTGTGTGAAGTGATTGAACAACAGGGAAAATTATTCAGCTTGTCGGAGTAAGTCTGGCTCTGACCTGTGCCCAGCTCATAAATCAGACTTTTGTATTCATAGATCTTGGTCCTAGTACTTGACCCAAAGATTTAACTGATGCCCAAAGACATTATAAGAGTTACATATAAGAACATCCTCAGTGCATAACATAAAGTTCTACTTGCATATCTCTACCTATACTGCCTATTAGGGGGTAGGAATATTGCTTACTCAGACAAGACAATGCAGGAGAGGCACTTGGGGTAGGGTTGCCAGATTTTAACTATAGTAAAATCTAGACCCAATAGAACCGCCCCCAAACCTGCCCAGTCTCACCTCCAATCCCACCCTAGCACCACCCAGCCCCGCCTCCCGGTGCCTGCTCTCGTCAGGCAGGAGGAAACCCATGCATGAGCGGATGCCACCCGATGACGTGCGCGTGACATCATTGCGTGGCATCCAGACATGCACAGATTTCCGCCTGCCCGATGCAATGTAGAGGAGGCTTATCAAATCCCAGACAAAGTGCTGGGTTTTGAGAAGCTGTCCGGACCCCTGGACGTGTCCTCGAAAAGGAGGACAAGTTCGGGGATATCCGTACGTCCGGTAACCCTAACTTGGGGGGAGGGGGAGCCTTGATACTGGTTACCTGACCAGCAGTTATTCTGGACTGACAGATAACCTAAAGGTTAGTTAACCAGGACTCTACGATAAAACAATCTAGGACAGAAAAGTTAAAATGATTAAGTTCCAAGTTTATTTAATCTTTGATATACGGTTTACAATAATCAAATTATTGTTAAAATAAAAACAAAAATTGGAAAATAAAAATTTTATTACATAGGACTATATTTAATGTGGGGATGGGGAGGTATGTTATGTGATTTAATGGGTTTATTCCTGATGAATGGGATGGGTGGGGGAGGGGACTTTTTATATGCAGTTGACAATAATTGTTAGAATGTCAAGTGATTTGTACGAATTATCTGATTGAATATTGTACACTTGCTGCAAGAGTTAAAACTGAATAAAGAATTTAAAAAAATAAAAAATAAAAATTGGAGGGGCGACAAAACAAATAGACTTACTGGTACAAAAAGGAAAAGTGGGAAAAGGTGAGAGGTTAAATGCAATGAGAAAATAAAATCTTAAAAAAGGAGGGAAGAGAGGGAGGGGCTTAGACACCTTCATGGTTTTGGGAAGCATACAGTACAAGATCATATGTGTTCATGATCAGGAGAGCTGTCAACTCTACGCTGAATATCGGACGTGATGCTAAGAGCACTAGCTGTGTGTTTTCTTTCTCTCAAGAGAGGACTGAAACAAAGGTCATGTTGACCACAAGTTTCTGTGTTATCATATAAATGGCCCCTATTAGCACATCACAGAGATAACAACATTTCTTTCTTCAAACTACAGCTTTGAAATATATGATCCTGTGAGGCCAGGAAATGAGAGTTTAGCTTGCAGGAGAGAAACCTCTGGGTATTTTGTGGGTTTTTTTTCCTTTCTTTCTTAGTCTTCTGAGTTTCCAGAACCGCAGGACAGAATCGATAACAAAAACATTGCCCAATTGTTCAAAAGGCAGCAAATCTGTGCTTTGTTATGGTATTCTAGTCACTGAGCACTTCAGAGGAGTATAATTTGAAATAATAGAACCACCTGAATCTTTTGATAACATGGAAATCAACTTTTTTCAAGTCTGAAAATGAGTTAGGAGATCACAGAACATTTTTTTTTTTAAATGATAAATCATATACATTAGTAAAAGATATTCTAGTTCACAATGGTGATAGAGAGAAGGTGCTTTCTTAGAGTAATTGAATTTCATATTTTCTACCAGGATTTCAAAGCAAAGCCGAGGATCCTATTTACTGTGCTAAACCACATTTGTGTTTTAGTGCAGGAATTAAAATGCATCAACTAACCTCCCCCCACCCCACCCCACCCCACACACACACTTTACAAAGCCGCCACTGTAGTAACTGCCCCAAAAACTCAGAGATTTAAAGGGCTGCAGAGCTTGGCTATGCGGGTTTGGAAAAGGAGGGGAGGGTAAGGCATGTTAAAAACTGGCTAACACATAGAGGGTCTTTTACTAAAGCTCCCAATGTTGTACTTAGCACATCTTAACGGCAAATGCAAATGCTGTGTGCTAATTATTGAGGACATGCCGAGTGGCCTCAGTCATTAGCATGCGTAAACTTCCTGGGGGATGCACAAAACTTGCCGATCGTCTAACGGTCGTCCAGTGATCGACTGAATTGGATTCCCTGACCCGATGCACAAAACTGCTTTCTACTGTGTTTCTCCGAGCGCTCGCTCAATCTCCAAACCGAGCATGTTAATGAGGGGAATAGTATTGAAATGCCATTCAAAGTAGGCGCGCAATCGATGCACCAAAAGGGATTCAAGATAAGGTTGGATAAGTTCCTAAAGGAACAGAACATACGCAAGTAAGGCTAGACTCAAATAGGGCACTGGTCTTTGACCTAAGGGCTGCCGCGTGAGAGGACTGCTGGTCGCGATGGACCACTGGTCTGACCCCGCAGCGGCAAATCTTATGTTCTTAAGTTCAAGCAGAAGAAGTGATACCGATCGGGTTTGCCGATCAAAAAAAAGAGTGATCGGTGAAGACCAGTCGCTCACTATCCTTGCCGACTCTTCTGCCCTGAAAAAGTAATAGAATCAGTATCGAAGTTATACAGTGACACTTTAAAAACGATTAAAAAACTATAATATGCTATAAAAAAATATTTAAAAAACCCAATATAGATATACACAAGAACTTATGCGTGTGCTATACACTTGTATCATGTGTGCATTGTGAGCGCATGTGTTTAAAGCGTGTGTTCAGGTTCTGTTCAATGCATTTCCATTATCAGCGTACACCCCAAAAAAAATGTAAGGGATAGTGGTGGATGGGGGTGATCACAAATCTTTTCTTTCCAAAAAATAGGGCCATCACTATATATAACATCCTCTTTTTATGTTACCCATAGTAAACTGCAACCACCCCGCTCCCCCCCCCCCCCTCCTTATGGGCTCGATGGTTGAATGGATATAATGTCACAGGGTCACATTGTCTGCTTCGCACTTCACGGCACATGAAGCCACAGAGCATCATGGGATAGTTATAAAGCTCCATCCAACGGCTTCAACAGCTGCCACCAACTCCCAAGACAAGGAAAATTTCTTCCGGCATTCCTTATATTGCATTTTTTTTTACAACAACAATGCTTTGCGACCGACACCTTCGATGTGCCCCGATGATGTGCATGAATAAACCACACCTATGAAAGATACACAGCATGTGCGTGCATACATCACATCAAGAACCAACAAGAATAATCTGTGCATGTGTTTAAATCGTTCTCACAGCGATCGATCAGATCGCTGCAGGGCATGTGTCCGCTCAAATAGTTTGCAAGTAAACTCGGTTGCACACCAGTTGCTCGGCAAAAATCAGCCAGAGAATTGGCCAACAGCGATCCAGCCGGTAGTACCGACTGACTTTTGTGCATCTAGTGAGAAGGCACTTAGCCCTTCTTACTAAGGATGGGCTGTGTAAACAACAATGCAACTATCAGTTAAAGCACTTGGAGAGACACAGAGATCAACAATTTCCGTGGCTGCCATGCCAGAGTACCTGAGACTCTGTAGGGACAAAATGTCTTTAGAATAAACCAGCTTAAAACCTTATTATTTGTTAAGGCTTTTTATTAGCTTTATGGGGAAGGCTATTTTAGCGCTCTGTTAATATGTTTTTATGACAATGTGTGATGAGACTGTATTGCTATGTTTTGTATGTATTTCAGTTGTGTATGTTATATTGTTATCCACTTAGTTTGTAAATAAAAATACATAGAAACATGACGGCAGATAAAGGCCAAATGGCCCATCCAGTCTGCCCATCCGCAGTAACCATCATCTCTTCCTCTCTCTAAGAACATAAGAATTGCCGCTGCTTCTGGGTCAGACCAGTGGTCCATCATGTCCAGCAGTCTACTCACGCGGCGGCTCTCTGGTCAAAGACCAGCGCCCTAACTGAGACTGAGACTAGCCCTACCAGCGTACGTCTTTGTTCAGCAGGAACTTGTCTAACTTTGTCTTGAAAATCTGGAGGGTGTTTTCCCCTATAACAGCCTCCGGAAGAGCGTTCCAGTTTTCCACCACTCTCTGGGTGAAGAAGAACTTCCTTACATTCGTATGGAATCTATCCCCTTTCAACTTTAGAGAGTGCCCTCACATTCTCCCTACCTTGGAGAGGGTGAACAACCTGTCTTTATCTACTAAGTCTATTCCCTTCAGTATCTTGAATGTTTCGATCATGTCCCCTCTCAATCTCCTCTGTTCTAGGGAGAAGAGGCCCAATTTCTCTAATCTTTCACTGTACGGCAGCTCCTCCAACCCCTTAACCATCTTAGTTGCTCTTCTCTGGACCCTTTCGAGTAGTACCGTGTCCTTGTTCATATACGGCGACCAGTGCTGTATGCAGTACTCCAGGTGAGGGCGTACCATGGCCCAGTACAGTGGCATGATAACCTTCTCCAATCTGTTCGTGATCCCCTTCTTTATCATTCCTAGCATTCTGTTCGCCCTTTTCGCCACCGCCGCACATTGATCCCACATTCCTATCCCAGGCTTGCTTGAATTCAGACACAGTCTCTGTCTCCACCACCTTTCCTGGGAGACGGTTCCACGCATCTACCACCCTTTCTGAAAAAAAAAGTATTTCCTTAGATTACTCCGGAGCCTATAACCTCTTAACTTCATCCTATGCCCTCTCATTGCAGAGTTTCCTTTCAAATGAAAGGAACTCGACTCATGCGCATTTACATTATGTAGGTATTTAAATGTCTCTTATCATATCTCCCCTCTCCCACCTTTCCTCCAAAGTATACAGACTGAGATATTTAAGTCTGTCCCTATATGCCTACAGCCGGTACCATCATGACTGTCTGAAGATAAATCGGCTGTTGCCTCTTCATATATTTTTTACTTGGGGAGTTGGTTGGGGAGGGTTCTTTGAGTGCATTTTATGTTTTTTCACACTGATTTGTTATTATTATTATCACCTTCAATTGGGGTTTGATTTACGCACACAAGAGGCCACCAGTGATGGTGTGCAGGCAAAGGTTTTGTACCTTTGTCTTATACTGTGAAGCGCCAGTTGTTCTCCTTTCGCTGATCCTCACACTGAGGTGGCATCTATCACTGTTGACTTAGCCTTATTATTATTATTATTTATTTAATTCAGATGTGTTATACTGCATTTGCACTCTCAGAACCCTTAGACTAGTGTTTGCCTTATTGGTTGTAACAACAAAAGTATAGCATGTAGCAGGTACCCTGCACTGAATGTTCTGTGCAGTTCCCACCCATTCTCTATTTCCCAGCCTCATGACAACATACAGTTCACTCACAAATTTAGGCAAGGAGCGTGTGGTGCAGGGGTTAAAAGCTACAGCTAAAAGGATGTAGAAGATGAAAGAGTTAGGCAAACAGGAAACAACCACAACAACCGCCTACCTCACTGGTTTGGGTTCAATTACAGGATGGCAAAAAGGTCTTCAAAGCCCTAATTACATACAATATTTGTGAATGTCCAGCTTTGGCTCATCTCATTTTTCTTTGAGTCACGCTAATAAGATTACACACAGAGTGCACTTGTTTACATATCCCTCCTTAATATCTTGTCGTTACAAGAAGTTCCTTGAGAGAACCCTCTCATTTCAGGCCGCCAAACTGAATTTATGGCTTGGAAAAATTATGTTAGAGGTCTCTGGTTACAACTGGAAAAATGTCTGTATGATCCAACTCACCTAGCCTACACTCTATCTATCCCTCTACGGACTAAGGATAAACAACAACCCGTTTTCTATTCCACTCACGATGTGCTTAAAGCCTACGACAACTTGTTTGAAATTAAATGGCATGAATCTCGTCATATTTTGCTGTGGCATAATGATCATATCAAGATACAGGACAGATCACTTGATTGGAAGTTGTGGCAGAATTGTGGCATTTGGACTCTTCAAGATTTAATAAAGAATTTCCAATGGATGTCCTTTATGGACCTTCACACTCGTTACCACTTGCCCCCTCATCAACAATACCATTGGATACAGCTGAGACACTGTTTGACCGCTCTTTATCCGGATGTGAGGAAATTGGGAACTACTCCGACATTGATCTCTCAAACATCGTTAATTAATAACAATAAAAAAGGAGTTTCCTCGAGATGGTATATCCTATTGAGAAAGTCTTCGACTTATTCCTTGTCGAAGGTGACGAATGCATATGGCATGGAGACTTGGGACTAGCATTAGAGGATGAAACTTGGCAAGCTGTCTGGAAAAATTTGTTTAAATCCTCTCGAGCTGCCAGCATTCTTCAAAGATATTAATAGGATGGAGTCATCCCAGAGGGAGGTTATTAAAATGGTCCATGGTCTACATCAGAAGGCATATGGGGACAGATTTAAAGATCTTAATATGTATACTTTGGAGGAAAGGAGGGAGAGTTATGATAAAGATGTTTAAATACCTACATGCTCAAAAATCAAGCCACTATATCTACTACAAAAATGCAAATCCAAATTTCAAGTATTAGAATATAATCCCAATCTTGGACCCACTCTTATTTAAATGTGGGAAATATACTGCCGATTGATACAGCTGGCAAAAAACTTTTTACATTTTAAATTTTTGTATGGACCTTCAGAATCCAACCAGGCACAGCATCCTTCTGGTTGTTTACATCTCCATCGGTCCAACTTTTATTGAATTCTTAAGAACATAAGAACATAAGCAATGCCTCTGCTGGGTCAGACCTGAGGTCCATCGTGCCCAGCAGTCTGCTCACGCGGCGGTCCAACAGGTCCAGGACCTGTGCAGTAATCCTCTATCTATACCCCTCTATCCCCTTTTCCAGCAGGAAATTTCTTGAACCCCAGTACTGTACTCTGCCCTATTACACCCTCTGGAAGCGCATTCCAGGTGTCCACCACACGTTGGGTAAAGAAGAACTTCCTAGCATTTATTTTGAATTTGTCCCCTTTCAACTTTTCCGAATGCCCTCTTGTTCTTTTATTTTTTGAAAGTTTGAAGAATCTGTCCCTCTCTACTCTCTCTATGCCCTTCATGATCTTGTAAGTCTCTATCATATCCCCTCTAAGTCTCCTCTTCTCCAGGGAAAAAAGAGACCCAGTTTCTCCAATCTCTCAGCATATGAAAGGTTTTCCAAACCTTTTATCAGATGTGTCGCTCTCCTCTGAACTCTCTCGAGTATCGCCATATCCTTCTTAAGGTACAGCGACCAATATTGGACGCAGTACTCCAGATGCGGGCGCACCATCGCTCGATACAACAGCAGGATAACTTCTTTCGCTCTGCTTGTAATACCCTTCTTGATTATGCCTAGCATTCTGTTTGCCTTCTTAGCGGCCGCTGCGCACTGTGCCGTCGGCTTCATTGTCATGTCCACCATTACTCTCAAGTCCCTTTCTTGGGTAATCTCAGTCAATAACATCCCTCCCATCGTACCTCGTACCTCGGGTTTTCATACTCTCTTTTGGCTAAATGTGATTTTTTTTTTAATCTTGTCATTCTTCCTGTCATTAAATAAACTTCATTCATAAAATAACCATCACTTAGGGCTCCTTTTACTAAGGTGTGCTAGCATTTTTAGCGCACACAGATTAGCGTGCGCTAACCCTGCGCTATGTGGCTAGAACTAACACCAGCTCAATGCTGGCATTAGCGTCTAGCGTGTGCTATTCCGTTCGTTAAAGCCCTAACGCAGCTTAGTAAAAGGAGCCCTTCTCTTTAGGATTATTCTTCAGTGCAAATAGTTATCTTCCATTAAGCCACCTCTCCTGACTTGCATGTTTCACTGGATGCTTTCTTCAGGGTCGAGGGGAACTAAAACATTTGAGGGAGCTGCCATCCGCCATAAATCTGCTTTAAATACCTACATGACATAAATGTGGATGAACTACAAAAACACCCAATAGAGGAATACTGAAAAATAGTAGCAAGAGAGAAAGTCTCCCCTGACCCAATTTGGGTAAGGGGGGAAGAGACAGTCCTGAGAAACAAATGCATTTTTGTGTGTGAATGGGGAGTTCTCAGTCCCACAGCCCGCAAATGGGGAAACACCGTTCCAAATGCTCAGCTGCCACAATCGGTTCACAGTCATTCACGCCAACATTTGAGCCCAGACAATTGCATGAAAGACTGCAGAGCGCTGCTGGAAAAGTTAATTTTAAAGAGCTCCGAGGGTGTGTGTGAGGGGGGAGCTCCCCCAGTTTACTTAATAGTGTTTGCGCTGTCATTGGGGGGTTGTTTGGGGGGTTAGAACCCCCCATTATAGAGGCAGCGCAAACAGTATGAAGTAAAGTGTGGGGGGGTTCCCCCCACCCCCTGTCAGAGCTCTTTAAAATTAACTTTTTCGGCGGCGTGCTGGAGTCTTGCTCCCAATTGTCTGGGCTGAAATGTTGGCGCGGCTTTTGTCCCGTCACTGCCACAATCATACGCCCAACAGGGTGAAACATCCTTGGAAAACCCCAATTACTGAAATATGTGATTGAACTAGTGCTCAAACTGGTGTGCTAAAAGTGAATCAAACAAATAAATAAATAAATAATCAAATAATTTGTTAGGCTAGCTCTGCCCTCTGACCCGAGGGTACACAGCAGCCAAAGTTCATCCAAGCCAAACAAAATCACAAGCTGGACAAGCAAATAATGCAAAACGAGTGCGGTCCTTTTCTTCTCCACAAAATCTAAAGTAAGATCACATAGCCTGCATTTCATAAGTCCGTCCAACGGGGCTCTGCTTCAAGAGTTTACCACCCCCTTCCTCAGGAACCGGCACTGCTATCAAAGCTCGCTCTCCAGAAAGTCACAGCAAATTGTAGTCAGGCAAAGTTGAAAATGGTGCTGGCCAGGGGCTGTCTCTCCCCCCTTACCTGAATTGGGTCAGGGGAGACTTTCTCTCTTGTTATAAATGTGGATAAGGCAAGTCTCTTTCAATTGAAAGGAAGCTCTGGAATGAGGGGGGCACAGGATGAGGGTGAAAGAAGCATAGTCAGAAGTAACCTCGGAAAATACTTTTTTCACGGAAAGGCTAATGAATGCTTGGAACGGCCTCCCAGTGGAGGTGGTGGAGATGAAGACCGTATCTGAATTCAAGACAGCTTGGGACAAGTATGTTGGATCCCTAAGGGAGAGGAGGGGATAGTAGATGGCATGGTTGGGGAGGGAATAGTAGATGACAGGAATTGGTGGGAAAAGAGTGGGGAGGGTGGTAAAACAGTTAACATATATTAACTGCAACATACATTAACTGCAAAACACAAACACCGAAGCACAGTGTGCCTTCAGTATGTGGGTGGTCAATAGATGAAATTGTTTCTATGAAATGAGAAGAATTGGTGGGAAAAGAGTAGGAAGGGTGGTAAACAGTTAACGTATTAACTTGTTGTTAGGAGCCATCAACTTGTGCTTGAATCCAACAACTTGATGAATTGCAGATCTAAAAAGAAAATGGTTTTGTGCTAGTCCGGAAAGGTCTTCCAGTGTCATCCCCATGGTTGTTTTCAACATGTCCAGCCATCTGACTGCAGGTCATCCTCTTCGCTTGGTTCCTTCGATCTTCCTCTAAACATGATGTCCTTCTCCAGTGATCTCTCTCTTCTGATGCTGTGACCAAAATAAGACAGTCGTAACTTTATCATTTGGTTGGCTCACAATGGCGAGTTTGAGCCAATCAGGGCCTTTGGCCCCTCCCACTGCGTGCCAAGATGCATTGTGGGGGGAAGCCCCATCATTTGCAGCATACAGCCCTGTAGACAGGAGGAAGTGAGCTTCCCTTCTGCCGTTTTCTCATCCAAAGGTACAGGGGGGGCCAGGGATGTGGGAAGTGGGCCCAGGAATGTTAGGGGGATGTGGGGGGGAAGGCAGAGATGTCAGGAGATGTTGGTGGATGTCCAAGGTATCAGGGGGACATAAGGAATGGGAGGGAGATGTGGGGATGTCAGGGGAAGAAGTGTAGAGCTCTGCGGCTCAGCAGATCCTGGCAGGGGGAATCCCCATCAGCTGAGCAACCAGGAATCCCCAAAACCAACTCAGCTGATGGGGATTCCTCTGAGCAATCAGCTGATGGGAAGCCTACAAGTTTTTGGGGTGTTTCACTCTTTGGGTGGTGGGAGGGGGTCATGACCACTGGGGGACTAGGGGGGGGGGGGTCATTACTTAAATCCTCCAGTGGCCTTCTTGTTAGTTTGGGCACCTTTGTGGAACTTAGACGCAACTGTCTAACTTGGTGTCTTAAGTTCCCTCTAGGAAAGCTTTGATTATGGCTGGGATACATCCAGGTTGAAGTCCACCTGATTCCCACCCATAACACACCTTCCAACATACATACCCCTTTGCTCTCTGGACACACAGCAGTTTAGAAGTGCAGCTGCACATCCAGAAAGTTGGTTTTGATTATCGGCACTTGGACGTCCCTGATATTAGGACTTATTAGGATGTAGAATTCCTATGAGTGTAAGAGCTTTTACAGCAGTGGTCTGCAACAAAAAACCCTTATGCAGCTTGATAAAAGGATATTGTCTAATAAAAGTATTATTTTATTGTCTTTCTCTTTATTACATTTTATCTAAAATAAGGCTTACTACTGTACGTAGTTGGTTTATTGTAAAAATTATTAATATTGAAAACACAATGGAATAATAGTATTTATTATCTGTAGATGTTAATGCTGGCAGTATGGTAGACTTTAATGCCCAATTTATGAAAACAATAAGATACAGAATGTGGCATGTCTGCATTAAAAATAGCAGGGTCATACTAATGTGCTTTTCATCAGGGTTGTTTTTTCTCCTAAGGTTGGTTACCATGGGGAAGACTGATTAACTTTATCTCCTGACTTCTCAGACTGAAGATACATTGGCATAAGAGTCAATTTGTTAAATTATGCAAGCTCAGTTTTACATAGAACTTTGAGATGGGAATTGAGACATCCAGGTCAGGACATGCTCAGGTCTATAGGTATTTTACAAAAGGCTCAGCTGAATACAGAGGGTTTGTAAAATACATATAAGGAAGTACAGGAAAAAGCAGCTTCTTGGCATGTTCCTTGTGTAAATGTCAGCACATATACAGTACTTAATACACATAGAAGTGGCAATTTTGCAACTTCCAAGAATAACAATGGTCTGGTAATAAAAAAAGGCTAGGATAATTTCTAAAAGAGAAGTCTATAGGCCATTATTGAGATGGCTTGGGGAAATCCACTGCTTATTCCTAGGATAAACATCATAAAATCTGTTTTACTACTTGGGATCCAGTATAGGTGCTTGGGACTGGGTAGGCCACTGTTGGAAACAGGATACTGGGCTTGATGGGCCTTCGGTCTGTCCCAGTGTGGCAATTCTTATGTTCTTAACATGAGCCAAGTATAGGACAATCAAGCCATTGTGACATCACTGATGAGTTTGACTCTTAGGCATTGGTGGAATGAGGCTTTATGACATCACCATCTCAGCTCTGGAATGTTGCTACTCATTGGGTTTCTGCCTGGTACTTGGGACCTGGGTTGGCCACTGTTGGAAACAGGATTCTGGGCTTGATGGACCTGCAGTCTGTAACAGTATGGCAATTCTTATGTTCTTATGTACATACTGGGTCAGACTAATAGGTCATCAAGTCCAGTAGCCTATTGTCCAGAGTGGCCAATCCAGGTCACGAGTACCTGGCAGAATCCCAAATAGTAACACTCCATATCAATTCCAGGGCAAGTAGTGGCTTTCCCCATGTATAGAGGGGTTCTAATTATTTTCCAAAGAGGTAATATTACTATTTTAATTTAAAGAAATTAAAAAAATAGAAAATAGAAACAATTCATTATTTATCTATCAATATATTCATATCTCAGAATTCTCTGAATAAAATTGAAAGATTCTACATCATGAAAGGTCCTCACCAACAATTCCAAAAAGGTATGATAGAAAGGAGAAATCTCACACAGACATTTAAAAAATTGATATTCTACAACATTCAAACTGTCTTATTTGCTCTGTTCCAACCAGTTTTACCCTCCATGGGCTTTGTCAGGGAGCATCATCATCCCACATATAAGAGGGTTTAATAGATATTTAATTCCACATTAGTTATTTTTGCCTAAAAATATATATATGTGGAGGGGCATAATCGAAAGGAATGTCTAAGTCCGTTCTTGTCCAAGTCGTCCAAAGTAAAAAATAGCTTAGGACACATTTTCGAAAAATACGTACAAATTATTTTCCGTTTCGAAAATCGTCTAAGTATATGTCCTGCCGATCTGATCGTCCAAGCTGCTAAATCGTCCATCTTTATACCACATTTTCGTCCAAGCCAAAAACGCCTAGAACAAGCCATGTTGGACGTGGGAGGGTTCTGTAAAGTGATGGACTGAACACCCAGATATGGCTCCTAAATAGTGGGATAACTTACAGGGCACTGCTGTGAACTTCACAGAAAGGGTGCCGTGTCATCATCTTACTACAGCTCCCTTATAGGTCATGGTGAGCCCCTCAAACTACCCCCAGAATCCCCTAGACCCACTTATCTACCACCCCAATAGCCCTTATGGCTACAGGAGCCACTTATATGCCAGTACAAAAGGGTATTGGGGGTGTATAGGGGAGTGCACATGTTTCAATATCAATGCAGTGATTACAGGGGCTTATGGGCATGGGTCCTCCTCTCCATGGGTCCCTAACCCACCCCCAAGATGGCTTAAGATGCCTTTGTGCAGGACGACTAGGCTTTCCTATGCCAGGCTGCCAGGTGATGATGGGCTGGAGACACAATTTTCAAGTTGTGATTAATATTTTTATGGGGGTGGGGCGGGGTCGGTGATCACTGGGGTAGTGTGTGGTGATCTGTATTATGTGTTTGCAGTGCCTATCTGGTGACATTAGGTGGGATTTTGTGACTTAGACCATGTTTTAAATGGTCTAAGTTACAACGTACAAGTTCCGTCTATGCTGTGCTGTATAACTTTCGGTTATACATGCAGTATGACTAAGTCTAAGCCTGACAAAAAATATATATATAATAGCAAGTGGAATATTAATAAGAAACACCACCAAAATATATTCCAGTAAATATATACTGGAATATATTTTGGTGGTGTTTCTTAAGTCTAAGCCTGCCCACGTCCCGCCCAAATCCCACCCTCAACATTCCTCCTGAAATGCCCCGTTTAGCTATGGTCGTTCAGCGGTACTGTGAAGGCCTAGGTCATTTTTAAATACATCCAAAACCCGGTTTTATTATCGGCACTTGGACGTTTTTGACTGATGATCGTCTAAGTGCCAACTTAGGCTGGTTTTTGGACGTTTTTCTCTTTCAATTATGAACCCCATACTGTATATCTCAGCCCAACTTGTGGGATCACTGTGTTCAGAAATTTCTCATTGAGAGTTGCTAAATAAGTAACACTGGTAACATCAAAGTTGAAAGCTTCACCAAGAAATCTGTTGAATCCCGAAGATTAAAAAAAACAACAACAAAAAACTCTCTACATAAAAACAGTCCACATAAATTGAGAGGAGCTTACTTGAAACTCTTCGGTCTCCCAAGTGGCTTAAAAAATGTTTCATGAATTGTGGAAAGCAGATAGATAACCAGAATCTTCGAATGTTCTACGTTCCAAAAATTGGAACTCATGTTTGGTCATAAAACCATGATCAAAACCCTCTAGGGCTAATTCTTTAATTTGATTTTCAAAACTATATTTAGGTCCTCTTCCATTTTTCTTTAATCAGATTGAATTAAAAGTTGATGAAACATTTCATTTTCATAATCACATTTATTTAAAAATACCACTGCTTTGCTTTTATCTGCCTGGTGAATCACTAAACTGGAATTGGCTTTCAATGTCATGAGGGCCTGATGTTCATATTTAGAATAATAAAACTGCTAATATCTGTTTATAGTATCCTCCAAGTTTACAATGAACCTCAATATCAATTGTTTTAAAGTATAAAGTATTGGGCTCATAGAAGCTGGAGGTGACCATTTAGATTTGATCCTAACCACAGAAATATCTTCAGCAATGGGTTCTCTGTGTACAAAAGATTCCTTAAAATGTAAAGATCTAAAAAAGTCTCTCCAAG
Source organism: Geotrypetes seraphini (assembly GCF_902459505.1). NCBI lineage: Eukaryota > Metazoa > Chordata > Amphibia > Gymnophiona > Dermophiidae > Geotrypetes > Geotrypetes seraphini. The sequence goes on along the minus strand of NC_047086.1, from coordinate 34,656,915 downwards.
TCAACTCGTAACTGAAAACTTTCAATATATTTGGATGAAACAAAAAAAAGACCTTTTTGCAACACTTGTTCCTTCAAGACATGGTCAAAGTGGTTGATTACTACTCTTTCATGCTTTTCTAGGACTTTGTTAGACAATTTTGCTCTGGTCTCTCCCTTTCCCTTATTTTTGTGTCCCTATCTGTCTAAAAAATTTGTCTTCAGTGCTAGATATATCTAAGAAACCTGTAGTGTCCTCAAAATCTGTTGATTTTGATTTTCTTTTTATATCGGCTGACATGGTCTGGATGCAACCATGCCTATATTGATTGCTTTTTATAATCGTCTTCATTTCGCTTGTACTTTTTAAATCTTGTTGTGTTGTAATTCAGCCCTAAGTTAGTCAGTCTTCTTCCTCAATTCCACATGTTGTTTCACAAAATCATCTGCTGCTAATATATTCTTCAATTCCTGAAGTTGTTCATCTAAACTGACCTGTAAGGCCAAAGTGTTTCCCTGGGTTTTCTCTATGATCAATACCGTGAGGTTCAGGGAAAATTTATTCAGCATACCTACCCATTTGTTCAAAAAGTTTCTAGCGTCCAGAATTAATCTTGGCTCTTTCACTATCAGGAGACTTTTTTTGCAGTATTTCAATAATATTGTCCCATGTAGATCAGCTCTCACCAGCTGTTTTGATACACTGAGAAACTTGTCCCAGGTTGAGCTTCCCTTCTCATTTACCGTAATTGGAAGGTGGAAGAATATCAGATTCAAAATCCGATCCAAAGCTAAAGTCACTTTGCCATGATTGGGCTGCCATCAAAATTGCACTATGGGCTCCTTTTACGAAGCTGCGTTAGCGGTTTAATGTGCGTAATAGCGCGTGATAATTTGCCGGCTGCACTAGCCACTACCGTCTCCTCTTGAGCAGGCGGTAGTTTTTTGGCTAGCGCGGGGGTTAGCACACATTAAAAAGGTGCGTGCAATAAAGCCACTAACACGGCTTCGTAAAAGGAACCCTATGGCTTCAAATAGCAAAATCCCCCCCAACCCTCCCCCCCAAAAAACCAGCATATAGAAAGGTAAAAATTCCAAACAATATACAAATCTCTATTTGTGAAAAAAGCTAATGTAGTGTCACCACCATTGAGAATATTGACCATTTAGCCCTACTCTGTTTTTTATCTTTTAACCGGTTCTTAATCCATAATAGAACATTACCTCCTATCCTATGACTTTTTAATTTCTTTCATGAGGTACTTTGGCAAATGTCTTTTGAAATCTAGATACACAGTATCAACTGGCTAACCCTTATTTACATTTTAATTACCCCTTCAAAGAAATGCAGTAGATTGTTGGTGAGGCAAGATTTCCCTTGACTAAATCCATATTGGCTTTGTCTCATTAATCCATGCTCACTAGTGTATAATTTCCCAGCTTGCCTATGGAACCCTTTTTAAAATTTGGCATTACATTGGCCACCCTCCAGTCTTCTGGTACCATGCTGGATTTTAAAGATAAATCATAAATTATTAATAGCTCTGCAAATTAATTTTTCAATTCTGTCAGTGTACCGGGATGTAAACTATCCAGTCCAAGCAATTTGCTACTCATCAGTTTGGCAAATTGCCCTATTACATCTTCTAGTGATACAGAGATATGTTTCAGTTTCTCTGACTCATCAGCACTGAATAGCATTTCTGGCATTGGTATCTCCCCCACATCTTCCTCGTTGAAGATCAAAGCATTAATTTAATCTTGCCATAGCCCTGTCTTTCCTGAGTGTTCCTTTAACTCTTCGGTCATATAGCAGTCCAATTGATTCTTTTCCCAGCTTCTTGCTTCTAATATACCTAAAAAAGTTTTTACTATGGGATTTTGCCTCCAACACAATCTTCTTTTCAAGGTCTCTGCCATTCCCTATGCTATTTCCTATTATTTTTCTGAAGGATTTTCTTTTGACTCTATTAGCTTCCTTCACCTCTCTTGTTAACCATACCGGCTGCTGTTTGACCTTCTTTCCTCCTTTTTTAATATATGGAATATATCTGGTCTGGGCTTCCAGGATGGTATTTTTGAACAGCATCCACACCTAATGTAAATTGTTGACCTTTACAGGTGTTTTTCTAGCGGCCTCTTTTACAAAGCTGCACTAGCGGCTGCCGCGCAGCAACAGCCCCGAAGACCTTTAAATCTCTATGAGCTTCGGGGCCGCTAGCGCGGCTTTGTAAAAGAGGCTGTAGGTTTCTTTTTTTACCAGTCCCCTCATGTAATTATAGTCTCTAAAAATGTGTGCGGAAATATTTTAGCGTGTGACTGAAAAGTAGGCGTGGCCAAGGGAGGGGCAGGGGCATTCACTATAGATATGTGCAGTATTATGGAATCCAGGGGATCGTTGCATTCAAAGATTTATACCAGGTTTCAGTTAATATGAATCCTCTTGCCCAAAGTTGGGTGCAAATCCCGGTGCAACACTATCCTATAAATGGCGCCCAACTCAAAGTGTAAAGCTGGGCATCCAATTTTATAGAATTAGAGAGAAAATAGTATCTTATAAATACAGACATCTCTTTACATTTATACAAGTATACAGTATATCACTAAAGAAATCACTATATAAAAAAATACAATCCTAACAAACTGACTTTTGCTCAGCAAAATAATTTTCACACAGTATTTTCTTTATAGGCTTGGAAATGGCCCTGAAAAAAAAAAAAATGGATTATTTATTGGTTCTGAAACTTTTTATATGAACAATATACGAGTTATCCAAACATATATAGATGAATTTTTGAGATAACATTGCTCTCTCCTTTAGAACAAGAAAAAGCAAGAAACATGTTCTATATAACAAATGCTCGCTCAGAAACAAGGTTTCCACCTATCATCTCATTTGTTTTCCAGAAGGGTCACTCTATCAGCGTATGCGTAATATATCTGTATGCCTGTGTTTACACAAAAGCCATTACTCATAAATGCCAAGAGATAATACATCGTTGTCACAATGCAGCAAAAGTATACTTGAAAACAGAAAATGGGTGCATTCATTTCCATTAATATCTATATTTTCAATGAGCAACAAATGCTTCATATACTCTTCAAGTACTTCTTTAAAGAAAAGAATAGAACAATCTGGAATTGGAATTATTTCCCATTATGGTCACAACCTTGTGTGCATTAAGCCACCTCAACTGTTCTGTACAAGCTATGATTTAGATCGTCTTTTCTTAGTTATTTTTTGAAGGGTAAGAAACGGCTTCAGAACTATCTGGACTACATTTGAAAATAAAGTAGATGTTAATCAAGTCGGAATGCTCAAAGATTTTGGGAGCCGTAGGTCCATTCATGAGATCATATTTTTACCTCCTTCAGCTTTTAAACCATATTTGTGACAGAAAATATAGGACAGAAATGTTCTGCTAATCCACCCCCCACTCACACACCCTTTTACTAAACCAGGATAGTGGTTATTAGCACAGGGCGCTGCGCTGAATACTTCGTGCTGCTCCCGACGCTCATAGGAACATTCAGCGCGATTCCCTGCACTACAAACCGCTATCATGGTTTAGTAAATGGAGGGGTGGGGGGACAGTGCATTGGAGTAAGGGGTCATTTTATTAAGTTGTCTTATCATGCATTTACATGGGTCTATCATATGCTAAGGCCATGTTTCCAAGTTTATTATTTCTTGGCTATCAAAAAAGTATCTAGACCAGGGGTGTCCAACCTGCGGCCCCAGTCGAGGGCAATGCAGTGTTTTCCTCTGCTGCCCCCGGGTGTTTACCGTCTTGCCGGCTCCGTCCTCTGTCTTGCTGCAGCATTTGCACGTTTGTGTGGCCCCAGAAACATTTTTTTCGGCCAAAGCGGCCCAGGGAAGCCAAAAGGTTGGACACCCCTGATCTAGACGGTTTGCAATCATTAAAAAGCATTCAAACAAAAATACAGTACAAGCAATTAAAATTTATAAAAAGGAGGGGAATACAAGACTATGAGAGACTAACATGACAAGAAGGAGGCAACAAGAAGTGGTAATATAACACATCGAGAGAAAAAAAAAATTTAAATATTGGAGGGGGGAGGGAGGAGACAATTGGACGGGTTTTGCTTTGAGAAAAGCGTTTGGTGAAGAGAGCCTGAACTGAGTCTTAACCAAAGAAGGAAATAGAGGCTCTAGTATTAGGAACTGTATGCATCCTTACCATAGCTGTAAGATGGCCGATTTTCTATTTTTTTTATATTAATGGCCCTATGCTGTTACCATTAGTGCATGGCCATTTTTAAAGTGGTCTTAGCTTGTACACTTATTTTATAGGCATTCTATAAATGGTGCCTAACCACACTAAACTTATAGGCGCCGGTCCACATGCTGACAACAACGGCCGACTACAAATCATTTTGAACAGAAATCAAAACCCTGCTGTTCAAAAAATTTATCAAGAAATCCTAACTCATCTCCATGACTATCCCCACTCATAAATTTCCCAGCAAAGTCTCAAACAGGTAAAAAGCACCCTGATTTGTAATTTTCCTGGAAATGTCCAGTTATCTTCTTTTGTAATCTGCCCAAAACTGCAAGGTATTGGTGGAATAGAAGTCACTAATGTAATGTAATCAGCCACTAGGTGTCCTATATAGAATCATGCCTTACGGCATCTAGGTGTCCTTAGGCATTGCTAGGCGGTGCTGCTTGCCCAAAGCTTCCCTCTGACGCAGCTTCCTGTTTCCGCCTGGGCTCATGGTGGGGTGGGGCGGGGCAGGGGGGCCCAGTGTACTTGGGTGCCTGGGGGCCCTCGACAAATTAATCCTGCCCTGGCAGCATTTGGATTCCGGGGCAAAAATTAATTTAAAAAATAGTTCGGATTCCAAGTTGTTCGAGTTCTGGGGCGTTCGGATTCCGAGGTACCACTGTATTACCTCCTTGTAGCATCAAGGCAGGAAGAGTGTGTCGCAGACCAGAGGAAAGGGAGATGAAGTCGGGGATAGGGGTGTAGTGACCTGTTTAAAAACAGAAGACTGATTTTTCTGAACCTATTTCTGAAATTAGTCATTCCTAGCCTGGGCAGAGAGAATGCAGGACAGTTTGAACAAGGAAGTAAGTGAGGCAAAGAGCAAATGAGGGATGATGGCGAGACAGTTTGCCGATGGACATTGTTGGTAGGGTAGCTATGCTAGTCTACTTCTAAAGGTAATAAATAGAAATAAAACAAAAGAAGGAAAAGAAAAGAAGAGGAAATCCTTTTAACAACACATTTTTTTGATGAGCTTTCAAAAGCAACCTTTTTTCACATCAGAAATGAGCAAATTACCTATATGAAAACATATATGTGAAGCATAAAAGCATTCCAGTTTCATGGGGAAGGTAGGAGTGAATAGGGAGGGAAAGGAGAAACAGGGAAAATGCATGGGTGATCAGGTGACATTGTAAACCATAAAATTATACAGCTCTGATCACGCAGAGCTGAGGAGTAGCTGAATGACTAGTGTGGTGAACTGAGAACTAAAAGCTTTTTTTTTTTATTATTATTGTAAGCCCCCCAGAAACATAGACACATAGAATCATGATGGCAGATCAGTGTATTACCACTGTATCAGTGTATTACCACTGTATTACCTCCTTGTAGCATCAAGGCAGGAAGAGTGTGTCGCAGACCAGAGGAAAGGGAGATGAAGTCGGGGATAGGGGTGTAGTGACCTGTTTAAAAACAGAAGACTGATTTTTCTGAACCTATTTCTGAAATTAGTCATTCCTAGCCTGGGCAGAGAGAATGCAGGACAGTTTGAACAAGGAAGTAAGTGAGGCAAAGAGCAAATGAGGGATGATGGCGAGACAGTTTGCCGATGGACATTGTTGGTAGGGTAGCTATGCTAGTCTACTTCTAAAGGTAATAAATAGAAATAAAACAAAACAAGGAAAAGAAAAGAAGAGGAAATCCTTTTAACAACACATTTTTTTGATGAGCTTTCAAAAGCAACCTTTTTTCACATCAGAAATGAGCAAATTACCTATATGAAAACATATATGTGAAGCATAAAAGCATTCCAGTTTCATGGGGAAGGTAGGAGTGAATAGGGAGGGAAAGGAGAAACAGGGAAAATGCATGGGTGATCAGGTGACATTGTAAACCATAAAATTATACAGCTCTGATCACGCAGAGCTGAGGAGTAGCTGAATGACTAGTGTGGTGAACTGAGAACTAAAAGCTTTTTTTTTTTTTTTTTAATTATTGTAAGCCCCCCAGAAACATAGACACATAGAATCATGATGGCAGATAAAGGCCAAATGGCCCATCCAGTTTGCTCATCCACAGTAGTCATTATCTCTTCTTCTCTCTAAGGGCTCCTTTTACTAAGGTGCGCTAGCGGTTTTAGCGCACGCAGAGTATTACCGCGCATTACACCGCAGGCTACGCAGCTAGAACTAAAACCAGCTCAATGCTGGTGTTAGCATCTAGAACGCGGGGCAATGTAGCGCACGTTAATGCCCTAACGCAGTTTAGTAAAAGCAGCCCTAAGAGATCCCATGTGCCTATCCCAGGCTTTCTTGAATTCAGACACAATCTCTGTCTCCACCACCTCTTCCGGGAGACTGTTCCGTGCATCTACCACCCTTTCTGTAAAAAAGGATTTCCTTAGATTACTCCGGAGCCTATCACCTCTTAACTTTATCCTATGCCCTCTCATTCCAGAAATTCCTTTCAAATAAAAGAGACTCGACTCAGGTACATTTATGCCATGTAGGGTTTTGTGTTGTTGTTTTTTTATAAATCTTTATTAATTTTCAAGTCGAGAACAGTGCATTAAAATATATATACAATTAACGTCATAGACAGCACTTACAATCGATCAAAGAATACTACAAAATATTTCCCCCCCTCCCTCCCTCCCACCCTAATTCGGAAACAAAAACAAAGTGCTTTAAATTATGCATACAATTAATATAATAAACAGCACTTGCATTCGATCATTGAAAACTACAAAATATATTATCCTCCTCCCTCCCTCCCACCCTCCCTGGATGTGCAAATTAAATAGGAAATAAAGGCATAATCCAACTAATCTGAGTTAACAAAATTCATCAATGGACCCCATGTTAATTTAAATAGTTTATTAAGACACAATATTTCTGAATTCATTTTGTCATATTTATAACATAAACATAAAGTTTTCCATCAAAAGAAAAAATTCATTTTGTCATATTTATAACATAAACATAAAGTTTCCCATCAAAAGAAAAAATTAAGTCTGTCCCAATTTTTCCAGTTCTTGGTAATCATTTGTTGGCTATCCCAGTCATAATGATAAAGAGTCTGCTTTCATACCTATCTAATGGAGGTTTAGTTGACAACAATGTCCCACAGATTACCACCTCATAGGACAACGGAATTGAAGACTCCAGTATCAAATTAATTTGTCCCCATATTGATATCCAAAAATTGATTATCAAGGGACAATAGAACAACAGATGATCCAGTGTCCCTATTTCAAGATGACGGTGCCAGCATCTATTAGCCTTTGAATTGTCTAACTTTTGCAAATGAACAGGGGTCCAAAAAATTCTATGTAACAAAAAGAACCAGGTTTGTCTCATAGATGCTGACGCTGTACATCTCATCCTCCAAGTCCAAATCCGTGGCCATTGAGGAGCATAAATCTGCTGCTTTATCTCAATACTCCAAATGTCTTTTAGGCTAGTTTTTGGCTTCTTATTCAAATATTCAAATAATAATTTATACCACTTGGCGGCCTGATGTCCTAGGAAATCTGTCTGGAAACATAGGCCCGGCAAGCTATATTGATTTTTCCAATTTCGTCAATCAGGGAACCCTTTCTGAATGACCTATTTCAACTGCAACCATTTATAGCCATGTAGGTATTTAAACTTCTCTATCTTATCTCCCCTCTCCCGCTTTTCCTCCAAAGTATACAGATTGAGATTTTTAAGTCTGTCTCCATACGCTTATGATGAAGACCATGCACCATTTTAGTAGCCTTCCTCTAGACTAACTTCATCCTTTTTATATATCTTTTTGAAGGTATGGCCTCCAGAATTGTACACAATATTCTAAATGAGGTCTCACGAAAGTCTTATACAAGGGCATCAATAGCTCCTTTTTCCTACTGGCCGTACCTCTCCCTATGCAACCTCCTTCTAGCTTTTGCCATCACCTTTTCAACCTATTTGGCCACCTTAAGATCATCACATACAATCACACCCAAGTCCCGCTCTTCTAACGTGCACATAAGTTCTTCACCCACTAAAACTACAATAACACTAATAAAAAGTTCACACTATTTGAACTATAAAGTACATTTCTCTTCAAAACTATTAAAAAGCTTTTACAAATAAATGAATTTTCAGCTGCTTCTTGAATGACAATTTCCCTCTACATAGTCTTAAAAACCCTGGAACAGGAGAAGTAACATTTTTAAAAATATAAAATGGTCGACGACAGATTCACATGAACAGTATTAGACATAACACGATACATAAGGGTAAATGGGAAGGATACATTGCATAAAAAGAAAAAGAAAGGGAAAAGTGAAAAACGAAAGGAATAGAGAGAATCTTTAATGTTAGGCCTAATGTCTGAGTCTTATGAAAAGGGAGAGCTAGGAATAGATCTCATAAGCATCTTTGAAAAGAAATGTTTTAAGACTAAATTTAAACTAGAAAATCCAGGATCTCCCTAGTTCTAGAAGACCCCGCAATAGGGATACCCCAATCAACATCCGGCATATTAAAATCACTTATTAGTAAAACTTCCCATTTTTTAGATATATTCTGAATGTCTACAATTAAATCTCTGTCCACTTCTTCCATCTGTGAAGGAGGCCTGTAAATTTATTCACCGTTCCCTCTTTCCAAATTGACCCATAGTGACTCTTCCTTGCCCTGCAGATCCTGCAATTGTGTGGCTTTAATATGATCTTTAACATATAATGCTACTCCCCCTCCTTTTCTTTCTACCCTGTCTTTCCTGAATAGATTATAGCCCAGTATAACTACATCCTAGTCATGGTTTTCCGTGACCGCCACTATATTTAACTCATCTTTTTCCATCACAGCTTATAGATCCAGAATCTTGTTCCCCTTACGTCGAGCATTAGTATATACTGCTTTCCAGATATTGTCCTCTTTTCCCATCCGTGTAGATGTATTCAGTGATTTACTTACCTTTGGACTTATACTCACCTATGGACTTTGATCACCCTGCCCCATCACTTCTAGTTTAATGCCCCCTTCAGTAGATTAGTAAGTCTGCCACCAAAGTCACTTCTTCTCTTCTTTGATAGATGGAAACCATCTCCTTCCCATTCTTTTTTTTTTTTTGTCTTTATTAGCAATTGCAAAGGGAACATACAACCAGGATCAGAGTAAGCATAAAAACATAGCAGACACTTGAAAACTATGACAGCAAATGTTGCACAGTACAAGAACCCAATGGGTGGATGCCCATCACAATTGACATTTTGAAATACCAAACCCCCCAATCAAACACACACAAACCCCAAGCCCTCGGCCTCAGACCACAACAATCAGACAACAAACACTCCACAATCATACCTCCAGATATCCAAACACCCAAATGCTCACACACTCACACACACAAGTGCAGCCACCCAGTGAAAAAGCAAAAACAACAAGAGAGCAACAGCCCCATCAAGAAGAAAAAATCAAGGTAAGGATTCCGTGTCCACTGGCTCCCCAGCGCAGGGTTCTTTAAATGGCTGTCTTGGTGGTAAAAAAAAAGCTCCTGTTGCAGCATTGGGTGGATGACGTAGTAGCCTCTTATCTGCAATGGCTTGCTCGTTTTGCTGAGGTAGGGCGGTATGAGCTTCAACGCGTCCCTAGGTCTGGGACTCTGGCCCTCCGCTGCTATCAAGCTCTGTGGCAACGGACGCTAACTGTCTGTTCCAGCTCGGAGCCAGTGGACACGGAATCCTTCCCATTCTATTAAAAAAACAAACACATAAAACTCCTACCACCTTTATAAAGTGCGGTTTAAAATAATGACTAGAATTTTACAGCTAGAATCAAATACCTTTACAGAAGCTCATATAAACCATTCTGAATTGACTCCCCCCGTCATTAGTAGCGGTATATAAGCTTTCAATAAACAATGAACAGCACTCCTAGACTCTGTTTCTTGCATGATAGGAACATTAGAATTAGAAAAATAGGGCATAAGTACCAGCTCTGTGGGTCTTTGAGTACCCCCAGTACTGAGCAAAATGCCTTTACTTTGTTCAAATAGGAATAATCTGAAATTGGTATGCAAAATCTTTCAGTAAAATTTGCTCCTATAATTTATGCTAGTTCATAATTCCCAATCCAGACAACCAGAGTAGTTCAGTTTTTCCTGCATTTACTGATAACCTATTGGAGGTTATCCAAACATGAATCATTTTGATATATAACTCCACAAAACCAAAAGCTGTCTCAACTGTGTGACATTCAAACAGAAAACTTCAAGTTATCGGCACACAATCTGTAACATATGTCAAGACCTCTCAACAGCTTACAAATTGGAAACATATAGAGATTAAAAACAATGACTGAGAGAGCTGAACCTCGACGTCCATTCTGATTCTGATTTTCCCACAGCTACTTGGAATTGTTGGCCAGACAGATTAAAACCAATAGAGCATGAGCCCACCAACCCCAAATAATCGCAGGTATTTCATCAAAACGGAATGATTCGTTATATCAAAAACAGCAGCTATGTCTAATAAAATCAACAAAAGTCTTTCTCCCTTCTCAAAACCTACACAAATTTCAGCAGGTTATGAATGTAGGCAAGGCGTGTTAAAAATAGAATGAGCGTTACACAGTGAACATGAGAAAGGGAGAAGAGAGAAAGAAAAAGGATATAAAATTGTTTGGAGTGCTTATGCTGCACAGAAAGGATCACAGAGTTGTGCAGTTTACTGTGAATTGGCCGTACCATCTTTATCTGAACACAGTTATGCATTTTCAACCGGAGGTTCATTATTTGGGTGTGATTTTGGATCCCCTAAATTACATCTAGAGAATGTGATTAAAAAGACTTATTTTAAGTTGCAGATGTTGAGTAAACTTCAAATGTATTTATCATGCTGTGATTTTAAACTAATTCTTCAGACTATTGTGTTAGCTGATTTGGACTACTGCATCATTGTGTATTTAGTGCTGCCTGATTCATGATTCGAATCGATTCACCGATTCGAATCAGGTGAATTGATTCAAATCGATTCAATTTGGAAAAAAAAAATCGGCCTCCCGATTCAATGGCCGACCCTTCCTCTGTGCCTTCCTAAAGCAGGAGCTGCTGCGCTGCCTCTTGCTGGCCGTCCGCTCCTGCTCCTACTTGAGGGGGGAGGGTTGGTCAGAAAGGCCTCCCCCAGCTTCCCCGCTCTTGCCTCTCCCAGCTTCCTCGCTCTTACTTCCCCCAGCTTCCCCGCTCTTACCTCCTTAACGCTAATAGGGCAGCTTGCAGTACCCATAACCAAAGTTGGTTTTTGATGTATCTAAAACCAATTTAGGCTTTTCCCCTGACTCTAAACACATAGAGCAAAAAGAGGCATTTTTAGAAGAAGGGAAAGGGCGGGATGGGGGCCGACCTAGACCTAGGTGTACAGCAAGTATAACCAAAGATTTTGACAGGTTGCCTAGTCGGCACTTATACGTTTTGACTTAGACCAAGTCAAAACAGGTAGACTAGGCAGCTTCCTAGGGAGCACATCTGTGGATATGGCAAAGGTGCTCATGTGCCAGATGTTAGTACTACAATGTACTTAGGTCGTCAAAATATCACCATTCACTAGATGAGTTAGCCTTTGTAGTTTTGTTTTCTGTTTTTTCAGTTTAGTTTTCCATCGTTTTTTCACTACATGTGCCCATTACCTGTACCTGGTTTTTTTATGTTACTAGCGCTTACATGTTTTTTCTGTGCAAGATATTAGTTTACTTTGTTTTTATGATGCATCTTTCAAAAAATCTCATATGAAGCTTTATTTTTAACCTGCTTTGATTTATTTATTATGTATTATTTTTCAACCTGGTAGTAGTGCTGAGTTATAGATATGTTTTTTAAAATTTTGATCTAATTACCTCTATGTAATTTTTACATATATATATATATATTTTTACATATATATATATATATATTTTTTTTTTTTTACATATATATAATTTTTACATATATATATATATATATATATTTGAATCAATCAGCATCTCCATGTATTCACCATTATAGGACCCTCAGGGTATGTATGTTCATCCTGTATAGTGCTTTCTCTGTTTCTTAAGCTTGTTTATGTATGTCTTTATAGATTAACTGTTCAGCACAGTTTTTTTGTGTTATATTATTTATTTATTTATTAAGTTTTGCACTCCACTCTGTTTTTTTTTTTTTTTTGGGGGGGGGGGGGTTTGCATAGACTTAATATATATATTTTTTATCTTTATATATTTGTGATATTCGTCACGGTCTTTAACCAATTCATTATTATTAGTTTCATTCATATCAATGTACTCTTCATTTCACATTTTCTACATCTTCTGCATGCTTGATATCACTTACAGTTTTCGACTTCATAGTCACTACCTTTCCTAATTTACCTATATTTTAACGTATCCCTTATTATTTATAGGACCCTTGAAGAAGACTGTTTGTCGAAACGCGGACCATGTTGGGTCCTGCATTCCTAGTGGACTAGGTCCTTTAAGGTTTTCATGTGGATTATTTTACTTTTATGTGGATGATTTTATTTTATGTGGATGACTTGTTGTACCTTTGGAACTTTGACATTTTTCAAATAAAGTCCATTTAAGGAACATCGTCATTCCACAGAGTTTCTTATGGTTTCTTTTAAACAGTGATACCATTTTCAAAAATAACCTGCTTTATTTGACTTTCGACCATTCCTCAGGACACACCTAGCCACTTGGGTTTCGAGACAATTCGCAATGAGATTCAAGAGAGAGATTTGTAGATATTCAGTCCATTGTCCAAAGACTTGCTTGAAAGCCATTCTTATCAATCACATCGCCATATAATTTGTCTGAAAAAGGATTCTCAGTTGTTGTGAAAACCTGCATCTTAAAATATTCATTGGGCTATAATTCTTTTTTTTTTTTCCCTGTCCAGCTTTTTCAATAACTTTTATCTAATTTCTGCTTAAGATGAGCTAATTACATTTTCCTATCTTGTAGCTGAACTATCAGAATAGCTGCCAAGCACAATTTTTGAACCGCAGCCAAGAATGACCTGTTTAATAAAAGCACAAAAGATTTACACTAATTGTAAAGCACAACAAAAGGAATTGATTATTTCAGGTGTAGGCTTACAGATAATAGATAGAACACGTTCATTATGAATTGACAGACAAAACATGCCACTTTACAATAGAACTTGAGAGCTTACCGTCTTATTTTTAACTCTTTCCCAACAACAAAAAAAATGAGTTTTGGGGACAAAAGTGTAGTTTAATGCCAGTTACTAACTAAAGCGTAACCATGACAGTTCTGAGCTCTTGTCATGTCTAGGTTTTGTTTTCATGGTGGGGAGCTGCAACAAGTGGCAGATAAATCCAATGACATTCTTTCCCGTGGAATCTATTCTCATTTTCTATTCATTCATTTTGTCAGCAAAAGGAAAGCAATAATCCCCTTTCTAGGTTTACAAGCGAAACCATTGTGTTCCAAAGCAATAATCATTCAAGGTAAGGATAAGGTTTTTCGAGATTGAATTGGACCCCTGTGTTTTCTTTAACTAGACACCTGAGAATGGAAATCGCAACTGTCAAGATCTCTCCTGACTGGTATTACAAGAAACTTAATCCACTTACTCACCAGTGTGATGTCCCGCTAGCATGAGGCAAACACGTACTAATTAAATGCTTCAGTTCTTGATTTAAATGCTTACATTGCATCCCCAAAGAGGAAGATGTCCATTGCTCTGTTCTTTAAAGAAAATTACTTTTCTTTATTATTAAATTCTCCTCTGTAATGGAAGCAGGGCCATTGTTAACAAATTAGTAGTTGTGGTTACAGTAAATGGAAAACGGAGAAGCAATTACCACTGCAAATGATGTATGCATGGTATTAGATGAACAAGATAAGAAACAATATCGCTAATGGCGATGGGATGAGATGTAAAACTGCAAACAAAGAAAAGCAAAAGAGTACAGAACAGTGGCAGACCATAAACTGGGGAAAGCCTCAACCACTGGTATCCATTGTTTAAAATCAGTGTCCTGAATTAAATAAATAAATAAATAAATATATATATATATATATATATATATGTGTGTGTGTGTGTGTGTGTGTGTGTGTATATATATATATATATATATTATATATATATATATATGTGTATATGTGTGGGTGTGTGGTTGTATGCATACGTTACATTACATTAGAGATTTATATTCCGCCATTACCTTGCGGTTCAAGGCGGATTACAAAAGAGTTATAAACGGTGGGTTACAATGGAAGATCATTGGTCATTTCTAGAGAAGATAAAGAGTAGATCAGGTAGTATCTGTGCGGCAGGAAGAAGGTGGAAGGAAGGAAGGTCTTTGTGATGTTAAGACTGTTTCAGGGATTTCTTGAAGAGTATACTTTTTATTTCTTTTCTGAACATCTTGTAGTCGGGGTAGTTATTAGTAGATTGGAGATTTGGTTATCTAGTTTTACTGCTTGAGTGGCTAGGAGGCCATCGTATAGTTTTTTCCATTTAACTTCTTTGATTGGAGGGTGTGTGAATGGGGTGGGGGTGTTTTTCTATGCCTGGTTGAGGTAGTTTGGATGAGGCGGTTGTTCAGGTAGGTTGGGCTGTATATGTATATATGTATGTATATATATGTAAAAGTACACCTGGAAACAAGAAAGGTGTACACTTTTATATAAACCATGTGTAGGTGGAACATGAGCAGAAATGAGAATTACATTCATTTGAGGCAGTGTATATTTAATACCTACATAATTAAAACCAACAATAAAATTACTAACATAAACAACACTAAAACAGCTTAGCCTGCTCGCTATTATAGCTACCAGAACCTATTATATCTCAGGGGAGAGTGTGGTGCAGTGGTTAAAGCTGCAGTCGCAGCCCCCTGAAGTTGTGGGTTCAAAGTCACACCACTCCCTGTGACCCTGGGCAAGTCACCTGATCTCCAATTGCCCAAGGTTCATTATATAGATTGTGAGTCCACCAGGACAGATAGGGATTTACATTGCTTAGCAAATTGAATAAGCGATTTATCAAACATTAATAAAAACTTGAACTTGAAAAATGCTTGAGTACCTGAATAAATTAATGTAAACCATTCTGAGCTCCCCTAAGAGAACAGTATAGAAAACTGAATAAATAAATAAGAACTGGTCATTTCACATCATCAGACATATCAAAACTGACCATCCTATAACATCCGCAACCATCCACATTTTCATTATAGTCTTGTGAGCTGTGCTGCTTGTAGCCTCTTAACTGCTTGGATTTTTTTGTGACGTTTATGTTTTTATATATAAGACCCCTGAGGAAGGTATTTTTATTTTGCTGAAACACGGCCATATTGGGTCATTTTTATTGCATACATTATTTGGTTTCTATCCTGTGGGTCACTTGTGACTGTACAGTATACACCCTCTGTGGATTGTTTTTATAATTATTGTTTTTAAGTTATTTTGACCCTTATTAAACTACAAACTTGTACACCCAATCTTTTCTTCCAAAATATTTCTGTTGTTTTGCTGCTTTATTTCCTTTGTGGAACCTTTTGGTGCTATTTGGATTTTGTTGTTTTGCTTTATACATAAACATTTGTGCCTGTTACTGAGCACGGGTGTTGGTTCTGAGATATTCACTATATTTAATTAAGAATTAAAAAAGACACTGTGATTATAATATAGACCTGTTACTGAGCAGACATAAATGTCCATGACTTCAGTCCAGATGTGATTTTGCCACACATGTATCTACATGTAGGTGCCAATAAGATGCATTTTAGAAGGATTTCCAGCTCATACTATGGACTTCCAGGTCTCTACATCCCATGAGGACATTCTTTTCTCATGTGTTTAAGAACAGGGTCTGCCAACTTATATATGCATGTCCATTATTGTCTACAGCCATCTTTGCCTTTGTTTGCAGTTTTACATTTCATCCCATCGCCATTAGCGATATTGGGCTACATTCACTAAATTTACCGATCCGGTAACGATGGTCGCACAATTGTTCCTGTTCCCCGACCCGATTCACTAAAGTGCTGTCTGATTAATCTCCTATTCGATCCGATCAACCCATGCAAATGAGTAAAATCCCATGCAAAATAGCCAAGCGATTGATTCACTAACAATTGCTTGGCTATTTTTCATCAGGTTTTATGAATGTAAAACCCCACTGCTGTAAATCTGTCGGTAACTGTGTTACTGACACATCTGCCTGAGGAGTTGTTTTTTTTTTCATTTTTTTTAATGGCAGTGATATTTTATCTGCATTACACATGCAAAATATCTGCCCAATTAATAAAAAGCACCCCCCAAAAAATGCCTGCTCCCCCCAACCCCCAAAAATGCCTGCTGCTACCTACCGATGCCTGCCGCCACTGCAGCAAACAAAAGGCAGGAGGTATTCACAATCCCGCCTGCCATCGTCCCCTCTTCTTACCCCCCCAAAATACAAATGGCAGGAGGGATGCCCACTTCCTTCTGCCACTGGACAGCAGCCACCAATGCCCCCTGCCCCCTCCCTGCACCTTAAGTTGGGAGCAGGAGGGATGCTCAGTCCCTCTTGCTCTTCTGGACTCCAGCGATGATGAACTGTGGGCCTTAGGCCCTGCCCCAGCACATCATCTGATGCATGGGGAGGGGCATAAGGCCCTGATTAGCTCAGGTGCCTCAGGTGCCTCCCTTGGGAGGGGCCTGAGGCACCTGAGTCAATCAGGGACTTCCTTAGCAAGTAGTCTAAGGAAGTCCTTGATTGGCCATTGCTTTGGTAAAACAATGGCCAATCAGGGACTTCGTTAGGTATAGAGAAGGGTGACAAAAATGATAAAAGGGATGGGTCAATTTCCCTATGAGAAAAGACTAAAGCAATTAGGGCTCTTCAGCTTGGAGAAGAGATGGCTCAGGTATGATATGACAGAGGTTTATAAAATGCTGAGTGGACTGGAAAGGGTAGATGTGAATCACTTGTTCACTCTTTCCCAAAATAGTAGGACTAGGAAGCATGCAGTGAAGCTACTAACTAGTAGATTTACAACAAACTAGAGAAAATGTTTTTTCACACAACATGTAATTAAACTCTGGAATTCATTGCTGGAGATTGTGGTGAAATCAGTTAGCATAGCAAGGTTTAAAAAAGGCTTGGCTAATTTCGTAAAAGAGAAGTCCTTAGGCACTTACTGAGATGTCCTGGAGAAATCCACTGCTTATTCCTAGCATAAGCAGCATAAAATCTGTTTTACTACTTGGGATCTAGCTAGATACTTGGGACCTGGATTGGCCACTGTTGGAAACAGGATACTGGACTTGATTGACCTTCATTCTTTTTTTTGTTGTTATTCAAATTTATTTATTTAATTCGATTTCTATCCCATCCTCCCAGTAGCTCAGAACAGGTTACAAGCAAACATTCACAGTGGAATACATTTGGACAGTACAAAGACTGTGCAGAAACTTAAGTATAGGTTTAAATATGGTTCAAAAAAATTAGATGCACTGAAGACAAGCACATCTAAGAAATGAGCATTTTGGTCTGTCGCCAGGTTATGTCCTGTCACATTTTTCTTGGAGTTATTTTCTCTCTCGGGCTGACTTCGAATGATACTCTTTTGTCCCAGCCCGTTCGTTCTATTCTCGGTAGCGGTAATCCATGCAGAAATTACACCTTGAATGGAGAAACTTTAACTAGTACTTCGGCGGAACGAGACCTAGGAGTAATCATCAGTGCAGACATGAAAACTGCCAATCAAGTGGAGAAGGCTTCATCTAAAGCAAGGCAGATGATGGGATGTATCAGTAGAAGCTTTGTCAGCAAGAAGCCTGAAGTCATAATACCATTGTACAGAACCATGGTGAGACCTCATCTGGAATACTGTGTACAATTCTGGAGGCCACATTACCGTAAAGATGTGCTTAGAGTCGAGTCGGTTCAACGGATGGCCACCAGGAGGATCTCGGGTCTCAAAGGTCTCTCGTACGAGGAGAGACTAAACAAACTACAGCTCTACACTCTAGAAGAACGTAGGGAGAGGAGAGACATGATTGAGACATTTAAATACATCACAGGACGTATTGAGGTGAAAGATGATATCTTCTTTCTCAGGGGACCCTCTGTCACCAGAGGGCATCCGCTCAAACTCAGGGGCGGGAAATTTCATGGCGACATCAGGAAGTACCTCTTCACAGAAAGAGTGGTTGACCGTTGGAATGAGCTTCCAGCGCAGGTGATCGAGGCCAGCAGCGTGCTGGACTTTAAGAATAAATGGGATACCTATGTGGGATCCCTACGAGGGTCGAATAAATAGTCACTAGGTATAGACTTAAGAGGAAGGGACAGTAGGGTGGGCAGACTTGATGGGCTATAGCCCTTTTCTGCCGTCATCTTCTATGTTTCTATGTTTCTATTTTAATAAAAAATACAGGGAGAGTGCAGCTATTTACTTATCCTTCTATAAATTTTGCCACTACAAGAGGTTTCTTGGGAAAACTTTTTCTTTTCAGGCCGCTAAAATGAATACATGGCTCGGAAAAATGATGTTAGAAGCTTCTTATTTAGATTTTAGGAAATTACTAAAGGCTCAGTTATTTGATAAGCTGACATCGTAATGGTTTTACATTTTCTCCTATTTTCAACCATGCTCGCATTTTATTCCTTATGCTTTTTACTCACATGGTTTTACAATTCTATCTTGATTAATTTTATTGAAATGTTTGTATTTTTTATTCCGATTAATTTTACTGAAATGTATGCACTGCCTTTTATTGTATCGTATTGAGATTTTTTTTATTGAAAATGTATGTATGTATTGTTTTTTTCATGCTGTGAGCCGCTTAAAACCTCCCCGGTATGGCGGCATATAAATAAATAATAATAATAGGGACCTGGATTGGCCACCGTAAGAACAGTAAGGGGCTCATAATCGAAACAGAAAAACGTCTAAAAACTGGCCTAAATCGGCACTTGGATGATTAGTAACACAAGTCGTCCAAGTGCCGATAATCGAACCGGGTTTTGGACGTATTTAAAAATGACTTAGGCCTTCTCAGTGCTGCTGAACGACCACAGATAAAAGGGGCGTTTTAGGAGGAGTGGTGAGGGTGGGATTTGGGCGGGACGTGGACTAGAGAATGACACAGTGACAAAATTCATCACCGTTCCCGTCCCCGCGGTAAACCATCTTCATGTCATTCTTTAAGGAGAGAGGGAAGAATCAGAGTATGAATGGCCACAACCACTGACCCTAAAGCTTTGCTTTGAAGAATGCTGGTGTAGAAGGACTGAGGTTGAAACAGACACTACAGAATGACGGTCTCTGGTATCCAGAGCAGATATTGTGATGTCATAATGCCTCATTCCACCAGTGCCTAAGAGCCAATCACATCAGTGATGTCACAATGGCCTCATTATCCTTGGCTCACATAAGAATCAGAGTATGAATGGCCACAACCACTGACCTGCAAGCTTTGCTTTGAAGAATGCTGGTGTAGAAGGACCGAGGTTGAAATAGACACTAGAAAATGACATGGGATTATTTCCCGCGGTTATCCGCGGGGACGGGAACGGTGATGAATTTTGTCACCGTGTCATTCTCTAACATGGACCATCTTAGACTTAGTCGTACTGCATGTATAACCAAAAGTTTTACAACACTCCCTAGACGGAACTTGGACGTTGTGACTTAGGCCATCTAAAATCAGGTCTAAGTGCACAGAAGGTATCCAAAGTGACCAGATAAGCACTGAAGACACAAAGTACAGACCCCAACACACTGCCTCAGTGATCACTGACCCCCCCCCTAAAAAAACGTAATAACAACTTTACATATCTGCCTCCAGACCATCAGCACCTGGCAGCCTGACATAGGAAAGTCTAGTAGAGCTGCACAGAGGGGGCTTAAGTGGTCTTGGGAGTGGGTTAGTGAACCATGGAGAGGAGGACCCAGGCCCATAAGCCACTCTAATCACTGCATTCATGGTGATAAATGTGCACCCACCTCTAAACCTCCCATTCCATTTTGTACTGCCATATAAGTGGCTCCTGCAGCCATACAGGCTATTGTGGTGGTAGATAGGTGGGTCTAGTAGGTTCTGGGAGTATTTTTGGGAGCTCACCATGACCTATAAGGGAGCTGTAGTGAGATGTTTCTGTGGTACCCTTTTTGTAAAGTTCACAGCAGTGCTCTGTAAGGTACCCCACTGCTCTGGTGCCATGTCTGGGTGTTCAGTCCATCATATTTCTGGCCCGACCGTGCCCAAAAAGTTTTTTTCTAGGCGTTTGTGACTCGGACGAAAATGGGATATAAAGATGGATGACTTAGCGATCTGGGCGATCAGCTGGCTGGATGTACAGTTGGATGATTTTCAGAAAAAAAATATGCTGGACGTATTTTTTGAAAATGGAACTTTTCCCGTGTCCGACTTTGGGCAACTTGCAACTTAGGCCAAAATGCACTTAGACATTTCTTTTGATTATGCCCCTCCACAGCTATTGTTATGTTCTTAGGAAATTGAAAGACAAAACATCCAAATGGTAGATTAAATTTAAGGTGGACAAATGTAAAGTGATGCACAATGGGAAGAATAACCCAAATCACAGTTACCAGAAGCTAGGGTTCACCTTGGGGATCAGTGCCCAAGGAAAAGATCTGGGTTTCATTGTAGATAATATGCTGAAACCTTCTGCCCAACATGCAGAACTTATGTCGGCACTTTTGATTGTTTCTACTCTCCTTTATAGAAACATGATGGCAGATAAAGGCCAAATAGCCCATCCAGTCTGCCCATCCACACTAATCATCTCTTCCTCTCTCTAAGAGATCCCAAATGCCTATCCCAGGTTTTCTTGAATTCAAACACAGTTTCATGGCTCCACATCATTCTCTTCTTGGCTGGGCAGAGAACTTGTATTGTGATATCATAATGCCTCATTCCACCAATGTCTAAGAGCCAACCTCATCGGTGATGTCACAATGGCTTGGTTTCCCTATACTTAGAAACATAGAAACATGATGGCAGATAAAGGCCAAATAGCCCATCCAGTCTGCCCATCCACAGTAACCATTATCTCTTCCTCTCTCTAAGAGATCCCACATGCCTTTCGCCTGCCTTCTTGAATTCAGACACAGTCTCTGTCTCCACTACTTCCTCCGGGAGACTGTTTCACGCATCTACCACCCTTTCTTACGCCACGTGTACTAAAGGAGAGCAGAGACAAGGAAGTTCTTTTTCACTCAGAGGGTGGTGGATATATGGAACGTGCTACCGGAGGATGTGATAAGCAGGAGCACGCTATAGGGCTTCAAAGAGGGTCTGGACAGGTACCTGGAGGACAAAGGGATTGAGGGGTACAGATAGGAGTAGAGGTAGGTAATAGGGATAGGATTAGAGGCAGTTACAAAATTAGTCAGGGACACTGTTCAGGCAATTAGGCCTGATGGGCCGCCGCGAGAGTGGACCGCTGGGCAGGATGGACCTCTGGTCTGACTCAGCGGAGGCAACTTCTTATGTTCTTATGTTCTAACTGTGTGCGTAAGTTCTGTACTGATGAAGGCTCCTGAAAGAGCATTTGTTGTCACAGGCTGACTTTGAACTGTGATTGTGATGATAGTAAATTGCTGTTTGTTTTTGTCATCTCTGTTTATATTTCTTTTTGTGGTCTGGTTTTTATATGGAATGTGTTCTGTCACATATGCTGTGTTGTACTCTGCTTTGGATAAAAGCAGATTATAGATTGAAATAAATGAAATGAAATGTAAGAAATGGCTCCTGCTCCATGGACTATATAAAATATTCAAGACAAATGCAAAAATAAATAAATAAATAGTGAGTTTAATTTATTATGGTAATGAATAAAAACAATATACTGTAGGTATAAATGCAACATAAGGGATTATGATTTAGACATTTCAAAAAGGATGGCTTTTAGTCTAAATTTGAAGGCCAGAGAGGAAGCATGACCCACTGACTCAGGAAATTTATTCCAGTCATATGAAGAAGCTAGGCGATGGTGGAGAAAGGTTCAGATAAGAGCGTGACTTTATTGATAGGTGAGGTTCCTGAATAGACTTGTAGGGAGAGATAAGAGAGAAGAAGTAATGAGGAGCTGCCGAATGAGAGCACTTATTGGAGAGTAATAGAAATTTTAACTGCTTGCTGAAAATGGATAGAGAGCCAATGAAGTGATTTGCGAAGAGTGGCTATGTATAGGCACTGGCAGAATAGAAATAGTTTTGAATAAATCGAAGTTCAAGTTGTAATAGCCTAAACTCATAGGGAACAGATTTTTGGTAGTGTGCTCAGAAAGGAAGGAACAAATTTTGCTCTTTTAAAATTTTCTCTTTACGAGCATTGTACAATAATCATTCAGTTCAAATGGACTGAAAGAAATATGGCTTACAAAAATGACAGGAAAAAGCCTTCATCTAATAGGGAAAAGAAGTCTAATTAGATGACAATACTAACAAGAATAAGAAAAAGCATTAAAATAAGCAATTGCTGGTATGGAAAAAAAGAAAAGACTAGATAAAAAGGCAAACTACTACAAGTCAGCCAAAAGCATCCACCATGTAGAAATATTCATCGCACTGGTCTTCATTCATCTGTATCAATTTAAAAAATATATATACTGTCATTGTATGGGATGAAAGCAAAGAAATGCATTGCCTATGAACTGAACAAAATGCCTACAAGGAAACTTTAATGTCAAATTAGCATTTAAGGTTAGTACCTCAAGCTTGAAGGCCAAATCCTCTCTCTTTCCTGTGTGGCATGAGAAAAATCAGAAAAAAAACCCTGTGCCCTTGATTCAAAAATTTGTTCATTACCGTAATATTTTGAAAATACCAATGCAGAACCACTTTATGATATGGATCATGGGCAAAGCTCAGCACCAGTGTAAACCTTTCAATCAAAACCTTCAAGGAACTTTCCAGAAAACCAATAAGGTTTATTGGGGGGGAGGGGGGTTGAGGATTCCACATTATTCTCCCACTCATCCTGAACTTTTCCCTTTACAACACTGCTTGATGTCTGTAGCTGGCTGATTGCAAGACCGTCATCTTATTCTCAATGAAATGAAAATGAATGACTTCTGGATCAATGGTGGTTTAGATCAGGGGTCTCAAAGTCCCTCCTTGAGGGCCGCAATCCAGTCGGGTTTTCAGGATTTCCCCAATGACTATGCATGAGATCTATGTGCATGCACTGCTTTCGATGCATATTCATTGGGTAAATCCTGAAAGCCCGACTGGATTGCGGCCCTCAAGGAGGGACTTTGAGACCCCTGGTTTAGATCAACCTTCACTGATTCCATTATTGTTTGATTTTCCTATTACCCCAGTTACTTCTATCGGGTACTTAAGGGTTACAATATACTCTAACGACCTATCATTTGGGCTACATATTTCTAATTTGTCTGGTCTGTTATTGTTGTTGTTTTTCTGTGTGTGTGTGTATTATGTCAAATATGCATAGTTATTTCTGTACTGAGGTTATGAAGACTCCTACACGTGTACTTATTTTCAAATCTGGATTGTAGTAACATTGAGTTTGTGGGTATAACTACATGCAGACTGAACCATCTTCAGACATTGCAGAATACTGCAGCTCACGTTCCCTGCTATGTTCACAAATCTAACCACATCCATCCACTCCTAGTCCAGTTACATTGGTTACCAGTTAAATTTTGCTTTCAATGTAAGTTACTATTCTTGACCTTCAAGGCTTTCCATAAACATTTACCTAATTATTTGTTCCCATATGATTCCCCTTTACTTCATTAATACTGCTTGATATAACATGCCAGAGTGTCTTTTGGGGTCCTTTTATTAAGGCGCGCTAACCGATTTAGCGCGCTAAAGATTAGTGCGCGCTAAATGCTAAGATATCCATTATGTTCTATGGGCGCCTTAGCTTTTAGCATGTGCCAATATTTAGCACGCGCTAAATCGGTTAGCAAGCCTTAATAAATGGACCCCTTTATTTTTTATCTCCACATTTTCTTTTGCTTATACCAAATAGGAGTTGGGGGTTCTAGTGATAGATATGTTTTATTTTTCTCTGTGAGATTATATTCTTTCTTATCAAATACTGCAGTTCTTTTATTGTTTATATGTTTTCATTATAAATCACTTTGATCTGTGATGTAGTAATGGCATTATAGCAAAAATAAATAATCTAACCTAATTTAACTCATGTGTACAAGTCTGGAGAACACAGCTTCAAAAAGATATAAACAGGATGGAGTTTATCCAGAGGAAAGCAACTAAAATGGCCGACTGTCTACATCATAAGGCATATGGGGACAGAGTTAAAGATCTCAATATGTTTACTTTGGAGGAAAGGCAGAAGTAGAGAGGTATGATAGAGACATTTAAATACCTATGTGGCATAAATACCCATGAGGTGAATCTCTTTCAATTGAAAGAAACTCAAGAGTGAGAGGGCATGGGATTAAGTTAAGAGGTGATAAGTTGGTAGTGGATGCCTGGAATGCGCTCCCGAGAGAGGTGGTGGAGAGTAAAACTGTGACTGAGGTCAAAGAAGCGTGGGATGAACACAGAGGATTTAGAATCAGAAAATAATATTAAATATTGAACTAAGGCCAATACTGGGCAGACTTGCATGGTCTGTGTCTGTATATAGCCGTTTGGTGGAGGATGGGCTGTGGAGGGCTTCAATGGCTGTGAGGGTGTAGATGGGCTGGAGTAAGTCTTAATAGAGATTTCGGCAGTTGGAACCCAAACACAGTGCAGGGTAAAGCTTTGGATTCTTGCCCAGAAATAGCTAAGAAGAAAAAATTAAAAATTTAAATTGAATCAGGTTGGGCAGACTGGATGGACCATTTGGGTTTTTATCTGCTGTCATCTACTATGTTACTATGAAAGGGTGGTAGATGCATGGAATAGACTCCTGGTAGATGTGGTAGAGACAAAGACTGTGTATGAATTTAAGAAAGCAAACCTTCGATGAACTCCATAGTCTCAGCAGCAGGTCTCTTCCTTAAGTTTGACCTCCAGAATGTCAATCCTTTCTTCTGGATCTTCTTCCTGTATACAAACTGCTCCTTGATAACACTTCTTAAGAACATAAGAAGTTGCCACCACTGGGTCAGACCATTGGTCCATCGCGCCCAGCGGTCCGCTCTCGCGGCGGCCCGTCAGGTCCATGACCTGTAATGTGGTTCCTGTCCGTTTCTGTAACCTACCTCTTCTTTTTTATCTGTAACCCTCAATCCCCTTTTCTTTTAGGAACTTGTCTAAACCTTCCTTGAAACCCTGCAATGTGCTCTGGGCTATCACAACCTCCGGAAGCGCGTTCCATGTGTCCACCACCCTCTGGGTAAAAAAGAACCTCCTAGCATTTGTTCTAAACCTGTCCCCTCTCAATTTTTCCGAGTGACCCCTTGTGTTAGTGGTTCCCCACAGTCTGAAAAATCTGTCCCTGTCCACTTTCTCTATGCCCCTCAGGATTTTGAAGGTTTCTATCATGTCTCCTCTAAGTCTCCGCTTTTCCAGGGAGAAGAGCCCCAGCATCTTCAACCTGTCAGCATACGAATAGTTTTCCATACCTTTTATCAATTTAGTTGCTCTCCTCTGGACCCCCTCAAGTACTGCCATGTCCTTCTTGAGGTACGGCGACCAGTATTGGACACAGTACTCCAGATGTGGGCGCACCATTGCACGATACAGCGGCATGATGACTTCCTTCGTCCTGGTCGAGATACCCTTTTTAATGATACCCAACATTCTGTTCGCTTTCTTTGAGGCCGTTGCGCACTGAGTTGATGCTTTCAATGTTGTGTCCACCATCACCCCCAGGTCTCTTTCAAGGTTGCTTACCCCTAGCAGTGATCCCCCCATTTTGTAGCTGAACATCGGGTTCTTCTTCCCTACATGCATGACCTTACATTTCTCTATATTAAAACTCATTTGCCATTTTTTTGCCCACTCTTCCAGTCTTGTTAGGTCTCTTTGCAGGACCTCACAGTCTTCCGCGTTTCTAACCCTGCTGCAAAGCTTGGTGTCATCAGCAAATTTGATAACCTCACATGTCATCCCCATCTCCAGGTCGTTGATGAATATATTGAACAGGATTGGTCCCAGCACCGACCCCTGTGGAACTCCACTCGTGACCCATTGCCAGTCTGAGTAATGGCCCTTTACTCCAACCCTCTGCTTCCTGCCTGCCAGCCAGTGCTTGATCCATCGGTGGATATCCCCCTGCACCCCGTGGCTCCATAGCTTCTTAAGTAGTCTTTCGTGAGGTTCCTTATCGAAGGCTTCAACTCTACATTCCCCTCCTGGGACCCCAACTCAGAATCCAGGGTTTTCATTGCTATGGTAACACATCTGGCTCTCAGCAAGTTGTCCTCAGAAAAGCCTAGACTATGCTTCAGTCCACCTTTTCACATTCAGACTCAACTGAAGAAGCAACTAGTCCCACACCAGAGGATTCTAAATGACATTAAGGGCTCCTTTTATCAAGCTGTGTAGGCAGTTAATGCGCAGAATACCACGCGTTCAACCGCCTGCCATGCTAGTCGCTAACGCCTCAATTGACGAAGCGTTAGTTTTTTGGTGTGCCTCAGGGGTTAGCGCGTGATGAAATGTCCGACGCACTAACCCCTGTAGAGCTCCTTGATAAAAGGAGCCCTAAATTTGACTGCATCACTGCTGACACCATTCTAGGTCAAGGAGGGAAGACTTGGCTCTTCATTTTGCTGCAAACTACACTCAGGGAGTTGCTAGGTGGGAAACAACTTGAAGATAAGAGAATGCAAGCTCGAGCACCACCTAGACACCATCTTGGCCATAAAGGAAATCACATTTTGATCATGTTATAGAGAAAAAAAAATTGAAAAATGTTAACAGAGATAGCTATGTGTAGAAAAAGAATAGCCATGGCTCTATGATTATGAGCTGAGGCGACTAAGAGCATAATAGTATTTTCCATAGAGAAAGGGGGAAGGTAGAAACCAGGTATTAGGTAAAAAGATAAGAAGGTCTGTCTGTCTCTCTTTTTCATGTTAAGTTTCTGATATTGGTGAGACATGCAGGCATGATGTCAGTCCAGGAGGCTAAGATATGGGACTGGATTCCTGTAGAAATGTCAGGTATAGAAAGGTATATCTGGAGTCATCAGTACATACGGTACTCAGTACTGTGCTTAGGGAATATTTCAGTTCAAGTCGTGGCTGTCGCTGTTAGTTTGTGGAAGAGTAGATCATGGAAAGTGGGAGAATAGGGGGGAATGGGTAGGCAGTAAAATGGTTAACTGCTATGATACTAGTGCCATGTCACAAACCTACATATCTAAGTCACCAGTTTAAGTAAGTAGTGAGGACACGTTTTTGTTTGAGACAGAAACAAAACAATGTAGAATTAATAATTACCCCAGAATCCTCCGTGTGAAGTCTTGCACATAATGAACATTTAAAAAAAATATGTGCATGTTTCTGAGCTTCTAAACGCACCCCCCACCCCCCAGTGGGAACATTTTTAACATATGTTTAACCCCTATGTAGACTTTTGGTCTATCCAAGCCACACCTAAATAAGGGGTCTTTTTATTAAGGCGCGCTAACTGATTTAGCACGCGCTAAATGCTCAGGTGCCCATAGAATATAATGAATATCTTAGCATTTAGTGACACTAATCTTTAGTGTGCGCTAAATCGGTTAGTGCGCCTTAACACCCAGAGACCCAGTGTTGTAATATTACAACATCACATTTAAGGCTACAAAATAAACCCTCCCCCATTTTTTTTCTTTTTAAAACTTCATGTACATTACTAATAGAACCTATTGTTCAGTTCTGCAACACCATTGGATGGTTGAATGTGTAAATAGGTCTGTTTATCTGGCCATGAAGTCATACAACCCTGTTGCCTGCTTTGGAGTATATCATCTTGTTGTTTTGGACGGGATACATCAGGACTAAAGTAAGTAAAAAGCTTGAAATATTTTTTTATGTGATCATTAATATGTGTAGATCATGCAGATTTTATGACATCATTGAATATACT
This sequence comes from Geotrypetes seraphini, assembly GCF_902459505.1. Lineage (NCBI taxonomy): Eukaryota > Metazoa > Chordata > Amphibia > Gymnophiona > Dermophiidae > Geotrypetes > Geotrypetes seraphini. Next base: position 34,628,698 of record NC_047086.1, on the reverse strand, counting down.
GATTTTAAGAGATTTAGAGCTGGTTATTTCTATGTTGTAATTTTACAACAGTGGGTCAAAGTGATAGCAAGGTTTTGTCTGCACTCCCCTGAGACCCAGTGTTGTAATATTACAACATCACATTTAAGGCTACAAAATAAACCCTCCCCCATTTTTTTTCTTTTTAAAACTTCATGTACATTACTAATAGAACCTATTGTTCAGTTCTGCAACACCATTGGATGGTTGAATGTGTAAATAGGTCTGTTTATCTGGCCATGAAGTCATACAACCCTGTTGCCTGCTTTGGAGTAATGATGTCCATTCCCTCTGCACACCACTGGAGTACTTTCAGAAGTTTGTGACAGAAGATATGATCAACGCTCTGGCAGATAACACAAATCAGTACAGTTTTCAAAAGAAAGGATCATCTATAAACACAAACACAAAGGAAATAGAGCAAATGATTGGCATGTATCTGAAGATGGGTCTTGTCCAAATGCCTGGAGTCCGTATGTACTGGGAAGCAGACACAAGATACAGTCCTGTCGCTGATGTAATGTCACGAAACAGATTCCAGTCTCTGTTGACATCATTACATTTTGTGAACAATCTAACCGTGTCTGAGATGGAACAAAAAAGTGACAAACTCTGGAAACTCAGACCATGGCTTGATGCTTTCAGAGAGAAATGCCTAAAAGTGGTCCCTGAAGAACATAACTCTGTTGATGAAATGATGATCCCTTTCAGGGGGAAATTCAGCAGCATCAAACAGTACATGCGTGGCAAGCCAAACCCATGGGGGTTCAAGCTGTGGGCAAGGACTGGAATCTCTGGTATACTTTGTGATTTTGATGTGTACCAAGGCAGTGTGAATGGAATACAGGCAAGATCTGAACTTGGACTATCAGGGGATGTTGTGATGAAACTTGCTTCCACACTTCCACATAGTCACAACTACAAGATCTATGCAGACAACTTTTTCACCAGCATCCCATTGATAGTTAGGCTGCTGGATTGTGGAATTCATTACACAGGAACAGCCAGACAAGTGCGCCTTCCAAACTGTAATCTTGAGGATGAGAAAAGCTTGAAGAAAAAGGGAAGAGGAAGCTTTGATGTCAGAGTGGAGTCAAATCACAACATTTGTGCTGTGAAATGGTTTGACAACAGACAGGTTACACTTGTGTCTTCCTTTGCTGGCCCACAACCAGTGGAGAAGATTCAACGCTGGGACAAAACTGCCAAAAGATTTGTTGAAGTTGAGAGGCCTTATATCGTGGCTGCCTATAACAAATTCATGGGCGGAGTGGATTTGTTAGACTCATTTGCAGCAAAATACAAGTTTCCACTGAAGTCCTACCGCTGGTACCTTTACATCTTCTGGCACACCATTAACCTAGCTGTGATCAATGTTTGGCTCCTGTACAAAAGGGACTGCAAAGCTTTGGATATCCCAAAGAAACAGATGCTAAACAGGAGAATGTTTCAGGCCCAGTTGGCATCTTCTCTTATCCTGATCGGAACGGCTGGGTCAGTGTCAAAGCGAGGGCGACCATCTGCAAGCCCAGTTTCATCAAGAGGGGGCACCTTGACTTCCCAAAAGAGGCAGTTTACAGATGATGGAGGTTCTTCAGCTGCCATGACAGCCAAAAAGTCAAATGCACACCCTCCAAAGGAAGTTTGCAAGGACATGATTGGACATTTTCCCATCAAAGCCGATAGAGGACGGTGCCGACACTGTGCAAAAGGCTATACCAGGGGTCTGCAACCTTTAAGACATAAAGAGCCACTTGGACCCGTTTTCGAAAAGAAAAAAAAACTTGGAGCCGCAAAACCATTATAAAACAAATCTAACACTGCATATATTGTTTCTTATCTTAATGCTATATACAGGATCACTAAATTGAAAATAAAATCATTTTTCCTACCTTTGCTATTTGGTGATTTCATGAGTCTCTGGTTGCACTTTCTTCTTCTGACTGTGCATCCAATCTTTCTTCCTTTCTTTCAGCCTCCTGTATGTTTCCTCTCCTCCAGACCTCATTCTCTCCCCCAACTTTTTCTTTCTGTCTCCCTGTTCCCCCTTCTTTCTGTCTCCGTGCCGTCCCCCAAGCCACTCGGTTTGCTGCCACCGCAATCGGGGAACAGCCCCCAAGCCACCGCCGTCCCAAGCTTTCCCTGCAGAAGTGTTGCGCTGACCAGCATTCCGCTCCCTGACGTCAATTCTGACGTAGGAGAGGAAGTTCCGGGCCAACAAGGCATTTCTCCTCATTCCATCCAGCCTGAGCCCCATCTCTCCTTGATCCAGCATTTCCCTTCTGTGTCTGTCAGAATTACCATTCCACCTATTTTCCAGCATCACCCTTCTTTGTGTCCATCTCACCTATATCCCTATCTCACCACTTTTTCAGAATCTTCATTTGTCTCTATCCTTGTCTTTACCCCATGTTCACCATTTGCCCTTTCAATGTCTTTATCTCCCCCCCCCCCACACTTTTTCAGCATTACTTCTATGTCTCTATTTCACCTCCTCTTCATGTCCCCTCTGTATCTCTATCCTTATTCAGTAGGTCCTGCTTACTCTTTCTCTTCTTTGTGTCACTATCTCCATTTTCAGCTTTCCCCCCCCCCCTTTTCCTTTGTTACTGCACCCTGTAGCTAGAATCTTTCCACCCTCCCTCCATTCCAGCCCAGCCCAGTATGAAATATTTCCTTTTGTTTCCCTCCCCTCTCTCTTCTGCTCCCTCACCCACGAGTCCTGCATCTGGCCCTCTCCCTTCTACCTGCACCTGGCAACACCCCCCTGCTCCGCGGCTCTCTTCAGCAACTCGTCAGCAGCGGTGATCAAGACAAGCTGCCGACATCGAGGCCTTCCCTCTACGAGTCCCGCCTTTGTGGAAAAAGGAAGTTGAAACAAGCGGGACTCGCAGAGGGTAGGCCCCGACGTCAGAAGCTGCTGCTGAGTTGCCGAAGAGAGCCGCGGAGCAGGGGATGTGGCCGGAAGCAGGTAGAAGGGAGAGGGAGATAGGAAGGCTGTAGATCTCCGGAGCATGACACCGACCCCAGCCAGGATGATTTCTTTTTCAGGCACCTTACAAGTCCAGCGTCGCGGCGGGAAATAGCCATGCTGAGCAGTGAGCTCAGCACTACACAGATGAAAGCCTTGCTTGCTGATTGGTCCGGCGGCACGGCGGGGCGGGGCCGCCGGACCAATCAGCAAGCAAGGCTTTCATCTGTGTATGTGCTGAGCTCACTGCTCAGCATGGCTATTTCCCGCCGCGACGCCGGACTTAAGCTGCATGCCTGCGTGACACACTACCGGAGCCGCAGCAAAGGTGGAAAAGAGCCGCATGCGGCTCTGGAGCCGCAGGTTGCCGACCCCCGGGCTATACCAACACACTTTGCAGGAAGTGCAATGTTCGCCTGTGCTTTTCAGAGCAAAATAACTGTTTTTGGAACTACCATAACTGAATAAATGAACAAATAAAACATGCACATATAGGGCTCGATTCACAAAACCGTGCTATGAAGATAGCACAAGTGCTATTTCATAGCGTGGCCGTTTTTACCCGTATTTGCGCTAACATGAAATTTTTTGTGCAAAAACACGAAATTTCTTGATTACCGCTGATAGAAGTCAATGGGCGCTTCACAGGGAAAAATTTGCGTTTTTATATGATACTCATTTTTTGTATTAAATTGATAATAAAAATTACTTTTTTCTTTATTATACTATTGTTGTTGTGTATATACATAAACTTAGGTGGGTCTTTATAAGCTGTAAAGTACAAATAAACTTTTAATTATTCCTTACATGTGTTCAGAGAGAGAGTGACACTATTGAAATTCTGCTACCTTACAGGCCCAGCGTTGCAATTTTACAACATCCTCCCCAAAAGTTACTAAAATGTCAAAATAAAAAAAAAAAACACTGATTTAGGGATCACAAGCCTCCTATAACAACATGTGAACGTTCGAAAACATTTTTTTACGTTTTTTTCTATATTTGGGTCTCTGAAAAGACCCTCTAAGCCATGCCCCCTGCATCCCAGTGATTTCCCCATGTATTAGCAGCTTCCTGAAATCACCATATAAACATGCATGCGATCTACATGTATAAGTGCCACTATTTAAATGTCATTTGCATTTGTAAGTAGAGCGATGGCTGCCTACTAATATACTCTGTGGAGTGACGATGTTCCCAAATGGACTTTATTTGAAAGTATCAAAGTTCCAAAGGTACACTGAAATCATCCACATAAAATAATTCCATCCACATAAAAGTAAATCATCCAAATAAGAGCCTTAAAGGACCTAGTCCGCTAGGGATACAGGACCCAACACGGTCCGCGTTTCGACAAAAAGTCTTCTTCAGGGGTCCCTGGGGGTCCTATAAAGGTGTGTACATGGGAAACAATTGTGTGGTGAACCGGAAGAAGACTTTTTGTCGAAACGCGGACCGTGTTGGGTCCTGTATCCCTAGCGGACTAGGTCCTTTAAGGCTCTTATGTGGATGATTTACTTTTATGTGGATGGAATTATTTTATGTGGATGATTTTAGTGTACCTTTGGAACTTTGATACTTTCAAATAAAGTCCATTTAGGAACATCGTCACTCCACAGAGTTTTTTTGGTTTTCTCTGGATTTTCTTCTTTGTGGATATTTTGGGGTCAATTCCTTTTGTTTTTGGCCTACTAATATACTACACTGATTGTTCTAGCTCTCTTCTATTGGGGGTTATACGGATGTAATTTTATCATGGGGAAATACAAGTCACTGCCTGTATCAGGACTTTCTTGCCAGGTTGCAGTATGAAATTCATTGCACATAGCATCCCTACCTGATAGTTTTATCAATTCTAAATGATACTCATTTCTAGAAATTAAGGCAAAAATCAAGATTAGAAATGTCATTTGCAGACTTAGCAGCAATACCAAAATGAGAAAGATAGCCTTTCTAGGAACTGGGATTGCAGATGAAAAAACTGCAAGCAAGTGGGTTTAATAGTAGCAGTTATATGTTATTCCTTCCCCAATATTTCTGCTGCTGTATGTGCATGAGTTTGCATGTTACTATTTAATTTCTCCTTTCTCGACAATTGTTATTCTCTTTGGTATTATTATTAAGAATGCAATAAAAAGTACCCCCCAAAATACCCACAGGATACCCCACACCTCCCCAATTCTAGAAGACATGTTGTTGCTAGTCGCCAAGCTCCAACTCCTTACCCACACCCATGACATAAACCAATACCCAATACCCCTAAAAGACCATCCTAATGTAAGTTCCCCTGGTACTCTAGGGCATGGAAGGCAGAAACAATCCCCAGGTTCAAAATGGCAGCTAAAACCTATAGCAGTAGCCTTACAGTAGCACTTCTAGGGTACTTCTAGTAGTACTTCTAGGGTGCCGAATAAGGGCAAAAGCTCTGAGCCCTAGTAGTACAGAGGTACGGGGGGAAGGGATGGCATGAGCACGGTGGGGTGGAGAGGTTCCGGTGCTCCATGACATGGCGTTCAGAGCGATCTGCCATCCCTCACTGCGCCACTGACTACTAGGCATACACAGTGCTGTATATCAAAACATGGAAGAGACAGTCCCTGCTCACAAGAGAATATACTCTAGCTAAGACAGACAAACTGGACCAAAAGGAGCATGTACGTATACAAAGTGCTAAGGTGGGGAAATTACAGAGGAAATGATAAGACAGGTATTGGTGATTATCAGGTGGATTTGAGTTTGGAACTGAAAGCAGCTTCAAAGAAGTGGACTTTGAGTCTGGATTTGAATACTGCCAGGGACAGAGCTTGACGTACTGATTTAGGCAGTTTGCTCCAGGCATACAATGCAGCAAAGTAGAAAGGACAAAGTCTGGAGCAGAAGGCCTGGGGGGTGGAAGATGAGAGAGGAGAGATATTGAGTAGCTGCAGAGTGAATACACTTTTAGTTCAGTAAGAAGAGTTTGAACTGTTATGGAAATGGATAGGAACCCAATGAAGTGACTTGAGGAGGGGGGTTGTGTGGACATAGCAACATTGGCGGAATATGAGGCATGCAACAGAGTTTTGAACAAATTGAAGGGGGAGAGAGATGGTTTTGCGGAAGGCTAGTGAGAAGCAGGTTGCAGTAGTCTAGATGAGAAGCGATGATAGTATGGATGAGGGTTTTAGCAGTGTACTCAGAGAGGAAAGGTCAGATTGTACAAACGTAGAGAAAGAAACAATGGGTTTTGGTGGTCTGTTGGATTTATGAAGAGGAGGAGAGAGATTACCCAGAGGATATGAGCTGATGAGACAGGGATGAGGTGGACATTATCCACAAGGATAGAGAACAGGGGAAGAGGAAAGGTGGCTTTAGGAAGAAAAATCAGGAGCACAATCTTGATCATGTTTAATTTTAAATGGTGGTGAGGCATCCAGGTAGTGATGTCAGACAGGCAAACTGACAACTTAGCCTGAATGTCTGTAGAGATTTCCATTGTAGAGAGATCTGTGAGCCATCAGCATAGAGGTGATACTGGAAGCCATGTGAAGAGATTAGAGTACCAAAGGAAGAACTGTAGATGGAAAAAAGAAGTGGCCTCAGGACAGAGCCCTCAGGTACACTAATCAATAGCAGGATGGTGGCAAAGGATGATCCACTAGACCAGTGCTTTTCAACCTTTTTACACCTAAGGACCAGCAGAAATAAAAGAATTATTCTGTGGACCGGCATCGGTCCGTGGACTGGCGGTTGAAGAACACTGGATTAAGTCGTACACCAGACCCCGCCCATCTCTACCCAATCTCTACCCCAGACCCCGCCCCCATAATAGTACTAATTGCATCTTGCACGTCCCGTGCCTCATCTGGAAGCCTTCCCTCAACATCAGAGAGAAGGCTTCCGGTTCAGGCGCAGGATGCCCGTAGGAGCCACTGCCCATGGCTTTGTGCACTGAATCAGTTAGGAAGAGGGAGCTGGCTTGAAGATAACGCTGCATCGATTGCACCGTGGACCAGCGGTTGAAGAACACTGTTTTGGGCCTGATGCACGTGCTGGCCCTGTGGACCGGCAGGAAATTTCTGTGGACCGGCACTGGTCCATGGATCGGTGGTTGAAGAACACTGCACTAGACCATAAGTTAAAGGTACAATAGGAGAGAAAGGTAGAAAACCATGAGATAACATAGCCCTAAAACCCATTATTACATGTGTAAATCTGAGGAAATCCCCCAATCCACCATGACACTCCCATTTCCGTGCCCTCTTTGTGATACCACATATAAATTTTAGGCATAGATTCTGCATATCAATTTATGCATGTAAATTTAAATTAAATTCAATTAATGCTAGTGATTGCTTGTTAAGAAACCACAGTGCTAATTGGCTCATTATTCAATTAAGTTGCACACACAATTGATGGCAAATCATCACTACCTTATACTGAACCCTAAATGCCACTGGCAACCAGTGTAACTGCCGAAGGTAATTGATTAGCATCAATGTATTGCAAGTTAATGGATCATTAGCTAATTGATTTATATGTACATCTTCAATCCATATGCAAATTTTTGCTGCACATTTTTTGGTACATATGTAGAATCTGGGGGATAATGTCAAATTCTGAAAATTAACTTACTGCATCCAATTGTAAGACCTGACTTCTAGATTGTCTAGAAGTTAGGTCTAGAAGTCAGGTCTTACAATTGGATGCAGTAAGTTAATTTTCATTATTGGACATTAACCACCAGATTATAAATATGTGCCAAAAAATATGGATGTCTACATACTGTACATACAATCAATTCACTTCAGAAGTGTTAAACGTATTGGTCTACAAGCACATTAGATGTTTTATTGCCGCTTTTGACTGTCTACATTTTAATTTGTGGGTTCATTTGAGGTTATAGATTAAAATCCTCCATTGCCCCAGGTATGTTAAATAAATTGTGAGCCCACCAAGACAGATAGGGAAAATGCTTGAGTACCTGATTGTAAACCGCTTAGATAGCCTGATAGGCAGTATATAAATACCTAAATAAAAATTTAATATGGGTAGCGGAGATATGATAGAGACTTATAGGATCATGAAGGGCATAGAGAGAATAAAGAGGGAAAGATTCTTCAAACTTTCTAATAATAAAAGAACAAGAGGGCACTCGGAAAAGTTGATAGGAGACAGATTCAAAACGAATACTAGGAAGTTCTTTTTTACCCAACGTGTGGTGGACACCTGGAATGCGCTTCCAGAGGACGTAATTGGGCAGAGTACGGTACTGGGGTTCAAGAAAGGATTGGACAAATTTCTACTGGAAAAGGGGATAGAGGGGTATAGATAGAAGATTACTGCACAGGTCCTGGACCTGTTGGGCCACCGCGTGAGCGGACTGCTGAGCACGATGGACCTCAGGTCTGACCCAGCGGAGGCATTGCTTATGTTCTTATGTTTATGTTCTTATGTTATTAATTGAAGGGTCTGTGTGCATGCGTATGTGTGTGAAAGAAAAAAAAACAAACATCTTTGCTACGTTCAAAAAGTCTACATTTTATCATTCTCATGACTAGCTTATCAGTTGTTTATTGCTACTGAGAGTCATAACTAATATTTGGTTCCCCAGCATTTCTTCCATATCTTGCAGGAAGTAGATCATCAGGACACATCTTTTCCCCACAATATGGCTTAGCAGCAACACACAGTTTATCTTCATAATATTTAGGTGCTACTTAATGAGGTAATAAAATTGATTAGGCTAATTACAATCAATCACTGTGAAGATTGCAGTCAACGATACGCACTGCGTTTCCATAAGCAGTGCCAAGTGAAATTGCACATCTATTAAAGTTCCAAGTAGACAATCTATAATCTTCAATTATCCGCCATAAACATGAATCTTTAGTATTTTATGCTTGTACAGTAAGTATCTGTGGAACTACAGAAACATGAGATAACAGTATGTAAATCAATATAGGAAGCTAGCATGATTTCTTTTCATTTACAGCATTAGAAAGGGATGATTTTGTGATAGAAACTGGAACATAAATGTGCCATCATCGCTACAGTAATTTACCAGTATACAATACAAAATAGCCTTTAAGATCCCTGTTTTAAAAGTTGCTTAGTAAAGCATGCATCCTTCAGATATAATTTCCTTGTGTGAGTATTGTTGCTTGACCTGCATTCTTGGACAATTCAGCTTTGCAGCCGAGGAATTTCCTCCTATTTGGGCACCTGAGATAACTTATGGCGTTAGCTGAGTGGTAGGGATTGGGTAAGCTGAACCTTGGTAGATGGCTGACAAAGGATCATGGCAGGGTGCTTGAGCCAGAGAAAAATAGGGGGAGGGGGTATTGTTTTTTGAAAACCCTGCATACTTATGGACTCCCATGAGGCACTGAGCTATAAAATATTTGATAACATTTGGGCTGATGGACTTGCTTGGAGGAATTAGGTCAACTGGTAAAGCCTGCTGCTACTAACAGCAGTGAAGTCTGCTTTGGTAGCCTGGCATGAACCAACAAATAAACATAGAAACATGATAGCAGATAAAGGCCAAATGGTCCATCAAATCTGCTCATCTGCAGTATCCATAATCTCTTTCTCTAAGAGATCCCACATGCCTATCCCATGCTTTCTTGAATTCAGACACAGTCTCTGCCTCCACCACCAGGAGACTGTTCATGCATCTACCACCCTTTCCGTATAAAAAATATTTCCTCAGATTACTCCTGAGCCTATCACCTCTTAACTTCATCCTGTGCCCTCTCATTCCAGAGCTTCCTTTCAAATGAAAGAGACTCAACTCATGCGTATTTATGCCATGTAAAAATTTAAACATCTCTATCATATCTACCCTCTCCAGCCTTTCCTCCAAAGTATACATAGGAGTGTGTGGCGCAGTGGTTGGCTCTACAGCCTCAGCACCCTGGGGTTGTGGGTTCAAACCCCGCGCTGCTCCTTGTGACCCTGGGCAAGTCACTCAGTCCTCCATAGCCCCAGGTACGTTAGATAGATTGTGAGCCCACCGGGACAGATAGGGAAAATGCTTGAGTATCTGATTGTAAAAAACCACTTAGATAACCTTGATAAGTGGTATATCAAATCCTAATAAACTTGAATAATAAACTTGAAACTTGAATAGTAAATGAAGTTATGTGGGGAATTGAAAACTTAGCTCGGGTACATGGAGTAAATTCAAAAGTTAAAAAGGTGTGGCCTAATGTACCCAGTTTCTATTGTGGTGTTACTGTATTAGGATGAACATTAGACTTTGGTCAGGGTGTGTGATGTTTTTATTTCAGATTGTGACGTGCCACTGTTAATGTACTGTGTATTTTAACACCACAGATTGTTGAAGACTGGTGTTGACTGCCTTGTGTAAATGAACAAACCCAAACCTTACTCTCCCTGTTGTAGATCATTCTATGTATTCAGTTTCCGCTTTTCGAGACATTCTTTCCAAGGAAGAATGGAGTGAAGATTGAACTGTTGGCATAGGAAAAAAATAAAAAAATGAAACATTAGTACAGAAAATGAAAGAAAGAAACTGTGAATATGGAATGTGAAATGTTATTTTGCATTTTGGATTTCTGCATAGAGTTTTCCATAGGGGTCCTTTTATCAAGCCGCGCAGTCAGCCAGCACCGGTGCCTCTCCTCCTTGCCGGCACCTCGCAGCATACCTGGAATCTGCCAGGGCACACAGTTTGCGATACACTGCTCTATGCCATTGATTTTGGACATGTATTGAAATGAATTATTTGTAATGACTGAAATGTGGATACACAGTTTTGTCCTTTTATCCTTAGTTTGAGCTGGCCTTAATGAGTGATGCTTTGTTCTGTTATTTCTACATATTTTTGACTTTATGCGATTGACCTGGTGAATGAGAAAATGGATAAGGATAATGTATATTGTAATGAAAATGATAATGAATTGCATGACCCACTGTACGGCCAGTATAAAAACTCCATTTAAGCATTTTATTTGATCTTCTGTAATTATGTTAATTTGTTCAAATGAAAGAACGACTCTTGGCCTTACATTTTTATGAAGCCTAAAATTGAGTGAATCAAGCTTTGTTTGCATTTCAAGAATAGTTTAGTCAAAGATTGAAAGTGTTTGGGGTGAAATACATTTCTATAAATCTTTGCAACACTGGACAGGCAGTTTCAGATAGAATTCAACAGTACTACCAAGATCTCCTCTTAATAACCATTTCATCTAGAATAAAATTGATGCTAAGAATACCATTATTATAAACGGTGAATCTGCAATTAATGTTGGGTCTATTTACTGTGCTAATGCTAAATGTGTCTCTTAATACGCATTTAAATCTCATTTGTGTGCATTAACAGTAATGCCTCTAAATGCATTGCTGGTAATGCAAATCATTTTAGTTCTATGTGAAGAAAATTGTAATGAACTGTGTCCCATGTAGACGCTTGCAGAGCAGCTCATTAATATTATAGGATCACAATCTGGAAAGACACACGGCGCATGTGTAGGTCACAGGGGAACCTCAGATTAGGCAACTTCATTTTGAATCTTGATGCAGGAAGTATTGACTCTGTTCAGTAGGCCCAAGGCTGTCTTTTGACAGAGATAGCCGAGAGGTCTTGAGAGGTCTAGAAGATACCAACCTATCAAAAAGTTGTGTTTTTAACAATTTTCTAAAAGCAAAGTAAGAAGGGACCTCTGGAATAATTTTTCCAAGCCATGAATTCAGTTTGGCGGCTTGAAATGAGAGGGTTCTCTCCAGGAACCTCTTATGACGACAGGATTTTATGGAAGGATAGGTAAACAAGTGTACTCCACGTGTGATCTTGTTAGCATGACTCAAGGAAAAATGAGGCGCAAGATAGCCTGGTAACAGACCAGAAATTGATTTATAGCAAATACAAGAAAATTTAAACAAAATTCTAGATTCCATTGGTAACCAATGGAGTGATTGAAACAGGTCTATTTACAGCGCCCTTCTTTTTTTGACTTGGACATTTCTTCCCTTTTGATTATCATTGCCGGATGTCCTGAATGTTGGCTCTTCCAAGTCCCACCCTAAATATTCCTAAAACACCACCTTTTGCTGTTTAGATGAACTGCAGTGTAGGAAGTCCAAAATTGGTCTTTTGAAAACCATGATTTGGACGTTTTTGGCAGATGGACCATCATTTTGAGATGTCTTTCTGTTTTGAAAATGAACTCCATAGTGTTTTACTGTTGCCTCTTTCTTGGATAAAGGAGACATAGAAGTTCTTCCATCTGGATGTGAATGTTTTTTTTTTTATACATATATACTAGTCTTTAAGCCCGTTACATTAACGGGTGCTAGAATAGATGTGTCTGTCTGTCTTTCTTTCTTTCTCTCTCCTCGGCTGTCCACCACCACCCCTCCTCCACCCCTTGCCTGTTCCCCCTGTCCAGCAGCAGCCCTTCTCCCTTCCTTTTACCTCCCCACTGTCCATCAGCACCCCCTTCCCTGCTCCCCCTTTCCAGCAGTAGCCCTTCTGTGTGTGTCTTTCACCCCCACTTACCTGTCTTTCAGTGTGTGTGTGTCTCTATTTCTGTCTGTCTGTCAATGTCCCTGCCCACTGCCTGTCTATCGTCCCCCCCCCCTTCTCCCACCTACCTTTTTTTAATCACGGGCAACCGGCACACAGTAAACTGCCACGCGCGCACTTGTTGTAAACCGCCGAATGCGCATGCACGGAACCCGCACTAGCATTTGTCTGCCGGCCACGGAGCTACTGATCATGGAGGAAGGGATCACGCAGGTAGAAGTGTGCATGTGCGCTTAGGGTTTTATTATTAGTGATTATTATAGCTAAACAAAACTATTGAATTTCAAAATCATTTTTATAGACAAACTTGTATGTAGATTTCTGGTTTCTGTTGAGATTGTGGCCTTAGCTAACATTTGAGCTCATTCCAGAGGCATCAGATATCCATATTCAAGCATTGAATACATCTGGGCTATTTACCATCCCCTGAATGAATGAATGAATGAATATATTTTGTGTAACACTTACAAAATTTGTTCTGATTAATTTCAGGCCTACCTGTAATACTTATCTTTCTTTTAGATTCATACGGTATGCAAGAAATATCAACACTTCAGAGGTGGATTGAATTTCTTATTATGAGCAAGTATGAGTTGCTTCAAGAAGAGAGATACCGGTAATAAAAAAAATATATATTGTTTCAAAAGATTTTTTCCTGATCTTTTTGCACCATTCTTTCAAGTAATAAGAATTACAAAAGTCAATGTAAATGCAGTTCTATTTTTTTTTTTTTAAATCCTAGATCAAAATCATCTATGAGAGCATTATAGGATAGGATAATTCGGATCAAGCATTTCTCCATGAGAAGAAAATTCTAGAACAAGGCATCATAATATGATCAAAGGGGATAGATTAACGAACAACATTATTTATGTACTGCGATTTATTAACCAACTTTCCCTCTCCTTTACAAAGCTGCGCTAGCATTTCTAGCGCCGACCGCCGCGGTAACAGCTCCGCCGCTCATAGAATTCTGGCACTAAAAACACTAGTGTGGCTTTGTAAAGGAGGGGGTTTATGAAGACATTCGCCCTAGGTGGTATACAATGGGTACAATTCAACATAAGCCCCCTCTTTTACAAAAGTGCGCTAGAAAATATTCGTGTGCGCTAAACACGTGCTAAACGCTAACACTTGCATGTTATCCTATGGATGTGTTAGCGGTTAACGCGCGTGCTGATGTAGCGCACGCTAAATCCACACTAAAATGCTTAGGGCTCCTTTTATCAAGGCGCGCTACGGGGGTTAGCGCGTCGGACATTTCATCACACGCTAAACCCCGCGGCAAGCCTAAAAACGAATGCCTCATCAATGGAGGCATTAGCGACTAGCGTGGCAGGCGGTTGAACGCGCGGTATTCCGTGCGTCAACTGCCTAACGCACCTTGATAAAAGGAGCCTTCAGTGCACCTTCGTAAAAGAGGGCCAAAACTTACCATTTCGTTTGCGGAGACGTGACAGCGTTGGAGCTCGAGTCTTCCCTTTCCAGCTAAGTCCTTGGGCTGTTTGTGAGGGAGATTATTTTGTTTGTTTGTTTTTTGCCTATGACAGTATTCAAAGCAGTTTATCTTGTGCCTTTTGGTGTGTGCTCTGCTACTTTAATCTGAGGCTTTTTTTCCCCCTCGTACTTTGGGCCCATGCTGAGTTTGAAGTGGGAGTGCCCCTCAGTAGCCACGACTACACAACATGTTTTGTGGTCATAGGTGAAAATATTATTTTTGTTCTTGTCCTCACCGTGGAGTCCTTTTACTAAGGCGAGCTAGTGTGTCTTAGCACGCTAAATATTAGTGCGCGCTAAATACTAACACCGTGATGCGGCACAGGGAAGGCCCCGGAAGGAGAAGGCCGTGAAGCAGCCTGTTTAAAATGCTGCTGACGCTGCTCTTAGGAGGTATGTTGGTCTCTGCAGTGGGAGGGGGTTCGGATGGGAGTGAGAGATGGAAAGATGGGAGGGGTTTGGCTGCATGGGGGGATGGGAGGGAGGGATAGAAAGATGCTTGCTCAAGGGTTCTGCTGCATGGGAGGAAGGGAGGGATAGAAGCTGTGCAAGGAATCTGCTGCATGAGGAATGGGAGGGAGGGATAGAAAGATTCTTGCTCAAGGGTTCTGCTGCATGAGGGATGGGAGGGAGGGATAGTAAGATGCTGCAGAGGGAAGGCACAAGGGGATGGGTAAGAGGGGGAGGACAGATGCACATGTAGGGGAGAGAAAGGAAAGAGGAAGAATTGAGGTGAAGGAGAGGAAGGAAGAGCTGATCATTGTACATGAAAAAAATAAGACCTACCCCATAAAATAAGCCCTAGTGCATTTTTTTGGACCCAAAATTAATATAAGATTGTCTTATTATCAGGGAAATACGGTATTATACACAGTATATATATATATATTTTTATATGTTACTGTTTATAGAATATAAATTTTGCATGGAAGGGACATGTTAGTAGGGCAAGTGGCATTCCAGTGCTAATGCATTAGTGTTTCCCCATTACCACATTCTGTTTAGTATAGGATTACCCTAGAAGCCCTTACTGCCTACCAAATAGTTGTTGATAAGTGTTCCTGCTGTAATTTTTTTCTAATGGCCATGAGCTACTGGTACTAGTAATCATTTCTGTGATGCGACTAGAGGTAAGCAGCACAGTACACATTGTATACAGATACTCTTTCTGTCCCTAGTGGGCTGACAGTGGCATGTGATAAGGGCTTTCAGGAGAATCAGGCCCCGATGCACTAAAGTCAGCTATCGTCATTAAACCAGTTTTGACTGCTTTAGCGACAATTGCATTTGCTGACCCAATGCACAAAATGGCTCACCGCGTGTTTTTCCTCTCGATCGTCCATTTTTCAATACAGCCATGCAAATTAGCTAAAACCCCATGCAAACTAGCCAAGCCAATTGATGCACTAACATCACTAGGCTATGTACAAAAAAAAACAAAAACCAAACAACCCCCAAAGGGGTTTTAGTGATCCAAAAAAATTGACTGGTCAAGACTAGTCGCTTACCTGTCTAACCATAGTTTAGCCCTCCCCCCCCCTTTTTTTTTAAAATGGGTGCAGATGATATGCGTGTTACACATACACACAATATCTGTCCCATTAAAATTAAAAAAAGCTCTCCCAACCGATGACAGCCCTCTCCAATGTCCCCCTGACTTGGGGGGGGACTCCGTTAGCAGGAGGGAGTGGGCATCCCTTCTGTCAATTTTCACTGGTGTGGTGGTGGTGGTCGTGGAGGGGGGGGGGGCCCTAGTGTTGGTTCATCGGGGGGGGGGCTTTTTTCTTTCTTTAATGGGGTAGATATTGTGCATGTGTAACACACATACATCTGTGCCCATTAAAAAGAAAAAAAAAGATTCTTGCCCTGAATTGGAGGCTGCTTTGAGACTTCCCTTGCCTCTCAGCTGTTCAGGCTTCCCCTACCGGCTCTGCGCATGTGTGAGCATCGCACTCACTGTGATCAATCAAAAGGGAGAGACAGAGATTACGATGAACCTCTGCATATTTACATGTAAATTTTTTGGTGCATCAATAGCTCTTTTAGAATTGGCCAAAAAGCAGATCAGACTTTACCCACGCGGTCTTACCAATCCTGTTTAGTGCATCTAGCCCTCAGTGAATCCACAGCCTTGCTTTTATTGTTTGTTTGTTTACTTTTTGCTTGATGGAGTTTGGTTTGTTGAAGGCCCTGACAGTACTGACTTGAATTTGATTGGCTGAGCAGCAGGTGCCTGTTGCCTGCTTTACCAATCAAATTCAGAGCAGTGTCTTCAGGGCCATTAGGAGACTGCCTGCCCACCGCGACTGCAAGTTTGCCTTGCCGACACCGACTCCTCCTGCAGCTCCCGATTCACCATCTTACTGCTGGGCCGGGCGTGTGAGCTTGCTCCGCCCCCCAATCACTGCCGGGAGATCTAAAAAACAGCCTCAATCAACGGCACGTGGAGCCATTTTGCAGCCGCTGCTGCCCTACCTCGAACCTGCCTGAGATTGTCCGAGACTGCCTGCCCGCCGCGACTGCAAGTTTGACTTGCCGACACCGACACCGACTCCTCCTGCAGCTCCCGATTCACCATCTTACTGCTGGGCTGGGTGTATGAGCTTGCTCCGCCCCCCAATCCCTGCCGGGAGATCTAAAAAAAACAGCCTCAATCAACGGCACGTGGCTGTTCGGCGCGCCGGAAAAGGCACACGGCAAAGGCGCGTGCCTTGCGCCTTAGCACGCGCCTTTGCGAAGCGACCAAGCAAAGCCCAACGCCGCCTCTCTACCCTACGCCACCCTCATCCAGCTTCCAGATTTGACTCTCCAAGGCCCATCAGCTGACCAGAGAGCCTCGTGCCAACGATTGCTTCCAAATTTCCAATCCCGACCGGGATATTCCCCCAACGGCGCAGACCGGCCTAGCAGCTAAGTATCTGCATGACTACCTCACCAACCTGCATGCTTTGACAACACTCCCCCCCCCCCTGCATGACTTCAACCTCCCAATTGCATGCCTCACTTGCATGTCCTAGCCAACCTAAACAACTCTTCACTGTCTTACCTGACTAGAGACAACCTAACTAAGAGACAACCCACTCTCACTCCAACACGGACTCCTCCCAAGCCAACCGAAATCTCAGAAATCTTGTCTACTCCATCATTGGGTCATCCCTCCACCAGCCAGACCCATCAACCTCCAAATCTCTCTTACCAGTAACTGCAGTATCTATCTCCCCCAACTCCTTACATCTTCCTCAATTTACCCCCAGTTCCACCAATCTACCCCTCCAATCCCAACCTAACCCTTCACCTCTCTCTACCCAATTCAGCAAGGCCCAACATGCCTAACTTCACAGGAAAACTACTAACCCTCCTTCTTCTCTATCTACTCAGCACGAGAAACTGGATCACCAGAACCTTAGCATTCAAACCCATCCCCACCTACCTCACTTGGAACAGAGCCATCCAACCAGACAAATCACTTCACCCCTCCAGTACCCTCCATGACTACAAGGAATCAGGTCCATTCCCGATCGCCGTAGTCAACACCACCCGACTCTCCTCTAGACCAACGCAAAAAAGAAACAGACTCCTAAAAAATCTACCAAGTACACAGTCCATCACTCCCTCTGAACACCACACAATTTCGGGTGCCTATCTGAACATTCGCTCGGCTAGAAACAAAGCCCAACTGATCAAGGACTGGCTAGAAGAAACCCACCTTGACATCCTACTCCTCATCGAAACATGGCTAATTTCCAATCAGGACACCATCATCAGAGACCTACTCCCTCCAAACTACAAAATCATTCCACTATCAAGAAACTTTAGAAGAGGAGGCAGACTAGCCATAATCCTCCATGACCACTTCCAGTTCCAAATCCTCGATTCCAAACTGACCAACGCCCTGGAAATCCTCTCCTGCAAAATCTCCAAAGCTGACTGTAAAGACAATCTAACCATTACTCTATTCTACACCCCTCCCAGCAAATGGAACCAAGCCAAAGAAGATTTCTACGAATTCCTCCTCACAAATTCCGTCACGGGCACTCACAATCTTCTCGCAGGCGACGTCAATCTACACTTTGAACAGGAAGAGAATTCCAATGTGGCCAATCTCCTCTCCTTCCTAACATCCCTAGGTTTCTCTAAACCACCCCCTACAAAAACCCACGACAAAGGCCATCACCTAGATCTGATCTCTTTCCTCCCCAATACCCCTTCAATCCCCAGCATATGCCTTAAAGAAGAAAACTGGACCACCACCCCCTGGTCTGACCACCTCCGATGCAATTTCAAATTACACTGGCTTAAAAAACAAACCAAAAAACAACCAAGAACCATCCACAAAGAAAAAACAATATGGTCTAGAGGCCAACTTAACCCTGAAGAATTCTGGTCCCACTACAACCCAACATCCACCCCAGACCCTGACCCTAATTTCATCTCAGACTGGAACAATGTCAGCAATAAGATCCTAAATGACATTGCTCCACTAAAACTTTGCAAGAAAAAACACCGCTCCTCTGCTAATTGGTTCGACGCTGACCTACTTGCCCTCAAACGAGAAGTACGCAAACTGGAAAGAACCTGGTGCAAATCAGGCACAAACACTGACAGACACTCCTGGCGAATTAAAGTTACAGAATACAAAAAAATGATCAAAGAAAAGCGCCACAAACACTACTCCCAGTCTATCAACACCCCATCCCTGAACACCAATAAACTATTCAGACTAGTTAACTCCTTATTTGACACCGCCCCACATAAAAGCTCCCCCACAGATCTACCACCCTCCCCAACAAATCTAGCCGACCACTTCACCAACAAAATTCTCAACTTGAAAACAACGCTCACAACAACTAGCACCTACCCATATATCCACCTACCTTCTCCAGAAAACGATGGCTCACCTGCTGACATGACCTGGTCTCACTTCAAAAACCCAGAATGGAACCTATTTCTCAAGCTATACTCAAAATATTCCAAATCAAACTGCCTACTAGATAACTGCCCTCCATCCATCATGAAAACTGCCCCCCTCCCCTTCAAAGCGGAACTCTTCAACTGGGTCACCCTCTGCCTGTCTACCGGCCACTTCCCAAAGGAACTTGGCCACATCCTCGTATCTCCAATAATCAAAAACCCCAAAGAATCTCCCTCTGTAGCCTCCAACTACAGACCCATCGCCAATATTTCTCTTTTCCTTAAAATCATGGAAGGACTTGTCAATTACAATCTCATGTCATACCTAGAGAAATTTAACATCCTCCATGACTCCCAGTCTGGATTCCACACTAACTACAGTACAGACACCGTTCTAGCCTCACTAACCAATCACCTCCTCCAACTATTCTCACTGGGAAACAGCGCACTGTTACTCCAGTTTGACCTCAGCAGTGCCTTCGACCTAGTAGACCATGACATTCTGATTAGTTGCCTCAACTCCATTGGTATTTCCGGACAAGTACTAACCTGGCTCACAGGCTTCCTAAAAAACCGAACCTACCAAGTCCATAACGACGGAACCTTCTCCCATACCTGGAGCAATCCCTGCGGAGTTCCCCAAGGCTCCCCCCTATCTCCGTCACTATTCAACATCTATATGGCATCACTGGGACACTTGCTATCGAACCGTAACCTGAAATCCTATATCTATGCAGATGACATTACAATCATCATACCTATCACCTCACTATCACATGAGACAGAACAATACATCTCAACCATCCTCACCATGGTAGAAAACTGGACCACACGCTTCAAACTGAAACTAAACCCAGAAAAAACCAAGTTCTTCCTTGCAAGTCCCAACCACAAACTAACGACCATCACCCTGCATCTCAATGGTTTAACGTATCCAATCAATTCCACTATAAAAATTCTCGGAGTCATCTTGGACCGATGCCTCACTTTGGAAGATCACACCAATGCCCAGGTCAAAAAATGCTTTTCCACCCTTTGGAAACTCCGTTCTATCAAACATTACTTTGATTTCCCCACCTTCAGTTTGCTGGTCCAATCCATAATCCTAAATACCCTGGATTACTGTAACATCATATACCTGGGCTCCTACAAGAAAACCATTAAACGACTAAGATTCATCCAGAACACCGACGTCCGCCTCATCTATGGGCTTAAAAAGTCAGACCACATCAGCCCTTTCTACAGAAAACTTCATTGGCTACCGTTTGAAGCAAGGGTCATCTTCAAATTCGCCTGCCTCTGCTTCAAAACCCTATCTGGCTCAGCCCCAATATACCTGTCACACCACTTCGTCTTCCCAGGCTCTAACCGAACACGCAATGTCCACTTGTTTGCCTATCCCTCCCCAAAAGGATGCATCTACAAAAGATTCTTGGACAAAACCCTCTCATTCCAAGCTGGCAAATGGAATGACTGCTTGACCACCCTCATCTCTCTTGCCCCAACTTATCTATCCTTCAGGAAATCTCTCAAATCATACCTCTTTGACAAATTCCTCTAACTCCCGCCCTCCCAACCAAACTACTAATCAACCTCGCCTCCCTCCCTACCCTTCCTCCCCCTCTTCCACGGTTATTGTTCGCACCCCCCCCCGTGCAACAGTTATCGGATCATTTTTTTAATGGCCACTGGTTTATACCATACACTTGATAACTAATTCTCTGTACCTTCATTGCATAAATACAGTTCTTATCTCCTGCAAACTACTCTGAACTGTTTTCTGATACTCTGTAACTTCGCTGTATATGTACAGTCTCTTCTCCTGTAAACCGCTCTGAACTGTTTTGTGGTATTGCGGTATACAAAAATAAAGTTATTATTATTATTATTAGGAGAACATAGAACATAAGAACATAAGAAATGGCTTCGCCGGATCAGACCATAGGTCCATCCAGTCCGGCGACCCGCACCCGCGGAGGCCAAGCCAGGTGTTCCCTGTTGAGAAACCTTGTTTACTCGTATCCCTCAATTTGATTTGCGAGAAGGTGTGCATCCAACTTGCCCTTGAATCCCGGAATGGTGGTCTCCATCACGACCTCCTCTGGGAGTGCGTTCCAAGCGTCCACCACTCGTTGTGTGAAGCAGAATTTCCTGATATTTGTCCTAAGCCTGGTGCCCCTCAGCTTCAATCCATGACCTCTTGTCCGAGTCACATTGGACAATGTGAATAACGATGTTTCTTGCTTTATTTTGTCGAATCCTTTTAATATTTTAAAAGTCTCTATCATGTCCCCTCGCAGTCTTCTCTTCTCGAGGGTGAACAATCCCAGTTTTCCAAGGCGTGGGCGAATACCCTGAAAGCCCTGACCACACGCCACTGTGGCCTCAAAATCTAAGTTTGTCTGTTTTTTGTAGCCAGCAATGGAGAATTAAATGACTTGCCCAGAGTCACAAGGAACTGGAGTAGGAATCAAACCCAAACTCCCCCCCCCCCCCACCAGGACCATAGCCCACTGCACTGACCATTAGGCTACGCCTCCAAATTAGTGCACAGCCATTAAAGCAAAAAAGGAAAAATTAACCATTTTACTGCTGAAGTAAAAAATGTTCTTAGCATGTGGAAAAACCCATGTACTGGCACACTGCCTTTGGTTTTGAAGCTTATACTGGACTTTTCTATGTCTTGGAATGTGAGCCTGCTATTTTTCAGACTAACCTGGACCTTATAAAGATCCTGCTGCTACTTAATTGGTTATGTTGGGGGCACTATGAATCCCTGTTTCTGAGCTGGCCGGTGTGAACTCACAGATGTCCCACCAGACTCCCTATGGCCTTCAGAATGTTAACTGGCACTGCAGGAACCAAGAAAGAACCAAAGGCATTCTTATTTACACAGGCTTTTGGCTCTTAATGTCAGCAGGACGGACTTTAGTTTTTTGCTTTGATACGGTTTATTTTTGTTCATCATGAATGATGTTTGTTTTCATTCTAACATATGTTATGCATATGTTTTAAAGTGACCTGCTTGCAAATTATGTAGCATAGTAACATAGTAGATGACGGCAGATAAAGACCCGAATGGTCCATCTAGTCTGCCCAACCTGATTCAATCTACAAATGTGTGTGTGTGTGTTGGGGGCAGGGGTTTCTTCTTCTTCTTAGCTATTTCTGGGCAAGAATCCAAAGCTCTGCCCGGTACTGTTCTTAGGTTCCACCTACTGAAGTCTTTATGTATACTTTATATAATGCTAATTAGGTAGAATTGCATTCCAGTTAGTTATAGGTGAGATATAAGTGTTTAACCCTTTAATTGGCAGATGGCAAAATGGCTGCTTTACGTAACTTGATGTTGAACGAGAGCAACGGTGCCAAGTAAAACAGGCCTTTGGAGATGCAGATCTCCCATAAGAGCTATGGAAAACACATGTTGCTTCTGAGCAACAATGGCAAATAAAGGGTTAAATAAATTTTAAAACCGTCTTTTCTCCTAACATTATTGCATTACATTAGAGATTTCTGTTCCGCCATTACCTTGCGGTTCAAGGCGGATTACAAAAGAATTTAAGGTTGGACTGTTACAAGAAGAGATCAGTGGTCATGACAAGTGAAGGTAGAGAAGAGGGCGGGTATTTTCAGAGAGTGAGGAAGAAGATAGGTGGAAGGAAGTATTCAAGATGTTAAGATTTAATCAGGGATTTCTTGAAGAGTATGGTATCCGACAATATTTTTTTGAACAAAAGTATACTTTGATGAAACAGAATGGGACAATTTGGATTTATTTATTGGGTGATCTAGCCACTGGATTGACGGATTATTTTGTTCTCGTAGGAATCTCGGGCTCTGAAGCTGTAATGTCATAGTAGTCACATTCAAGTGATTTACCCATTGATACCCAAATAGCTTGCTTCTTTGATCAGTCATTTTCTGGATTTTCTACCAAAGAAGCAACTACCAGCAAAGTGTTTGCTAGGTTCTAATTCCAGGGACTTGGTATCATTTAAGTAGTCTTTACAATTTGTAGCTATCCCCCACCTTGTTACAAAACCGCGATAGCGTTTTTTAGCGCCAGCACACACGCTAAATGTTCCATGCTGCTCCCAATGCTCATAAAGTTCCTATGAGCATCGGGCAAAAAACAAAAGGAATTGACCCCAAAATATCCACAAAGAAGAAAATCCAGAGAAAACAAAAAAAACTCTGTGGAGTGACGATGTTCCTAAATGAACTTTATTTGAAAGTATCAAAGTTCCAAAGGTACACTGAAATCATCCACATAAAATAATTCCATCCACATAAAAGTAAATCATCCACATAAGAGCCTTAAAGGACCTAGTCCGCTAGGGATACAGGACCCAACACGGTCCGCGTTTCGACAAAAAGTCTTCTTCAGGGGTCCCTGGGGGTCCTATAAAGGTGAGTACGTGGGAAACAATTGTGAGGTGAGCCGGAAGTGAGATACTGCTTGAATTATTTTATGTGGATGATTTTAGTGTACCTTTGGAACTTTGATACTTTCAAATAAAGTCCATTTAGGAACATCGTCACTCCACAGAATTTTTTTGGTTTTCCATATGAGCGTCGGAAGTAGTGCAGAGCATTCAGCACGCTGGCCTGCGCTAAAAAAACGCTAGCACAGTTTTGGAAAAAAAGGGGGGGGGGGTAGATTCTATAAATGGGACCTAAAAGAAATGGCATTAAAAAATAGCTCTTAGGCTCAGATTCATTAAATGAAACCTACTGATAGGCTTCTAGATTGGGATGCCTACTTATTGCATAACCGACCTCTCTCAGGTATTCTTTCCCCTTATAACCCCAATGTATTATGTTACATCTTTCTTCTCTCATGTATTCTCTCCCCTTGTTTCTCCAATTTATTATGTAACATCTTTCTTCTTGCATTTTGTAATTCGCTGATTATCCAGTCTTCTTTCTATGTGAATCGCCTAGAAGTCACTTTGACTATGGCGGTATAGAAAAATAAAGCTATTATTATTATTATTACTTAGTGGTCCTTTTACTAAGGTGCGGTAGCCTATTTAGTGCGTTCTAAACGCTAATGCATGTTAATGCATTCATCATATCCTAAGTACGCGTTAGCACACGTTAGCGTTTAGTGCGTGCTAATTTTTAGTGCGCGCTAAAACAGCTAGCGTGCCTTAGAAACAGGACCCCTTTGTTAGGCATCTAACTTAATTATTTTAATTGGTTAATTGGTGCTGATAATTGAAAGCACCATTAAAATCCAATTAAGAAACAATTTTAAAAAATGAATTTTGGGGTAGGGGCCTAACTTGGTAGATGCTATGTAGGCATCTACACCAAGGCACTTATTTAAAAAGTAGTGGTTCGGGGCAGAGTTTGAGCATGGATTGAGTTAGGGGCTGCTATTTTAGGCCAAGAAAATCTTGGTCTAATATACTGGCATCTAAATTAGAGACACCTACTGGAGCCTGATTTAGGCAAAATTCTACCAATGGTGCCCAACTTGGATGACACCATGGTAGGTGGTTTATGGTCTATTTTATTTCATATACAGTAAAACCTTGGATTGCAAGTAACTTGGTTTGCAAGTGTTTTGCAAGACAAGCAAAACATTTGATTACATTTTAACTTGATATATAAGCAAAGTCTTGCAATACAAGTACATACAGTATACTGTATACGCATCACATCATCACAACTGAGCTGATGGTTCTTCTCTCTCTGACGCTGTGGAAGTGTAGTGACTGTTCTAAACAAGCAAAGTCTTGCAATACGAGTACATTACATACATGCAATATGAGAACATACAGTATACACGTGTCACATCATAACTGAGCCAATGGTTCTTCTCTCTCTGACGCTGCGGGAGTGTAGTGAGTGAGGTCTTGCAATACAGATACGTATAGTATTTTGTATTAAAGTTTTTGGGTTGTGGAACAAATCGTCTGAGTTTCCATTATTTCCTATGGGGAAATTCGCTTTGATATACGAGTGCTTTGGATTACAAGCATGCTTCTGGAACGAATTATGCTCGTAAACCAAGGTTTGACTGTACTGCCCTTCCTTATACAATAACAGAGAGGTTCACACAATCATTAAAATATACAATAAAACTAACCACACATTACATTACATTAGTGACTTCTATTCCACCTGTACCTTGCAGTTCTAAACGGATTACAGTATAAGATAGCTGGACATTTCCAGGAAGTTACAATTTACAGTATAAGATTGCTGGACATTTCCATGAAGTTGCCATTTAGGGGATGCTTACACAGTAGATGTAGGGGAATTACAGATTAGAGGCGTTGAATAGTAAGGCAAAGGGGAGAGTTTAGGATCACTAGAAGGGAAGAAGAGGTTTAGGGTTGTTTTCTTGAGAGGGTCATATTGGAGATAATAGTAGAAGGGAGAAGGTTAGCTTGTAGTATGCGTGGAGGGGGGAGGAAGCGAGGGGGAGGATAAGAAATTAGCATTCGTACTTCGTCACCTTGCAATTAATACTATAATCCCAGTCTCCCCCAATAATATAATAAACAATGATTTAGTGGAATAAATGTTTGGCCGCAGCTTTCATAAGAACATAAGAACAAAAGCAATGCCTCTACTGGGTCAGACCTGAAGTCCATCGTGCCCAGCAGCCCGCTTACGCGGTGGCCCAACAGGTCCAGGACATGTGCAGTGATCCTCTATTTATCCTCTTCTATCCCCCTTTCCAGCAGGAAATTGTCCAATCCTTTCTTAAACCCCAATACCGTACTCTGCCCTATTGCGTCCTCTGGAAGCGCATTCCAGGTGTCCACCACACGTTGGGTAAAGAAGAACTTCCTAGCATTCGTTTTGAATCTGTCCCCTTTAAATTTTACGAATGCCCTCTTGTTCTTTTATTTTTTGAAAGTTTGAAGAATCTGTCCCTGTCTACTCTCTCTATGCCCCTCATGATCTTTTTGACCAGTTCAACAATTAAATTCATATATCCTTACCACCCCCCCACTCCCAATGCAGCTGTACAAAACCCCCCATTTTCCCTCCCCCTCCTCCCATGAGACATTCGGTGACAAAAGTGGCTCATCCCCTCCTGCAAATTCTTGCCACATACACCCCATAGCATGACCCACGGTATCGTCAGGTCACCCACCCAACTCACAGCGGTGACGCCCATGAGTAATCCATTTTCATTTCTCCATCACATGTGTCATAACTCAGATTCCATCCCCATCCAAACAATATCCCCATATTGTATGCACAATTCCCCTTTTTGCTGCGACTGCCTCCCCTCCCCCACCCATTTTTAACAACCTATCTCTAACCCGCACCCACATCAAAGGGAGGGAGGGAGAGAAACGGTCTTTCAAAACCTCCTCCCTTACAACCACCCTCACCCACGTAAACCCCACAACTGACTAAAGCCACCAAAACTACCTTTCCCAACATTCTAAGCTCCTACCATTTCATCCAATCAAAGCTCACAAAATTGTCCTTCACAATTCAATCCCACCAATCCTAACTAAACCTTCTTCTTCTCCTATTTATTGCCGTTCCCACCTTCTCCTTTACCCTGCCCCCCCCCCCCATACACTTTTCCCCTTTACTATCACTTAATTCTTTCCTTTAAGGTTGCTGGGCTCAGCTAATGTTGTGACCCTGTCAGACTCGACTGACAAGGTCTTCAAAAAATTAAATGAAACAAATTTAAATTTAAAATAATTAAAAATAATAATCATAATCATAAATAAAAATTGTTGTAGGTGCCATTTTGCTAGGCACCTACAATGTTAGGCTCTGTTCAAAGAATCAGGGCCTTAGACGGTACTCAGAGTTAGGCATAACTTTGTAGGTTTTTACAGCAGTCTTTTTCTCTTATCCTTTTATAGGTGGTTGTTTTTTGTTGTTTTTTTTTTTTTACTGTTCTGTTTTTCCCGACTGTTAAGAGCAAGCCAGTGATATGAGCTGGGCTTCTGATCCCCTCCCCCCCCCCCTATCTAAACAACTGCCTAAACCAGATCCTCACCTCAAGACAAAGAAGAACTCCGAACCCTTTTGCCTTTCCTTCACTCAAGGGCACTCAGCGCAAAAAGATGTTTGATAACCTTCTGGCGACGCAAGCAGCAAAACTTAACCACTCCATCTCCAACCTGTTGACGGCAACGGGCGACTTCAAAACTTTTCAAAAAGAAATCAAAACCCTACTTT
Source organism: Geotrypetes seraphini (assembly GCF_902459505.1). Classification (NCBI taxonomy): domain Eukaryota; kingdom Metazoa; phylum Chordata; class Amphibia; order Gymnophiona; family Dermophiidae; genus Geotrypetes; species Geotrypetes seraphini. The sequence goes on along the minus strand of NC_047086.1, from coordinate 34,601,597 downwards.
TCAAAAAATTTATCCAGATATCTTAACCCAACCCTTCCCCCTCCTCCTACATAAATTCTCCCCCAAAACCTCCACTTAAATAATCTCTTCCTCCCCAAAACACCAGCCAAGTATTCAGATCCCTGAAATGTAACGTAATCTTATTTGTACTCTAACTGTAATCTATTTGTTATATCACACAGTAACGTACAGTCAATTTAATATCCAATTTGCAAGTTCTTCCGGAATTAATCCAGGTACCTCTCCTCCCTTGTAACCAAAAAAAAAACAAGCCCCAAAACTGTTGTAACTTCACTGGAAATGTCCAGTTAGCTCTTTTGTAATCCGCCTTGAACTGCAAGGTATAGGCAGAATAGAAGTCCCTAATGTAATGTAATGTAATGTTTTCTGGTTTTGAGGCTTGCCATTTGATAATAATCACTTTCCCGGTTTATCCCTTCGTTCAACTCGTCGTTAGCAAACTTATTATTATCTAATGCAACATTATGGGCCTCTTCTATCAAATTGCACTGGCAGTTTTTAGTGCAGAGAGCCGTGCCGAATGGCCCGCGCTGCTCCCGACGCTCATAGGAACTCTATGAGCGTCGGGAGCAGCGCGGGCCATGCAGCGCGGCTCACCACGCTACAAACTGCTAGCGCAGTTTGATAGAAGAGGCCCTAAGTTTGCTCCCTTATATTTTATTACGTGCTCAAAGTTAGGCCCCATTTATAAATTAGCGCTTAGTGCCAGGAACTCCATTTAACTTTTACCCACAGCCATTTACACCAACTGAAACGTGGATTAACTCCTTATGCCTAAACTAGGTGTGGTTCCCCTTTATTCTATAACTATGGGCTAGATTCACTAAGCAAACCGATCGGTTTGCGACCCCCTTTGCGACCTGATTTTACTCAGCCCCGATTCACTTACCTCTCCTCCGATCCGTGCATGCAAATGAGGGGAATGGCATACAAAGTAGGCAGGGACACCATTCACTACAGAAATCTTGCAAACCGACTGGGCTGGCCGATCAACACAAGGAGCGACTGCTGAGGACCAGTCGCTGATGTCCTTTCCAACTGCCTTGCCTTCTGCTGCCCTGCTCTCTGCCCTGTCTCAGCCCCGATCTCCTGCCTGCCCCGATCTCCCGCTGTCTCCTGCCTACCCTGATCTCGTACTCTGCCCCAAATCTCTCCTGCCTTCTGCCCTGCTCTTGCCCCAACTCTCTTGCCCGTCCCTGCACTGCGAGCCCATGGTTTTAACCTGTGGGTTTAAAGCGGGTTAAAACCACGGGCTCGCTGAGCTAGTAAAAATAAAAAAAGTCATGGCTCTAGACGGCTCTTAGACGCATGCGCAGATCAACTACAGATGGTCTGCGCATGGGTCGGGATCACACACTAGCGATCCGTGCGGTCGGAGGAGGGCGTTCCTCCGATCGCCCTCATTTTAATTTTTTGGTTTTGTAAATTTGTCAGGCCTGCACGGATCAGCCACGGATCAGGAACCCTAACGGAGGTTAGGGAATCTAGCCCTATGTGCGTAAATCTTAGAAACATTTCTGATCTGCCCATGAGCCTCCCATTTCCATGTCCCCTTTTTGCACCCATATATTAAATTTAGTTGTGGATTCCGAGACTAAATTTACATGTGTGAATTTTAATTAATTCCAATTAGCATCAAAAATTGTTCATTAAGATTACAATTATTGGTGCTAATTGGCTTATTTAATTAAATTGCACGCCCAAATTTATGTGCACAATTTTGAGTACTTTTTGTAGGATTTGGAAACTGGCCTCTAAATGCACTGTAACAGTACAAAATATGTCATAGAACATTTATTAAGATAAATTAATGCAATCAAAATAAACCACACAAACACTAAACACTAAACACAAACACTAAACACAAACACTAAAGTATATGTTTTTATAATATATTCTCTGGTCTAATGGCAAGGTATCAGTCACACTCTTAGCATGGAAACCTGTTGGTATCCTTACCTTCCAAAAAATAATCCCACCTAAAACACACTAAAATCAGTAACATCAAAAAGGTTCTCAAAATGTGCATCCCGATTGCAGGCCCCAGTAGGCCTACTATTGCCATCTGGCAGCCAATTACTCTTGGTAACCTTTCATGCAAGTGGAGGCAGAAAAGTTCCATTCAAGCTTACCTCTAATGCTTTTTGACAGGTTTTTTCATTGTCTTAAATTGGACTTTAACCTGCAATGGATGTAAAGGATTTAAGGGGTTTGTGCTCCTGAGGAAGACAGCAAAACGGAGCTCTGTCGGGCAGTAACTGGTTTCCTTTTCAACACAGATAAGTCTGATATCTTGATTGTGTTTTGCTATATACTTGTGCAGGGAAAAGAAAATTGAAGACAGTTTTTGAAATGAGGAGAGTGCGTTATATACATATTATAACACATTTTTATTGATTTATTTTTTACTTATTGCCTGATGGAGGAGACATTGTGATGTACAGGGCAAACTCATTTAGGTTATAGGGTTTGAGAAATATGAGTTGTCAGCCCGAGGGTGCACTGCTAAAAACTTGACTTACTGCAGTTCCCAATACTCTCTCCTATAAATCATTGATTGATTGATTGATTGTATTTTTCTGTTATATTCTGCCATTACATTACATTACAGATTTCTATTCCGCCATTACCTTTCGGTTCAAAGCGGATTACAAAAAGAGTTATGGAAGAAGGCCATTCTCTCTCATTTTGGATTTCTGTGGTGGGGTTTTTACTCTCTCCATATTTAATGCCGATTTTTTTTCTGGTATTTTGTTATATAGTTCAGCAACTTTAGGTTCAAAGTTTTTAGCCAATTAGGGGACACCTTTTTTTTTTTAATTGTTTAAGGAAGGATGCCTACATTGTAGGCATCCGTAGCATGACTATGGAGACGCATGGGGCATGGGTGCGATTTCATCTGGAAGTGGCCTTGGGCATGCATAAGCATCTCTATGCATCTCCAAAGGTGCAAGACTGACACTTGAAATGTAGGCCTGCAAAAAGCTTAGAATTTAAATAATGGCACTTTTGAGCACTTTAAATTTGAAGACCAATGGCGATCTGAGATGTGCATAGTCTGCGTGTGTTTGAAATATACTGCACGTAGCAACATTACTGAGGTCTTAAAAAATAGTTAAAAAAACAGTTGAATTGTTCTTTTGAGGTACTCTGTATATGAATAAGGCCTACATTTAAGGCAGTGATCTCAAACTCGCGGCCTGGGGGGCCACAAGCGGCCCGCCAGGTACTATTTTGAGGCCCTCGGTATGTTTATCATAATCACAAAAGTAAAATAAAACAATTTCTTGATCATATGTCTCTTTAGCTATAAATGACAATATTATTATTAAGACTTAGCCAAAAGGAAAGATTTATAAACTATAAAGAGTTTTACCTCATGCAAAATTGGCATTTCTTTAATAAGACATTAACTCCAAGCACCTTCAAATCCAAAATGTGACCCTGCAATGGGGTTGAGTTTGAGACCACTGATTTAAGGCCTCTGTTTAGCAATGTAGACACAATTCTCTTTAGGACACCGGTGCATGATTGACACGTGATCAGCGGCATTCTAAAGCGAATCAGGCCTAAAATGTCTAATGCAGGGTTTTATAAATTGAAAATATACTGTACAAGAGTGGTTTGAAAGGTGTGGTAAGAAACCCAAGTTAAACGACATCATCTCGATCAAGGGCTATACGCTTAGGGAGCCTTTTACTAAGGCGCGCTAGCATTTTTAGCGCGCGCTGAAGATTAGCATGCGCTAACCCCCGCGCTACATGGAAAATACTAACGCCAGCTCTATGGAGGTGTTAGCGCAGCTTAGTAAAAGGAGCCCTTAGTTCAACGAGTTTCCAGGTTTTTTTGTTTTTATATCACAGGAAAAATAGTTTGCAAAAAAAAAAAAGTAAATTTGCTGGACTAACGGCAGGATTTTCCAAAACCTGCATTAAAAAGCGACGGTCTGCTTTCGCAGCCGTTTTGATAGCGAATCTAAAAAAGTGAGTCATTTTTTAAAACCCCCGCATGCAAATAAGGTTGGAGGACAGCAGCGAAGATTCGCTAAATTTGCATGTGCCCATCACTGGTGATAGCAATGGGCACATGCGCAGAAAAAAACGGATCAAGAAAAAAATACCAAAAAAAACCACAAAACACAATAACAGCAGAAGAGATGTTCAGTCTCTCCCACTGTCAACCAACCACCTCCCACCCCCCAGCAGCAAGAAAGATGCCCACACTCTCCCGCTGCACTAAATTCCCTGCCGCGAATGACCTGACCCCCCTGCAGCTGGAGAGATGCCCACTCTCCCCCTCTGGCAAATAACCCCCCCCATCACCGTCTCCATCGCCATCTCCCCATTACCTAACCCAACACTCCACTGCAGCAGGAGAAGGACCCACTCTCCCTGCTGGCAAGTAACCCCCTTCGCCGCCGTATCCACCTCTCCTCCCCCTTACCTGAAAGTAGATGAGCCAGAGGAACGCGTACCCACTCCTCCCAGCTTCCTGTGTTGTCTAAAATGGGCCTTCCTCTCCCCGGTGCATCTTCGGGCATTAAACAACTTGGGTCAATCAGAGGCTCAGGCCCCTCCCCGGATGCATCAAGAAGGGGCTTAAGGCTCTGATTGGCCTGGATGCCCCATGGGCTCAGCATTTTTTAAGAATCCACCGGAGGGCTCATTTCAGTGTTGAAGAGTCCATTTGCAAGTCAGTGTCGGAGACTGATAGAATCCTCGCTAAAGCCGGAAATAACTCCTTTTGATAATCCGTCGCTAAACTGCATGCAGGCTAAACTGCTGGAAAACAGTTTAGCGACGGCGTTAAAGTTTTGAGAATCTGGGCCTAAGTATATACTTCTCCCTCTGTATTTGTGGTTTCTGCATTCGTGATTTTGATTATTTGCGGTTTTTAGCTTGCTGGCTCCTCCCCCCAAAATTACATTATCCATTGTGCAGATAAAAATTTTGGCGTGTTTTTCCAAGCACTGATTCCCAGCGTGCAAAGAGAAAATCGCTGATTCCCACCACTTTCTTCACCGTGTTTTGCCTCTCCTTCAGGAACAGGCCAGGTCTCCCACCATGTTATTCATGGTTTCACCATATTCACGATGTTTTTTAATAGAAAACCGCAAATAGCATATGAAAAAGTTATTTGCGTTTTTTTTGTAATTCGCGGGTCTGTTAATCCCCTATCACCGTGAATATGGAGGGAGAAATGTATAGCCGTTGAGTGAGATGATGTCGTTTAACTTGGATTTTTTACCAAACTTTTCATACCACTCTCGTAGGATACTATCTGCTTCTTAGACTTTTCACAGTGTGAATAATATGTCAGTGCATTTTCTGGCTTAATCAATTAATAAAAACTTAATTATATTTGTTACGCATTCATAATTTTTTTTATTAAAAATTAATAAGTACCCTCCCCATTTTACTAAACTCTGAGCGTCGGGAGCAGTGTGGAATATTCAGCACGACTCCCTGCGCTAATAACCGCTATCACGGTTTAGTAAAAGCAGGGGAGGGGGAGGTAAATCCATATTGAAAATAATGTGAAATCATATAGGGCCCTTAACATAATCTCTCTAATCACAGCCTCAACCTTAAATTGTCTGCCCTAGTTGATAACCAAATGATTCCTTTTCTTTTTTTTATAAACATGATCTTCCCCACCTCCCCTCTTTGTTGTTTTTTTACCTTATTCTCTTTTCTATTAAATTGTATTTCCCTCACTTTCCTCTTATTTCACTTATGTCATGTTTTCAGTCATTTTAAAAATGTTGCGTGTTCCCTCCCCCCACACACACACATTTTTATTGTAAAATGCTTAGAATTTATGATTAGTGTTTCATCAAATTTTTTAATAAACTTGAAACTTATGTTACTGGGTCCAAAATTGTCTCTCTTTTTTGTTGGTTTTCTTTTCTTTCATGTATACTGACCTGCATATCACAACCCCTCAGATCTCAAATCAGCTTATGTTTTGTTCGACAATAGAATTTTCAGAATATAATTCCTTGAGAACACGATGGTCCCTGTTTTGGATGCCAAGAACATTGCAATTCAATAGAAGCAGCAGCTAATGAAGATGAGTGAACTCAGCACAAGCGACTAACTAGAAGCCTGGACTCAGCAATGCAGAGATCTCTGGTTGCTATAGTTTGACACAATGATGGATTATTTATTTATTGAATAGCACTGGTGGCCATAAAATCAGATTTGCATGCATGAAAACCATGAAACCTCAGCCACCCCCTCAGTTTCTTTTACCCAAGCAAGGGTCACCCCCCTGGGGGTTTGGTGCAGTCCTGTGTGATTGGTCATGCCTCATTTGCTGCGTGAAAATATTATTTCCACAAAGTGAACTTTCTGAAAGGCTCACAAAAGATCCAGAAAGTTATTTCCTTTCTAGTTGTGCAGAGCGCAAGTGTGCGAATAACTGAAGGGAAATGACAAACAGCCATTTGTCCTAGAAATGTTTGAACATATCATTATGAAAAAAAAAAGGACTTTGCATTCAGCAGACACAAAGGCATTTCAAAATAATAAAGTATACAATGTAGAATCTTACAAATATTAAAAAGGTGTTTTTTTAAGGACCATTTGATATGTTTTATCTCTTAATTGGAAAGCTCATTGTTATATGCTTTGAAAATATTTGATATTGCGTGTAAATCAAAATGTCAATAAACTTGAAACTTGATCCAAGAAATCTCAAGTGGTGAATAAGTTTCACTAGTAACAAGTTGAAAAGTGCACACATACACTATTTATTTATTTATTTAAAAATGTATACATCGCCTAAACACACAAAACAAACAAAATATTAAAAACAATACAACTTACAGCTAATGTTATTTGCTGTCTTAACACATGGGGCTCCTTTTACAAAGCTGCGAGAGTGTTTTTAACGCAGGCAGAATTTTATCGCGTGCTAAACTCATGCTGCACGGCTAGTACTAACGCCAGCTCAATGCTGGCGTCAGCATCTAGCTAGCGCCTGGCAATTTCGCGCGCGCTAAAACCGCTAGCGCAGCTTTGTAAAAGGAGCCCATGGTCTGTCAAAACTTCACTGGCTTCCAGTAATTTCTAGGGTTCGCTTTAAATGTGCCTGCCTAACGTTCAAGATCCTACGTGGCACTCTTCCTCCCCTAATTTCACTATCTTGGAATTCTGCGAGACCTGACGCTACCAGAACCATCCAAAAACTTAAACTATCTGTCCCCTCGTTAAAAGGCATTATCTTTGCTGGAAAATTAAGGAAATCTCTTTTCTTCAAAATCACTGAGCTTTGGAATAACCTTCTTGCCCTGCTGCGGAATCTGGGCTCCTTCCAATTATTCCGAAAACACCTGAAAACTAGGCTATTCTCAAAAATGTAAATTTCGCTGCTCTCTTTATAATCACTAACTCTTATTATGTGTTTTTTTCCTTACTTTAAAGTGCATGTAAACCGTGCTGAGTTCTATCTTTATAGAGAGGAATGGAGTATATAAGCATAGCGTTTAGTTTAGTTAATTATTCAGACTTATCTCCCGCTATCCAAGTTACGTTCTGTCCATCATGGTGACTTGTTTGTTCCACCCATAAGGGAATTGAGACTGAATAGCTCATGTTTTCCTGCAGAGGCCCTCAGGAATGGAATCGGCTACCTTTGTACATTAGAAAGCAAGGTAATTTTGATGCTTTTAAGAAGTTACTGAAAAGACATCTATTCTGTAACATGAAATATGGTCATTAAGGCATTTGTGATGGTGTAAGCGCTGGTCACTTATTTGTTTGTGGTTTTTTTATATGTATTTTATTTTTATATGTACTTTTTTTATTGTGCATGTTTAAATTGTGAGCCGCCTTGGGAAAGGCGGGTTATAAATAAAATGAAACAAAAAATCCCTGCACTTCTGTCCAACTGAAAACCCGTTTATACGAACTCGTTTACACGAATGCACTAATAAACAAATGTGTTTTCAATCACTTTTTAAAATTGACACGTTCTACCCTTTGGCCACAAGAGGGCATCCGCTAAAAATCAGGGGCGGGAAATTTCATGGCGACACCAGGAAGTATTTCTTCACCAAAAGAGTGGTTGATCATTGGAATGAGCTTCCGGTGCAGGTGATCGAGGCCAACAGCGTAGCAGATTTTAAGAGTAAATGGGATGTCCATGTGGGATCCCTAAGAGGGTAGAGTTATGGATGGGTCATTAGGAGTGGGATCTCTAGGAGGGTAGAGTCAGGGGTGGGTCAGTAGAGTGGGCAGACTTGATGGGCTGTGGCCCTTTTCTGCTGTCATTTTCTATGTTTCTATGTTTCTACCCGTAGACATAACTGGCCTGGCAAGGCATTTCAAAGTTTCACCCCAGCGACTGAGAACATAGACGCTCTAGTATCTGCTTAATGTACTTTTAACTCTCTATCCACTGACAACTGCATCGCAATGGCACAATGACATGATTTCCTATTTCCCCGTAAGACAATTCAGGGGGTGGTGTACATTGGATTTATGTTTCTGCTTGGATGGAGGACATGGAATGTGCCTGCATTAAGTAGAGGGTGGGATATTTGTGTCTGCAGTGGCATCTGTACAGTGTGTGAGGGGTGGGTGGGGGGGTATGAGTTAGTCTGGTACATTAGATAGATTGTGAGCCCACCGAGACAGATAGGGAAGAATGCTTGAGTACTTGAATAAGCTCATGTAAACTTTTCTGAGCTCCCCTGGGAGAACAGTATAGAAAATGGAATAAATAGATAGTGTGACAAGTTTCAGCCTCTGATAACCAGAGCTGGTATTATGACATCACAATGCCTCATTCCACCAGTGCCTAAGAGCCAACCTCATCAGTGATGTCACAATGGCTTCATTGTCCTTTACTTGGCTCATTTTTACTACATTTTGATTTCTAGACTGGTGCAGTGTTTAAAGCTACAGCCTCAGCACCCTGAGGTTGTGGGTTCCTTGTGACCCTGGGCAAGTCACTTAATCCCCCCCACCCCCACCCCATTGCCCCAGGTACATTAGATAGATTGTGAGCCCACTGGGCCAGACAGGGGAAAATGCTTGAGTACCTGAATAAACTCGTGTAAACCGTTCTGATCTCGCCTGGGAGAACGGTATAGAAAACCGAGAGGCAAATTCTATAAGAAGCTTTTAAAAGCGAGGTGCCGATATAGGCACCGCTCAGCGCGATTCAAGCACAATCGGGTGCTGTTTAGTGAATCGCGCTGAGCAGCGCCTATTTCGGAGGCGCCCAGTAAATAGGGCCAGCTCTAGGCGCAACTAAAAGGCGTCCTGGCGCGCGCTTAAGCACGCTTAATCATCATCATCATAATAATAACTTTATTCTTATATACCGCCACAATCTTGCGACTTCTAGGCGGTTCACAGTGAAGAAAAACTGTACAGACAGCGAATTGCAGAGTCTATCATTGAACATCTTGTGATAGTTCTAGGAAAATGACAGGGTCAGTGAATTACGCGGTTTCACGGTGAGTAACTTTATACAATCGGCGGAAATTGAGAGCATAAGTAGGATAGGAGAAAGGAGATTGCGCGGTCCGTGAGTTACAAGGTGTAAGACTGAAAAGATGATAAAGATAACTTAAGAATGTTGGTGAGGAACTACCGTATTTGCCGGCGTATAAGACGACTTTTCAGTACCTTAAAATCCTCCCCAAAGTCGGGGGTCGTCTTATACGCCGGGTACTGTTTACATCACAGTTCTTCAACCGCCGGTCCGCGGACCGGTGCCGGTCCGCAGAAAATTCCTGCCGGTCCGCACAGGACCGGCGAGATGGACCCGTTAAATTTTCTGCCCCGATGGTGTTTGCAGAAATCTTCTGTTCCTCCCAGCCTCGGGCGATCAAGACAGGCGGTCATTCCCTCTGTGAGTCTCGCCTATGCGGAAACAGGAAGTTGAAACAAAATAGGCGGGACTCAGAGAGGGAAGGTCCCGACGTTTGCAGCCTGCCCCTGCTGAGTCGCCGAAGAGGGCCGCGGGGAAAGTGCAGGCAGAGAGAAGATGGTCAGCGTGCGCGGGGAGGTCAGCGTGTCGATTGGGGCCATCAGCAGCGTTTGTGCTGAGTCTGCCCACGTGCAGGATGCGGCGGGTAGGGGCCTCCGACTCGTCTTGGGCGGCTGGGCCTGCGGTGCAAAGCTGTTTTTGCCGGCTTGGGGGGGGGGTCGCGAATCGGAAGAAGGGGTAGTCTTATACGGCGAGTATATAACAAACTCTATATTTTAACTGTAAAAGTTGGGGGGTCGTCTTATACGCCCAGTCGTCTTATACGCCGGCAAATACGGTAATTTGTTATCGTGGTCCATTAACGGAGGACAGGCACCAGTGAATGAACTGGTAACAATTAAAGGTGGAAAATTGGCTGAAGAGGTGGAACGGGCTTCTTAGGGGGGGGAGGTCTGGTTAGGTTATGAATTTCTTAAACAGGGTGGTATTTAATTCTTTCCTAAAGACACTATAGGATTCTCTGGCGGCATCGGTGAAGTAGCCTAGCCAAGTGTGCAGTCTACCTGCTTGGAATTTGAATGTTCTGTCTAAGAAGGTACGATATCTACAGCCTGTGATATTTGGGCAGGTAAAGAGGTTACGGTTTCTGGTAGGTCTGGTAGAGGAGTGGAATTCAAAGTGTGGTAGTAGGTAGCTGGGGGGCCAATCCCCAGATTAGTTTGTAGCAGAGGCAGGAGAATTTGAACAGAATTCTTGCTTCAATCGGTAACCAATGAAGGAGTTTATAGAATGGGCTAACGTGATCGCTTTCCTTTAGTCCGAATATTAAGCGGATGGCCGTATTTTGAACTATTCTCAGTTTTCTCACATTTTTTTTTAGGTATCCCCCAAGTAGACAATGTTGCAGTAATCCAGGGTGGATAAAATCAGTGACTGAACCAATATTCTGAAGGATAGCGGGTCGAAGTATTTTTTTATGGTTTTCAGTTTCCAAAGGATGAAGAAGCATTTTTTGGTCACTGAGTTTATATGATCGGTCATAGACAAGTGGGTGTCCAGTATTTTTATGGTTTTTAGTATTGGGTGATCGTGGCCATTTACATGTATTGTGGTTGCGGAGATTTTTTCGTTTGGGCTAGCTAGGAAAATCTTTGTCTTTTCTGCGTTTAGTTTCAGTTTGAAGTTCAAAGTCCATTTTTCTATTTCGGTCATGATGGATGAGATTTGTTTTGAGTAGGCTGGTGTCACATTTGTTATTGGTATTAATATGGAGATGTCATCTGCGTATATGTAATAAGTTAGGTTATGCCTTTGTAATAAGTGACCTAGGGAGGAGCTGTATATATTGAACAGGGTGGGAGATAAGGGGGAACCTTGTGGGACTCCCGAAGGGCTTTTCCAGGGTTTAGAGTAAGTTCAGTGATTAAGACCAGTGATTCTGTAAGAAGGCGCCTAACACGTAGCCACGCCCACACCTAACATGCATAGCGCCTATTTTTTTTGAAGGCCGCCTAAATTGTTAGAGGCGCCTTGTTACAGAATTGCGCTTTCTTGATAGGCGCCTATGTTTCAATCAGTACTGCTTAAAAAGCTTAATTTTGCGCTTGTTATTCAGTTTAGATAGGCGCCTAACGTTAGGCGCTGTTATTGAATTTGGGCCTGAATGAATAAATAAATAAAATAAATAAATATGTGTATTTGGGAAGGCTGAGAGCAAGGGAGGTTGACTGTGGGATGAAGAAGTTGAATGTGTAAGGTAGGGGTGGGATGTGTCTATGTCAAGTGTAAGAAATTAGAGAATGACATGGTGACAAAATTCGTCACCGTTCCTGTCCCCGCGGATAACTGCGGGAAATAATCCCATGTCATTTTTTAGTATCTATTTCAACCTCAGTCCTTCTACACCAGCATTCTTCATAGCAAAGCTTGTGGGTCAGTGGTTGTGGCCATTCATGCTCTGATTCTTATGTGAGCCAAGGATAATGAAGCCATTGTGACATCACTGATGTGATTGGCTCTTAGGCACTGGTGGAATGAGGCATTATGACATCACAATATCTGCTCTGGATACCAGAGACTGTCATTCTGTAGTGTCTGTTTCAACCTCGGTCCTTCTACACCAGCATTCTTCAAAGCAAAGCTTGAGGGTCAGTGGTTGTGGCCATTCATATTCTGATTCTTCCCTCTCTCCTTAAAGAATGACATGAAGATGGTTTCCCGCGGTTATCCGCGGGGACGGAAACGGTGATGAATTTTGTCACCGTGTCATTCTCTATGAGAAATCTGTGCCCTAACACTGAATTTTATGTGAGATAATGGGAAGTGAGCACAGAAAACATCATTAACCAGCGTTTTGATCATTTTAAAAGCTGCATTTCATAAATATTTTCAGAATAACCACTCCAGCAGTTATTTTTTTTACTTATTTATCTATTTATCTATCACAGAGACAATAAGAAAATTCATTTTATAAACTGAGGCCCTTTCTTGAGACATCCAGCTCATGCTGGCTCGTGCCCAGTGCCGGATTAATGTATAAGTTAGAAAAGCAAAGAAACCTGCCAAACTTCCTAGACAATTTGTTTCTTGTCTATCTCCCATAAAAGCTGTATTCCATAAAGGTGATCTTCCATCTCCAAACTTTACTGAGGCGCCTAAAATGATAGAAAGGGGTTGACTGCTCTTTTAGGAGAGATTCATCACTCAGATTTCATATCCCGCAGCTGTCCTGCCTCAATAAAAAAGGAGATATGGTAGTTCATGGAAAGTTCACACTACTAGATAATTTGAAGAGCTTCAGCTTACGTGGAGGGATATTTACAAAAATCATGTCTAAGTTCGACTTGAATGTTTCCCGCTAAGCATCCACAATAAGAAGCACAGAATTGTCCATTTTCGAATGGGATGTCCAAATCATTTCCCCCCCCCAAAAAAATAAAATAAAATCACCTACTTGGGTGTCTTGGCCTCCAAAATGTCTAGACTGCCATGGCATCTAACTTTATTCGTCATTTTCAACCACAAAAATGAGCAAGTCAGAAACATCCAGGGGCCACCATTCTAATGGAGTGACCACATAGACATGCCAACAGAGCAATGGGACACCCTAGAGCAGTGTTCTTCAACCTTTTTACACCTATGGACCGGCGGAAATAAAATAATTATTTCATGGACCGGCAAACTAATAAGACTGAAATTTTAAAAAAAAACCCATTGCCGCCCCATCCCCGCGAGCTCGATCCCATTAACCATCTGATCCCATCCGCACATGCCTCAAATAGTTATGATTTTATATTGAACATATTTTATTAAAGTATAAAAAGAAACAATATTCTGTACAATTGTCATTTTATAAATATAAATAATACAGGGCAAGGATCAACAAAACCCCCGTCTCCCCTCCCCTTCACATATATCCCCTCTAAACATAGAAACATAGAAACATAGAAATAGACGGCAGATAAGGGCCACGGCCCATCAAGTCTGCCCACTCCAGTGATCCTCGCTATCTATCTTTGCGGATAGATCCCACATGCCTATCCCATCTGGCCTTAAAATCCGCCACACTGGTGGCCTCAATAACCCGAAGTGGAAGACTATTCCAGCGATCAACCACCCTTTCAGTGAAGAAGAACTTCCTAGTGTCACTGTGCAGTTTCCCGCCCCTGATTTTCCACGAATGCCCCCTTGTTGCCGCGGGACCCTTGAAGAAGAAGATGTCTTCTTCCACCTTGATGCGGCCCGTGAGATATTTGAATGTCTCGATCATATCTCCCCTCTCTCGACGCTCCTCGAGTGAGTAGAGCTGCAAATTCCCCAACCGCTCCTCGTACGGGAGCTCCCTGAGTCCCGAGACCATCCTGGTGGCCATCCTCTGGACCGACTCCAGTCTCAGCACATCCTTGCGGTAATGCGGCCTCCAGAATTGCACACAGTATTCCAGGTGCGGTCTCACCATGGATCTATACAGTGGCATAATGACTTCAGGTTTACGGCTGATGAAACTCCTGCGTATGCAACCTATGATTTGCCTTGCTTTGGATGAAGCTTGCTCCACTTGGTTTGCCGACTTCATGTCTTCCCTGACAATCACTCCCAAGTCTCTTTCTGCTACAGTTCTTGTCAGAAAACTGAATAAGCCAAATTATTACAGAATGCTACACAAATATCATGCTAACAGAATACCACAGTCACACATGGCAGGAATGGTGTTAAGGGAGTGGAACTAGGGCAACTGCCTCCTGGTCAGAGAGAGCCCTAAGCCAGCTGGAAGCTAAAGACGCACTGCCTGGGCTTTGCACTCCCCAGTTATGTCTAACATCAGCTCTAACAGGATACATATTTTAAATCTGATATATTCTAATCACAAGATAGAAATAAAATTATTTTTTTCTACCTTTTGTCGTCTCTGGTTTCTGCTTTTATCTTCTTTTCACTCTAGTCTCTTCCATCCAGCGTCTGCCCTCTGTCTCTTCAATCCAGCATCTGCCTCTTCCATCCACTGTCTGCCCTCTACCCCTCCCCCTTCCATACAGTATCTGCGTTCTTTCTATGCCCCTCTCTCCTACACCAGATTTGTCCCTCTTTCCTTATTTTTCATCTGATCCCCCTTCCCAGCATCAATCTCTTTCTACTTTGTCATTCCTCTGTCTCTTCCCTTTTCTCATCTGATCTCTCCATTCCATCCTGACTCCTTCCCCTCCTCTAATCTCCCTGCCAGCTGTTTCCTTCCAATGTTCCTCCTCCCTTGTCCAGCAGTACCTTCTCCTTTTCTTCCTCCCCTTATCCAACAGTAATTCTCATCCCTTCCCCTTCTCCCCTGTCAGCAGTAGCCCCTTCCCTCCCTTGTCCAGGAGTACCCCTTCTCCAACAGTAATTCTCATCCCTTCCCCTTCTCCCCTGTCAGCAGTAGCCCCTTCCCCTCCCTTGTCCAGGAGTACCCCTTCTCCCTTTCCTCCTCCTCTTATCCAACAGTAATTCTCATCCCTTTCCCTGTCAGCAGTAGCCCCTTCCCCTCCCTTGTCCAGGAGTACCCCTTCTCCCTTTCCTCCTCCTCTTATTCAACAGTAACTCTCGTCCCTTCTCTTTCCCTTCTCCCCTGTCAGCAGTAGCCCTTTCCCCTCCCTTGTCCAGGAGCACCCCTACTCCCTTCCCTCCTTCCCTCTCCAGCAAATGTTTCCTCTATGTAGGCTAGCGGCAGCTCTGTGTGCTTTTAACTTCGGCACACAGCTGCCCCTAAGCAGTATTTTAGCCGCGGTTTCATGAGGCAGCCTCGGGGCCTTTGGTAGGCAGGCCCGCTTTGATGATGCGATGTGGGCCGGCCTATCAAAGGCCCCGAGGCTGCCTCATGAAACCGCGGCTAAAATACTGCTTAGGGGCAGCTGTGTGCTGAAGTTAAAAGCACACAAAGCTGCCCCTGCTTGTCTGGGGGTGCGGAGACATACGCGGCAAGAGTAGGAGGTGGAAGGCAGGAGTGTCGGCATAGCGACGGCAACAGGAAGTTGCACGTCAGCTGACGCCGGCACTTTTTGCTGTGGCTGGGGACCCGAATCCTTTGCGGACCGGCAACATTTTTTTTGCGGACCGGCAGCGGTCCGCGGACCGGCGGTTGAAGAACTGTGCCCTAGAGAGCATTGCTGTGAGCTTCGCATAAAGGATGCCTGATATACATTTCACCATAACCCTCTTATAATTTATGTTGATCCCTCCAAAACTCACCCCCAAACCTATAATATTATACCCACCTGCCTACTTCCCCAAAAGCCCTTAAGTTTATTGGAAGCTTCTATCCCGCTACTGAGTGAGTGGGGAGTCAATTCAGAGCTGTTAGCATGAGCTTTGGTGTCATGCTCTACTAGACTTTCCCTTAGAAAGTGCTGCTGTTCTAAAGTCAGGTATGTACTCTTTCATTCAGAATTTTTGGGGTGGGAGGGGGGTCAATGAGCATTAGGGGAGTGTGTGTGTGTAGGGGGAGGGGGTCACACCTTCATGTATTCAGTGGTCTTCTGGTCAGTTTGGGCATCTTTGTGACACTTAGATGCTTCTAAAACAGGTCTAGCTTTGAACGTCTAAGTTCTGTCCAGGATGTTTTGCCCGCCCAAAGCCCACCTTTAACATGTCCCCTTGAACTTTGGACTCACAGCAGGTGAAATGTCCCACTAGACATCCAGGAAAACAGTTTTGATTATTGGCACTTGGATGTCCCAGCGATTAGGACAACTAGGTGGCAACTTAGAGGGGTTTTTTGAACATTTTAGTTTTTTGATTGTACCCCTGAAAGTATTCTTGGTGCTTCACCAGAGAATAATGCATAATCATTTCTCCAGTTTTTTATACAAGGGAATCAAAAAGAATCAGTAATATCTGTAAGATGTAAATTATTTTTGGGACAAGAACCATCCGGATCGTGTCTATGTGGCTTCACCAAAATAAATATAACGGAAACCAGCATTCAATATTAGTGAAAACTGACCACAAATATTCATCATTTTTAGAAACAATATCAGCCAGTGTTGGGGTAATCATAACCCCAAATAAGAACATTCTTTTTTAGGTGACATGAAAAATGATCCATGCCATCCAGTGACTGCTGGATACCAGAAGATCTATAACTATAACATCAGAAACACTCTCTCCGTCTGTAAGCATTAAGTCTAATATGGCCTCAAGAGTAGGATTACCAGACGTCTGGAAAAACCCAGACATGTCCTCTTTCTAGAGGACTTTACAAAACCTAGCATTTGTCCAGGTTTTTTTTAAAGCCCTGACAAGCTCTGGCCGCATCTGTAGGGTCTCTGAACATGCGCAGATGATGCCACACAGATCTGAGCATGCTCCAGGCCCTCCCAGACGCAGCTGGAGCTTGTCCAGAAGAAGAGAAGTGGGGGTAGGGGTGGGGCTTGGAGCAGAATGGGGCAGGGCTGAAGGCAGAACTGGGCAGGGTGGGAGTAGAATGGGGTGGGGCTGGAGGCGGGACAAGGTGGAGTTATATGTCTGGGGTTCCCCGGAGAAAAATATGGTAACCCTACCCAAGAGTAAATATGTCCATCTTGGCTGGAAATGAAAATACAGTCAAACCTTGGTTTGCGAGTAACGCGGTTTGAGAGTGTTTTGCAAGACGAGGAAAACATTCTCGCAAATCGTGACTTGCACACTGAGCGTTGACTCAATTTGCGAGTACCTCCCCAGAACCGGCATCGCTCCCCCCACGTGAACTGGCACCCCCCGCCCACCCAAACAGAAGCCTTAGCCCATCTGTCACCGGCACGCAGCCCACAGGACATGCCGGTGAACGAAGATCCTGCCTCTTGCCTGGGCCTTTGTTCACCAGCACGTCCTGTGGGCTGCGTGCAGGTGCCAGATGGGCTAAGGCTTCTGTTCGGGTTAGCTGGTGATGCTGGGTCGCCAGGGGGGAAACGATGCCAGTTCTCGGGTGGGGTGGAGTAGCGCCGCTAACCTCGGGGGGTGGGGGTGGGTGGAAACGAATTAAGCGAGTTTCCCTTAATTCCTATGGGGAAACTCGTTTTGATATACGAGTAATTTGGTTTACGAACATGCTTCTGGAACGAATTATGCTCGTAAACCAAGGTTCCACTGTGTTTAATTATTTCATTAAAAATATAATTATACTCTGATCATAAAATTTATGAGCCAGTTGTTCTTGAATCTGATTTTCAGGGTTTTGTATGTGCTTTCAGCCACTGTTGACATTCATACTTACCGAAGCACAAGACCCAGAGTGCTTCAGTGTCAGTCTATTAGAAATAACTGCAAGTATTTTCATTTGAGCCCCTCCATCAGCATACCCACTCTTAGACCTTTTGATATTTATAAATACTAAGGGGTGGGCAGGGGAATTACTAGGTTTTGTTCTCATATATGCTGCATATGACCAACCACTGCTTTCTCAACTGTGCCTGTGAGGAAATGCATTTGACTTCACAATCAATAAAAAAAAAAAAAAGAGCGTCAGCATCCCTTAAATGATGAAAATCAATACAGGAGAAGCAGATGTCTAAAAATCATATAGAATTTCAAGATTAATCTGGATAGAAACTTCATAGTAATTGATTTTTTTCAAAACTATATAAAGTGGGGATTGTTTATGTTTACTACATTCATAACAGAATCGATTCTATGAGGCTGGTATTCAGATATGTGACCTATCAGATATCTGAGTTGAATGATACCCTAGAGGTTGGTGCATAGTTTATTAAGGTCTTCCAAAATGTCTCTCACCATGCGTGCACACAAACTAGGAAGAGTCTGCTAATGGCAGGCTTAAAAGTTAATTGCAGATAATACAGTAGATAGGCACAATAAATTCAAAGGCCAAAAAAGAAACTGCGAGACTTTCTTAAATATATGAAAACTCCCTTTTATTTCACTCTGTGATAATGCACAAGTATTTACAAAAGTAGTGAGAGAAAAGCAGTAAGACAAATAGTCCATAAAAACAAGATAAAACAGATACAAGAATCAGAAAAGCTCACTGGAGGGCAAATCTTGGTTTCTTCTGAGCATTACCGTCTACTTTTAAACTCATGAATCTTTCTCACTTCCTTGCCGAATGGATAGCTGTAACAGTCTTTACTCTCCTGTATGGTGCCTTTATCCTTCTCGAAGTTAGCCCCCCCTTTATAGGGCTAGTGTTAGACATTCTGGGGCCTAGGGCAGAAATTAAGCAACACATGTTACCCCCCCCAATATTCCCCCTTCCATTACCACCACACATAAAACAACTTTAAATGACTTCTTTACACTCTAAACACAGACAGACCTTTACCAAATACAGAACAAGAGATCACAAATAGAAATTGAACTGGGAACCCCCAGAAATTAAACTCAGCAAGTTTTACAACACTGGAGAAATAAAAAACATAGGGCTCCTTTTATGAAGGTGCGCTAGCGTTTTTAGCGCACGCACCGGATTAGCGCGCGCTAGCCAAAATACTATCACCTGCTCAAGAGGAGGTGGTAGCGACTAGCGTGCGTGGCATTTTATCGCGTGCTATTCTGCGTGTTAAGGCCCTAACGCGCCTTTGTAAAAGGAGCCCATAGTAACATAGTAAATGACGGCAGATAGAGACCTGAACGGTCCACCCAGTCTGCCCATTAGTTATACACTTTAAAAATACATGATTAAATTAACTTGTCTCTTCTTTGATATTTCTGGGTCATAGGCTTTCTTTCAATGGGAAATGCTTTTAACATTTTATCCCAGGTATTATAGGTGTAAAAATGTATGATGACAAAGCTGTGTATAATTTTAAGTGGTGCTTGTGTAAGCATATTCTAGGGTGCAATTTCAATGAAGAATGAGCAGGGTCTCACGGGGGACCTTCTATCTACAGCACCCCATAAAAAATCAGCCCACAGTACAAAAAACCCCATGGATGATTGCCCAACACAATTGGCATTTTGAAATAGCAAACCCCGCCAAGCAGACACACCCAAACCTCACGCCCACACTACAAGCCACAACAAGCACTCCGCACTCACACCTCTAAACAGCCAGACACCCAAATGCGCACTCCCGCACCCCCAGAAATGTCGCTATCCAGAAAGACTGCTGCAAAACCTCCCCAACCCCAAGAAAACCAACTGACAAGGGGGAGAGACAAGAAGAAACCTCAATCTAAATTAATCAGCAAATTGCACATAGTGTGAAACAGGAGAACCCTCAGTAACACAGCCACCCACTAAGGGAAAGGCTGTCACCGGCTGACACTCAGAAAGAGTGTAAACTGTGAAACATCCCCGGGTTCTTCCTGTGAGTGAGAATAAATCAAGTGCACCCCCAAAAAGTGCTACGTGTGAAAAAAGATTCTAGAAATCAAAAAAACACACTATGAGGTTAAGAAATTCTTGTCTCTACTCCTTGCCAGGGGGGCCAAACAAGGAAGGAAAGTGTCCAAATCTGTTAATAACTATCTCAGTTACACCAGTTAATAACTGGTTACACCAGTTAATAAGTTAATAACTATCTCAGTTACACCAGTTGTCATCCTACAAAACTAAAACAATCCTTACCGGTCAGCCAGTTCCTCCGTGTCCGTAGGATTTGTTCTGACACCAAAGAGTTCCGCTTTCAAGCGAGGAAACTTTACGCCAGATTCAAGGAGAGAGGGTACCCTCATAACGTTCTACAGAACGCTTATACTAGGGCCCTTTTCGCTAATAGGGAACTCCTCCTTTCAACGACTTCTACTCAAGAAGCGGAGGGCACCACATGCATATTGACTTTTTCTAATCATGCTGCCCGTGTTGCCCAGAGCATCCGGAAACATTGGTCTATTCTTCAGCTTCACCCGGTCTTCCAGGATTTTCCCCGCATAGCGTATTCCCGGGCAAAGAACTTAGGAGACACCTGGTTCATTCTAGGTATAGCAAGAACAGGGGCTTTACTATGCGGGAAGGCCGTCATTCCAGATGCAGTGACACTTGTGACATTTGTCATACTACCATTCAGGGCAATCAGTGGCAACATCCTAATACTGGCAGATTATACACTTTAAAGTCAGACACCACTTGTAAATCCATGTGGGCTATTTATGTTATCATCTGCCCCTGCACTATGATCTATGTGGGTCGCACACAGAGAACTGTCAGAACCCGATTGATAGAACATCGGTCACGGATCAACACTCAATCATTGAATTCTCCTATGGTCCCCCATTGTATCCAATATGGCCATACTTTCCGAGACTTACGCTGGTTCATTATTGAACATCTGTTTGCTGACTATCTGGGTAATAAAACCAAGTGGTTACAGAGAAGAGAACAATACTGGATATTTGAATTACAGACCCTTATTCCTAACGGACATAATGAGTATATAGAATGGCAACTTACATACTAGCCTTTTTTGCGAACTGACTTTTGCCTAATTTCCTTTTTTTCGTACACACAGTATAATCCCATTTGCATTTTTTGTGGGACTTACTTCAGCTGATATGCTGTCATTTTTTACTCTTTTTTGGTATTCAGGGAATTTCCACCTCTTCCCTCAAGAAATTGGTCATCTGACTTTTTCATCCAATAATACTAGTGGCTGCAGTTTAAATCTGGAGGCGTTTCCCTCTGTTAGGTGCCATCTTCTGCCTTACTTTCCAAGCCACGCCGGAGGAATCACCAGTCTTATTACAGTCCAGTTGTTCCTGAGGAAGGGGGTGTGCACCCCCGAAACGGAGTCCCGTTGGACGGATGATGTTACACATCGGCTGGCTGTTCTACAGTCTAAAGTAGCTAAGTACTTCCATTTATTGACTGGCTTGGTTCTGATTTGGACAGATTTGGACACTTTCCTTCCTTGTTTGGCCCCCCTGGCAAGGAGTAGAGACAAGAATTTCTTAACCTCATAGTGTGTTTTTTTGATTTCTAGAATCTTTTTTCACACGTAGCACTTTTTGGGGGTGCACTTGATTTATTCTCACTCACAGGAAGAACCCGGGGATGTTTCACAGTTTACACTCTTTCTGAGTGTCAGCCGGTGACAGCCTTTCCCTTAGTGGGTGGCTGTGTTACTGAGGGTTCTCCTGTTTCACACTATGTGCAATTTGCTGATTAATTTAGATTGAGGTTTCTTCTTGTCTCTCCCCCTTGTCAGTTGGTTTTCTTGGGGTTGGGGAGGTTTTGCAGCAGTTATATATTTTTCCTCCCTATACATTTTTGGGTTCTATTTTGTGTTGTGCTATCCAGAAAGAAACATAAAACAAAAACATAAAAGAAAAGAGATCAACAGCCCTCATTATTATCCGTTCTATTTTTGACTGCTCTGTTTTCTGCTTGTTCTGCTCCGGGTTGTTTGTTCCTTTGCAATTGTTAATAAAGATAATTGAAAAAAAAAAAAAAATCAGCCTGGAAAAAACTCCTCTTAGCGCTATCTTAAAAACTGCGCCTACAGTTAGATGCAGTTTATAGAATAGGGTTTAGTGGCAAGACCCATGAATTCATTGAGGCACAACTGTTTATACCAACTAAAACCTGGTATAATCCCTGTTCCTAACCTGGGCATGGATTGGGCATATTCTATAACGGTGTGCATAAATTTTCAGAATGCCCGTCACCCACCCATGCCCCTTTCGTGGCCACGCCCCATTTTCAGTTCCCCGCATCACAACTTAAATGCACATCTTTATTGTTTAAAAAGATGTGTGTGTAAATTTAATTAGTGTCAATTAGTACTGATAGACGCCAATTATCAGTGCTGATTAGCTCATTAATCAATGGGCACTTGCAACTCAGAAAGCCATATATAGAATTCCTACTTCACTGATCGTTCTTCCAGAGTTATTTTTAATAACACCTCTTCAGATCCCTATCCAAATAACTCTGGAATTCCTCAAGGTTCCATTTTTTCTCCGTTGTTGTTCAATATCTACATGGCCCCTTCATTAACATTGTGCCAATCAATTGGTTTTACAGCATATGCGTACGCAGATGATTTTCAAATCATACATCCCATTGATCCATTTAATAGCAATGACCTCTATGCTATAAATCTAAAACTTGACCGTATTAACGATTGGTTAAAAACAAATATGTTATCTCTTAATATTCCTAAAACCAATAGTCTCTTTTTCCCATGGAAGGATAATATTCAAATTACATCTCCAATATGTATTAATAACATTCCAATCAAATCTGTCGACATGATTAAAATCTTACGTGTAACTATAGACAACCGACTCAACTTTCGTTCACAAATTGGTTCTGTGGTAAGAAGCTGCTTTTATAGACTTAGAATGATTAGATCTCTGGCAAAAATCCTGGAACCATCATCAATTAATATTTTAATTCATTCACGTATTTCGAAAATAGATTATTGTAACTCCTTATGTCAGGGAATCGGTCAGAAAGATATTAGGCGCTTTCAATGAGTACAAAACACATCCATCAAAGTGATTACAAACTCTGGAAAATACGAACACGTTACCCCTCTTTAAAAAAAAGCCCACTGGCTTCCAGTCCAATACAGGATAACTTACAAGATTGCCCTTTTAATATTCAAAACCCTTAAAACTAAAGAACCAGCATTCCTTGATAAAAATCTTATACCTTATGAATCTAATAGATCCTTAAGATCCCCCGGACAGCATCTACTTTGGGTTCCTTCTTTAAAATAATAAATTCCCATAGAACAACAATATTCTCAGTGACCGCACCCACACTCTGGAACGCATTACCCACTTATCTTCGGGCAGAGAAGAACTTAGATAAATTTAAAGGAGCTTTAAAAAGCTTCTTATTTATTGATGCCTTCAGCTAATTATGCTACTATTCTTTTCTTATTAAACCCCTTAGTCTTTTTGTTTTTTTTCCCATATATATTTTCTTTTTTATTTTTATTGTAGTTCTCCCCCCTATCCTTTTGTTCTTATTACACTTATTTTGTGTCTTGTTCGACTGAGTATATTTCGTCTGTTTAATACTGTTGTTATTTCTGTTCTTACCCCTATTTTATTGCTGTAATACGCTCAGTATTTTGATAAGCGTTTAATCAAATATACAATAAACTTGGAAACTTAGATAGTGTATGCATTTTTAAAAAAATGCATGTGTGTATGCTTTTGAAGGAGTCTGGGACTGGTTTTCCAAGTACTGAAGGAGTCTGGGTCTGGTTTTCCCAAGTGTTGAACTAAACTAAACTAAACTAAACCTTAAGTTTATATACTGCATCATCTCCACGGAAGTAGAGCTCGGCATGGTTTACAAGAACTTAAAAAGAGAAAGGGTAGGGAAAGGTTTACATAAGTTTATAAATCGAGTGGGAAAGTAGGGGAAAAGAAATTACATGTTAGAGAACTAAAACACTATTAGAGAACTAAGTTTTCTCTTTAATAAAATACTGAATTATGTTTAGCTGCAGACCTAACTTATCTCATGTTCTAGCCTGCCTGTACTGGGTGTTAGCTTGGACATTCTAACTTCTTATGGCTGTCTCAGCATAAACGGCATGCAACAGAAAGACTGCAGGGCCTAGATAAGTGACTTGCTAGTGACCTGCTAGTGTGAGCTGAGACCAATGATTATTAAGAAAAGTAACACGTGAAAAGTTTTTTCTAGAATTCAGTTGTATAGCCAGAAGAATGTATAAATATCTCTGTAACAGGGCCGCCATCAGGGCAGTACCACCAGTCCTGCATTCAGGGGCCCGGAGCTGACAGGGGGCCCGGGCTCCCCCAGGGTCCTAGGCCACAGTCTAGGGGGAGGGGCGGTCCGCCCCACTTGGACAGGAGAGAGCTGGACGAGGGATCCGCGGAATTCAATACATCTCGAGCCGCGAAGCTCGTCTTCTGTTCCTGCCTGCCCTGCCGCTCACATATAGCCGATCGCAAGTGTTCCCCGATGTCAGCGCTCACGTCAGAGGGAGGGCTTAAGCAAAGCCTGCCCTCCGACGTCAGCGCTGACGTCGGAGAATACTTCCGGTCGGCTATTTGTGCACGGCAGGGCAGGCAGTAACAGAAGACGAGCCTCGCGGCTTGAGCTTCATTTTGCAGAGAAAGTTGCAAAGATGGGCTGGGAGGCAAACGCGGAACACAAAAGGGGAGAGGAAGTGCGTTTTGGACACAAGGCATGAACTTGGGAGAGAGGAAGGGAGGGAAAGAGATGCTGAAGTGGGGGAGGGAATGGGTTTTTGGACACAGAAGGCATGGACTTGGGAGAGAGGAAGGGAGGGAAAGAGATGCTGAGGTGGGGAGGGAATGGGTTTTTGGACACAGAAAGCATGGACTTGGGAGAGAGGAAGGGAGGGAAAGAGATGCTAAGGTGGGGGATGGAATGGGTTTTTGGACATAGAAGGCATGGACTTGGAAGAGAGGAAGAGAGGGAAAGAGATGCTGAGGTGGGGAGGGAATGGGTTTTTGGACACAGAAGGCATGGACTTGGGAGAGAGGAAGGGAGGGAAAGAGATGGTTGTGTACACGGGGAATAGAAGAAAGGAGAATTTTTGGTCATAGGGAGGGAATGAGGTACAGATAGTGGCATACCAGGGTGGGGGGGGCGGTCCACCCCACCCCGGGTTTACGTCCCAAGGTGGTGCACAGCTGGCCACCCTCCAGTATTCTCCCTAGGCCGGCAAACTGCGGCTCTTTAACCACTTGAGTGCCACCGCCGCCATCGGGAACAGGCCGGCGCCAAGTTCTCCCTGCTTTTCCCTGTGGGGCCGGCCAACTCTCGCCACTCGCGTCAATTCTAACGTCGGAGAGGACGTTCTGGGCCAGCCAATCGCTGCCTGGCTGGCCTAGAACGTCCTCTCCGACGTTAGAATTGACATCGGGTGGCGAGAGTTGGTCGGCCCCGCGGGGAAGAGAAGCAGGGCGAACTCGGTGCCGGCCTGTTTCCGATGGCGGCAGTGGCAGCCTATTCCCCAGTGGCGGTGGCAGCATTTTCCCAATGGGGTGGCATAAGGGAGGGCAGGGAGAAAGAAAGAAAGGGGGGACAGGAAGCCAGAAAGAAAGAAAGGGGGCAGGGTGAAACAAAGAAAAATGGGGCACGGAAAGAGAGAGAGAGAAAGACAGACATACAGAACGAAAGAGGGTGTGGAGAGAGAAAGAAGGGGGCAGGGTGAGAGAGAGAAAAACAGACATACAGAAAGAAAGGGGGTATGGAGAGAGAGAAAAAGAAAGAAGGGGCAGGGTGAAACAAAGAAAAAGTTTGGGGAGGGAATGAGGTCTGGAGGAGAGGAAGCATACAGGAGGCTGAAAGAAGGGAAGAAATATAAGAAATATTGGATGCACAGTCAGAAGAATAAAGTGCAACCAGAGACTGATGAAATTACCAAAGGTAGGAAAAATGGTTTTATTTTCAATTTAGTGATCAAAATGTGTCTGCTTTGAGAATTTATATATGCTGTCTATATTTTGCACTATGACCCCCTTTTACTATGCAATAGCGTTTTTTAGCGCAGGGAGCCTATGAGCGTTGAGAGCAGCGTGGGGCATTCAGCACAGCTCCCTGCGCTAAAAACCGCTATCGCGTTTTAGTAAAAAGAGAGGGGGAATATTTGTCTATTTTTGTATAGTTGTTACTGAGGTGACATTGCATAAAGTCATCTGCCTTGACCTCTTTGAAAACCCGTGGAATATAAATGATAATTAACATTTTCTCTGCGTACAGCGTGCTTTGTGTTTTTAAAATTTTATTGTTGGTAGATCATTTTGACTTGGCCACAAAGGTAAGGGGGAGGGAGGGAGGGGAACTGCTGAAAGACATCTAGTAATCCTTGAAGGCTTGACTGTGCAGGGAATTATTTTTGTAAAATCATGTTTTGTTATGTGACTGGCATTATTTAGACTTTAATTTCTATGAATGAATAGAATGAAAATGATATAAATTACTTGCTTGTTTTTATGTGCGTGTGCTGAAGGAAAGTGGAGAGAGAGTGGGCTGAGGACGCTGAAGGGAAATGGGGAAGAGAGAATGGGGAGAAGACGCTGATTTATAAATTGACAATTGTACAGAATATTGTTTCTTTTTTATATTCATCCATAGCTGCATGTTAATGATGTGCTCATATGCACTTATTTATCATCATAACATATACATCATCATGCAGGTGTGGATGTGTAAGGACAGGCTGAGGAGGATGGATGGGAAGGAAGGAAGGTGTACATATCAACATATTGTACATTTTTAACATGCATGATGCAGCTATAGGCAAGCAGAGGAGGATGGGATCATACAGATGTGTATATTCAGATATGCGCTCAGATGTGTAGTTTTTTCTGATATATTTATTAAGCTTACAGTATTTATAAAAACACATTTAATACTTGTTACAAAAAATATTGTGCAATTGTGATCTACTTCTGGCCTACAAAGGTCAAAAGAAATCCTTAACTGAGATTTTACATTCAAAAGTGAATTATAGCTACTAGCACTATTATTTATTAGTTATTTATTATGCAGATGTTTGGTAGTTTGTTATTAGTTCAGTTTTAGACATATGTTAGTTTAGAATAGATAGGTATAGATTAGTTTAGTTTAGGTTAGGGCCCTGCTGAAAGAGTCTACCTTGACGTGGTTGCAGGCTTACAAATCTTTTGGTCAAAGAGTGCGGCGACAGAGAAAAGTATGTGTGTATTCGGCCCATGGAAGAAGGGGGGGTCGGGGGGGGGGAAGGGGTGCGTGGGGGGCCCAATAGGGTTGCTCAGTAAGGGGCCCAGAAATTTCTGATGGCGGCCCTGCTCTGTAACGTCCTGTTTTCGGCACTTCTGAAGCCAGCTTGGAGCTCGAGAGTTGCATACGTATGCTAATAAACTATCTGTGCCTTCTTCAAGTCTTCTAGGTTTTTTGGCTGCCCAAAGTGACCTTTCACTTTTTCCTGAGCATGCATAAATTACTGTGGGTCTATTTTATAAATCAGCACTAAAAAGTGACCTTAGCATCCTCTTTTGCGTGTCTTTCCTGTATGCCAAGGTCATTTTTAATGTACGTAAAAATACGCCATATATCTAAATAGTGTTTTATAATATAAGATTATTTTTTAATGTCTATTTTATGATATTTTTTTCTTAAATGATGAATATTTATGTACTTTGGAAAACCGCTTAGGTTTAAGCGAGTTATAAATTTGCTAAATAAAATAAAAATAAATTGTGCCTTGCCTGGTCACTGAGGGTGTGCTCCAGCTAGAAGGAGGACCCGCCAGAGACAAGAGCGGAAGTAGTGTCAGCTCGGCGCAAGTTATGCATAACGTGACCATTTATTTTTTTTCTTCAAAACGGGACTGGACCCTGGATCCATTCCCTCCACCCTCCCCCGGATCCCATTAAATATAGTGCAAAATATAGACAGCAGGATTTTCAGAGAGAGGAAAAAAAAAAACCAACCCAGAATAATTGTCCCTGTACAAAAAGCCAAACCTAAGCTTCTACTATGGTCCTCTCTCTCTATTAAGGAGCCCCTCCCAACAGGGCAAAACATTCAGTCCTGGGCTCACACTGCTAGGTGAAACAAACTAAGCAAGGCAACAGGCTTTGCAAACTTGCAAAGGAAAAAAAACAAACCTCTGACCTGTTCCAGGCTACTCAGCCTGCTGCTCTACGTTTGGGCAGCACTCCCAGTCCTTGTGAGGCAAACAATTCTCACTCAGCTGGCTGCAGTTCCTCTCAGCTCTGGTGTTCTCATCCAGCTCCTCCTCCCTCTCTGCCTGAGCTCAGGTGCAGGTTTGCTAAGCTGGCAGATTCCTGGCCAGAGCACATTCTTGCCTTTTCTTAAAGGGCCAGACTTAAAAGGAGCAGCACAGAAATATTTCTCCTTTCTGGGCTGGGCTGTCCTGGCTCTGATTCTGGGCACAGGGGTAGGACTAACATGGGCTGGTTCTGGATCAAAGTCCATTATCTCAGGGTCTGGGAAGCGCAGCGCAGGGGTCCCTGCCACAATATGTTGGCAAAACAAGAACATATTTAGGGATTATATTTAAAAAAAATAAAAAAATAAATAAGAATGTAAAAAATAAGAAATTTTAAAAAATAAAAAAATAAATGGTGGCCTTTTCATTCTCCATATAGGAACTAGGGGAATATTTTTCTATAGAGTATACTTATCGTCCCACTATTTAGCTTTACATTTTATTTGAAGCTTTTGGTGCCTCGACCCTGCCAGAAGTTATTGAAAAATGGATTCATGTCAGGAGAGGTGGCCATCAGAAGATAAGTAGTTTAATATTTTTATCATTAAAACAATATATAAAAGCAGAATTACATGAGGGCATGACTGCTGGTTATGCTTACCGTGTCTAAGTTTGTGGCTGGGGAATTTTACCTCTTTGCTGAGATGCTTCACACTAAACAGAAGGCAGTCACGGAAACCATAACCCATCATACTCTTGAATGTTACGCATCCAGATCTATGCCGAAGCAGCTGAGCCACGGGGGTCCTGCCTCAGAGAAAGACGGTGGAGCGTCTTTGCCACTGGGACATGCCAGCAGCTAACGTCCCGCCATGTTCAACAGTGTTATGGGCTCTACCCAGTGAAGATATGCCAGCCACGAGAGTTGCCTTTGGCTTCCAGAAAGAGGAGAGCAGACCCAGGGAATCACAGGGCGATGAATTGAATGTGAATGTGGCAGTAGAGCTCCTTGCAGTGATCACCCTGGAAGAAATTTAGAGGGCTCTGCAAAAGTTTGATGCTACTGCGGAGAAATCTTCACATGAGGTTTCCAGTATTGCTGGTAAGATGGAGATGCTTTCTCAGAATACGGATAAGGTTAAGACTGACTGTCTGGACCAAGTGAAACATGTTCAATCTGAGAAAGAACTTAAAGAGACAGTTTCCTTGATTAAGGATAAAATCATGATTCACTGAAAATTAGAACTAGAAATGATAATAGAAGACTTAACCTGAGGGTATTGAATTTTCCCAGGATTCCTTCAAAAATTATTTGAAATTCTTACAATGCCAACTCATACTATTCCACCTATTAGCAAGACATATATTTGCAGACATGACTTAGGGCCTCTTCTATTAAACTGCGCTAGCAGTTTCTAGCGTGGGGAGCCGTGCTGAATGGCCCGCGAATAGGTTTCAAGGTTTATTCAATATTTGATTAATCGCCTATCGTAACTACTAAGCGATTTACATTTACAGCAAATACATAATAAAACGTTAACAATAATATAATAAACTATTAAAAACAATTTAAAACAAACTAGACAAATTTGGACAGGAAACATTGGGAAAGAGGGGGAAGAAATACAATTTGTAATAGGAAAGGAGGGATAAATAAGGGTAAATACACAGAATGGATGGGAAAACAAAATAAATATATAGCTGACTGAAGTGAAAGGGAGTTGTACAGAGTAATTAGAAATTAATTAAGGATTAAAAGCGTCTATAAAAAGAAAACTCTTAAGTTGGCTTTTGAAATTGTCGAGGTTTTTCTCCTCCCTTAAATAAAGTGGGAGAGAATTCCATGTTTGTGGTGCCGTGACTGAAAAAATATACTGTCTTCTGGTATTTATAATTTTGAGAGAGGGAACAACTAATAAAAGTTGCTGATTAGATCGTAAGGTTTTTTGAGAAGTGTATGGAATTAGAACTTTATAAATGAAAGATGGAGTTTTGGATGATAAAGATTTAAAGGTGAGTAAAGATAACTTGTATAAAATTCGATGTCCTACTGGGAGCCAATGTGCTTTTTGTAATAAAGGGGTTACATGGTCAAATTTTTTGGCCCCAGTAATTAATTTAATTGAAGTATTTTGTATGATCTGTAATCTTCTGACTTCTTTTTGGGCCATTCCTTTGAATAATGCATTACAATAATCGATTTTTGCAATAATTAATGAATGAATTAATATATTTAAAGATTTTGCACAGAGAAATTTTGAAATAGAACGGATTTGACGTAGTCTGTAAAAAGAGGCTTTGACCACATTACTAATGTGGTCATGATATGTTAAGTTTTCATCAAGGATGACTCCTAAGATCCGAATTTTATTAATTTGTTTGAGCGTTACTCCTTGGATTTTAATAGGAACAGATATTTTATGATTTTCTTTCCAAGGGAAGAGTAATGTGTTGGTTTTATTAATATTTAGGGAGAGTCTATTGTTGTCCAACCATAAATGAATCTGTTTGAGTTTGTCATTGATATTAACGATTTCAAATTGATTATTGGGGTCGATAGGATGTAAAAGTTGGACATCGTCAGCATATGCGAATACTGTAAAACCAATAGATTGACAAAGAGTCAAAAGGGGTGAAAGAAAAATATTGAAGAGAAGAGGGGATAAAATAGAACCTTGGGGAATACCGTAGGGATTAGAAAAACTTGCAGAAACGGTATCGTTGAAAGAAACTATAGAAGTTCGATTGTCCAAGTATGACCTAAACCATTGAAGAACTTGTTCAGAGATACCAATAGATTCTAATCTATTTAATAATAGGTTATGATCGATTGTATCAAATGCTGCCGAGAGGTCTAATGAGATCAAAAGTACAGAAGAGTGGTGGTCCAAATGATAGAGTATTGAAGATGTCATACCTATCAGGGAATGTTCGGTGGAATGATTTTGCCTGAAACCAGTTTGATTGGGGTGTAGGATGTTTGTTTGCTCTATATAATTTGATATCTGAGTAAAAACAATTTTCTCTATTATTTTTGCGAGAAATGGGATATTAGCAATTGGTCTATAATTTGTTTTATCTTCGATGCTTAATTTGTGATCCTTGATAATGGGATAGATAATAGATGTTTTCCAGGCCAATGGCATAGTGTTATGTTGTAGACTTTCCTTGATCATAAAAAGTATTAAAGGTCCGAAAAAATCAAAATGTTGTTTAAGAAAAAAAGGAGGAATAATTTCATTTTGCATACCTTTACTGTTGATTGTCCTGATTGTTGATTTTAATTCTTCAAGGGAGGGGAGATGAAATTGTGTACATTTAGCAGATAACTCAGAGAGGGTAGCTATATCGTTTTGTTCAATGATCTCTTTGTCATTAGTATCAAATTTTTCTCTAATTTTTATAATTTTTTCAACAAAATGAGTTGCAAGTTCTTGAGCTGTTGGTAACTGATTTACAGAGCATTTTGGTTTTTCACAAGATGAGGTAATTGTTTTTAATATTTTATATAGAGTGGAAACATTTTTTGTTTTTGAAATTTGGTTCGAATAATATTTCTTTTTGGCTTGATTTATTTTTTCCTTATACATATTGGAGTAATTTTTAAATTTTTCTAAATTAGTTTGATTCTTGTTTTTCCTCCAACAGCGTTCAAGGGATCTCATTTGCTTTTTAATTAATGCGAGTTCTGCAGTAAACCAGGGATTAATACGTTTCCTTGCTGAAATAAATTTAGTTTGATAGGGAGCTACTTTATCAAGTAAAAGTTGGATATTCTCGTTCCACAAAGATAGGTATTCATCTACAGTAAAAGAGTTGGAGTTTGAAGGTGTATAATGAAAATTATCAATTAGTTGGTTAGCAGATATTTTATTAAATTCCCTAAATTTTATGTTTTTCCCTACAATTTCGTTTTTAATAATAGGAGAACAGTATTTTATTGGAATTAGAGAGTGATCTGACCATGGGACTGGTATTAAAGAGCTAATTGAAAAATTTTTTGTCTTTGTCACTGGTGCAATGGCCATGTCGATAGTATGACCTGCTTGATGAGTAGCATGAGAAAGGAGTGTACAAAAATCAATTTGATTTAAAAGAGAAAGAATATCCTTTGTATAATTATTATTTACATCATCGAAATGTATATTAAAGTCCCCCAAAATTAGTGGGTTACTAGAAGATGAACCGAAGTCAAAAAGTAAAGATTCTAATAGTTGAAGAGTATTGTTATTAATGGGTGGTGGTACGTAAATTAATAGTATATCTAATTTAGGATTAGTTTTTATTGAAAATTGCAAAGATTCAATAATAGAATTGGCCGATTCGTGTATTTTTTGTAAAATTAATGAATCACGAAAGTATACTGCCAATCCGCCTCCACGTTTGTAGGATCGGTGATTGAAAAAGAATGAGAAGCCCGAAGGACAGGCATAGGAAAGATAGGCCTCTTCTCCATCCATAAGCCAAGTTTCTACTATACATAATACGTCAAATGAATAATGAATAATGAGATCTTTAATTAGATGATATTTAGTCTTAAGGGATCTAACGTTAATTAAACCGAATGAAAGAACGGTTTTAGAATTAGAACAGTTAGAAAACTTGGCAGAAGATAAACAATGATCAATTACAGAAATATTGAAACGGTCATTAATAGGCAGGTTATTGGTTTTATGAAGTGATTTATGTGGTCGATTGCCACAAATAGTTGGAATATTTGTTGAGTATGACCCCATTTGAAAGAAATGGTAAGGGTCATAAGTCAAGACTAATGAGATTTCTAAATGATTGTTTGGATATAATGGTACAGAAATATTTTGACAATGAATAACCGAAAAAGGTCCAGGAAAACTGTGAAGACAGATAGTAATTAAAATTAAAAGGCAATTAAAACATTTACTCACCCAAAAATGTTTACCCAAAGGTGTATTAATTTGTATGGAATGATGTGTAAAATTGCTTGGTACAGATCGCGCACAAAGGAGCGCAATAAGGAGCAGGAAATATGGTGAAATATGTGAATATGGTGAAACCGCAAATAACATGGTGGGAGACCTGGCCTGTTCCTGAAGGAGAGGCAAAACACGGTGAAGAAAGTGCTGGGAATCAGCGATTTTCTCTGTAAACACTTGGAATCGGTGATTTCTCTATGCAAGCTGATGTAATTTGGGGGGAGGAGCCAGCAAACTAAAAACCGCAAATAATCGAAACCACGATTGCTGAAACTATGGATATGAAGGGAGAAGTGTAATTGTAATTGTAAAAGTCTCAGAATATGGAGCAGTTAACCCAGCTGGTTTTCAATCATAATCAATTCACTCGCTCCCAGTCAGATCATAGGCAAAACCCCTCACCTTTCCTATTACTCTGCTATTCACCTAATAAATAGCTTGATATTTTAATTTATGTGTTTTTATTTCTCTTTCTCTTTCTCTTTTACTTATTTATTTATTTTAAAATTTTCTATACCATTTAAAACCTAAACATAATGTTACATATATAATTCTATAAAACAAAATCATAAATAACAAATAAAGTCAGACAAGCATAAACAAATAGTCCTCAAAAAATCAACAGTGGAAAGATATAATCCAGAGAAGGCTTATACAATCATGAAATTTTTTTTTCAAAAGTCAGCAGTCATGAGGGACCAATATCTAGAAAAAGGCAATTACAAATAATTGTGTTTTGAGTAATTTCCTGAAATTGCCTTTTTTACCACATTTTCGTAATTAATTCATGAGTGAGTTCCACAATTTAACCCCTGCACAACAGAAGGTCATTGTGCTGGTCTCAACATATTTTGGATTGACATTTGCTTTTTATACAGCTGAGTTTTCAGAACGCAGAAATCTATTCGGTAAATAATTTGTCATCTTACTCGTAAACAATTCACGTATAATGCCTTGATTGTATTAATAATAATAATAATAACTTTATTCTTCTATACCGCCACAATCTTGCGACTTCTAGGCGGTTTACAATCAAGAGTGCTGGACATTCAGCGAAATACAATAAGTAGATATTCAGAGGAAATACAGAGATCAGAGACCTCAGGAGGCAATAGTATAGAAATACAATTTGCTGAGCGAAAATGTAATATGTACATTTTAGTAGGTAATGTCCGACAGGACCTGTTGGGGATAAATAGCAACGTAGAGTTACGATAAGATGAAGATAACAGATTATATTTATAACAGTGCTGTAAGTTCAGGTGGAATAGGGAGGGGGGGAGGGAGAGGGAGAGCGGGTCAATTGTTTAGGTATTTCTGGAACAGGTATGTTTTTAGGCGTTTCCTGAATTCCCCGTATGTAGTGGGCGAAAGCAGTTGGTCTAGGTCTTTGCCCCATAGGACTGCTTGGTGAGAGAGAAGGTGTTCGTGGTGTTTTTTCATTTTGCAGCCTCTAACTGGAGGGGAAATGAGTTTTGGGTGTGTGTTTCTCTTGAGTTTGTTATTAGAGAATGCGAAAAGGTCCGTTATGTACTTTGAAGCAGAGGCAGGCAAATTTAAACCTTACTTGGGCTTCTGTTGGTAGCCAGTGCAGCTGCCGATAGTAGGTATTATGCTTAAACTTCTTGTAGACTCATATTCAGGTAGCCTCAGTAAGCCATATAGGGGGGTCCTTTTACTAAGGTGCGGTAGCCAATTTAGCGCGTGCTAAAAATTAGCGCACCTTAAATGCTAACGCGTCCAAGTGGATAGATTTTTCACTCTGCCAAAAATTACAAAGACTAGGGGACACTCAATGAAGTTACAGGGAAATACTTTTAAAACCAATTGAAGGAAAAAAAAATTTCACTCGGAGAATAGTTAAGCTCTGGATCGCATTGCCAGAGGATGTGGGAAGAGCGGATAGCATAGCTGGTTTTAAGAAAGGTTTGGACAAGTTCCTGGAGGAAAAGTCCATAGTCCGTTATTGAGAAAGACACGGGGTAAGCCACTGCTTGCCCTGTATCGGTAGCATTACGTATTGCTACACCTTGGGTTTTGTCCAGGTACTAGTGACCTGGATTGGCCACCGTGAGAACGGGCTACTGGGCTTGATGGACCATTGGTCTGACCCAGTGAGGCTATTCTTATATTCTTACATGAGCCAAGTATAGGACAATCAAGCCATTGTAACATCACTGATGAGGTTGGCTCTGAGGCACTGTGGAATGAGGCATTATGACATCACAATCTCAGCTCTGGAATGTGGCACTCTTTGGGGTTCCGGAATCTTGCGTACTCTGAGATAATGGAATGTTGCTACTCCTTGAGTTTTGGCCAGGTACTAGGGACCTGGATTGGCCACCGTGAGAACGGGCTACTGAGCATGATGGTCCACGGGTCTGACCCAGTAAGGCTATTCTTATGTTCATTATATCATATGGACGCGTTATCACTTAGTGCGCTAAATCGTCTACAGCACCTTAGTAAAAGGACCCCTTAGCCACAAACCAGTAACTCAGGAATTTATAACAACCAAATTACTTATCTGGTATTTGCTATTTTTTGTCAGCTGTCTTTTAGATGAGCTGTTGAGCTGTCGAACGCTGCCGCGCTACAACGCCTTTTACAAAGCCTCGGTAGTGATGCTGCATTCATAAATGCACTAAAGCCCATGGGACCTGAATGGATTTCAGTTCATTAACCCCCCTCCCCCCCCTTCACCTTTTACAAAACCAAAGCATGGTTCTTAGCATAGGCCGCGGTGGTAACAGCTCTGACGCTCATAGGAATTCTGTGAGCGTCGGAGCTGTCACCGCCGCGGCGAGCGCTAAAACCCGTGCCGCAGCATCCCAGCCCCTCTGTGAGGAAAGGGGAACAGTAGAGTAGTCTCTTCAGGAAAAGATTATTCTCTTCAGAGTTTATTAATTCTTACTAAAAATATTCTTCTTCATCGTGATTTTAATGTTAGGAAGTTTGGTTTATTTTGAGTAAGGGGATTTTTTGCCTTGTTCACCTTCTCTGTGTCTGTGTTTTAGTCAGGGCAGGCTATTTGGTCTGCCAGGTGCTGGATTTGTTGCCAGAGGAAGCAGAGGCTGCAATGGAGAGGGGCGGTTTGGGCTCTTCTGTGGAGGTTTAAAAGCCTGGCAGCACAACAGTCCCCTGTGTGGAGCAGCAGTTAGCGTTGGGTTGCCATTTGGTGAGTTGTCTGCACGACCGTGGGCAGAGTGGGTTGGCTGTGAGGGAGATGGGATGTGAAAGGTGTTTTCTCGCTAATGTACAGTGTGTCAGAGAGGGACTTACCTGTTGGGGTTATTTTGTGTGACACAGAGAGGTCTTTCTGTTGAGGTGTAATTTTGCCAGGTTGTTTCTTAGTAGGCTAGTTTAGGGGAGCTGGCAGGTGGTTGGTCTTTAGTTCACGAGGATAGTGACTGGCTGCTCTGTGTGCTACACGCTTTGTAAAATGGGTCCTGTATGAAGTAACCCATGAAAACCCCTCCGAGTTAGTTCGTCAGCTTCGATGTCTTGAGAAATGAAGGCTGAGGACTAAAATCAAAAGGCAGACAATGTATATTACATTGTCTAGGTTAGAAAATGTTTTGACACAACCGAAATGGAAGGACTGCCCGGCTCAGCTTCATAAAGTGGCTGCGGTACGTTCTGTCGCGAACATTTTTTTTTTTCCAAAATGAAATAGCCACAGGGCACGCAATCTGATGCCTAGGAACGTCCAGAGCGAGGGGAAATAAGTCCACCAAGGACAGCAGGGAATTTGCCCACTATGTATTTTTTTTTTAATATATCTTACATTTCAAGAAAACGAGATGTAGAAAAAAAAAATAAAGTCTAGAGGTTAGCCGTGCTAATGTATCGCCGTGGGAGAGGGGGAGGAAAAGAGCAAGAGGAGGAATGAACCAAAGCCACTAAAGTAGTTTGTTTTCTTCTCTCCCCATCACCTTTCAAAATAATTTTCCCTGGAAAAAAAAAAAAAAAACCTTTTACAAAAGCGTTGCGCAGTTTTTAGTGTCGGCCGGAGTGGTAACAGCTCCGATGCTCACGGAATTCCTATGCTTTTATAAATGGGGGGGGGGGGGGGGGGGGGAAACAGAGAGAGAGAGAGAATGGTTTGAGAATGCAAGCTATACAGGAAAACCTAATTATACAAAACATTTGTATATCAAAGCAAATTTCCCCATAAGAAATAATGGAAACTCAGATGATTCGTTCCACAACCCAAAAACTTGAATAGAGAATACTGTACTGTAGTACGTACTTGTATTGCAAGACCTCGCAGCGTCAGAGAGAGAAGAATCATCAGCTCAGTTGTGACGCGCGTATACAGTGCGTATTTGTATTGCAAGACCTCACAGCGTCAGAGAGAGAAGAACCGTCGGCTCCATTGTGACGCGCGTTTACAATGCGTACTTGTATTGCAAGACCTCGCAGCGTCAGAGAGCGAAGAACCGTCGGCTCCGTTGTGACGTGCATTTACAATGCGCACTTGTATTGCAAGACCTCGCAGCATCAGAGAGCGAAGAACCCTCGGCTCCGTTGTGACGCGCGTACACAGTGCATACTTGTACTGCAAGACCTCGCAGCGTCAGAGAGAGATGAACCGTCAGCTAAGTTGTGACGTGCGTATACAGTGCGTACTTCTATTGCAAACATCGCAGCATCTTCGGCTCAGTTGTGATGACATGCCGCACGTATACGTACTCATATTGCAAGACATCGCTCGCTAATCAAGTTAAGATTTTATAAAACATTTTGCTCATCTTGCAAAACACTCGCACACCAAGTTGCTCGCAATCCAAGGTTTTTCTGTATTTCTATTCACTGTATATTTCTGCTTCTTATCTGTGGGCTCCTTTTACAAAGTCGCGGTAGACTGCGGGCCGGAATTCTACGGATCGTTGGAGCATTTACCTCACCAGCCTGTGGTAGAATGGTAGAAACCCCTACTGCAGCTTTGTAAAAAAAAGCTTTTGCAATGATTTCTAGAGAATAATTTGTCTCAGCCAGGAAAAAAGTGTGCACCGTACCCAGCACGCTCATATCTAAAGTCTTGTTTAAAAATGTACATGTCATCTTAGAAAGCAAAAAGGCACCTTTGAATTTTGAAAATCTTGTACTTTATAGAGGAAAGGAATCAATAATACTTAGAAGGAAAAAAAAAGACCATAACTATTCAAAGAAAATATAGCTGCAGTTTTCCTCACTATGGTACCCTAGTTTTAATTATTATCATGGGAACTTTAAGACATTTGGTTGTCAGCGATCTTCACAGCATATTTTTACGCTATTAAAAGAGGTTCAATTTGCTTCCATACAATTATCCTGTGGCCCAGAAATAGGTAGATCAGAGTGTCGAGGCAAAAAACAAGATGCTTATATTATTATCTTGCTTTGGTAAATAACCAAGTCTCTCTCTTTGAATTAGCGCTTGAATATCTAATTACTGATGATTGCAAGGCTCCTGGGATTTAACAATTACCTTACCAAATGAAAATCGATCAAGGCTGAATATCAAAGCAAATGAAAAAAAAAAGTTCTAAAATGCTTTCTGGTGTACAAGCCTGCAAAGTTTATTGCAGTAGATTTTTGTTGAAAGTGAAAATCATCTGTTACCCAGAGCTAAGAGTAACCCCTTCCTATTCTAGAAGGTAAGAGGCAAGTTTTAGAGCTGAATGTGTACCACATATTCTCACAGCTACCAAACACAATAAAGGGATCCTAAGTGGCTTGATTATGCTGTACTTGGCTCACATATGTTATCCGCATAGATAGCTGATATGCGAGTTTTAAATGAATAAATAAAAATAAGAATTGCCATACTGAGACACACTGAAGGTCCATCAAGCCCAGGATCCTGTTTCCAAGCCAGGTCCCAAATACCTGGCAGAAACCCAAATAGCAGCAACATTCCAGAGCTCAGATTGTGATGTCATAAAGCCTCATTATACCAATGCCTAAGAGACAAACTCATCAGTGATGTCACAATGGATTGGTTATCCCACACTTGGCTCACATAAGGGTTGCCATACTAGGACAGAGCGAAGGTCCATCAAGCCCAGGATCCTGTTTCCAACCCAGGTCCCAAATACCTGGCAGAAACCCAAATAGCAGCAACATTCCAGAGCTCAGATTGTGATGTCATAAAGCCTCATTATACCAATGCCTAAGAGACAAACTCATCAGTGATGTCACAATGAATTGGTTATCCCATACTTGGCTCACATAAGGGTTGCCATACTAGGACAGAGCGAAGGTCCATCAAGCCCAGGATCCTGTTTCCAACCCAGGTCCCAAATACCTGGCAGAAACCCAAATAGTAGCAACATTCCAGAGCTCAGATTGTGATGTCATAAAGCCTCATTATACCAATGCCTAAGAGACAAACTCATCAGTGATGTCACAATGGATTGGTTATCCCACACTTGGCTCACATAAGGGTTGCCATACTAGGACAGAGCGAAGGTCCATCAAGCCCAGGATCCTGTTTCCAACAGTGGGCAACCCAGGTCCCAAGTACTGTAGCTAGCTAGATCCCAAGTAGCAAAACAGATTTTATGCTACTTATCTTAGGAATAAGCAGTGGATTTCCCCAAACCATTTCTATATTGGCCTATGGACTCTTAAAAAAAATTATTCAAGCCTTTTTTTATTATGCCTTATAAACATATTTCTTGCTGATGATGAATAGGGTTGCCAACTTTTTGACAAAGAAAAACCTGACACCTGCCCTACTCCGTATTCCTCCCTTACCCTGCACCCATGTTCTGCCCCAAATCCCTTGCCACATCTACTGCTGCATTAATAACATAAGAAAATGTGGGAGAGTGGTTCTGGAAGCCAAATTTAAGCTCTTAGGTCGAAAGCTGAAATCCAGATCCTCCAGGGTTGCATTTTTGGAAATGTATGTTCTGTGTGCCTGGAATGTTGTCCCTTTAGAGGCGGTGGCGACAAAAACAGTGATGGAGTTTAAAAAATGCATGGGCAGACATCAAAGGGACAGAATCCAAACAAAATGTGACAGATCTACAGTTAACATTTTGTTTGATGCGTGGGAATTGGCGCTTGAATGGCAGCTTAAGCAGCGGGAAAGTAAAGCCCATGCTGAACAGACATCTGCAGCCTATCGTACATGGCTAGACGAATCAGGATGTTTACGTTTGTTAAGAATTTGATATACCGCATTTTACTGACCTAAGCGGTTTACAGTGTAACAATTGAATACTGAAAGGAACTCCATATTCAGATAGCAAAGGTAGAGATCGAGAAAGATACAAGATATAGAAATCCTAACAAGTATTTATTATGGATGGAAACAAAAATATTACTTTTAAAATAAAGTCAATTTACGAAAATTAGAAATTTTAAAAAAAATTCTTTATTCAATTTTCAAACTTCAACAGTGCATTACACAAATATATTACATAGAATAGTTCAATAAAAGCACATTCAACCAATTTCTCCCCCTACCCCTACCCACCCACCTAATACTAATTTAATAAAACACAGAAAGATAGGGGTTCTTTTATCAAGCCGCGCTAGCGGGGTTAGCGCGTCGGAAATTTCGTCATGCGCTAACCCCCACGGCAGGCTAAAAAACTAACGCCTGCTCAATGCAAGCTTTAACGGCAAGCGCTGCAGGCGGTTTAACGCACGGTATTATGTGTGTTAAACCCTTACCACAGCTTGATAAAAGGACCCCATAGATTTCCCCAGTAACCTTCCCTATTAGCCATATCCTTCCATCCTCCCACCCATCCCAAGTGTAAATATTTAAAAATCAACTTATGACAGCAATAACCCCCCCCCCACACACACACACACCCTTCCCTGGATATGTACCAAAATAAACAAAAACTGACTCACAGTCAATAATCAATTATAATGAGGTAACATAAGATATCAGTGGACCCCATATTAATTTAAATATATTACATGCCCCAAATTTTAAAAAATAGAAATTAAACTGAAGTGAAATAAATGGTCCAATTGGGTTCAGTCTGGTGCAAGGCAACAGCAGGACACAATGGCCAAGATTGTGTCCTGACGTCAATCCATCATTGGTCAAAGATGATCTCAGGATCCCCACCACAGGAGCTGGGCCAACAGTCGAAGACTGTAGATAGAAAAGAAGGAGCAGTCAAAGGCAGGAGACAACTGGAGCAAATATCGTCTCCATCAAATATCGGCTTCAGGATGGACTGAAGTCACTGGTCTAGCAAAAGTGGAAGGCGCCCCCACCCCCTGCTATATGCATGCACAAGTGCCCCTTCAACTTGTTGCCCGCACTGGTGTTGGCTCTTCCTTTCACTTTCTAGTCATGGGACCTGGAAGTAACGTCCCAGGTTAGCGCTGAGGCAGGCATGAGGTACAGTGGGGGGGAGGGGGGAGTGATGGCATGCATGTGGTGGTAAGGAGGGGAGGTAGAGAGGAGGAGAGGTGCCGGTGCTCCCACCAAGATGGTACCCGGGGCGGTGCATCTCCACTCCCCCCACCCCCCCACCCACCCCCACACACACACACATTTGCCTCTTACTACGCCACTAACTTGAGTTAGCTTTGACAGCGGCTCCAGCAGTGGGGAAGTGAAGCTGATGCTGGAAGGACATCTTCAGTCCGTGTCCTGTATGTGTTAAGATGGATCAGAATGGGCTGGAGATCGCTTTGATGGAAATTTCAGCAGTAGGGAAGCAAATCCGATGCCAGAAGGCCTTATACAGTTCATGTCCCGTAGGTGGCAAAATGAAACAGGATGGGCTGGAGTTTGCTTTGACAGTGACTTCAGCAGTAGGGAAGCAAAGCCGATGCCAGAAGCTGTGCTTGGATCAGGATAGCGTAGGTTTCATTGGCATCTCGGTAGCTGGGAAGTAGGGCCAGTGCAGGGCAGATTTATTTATGGTCTGAGCCCGGAAGATGGCAAGGATGGCTCAGGAGCTAATATGCGTATTTCATACCACATTCCTATCATCTGAGTATAGGTCTTACATAATTTTGGAGGGGGAGGGGAAGACATCTTACAATGGAACTTAGCAAGTAAAATGTAATAATGTACCGGGTTATTGGTTCAACATTGCCCTGATAATGAATGCAACTGTCAGGCAGACTGGATAGACCAAACAAGTCTTTATCTGGTGTTATTTACTATGTTACCATGTTGCTTGTATATACCGCCCAAAAGCTATCAAAGTGGTGCACAGTTGGGTATAGCACGTTAATGTTTTAACGGCATGCATTATTTGCCAGTAATGCAACTTTTTCATCTCAATGCATGTTAAATAATAATGAGCTGCAAAGAACTCGAGAGCATTCAAAGCAGTTCATCATTACGCAAACTAAATAATGCAGATTGCAGTAAACTTCACACGGTGAAATATTCATTAAAAGTTAATACCTCAGGAGATGTTATTAGGTTTCCCAAAAGAGCAGCGGCCTACTAATGTGAAAGCTCAAGCTCCTGGAGATGGTTGCAAAATAGGAAGTGAGGGCCTGATTGACATTTGACACGTATCCAATTAGGGCTAAATTCTAATATATGTCGCCCCCCCCAAAAAAAAAAAAAAAAAAATCAGTGCTGAAATAAGCGCTATTCTAAAAGCCACACTTAGGGCTCCTTTTGCAAAGGTGCGTTAGGGCCTTAACACGCGGAATAGCGTGTGCTAAATTGCCACGCATGCTAGCCGCTACTGCCTCCTTTTGAGCAGGTGGTAGTTTTTCGGGTAGCGCGCGCTAATCTGGTGCGTGTGCTAAAAACGCTAGCGCACCTCTGTAAAAGGAGCCCTTAAAGATAGGCGTAATTTATTGTTGTAGCCCCACTGCAGACCTAGGCTGAGACTCCGCAGTGCTCTCTGTGACTACTAACAAAACGTGCACTGGCATGTGACCCGGACTGGAGTCACCCTGCAGGTTTTCTAAAGGAACTGAAATCAAACCACAGACATGGCTGTAGAATGGCAATATGAAAAAATTTTACTGTTCAAAACAAAATCATAATGTTCCACAAATCAGAATGGCTCAAAGTTCAACAAACAGATAAATGTCCAAAACAAAAATGACCAGAAGAAAAACTCTGGCAGCTCTCCTCACTTTCCCCAAAGTTTTCTTTTCACCTAAGTCTGCTCCCAAGCAACGGTCAGGTAAGTGCCACATTACAAACACTTCCTGTAAAATTAAGTTTTTCCAAATTTCAGTCTTCTTGGTCTCAAAACATAAACCAAAAAGAAACCTCCAGCCTGACAAAATATCCAGGCTGGGTACAGAGGAGTGGTCTAAGTTTGTCTTTCCTAAAAGCGCACACACAGCTTTCAAAACTCCCTCCCGGGTGTCAGCAAACTTCTCCCCCCCAACTCTCTCTGAGTTTCACAAGCAAAAAAAACCCCCACAGTCTAGAAAGATGACTGGGAGCAGGTAAAAGAACCCAGTCATCAAAATTAGTAACAAAAAAACTCACAGTCTTTTCTTAGTCCAAGCTGCTTTTTACTCCCACCT
This sequence comes from Geotrypetes seraphini, assembly GCF_902459505.1. Classification (NCBI taxonomy): domain Eukaryota; kingdom Metazoa; phylum Chordata; class Amphibia; order Gymnophiona; family Dermophiidae; genus Geotrypetes; species Geotrypetes seraphini. The sequence goes on along the minus strand of NC_047086.1, from coordinate 34,558,127 downwards.
CCATTGGTTCCAGGGCTTCACATACCCCTTCAATAGGAAGCTCCATGTGAATCTCCATGGAGTCTCCTCATCAGCTGCTGTTAAATCTGGAGAAGTTCCAGGATCATCAACCTCCATGGGTGTACAGCCATTACTCCTGCTTGAACCAGGCAGGTTTTCCTGAGAGGGAGACCTCAGCTTCCTTCCTTTCCTGCCTAATAGTTTGTGAAGGACTGCTGGCCTTTCTAGGTGGGGGACACGCCCTGATCTTACTGAGTCAGCTTGGCTCTGCTCCTCTCTTGGACTCCCCCAGTAGTAACCTAGATACTGGTTTCTCTGAGGGCTCTCAGTTCTAGCTTTGCCCTCCTGGGTCCTAGCTCTACTGTGTTCCCGAGGTTTGTGGCAAGTTTTCCCAACCCCCGGCCCTGAATGACTAGCTGGCTCAGGGAACTCCAAATAGGGCTGCGGCCAGGCTCTGGGCACTACTCTTTTTGGGTTCCTACCCCCTTTACTCCCAGCACTCACAGGCACCCTGGCAGGCACGGAGTCTGCTTGGTCACATACCCCCTCAATGAATGCTTATCCTGAAAAGCATGGGAATCTGAAGTATTTTCCGGAATACAGGAGAGAATGTCGACATTAGTATTTAAGCTGCCCGGACGGTGGACTACCATGAATCTGAAGGTTTGCAATGCCAAGTACCACCGGGTGAGGCGCGCATTGTTATTTCTCATGGTGCCCAACCATTTCAAGGCAGCATAATCAGTAACCAAGGTGAATGGGCATTCTTCCAGATAGTGCACTAAGGTCTGCATCACCCACTTAGCAGCTAAACATTCTAACTCCACTGCAGCATAGTTTTTCTCATTGGGGTGTAACTTCCTACTTAAATATAGGATTGGATGCTCCATACCCTACTTCTCTTGACTGAGAATGGCACCTAATCCACACCTGGAAGCATCTGTCCGAAGGGTAAGAGGCTTATTGAAATCAATGGCAGTCAGGACTGGCTGCCTACAAAGACTTTCCTTCAGGTCCTGAAAACCCTCCATACAACCTGACTCCCATAGTAAATTGTCGGGGAACTCCTTTTTTAACATGTTGGTAAGTGGGGTAGCTCTAGTGGAAAAATTTGGGATAGTATCCCATGAGACCCAGAAACCCCCGCAACTGTTTCTTTGAGGTCGGGCGTGGATAGCCCTGGATACATTGGACCTTATCCACCAGGTGTCTAATCTGGCCTCTACCCACAGTATACCCTAGGTACTTTACTTCCCGCTGCCCCAGAAAACATTTCTGCCATTCTAAGTGATTCCAGCACTGCAGTAACATTCTCTAGGTGTTGAGCCCAAGATGGAGAATATATGACGATATCGTCAAGGTAAGCTTCTGCGTAGACTTGGTGCCCCCTTAGGACCTTGTTATTGCGTGTTGACAAATTGCAGCTGCCCCATGAAGTCCAAAAAGCATTTGTGTGAATTGGTAAAGCCCATAGGGAGTACTAAATGCCGTTTTGGGGTTAGCAGCAGCCGTCAGGGGAATCTGCCACTACCCCTTGGTCAGGTCAATGGTAGACAAATACTGAGCCTGGCCAAGGCGATCCAACAGCTCGTTCACACGTGGCATGGGAAACGCATCAAATTGCGAGACTTCATTGACTTGCTGAAAGTCAATACAGAAATGGGGAGACCCATCTGCATTTGGGACAATCACAATTGGGCTGCACCAGGGACTCTGCGAGGGTTCAATGACTCCCAGTGCCACCATTTCCTGTACCAATTCATTAATCAACTCCTTCTTCTCTTCAGACAAATGATAAGGGCGGACTCTAACTATCTTGCCTGGGGTAGTTATAATGTCATGAGAGATTCCCCTCGTACGCCCTGGAATGGGTGAGAAAACATCAGAAAATTTTTCCACCACAGCCTGCACCTGCTGAGACTGGGTTGCAGAGAGTTCTGTGCCTATATTAACCCTCTCTTCTCGGCCCAAATCAGCTGTGGGCCTAAATCATCCTCTTGGCACTGCTGGGTTATCAAAGTTAAAGCTTCCCTGTCCTTCCAGGGCTTTAGGAGATTAATATGATAGGTTTGGAGGTGATTCCTCTCATCTTTCACCCTATAATTCACCGAGCCTATCCTTTCTACCACCGTTGCCGGCCCTTTCTAATGTGCCAAGAATTTGTGAGGGTCCGACAGTACTAGTATCAATATCCAATCTCCCACTCCAAACTGGCGCTCCTTAGCCTTTCTATCATAATATATTTTCTGTTTCCTCTGTGCCCACTCTAAGTTTTCTTTACCCAACTTAGTCACCTGGGACAGTCTCTGTTTAAGCTGGGTGAAATGGGACAACACATTCATCCCAGCCTCCTCAGGAGGATCCCAAGCCTCCTTAACCACATCCAGGAGTTCCCAGGGAACACGCCCATACATCATCTCAAAGGGACTGACCCCCGAAGAATCCTGGACTCTATCTCTGGCTGCGAACAAGACATAGGGAATAAATAGGTCCCAGTCCTTCATATCCCCTTTTAAACCCTTCTTTAGCATATGCTTTAGGGACTGGTTAAAGCGCTCTACTAGGCCATTTGCCTGAGGATGATAGGTGGATGTTCTGATATGCCTTACCCCCGAGGTCTCTCCAAAACCCTTCCATCTCCCTGGATAGAAAGTTACTACCCCGATCTGACAGTGCCTCTCTGGGAAAACCAATGGTATAGAATAAACCCATTACCTCCTTCATCAGAGCCTTAGAAGATGTCTTATATAATGGAAAAGCCCAGGGAAACCTAGTGGCCACATCCATCACCACAAAAATAAAATTATACCCCCGAGGAGTCCTTTCCAATGGGCCTACAATGTCCATGGCTAATCTCTTAAGAGGCTCTTCCACCACTGGAATGGGAATAAGGGGTGCTCGAGCTGGCTTACTCATAGTTAGCCGCTGACAGGTGGGGCAAGACTTGCAGAACTCCTTTATCTCCCATCTCAAACCTGGCCAAAAGAACCTACCCAGCACCTGGGTGTGAGTAGCTTGTATCCCCTTGTGCCCGGCTAACGGAGAGTAATGGGCTGTTTGTAGAATGATCTTCCAAAACCCCTTCGGGACCACTAATTGCTCTCTCTTTTCCCCTGAACCCTCTGAGCTTTCATCCTCCCTATAAAGGAGATCCCTTTTAATCCTGAGCCCTGTTTTACCTGACTGGAGCCCCATAGCCTGATGCCACAGCTCCTGTAAAGAGGGGTCAGCTCGCTGCTCACTCAGGAATGTAGGAAAAGTATCAATTATTTCCTGAGGTAGCCCTGGGAACTCTTGCATTTGACCAACTCTCCTAAGTGACTGAGCTCTTTGTTGTTGCTGCCTTCTCTTCTGAGCCTGGGAAGCTCTCGCCTATTTCTGAGTAGGCCTTTCCACTCCCCCCCTTCTTGAAGGGAAACACTCTTCCCAGCTCTGCCTCTGGACCTGTCATAGGTAAACCCTGAGAACGAGTGTTAATGAGCCCCTGTTTGGTGCCCAAGTACTCCCTCAACCCAGACCAGTCCCGTCCTAGAATCAGGACATACAGAGCCCCTGAGACCAAGGCAACTGATATTTGGTACACCCTATCCTGGTACAAGATTGTGGTGGGCCTGAGAGAATAAAATACACTATCCCCATGTATGCACTTAATCATCAACCGCCCGGCCTTGGAGGACTCCTTCTCTCCAGGGAACACCTTTTCCCAAAACTGGACTGACATCATTGACTGATCGGCTCCCATGTCGATCAGTGCTATGGTCTCCTGTCTGCTTACTGAGACCGGCGTAGTGCATGCAGTTTTTAGCCCTTGCCCCGAAATACTCATATTGTGTAACCCAGCATCAAACCTGGTTATCCGGCTGGACAAGTTTATCACCCTGCAAAAACTTTGAATATGCCCTGTCTTCCCGCATCTGTAGCATTTCCTATCACCTCCCTGGGTGTTAGGCCTGGGGAAAGGGGCAAGTGAATTCTTGGGTGCAGACTTCCTAGACTACCCCTTGCTTGAATCCCCTGAGTTCTGCCTAGGTGTGTGTCCCTGCACCGGACCTGGTTCTTCCCCTACGGGTTCTTGGGCATCTAGGTAAGCTTCTGCAACTTCTAGGACCTGTCCTAATGTCCCACAATTCTGTCATTTTATCCAAGCCCTTATGTGCTTGGGAACAGCTTCCAGCATTTGCTCTTTCACTATCTCAGTGAATAGGGCTCTGGCATTGTTCAGAAAAGGCTGTAGCCACTTCTCGGCTAGCTTGGTGATATGGTGTAGTAAGCTTTGGGCCTTTCTAAATAAAGCATCTGAGTGGCCCTAAAACTGCTGTCTATAGTGCTCTGCAGTAAATCAAGATAGTCGAGAATGTGTGTCTTAACTACAGGGTAATTGTTAGCCTGCTCGGGACCTAGGGTTTGAAAGGCCGCTTAGGTCTTACTGTCTAAGCAGGGTAATAGTCTGTACACCCACTGATCTTGGGGGCAACCAGCAACCACAGCAATTCGCTCAAACGAACTAAGAAAGTCATCAGGAGCATCTCTGGGTGCGATTTTACACAGATTCAAATGAGTAAGGTTGTTAAGTCCTACCGGAACTGGCGGTGTTCCACTCGGCAGTGATTTTTCTGTAGATTGAGTAGCGGTATGTTGTAAGATCTGTGCAAATATTTTGCCTGCTCCTTCATGGAGGCCATTAGTTCTCTATGTTGCCGTAGCATAGCGTCCTGGCTGGCTTGCCACCTATCCTCGTTGGTCCTCAGGATCCCCCTGAGCTCATCGGTCTGTCTCTGGCACTCGCTGGCCAGCGTTGCCAACATCTGGGTCTGCTCCATAGCAAAAACCTGGAAAGCAAACAAACAAGAAACACCACCCAAGTATGGCTGTATAGAAAGAGCGTCCCCCTCTTTCTAACCTCCTCCAGTCTCCAGTCCTCCCCAACCAGCACCACTCTATCCTCACCAGCCGCTACCCAGGTACTCTTACCCGATGTACTGGTGAGTTTTCGCCTGTGTGCTGATTGGGTGTACCGCCCGTGCTGTCACCGGTTTGGAACTGGTCTCGGTTCGATCCTCCCTCAGGACTGGAACACAGCTCCTGCTCGGTTCACCACTCGAACTGGAATGCTGCTCCTTGTTAATCTGTCCTCCTTCCGGTTCCTGTCACTCTGACTCCTCCCACGGATAGGTCACAGGAACAGTCGAACAGTCTCCCAGGATCCAATAGACAATAGGTATCAATAATTATCAAAACAAAAAGTTCATCCAAGAATCCAGAACAAGCCAGAGCAAAGATAGGATTGCTTTTTATGTAGTTCTTTCTATCTGGTTATTATGCAGGCATTGGCAGTGAATATTACTGGTACCTGCATATCTTCCAGCTCCGCCTCAGCACTAACTGGACAGTTAAATGGTGGTCACACTGGATTTTCCGTAGCACTGTGCAGGTAATTTCGCCTGAAAACCCATAGATAGCGCCATTATATGTTACATCTACAATAGCAAAATGCCATGTAAAATGAACCATGAGCTTCAGAAAAGATAATCTGAGCCCATTACTTAAAGAAGGGATTTCAGAATCATAAAAATGTCTGACTTTTAATGGGATGTAAACCAAGGTTCAGATAGACAATTAGATGTGGTGTGAAATTAGATTATCCATTTGAGATCAGAATTTATCATAGGAGACAGGCAGAGATTCTTCTAGAGATAAAATGATGGTTCTTACTGATCTGGAGAAATATCCTGCCCGTATGTACATTTTGCTTAATTTCTCAATAGCCTAAATGTCATTCCACCTGTCTTGGAAACTCATCATTGGCTTAATTATCTGTCCACTCTTATCTTGGCAAACCAAGAATGGAATTAAAAAGAAATGAGTCATTCCTTCTTATTGGCATTATTTAAGCAAATTTCATAGCCTGGCAACTGTGCCTGCAAGAATGGAAGCACATTGATTAATAATTGCCAGAGGTGATTTTTTTTTTAAATTTTTTAATCATGATTCTAAAACTTTATTTTCTGCTTTGATGATGTTTTATCTAAGTACGATAAACACATAATTAAAATATATTCTGCAGTAAGAATTCATCCTGTTAGGAGGAGAGATAGGGCTGGTAGCAAAAACAATAACCTCCAGTCTATAGTGCTTTTCAAGCTGAGTTTAGACACTCACGTAAAACATTTAATTAAATTGTCTTTCAGTGAACAGGCAATATTCTTTCTGCCACCAAGAACTGTTGACTTTAAATGAATACTTGTATAATAAAATACAGAGATGCTTCTGCTGATACGGTGATCCATAGGTACTGCCATAGGTAACCTAACCTTCTCACCCTGCCTAGACCTCCCCCCCTTCCCGCCCAAATACACGTATTCAGGATCCCTTCAACTGAATTGCATTAAGTGCTAATGTGTGCCTAATCTGGCAAAAAAATGGCATACTGCGGGAAAGTGGGCGCAATAAGGCCGTGATTCTATAAATGTCATCTAACTCCTAGTGACTTCGGAAGTTGTACTGGCTGCCGGTAGCATTTAGAGTACAGTATAAGACTGCAATGATTTGTCATCAGTTTTTGTAAGGTACAATCCCGGAGTATTTTAAGAGCAAGACGATTATTTATCGTGCTGAAAGATTGTTGTGGTTTGAAAATTCTGCTTGGTTAAAGGCCAATGTTAATCCGAAGTATGTCGAAACTTGTGCAATGACCTTTTGTTGTGCTGGGGCGAAATTGTGGAATTCGCTGGTAGGGCAGTTGAGAAAATGTGCTGATAGAGGAACTTTAGAAAGCCCCTCAAAACGCAATTGTGTGGGTTTTTTTTTTTTTTTTTTTAAATCTTTATTAGTTTTCAATTATTAACAGTGCAATACAGTGAATTTAAATATAAATGAATTAAACATTTTTAGCCCCCTCCCCTTAACTAATGAAAATAAAACCACATGTATAATTTCAATAAAATAGATATAATGAATAATTATAATGTTTTCCCATCTCCCACGTAATTGTTTGTTAATGCTTTTTTTATATAATAGGATCTGACTTGTCCTGTTTGAGGAATTATTATGAATTTAAATTTTGATGATTTATCTCTCTATTGTATTGCTTTTTATGGCACCTAGTACCTAGACAGTATAGAAATTTAAAAAATAAATAAATATAGTTGTTTTATCTACTGCATATTACGTATTTAAAACCCTACACGGAGACAGCCCATCATACTTGAACAATCGCCTCATCCAAGCACCCACTACCAGACACAGAAAAACGCACTCCCCATTCATACCCCCCCCAATCAAGGAAGTAAAAAGAACAAGACTACACGACGGCCTACTAGCCACTCAAGCCGCAAGACTGGACAACCAAATCTCCAACCTTCTGATGACCACCCCAGACTATAGGACATTCAGAAAGGAAATAAAGACCACACTTTTCAAGAAATTCCTGAAGCAGCAATAACATCACGACCTCTTAGTAACACTAAAACTGACGCTCGATCTACCCATTGCTGCACTAATTAATAACAAAAGAACCTCCACTTTGACCACCTATCAACTCTACTACAAACCACCTCACCCTCAACAACCCGCTAAATGTCTATAAGATCTACAACCTACCTCTCTAGCTAATCATTGTAACTCTGTTTTTAAATTAACCTTTTGTAATCTTCCTTGAACCGCAAGGTAATGGCGGAATAGAAATCCCTAATGTAATGTAATGTAATGTAACTATGATCAAAAGTCCAGTGCACATAAATAACGAAACAATGTGTAAAGACCACAAGTGGAGAAACAATGTGTACAGACCACAAGTGGAGAAAAAGAGACCTCAGAAAAGCATATAAGCTCCAAATTTTCAGTACATTCAACTCCTGCAAAGGAGCTGCAGTATAGCACCATCGTTGGTCACTCAAAAAACTCCACCAAAAAGTCAAATCTCATTTCGTTCAATAATAGTAAATATGCAGTCAGGTACTTATCCTCATAGTTGTCCAGGGCATTCAATCACAAACAGTTGTGTTGCTCATCTCCACAGCATAAAGAGGTGCAAGCAAACTCCATGTTCAGCCAGACCCGACAGGGCCCTGTTTCGCAGAAAGCTGTATCAAGGGCTCTGGCCACTCCATTACCAAGTACAGAAACAAAAGTCCAAAAATTGGATCTTGTCCCCTCAAAGACTCACCGGTACTGTGGAAAACAAGTTCTGGAGACAGCGTTTAAATCCACAAGTTAGCCACGCCTCTTAATGCCTCGTATTTCCGTTCTTCATGCACACATATGCTGGTAATTACCAAGAAAAAAATAAATGCAAGAAATATACACGCTCAAGGGTCAGAGTCTGGAGAGCCACAGCTATATACAAGAAGAGCTGCATGTGGATCGCGAGCCGCAGGTTGCCTTATGCGCTGTTTGGCACGGTTGTCGTTCTTAGGCGCTAGTAGGCATTGAATCCTTAAGCACACTGCTAAGGTTTTCATGGCCTAAATGAGTACACCCAAACTCTGCCCCAAATCCAGCCCAAATCTACCCCTAACCACACCTACTTGTTTGTAGGTGCCTTGGTGAAGACAACTGCCTTGAATTGGTAGGCACCTAGTGGTGGAGATGAAAACGGTGACGGAGTTCAAAAAAGCATGGGATGTATATAGAGGATCTAAAATCAGAAAATCATAGTAAATATTGAAGACCTAAGGCCAGTACTGGGCAGACTTGCACGGTCTGTGTCTGTGTATGGCCGTTTGGTGGAGGATGGGCTGGGGAGGGCTTCAGTGGCTGGGAGGGTGTAGATGGGCTGGAGTGAGCTTTGACGGAGACTTCAGTAGTTGGAACCTAAGAACAGTATTGGGCAGAGCTTTCGATTCTTGCCCAGAAATAGCTAAGGAGAAGAACAAAAAAACCCCAACACATTTTTTAGATTGAATCAGGTTGGGCAGACTAGATGGATCATTTGGGTCTTCATCTGCCATCATCTACTATGTAATTAGTTTTTAATGGTGCTTTCAATTATGTCAGTGCTGATTAAGCCAATTAAAAAAATATTAAGTTAGGCACCTATAACAGATGGACCCAGTTATCTAGATCAGTGGTTCCCAATCCTGTCCTGGAGGACCACCAGGCCAATCAGGTTTTCAGGCTAGCCCTAATGAATATGCATGGAGCAGATTTGCATGTCTGTCACTTTCATTATATGCAAATCTCTCTCATGCATATTCATTAGGGTCATCCAGGACAGGGTTGGGGACCACTGATCTGGATGCCTAACTGTAGACACTTTTTATAGAGTCAGGACCTAACAAGACACTGAAATACATTTGTTGGTTTGATTTTTGAGGGGAGCACATTAGGGGCGGCGAGTAGGCATTCCTGCACTAACCAGTTAGCACATCTGCATTACCTGGTAAGTGCACTGATAACGCTGGAACCTTTACCGCTTATAAAATAGAGGGTGATCGGCACTCATGCACTAACTTTTAAAATGATATGCAGTAATGTCTGCACTAGCTGCATGAGCATCATGGTTCCCAGTCTGGGCAGTGAGCATTTTCAAGTGAAAAAGTTATTCTCCTGGTACAGCACTCCTGATACAGTGTGACAAGGCGGTGGCTGTTGCCAGAAGGATGCTAAGCTATATAGACAGAGGCATGACCAGTAGAAGAAAGAAGGTGTTGATGCCCCTGTACAGGTCGATGGTGAGGTCCCACTTGGAGTATTGTGTTCAATTTTGGAGACCATATCTGGCGAAGGACATAAGAAGACATGAAGCGGTCCAGAGGAAGGAGACAGAAATGGTAGGAGGTTTGCGCCAGAAGACGTATGAGGAGAGACTGGAAGCCCTGAATATATATACCCTAGAGGAAAGGAGGGGCAGGGGAGTTATCCAGTGGCATACCAAGGGGGGTGGGGGGAGGTCCGCCCCGGGTGCAGCCTTAGGGGGGGTGCACAGCCGGACAGGTCCGGAAAATTCCTGGGCTGCGATGGCACTCAGTGGCATCAGCACGCCCCCCTCCGCAACAGCACTGAGTGGCATCAGCGCCCCCCTCCGCGACGGCACTCAGCAGCATCGGTGCCCCCCCCTCCGCACCGGCACTCAGCGGCATTGGTGCCCCCCCTGCCCCGCGACAGCACTCAAGTTCGGCCTCCTTCTCCCAGCAGAACTTCAGATCAGCAACAGGTGCTCAGTCAAAAGCTTCCCCTGACTGAACAGTCTGGACGGAAACAGGAAGCTGAGTCAGAAGGAGGCCGAACTTGAGTGCTGTCGCGGGGCAGGGGGGGCACCGATGCCGCTGAATGCCATCGCGGAGGGGGGGCGCCGATGCCGCTGAGTGCCGGTGCGGGGGGGAGGGGCCTTTCAGATCATGTTGCCAAAATCAGAAAGGTGAGGGAGAAAGATGGGCCTGTGGTGGATGGAGAGATTGAGAGAAGGGGACAGATGATGGAAGTGGGGGAAAGAGAAAGAAGGGGCAGATGATGGAAGTGGGGATAAGGGGGAGAGAGAAGAGTGCAGATGATGGAAGTGGGGGAAAGAGAGAGAAGTGGCAGATGATGGAAGTGGGAAGAGAGAAGAGGGCAGATGATAGAAGGAGGGGGAAAGAGAGAGAAGGGGAAGATGATGGAAGTGGGGATAGGGGGCAGATGATGGAAGTGGGTAGGAGGGGCAGATGATGGAAGTGGGGAGGAGGGGCAGATGATTGAAGTGGGGAGAGAGAAGAGGGCAGATGATGGAAGGATGGGAGAAAGAGAGAGAGGGGGCAGAAAATGGAAGTGGGGAGAAGGGAGAGAGAGAAGAGGGCAGAGGATGGAAGGAGGGGATAAATAAAAGGAGGGCACATGATGGGGGAAAAGGATTGAGTTAGGGAAATACTGGAGGGGATGAGGGAAAGAGGTGGCGAGTTGTAGGTAGACAGTAAAAAAGGAAATTGATGAGAGGGTAGTAAGAACGTAATCTAGATGGATGCAGAAAATAAATTGAAAAGGAAAATGAGGAAAGAAAGGGATTGCAGAAGAGAGGTGTGGGAGAGGGAAGGAAAGGAGAGAGATGCCAGACCAATGGGTGTGAAAGGAGAGATGGAAGGTGGAGGCATACAGTTTCTGGAAGGGGCATAGAAGGAGAGAAGATGCTATATAGGGGCAGAGAGATGGCAGACAGTGGATGGAAGGAAGAGAGTAACAAGAAGATGAGGAAAGCAGAAACCAGAGAAGACAAAGGTAGAACAAAAATTTTCTATTTATTTATTGCTTTAGGAGACATGTGTCACTGTTTCTGTGGTGTTGCATTGTATGCAGAGTCTAGTTTCTTGCTGGTTCAATTTAACCTTTGCCTATGTATCCCTATTTTATCCCCCTTTTTACAAAACTGTGGAGCGTTTTTTAGTGCCAGCCACGGTGGTAACAGCTCTGACGCTCATAGAATTCTGAGCATCAGAGCTGCTACCACCATGGCTAAAATCCACACTACAGTTTTGTAAAAGGGGGAGGGGTTAGTTTGTGATGACATATTCCATACTAGGCGAAGGTGTTTTCTGTGTTCTGTGTGTTTGAAAGACATGGTTTTCTGTTAGGATTGACGGTGTAGGATTGATCTGTACTAGTCTGGCTTGTTTAGTTTTACAATGGGTGTATTGATGTACTGCTCACTGCAATATGTAAGATGCTGCCTTTTCCTAGGTACTCATGTGTGACGTGTGGCTTGTTACTAAAAATCATGTTTTTCGTACAGATGAGGGGGGGGGGTGCCAAAAAATGATGGGCCCCGGGTGTCACATATGCTAGGTATGCCACTGGAGTTATGATTCAGATATTCAAATACTTGAAAGGTATTAACATAGAACAAAATCTATTCCAGAGAAAGGAACATGATAAAACCAGAGGGCATAATTAGAGGTTGAGGGGTGATAGATTCAAAGGCAATGTTAGGAAATTCATCTTTACGGAGAGGGTGGTTGATGCGTGGAATGCGCTCCTGAGGGAGGTGGTGGAGAAGAAAACGGTGACAAACAAGCGTGGGACGAACACATAGGATCTTTAATCAGAAAATAATGGATATACATTGAAGGAACCAAGGCCTGTACTGGGCAGGCTTGCACAGTCTGTGTCCCATATATGGACATTTGATTGAGGATGAGCTAGGGAGGGCTTCGATAGCTGAGATGGTTAAAATGGGCTGGAGTGAGCTTTGATGGAGACTCCATTAGATAGAACCTAAGCACACTACCGGGTTTGGCCCAGAAATATCTAAGAAAAAGGACCATTTAAATTAAATGATTAATTTATGGAGCATGGGGCAGACTGCATGGGCCATTCAGGTCTTTATCTGCCGTCATTTACTATGTTACTATGTTGAGAATTTGGCAAGCAATTAGAGTTCAGTTTCCTGGAATATAGATGGTCTACGCACCTACTCACTTCTCGCATTCTGTAATTCGCTGATTGTCCAGCCCTCTTCGATGTGAACCGCCTAGAAGACATCTGACTATGGCGGTATAGAAGAATAAAGGTATTATTATTATTATTATTACTTGGATTACAATCATCGCTTGATCTATGAAGGAGGAGGATAGTTCACCATTGAAATTCGGACATACCAGCCTGCCTTAATCAATTTAACACACATTAAACTACAAATGAATGCGTGTCGAAAAGACTAATACATTCCACAGTGCTATCTGTGTCATGCAGAATGTTTATTTTGTTTGAATCAATTCGCTCTTTAACATATAGCGCACCCCCCCTTCAATTTGATCTACTATCATTGCGATATAATTTGCCTCTTTTACAAAGCCGTGCTAGTGGCTGCGCTGTGCTAACGGCCCCAAAGCCCCGCGCGGCTTTGCAAAAGAGGCTGACAGCGTTCCACTGATTGTTCTCCTTCCACCAAATCTCAGAGATGCTTATTATATCTACATTCAGTACTATAGAAACATAGAAGAAACATAGAAAAATGACGGCAGAAAAGGGCTATAGCCCACCAAGTCTGCCCATACCAAAATATCCGCCCCCCTGACTTTTCTCCCCTAGAGATCCCACGTGAATATCCCATTTTCTCTTAAAATCTGATACGCTGCTGGCCTCAATCACCTGCAGTGGGAGTTCGTTCCAATGATCCACCACTCTTTCGGTGAAGAAGTATTTTCTGTAGTCGCTATGGAACTTCCCTCCCCTGATTTTCAGCGGATGCCCTCTGGTGGTCGAGGGTCCTATGAGACAGAAGATACCATCTTCCGACTCGGTACGGCCCGTGATGTACTTAAATGTTTCAATCATGTCTCCCCTCTCTCTTCGTTCCTCAAGTGAGTACAGCTGCAATTTATTCAGCCTTTCTTCATACGTGAGATCCTTGAGCCCCAAGACCATCCTGGTGGCCATTCGCTGAACCAACTCAATTCTCTGCAATTCTGTGGCCTCCAGAATTGAACACAATACTCCAAATGAGGTCTCACCATGGACCTATATACTCTAACTCTCCTACTTTATTTTTTAGACTTCTAGCATTTGTATACAGACAATTCAAATTGTGCTTTTTCCTTGTATCTAGAGGCTGCTGAGAAAATGACATGGATAACATGATATCTTTACTCTGCTTCTCTCTTAAACACTCTTAGCTTTCTTTCACCATTTTTGAAACCTCTCTATTGGAACTCCCTAAATGCTCTGATATTCCACGCTGAAACAGCTGTTCCTGGGTGACTGTTGGCTTCCCCTCCCCCTCCCTCCATCTTAGTTTAAAAGCTGCTCTATCTCCTTTTTAAACGTTAGCACCAGCAGCCTGGTTCAATCCTGGTTCAGGTGGAATCCGTCCTTTCGGAATAATAATAATAATAACAGTTTATATACTGCAGGACCGTGAAGTTCTATGTGGTTTACAATGGTTAAAAATGCTACAAATTAAGTAAAACTAAAAGTACAAGCTAGTGATTAACAGTTCTAGAGATCAGTTATTGTGGAATAAGATTGTACAAATCAGCTACCTTAATACTTCAGAAACAGATGTGTTTTTAGGTGGCTCCTAAATTCCCCATAAGTATTAGCGAGCATAAGTAATTGTTCCAGATCTTTACACCATAATGTAATGTAATGTAATGTAATGTAATTTATTTCTTATATACCGCTACATCCGTTAGGTTCTAAGCGGTTTGAAGAAAATATACATTAAGATTATAAATGAGAAGTAAGAAGGTACTTAAAAAATTCCCTTACTGTCCCGAAGGCTCACAATCTAACTAAAGTACCTGGAAATTAATAAAGAAGAGAAAATAAAGATGGTTGAAAAAAGAAAAATTCTATGTGAATTTATAGGATGGAAATTAAACTGACAGTGAAGAACTGTATGAAAAATACATATGGAATGCAGTTAGAGAGGGTAGGTTACAATCTATTTATTATTAATTTATTATTATTAATGCTGCCTAATATGAGAAAAGATGCTGATGATGTTTTTTAAATTTACATCCTCTAACCCAGTGTTCTTCAACCAATGGTCCATGGACCAGTGCCGGTCCACAGGGCCAGCACGTGCATCAGGCTCAAAACAGTGTTCTTCAACCGCCGGTCCACGGTGCGATCGATGCGGCGTTATCTTCGAGCCAGCTCCCTCTTCCTAACTGATTCAGTACACAAAGCCACGGGCAGTGGCTCCTACGGGCATCCTGCGCCTGAACCGGAAGCCTTCTCTATGACGTTGCAACGTCAAAGGGAAGGCTTCCAGATGAGGCACGGGACATGCAAGGTGCAATTAATACTATTATGGGGGCGCGGTCTGGGGTGGAGATTGAGTAAAGATGGAGGGGGGTCTGGCCCATGACTTAGCCCAGTGTTCTTCAACCGCTGGTCCACAGACCGATGCCGGTCCACAGAATAATTCTTTTATTTCTGCCGGTCCATAGGTGTAAAAAGGTTGAAAAACACTGCTCTAACCGGTGGAGAAACAAAATTCAAGTGTGAGCTTCTCTTATGTGTATTGGTTGAGAAACAGAAAAGGTCAGTCATATATTTAGGGGCTAAACCAAATAGTACCTTAAAGCAAAAACATCCAGAAATAAACTTCACACGCGCCTCCATCGGCAACCAGTGCAGACGTCGGTAGGAAGTTGTTACATGATCGAATTTCTTCAACACCAAAATTAGCCTGACTGCCGCATTTTGCACCAGTTGTAATCGCTGCATATTCTTCTGGGAAACTGCTAAATAGGCAATATTTCAGTAATCAAGTTGACTTAGTATAAGGGATTGTACCAAAATTCTAAAGGATGAAACATCAAAATATGCTCTAATGGACTGAAGCTTCCAGAGAGTAAAAAAAACCCTTTCTAACCAAAGAGTCCACCTTCATGGTTAGGCCCTGGTCCAGTATAATACCCAAAACCTTCATAGTAGATTGGGTTCATAGACAAAACCGCCGAAGACAAAGGCGCGCGCCGACAACTGAGCGCAAGACGGAATCTTCAATTCATCTCAGAAGTAAGACAAGCAAATGACATCTGATAATTCAATCATTTATTATTCTTTAATAGTGCAGAGTTACTAGCACGCTTGTCTTACTTCTGAGATGAATTGAAGATGACGAAACATAGCAAGTATTAAAGACATACAACATATAAGACATGGATGTTGTGGCATATCTCAATTTGGAGATTTAGCCATAATGGTAATATGATTTCCTCTTCACACTGAGTGAGGTGAAGTTTTGGATTTGCCAAATGGCGGTGAGACATCCAAGCGGCAATGTCAGACGCTAGGCATGTCACTCAATCCTCCATTACCCAAGGTGTCTCAGGTAGATTGTGAGCCTACCAGGACAGATAAGGGAAAATGTTTGAGTATCTGAATGTAAAAACCATTTAGAAAATCTCCATTGAATGGCAGTATATAAATAACTAATAAACTTGGAAACTTGGGCCTGATATAGAAAGGCAAATACGAGGGGGTGCTGAAAACCAACTGACGTCCTAAATAGAGAATGACACGGTGACAAAATTCATCACCTTTCCCGTCCCCGCGGATAACCATCTTCATGTCATTCTTTAAGGAGAGAGGGAAGAATCAGAGTATAATTGGGCACAACCACTGACCCGCAAGCTTTGCTTTGAAGAATGCTGGTGTAGAAGGACTGAGGTTGAAATAGACACTAGAAAATGACATGGGATTATTTCCCTCGGTTATCCGCGGGGACGGGAACGGTGATGAATTTTGTCACCGTGTCATTCTCTAGTCCTAAATTCTGAGTGTTGTTTTGCCACTGCAGCTGAAAAGAGTGTTACCTTATTTGGTTAAGTGCCAATTTGTAGAAATGAAATTCTGTGCCATTGATTGAACCCTATCCACGTTCCTTCTCTTCGTGGTTGGGCTGAGAACTTTTCAGCGCCCTCTCGCATTTATCACTCCTTGAAAATATTACACGCTAATTACTAGACGTGCTGTTCGCACTGCCAGTCCTTTTGAAATCTCACTCACCTTTCACAGCATGCATACCGTACCCCGTCATTTTTTTTTTTTTTATGCTCGAGGATCTCTAGAGAAACTCCCTTTGTTCGTTCTGCCCCACATTGATTACAGAAGGTCTAATCATCCAAGAGAGAAAGAACGGTGCTTCAGTAGCGCTGCCTGCCTGGCATGTTTAATGCTTCATTCTTTTATTTTCCGTTCTTTTGAGAAGAGCACAAAAAGCCAGTGGCAAAATGGAGATTGCTCCTGACATCTAAACTTTCCTTTAGCCAATCTGCGGACTGCTCGGAAAAAAAAAATCACTGCCTAATTAAATAGCGCTGAAATAGCAAATATATTTTTATGATAGACTAGTCTTTAAGCCCGTTACATTAACGGGTGCTAGAATAGATGTGTCTGTCTGTCTGTGTTTCTTTATCTCTCTCTCCTTGGCCGCTGTCTGTGTCCTTCCGTCTCCCCCCCTCCCCCGAGCAAAGCTGTCTGCCCCCAGCACACACCTCCCCCCAAAGCAGCCCCCTTTCCCTCTCCCTAACTGTCTCTCCATGGTCCTCTTCTGTCTTTCCCCCCAGAGCAAAGCTGTTTGCCCTAAGCACACACCTCCCCCCAAAGCAGCCCCCTTTCCTTCTCCCGCTGACTCTCTCTCTGGCCCCCTTTCTCTGTCTGTCTTTCTGTCCCTCTCCCTGTCCCTGTGTTTTCTTTCTTTCTGTCTCCCTCCCTCCCGCTGTCTGTCTGTCATTTTTCCCCATTTCCCTGTGCAGCAGCATAAGGGGTTAGGGAGTTTCTCAGGCTGGCAAACTGTCCTCTCCTCTCCCTCTCTAATGCTCCTCCTATGCTTTCCTTTTCTTTTCTGTTCTCTTCCAAACGGACGCACGCATAGGAAGTGCGCATGCGCGGCTTACCGTTTTATTATATTAGATAGCAAGAATAAGAAAATAAGGATACCTTCTCTTCTATACTTTTCATTCAGGGCTGAAGTTATCTAGATGTATTAGGGCAACAATCTGCATTATTTGCTCTTTAATCTGCCTTAAAAGGCACTAATACTGCCCTAATGCAGTGATATATAAGGCACCGCCCGATGAGATGAAAAACCTACAAATGTATGTAAAACATAAGACTAGCCTTACTGGATCAGACCAATGGTCCATCTAGCCCAGTATCCTGTCTTCACAAAGGCCAATCCAAGTCACAAGTACCTGGCAAAAAACCAAATAGTAGTGGCTTTCCATACCACCGATCCAGGACAACCAGTGGCTTCTTCCATGTCTGTCTCAACAGCAGACTATGGGCTTTTCCTCCAGGAACTTACTATGTAATTGCTGACTTCTGGTCAGAGAAGGTGCATACTACAACTCACATTATAGCTCTAAAATGATTGTAAAATAACCCCTAGAACAGGGGTACCCAATAGATCGATCGCGATTGACAGGTAGCTCGCCAAGACAAAGTGAGTCGATCATCCAGGACTCACTTTTGCCTTGGCGATCTATCGGGCCGATCAGTCTTCCTCTCCCCGACGTCAATTCTGCCGTCGGAGAGGAAGTTCGGGCCAGCCAATCGCTGCCTGGCTGGGCGGAACTTCCTCTCCGACGGCAGAATTGACGTCGGGGAGAAGAATGCTGGTTGGCCTGAAGCAGGGAGAGCATGGGGCGGCGTCGGCGTCGGCTTTGGGGCCTGTTATCCATTGATGGCGGTTTGGGTCCTGTTCCCCGATGGCAGCGGCAGTGGCAGTGGCTTGGGGAAGGGCAGGGAGAAAGAAAGAAAGGGGGCAGGCAGGGAGACAGAAGGAAAGAAGAGAAACAGAAAAAAAGAAAGGGGGCATGAAGAGAGAAAGAAAGAAAGGTCAGGGAGAGAGGAAGAAAAAGTTGGGGGAGGGAATGAGGTGTGGAGGAGAGGAAGCATACAGGCTGAAAGAAAGATTGGATGCACAGTCAGAAAAAGAAAGTGCAACCAGAGACTCATGAAATCACTAGACAAGGTAGGAAAAATGATTTTATTTTAAATTTAGTGATCAAAATGTGTCTGAATTTATATCTGCTGTCTATATTTTACAATACGGTCCCCTTTTACTAAACCGCAATAGTGGTTTTTAGCGCAGGGAGCCTATGAGCGTCGAGAGCAGCGCTGGGCATTCAGCGCATCTCCCTGCGCTAAAAACTGCTATTGTGGTTTAGTAAAAAGGGAGGGGGGTGGGTATTTGTCTATTTTTGTATGGTTGTTACTGAGGTGACAGTGCATAGAGTCATCTGCTTTGACCTCTTTGAAAAAACTCCAGAATAGGAATGATAATTAACAATTCTATGCGTACAGTGTGCGTTGTGTTTTTTTAAAATTTTATTGTTGGTAGATCATTTTGACTTGGTCATTTTAAAAGTAGCTCGCGAATTAAAAAAGTGTGGGCACCCCTGCCCTAGAACATCAGACCACCAAATCTCGCAACCTTGACTTCCAGGTTCCTCTTCCCCTGATCCGATCCTCCTGATCCACCCCCTTGATGGACAGAAGCTCCCTCTCACAATGTATTCCCTACTGCTATGGCCATACCTTATTTCCTTAATGGTCTAGGGCAGAGTTTCTCAACACGCGATATGCATACCCTTAGAGGTATGTGAGCCGCATGTTGGGGGTATGCGGCACTGTGTGGGTCTCCTGCCCCCTTCCTCCTTAATGGCTGCTACTGCTGATGCTGTCGGGAATCCCATGCCTCCTTCATGCCTGCCCCCCTCTGTCGAAGCCACCACCGGGGATCCCATACCCTGCTTCCTGCATTCACCTCCCCCCCCCACTACCACACACACACACACACACACACACTGAAGCCAACCCGGAAGGCTTTCCTCCGATGTCAGAGCTGACGTCTGAAATAAGCCTTCCAGGTCAGCAGGGAATCTCAGTTACCACCTTAAGGGCCGTCTAGCTGGGCTGCTCTTTCCGGCCTTCAGCCATACAGGGACATGCACATGAGTAACCCAGAGCCTTCTTTCCAATGTCAGAGCTGTAATCAGAGGGAAGGCTTGTGGGTCAGCCACGTGCAGCATGTAAGAGCTGCTGCCCGGTCCCTGTGCAGGCTGAAGGCCAGAAGGAGCAACCCAGCAGGATGGTTCTGAAGGGAGCGAGTGTAGCCATGGAGCGAGTGCGGCCCTGGAGTGATCAAGTAAGGGAAAGAGGGGATATGATAGTGGGCAAAGGGAGAAAGGAGGAGGAAGAAGCGCATTGGGACATGGAAGGGGCATGAATTTGGGACAAAGGTTGGAAGGCAGGGAGGGGGCATGAATTCAAGACTCAGAAGGAAGGGAGGTGATGTAAAAATTAATAAAATTTATAAATTTTTTTTTAAAAAAAGGAAGGGAGGGGCATGAACTTGGGACAAAAGGGAGGGAGGTAGGGGCACTAACTTGGAACATAGGAGGGAGGAGGGAATAGAAAGGGAGAATTGTGAGTGAGTGAGAGAGAAAGAGATGGTGCACATGGGGATAGGAAGGAAGCGGAAAATCGGGTAGAGAGAGAGAGAGAGAGGAGTGAGGTAGAGATACAATGGGAATAGAAGGAGAAGAGGGAGAAATGTTGAATATGGTGATGGAGAGGGAACAGAGGGACATATTAAAGGGGATGCAAGGGGGAGGAATGTTGGACATAGTAATGGAGGGAAAGATGTGGCATGGTGCTGAAGAAGGGTGATAGAAGGAGAAATGGGCATGGGGCTGGTGGGCAGTGGTGAAAAATGTTGCACATGATCCGGGAGATGAGAGAGGGAGAAATGTTGGATGTGGCAGTAGAGGGAGTGGAAGAAATGAACCCTGGATCTCTCTCTTTTTCGTCACTCCCTATGCAGCAAGGGAGGAAATGAGAGAAAGACAGATGGACAGTGAGAGAGAGAGAGGGAGACATGTTGCCAATAGGGGTGGAGTAGAAAGGAAGAAAAGTTGGACTCATGAAGGGACAGAGAGAGATGTTGGTTGGGGAAGGGAATGAGAACTGGAGGAGAGGAAGCGTGCAGGAGGCAGAAAGAAGTAAATATTGGATGCACAGTCAGAAGGAAGTACAACCAGAGTCTCATGAAATCACCAGACATCAAAGATAGGAAAAATGTTTTTAATTTTCAATTTAGTTATCAAAATGTGTCAGTTTTGAGAATTTATATCTTGCTGTCTATATTTTGCACTATATATGTCTATTTTTCTATAGTTGTTACTGGGGTGACATTGCATATTTTGAAGTCATCTGCCTTGACCTCTTTGAAAAAAAAAGAATTTAATTGATAATTAACATTTTCTCTGCGTACAGCAGACATGTCAAACTCTGGCCCGTGGGCCAAATCTGGCCCACAGGGTAGTAAAATTTGGCCCGCCAAACAATTCCTACTGTCGCCAAGATTTGGCCCGCCGTTCCTTCCCTCCCTCCATCAGGTGCAGCACAGCTCCACCAATGTTAAAAGGAGCCGTGTCGAAATCAGAGCCCCGCTGCCGCCATAGCACGTTCCTCTGCCGCGGTCCCGTACATCAGAGGAGGGGCGGGACCGTGGCAGAGGGAATGTGCTACGGCGGTGGCAGGGCTCTGATTTCGACGAGGCTCCTTTAAACATTGGCGGGTAGAGGGGAGAGTTACCACCTATTTGTTTATGCCAATTCAGTTGATCGGTATATAGTTTTGATTTCCCTAAGAAATGCAAAATCCTATTTCAAAGTATATAGTGGGGTAAACCCATCAATAATGGATACTAAAAATGGGGTAGTTTTTGAAAAGACGATTCAAGGATAATAGTTGCTTTTAACATTCTCTTCTTTTTTGAGCTTCCATGCTCGCAGACTAAGTTGAAAGGACATCATTGTGCCCAGGCCAGTTGCTGTGTTTGTTTACACTTCATACCAGCATTAGTAGAATTAAAATTAGTTTTGACTGTTTATTAGTTTAATAACGTCATACAGAAAATGCATAAAATTAAAAACAAACTCAAATATCCCTTGTGTCATCCCTGCCTGCATGAGCCAGATTTTCCAACTAAGAAAGGGAAATGGATTGGGATAAGTATACAACCTTTTTGTAGTTATACAGCAGACATGGCTCCCTCCTGTCTCAGACCGCTGGGGGGAGGTGCCTATCTTCAGCTACCGGAATCGAGGAAGGGAAGGGAAGGGACAACCAGAGCCTGGCACCACAACATGATTTGAATAATGACCAGAGAGCAAAAGGTAGAAAAAATAAATTTATATTGGTGCCTCATTTTTTTCTTAAGTTCCCCTGTAAATGTTTAGTGACATTTCAGAATACTAGATATATATTTTTAGATCCAACTCATTTAGAAAATTTTCTTTTAGATAAGCCTAAATTGGATACCTGTTACCGGTGCAGAAGCTGAGAAGGAATGAAATGATTATTATTACCTGACTTCAGAGTTTATTGGAATACTGTTGTTTAGTTTCTTATTTCTTTGAATATAGAATCAGCGACAAGATTAGTCAGCCCTTAATAATGTGGACTTGTTAATATTAATATTTTAATTTTGAAGTATTTTCTTTATATTTTCTATATTGCCTGAATTTGTTATGTTGTAACAATTAATAAATTTTAAAAAAAATTTATTTTCTGTTTTGTATTACAATATGTCAGATTTGAAATGTGTATCCTGCCAGAGCTGGTGTTAGGCAGCAGGCGTGAACTAGGTCCTAAAAGAGAAAGGAAAAGTCTTTTTTATTTATTTTGTTTACATCACAGAGCCGGCGTGGGATTGGAGAGGTTGTAACTCTAGATTTCTACTAAGACTAAGGGGTCCTTTTACTAAGGTGCACATTTAGCGCGTGCTGAATTGGTTAGCGTACCTTAATAAAAGGACCCCTAAGTATCTTAATTAAAAAATTTGGCCCACGACTTAGCCTATGTTTTAGATTTCAGCCCCTTATGTGATTGAGTTTGACACCCCTGGCGTACAGTATGCTTTGGGGGGGGTTTTAAAATTTTGTGTATTTAAATAATAAGATTTGATTGTGTGTATATGAAAAATGAATGGAAGAAATTGCATTACAATTAGTAGTATTATTATGAGGGTGAGGTCAGGGGAGGAGCTTGGACGAGTCTGGGGCAGAGCTTGAGGGGGGTACTCGGTTGATATTTGTTAGACTTAGGGGGTACTTGGCTTGACGAAGTTGAGAAACTCTGGTCTAAGGGGTCCCCACTCAGGAGCTTCTGGCCTTCTAGCAACATCCCTCAAAATGGAACCCCTACTGCTAGGGGTCTTGTATGGTATGCACACAATGAAACCATTTGGAAACATTTGGCCTAATATTCAGACTGTAGGAGGCAGCCCAGCTACCTCCCGTGGTCGGAGGCAAGCCTCGATATTCAATGTCTGGGCCATATCTGGCCACCAACATTGAATTTCCAGGTTAAAGTTAGCTGCCGTGGACTTAGCTGGCCAAACTGATGTTCATTGGTTGTCCAGCTACAGCTTAGTGGTCAATGATAGACCTATTTTTGGCAGGTCCTGCTCCTCTCTTTGCCTTCCCCTATATCTTTTTACTTCCCTGGTGCAAGGTTGCTGCCCGCGTCGGCTTCGGCGTTCTCTGATGTCACTTTTGGGTCCTGCACCTAGGAAGTGATGTCAAAGGGCGAGCCAACACCAATGTGGGCATGCTGCTCATGCCGTAGACGTTAAAAAGGTACATGGAAAGAGAAGGGGGTGCTGGGGGGAGGGGGAAAGAGGGCGGGGAATGGGGTGCCGCTGCCCCAGGTGCCGCTCACCCTTACTATGCCACTGGACCTAGTTACTAATAACCCAGGTTAATTGGGGGAAAAAAAGAGAGAAAAATGCGAAGACATCTGGTCCCAACATTCCCTTTCCCCCGTCGGTTTTTTCCTCACCCTTGCCTTTTATTTTTAATATTGTACCCTTACCCTTTTTCCTTTTGTTTCATTCCTACTTTTTTTGTCTTAATTGGTTTGTTTGTCTATCCCCCAGGTTTTTAATTAATTTTTAATATTGTAAAGATGTAAACTGTTTTGGTATGTAAAAGCGGTATATTAAGTCAGAATAAACTTGAAACTTGATCTTAATGATAGCTGACATTGATAACCTCCCTCCTCGTCAACATGGGCTACTGTTAAGTTGGGTCATTTTAATAAAGTGTCCCATCGTATGCAATGACGCCCTTTGCTAAATAACCCAACCCACATTGATCACTTCCTCCCCCCACCCCCCCTTAGGGTTCCTTTTACAAAGCTGCCTTAGCATTTCCCATGCAGCAAGTGCAACCAAACTCATTCAGTTCCTTTGGGCTTTATCTCATTTGCCGCAGAGGAATCGTTAGCGCGACTTTGTAAAAGAAGTCGTTAGGAGAAAACATAACATAACATAACATAAGAACGCCTTCACCGGATCAGACCCTAGGTCCATCTAGTCCGGCGACCCGCACACGCGGAGGCCAAGTCAGGTGCTCCCAGATGGAGAACCTGATTACCCGTATCCCTTAATGTGTTTTGCAATGAGGTGTGCATCCAACTTGCGCTTGAAACCCAGAAAGGTAGTCTCCGTCACAACCTCCTCCGGGAGAGCATCCCAAACGTCCACCACTCGCTGTGCGAAACAGAACTTCCTGACATTTGTCCTGAGCCTGCTGCCCCTCAGTTTCAGTCCATGACCTCTTGTCAGTGTCACATTTGACAAAGGAAATAACGATGTTTCTTGCTCTATTATGTCAAATCCTTTTAGTATTTTCCTATTTGATTATTTTATTTCAGCCTTGGTTTTATAAAGCCATCTTGAAGTAGTTTTGATTCCCAGACATTTTCCATGACTGTTATAAATTTTTATTGTTTGGGAGTTCTCGCACATTCTCTGCCTTTATGTAGTAGCTTCCAGCTCTTAACAGCGGTTGTGTCATTGATTTTGTTGATGTGTCAAGGCCTAGGCGGTCACTGCTGAATATTCCTGCTGCTCTTAAGCACCAAGACATTCTCCAGCTCAGAGATTCAGTGGCTTCTAATCAGCATTATTAGGGATAACAATCAAACAATAAATATATGGACAAAAAATGCTCATAAAACTCTCTAGGCAGGTGAACATTGAAAACCTTTTTCGCTTATTGAGATTCTAATATATTTGTCAAACTGTGCAAAGCATGATAGCGTAACTTTATTAGATTTATTTTTGGGATTTTTCATCATGCATAACTCAACACACAGTGAAGGGATTGTACAGTCGTTAGAGCAGCGGCCTAAGAATTATTTTATTTTTATTTATTTTATTTATTCCATTTTCTATACCGTTCTCCCAGGGGAGCTCAGAACGGTTTACATGCATTTATTTACAAGCAGTTTTCCCTCTCTGTCCCGGCGAGCTTACAATCTATCTAACATACCTGGGGCAATGGGAGGATTAAGTGACTTGCCCAGGGTCACAAGGAACAGCGTGGGTTTGAACTCACAACCTCAGGATGCTGAGGCTGTAGCTTTAACCACTGCGCCACAACCTGACCTATTATGTCAAGTTACTTTATCACAAGGTCCCGTTTCATTTAATAAGACCTTGTGCTAAAATAGCCCAGCCTGTGGTAAAATAACCCAGCTAAACAGTAGGCCTCATTGATAACGTCCCCCTTTTATGCGATGCAACCTATGCTAAATTCACTCAACTTACGGCAAAATAACCCATCTTTACAGGAGCCCACGTTGAGAATTTCCCCCTAAATCCAGCTTCTACAATTAGTTGTGACCAAATGCAAGTCACTACTGACCCAGGTGCAGTTTAGATCAGTGGTTCCCAACCCTGTCCTGGAGGACCACCAGCCAGTCAGGTTTTCAGGATAGCCCTAATGAATATGCATGGGGAAGATTTGCATGCCTTTCACCTCCATTATATGCAAATCTCTCTCATCCATATTCATTAGGGCTATCCCTAAAACCCGACTGGCTGGTGGTCCTCCAGGGAACCACTGGTTTAGATCATGCAATTTTTAGAAAGGATTTTTCATGTCTATCCTATATAATAAAACTCTAGAGCGCGCATGCGCTCTTGAAAAATCGTGATCCCTGGCGCTGTGTTTTCTGATCCTTGGCCGCGTTCCATTTTAGAACGCGGCCAGGGATCACTCTGGCCACTCCCCTCCTCACTCACCAACCTGAAGCAAGCTCCTCACCAACCGGAAGCAAGCACCTCCTTCCCGCCCTCGCTCACCGCTGCTGCTGCCGCTGCTCCTTCTCTTCAGGGCAGCCTGCGATCGTGGCCGGCTTTGGCAGGCCTCGCGGGCCGCTATCCAGCCTCGGTGGCACGTTCCCTCTGACGCACGGGATCGCATCGGGAGGGAGCGTGCTTCCAGGTTGGGGAGCGGCCTGTGAGGTTCGCTGGGGCCGGCCACCACGATCGCGGCCTGGAGCAGGCCAGAAGACGCCGGGATGCAGGGAGGGTAAGCAGGGGAATCAATACAGGGGGCCAGAGGGAGAGGGAAAGGGGGCTGCTTTGGGGGGAGGGGTGTGCTAAGGGGAGATAGAAGGGGCCACGGAGAGACATGGAGAGGGAAAGGGGGCTGCTTTGGGGGGGATGTGTGCTGGGGACAGACAGTTTTGAACTGGGGGGAAGACAGAAGGGGCCATGGAGAGACAGTTAGGGAGAGGGAAATGGGGCTGCTTTGGGGGGAGGGGTGTGCTGGAGGCAGACAGCTTTGCTCAGGGGGGGGGAGACAGAAGGACACAGACAGCGGCCAAGGAGAGAGAGATAAAGAAACACAGACAGACAGACACACATACACACAGACAGACAGACACACAGACAGACAGACACACAGACAGACAGACACACAGACAGACAGACACACTTAACATCGACAAATCCTGTGGGCTCCTACTCCCCATCAAAAAATCCGAATCATTACTAAGAACTATCTCCATCAAATCTATCCCACTACATATGGAATCTAAAATTAAATTACTTGGCGTCATTATCGATAGAGATCTCTCCTTTCACGATCATATTAGCTCTGTTGTAAAAGTCTGCTTCTTTAAACTCTGCATCATCAGATCATTAATTACCATACTGAATACTGACTCTATTACCATCTTGACCCACTCTTTAGTAATTTCTCACTTAGACTACTGCAATTCTCTCCTTAATGGCCTCCCTCAAAAAGAATTACGACGCCTTCAACTGATACAAAATACCGCAATAAAACTTATCTATAAGAAAAGCAAATTTGATCATGTCACTCCTCTCTTAAAGGAAGCCCATTGGCTTCCCATTTCTCACTGTATCACTTATAAAATTATCCTACTCACTTTCAAAATCAAACTCTTACATCTACCTACATTTCTTGACAAACTCCTTATTCCTCAAAGTTCCACTCATACATTAAGATCATCAGACCACAAACTTCTCTATATTCCATCCCTAAAAGACTTCTATTATACTCGCAAAACAAATTTCGCTATAACCGCCCCTACATTATGGAACTCACTTCCACAATACCTCCGCGACGAACAACAATTAGCCAAATTCAAGATAAATCTAAAGACTTTCTTATTTCGGGACGCTTTTAATCAAACCTAAATTCTTTTTTTTTTTTTTTTCTCTCTCTCTTTTTTTTTTTTTCTTTCTTTCATCAGGCAAGCATCCATCATCTACACGCCTCCCCTTCCCTTCGTTCAATCCCCCCCCCACTTTTCCCATTTCTTCTATACAATGTAACTTTTTCCCTTTCCTCCCCTATTGCCCTCACACTCCAGTACGTCAAGTCTTTTTCATTTACGTTTAATTTTAGACTTCTTCATGCACATTCTACTACATTTAAACTCTTTATTAATTTTATTGTTAACCGGCCAGACAATTGTTTGATGGTCGGGATATTAAAAACTAATAAACTTGGAAACTTGGATATATTCTAGCACCCGTTAATGTAACGGGCTTAACGACTAGTATAATATAACATCTTTGGTATTCAAGGCACTCACTAATAAGTTATCATCATAGATAATATAATATAATATAACATAACATAATTTATTTATATACTGCACAAACCTTGCAGTTCAATGTGGTTTAACGCAATAAGAGGACTGAAATATCAGTGAAATACAAAACAATAACCAACCTAATGAAATCATTTAACTTTTCAAAAAAACTTCTAAATTGCAAATAAGAAACTGATGGCAAAATTAGACCCAATCGGGCTGCTTGAAAAGAGAGTAGTCCTTTTCAAGAAAGGCATCCATCAGGCCTGCAGTTGTTGCCGAAGATTCATCCGGGAAAACCCGAAGTTTAGATTTACGTTTGACCATTAAAGAGGTAAAAGGCAACCCTGGAGCCTCCGTGGTGACTTAGCTCCAGCTACCCGCGGCCATCTTCATTAAGCCACTACCCCTCCAGTCTATAAATTTTTAAATAAATAAAGGTGCAGCCCATTCAGTCCTTATGGGCTGTGTTGCATTTCCTGCACCGAGACTCACTGGGTTGGCTTTATAAAGGGACCCTGTATCTCAGTTATTCAAGCTGCAAGACTCTAGTCCAGGCTGCTATATGCTTTATTTTTTGCTCTCATCGTCACTTGGTGGTATATTCTGATCTTTATCCCTTCATTAGGACGTATCACTTGACTTCCAAAAGAAGGAAAGAAAAGATGAGCATTAAAAAAAAAAATAAATAAAAATTTGTTTTCAGATCCAGTGTCCTCCAAGTAATCCTCATTGCAGGGTACACAATCACTCTGAGTTTCTAATCACTCATTTTGGAATCCAGAAAATAAAGTACATAAGAACATAAGCATTGCCCCTGCTGGGGCACACCAGGGGTCCATTGTGCCCGGCAGTCTGCTCCCGTGACGGTCCTCCAGGTCCATGACCTGTATTGCTCCTTACCTAAAACGTTCATACCCTATTCGTTTAATATCCTGTAAAAGTAACCCTCTATCTGTTCTAATAAATAATTAGGTGCGAGGGGGTGCAGAAATGTTCTCAGACCAACTAACTTCCTAAATTCTGAGCGTTATTTTGCCACTATAGCTGAAAAGAGTTCTACCTTATTTTGTTAAGTGCCAATTTGCAGAAATTAAATTCTGTTTTGACATTGTTTCAGATCGTTGATTAAACTACATCCACATCATTCTCTTCTTGGTTGGGCTAAGAACTTTTCACACCCCCTCCTGCCTACCCATGTAACCCTTCATACAAAAGACAACCAAACTTGAATAATACACGGACCTTTACCAGTAGCCAATGAAGCTTATAATAAAAAAAGGAGTCACAAGGTCACACTTATGCAATGAAAAAAATCATATGTGAACGGGCCAAGCGGTCATTGCGCTTCACCTCCTCACTACCTGGCTCTTCTAGTCTTCCAGGCACTGCTCTTACACCTTTGTTCTTCATCACACAACCTTCCTGGTCTCTCGAGCCTCCAAGGTCATTCCAACCATTGCTAGTCCCTCTGGTTGTCACCGGTCACTTACTCCAGTCACTCTGGTCATCTCCAGACATTCTGGTTACCAGTCCCTCTGGGCCCTACAGTCACTCTGGTTGCAGGCCTCTTGGTTTCCCACCAGTCCTGGACATTACTAGTCCTTCTGGTTGCCAGCCTCTTGGTTCTAGCCAGCCCCTCGAATTCCTTCACTGGTCACCACTGGTCTCACACCAGTTCACTGGTCTTTCACAATGGTCTCTCCACCAGTCACTGTCAGCCCGAACTTCCCCGGTACGCTAGTCTCTCCACAGACCCTCTGGTCGTTGCTCACTCCTTGAGGACACCACCCAGTCCTTCAGGCATTCCACTGAAGACTCTTCCTGGTCCCTCAAGCATTCTCCGGTCAGTCAGATGCCCTCTCACTAGCCCTCCCCTGGTTGTCAAGCTTGAGGACTTGCCTGTCCCTCTGAGCTCTACCAGGTAGACAATACAGGGCAGGGTCTCTCTTTCTCTACTGCACTGTGCCCCCAGTCAGCACTAGACAGCCCCTGTACTGCACCAGGACCCCCTGTCAGCAACAACCAGAACTGGCCTTACCAGGAAATAAGCCAAAGCCAGCATTTCTCCTTCTAAGGGTCAATTGGCTCCTGAAGGAGTCAAGTTTCAAGTTTAATAAGGTTTTTGATTGATCGCTTAATCATATTTCTAAGCGATGAACATAATAAAAAAATTGATTTTCCTCTGCTTTCTGCTTGGGACCTGTCCTTTTCAGAACCACTGTTCACTCAGCGAGAGCTCCCAACAGCCCTTGCAGGATGATATGCAGATTAGCTCTTTCTTTCAACTGCTCAGACTCCCTCCGCTGGCCTTGGGAGCAGAACTTCACCCTATCACAGTATAGCAGTATTCTGAACTGTACAAAATATTTCAGATGTTTTCATGAAGCTGTCTCAGCGTGCGTTTCTTTCCCAACTGAGGAAAACTCCGGCTCACTTGTTCGCGTCCCACGCTGGAGAAAGGCATCCATCAGGCCTGCAGTTGTTGCGAAGATTCATCCGGGAAAACCCAAAGTTTAGATTTACGTTTGACCATTATAGAGGTAAAAGGCAACCCTGGAGCCTCCGTGGTGACTTAGCTCCAGCTACCCACAGCCATCTTCATTAAGCCACTACCCCTCCAATCTATAAATTTTTAAATAAATAAAGGTGCAGCCCATTCAGTCCCTATGGGCTGTGTTGCATTTCCTGCACTGAGACTCACTGGGTTGGCTTTATAAAGGGGCCCTGTATCTCAGTTATTCAAGCTGCAAGACTCTAGTCCAGGCTGCTATATGCTTTATTTTTTGCTCTCATCGTCACTCGGTGGTATATTCTGATCTTTATCCCTTCATTAGGACGTATCACTTGACTTCCAAAAGAAGGAAAGAAAAGATGAGCATTTAAAAAAAAAAAAAAAAAATTTGTTTTCAGATCCAGTGTCTATCGTTTAGTGTCTGCACGTCTATATTTTGAGTGACACGGTAATTGGGCCTTATCTCAGAGGTCAAGCGCTGCATCTCCATGGCAAGTCAATTGTCATTATAATTATCTTTCTGCTTTCTCAGAAAATTGGTATCCTCAGAGTGCTAGATAAGACTTGCTAATTACTTTATTCAAGCAAATATTAAAAAAATCTCCAAATGAGCATCAAATATTTCAAAACGAAAATCTGCATAAAAGATAAAATGAAAACACACCCAGTCAGTTAGGTTTTCATTTAAACATGATGGCAGATAAATGCCAAATGGCCCATCTAGTCTGCCCATCCACAGTAACCATTATCTCTGTCTCTCACCGAGAGATCCTACGTGCCTATCCCAGGCCCACTTGAATTCAGACACGGTCTCTGTCTCCACCACCTCTTTTGGGAGACTGTTCCACGCATCTACCACCCTTTCTGTAAAAAAAGTATTTCAGGATACCCAGAATGAATATGCATCTGCTACTCTCATGTTTTATAAATCTATCTCATGCAGGTTTACTGTGAATATCTTGAAAACAGACTGGCTTGGGTGTGTCCCAAGGACCAGGTTCAGAAACCCTGGTATATACATACCTCCCTGTGCAATATGCACATGTATACAGCACAGCATACTACTACTCTACTACTATTTATTATTTCTATAGCGCTGAAAGGCGTATGCAGCGCTGTACATTCTAACACACAATAAACAGTCCCTGCTCAGAAGAGCTTACAATCCAATTTAGACAGGACAGTTCAGGGTTGGGGAGATTATAGTGGGTATAGGTATTGTCACATTAACCTTGGTTAATGTGGTTGATTTAGTGAAACCTTTCCTGAGGTTGAACCATACCATGTTGTGGTCACTGGAGGCCAACGTGTCGCCTACCGAGACCTCTGTGATGCTTTCTCCGTTGGTAAGTATCAGGTCCAGTATTGCCTGATCCCTAGTGGGCTTTAATACCATTTGTCTGAGTTTTGCTCCCTTTATAGAGGTTAATAGCCTTCTTCTGCTGCTGGTTGCAGAGGAAAGTTTGTTCCAATCCACATCAGGCATATTGAAGTCTCCTAACAATACTATGTCCCCACGCAAAGTGATATTCTCTATGTCTTCAATTATTCTATATCTAGGTCATCCTGTTTTCTTAGAGGTCTGTATATTATGCCAAAATATAGGCATTTGTCCTTCCCCCTGGCCAAATTCACCCAGAGGGATTCCCTGGTGTACCTGACATCCGCAATTCTGGTAACTTTAATGTCGTCTTTAGTATAAAATGCTACCCCTCCTCCCATTTTGCCCTCAGCCCAGAACTACAGCCAGGCAGGGAAGGTTCAGTGAAGAGCAAAGAAGTACCTATTTGTTTTCGCCAGAATTAGAGAAGGGAGAACTATGGGTAAGGGGAACTAAAAGTACTCAGGATATTGTTCCTAGAGGGAGGATGCACCACACATCGCCTAACATTCATGGGGGACACAATTCCAGGCAACACCAGGAACATTCTAGTCCTCAATTTAGCCAGGAACAAGTCATACCTGTTGCTCATTATCCTGAAACTTATAGGGACCAGCAGCAGTGCTCAGAAAGGAGGCAGCCACTGAACCAACCCACACTGGAGTAGAGGAGACAGAATGGAGACAAAAGACCAGTTCCAAGAGCACGCCGCAGTATACCTCAGCCTAACACCCAGGTAAGAGCTAACTTTATGGAAGCTGAAATGTTAGATGAATGCAGGAGGGAAGCTTCAGATAGTGAAGACATTTCAGACAAGGAAGAAGCCATGGACTTCAAAGAGGGAAATTTTGATTCTGACCCTTGGAAACCGATGGATTTTAAAGGAAGTTAGGCTGAGACCGGTTGTGCTAGTTAATGGGCTGGCTGTCTCTATAACCTTAAGGCAAAAGAAAGGTTACTGAAAGCCTAGCGAGGGTTCCTTACATTCCTTTTGAGCAAGAACCACAAAGTTTCTAGGCTGTAGCAATTAACACTGCACCGTCTTGGTAGTAGTTGGAGACCTTTTTCCTTTTGGGATTTG
The DNA here is from genome assembly GCF_902459505.1 of Geotrypetes seraphini. Classification (NCBI taxonomy): domain Eukaryota; kingdom Metazoa; phylum Chordata; class Amphibia; order Gymnophiona; family Dermophiidae; genus Geotrypetes; species Geotrypetes seraphini. The sequence continues at coordinate 34,525,799 of NC_047086.1, read as the reverse complement.
TTTTCATGGACTGGATTGTAGGTCCTAGTTGGGAGGTACCACAGTCATTGTGGGAGGAGGTCCCTTCTGCCCTGAGCTCTGCATCCAAAGAGTTCAGAGGCGGATCCAGTCTAAAACTGCCAGAAGTGATTGCCAGCAAGAGACTGTATCCAACTGCATGAAAGCAATTTGAAAGTAGTTTTTAATTTACGGACTATTGCTTTGAGATAGAGAAGAGTCATTTTGTACTTTACCTGGGAAATACAAGTTTTTTTTCGTTTTGGAACTGTGAATGCAATTGTGGATTTTGAAAGCTGAAGTTCCTATGGGAATAAAATAATTTTATGTTGGAAGCAAAACTGGATGTTTTTACTTGATCCACCAACTCCAATTAGTACTGATAAACTGTTCGGTCAGCACTGTGTGCTCTGGGCTCTTACAGCCACTCCCACTTGGGTACGGGCCCAGCCTGGTGATGCACGGTGACAGTATCTAACAGCAGCAGGGTTGGGGAGATTATAGCGGGCATAGATATCTGACAGCAGTGAGTGGAAGTTAAGAGTTGAAAGCAGTTTCAAAAAAGTGGGCCTATAGCTTGGATTTGAACACTACCAGGGACGGAGCACAACATATTGATTCAGGAAGGCTGTTCCAGGCTTAAGGCGCCGCAAGAAAAAAGAGACAAAGTCTGGAGATGGCAGTGGAAGAGAAGAGTACAGATAAGAGGGGCTTGCCCGATGAGTGGAGATCACGAGGGGAGCTTAGGGGGAGATGAATGAGGAGAGATATTGGGGGGCTTCAGAGCGAATGCACTTGTAAGTCAGCAAGAGGAGTTTAAACTGTATTCAGAAATGGACGAGGAGCTAATGTAGCGACTTGAGGAGAGGGGTAATGTGAGAATAGTGGATCTCACAGGATGAGTAGCGCAGCAGCATTTTGAACAGATTGAAAAGGCAAGAGACGGGCGCGTGGGAGGCCCGAGAGAAGTACGTTGCAGTAGTCTAAGCATGAGGTGATGAGAGCGTGGACAAGAGTTTTGGTCGTGTGTTCAGAAAGAAGAGGACAGATTTTGGTAATGTTATAGAGGAGGAAGGGACAAGATTTGGTGGTCTGTTGGATCTGAGTAGAGAAAGAGAGAGAGGAGTCAAAGATCACGCCAAGGTTGCGAGACGACAAGACAGAGAGGAGGATAGCGTTATCCACAGAAATAGAGAATGGTGAGAGGGGGAGGCGGGTTTAGGTGAAAAGATAAGGAGTTCAGTTTGAGATGACGGTGAGACATCCAAGCAGCAATGTTGGGCAGGCAGGCTGAAATTCGGGTCTGAACTCCTGTAGAGATATCCGGCGTGGAGAGATAGATCTGAGAGTTGTCAGCATAGAGGTGATATTGAAAACCATAAGAGGAGATCAGTGTACCAAGAGAGCAGGTATATAGGGAAAAGAGGAGAGGGCCCAGGACAGAGCCTTAGGGTACACCAATAGATAGTAGGATGGCGGTATATGAGGATCCACCGTAACATATGCTGAAGGTATGACGAGAGAAATAGGAAGAAAACCAAGAGAGAACAGAACCCCAGAATCCCAGCGAGCGTTTTGAGAAGGAGGCAGTGATCAACAGTGTTGAAGGCAGAAGACAGATCAAGAAGAATGAGGATAGAGTAGAGTCCATTGGATCTGGCCAGGGCAGTTTCCATAAAGTGGAGAGGGCAAAAGCCTGATTGAAGCGGGTCAAGAGTATTATGAGAAGAATGGAAGTCCAGGCAATGGTGGTGAATAGTATGTTCGAGTAGTTTGGATAGGAAGGGGAGGAGGAAGATAGGGCAATAGTTGGAAGGGGATGTAGGGTCTAGCAAGGACTTTAGGAGGGGTGTAACTACAGCATGTTTGAAGACATCAGGAACTGTAGCAGTGGAGAGCGAAAGGTTGAGGATGTGACAGATGGGAGGGATTACAGTGGGAGCGATGGATCCGAGTAGGCAGGTAGGAATTGGATCAGAGGAACAGGTGGGTTTGGAGGAGGAGAGAAGGTGAGCAGTTTCTTCTTCCGTAACTTAAGAAAAGGAAGAAAGGGTCGTAAGGGTTGTCAAAGGGATATCGACAGAGTGGACAGTCAGGTGGATCTTATGAATCTTGTCGCGGAAGAACTCTGCCATTGTCTGGGGAGAGAGCAAAGAAGGGATGGGAGGTGGCGGCACTTTGAGTAGAGAGTTGAGCTTGGCAAAGAGACGACGAGGGTTGGCACTAAGAGAGCTAGTTAAACTGTTGTAGTAGTCCTATTTGGCAAGCGAGAGGGTAGATTGGAAGGAAGTTAGCATGAATTTATAATGGACGAAGACAGCAAGTGTGCGAGATTTAAGCCAAAGATGTTCAGCAGCTCGGGCACAGGAGCGCAGGTAACGGATTTTAGGGGTAAACCAGGGCTGGGGTATGGCACATCTTACAGGATGGGAAACAGGAGGGGCAAGGGTATCGATAGAAGATAAAAGAATGGAGTTAAAGGAGAGGACAGCTTCATCGATAGACTTCTTTGACATAATAGTAGAAAGGAGAGGCGAGACAGTGGTAGAGAGCATATCAGGGTCAAAAACCTAAAGATTCCTAAATGTACAGGTAGTGATTGGTCAGGGTTTGGGAGAAGGGTGATGAGTCGTGAAGATTAACAGCTGATGGCCGGAGATGGTAAGATCTGAGGTGCAGAATTCGGTGATAGAGCAGTTGGACGAGAGGACAAGGTCAAGGCAGTGGCCTTTCTGGTGAGTAGGAGCAGTGGAGCACAGCTGGAGGTCATACGAGGACGTTAGAGTGAGAAACCTGGATGTATAGAAGTCATAATGGTCATCGGCATGGATGTTGAAGTCGCTGAGGATGATGGAGGGAGATGAGGGTTCAAGAAAAAAGGAGAGCCAGGAGTCAGTAAGAGAAGGATTTGTCAGGGGGTCGGTCAATAACCGCTACTCTGAAAGACAGGGGGGTGAATAGACGAATGGAGTGAACTTTAAAGGAAGGAGAACAGCGAGATTGAGGCAGGAGATGGGGTTGATAATCACAAGCTGGTGAGAGTAAGAGTCCAAAACCGCCTCCGTGACCATCCAGGCGAGGCGTGTGTGAGAAAAGGTACCCTCCATGACACAGGGCGGCAGCTGCAGCAGAGTCTTCAGGGCTGATCCAGGTTTCAGTTAGTGCTAGCAGGTAGAGCTTTCTAGGGATAAAGAGGTCATGGATGAATGTAAGTTTGTTGGAGAAGGAGCGGGCGTTTCACAGGGCACATGAGAAGGGAATGGAGGAATGAGAGAGGAGAGGAACAGAAATAAGATTTGTCAGCATATAGGTAGAACATTCATATTTATGCCTGTATGTGCACACAACACCATTAGGGGTAGGAAGTACTAAACCTCTCCACATGCATATATATATATATATATATGCCATTATTTTAATCTGTAACTCCAAAACAAGACAATCTTTTGGTATATAAATATAACAATATCACTCCTCATAGATATATACCTTTAGGTACTTACAGAAAAAATTAATTATAGGTAAGTGGCCTTCTGAGGTAGCTTAATGCTAAATCGTAAAGGATTTATCCAACTTCATTCAGTCAGATTTATTCTCAATCTTTTTAAATATACAGTATTTAGAAACTGATTAACTTATCTTTAGCACTTCAAATTGGAGACAATTTCACCTGATATGAATCCAGAGATATGATTTAAGGAGGCCCTTATGATTCAGCTACAGTAGCGAAACATGGATCCACGTCGGGTGAAATTGTCTCCAATCTATTAATTCTGAAGTGCTAAAGATAAGTTAATCAGTTTTTAAATATACTATATTTAAAAGGATTGAGAATGAATGCATGAATACCAAAAATCTGACCTAATGAAGAAGCTGGATAAATCCTTTAAGATTTAGCATTAAGCTATATGATCTTTAAGGCTACACATCAGAAGGTCACTTACCTATAGTTAATTATTCTAATCATTTGCATACATAAATTTTTAGAGCAAATTTTATAAGAAGCGCCCAAAAGTTAGGCGCCTATATAGGCACTGTTCAACGCGATTCAAGTAAAAGTGGGGGCTCTTTAGTGAAAATTGCGCTGAGCGGCACCTATTTTGGAGGCGCCCAATAAATAGGCCAGCTCTAGGCACAACTAAAAGTTAGGCGCTCAGGCGAGTGCTTAAGCACGCTTAAGAGCAGCGATTCTGTAACAAGGCGCCTAATACGGAGCCACGCCCACGCCTAATATGCATAGCGCCTATTTTTTTTTGAAGGCCGCCTAAATTTTTAGAGGCGCCTTGTTACAGAATCACGTTTTCTTGATAGGCGCCTATGTTTCAATCAGTGCTGATTAAAAAGCTTAATTGAGCTTGTTATGCAATTTAGATAGGCGCCTCTCTAGGGCACCTCCAAAATAGGTGCCTAACTTTAGACGCTGGGTACAGAATTTTGGCCCCAATGCCTACATTCTGCATAGATTGGGTGTATTCTATAAATGAGCGTAATTTATAGGAATGTCCATGGTCTGCTAACACCCCTCTCATGGCCGTGCCCCCTATTGAAATCCACACATTGGAATTTACTTGCATCACTTTATAGAATACATCTAGAAAGTTCTGTACATAAAGTCTAATTAGTGCTAATTGCTTGTTAGTGTGCAATTATCAGCGCCAATTGGATTGGTAAACAAGTCGCACAAGCAACTTTAGTCACCTTATTTATGTTTATGTTTATTTCAGATTTGATCTACCGCTCCTGCATTTTACTGACCTAAGCGGTTTACAATGTATCAAACTAAAATGAAATTAGGGACTTGAGAAAAACGACCCTATCTGTCCTGAAAGCTCACAGGCCTCCTTTTATGAAACTGCGATAGCAGTTTCTAGCGCGGGGAGTCGCGCTGAATGGCCCACGTCGGGCCATGAGCGTCAGGAGCAGCACGGGCTATTTAGCGCGGCTCCCTGTGCTAAAAACTGCTATCACAGTTTTGTAAAAGAGGGGGACAATCTAGCTAAAATACCTGATAAACTAAAAATAAGTAATAACAGCATATAATACATTTCCAAGATCAAAAATCAAAGAAATAGAAAATAAAAATAAAACAAATTTAAGAGATAGAAAATAGAGAATGACACGGTGACAAAATTCATCACCGTTCCCGTCCCCGCGGATAACCGCGGGAAACCATCTTCATGTCATTCTTTAAGGATAGAGGGAAGAATCAGAGTATGAATGGCCACAACCACTGACCCGCAAGCTTTGCTTTGAAGAATGCTGGTGTAGAAGGACAGAGGTTGAAATAGACACTAGAAAATGACATGGGATTATTTCCCACGGTTATCCGCGGGGACGGGAACGGTGACAAATTTTGTCACCGTGTCATTCTCTAATAGAAAAGTCTCTGAAGCGGCCTGATAGCATTTTATTTAGAATCCAAGGGAATATGCTTAACATCAGGGTAGGTGCCAATGTAAGCATCAGTGAGAAAATGGGGAAAAAACATGAATGCTGAGTTTTCAGGGTGGTAGGAGCTAGAAGAAATGAAAGAAGATTGAGCTAAACTAAAATAAATTTTAAAAAATATAGGGGGTCCTTCACAGGCAGATGAAGTGTACAAATTTAATTGACGTAGGGTTTGTTTTTCTAATGTGCACTAAAAACATTAGTGCACACTAACACCCAGATTCATGCACGCCGAAAGTTAAGCGGTGGTAGTGGTAGGTACTACCACCGCCTAACTTAACATAGTAAATGATAAAGACCTCAACGGTCCATCCAGTCTGCCCAAACTTCACACTCGTTATACATTCATGTTTAGATTGTCTTTTCTTTAATATTTCTGGGCAATAGACCATAGATGTCTGCCCGGTATCATCATTAGGTTTCCACTAATGGAGTTGCCATTGAAGCTCATTCCTGACTATCTTAACCATCCTGACACTGGAGCTTCCATCAAAGCCCTCCCCAGTCATCCTAAACCAAATCACCATAAACAGGACACAGATCATAAACAGGACACAGACCAAATCACCATAAACAGGACACAGTACCTGCCTGCCTTAGTTTCATACCATTCATTTTCTAATTAGAGGATTCTACAGTGTGTATACTCTCAAAGAAGAGAGTTTTTAATTTTTTAAGGAAATCTGTAGTAGGAATGGAGGAGTGGTAGACCTTGATCGAATTCACAAGGCAACAAAACTTTTTTTTCGGAATCATCTGACAACACAGCACATTATTCTAAATCAGTTTTTCGTGCTGATTTCAGATCTGTTATTTGTTCTTTTAAGTCACGTAAACTTTTAAAGTTATGACTAGTGTTAGTTTATAGGGTTTTAGCATATAGGGTTTTAAGAATTGCAGCATCAACTTAAAGAAATGTTGCAGTATCTTCGGTCCAAAGTCAAATAAGCACACAGCATAGGGTAATTATACTGGACTGTGTCTCTTAGCAACCAATATTTCTTCAAAAATGCTTAGAGTATGATTTCTTGTTGTGAGTTGTATCTGGATTGTCACGGCACAACATCCAGCAGTATAGAGAGCTGCACGGGAACGGGGATGACGGGAATCCCGCGGGACCCGCGGGCATCCCGCGGGTTCCCCCTTCGGGTCACGGGGATCCCGTGGGGACGCCCCTAGGGTCGCGGGGATCCCGTGGGGACGCCCCCTAGGGTCACGGGGATCCCATGGGGACGCCTCCGAGGGTCGCGGGGCTCCTGCGGGGCTGGATGTACTCAGTCGCGCGGCTCTTCTTCTCCCTACCTTCTCTGCTTGCAGCACAGAGCCGAACGGAAGTCTTCCCGACGTCAGCGCTGACGTCGGAGGGGAGGGAGGGCTTAAACAAAGCTTAAACAAAGCCCTCCCTCCCTCCGACGTCAGCGCTGACGTCAGGAAGACTTCCGTTCGGCTCTGTGCTGCAGGCAGGGCAGGTAAGGAGAAGGAGAGTAGCCTCGCGGTTCGAGTGGCTACCAAGGGAGGGGGGGTGGTCTGCCCCGCCCCGGTTGCAGCACAGCCGGCCAGGTCCCCTTACTTTTGTGGCACTTCCCTGACCGACCGATAACAGCCCGGGTCCGACAATCCTCCCTGCCCTGTAGCCGCGAATCTAAATTACCTTCTTACAGCAGCTGTAAGAAGGTAATTTAGATTCGCAGTTAAGGGCAGGGAGGTTTGTCAGACCGGGGCTGTTGTCGGTTGGTCGGGGAAGTGCCACAAAAGTAAGGGGACCTGGCCGGCTGTGCTGCACCCGGGGCGGTAGAGAAGGAGGGGGGGGGAGAAGGACGCTGAAAGGCCATGGTGAAGACAGGAGGAGGGGGGAAGGACTCTGAAAGCACTTGAAGACAGAGGAGGGAGAAGGACGCTGAAAGCACATGGGGGAATACAAAGGGGTGGAGAAGGACGCTGAAAGGCCATGGGAAGGGCGGGGGGGAAGGACTCTGAAAGCACTTGTGGAAGACAGAGGGGGGAGAAGGATGCTGAAAGCACATGGGGAAGACAAAGGGGTGGAGAAGGACGCTGAAAGGCCATGGGGAAGACAGAGAGGGAGAAGGACGCTGAAAGGACATGGGGAAGATGGGGGGGAGAAGGACACTGAAAGGAAATGAGGAAGAGAGAGTAGGGAGAAGACGCTGGCAGGGAAGAAGACAGATGCCAGACTATGGGGGGAGCGGAGAGAAGAAGATGGGTGCCAGACCAATTTGGAAGGGGGAAGAAAGGGAGAGGCACAGTAACAGAGCAAATGGAAGATGCAGAAGGAAGAGAGACAGTGGATGGAAGGAATTGAATGAGAACATGAGGAAAGCAAAAACCAGGCAACAAAGGTAGGAAAATAATTCTATTTCTTTTTTTTTTGCTTCAGGATAAAGTAGTATATTAGTTGTGTTGATAAAAATTTATAAACATTAGAGGCTCTGGTAGAAACCCGTTTGCAAAGTATGTATTCTTCCCAATTAATATTTTCAAATTAATAAAGTCTTTTTGCTTATTTGTAAATGGGTTTCTACCAGAGCCTTTAATTCAGTAGCATAATTAAATGAAATAACTATTTCTGAAGTTTATAGGGACGGGCGGGGACGGAGGGGATTCCTCGCGGGGACGGGTGGGGACGGAGGGGATTCCTCGCGGGGATGGGTGGGGATGGAGGGATTCCTCACGGGGACGGGTGGGGATGGGTGGGATTCCTCGCGGGGACGGGTGGGGACGGGTGGGACTTTGGCGGGGACGGGTGGGGACGGGTGGGATTTCTGTCCCCGCGCAACTCTCTACAGCAGTAGTCGGCCATCATGCTCTCATTCCAGAAACCTTAGTAGCGATGCTCCATTAATTGAATGTCCTGGTGAAAACGTTCTCCTTGCTCATCACTCACCATACCAAGATTTTCCGGAAAAAAAAGTCAAGATCCGATTGCAAAAAGTGTGTTTTTAATGACACGCGACAGCCAAGTTTCTGATATGAGTCAAGGAGATTCTGAACTCCTTCCTTGTATGAAGGAGATTTATGGTTACCCAGGAAGTTTTCCACTAACCACTTGAATGCCTCCTAAGCTTCAAGCTCAGCTGCTGAGCATGATTGCTTAAAATCTTCATCCTGCATAACGGATTTGATCTGTGTGCCTATAAATATCCCTTACTTCAGTTTTGCAGAGCTGATTTTTGGAAATTTCTTAACAAGATATTGAAAACCTGGCGAGTTTGCTTTACCCATGGCCTTTACCAGATTCTTCATTAACCCCAGCTTGATATGAAGAGGTGGAAGAAATATTTTATGAGGATCCACCAATGGCATAAATTTCACACTGCTTATCGTCTGCTCCCCACTCTCTCGTAACCATTTCCCTTCAGCATCTGTTCCTCTCTCTCCTCCCCCCTCTCTCCATTTCCCTTCAGCACCCTTCGTGCGGTCCAGCAGCCCCCTCTCTTCCGATCGCTGCAGTCCAGGCATCTCACTCCTCCCTTCCCCTTACCTTTGCCGGCGATTTTCATTGTTTTTGCCTCCGAGTTGCCCAAGCCTTTCATCAAGTCGCGTGTGGCTGCCTGAAACGTCTCCTCTGACGCAACTTCCTGTTTCCAGTTGCATCAGAGGAGAAGTTTTAAGCAGGAGTGTGCAACTTGTTTAAAGGCTTGTGCCGCTCGGAGACAAAATCGCCAGCGAAGGTAAGGGGAAGGGAGGGAGATGCCCGGACGGCGGCGATCGGGAGGAAGGAAGGAGGGGGTTACTAAGAACATAAGAACATAAACATCGCCTCTGCCGAGTCAGACCATAGGTCCATCGTGCTCAGCAGTTCGCACTCGCGGCGGCCCCCCAGGTCCATGACCTGTAGTGTTCTTTCACTTAAGACATTTTATCCTTTATAGTACCCCTCTAGCTATACCCCTCAATCCCCTTTTCCTTTAGGAACATGTCCAACCCCTTTTTGAAACCCAAAATCGTACTCTGCTCTACCACCTCCCCCGGAAGCGCATTCCAGGTATCCACCACCCGCTGGCTGAAGAAAAACTTCCTAGCATTTGTTCTGAATCTGTCTCCCTTCAGTTTTCTTGCGTGCCCTCTTGTTTTTGTTTCCCCCGCCAGTCTGAAGAATCTGCCCCTCTCCACCCTCTTTATACCCTTCATGATCTTGTAAGTTTCTATCATGTCCCCTCTAAGTCTCTGTGGTCACCACACGCATTCCCTCACTTAACTGTGTAGACAAAGCCATTTACTGCTCCACGGGGCAGTGAATGGCCTTGTCCCTGTACCAGCGGCAACCACTTTTTTCCTCCCCATTTCAGCAGGGTAGCTGCGGACAGCCACTGTGTCATTCTCTAGTTTAAATTAGTAGCCCTAATTCGATTTTCTATGATCTCTATTTTCATGTGTAATAACAAACTATTTTGAATCCCCGTTTTCTTACTGAATATATTTTTTGTTTGATTCAATGCCTTCTTTAACATACTACGCTATCTGCGATAAAAATTTGTATTCTGGTATCATACTGTTCCCTTTGTTATCTTCCTCCACGCAGAGAGCATTTTCCAAAAACACATCTACCAACCTCAATGACTCTGTACCCCCAGAACATTAGCTGCTTGAAAATTTATCACCTATTCCGTGGGGAAAAGTATGAATGAAATCAACAATGAATTAACTTTTTTACCCACTGAAAACAATGTGGTCTCAGAGGCAGGATTAGTTGAAGGAGACCATAAAAATGCATAGTGTTGTGGATACATTCTTCCTACACAATTAACAAATGAAAAGTATGCTCTTATATTCCCACTGAGAACTGGTATAAAGTCTTTGGGTAGAAGCGTCCTTGGATTTTGCAATAATGTCAGTCAGTTTGAAAACTGCCTCAATACACTTTAACATCTACCATTGCCAGTACTATTTATCACTTATATAGCGCCGAAAGGTGTACACAGTGCTGTACATTTTGACACTCAATAGATAGTCCCTGCTCAGAAGAGCTTGCAATCTAACTTGGACAGACAGACATGGCATAGAGGGTTGGGGATGCAAAACTCAAGGTGAGAGGACTTAGCAGTTGAAAGCAGTCTCGAAGAGGTGGGCTTTTAACTTAGACTTGAGCACTGACAGAGATGGAGCCCGCTGTAGGGATTCAGGCGGTTTGTTCCAGGCATACAGCGCAGCAAGATAGGAGGGACGGAGTCTGGAATTGACGGAGGAGGAGGAGGAGGAGGAGAGCACAGAGAGAAGGGACAGACCAGCTGACAGGAGCTTGCGGGGTGTGGGGAGGGGGGGGGACATAGGAGGAGCTAAGTGAAGAGAGAGAGAGTGAGGGCCAGCTGAGTGAATGCATTTGTAGGTCAGTAAAATGAATTTGAAACGGATGGGAAGCCAGCGAAGTGACTTTAGGAGATGGGGGTAACGTGAGTACAGCGGTTTTCATGGAATATGAGTCGTTCAGATGAATTCTGGATGGAATGAAGGAGAGAAAGAAGGCTGAGCAGAAGACCTGAGAGTAGCGGGATATAATAATCTGTACCCATAACATCTGTCACCATTTTTAAATTAAAGTGCCATTTGAATTAGTTACAAGTATTTTCCGGAATATATGGTCATCCTGAGGCTACTTGCCCTGTAATGATTCACTCACTATTAGGACAATTCTATAATTTGGCATCTTAGTTTGTATGCTACTAGGACGCAAACTGTGAAGCAAACATCTGAGCACACTTAAGCCATTATACTGGTAGAATGCTAGTGTAAAGCCTTTTTGGCATGCCAAAATTTATGCACGATTGTTCATATCAAGTCAGTGGCTGGCATAAGATGGTACACCTGTGCCACGCAATGTGTGTAACTGATAGTGTTATATAAGTTACATATGCCACTTGGTGACATACCTATAGCTTGCTCATACTCTGCCAAAGTTTATACACTACTTGTAATTACATACTATAACGTATGTATAGCATGAATAGCATTTTCATGTGCAGGCCCAGTAGACTGGAATAAACTCCCAGGCTCTCGTATAATAATAATAATAATAACAACTTTATTCTTCTATACCGCCACAATCTTGCGACTTCTAGGCGGTTTACAAATCAAGAGTGCTGGACATTCAGTGAAATGCAATAAGTAGATATTCAGAGGAAATACAGAGATCAGAGACCTCAGGAGGCAATAGTATAGAAATACAATTTGCTGAGCGAAAATGTAATATGTACATTTTAGTAGGTAATGTAATTTTAGTAGGTATACGTCAGCAAGGGAATCTCAAATCGTTTAAACGTTTGTCGAAACATTATTTGTTCTGTCAAATGAAATATGGGGTTAAGAGAGGAGACAATATAGTTTTCTAACTTGAATGTATAAATGACACTAAGAGATAGGGCGTGTGGGTGAGTATTGTGTGTGCAGGTGGGTGGGTTGTTTTTTTTATGTAGGGCAAGGCCGTTAAGGCAAGTCCGTTGCTTTGTAATGTGTGTTTTATTTAATAATGTACGTGTTTTTGGAACCTGCTTTGTATAAAGCGGGATATAAATAAAAGCCATAAATCATGTAGACACTACCTTATAGAACACCACCTAGTACACATGCACTCAACTGTCTCTGATGTGCCTAAGTGGCTTGCATGTTTAGATATCAATTTATAGAATTGTCCTTTGGGGCAATTCTCTACAGATCACCCAGTTAGGTACTGGGATACTGCATCCTAATGGATAAACTCTATGTGTGACACCTCAAAAATTGGTTCTGACACCCCTCCCCCTCCCACTGATCGGTATTCTATAAGGTGGGCCTAAAGTTAGGCTTGGCTTATAGCAGGGGTGTCCAACTTTCTGGCTTCCCTGGGCCTCATTGGCTGAAAAAAATGTCTCTGGGGCCGCGCAAACGCTGCAGCAAGACAGAGGAGGGAGCCGGCAAGGCGGTAAATACCCAGGGGGCAGCAGAGGAAAACCCTGCATCGCCCTCGACCGGGGCCGCACAAAATACACGGGGCCGCATGCGGCCCTTGGGCCACAGGTTGGACACCCCTGGTTTATAGAATAACACTGGGACCCATGCCTAACTTTAAGTGTGTCTATTTGCACCAACTAAAACACGGTACAAATCCTGGCACCTAAATTAAACACGGGTGCCTCAGACTACATTGGCACAAGCAAAAGTTTGACCCTGGATGCTCCCCAGAGCCAGTAGTCAAACGAAAACAAAAACACTGTGGAGAAGGTGACGCTCAAGATGCAGGCTTTATTAAAAGTACACTCAAATAATCCACATGACGAGATACCTAGGACCCAAGTTATGGGAACTACAGACCCAACACGGACCATGTTTCGACAAAACTGTCTTCCTCAGGGGTCCTATGAATGATAATATGATAAATGGAATGTATCCTAAAGTAATATGTGGTTTATTTGCAAAAAAAAATCTTGCGGTGAATTGTGATTTAAATAACAAGTGTCAAAAATGTTTTTTGTTTTTTTTTTAACTGTGAATAACTGTAAATGTGCAAGTGTTGGTAAATATCTAGAAGTGACCGGATAATTGCTGTGTACTTCGCATGTAGAAAGTGTGAAAGTTGCGTTTGAAATGATGTGATAGGATGTTAAAAAGATGCCCATCCCATGAAATGCATGACAAATGCCGTGATAGATAAAACATGCCTAGAAGGGGCCAAGAAGAAAAAGAGAGAGGCATGGTAAAATAATTAGATACATACCCAGAAGGTCCTAATGCAAAAACTCGTGGATCAAAGACTAAAAACTAAAATGGTCAAATTGTTATAAAAAAGGACAGAAATATGAGAGTAAACCTGTGTGCATGAAGATAATATTAATAATAGAGCTGAATCTTAAATTAAAACATATGTCCGTAAAAAGAACCCCTTTAATATTAATAAAAACATTATAATTAAAAACACTATCGGCCTCTTTTACAAAGCCGCACTAGCGGCTGCTCTGCGCTAACGGCTCCGAAGCCCAATAGAGAATTAAAGGGCTTCGGGGCTGTTTCTGCGCGCCAGCCGCTAGCGCAGCTTTGTAAAAGAAGCCGTATATCTAGAAACGCTGAAATGTTAAAAACCTAAGGGCTCCTTTTACGCATGCACCAGATTAGCGCACGCTAGCTGAAAATCTACTGCCTGCTCAAAAGGAGGCGGTAGCGGCCAGCGCATGGGGCAATTTAGCGTGTGCTATTCCGCGTGTTAAGGCCCAGCGCATCTTCGTAAAAGGAGCCCTAAGTGTTAAAAAATCCATATAGACGTGCTTTTAGATTTCTCAATGTTAACATGTAGAGCCTGGAAGGGCTCTTATAAAGTTGCAGAAGGTGTGATAGAGATCCAACCTTTATGATAACGTAAGTAACTCATTAAGGAGGTTAGTATCCCGTTACAAACGTGATATGTAATGCTTACATTTATGCAGAAAGTAATGGATCATAGGACTTAAACAGCATCCACAAACAATATATAAAATACTAAACAGCTGGTAAATTTTTAAAAAATTCAGTAGACTTTTAAAAAAAGGGGGAAATGACATCAGAGGAAAAACCAACACAGGCGCGAGCAGCAGGTTGGGGGTTACTGCTCGTGCTTAGAATGTTAAAGAGGTAAATGGAAAGGGGCGTGTGGGGGGCAGGGAAGGAGTGGATTAGGATGGAGGTGGAGAAGAGGGAGGGGAAGGGATGACCCTTCCCCAGGCGCCTCTCACCGTCTTACCCTCTCACCCTCGCCACTGCCTATCTCAACTTTGGTGCCAGTATGTGTCATATTTGGCACTGGTATATTAGGCCAGGAATTTGGGGGGGGGGGGGGCTAATTTACCAGTTCTAATGGTTTCCATGCTCAAACTTCACCCTTAACCACATCTTGCCAATTTCCACATTTTAAAAAAAAAAAAAAAGTCTTTTAATGGGGTTTTCAATTATGACACCAATTAAGCCAATTAAAATAATGTGAGTTTCGCACAGAAATCGTCTCTTGAAGGCAGTGTAAGCGTTGTACCTTGACTATTTAAGCAACAATTGTATTGTTTTGCTGTGCTTAGATTTTGGTGCTTCCATTACTTCATCCAACAGAGCAGACCTCGAGCAAAACACCATAAAATTATAAATAAACAGGCCCAAAAAACCTGCATTGCAGCTCTTTGTAAGTCCATTTATAATAGTACTGTTCGCAGTTAATCTCTTTTCTTTTTTTCTTTTTTTTTTTGATTTGCAGCAGATAGGTTATACTGAATTAATGATTTTTTTAACTACTTTTTTCACTTGGAACCTAATCTTAGAAATCTGATGACCACACTTACTATAATAGGAGACATGTCAAAAGTGGCTGCTTATTTCATTGATTAATCAGCCAGAAAGGGGATTAGGCCTGAAAACTGCACAGCTCACAAAAATCTATACTTATTGAATTAAACATATTTGAGACTTTGTTTATCAGTTTCATCCAAAGCCAGCCTTTGGGGATGTATATGAGATGAAATGGTTTTATGGTATGAAAATGAAAGCGTACCTAGTTAATAAGGCAACAGCGCACGTTAATTTTTCAGTTGACTATCCAACAACTGGTCAACATGAGGTACAAGGCAAAAACAAGCAAGTCAATATTCAGATGCTGCAGTCAGCATATTTTGCAAATGCTAGCTATGGTGCTGAATTAATTTGCAGGACAGGTTCACGAGCCTTTATTTGAAATGCTCGGGACCAGATACTTCTTGGATTTTGGAATTTTTCGTTTCTTGCCTGCTGTGGTCCTGCAAGATTCTTTCCGCTATGACCTGCCCTTGCTGACATTACTTCCTGTTTCCTCCCTGACTGGGTGCAATTTTCCCCAACCTGTCTCCATGAGAATGACACGGGGACAAATTTTTCGCCGTCCACGCAGGAACTCATTTTCCCGCCCCATCCCATCGAGTTCTTTTCCTGTCCCTGCCGCATTCATGGAAGCTCTGCCTTGGCTGCATAAGCCTCGAACGCTTATGCTTTGAAAGTGTTTGAGGCTTGTGCAGATGCAGACGGAGCTTGCAGGAAAAGGGCAGGGACAGGAAAAGAACTCGATGGGATGGGGCAGGAAAATGAGTTCTTGCGTGGACGGGGAAAAATTTGTCCCCGTGTCATTCTCCTGTTTCCAACAGTGGCCAATCCAGGTCACAAATACCTGGCAGAAACCCAAAGAGTAGCAACATTCCAGAGCTGAGATTGTGATGTCATAATGCCTCATTCCACCAGTGCCTAAGAGCCAACCTCAGCGGTGATGTCACAATGGTTTAACTGTCCTATACTTAAGAACATAAGAATTCCCATACAGGGTCAAATCAATGGTCCATCTGGCCCTCAGCAGTTAATGAATATGAATCGCTCCAGTCACCAGTGAAACCTCAGCAGGGCTGTCGCAAGCTGGAAATGTGCCCCGTGTGACTCGCTCCTATTCTGCCCACTGCATTGCAGCCAAGGAGGTAAGGCAACGGACGGGAATCAATTTTGGAGCCCCTACATCCCTTGCACCATGTGCAGCTGCACTGCCTGCACATAGCTCACTAGGCTCTGTACCTCAGAGCAGTGCTACCTCTTAAGGCAGTGTCTCGCAAATTTTGTGAGCCGGTGGCACACTAAATTGAGGGTCTTGGCTCGAGGGCGTCCAGAAGTGCAAGGACATCGACGCAATGATGAAATGCACATAGAAACACGACAGCAGATAAAGGCCAAATGGCCCATCTAGTCTGCCCAACCGCAGTAACCATTATCTCTTTCTCTTTCCAAGAGACCCAACGTGCCTAATAGAAACATGATGGCAGATAAAGGCCCATCTAGTCCGCCATGTCATCATTGTGTCAGCATCCGCGCATGCATGGAGGCCCTCCAGATCGGGCCCTAAGACACCAGTGGTTGAGGGGGGGGTGCTGAAAAAGAAGGCATGGAGAGAGGCCAGTGAGGAGGAGAGGCACTGGTGCACAGCCTACAGGATGTGCCTCTCACTACAAGAGGTACATCCTGATCAGTGATGCAGCAGAGGGACTCGCCGGCAGGAAAAAGCCGCATAGCAGCCTGTTTAGCGTGCTGCGGCTGCCAACACTGCTGGAGGAAGGTTTGTTGCTTGGGCATCTCGCTGGGAGGGTCAGCAGGATTTGCATGGGAGGGAGAGTTAGGAGGGTCAGTGGGGGTTCGGCTGGGAGGGGGGGAGAAGCGGTCTGCCTCGGGCCCTCCAAGGCCTGGTGCCATTACCTTCTTTGGGCAGCAGCAGCGTTTACAATTCGCTGCTGTTGCCGGCTTCAGGCCTTCTTCTCTGCCGGGTCCTGCCTACTTCCTGTTTTCATGAAGACAGGACCTGACAGAGAGGAAGGCCTGAAGCCGGCAACAGCAGTGAACTGTAAACACTGCTGCTTTCCGATGAAGTTCATGACACCAGGCCTTGGGTGACAGAAGGAGGAAAGGGAGCAGAAGGGGAGAGAATTGGGGAGAGTGTTGCTGTACCTAACTGGAGGGAGAACAAAGATGAGGGAAGGAATGAAAGGAGATGCCAGGGCTTGGAGGGAAGAAGAGATGCCAGGACATGGAGGGAAGGAGGAAGGTATGCCAGACCAAGGGAAAAGGAAGGGGGAAAGGAAGGAGGAGATGTCAGAGCATGGAGGGGGAGGGAGATGGAAGAAAGGAGAGAGATGCCAGGGAATCAGGGAAGGGATGATACCAGACCATGGGGTGGGAAGGAAAGAAAGGAGAAGAGAGAGATGCCAGATCATAGGGGAGGGGGTGGTGACAGAGAGAGAAAAATGGAGAGGTGATAGAGCTGAAATCAATCATGTACAAAGGAGAGAAGGGGCACAAGATAGACAGTTTATGGAAGGAGCATAGAAAAAGGGAAGATGCCATATGGAAGAGAGAGAGAGAGAGGGTGGACACTGGATGGAAAGAGCAGAGAGGGCAGTGAATGGAAGGGGCAAGACAGAGGGTGAACAGTAGATGTAAGGGGTTAGAGAGAGGGAAAGATACTGAATGGAAGTATGGGGGAGAGGAGGGACAGCCACTGAATGGAAGTATGAGTGACAGGGGGAGTAGACGCTGGAAGGAAGTGGGAAGAAGAAATAAAAAAAGGGCACATGCAGGATTGAGGGAAGAGGATAGAATTAGTTACTTGAAGGGGTGAGGGAAAGAGGTGGCAAGCTATAGGTAGACACAGTGAAAGAGGGAATTTGAGGACTGAATAGTAAAAAAGAATTTAGACAGAGGCAGAAAATAAATTGAGAAGTAAGACCAGGGAAGAACAGGAGGAAGGGAGTGGAGAGAGAGATGCCAGAGCAGGAGGGAAGGAGAGGAGACAGATACCAGACCTGGAAGGAGGAAAAGAGGAAGAAGATAGATAATAGATCTGAGGGGAAAAAAGGAGGAGACAGATATGCTAAAATTTGCTGGGAGGGAAGGAGGGAAGAAGGAAAGAAGGAGAGAAAGAGGCAGAGAAAGGGGGAGGTGGTTGTAAGCACATTAGAAAGACTACAGAGAAAAAGGCTTGGACGAAAGGGGAAAGACAGGAGGCAGATTCAGGACTATGGGAGGTTCAGACAGAGGGGGAGAGAGAGGGAAACCTGGAACAAAGGTAGAAAGGAGAACTGACACTGGATCTGGGGTGGGTAACAAAGGAAAAAGAGAGAGAGAGACCTGGACCCAAAGGGAATGGGGCTGGATTGTGAAAGAAATGTTGGATGCAAAAGAAAGAAAGATTGGATGCACAGTCAGAAGGAAGTGCAACCAGAGACTCATGAAATCACCAGACAACAAAGGTAGGAAAAATGATTTTATTATCAATTTAGTGATCAAAATGTGTCTGTTTTGAGAATTTATATCTGCTGTCTATATTTTGCACTATATTTGTCTATTTTTCTATAGTTACTGAGGTGACATTGCATATTTTAAAGTCATCTGCCTTGACATCTTTGAAAAAACCCTGAAACTCGTAAATGATAATTAACATTTTCTCTGCGTATAGTGTGCTTTGTGGTTTTTTAAAAAATATTTTATGTTTACCATTATGAAATAATAAGATATTGTGTGTACATGAAAATGAATGGAAGAAATTGGTGGCTGGGCTAGGGCGGGATTGGGGGCGGGACTGAATATTAATAGATGTCCTGTTTTGATTTTTAAAAAAAATGGTCACATTAGCCATGCCCCATGCCTCCTACCAACGCATTTTAGATCTCATGTTCCAAAGCTTATGTATATCAAATTCCTGGTTCCAATACTTAGCTCATATCTTTTTCAAACATATGTATCTTGTTGTAAACATATGTCTCCTGCTGTTAACACTGTACTCTATCTCGACACGACCCTCATTGTAAACCGCTTCGAACTTAGGGTATAGCGGTATATAAGAAATAAAATTATTATTATTATTATTACCCATATGCAAAATATAAAAGGGTGAGCTTCCCAAAGCCCTGCCAGCAGAAGATCTCTTCATCTAGGAAGGAAGGGGGGATTTGTTCAGAGATGTTTGGAGGTTGCATAGAAGAAAAACGGTACACTGGCTCTGGTATGGTAATCTTTGTTGTTTGTTTTGAATTTTAAAATAAAAGAAATAAAGAAGTAAATAAGAAAATGGGTAAATATATGGGGGCGGAGCAGGGTGGGGGCAGTGTACTTGTGTGCCTAGGGGCCCTCGACGAATTAATCCTGCCCTGGCTGCAGGAAAGCAGGATTTAGATTAGGAACTGGGGGGAGTTCCTTAAAAGCTGCTAGAGGTTTCCATACAAGAAGTAATTGCAGCTTTTACTTCTTTAGACATGGTTTTCACTGAATTTCTGAACTGGATAAGTAATTGGAGATCCATCTTTTACAACATTGTCCACCATGCTACATGATCAGTGGCATAGTAAGGGGGGGACATGGGGCAGACCGCCCTGGACGCCATCTCAGTGGAAGCACTGGCCCCTCTCAACCCCCCCCCCCCCCCCTCCATGCCATGCTCGTGCCCTCCACGCCCCGTACCTTTTTAAAATCTTCGACAGAAATTACTCTAGCCTATTGCTCACGCAGGCCTGGCTCCCTCTAAAATCACTTCCGGGTCGTGGGGCCAGGAAGTGAAATCAGAGGGAAAGCCAGCATGAGCAGCAGGTGGAGAAGCTGCTCCTGCTGGTGAAAATTTAGAGTTACGGGGGTGGGAAGGGATGGCGCAAGTGTGGCGTGGGGGGTGAGAAAGATTGGGGGGCAGAGAGGAGGGTGCGGGGGGGCTGTGGAAGGAGCTTGGGGGAACTGACAGGAAGGCACGTGGGGAGTGTCACTGCCCCCATGTGCCTCCCAACCTTGCTGCACCATGATTAAGATTTGAAACCAGTAGTTCTACTAGTGCTCCGTCTAAAATTGCTTTTTAGCTGGATAGTGTTATCAACAATTAATCTCGCCACTATCAGAATACAAATTTAACAAGATACAGCTTTTTGCTTACAGCGAGGTGTATAAAAAAAAAAAAAAAATCATTCCTCCTGGCCTTGTGAATCAGTAACACTTCAGGGGTTAAAGCAATTTTTGCTGATGGTCACCACTGATCACACTCACTTCAGTAGCCAGAGTGTAAAATTGTGTTTAATGTCCCTAGCTGATGATTTCAGATAGGAGTTATGGTTCCCCCGCACTGGCATGCCTCGCTCTCACTTGAAACTAAAATGAGTTTTGCAGCTGGAACATGGCTGAGGAAATGCATTCTGACAAATAGCTCTCCCAGACGTTCCCTGAAAGGATACATGGTTCCAAACACCCCGATCAGTTCTCTTGACAAACCGTATTCTGTCAAAGCTATTTCAGTTTATCATTCATATAATGGATTGCAAACTCCGCTATCAAAACCCAGTGAGTTGTGATACAAACAAACCGTAACATTAATATTAAATGTGCCTAAACACTATTAAGAATTACTTAAATAGAAAGCTGTGTTGGTCCAGGGCAGGATTTACACTTTGGCAGGTCCTAGGCAAATAAGAGTAGGAATATACACTATGGGGCTCATTTAAAAAAAATAAAATAAAATAAAGTCGTCCAAAAGCCATCACAAAAGCGGTCTAGATGTCCAGGCGAGCCGGAATTGTCTAAGGCGGTGTCTCGCAAACTTTCCGGCGGACGGCACACCGAATCTAGCGCCCTGGCCGGAAGGCACCTGGAAGCGCGCGGTCGTTGTGTCTACGTCGGTGCATGCGCGGACGCCCATCTGGCCGCGACCTGCTTCGGTGGAGGGATCCGGGAGGAAGGGGAGGTGCGGGGGAGAGGAGGACAGACGCCGGCGCCGATGACTTCCTCCTCGCCAGTGGGTCGCGGCACACCTGAAATCCCAGCACACAGTTTGCGATACACAGGCCTAAGGGGTCCTTTTATTAAGGTGCACTAACCAATTTAGCATGTGCTAAAGATTAGTCTGCGCTAAATGCTAAGATATCCATTATATTACGCACCCTGATTCCAATGTATTCAATAAGTCATACAACAGTACATAGATAAGAACATAAGAATTGCCGCTGCTGGGTCAGACCAGTGGTCCATGGTGCCCAGCAGTACGCTCCCACAGTGGCCCCCAAGTCAAAGACAAGTGCTCTACCAGAGCTCTACCTGCGTACGTTCCGGTTCAGCAGGAACCCGTCCAACTTCGTCTTGAATCCCTGGAGGGTGTTTCCCCCCATGACAGCCTCCGGAAGAGCGTTCCAGTTTTCTACCACTCTCAGGGTGAAGAAGAACTTCCTTACGTTTGTACGGAATCTATCCCCTTTCAACTTGAGAGAGTGCCCTCTCGCTCTCCCTACCTTGGAGAGGGTGAACAACCTGTCCTTATCTACTAAGTCTATTCCCTTCAGTATCTTGAATGTTTCGATCATGTCCCCTCTCAGTCTCCTCTTTTCTTTTTTTAGGTGCAGTGAGAAGAATTGCACACACTATTTGAGGTGCGGCAGTGCTATGGAACAATACAAAGTCATTATAACATTCTCATCTTTGTTTTCCATTCCTTTCCTGATAATTCCTAACACTCTATTTGCTTCTCTTTTTTTTTTTAGCCTCCACTGCACACATAAGAACATAAGAAGTTGCCTCCACTGGGTCAGACCGAGGTCCATCTCGCCCAGCGGTCCGCTCCCGCGGCGGCCCATCAGGTCCGCGACCTGTGATGTGGTTTCTGACCACTTCTATAACCTACCTCAAGTTCTATCTGTACCCCTCTATCCCTTTATCCTCCAGGAACCTATCCAAACCCTCCTTGAACCCCTGTACAGAGTTCTGGCCTATCACATCCTCCGGAAGCGCGTTCCATGTGTCCACCACCCTCTGGGTAAAAAAGAACTTCCTAGCATTTGTTCTAAACCTGTCCCCTTTCAATTTCTCCGAGTGACCCCTAGTGCTTGTGGCTCCCCACAGTTTGAAGAATCTGTCCTTATTCACTTTCTCTATGCCCTTAAGGATTTTGAAGGTTTCTATCATGTCCCCTCTAAGTCTCCTCTTCTCCAGGGAGAACAGCCCCAGCATTTTTAACCTGTCAGCGTATGAAAAATTTTCCATACCTATTATCAGTTTAGTCGCCCTCCTCTGCACTCTCTCAAGTACCGCCATGTCTTTCTTGAGGTACGGCGACCAGTATTGAACACAGTACTCCAGGTGCGGGCGCACCATTGCGCGATACAGCGGCATGATGACTTCCTTCATCCGGGTTGTGATACCCTTTTTGATGATGCCCAGCATTCTGTTTGCTTTCTTTGAGGCTGTCGCACATTGCGCCGATGGCTTCAGTGATGTGTCGACCATCACCCCCAGGTCCCTTTCCAGGTTACTCACCCCTAGCAGTGTTCCCCCCATTTTGTAGCTGAACATCGGGTTCTTTTTCCCTACATGCATGACCTTGCATTTCTCTACGTTAAAACTCATTTGCCACTTTTTTGCCCAGTCTTCCAGTCTCGTTAGGTCCCTTTGCAGGTCTTCACAGTCTTCCGTGTTTCTAACCCTGCTGCAGAGTTTGGTGTCATCAGCAAATTTGATAGCCTCACCTTTTGTCCCTGTCTCCAGATCATTAATAAATATATTGACCAGTAGAGGTCCCAGCACCGACCCCTGCGGAACTCCGCTCGTGACCCATTGCCAATCTGAGTATTGGCCCTTTACTCCAACCCTCTGTTTCCTGCCTGCCAACCAGTGTTTGATCCATCTGACTGTTTATTCCTTCAAAGAAGTACAGCAAGTTCATGAGGCATGACCTTCCCTTGCAGAAGCCATGCTGGTTCGCCTTCAGTTGTCCATTGTTTTCTATGTGTTCGCAGATTGTGTCCTTTACCATTGCTTCCATCATCTTTCCTGGAACCGAGGTCAAGCTCACAGGCCTGTAGTTTCCCAGGTCACCCCTTGATCCCTTCTTAAAGATGGGCGTGACATTTGCTATTTTCCAGTCCTCTGGGATCTCCCCAGTTTTTAGGGAGAGGTTATATATTTGGCAAAGTGTCTCTGCTATTTCGTTTCTCAGTTCTTTTAGTACCCTTGGGTGGATGCCGTCCGGGCCTGGTGATTTGTCGCTCTTTAGTCTATCTATCTGTCTGAGGACATCCTCTTTGCTTACCTCTAGTTGTACCAGCCTTTCGTCGTGTTCTCCGTTTATAATCACCTCGGGTTCTGGAATATTGGATTTGTCTTCTCTGGTGAAAACTGACGAGAAGAATTTGTTTAACCTTTCAACTATCTCTTTTTCCTCCTTTATCGCTCCTTTCCTGTCTCCGTCGTCCAGTGGTCCCACTTCCTCTCTGGCTGGTTGTTTCCCTTTCACATACCTGAAGAAGGGTTTGAAGTTTCTTGCTTCTCCTGCCAGTCTTTCCTCATATTCTCTCTTTGATTTCCTGACCTCTCGATGACATTCTTTCTGGTGTCTTTTGTGCTCTTCCTGGTTTTCCTTTGTTGGTTCCTTTTTCCATTTCTTGAAGGATGATTTCTTGTCGCTTATCGCCTTTTTAACTGCAGTTGTTATCCATGCTGGGTTTCTAGTTCGATTTTTTTTGCACCCTTTCCTAAACCTTGGGACGCACAGGTCTTGTGCCTCGAGCACTGTGCCTTTAAGCAGTGTCCAGGCTTCCTTTACGGTCTTCACCTTCCCTGAGCTGTTGCTGAGCTTTTTTCCTACCATTTTCCTCATGTCCTTGTAGTTTCCTTTTCTGAAGTTGAGTGCTGTCGTTGTGATTCTTTTCACCTTTGATGTTCCCATGTTTAATTTGTACTGGATTATGTTGAAATCGCTGTTCCCTAATGGTGCTAGTACCACCACTTCCTTTGCGGGTCCCTCTAGCCCGTTAAGGATTAGGTCTAAAGTGGCATCCCCTCGCGTTGGTTCCGTGACCAGCTGCTCCTTGAAACAGTCCCTTATCGCCTCTAGGAATTTAGTTTCTCTCGTGCAATTTGAGTGCCCAATGTCCCAGTCTATTCCCGGATAGTTGAAATCCCCCATAACCACCATCCTTCCACTTTTGCACACCTGCCTCAGTTCGGCCTCCAGGTCCAGGTCGTTTGCTTCTGGCTGTCCTGGTGGGCGATAGTACAGTCCCAATTTGATGTCAGCTCCTTCCCCTCCTGTCAGCTTAACCCATAGTGACTCCAGACTGTCTGCCCTTATTGCTGTTTCTGTTCTGGATGAAGGAATGGAGTCCTTTATATACAGTGCTATTCCTCCCCCCTTCTTGTGTGCCCTGTCCCTCCTGTAGAGTTTGTACCCTGGTAGGGCCACATCCCATTTGTTGTCCTCTGACCACCATGTCAGCCTGGATCACCATGGAAGCCTGGATCACGTAGCTATAGTTCGGGTTCCTCTTTCTCATATGCATCATTTTGCACTTGCTCACATTAAAAGTCATCTGCCATTGTGATGCCCAGTCTCGCAATGTCCTCTTGCAATTTTTCACAATCCTTTTGTGATTTAACAACTTTGAACAACTTGCGTCATCAGCAAATTTGCACTGGCTTTTACTAAACCGTGGTAGCGCCGTGGTCCAGTGAGGTAAATACACCAATGCTCATAGGAATTGAGTGAGTGTCGGAGCATTTACCTCACCTGCCCATGGTCAGAAGCTGTACCTCGGTTTAGTAAAAGGAGTCTTTAATTATCCGACTAGTTATTTAAGATCATTTGATAAATATGTAAAAAAGCAGCGGTTTCAGCACAGACCCTCATTTAGAATATTAACCATTTAGCCTTACTTTTGTCTTTCTATCTTTTTTTTTTTTTTTAATCTTTATTTATGCTAGCTGAGAACAGAACATTTCCTTAAGAGGAAAACAATTCACGTTGTAATACATACACAATAGGACATTAACTCCTACCCCATGACTTTATCATTTCTTCCGAAGTCTTTCATGAGGTGCAATGTCAAATGCCTTTTGAAAATCCAGATACATAATATCCACCTATCTCACCTTTATCCACATATTTAATCACCCCTTTGAGGAAATGTAGATGGGTGAGACAAGATTTCCCCTTGCCTAAATCCATGTTGGCTCTGTCTCATTAATCCATGCTTGTTCGTTTTTTTTTGCTCAGAACTGACATCTGGCTCACCAGTCTATAATTTCCCAGACCACCTCTTGAACCCTTTCTAATAATTGGCATTACTTTGGCCACCCTCCAGTCTTGGATAAGTTCCTGAAGGATACAAGGATTGAGGGATACAGATAGAGGTAGGGATAGGTTATGAAAGGGTATAGATAAAGGATTCAGGGGACTAAAGGGTTTAGATAAGGATCACCTTACAGGTCATGGACCTGATGAGCCACCACGGGTGCGGACTGCTGGGCGCGATGGACCTTCTGGTCTGACCCAGTGGAGGCAACTTCTTATGTTCTTATGTTCTGCTGGATTTTAAAGATAAATGACTAATTACTAACAAGAGCTCTGCAAGTTCATTTTTAAATTCTATCAGCACACTGTGACATATACTATCTATTCAATGTACAGTAATTTGTTACTCTTGAATTTGTCAAATTGTCCTATTACATCTTCAAGCGTTGCAGAGACTTATTTCCATTTCTCTGACTCCTCAGCATTGAATATCATTTCTGGCATCGGCGTGCCCCCTCCCCCCCCTACATCTTCCTCGGTGAAGACGGCAGCAAAGTTATTTATTTAATCTCCCCTCTGTGGCCTTGTGCCTGATGGTGGCGTAGTGAGGGCGAGAGGTGCCAGGGGTGCTGGCGCCCCTCCCCCACCTTCCCCTCTGCCCCCTCCGCTCCTTTTCCAATCCTGCCTGCCGTGCAGGTCCTCCCCCACTCCTTCCTGCCACACGCGCCCCCCTTCCCTTCCCCCGTACCGCTAGTTGAAGTTGCTCCATGTGGTGGTAAACAACATGCTCCTCGCAGCCCCCTTTGGCTGTCCATATGACATCACTTCCCCAAAGTGACATCAGCGGGAGAGCTGACGGGGTCACGAAGACCACATTGATGACCACCATGAACAACGTCAACTAGAGGTGTGGGGGAAGGGAAGGGGGTACGTTTATGGAGTGGGAAGAATGGGAAGAGGGAGGGATGGAGAGGAGGAGGGGAGATGGTCCCTGAGTGCCTTCTTACCCCTCAGTCATCCAACAGTCCAACTGATTCTTTTTCTGGTTACTTCCTTTTAATATATCTAAAAAAGTTTTGACTGTGTGTTTGCCTCTAACGCAATCTTTTTTTCAAGGTCTCTTTTTGCCCTCCTTATCAGCACCTTGCACTTGACTTGCCATTCCTTGTGCTTCTTCCTATTATTTTCACTTGGATGCTTCTACTTTCTGAAGGATTTTCTTTTAGCTCTAATAGCTTCTTTCGCCTCACTTGTTATTTCCTCCTTTTTTTTTTTTAAATATATAGAATATATCAGGTCTGGACTTCTAGGATTATATTTTTGAATAACATCCATGCCTGTTGTAAATTTTTGACCTTGGCAACTGCTCCTCTAAGTTTCCTTTTTACCGTTTTCTTTGTGTTATCGTAGTCTCCTTTTTTAAAGGTAAATGCTATTCTAACTTCTGATACTCGCGGTGGTTACGTTCGCGGAGTGACCGCGAATGTTGAAAAAACACGAATATCAGAAGAGTACTGCAATTGGCACTCCCCCCATCCTCTCTTGCTCTGGCCCTGCCCGCTTTGTTTGACGGTTTTCTGGAGCTCAGCAACCCCAGCCTTCATCCCCGGCCCGAGTTGCACCGCTTACCTGGTCGCGGTTGCCTTAATCGTGCCGCGCCAGAGCTTCTCAGGTAGCAGGTCCCGGGTATGTCCCTGAGCTCGCGTGCACCAGCCCCTTCCGAGTCCCCACGAGCCGGGAGACAGCTGCATTAGCTCTATTTAATCTAAGCAGCTGGATACACCAAAAGCAAACAACCACAGAATCTCCATGCGGGACCGTGAAGAAGAATGCCGAAGAGGAAATGCTAGTAACAGAACAATTATGAAAGGAGGAGGGTTTTTAAGAAAGGAAAAAATGTGAATTACTGAGTCTGCGAATTCGGAACCATGAATTCGCTAGGGTATACTGCATATTCACTTCAGAGATTATATCAAATCTGATCATGTTATGATCACTGCTATCAAGCAGCCCCAGCACCATGCACCAAATCATGCGCTCCACTAAGAACTAGATCTGGAATTGCTTCACCTCTTCTTGGTTCCTGAACCAAATACTCCATATGGCAGACATTGATTTTATCAAGGAATTTTATCTCTCTAGCAAGCCCTGATGTTACCCGGTCAATATTGAGGTAATTGAAATCACAAGTCAATATGAAATCTACTTTCTTCTAATGGGGAGGGGAAGGCACTAAACCACACTCAAATAGTGGAGAAAAAAGAGCCCTCGCTTTCAAACAAGGAGCGTTACAACCAGCATAAAGTTGTCTCACGGTAAGCTCATAATCATCATTGGTCTCAAATTTTTTAAAAAAAAACTCCACTAGGATGGAGGGCAGGAGGCAACAAAATAATGTCACTATTCAATGTTGTATTTGATATACAGTATACCCCGTGAATTTGTGGTTCGCAAACTGGCTTTCGTGGTATTTTCCGATCGCCTCGTCCTGACAACTAAAGTCAGGCTACACCAAACGGGAGCTGCTTGGACACGCCAGATAGCATGTCAAAGCAGCTCCTGATTGGTGTAGCCTGACTTTAGGTCCCTGAAGAGGCGGTCAGAAAATACTGCAAAAGACTGAGTCCACGATTTGCGAACCACAAATTTACGGGGGTGTACTGTACGGTTCATAGACAACGGCGCGAAAGACAAAAGCGCGCACCGACAATTGAACGTAGCGCGGAGGTGCGCGCCGCACAAAATTACAGTTTTTAGGGGCTCTGACGGGGGGTTTTGTTGGGGAACCCCCCCAGTTTACTTAATAGACATCGCGCCTGCGTTATGGGGGGGTTTGGGGGGTTGTAACCCTCCACATTTTACTGTAAACTGAACTTTTTCCCTAAAAACAGGGAAAAAGTTAAGTTTTCAGTAAAATGTGAGGGGTTACAACCCCCCACACCCCCCACAACGCCCCCACAATGCGGCGCAATGTCTATTAAGTAAAGTGGGGGGTTCCCCCCACGCCCCCCCCCCGTCGGAGCCCTAAAATCAGTCATTTAGAGCGGCGCACGCCTCCACGCTGCGCTCAATTGTCTGGGCGCGCCTTTGTCCCGGCGCGCTTTTGACCTGACACCGTATTGTACTGTACCTTAAACATACTCTGTGAGGGGGAGCTAAAAAGTTACATTACATTAGTGACTTCTATTCCGCCAGTGCCTTGCAGTTCTAGGCAGATTACAAAAGAAGGTAAGCCCAACCAAGAAAGGAATGGCACGGAGGCATGAAACATACAGGTTATTCCACATATTCACCCCTAAGTTCAACACACTTGGCGCATTGTGTCTGAAGTTTCTGTAACCCAAATACTCTGATGTCTGGTCACTGAAATACTACTCCGCTATTGCAATCCCCTCCAAATCACTCAAAAATTGACACTCTTCCAAACTCTTTTTAAGGTTTGGAAACAGAAAATAGTCAGATGGAGCAAGATCTGGTGAGTAGGGAGGATGGATGGACTCGTAAGGCATATGGGGTGGAACCAATTGAAGCTTAACGAATCCTGTATCCAAATAAAGATACACAATGTAGCATTCCCATGTAATATTTTTCTAGTTATTTTTTATTTGTTTGTAAGGAGGAAAAAGATCTCAGCACAAATGGAGGACCGCCAAGGCAATACTTATAACGGACTCCCAGAGAAACACCTCAATCATTGGCCAAAAGTTTTTTCAAAAGTATAACAGTACCACTTAAATAGCTCTGAATATTGCGCTGAGGTCTTTTTTTCTCCTTACAAACAAGCAAAAAATAACTACAAAAATATTACGTGGGAATGCTACATTGTATAGCTTTATTTAGACAGAGGATCTGTTAAGCTTCAATTGGTTCCACTCTGTAATTTTGTATAGAAATATATTTTTTGTGGACCTTGTCTATTTTCTTATAAGGTATATGGGGACAAACTTAAAGATATCAAAATACATATACTTTTGAGGAAAAGTGGGAGAGGGGAAATATGATATATGTTATTCAGCCCTATGTTCAACAGACTTGGCACATCGTGTCTGAAGTTTCCGTAACCCTTCCAAAAAGTACTCTGATGTCTGGTCACTGAAATACTGCTCCACTGCTGCAATCACCTCTGAATTGCTTGAAATTGGTCACCATTTCAAACAGTTTTTAAGGTTTGGAAACAGAAAATAGTCAGATGGAGCACGATCTGGTTTGTAGGGCGGATGGTCTATGCCAGTGTTTCTCAACTCAGTCTTAGAATACCCCACCTTGCCAGTCAAGTTTTCAGGATATTCACAATGAATACAGATAAACATGATTTGCATACACTGCCTCCATTATAAGTAAATTTCTTTCATGCAAATTCATTGCGGATATCCTATAAACCTGACTAGCAAGGGGGGTACTCCAGGACCGAGTTGAGAAACGCTGATCTATGCATTGTAACCCCCAACTGCATCAAAACATCCATCATTTTGCCAGCCTTGTGAGTAGGTGCATTGTCTTGCAAAAAAGAAAACTTCTAAATTTCATGCATGGTGGCAAAAAGGGAGGTTCATGGGCGGATCAGGGAGGTCTTCAAATTTACATGTGTAATTAAAGAATAAGGGGAATCCATGCATAACTTAAAGTATAAGGATTTATACCACATTTCTTTTGGCGCATATTACATTAGGGATTTCTATTCCGCCATTACCTTGCGGTTCAAGGCGGATTACAAAAGAGTTAAAGAGGGTGTTTTACAAAAAGATTTCTGGTCCTTTTTGGGGAAAAAAAGAGTAGAGCAGGTTGATTTGGTGGTTCGGGGGGTTAGAGGGCTGAAAGAAGGAAGCTTGAGAGGTTAGGACTTTTTCATGGATTTTTTGAAAAGTATAGTTTTTATTTCTTTTCTGAAAGTTTTGTAATCTGGGGTCGTTATCAGAAGGTTGGCGATTTGGTTGTCTATTTTGGCTGCTTGAGTGGCTTATAGTTTTTTCCGTTTAGCTTCTTTGATTGGTGGGTGTGTGAATGGGGTGTGAATTTTCCTATGTCTGGTTCAGGTGGTTTGGATGAGGCGGTTGTTCAAGTAGGTTGGGCTATCTCCGTTTAAAGTTTTAAATAGTACAGTAGAATTTGAATTGTATTCTTGCTGGAATTGGAACCCAGTGAGAGTTGAGGTATGCCTCTGTGATGTGGTCGTGTCTCCTCAATGTGTAGATGAGTCTTAGAGCTGTGTTTTGAATTGTTTGTAGTTGTTTTGTTATTGTAGCAGGGCATGGGAGATAGAGGATGTTGCAATAGTCTAGTAGTCCTAATATTAGTGATTGTACTATGAGCTGAAATTGTGTTTTCTCAAAGAATTTTCTGACTTGTCTTAAGTTTCTCATAACTGTGAATGATTTCTGTATTGTTTTATTGATTTGTGGTTGCATGGTGCAGCATCTGTCTATTGTTATTCCTAGTTTTAGGGTGGGTTGTATGGGGTAGTTAATTGCGTTGATTTCTATGTTGGTTATGGTTGGGGTTTTGTTATTTTCGAGGAGGATGAATTTTGTTTTGTCTGGGTTCAATTTCAGTTTGTGATCTGTAGTGTTTGGTGTAGTGTTTTGGTGTAGTGTTTGGTGTAGTGCATCTGTCATGGAGGGCTTTAGTTGGTCAAAAGGTATGAGAATGGTGATGTCATCTGCATAACTGTAGGAGGATAGGCCTAGTTTGTCCAGGTGGGCACCGAGGGAGGCAGTGTAGAGGTTAAAAGAGTAGAGGATAGTGGCGATCTTTGGGTACACCGCAGGGGTTTGACCAAGTTTCTGATTTTCCTTCATCTGATTTTACTCTGTAGGCTCTGGATTTTAGGAATCCTTCGAACCATGAGTATACTTATCTGTGATACCTATTGTGTCCAAAATTTGTAGTAGGGTGTTATGGTCCACCAGGTCGAATGCAGCGGTCAGGTCCAGTTGTATGAGCATCATTTTTTTCCCTGTACTGAGGTGTTGTCTAGCAGTGTCCATGAGGGATCCTAGTAGTGTCTCTGTGCTGAAGTTGGTTCTGAAACCGGATTGCATGGGGTGGAGAATGTTGTGGTCTTCTAGATAATTGGAGAGGAGTTTGGCTACTAGTCCTTCTATTATTTTGACATATAGCGGTATGGAGGCAATGGGTCTGTAATTGGATGGTTGGTACGTTGGTCCTTTAGGGTCTTTTAGGATCAGGGTGATGATGATTTCGCTGAGTTCAGTTGGGAAGATGCCTAACTTTAAGTGCTGTTTATAGATTAGTGCTTAAGTGGGGGATTTTGGCACCAATTTTTTTAGATACCATCCCCTGATATTCAACTGGTGGCAGTCAGCGTATATTTTCATACTTATTGCCGCCTGCTAAATTATCTGAATATCTCTGGATACTTTTGAGTGGCTGGATTGCCCAAAGCTTATGCGACTTAGCCGATATTCGACTGGGGTCACACACGAGTTATGCGGCACCGGCTAAATATCAGGCTGGCTGCATAAGTTTTTTTTGTTTTTACATTAAATTAACAAAATTAATTACCCCCAACCTCTCTTCCCACCCCCCTGAATATGTCTCCCTGCCCTCCCTTCCAGGCTGTGACACCCCAGGAAGGCCCCCTCCAAAACTCACCACCATGATCTGACATGAGATGACATGGCAGCCATTTTGACGAGTCTCTACAAAATTTCTGCCCACACTGAACCCCACTTACCCACCAGGGACAAAAGTAGGCTCAAGGGGCCTACCTATACATTGGATAGGTTTGAGAGGTTGAGGGGGCCTTCTGGGGGATGACAGCCTGGGTTGGAGGGCAGGGGGGCATGTTTCAAGGGGATCAGGAGGTAATATTCTAGAGAGGTTTTTTGTTTAAAAATTTTAAAATCATATGCTATGCAGGTGCTGTCCCCATATTCAATGCTGGTACCCGCATAGAGAAACAGCCAGATTTAGGACTGCTTTTGAGTTATCTCAAATCTGGCTGCTTCGCTTTTATGGGTGCCAGCACTGAATAGGCCGGCACCCACATAACATGTGTCTCCTCTCCAATGCCACCCCGGTGGTGCTCTTGACCTGCCCGCTTTTTAGTTGGATGGGCTGAGGGAATAATCAGTGGAAATCTACGGTTAAGTACCACTGAATATTCCACTTAGGCAGTGGCAAGCGACTTAAGTTGGCAGGAGAGCTTCCTGCCCGCTTAAATCGCTCTGAATATGGGTCCTCATATAGAGAACTCAGTACCATGTATCTACTTGCAAATGGGAGGAGAGGGTGGCCTCCTGGTTAAAGCTGTTACCTCAGCACCCTGAGGTTGTGTTGATCCCAGCCTGCTCACTGTGACTCTGGGCAAATCATTTAACTCATAGTTGCCCCAGGTACTGCAGTTACATAGAAAAATGATGGCAGAAAAGGGCCAAAGCCCATCAAGTCTGCCCATTCTAGTGACCCTTCGCCTTGAATTTGTTCACCACCCCCTGCCTTTACATCATTAGAGATCCCACGTGAATATCCCATTTATTTTTAAAATCTGCCACGCTGTTGGCCTCAATCACCTGCAGTGGGAGTTCGTTCCAATGATCGACCACCCTCTCGGTGACTAAATACTTTCTGAAGTCACCATGAAATTTTCCTCCCCTAATTTTCAGCGGATTTTCTGGTGGACGAAGGTCCTATAAGACGGAAGATATCCTCTTCCACCTCGATACGGCCTGTGAGTCTGCCAGGACAGATAAGGAAAATACTTAAGAGTACATGATTATTATTCAATGTATTGTAAACTGCTTTGGGTGAATCTCTTCATGAAAAGACAGTCCATAAAATCCCAATAAATAAAGTCACTCTTTCTGCTTCATATTCTAGTAAATACACGTCCCCACAAAAGTATTATACAAAGGCCTCTATATTCATCAGACCCTTTTGTAAAATGCAGGGGACGTGAGCACATTCCAACCCGAATATCTCAATTTCAATCTTTAACTTAATTACCCTCTCTACGCCATATCCATTTTAGAGACTTTCAAACTATTAAGTGCATCTCTCCAGAATTGTGTCCTTATTTCTTAGAGTTTGTGTTAACTGAAATATAGTACTGTTTTATTAAAACCTATTGGTACAGTATTTTTTGAAATGTTTGTTATCACCCTTCCCAGCTTTCTGACAGCACTTGCTTGTAATTTTTCTTGTGCTTCCTTTCTGGTTATTATTCTGAGCAGCATTTCTTGTTAGTTCTCCAACTGTCCTTTGAGGGAACTCTTTTTCTAATATTCTTTAAATTCTAGCTCTGTCATAATAACCTTCAGAATTCCTACATGCATCCTTTGCCCACAACAAAGAAAAATAATTTGTTATTCTAGATTTATTAAAAATGAAAAAAACCTACCCCGAAGCCTTATGTGTAGGTCAACAGAACAGACAGTTCAACAATAAGGGTATATAACTAAGATGATACAACTTACCTATTTTCTATGAAGAATATATTGATACTAATGCTTAAATAGGTTCGTTAAAACCTACTGGCTATTGTTACTGAATTTTTTTTTCTTATATGAAAACTACTTCCAGCTTGTAGACTATGGGGCTCATTTTCAAAAAAGGAGAAATGCCCAAAATAAGGCATAAAGGTGCAGAAGGATGTATTTCTTGCCAAACCCTTCCAATTTGCTATTTTCAAAATCCATTTTGTAGACTGATTTCTATGGTGGTTGCCCATAGTTTGCCTAAATCTCAAGAGGTCATGTTAGAGGCATGGTTTGGACAGGACTAGGGCAGTCTTTTGATATGGATGTTTTTCTGCATTAATCGAACATTTTAGAAAATGTCCAGGGCACTTTTTGGATGTTTGGGGCTGCCTGTTTTTAAAAAACAAATAAGTGCCAAAAAGATGTCCAAACTGACCAGGTAACCATTGAGGAGATGGAAGCATGACCCCCCGCCCTCACCTACTCACCCCCATCCCATCCACACACACAAACACACTCTCCCAGGGCTCACTGACCTCCATCCAACCCTCCAAAGATATGAATGAAAAGTGAATTTTTGTCTTGTTATGGCCAGTCCTATGAGAGCAGCAAGCAGGTCTCTGGAGTAGCTTAGTAGGCAGAGCAGTGGACCCCAGAGAAAAGGACTCGGGCCCATATTTCACTCTAACTACTACACTTGGGTTGAAGAGTGTGCACCCACTAAAACCCACCCAAAACCTATTGTACCATCATATACATAGAAACATGATGGCAGAAAAAGGCCAAATGGCCCATCCAATCTGCCCATCCAAAGTAATCATTATCTCATCCTCTCTGTAAGAGATCGCACGTGCCTATCCCATGCTTTCTTGAATTCAGACACAGTGTGGAATAACTTGTAAGTTTCATAGCTCCACATCATTCTACTCTTGGCTGGGCTGAGAACTTTTCAGCGGCCCCTCGTATTGTGATGTCATAATGCCTTGTTCCACCAGTGACTAAGAGCCAACCTCATCGGTGATGTCATAATGACTTTGTTTCCCTATACTTAGAAATGTAGAATCATGATGGCACATAAAGGCCAAATGGCCATCCAGTCTGTCCATCATAGAAACATAGAGTATGATGGCAGAAAAGGGCCGATGCCCCAACAAGTCTGCCCACTCAAATAACCCACCCCCTAAGCACTTCCTCGAAGTGAACCCACATGTTTATCCCATTCATTTTTAAAATCGAGCACGTTGCTGGCCTTTACTACCTGAAGTGGAAGATTATTCCAATGATCAACCACCCTTTCGGTGAAGAAATACTTCCTAATGTCTCCATGAAATCTCCCACCCCTGATTTTTAGTGGATGCCCTCTTGTTGTCGTAGGTCCTGTAAGGAAAAAGATGTCTTCTTCCATCTCCGTATGGCCAGTAACATATTTGAACGTCTCTATCATGTCTCCCCTCTCTCTGCGTTCCTCGAGAGAGTATAGCTGCAACTTACCTAGACATTCTTCATATGGGAGATCCTTGAGTCCTGAGACCATCCTAGTGACCAATCTCTGAACCGACTCTATTCTCAGCAAATCCTTTCGATAATGTGGCCTCCAAAATTGAACACAATATTCCAGATGTGGTCTCACCAAGGACCTGTAAAGCGGCATCACCACTTCGGGCTTTCGGTTGACAAAACTTCTCCGGATACAACCCAGCATTTGTCTAGCCTTGGATGAAGCTTTCTCCACTTCATCGGCAGCCTTCATATCTTCACTAATGATTACTCCCAGGTCCCGTTCTGTAACAGTTCTAGTTATGGTCTCACCGTTCAGAGTGTAGGTTCTGCAAGGATTTCCGCTACCAAGGTGCATAACTTTACACTTTTGGGCATTAAAGCTCAGCTGCCAAATAGCAGACCATTTCTCCAGTAAAAGTAAGTCCTGTGTCATACTGTCGGGTACGGTACCTCCGCCCACTTCATTGCATAATTTAGCGTCGTCAGCAAATAATGCAATTTTACCCTGAAGTCCCTGAGGCAGATGCCGTACGAAGATATTAAATAGGATTGGACCCAGGACCGAGCCCTGAGGTACTCCACTGAACACCTCCAACGTTTCAGAGGGAGTACCGTTTACCACCACCCTTTGAAGTTTGCCACTGAGCCAGTCTTTAACCCATGCAGTTAATGTTTCTCCTAGTCTCAGCGAGCTCATCTTGTTCAATAATCTACGGTGTGGGACACTATCAAAAGCTTTAATACATGACACTGAAGAACTGACCAAGAAAGAAAGGCTGCCAATCTCTCATGTCGGCTCCATCATTTTCAACTCCCCAGAAAACAGGACATTCCCCCCCCCCAATACCAACATGAGGGAGAAAGCACAATAAAAATGATTAAAAAAAAAAAAAAAAAGCTTTACTGAAGTCCAGATACACTACATCCAGGGACTTACCCTTATCTAGTTTTTTTTGTTACCCAGTCAAAGAAGCTGATAAGATTGGATTGGGAGGACCTTCCTTTTGTAAATCCATGCTGGTGGGGATCCCTCAGTCTCTCATCGTCCAGAACCGTATCTAATTTGTGTTTAATCAATGTTTCCATAAGTTTACACATTATTGACGTGAGACTTACCGGTCTGTCATTTTCAGTCTCTAACCTGCATCCATTTTTGTGGAACGGAATGACATTAGCTGTTTTCCAGTCTAATGGAACTCTTCCTGTGCTCAGAGAAAGATTGAAAAGTGTGTCTAACGGCTCCGCCAGGACATCTCTCAACTCCCTAAACACTCTGGGGTTCAATTTATCCGGTCCCAAGGCTTTATTCACTTTGAGCCTTGACAATTCTTGGTAGATGCTGCTGGTGGAAAATTCAAAATTCCTGAACGGGTCTTCTGAGCTCTCCCTTATTAGCAGCTGTATCTGTTCAGTAGTTCGGCTTTATCAGAGTCCGATTCTGCAAAGTTGCCATCGGGTTTTCTCAGGCGCACTGTCCCGTCTGTATTCCTCTTTCTATCACTAACATCCCTGAAAAAGGTTTTATCCCCTTTTCTAATATTCCTAGTTAAATTTTCTTCCATCTGGAGTTTGGCATTTCTGACCTCTGTTTTAACAGTTCTAGATTTCTCTAGATAAGCTTCTTTGACTTCTGGTTGTTATGATTGTTTGTAGGATATAAATGATCTTTTCTTCTGTTTTATGAGTTCCGAGATTTCTGCGGAGAACCATTGGGGTTTGTTATTTCTCCGCCGTTTGCTCACGGTTTTTATAAAGAGGTTGGTTGCTTCCTGTAGGGTAGATTTCAGAGCTGACCACATTACCTCCACCTGTTGTGTCTTGGTTTTGCAGCGCTTCATAGACAAAATCTCCCATGCTCTCGAAGTCAGTGCCCTTAAAGTTTAGGACCTTCGTTGACGTGTTCGACCTCGTGGATCCCTTCTTGAGGTGGAACCACACCATGTTGTGGTCGCTGGAGGCCAACGCCTCACCTACTGAAACCTGTGACACTATCTCCATTGGTGAGAATCGGGTCCAGAATCGCCTGATCCCTGGTGGGCTCCAGTACCATTTGTTTGAGTCGTGCTCCTCATATAGAGCTTAGTAGCCTTCTGCTGCTGCTGGTCGTAGCTGAAAGTTTGTTCCAGTTTATATCTGGC
Source organism: Geotrypetes seraphini (assembly GCF_902459505.1). Lineage (NCBI taxonomy): Eukaryota > Metazoa > Chordata > Amphibia > Gymnophiona > Dermophiidae > Geotrypetes > Geotrypetes seraphini. The sequence continues at coordinate 34,488,744 of NC_047086.1, read as the reverse complement.
ATGTTGAAGTCCCCTAACAGTACCGTGTCTCCACGCAGTGATGGTCTCGATGTCTTCAATTAATTATTTGTCTATGTCATCCTGTTGTTTAGGAGTTCTGTATTCAATGCCCAGATACAGGCATTTACCACTTCCCCTGGCAAGGATCACCCAGAGAGACTCCCCTGTATACTTGACACCTGTGATTCTGGTAACTTTGATTTCCTCCTTGATATATAGCGCTACCCCTCCTCCGTTTTTGCCTTCTCTGTCTCGGTGTAGTAAATTATATCCTGGTAGAGCCACATCCCATCCATGGGAATCTGAGAACTAGGTTTCAGATATTGCCATCACATCAAGGTCGGCGCTCCTCATTTCCGTCTCTAATTCCAGAATTTTGTTGCCTAAACTGCGGGCATTAATGTACATAGCCTTCCATGCTTCGTGTTTGCCCAGTCTGAATGGAGATTATACTGTTTGATTTAGTGTGTCCCTTATTTCCCCGTTTGAGTTATTTTGTCCCTTTCGAGCTAGTTTATCCCCTGCAGTACTGTCTGCAATGAAAGTACTTACCTCAGACTCAGAAGTGAAGTGATTACTTAACATACCGGGATGGTTACTTACCACACCAGGATGAGAGTGGGTACCCTCCCCCAACTTACCTTGTTTAAAGCCCTTTGGAGCAGGCGAGCCAGTCATCTACCAAAGACATTCTTCCCTCTTCTGGTTAGGTGGAGCCCGTCTGGTCCCTGTAGTCCTTGAAGTGCCTCTCCATGGTCCAGGAAACTGAAGTTCATCTCTCTGCACCATCCATGTAGCCACTCGTTGGTCTTCTGGATACGATCTTCCCTGGCTCTACCCTTGCCTTTCACTGGAAGGATGGAAGAGAAGACCACCTGCGCTCCCATCCGCTTCAGCTTCTCACCCAAGGCTCCAAAGTCTTTGGGTATCTTTTACGGGGTGTTCCTGGCGGTGTCGTTCATCCCGACATGGATGAGAAGCATAGGATAGTGGTCTTGGGGCTTGATCAGTCTTCCTAAGCTGGTGGTCACATCCTGGATCCTGGCTCCTGGCAGACAACAAACCTCTCTTGATTGTAGATATTGGTCCCTCGGTGCCCCACATTAGGGAGTCCCTACTGCGCTTCTTCGGGGGAGTTGATCTGTTTCCCCCGGCACCGGAGTCATCCGCTGAAAATCCTCCTGAGAGTCATCTCGAAAGTCGCTGGCTGGTCCTTCCTGTAGAAGCTGGAACCTATTCTTCAAGATGATCTGCGGGGTTGATGTGAAGCTACTCTGTTTGCTTGAAGGACAGGAAGGTCTTCTGTATTTGCTTGAAGAGGTAACCAGCTGCCAGGAGTCAACATCTCTAGTCTCTTCTTGTACCCCAACCGTCACTTCCAAAGCTGCAGGTCTGGTCTGTCTGGGTGTCTCGAAGATGGTCTTGTCTTCTTGTGCCTGCTCAGAGGCTTGGGACAGCTCCTGGAGGACATCATCGATGAAGGTCTCATCTTCCCTGATGCTTCTTAGACGCTTCACCTCTTCCCTCAGGCTCATCATCTCCGAGAGATCCCACATGCCTATCCCAGGCCCTTATGAATTCAGACACAATCTCTGACTCCACCACCTCTTCCGGGAGACTGTTCCACGTATCTAGCACCCTCTCTGTAAAAAAAGTATTTCCTTCGATTACTCCTGAGCCCATCACCTCTTAACTTCATCCTATGCCCTCTCATTCCAGATCTTCCTTTCAAATGAAAGAATATCCAGCTAAAGTTGCTCTGATATTTCACCCCATGTCAGCTTTTGAACTTTGTGGGTTTTTTTTTACATATTTCTGAAGGTTTTGATTCCTTCCAATTCTCAGAGCTGTTTTCACGATGCATCCTTCTTCTTGTGCCCTCACAATAGATTATGGAACTCTCTCTCTAATGAACTTCGCTGCAAACCTATCTATTCTAAATTTAGAGCTTCTATAAAAAACCTATTTATTTGAGTTGGAATTTCTTTCTTAGTTTTGTTTTTATCATATGGTTTTAGGGCATTGGATCATACAGTAACTAAATGGATGGGTTTTTTTCTTTCTTATCTATTCCTTATTTTATACCTGTACTATACCTATTGACGTTCTTTTCCTTTTTAATTGATGTACACATAAGAACATAAGAATGGTCCATCATGCTCAGCAGTCCACTCACGCGGCGGCTCTTAGGTCAAAGACCAGTGCCCTATTTGTGTCTAGCCTTACCTACGTATGTTCTGTTCCAGTAGGAACTTATCCAATCTTGTCTTGAATCCCTGAAGGGTGCTTTCTCCTATAACAGCCTCCAGAAGAGCATTCCAGGTTTCTACCACTCTCTGGGTTAAGAAGAACTTCCTTACGTTTGTATGGAATCTTTTCCCTTCTAGCTTTAGCGAGTGCCTTCTCGTTCTCTTCACCTTGGAGAGGGTGAACAGTCTCTCTCTACTAAGTCAATTCCCTTCAATATCTTGAATGTTTCAATCATGTCCCCTCTCAGTCTTCTCTTTTCAAGGGAGAAGAGGCCCAGTTTCTCTAGCTTCTCGTAGTTTGGCAACGCCCCCAGTCCCTTAACCATTTTTGTTGCTCTTCTTTGGACCCTTTCGAGTAGTACTATGTCCTTTTTCATGTACGACGACCAGTGTTGGACGCAGTATTCCAGGTGGGGGCGGACCATGGCCCAGTACAACAGCATGATAACCTTTTCAGATCTGTTTGTGATCCCCTTCTTAATCATTCCTAGCATTCTGTTTGCCCTTTTTGCCGCCGCCACACATTGCACAGACGGTTTAATTGACTTGTGTACAAGTACTCCCAAGTCTCTTTCCTGGGGGCTCTCTCCGAGTATAGCTCAGGACATCCTGTATTCGTGCATATGATTTTTGTAACCGACATGCATCACCTTGCACTTATCCACGTTGAACCTCATTTGCCATTTTGCAGCCCATTCCTCGAGCGTATTTAATAATAATATTTTATTTTTATATACCACCTAACCAGCAGTCCATAACATTTTACACAATTAGGTACTCAGCATACAATATAATAATAACATCATACAGAATAGAATTCTAAGTAACTAATACAAACATTAAAACTAATGAATAAGGATAACACGATATAAATAAAAAAAATAAGTATGAATAAAAAGATAAAAAGCACATTATAACTACATGATAATATAAAAATCAATAATGTGTATTATATTGTTTAAATAAGTGGGTTTTAAGATCTTTTCGAAATTGATAGTAAGTAAGAAATGGAGAAACAAGAAGATTCAAACATGTATCTTTTCAATCCTTCTGTGTCTTCACTACATTGCACCGATGTTGTAATAAAGAGTGGTATATAAATAATGAAAAACATAGAGTAGCAATTAGCTGAAGAAGCTGAGGCCAGGAAATTTGGTTCCAGTCTTGGGTCCATTCTGAACAGAGAGAAATAATGTTTTCAGGGACCTTAGGGATAAAACTCTCATCCGTTCCAAGTAGTCACTCTGCACTCAAGAGCTGATGCTCCAATACCAAAAGCTCACTGAAGGAAAAACCTTTGCAATAATGGTGATTTCAGCACACAAACAAAAAGGAAACTGCAGCAATACTTGAAACAATGTACTGTTTGCATCCAAATTATGATCCAGATGTGTGGGAAATCGGGACCCGACACAGTCCATGTTTCGAAAACACACTCCTTCATCAGGGGTCCTAAGGAGTATTAAGAACATAAGAACATAAGCAGTGCCTCCGCCGAGTCAGACCATAGGTCCATCCTGCCCGGCAGTCCGCTCCCGCGGCGGCCCAAACAGGTCACGACCTGTCTGAGTCACCAGAAGGGGCCCCCTTGCCACCTTGGTTTCTCATTGAAGTCCTATCTTCCCATCGAAGTCCTAACCCTCTGGTCTTGCACATGCACGTCCTGGTTGGGTTTCTATACTTATTACCTGGTTAGCTTTCTATACTTGTGTTACATCCCAGCTCCTCCCTCAGTATCCCACGATCCCTTTATCCCTCAAGAATCCGTCCAATCCCTGTTTGAATCCCTGTACCGTACTCTGCCTGATCATTTCCTCTGGTAGCGCATTCCAAGTGTCCACGACCCTTTGGGTGAAAAAAAACTTCCTTGCATTTGTTTTGAACCTATCTCCCTTCAGTTTCTCCGAATGCCCCCTCGTACTTGTTGTCCCCTTCAGTCTGAAGAATCTGTCCCTATCCACCCTCTCTATGCCCCTCATGATCTTGAAGGTCTCTATCATATCTCCCCTGAGCCTCCTTTTTTCCAGAGAGAAGAGCCCCAGCCTATCCAACCTCTCAGCGTATGGGCAGTGTTCCAACCCTTTTACCAGTTTCGTTGCTCTCCTTTGGACTCTCTCAAGTACCGCCATGTCCTTCTTGAGGTGCGGCGACCAATACTGAACGCAGTATTCCAGATGTGGACGCACCATCGCTCGATACAATGGCATGATGACTTCCCGCGTCCTGGTTGTTATGCCCCTCTTTATGATGCCCAGCATCCTGTTGGCTTTTTTCGAGGCTGCTGCGCACTGTGCAGATGGCTTCAGTGATGCATCCACCAGCACACCCAAGTCTCTCTCAAGTCTACTGTCTCCCAACAATGCCCCCCCCCAATTTGTAGTTGAACAACAGGTTCTTTTTCCCTATATGCATGACCTTGCATTTTTCCACGTTAAAGCGCATTTGCCATTTGTTTGCCCAGTCTTCCAGCTTGTCCAGGTCCCTTTGCAGGTCCTCACACTCCTCCCCGGACCTAACTCTGCCGCACAGTTTGGTATCGTCTGCAAATTTTATAATCTCGCACTTTGCCTCCTTTTCCAGGTCATTGATAAATATGTTGAAGAGTAACGGCCCCAGCACCGATCCCTTGGCACACCGCTTGTGACTTCCCGCCAGTCAGAATATTGGCCCTTCACTCCGACCCTCTGCAGTCTACCCGACAACCAGTGCTTGATGCATCTGTGCACATCACCTCCCACCCCGTGGTTCCACAGCTTCCTAAGCAGCCTTTCATGTGGCACCTTGTCGAAAGCTTTTTGAAAATCGAGGTAAATGATGTCTATGGGTTCCCCATTGTCCACCCGACTGCTTATTCCCTCAAAGAAGTACAGAAGGTTCGTTAGGCACGACCTTCCCTTACAGAATCCGTGCTGGCTTGTTCTCAGTAGGCCATGCCGTCCTTGATCATAGCTTCCACCATCTTCCCTATAATTGAAGTCAGGCTCACCGGCCTGTAGTTCCCGGGGTCACCCCTCGATCCCTTCTTGAAGATAGGTGTGACATTCGCCAATTTCCAGTCCTCTGGTACCTCACCAGTTTTCAAGGATAGGTTGCAAACATGCTGGATTGTGTCCGCTATTTCTTGTCTTAGTTCCTTCAGAACCCTTGGGTGGATCCCGTCCGGGCCCGGTGATTTACCGCATTTTAACCTGTCTATCTGTTTGAGGACATCCTCCTTACTTACCTCTATGTGCTCCAATTTTTCGGCCTGTTCCCCACTCATGAGCTCCTCTGAGTCCGGTATATTAGATGTGTCTTCGCTCGTGATAACTGACGAGAAGAATGTGTTCAACCTCTCAGCTACCTCTTTATCCTCCTTAATCACTCCCTTCCTATCCCCATCGTCCAACGGCCCCACCTCCTCTCTCGCTGGTCGCTTCCCCTTTACGTAACTGAAGAATGCCTTGAAGTTTTTTGCCTCCCTGGCCAGCCCCTCTTCGTATTCCCCTTTCGCTTTTCTAACCTCTCGGTGGCATTCCTTTTGGCATTTCCTGTGCGCCTGGTGATTTTCCTCTGTTGGGTCCTTTTTCCATCTCCGGAAGGATACTTTTTTGTCATTTATTGCCCTCTTTACTTCAGTTGACATCCAAACCGGGTCCTTTGATCGCTTGTTCTTGCAGCCTTTCCTGAAACTGGGGATGTACATTCTTTGTGCTTCCTGCAGGGTGTCCCTGAATAGGGTCCAGGCGCTTCCCACAGTCTCCATCCTAGAGATGTTTCTGAACTTCCTCCCCACCATTTCCCTCATAGCAACATAATTCCCTTTCTTGAAGTTGAGCGCAGTTGTTGCGGTCCTCCTTACTATGGGTGTCCCCCTTTCTAATGTGAATCTGATCGCGTTGTGATCACTGTTGCCTAGTGGTCCTCCCACTTCTACCCCTCTTGCAGGCCCCCCTAATCCGTTTAGGATGAGGTCAAGAGTAGCACCCCTTCGCGTCGGTTCTTTGACTAGTTGCTCCATGAAGCAGTCCCTCACAGCTTCTACAAATCCTGTTTCCCTAGTGCAGTTGGAGTGACCCGTACTCCAGTCTATTCCCGGGTAGTTGAAGTCCCCCATCACTGTTACACTTCCAGTCCTGCATTCCTGTCTCAGTTCCGCTTCCAAGTCGTGTCCAACTCCTTCTGGCGTACCAGGTGGGCGATAGTACAGCCCCAGTTTTATGCCTGCACCCTTGTTTCTCAGCAATTTGACCCATAGCGATTCCAGCCCCTCTGCCTTCGTTGCCATATCCATCCCGACCGAGTGGATAGAGTCCTTTATATATAGTTCTATGCCTCCCCCCTTCTTGTGGGTCCTGTCCCTCCTGTAGAGCTTGTACCCCGGCAGCGCCACATCCCATTGATTTTCCTCTGTCCACCAGGTTTCTGCAATTCCAATTATATCTAGGTCCTCCCCCTTGGCCACGACTTCTAGTTCACCCATCTTGGCCATGAGGCTTCTTGCATTTGCGTATAAGCACCGCAGGTCCCGTAGGTCCCGTCATTTTTCCTCCACCTCTGCATTTCGGGCAGTTCTCCCGTTCCCTGTGCTTCTGCTTTGCCCTCAGCCTTTACCCTCTTAGCTTTCAGCTTCCCCACATTCCCGCCACCCCACTTCCCCACTTTTCCTCTGGGTTTTCTAGCCCTACCGGCCCCCTCCTGGGCTATCATCCCTTGAGCCTCTGTTTGATCCCCCTCGCCTTGTGGTACCTCTATATTGCCCTCAGCTTTCGCCCTCGTGCTACCCAGTCCCCCTGTGTCTCCATGCCCCTTAGTCTTCTCCCAGCAAGCTCCCTTTACCTGATGTTTCCCTCGCTGTCTGATCATAAGATCCTCCGGTCCCTCTGCTTCCTCCCTGCAGTCAGCCCGTTCAGCATCTGTTCTGGATACTGTTGTCCGAAGCGTCAACATCAGATCAGCTGTCGGCTTTCCCCCTCTCCTCAGTTTAAAGCCCTCTCGATCTCCATCCTCACATTGGCTGCCAGTAGTCTAGTTCCCGCTGTGCTCAGGTGCAGGCCGTCCCGCCGGTAGAGCTTGCTCTTTCCCCACAAGGACGTCCAGTTCCTCACAAAGTGGAAGCCCTCCTCCTGGCACCATCTCCTCAACCATGCATTCACAGCCTGGAGGTCTGCCTGCCTCTTTGCATCTGCTCTCGGTACAGGCAGGATCTCCGAGAATGCTATCCTCTGTGTGCTCCGTTTCAGCTTTCGTTCCAGGACCCTGAACTGGTCAGTCAGTGTGGCCATGCTGAAGTTCCTCCGGCTCACATCATTCGTTCCGACGTGGATTATTACCGCAGTCTCCTCTGTCTCTGCTCCGTCCAGGATCCTCTCGATCCTATCAGTGATGTCTCGTGTCTTGGCCCCTGGGAGACAAGTCACTAGCCGGTCCTCCCTTCCTCCAGCTACGTGACTGTCTACCTCTCTCAAGATCGAGTCTCCCACCACAATAGCAGACTTCCCTTTCCTCAGCAACCTCCTCTGCCTCAGGTCCATGTCCTTGGTGTAGTGCGGTGTCTCTCCCTCGGGGTCCCGGTGAGTCGCGGTCTCCTCCTCTTGCGTGGTTCCTCCGCTAGGTCCTTCCCCGATGTCGCCTTGTGGATCCTGGGTCTCGTCTGCCGACATCCGTCTGTGCAGCTGCTGGTCCCGTTCCTCCACCTTCCTATAGGCCTCCTCGATGAATCTCTCGAGGTCTCTCACCTGGTCCACAATGGGGCCTGCTCCGTCTGTGTTCTGGGTTGACCAGCTCGTCTCCTCTGTGGTGCACAGTCCCTCCAGTTCCTGGACCCTGACCCTCAATCTGCCGACCTCCATCCTCAGGCTTTCCAGTTCCTGACACCGACTGCATATGTACTCCCGCCTTCCCAAGGGGAGGTAGTCGTACATATTGCACTCTGTGCAGTATACCGGAAAGTACCTCTGGGATCCTGGGTCCTCCATCGCTCTCGTAAAGTGCTGGTGTGCTCCTGCTGATTGGAGCCTGTTATTTTGTTAGCTTCAGAATCCAACTGTCGTCACTGCAGGCGCTTCACAAAGGCGCGCACTAAGGCGCATGCGCCTTTGTCGCGCACCTTCGTCGGCGCGCCGAACGGCTGAGCGCCGTTTTGCTGTGCTCTTTTAAATGTTCCCTTTCGGTCAGGGAGAGGGGCGGAGCAGGGCTCCCACGCTGCCTCTCTTCGGGAACAATCTGGATACGCTGTCTCCTGCTGGTGGCCTGAAAGGGGGCCCGGCTGGCTGCTGTGCTCTTTTAGATGTTCCCTTTCGGTCAGGGAGAGGGGCGGAGCAGGGCTCCCACGCTGCTTCTCTTCGGGAACAATCTGGATACGCTGTGTGTGGCTGCCATAAAGGTCATCTCTGACGCAACCGGAAGTTGCATCAGAGACTACCTTTCTTGCAGCCACACGCGATTTTAACCCTCCAGCTGATGGTAGGAAACACATTTAGAAATTACCTGCCGCGAAGATAAGGGGCAGGGAGGGAGAAAGGGAAGGAGAAAGGGAGGAAAGTTGGGGGGTGGAGAAAAACAGATGTTGAAGGGACCTGGGGAAGGTGGGGTGGAGAGGAACAGACACTGAAGGGAACTGGAGAAGGTGGGGTAGAGAGGAAAAGACACTGGAGAGAACTGGGGAAGGTGGGGTAGAGAGGAACAGACGCTAAAGGGAACTGGGGAAGGTGGGCTAGAGAGGAATACGCTGATGGGAACTGGGGAAGGTGGGGTAGAGAGGAACAGACGCTGAAGGGAACTGGGGAAGGTGGGGTGCAGAGGAACAGATGCTGAAGGGAACTGGGGAAGGTGGGGTGGGGAGGAACAGACACTGAAGGGAAATGGGGAAGAGAGAGATTCCAGACTATGAGGGGAGCGGAGGGAAGAAGATGGGTGCCAGGCCAATTGGGGGGGTGGGGGTGAAGGGAGAGGCACAGTAATAGAGCAAATGGAAGACGCAGAGAGAAGACAGACAGTAGATGGAAGGAATTGAATGAGAAGATGAGGAAAGCAGAAACCACACAACAGAGGTATAAAAAAAATTTATATTTATTTATTTCCTTTTTTTTTTTGCTATAGGATAAAGTAGTATATTAGTTGTGTTGATAAAAATTTATAAACAAAGCCCTGCCAGCTGAACATCTCTTTCTCCAGTTCAGCAGCCAGAACTTTGATTTATAAGGAAGGAATAAGCTAAATATTGCAGTACTGAGGCTTGTATGAATGCTGCGGGGATGGAGTGGGGACATAGTTGCGGGGATGGGGCAGTGACGGGGACAAATTTTTCCCCCCATGTCATTCTCTACTAGCGCCACTATATCTTTCTTGAGACAAGGAGACCAGAATTGAACGCAACACTCCAGATGAGGTCGCACCAGGAAGCGATTACAGGGGCATCATAACATTTTCAGTCTTGTTAACCATCCCTTTTTTTAAAATAATTCCTAGCATCCTGTTTGCTTTTTTGGGCACCACCACACATAAGAACATAAGAATAGCCTTACCATCAAGCCCAACAGCCCGTTCTCACGGTGGCCAATCCAGGTCACTAGTACATTGGGTAGAAGGTTTCATCGTATTGTCTATGACAGTGTTTTTCAACCTTTTTTGGGCAAAGGCACACTTGTTTCATGAAAAAAATCACGAGGCACACCACCATTAGAAAATGTTAAAAAATTTAACTCTCTGCCTATATTGACTATATATAAAGTAATTCTCTTGAATAGGAATCAAATAAACACAAAGAAAGTATTTTATAATTACTTTATTATGAAATATTAAGTAAACAGAATAGTGAAAAATTATAAAATACTTGAACACAAAGCTGATATTCTGGCTGGAATCGAAGAAAGACACACACGTAGTTCTTCATCAACAGCCGTTCCCTTCACCGCCCCGTCACCATCACCGCCATCCCTTTCACCACCCCGTCACCGCCACTGCCATACCATTCACCGCCCCGTCACCGTCCCCGCTGCATCCATATAAGCCTTAGTACTGTAATATTTAGCTTATTCCTTTCTTATAAATCTTATAAAGTGTTCAATCTTCTGCTCTGCTGCAACTTCCTGTTTCCGGTTGCGTCAGAGCAGAAGATCGAAACTGAACAGCAGCGGGGACCGGGGGAGTCTCATGGGAGCGCGTGCGGGACCCGGCCTAAGGCCTAATCAGTGTCTGCACCGTACGGCACACCAGGCAACATCTCGCGGCACACTAGTGTGCCGCGGAACAGCAGTTGAAAAACACTGGTCTATGATGACACCCAGATCCTATTCTTGGGCGCTAATCCCCAAGGTGAACCCTAGCATCCAGTAACTTTGATTCAGGTTATTTTTCCCAATGTGCATCACTTTGCATTTGTCCACATTAAATTTAATCTGCCATTTGGACACCCAGTCTTCCAATTTCCTAAGGTCCACCTGCAATTTTTCACAATCTGCATCCGTTTTAACAACTTTGAACAGTTTGGTGTCATCTGCAAATTTAATCACCTCACTCGTCGTTCCAGTTTCCAGATCATTTATAAATAAGTTAAATAGCACCGGTCCCAGTACAGACCCCTGCGGCACTCCACTGTTTACCCTCCTCAGTTTGTCAACAGCACGGTGTACAAAATATATAAAACAAGAAACGAAAAGAACGCCATATAAAATAGGAAAGCAAAGAAAAAAAACAATAGAGAAAGAACAGAAATAAAATTAATTAAATCTAAGGGCTCCTTTTACTAAGCTGTGCTAGTGGTTTTAGCGCGCGCTTAGCACACGCTAAATTGCCATGCGTGCTAGATGCTAACGCCTCAGTTGAGCTAGCGTTAGTTTCTCCACATAGTGTGGGGGTTGGCGCGCTAAGGTCTCCTTTTTACAAAGCCACGCTAACGGTTTAACGCGCGTAATGGCGCGCGCTAAACCGCCGGTCGCGCTAGCCGCTAGCGCCTCCTCTCGAGCAGGCGGTAGTTTTTTGGCCAGCGCGGGGGTTAACGCGTGATGAAAAGTCACACATGTTAAACCCGCTAGCGCGGCTTCATAAAAGGAGCCCAAAGTAATCTAAATAATCTAAAAAGAAAACAAATTTGTTTAAATTTTGTTTAAATAGTTGCCAACCCCCCCCCACCCCCAGGATCCCAATTTACCAAACTTCTCATAAAAATGCTAAACCAAAAAGATGCGTCTTAACCATTGAACAAATCAAATGTGCCCAGGGGCAGAGGTCAGGCATAGCTAGGGTGAAGTTGTGAGATATACACATCAGCATTCACTAGGGCAGTGTTTCTCAACTCTCTCCTGAAGGCACGTCCTTCTAGGTAGTCTGTTTTTCAGAATTACCACAACTTAAACTGGAGACCAACATTCAGCACGATTCATCCAGCCAGAAACGATGCTGACTGGTTAAATAGTACTTAACCATCTAAATGCGAATATTTAGCGTGAGATAACTGATTATTGCTTGGACACTACAGATACCAAGGGCTAGTCTCGGTTAGGGTGCTGGTCTGAGACCGGAGGGCCGCCGTGTGAGCGGACTGCTGAGCATGATGGACCACTGGTCTGACCCAGCAGTGGCAATTCTTATGTTAAGAACATAAGAAATGCCCTCACCGGATCAGACCTTAGGCCCATCTAGTCCAGCTACCCGCACACGCAGAGGCCAAGCCAGGTGTTCCCTGAGGAAGACCTTGTTTACCCGTATCTCTCAATGTGATTTGCAAGAAGGTGAGCATCCAGCCTGCCCTTGAATCCCAGAATGGTGGTCCTCCTCCGGGAGAGCATGTTCTTATGTTCTAACATTGGGACTCATACAACAGCCGTTCAGAAATACAAATAATAATCCAGGACATCATACATATTGGGCAAATATTGGCAACAGCTTTATTTCGTATTATTTCCAAACATTAATTTTAAAATTTTTGTAAACATCAGCAAACTTTACACTTAACCATTTATGATGTCCCTCAAAGAGCTATTTGGTAGTAGCTCCCTTATCCCAAATTTTCCCTTAACTCCCAGTGACTTACGGTGTCGTCAAGCCACCTCACCTCGTGGCGGTGTCACACATGAGGACATATTTACTATTCACAATCATAGTACTTCAAATTCTATCTGCCTCTAATAACGGCTCTGCCCTTAGGCCCCAATCAACTAGCTGCGACCTCCCTCCCCCCAAAAAAAATCCCTACCTCATCCATTGTTCACCTCTCACATCCCTAAATCCCAATAGCGGTGGGAGGGAGGGAAACTCAAAACCCTTTACTCTCCTCCCTTGCTCTTTCACCCTTACTTTCTTCTTTAGCCTGCCAATTTCTTTACTTCTCTCCTCATCCTCAGCTCCACCCCTTTTTCTTTTCCCCCCAATCCCCTACTCTTACCACCCGCCAATCAAAATTATCCTGCTGTTACTAATGCCTATTCACTCTTCTTTCCCTCCCCCTATTCCAACCCCTTAACTTCATATTCCAGGCTTCGATGTCGCCCACTGTTAGTGGCCACTCAGATTAACTGTGTGGCCTTTTTTATGTACGCTAAGCAAGCAAAGTGAGTGGGAAGATTTATAAACGCCAGTAGTCAGCAACCTGCTACTCCTTGCTGCCATTTTTCTTTTTTGTTTTGCCCGCAAATATTTTGAGTGCTTCCCCTGACGCAGCCAGGGGGGTCCGGTAAAACAAGGCACCTTGTCGGGATTACGCGAAGCGACATCGGGATTATCGGTGGGTGTCAGCTGTTACGATTGGAGCCAGGAATGAAGGAGAAGTCCGGCGTCATCAGATAAGTTTTTCTTGTGCACACGGCGGGATTTTGTTTTCGCATTTAGGGCTCCTTTTACGAAGGCACGTTAGTGGATTTAACGCGCGTGACCTTTCATCACGTGCTAACCCCCGTGCTAGCCAGAAAACTCAAGAGGAGGCGGTAGCGGCTAGCGCAGCAGTCTATACAACAATAGAGATATTTTGTGCCCACGATATGAAAAGACAGTTGTTCTTGCCTTTTGGTTGTTTCTCTACGAGGCTTTTTTAAGAACATAAGAACATAAGAAGTTGCCTCCACTGGGTCAGACCGAGGTCCATCTCGCCCAGCGGTCCGCTCCCGCGGTGGCCCATCAGGTCCGTGACCCTTGAAGTGGTTTCTGACCACTTCTATAACCTACCTCAAGTTCTATCTGTACCCCTCTATCCCTTTATCCTCCAGGAACCTATCCAAACCCTCCTTGAACCCCTGTACAGAGTTCTGGCCTATCACATCCTCCGGAAGCGCGTTCCATGTGTCTACCACCCTCTGGGTAAAAAAGAACTTCCTAGCATTTGTTCTAAACCCGTCCCCTTTCAATTTCTCCGAGTGACCCCTAGTGCTTGTGGTTCCCCTCAGTTTGAAGAATCTGTCCTTATCCACTTTCTCTATGCCCTTAAGGATTTTGAAGGTTTCTATCATTTTGATGACTGATTTTCTCTAAGGCTGAACAATCCCCTGATAAACATTTGGAAAACAGATGTTTATGAGTTTCAGTAGGTTTTTTTTTCTCTCATTTTGCTATGTGTAAAACTAACCCATTTGGAGAAATTGCCCCCTACGAGCTCTGTTACAAAGTGACCCAGTTTATCATCCCAGCCGTTCCTTCCATTTCCTTCACATTCCCGGTTTGTCTATGAATCTTTTGTAATAAGCAGTGTCAAAACAGGAAGACATTTCATTTTGCAGGTCACACTTTCAAGGAACTCAATCAGATTTCTTGATGTCGACTTTCCCGAGTAAATTCTAGGCTAATTTAGGTTCTGAAATCTGTTTGCTTCAAAATATTAAACACCGCTTTTCTTTTGCCTTAAGTCCACGAATTCCCCCTACCACCCAGACTAGTCAAATTGACCTGTAGTCCCAGTGTCTTAGCCACTCACGCTTTTGGGGGCTCATTTTCAAACTGTTACATAGTAACATTATAGATGGGGGGCCCAATTGCTGAGCGGTGAATTTGGCATCAATGATAAATTGAAGCCAGGGATGCGAGAGTCCTCTTTGCATTGCATTTGTCAGGAAGAGCAGTGGAAAATATAAATAGTTCCCCCAAGTCTGCATAGCGTACTCTGCATGGCTGAAATCAAAATGTTCCTCCATCAATCACTGTCTACATCTGTATTAGTGTCTAATTCCTAAGACGCATGGCCTGCCAAGTGAAAGGATCAAAGGAGATGTCTGTTAAGGGACAATGCAACAGCAGTTCCCATTGTCGCTTAGCTCTCTCAAACATTTCTGGTGAATCCGGGAAGTGTCTTTCACAAAACAGCATTAATCACAGGTTTTTTGTTTTCTTTTTAAAACCAATGGAACGTAACTATGCATACCTTTCAGGAGAGTGTGAGTCAAGAATAGGAGTGAGTCCCTGAAACTCTTTGATTACAAGTAAAGCCAATATACGTTTGCCATTTGAAGGCTACATCACCTTATCATTTTATTTAGATAATCACTCAATTGGAGTGAATTACATTAACCACCACTCACTGACATCTGTCTGTCAACCAGTTTCTAATCTAGTTCACCATTTTGGGTCCTAATTTCAGCATGTCACATTTATTCAAGAAGTTGTTTTTTGTGACCAATGATGATAAAAGCTCCAAAAGATTGCTTAAGGTCTAGGAGCTGTGTTATCAATGTCTTTCAATGTCTTTCACTAATAGGATCGGAGCATCAATGATATCTGTGGCTGGCGTAGAACTCTGGAATGCCTTGCCTGGTATCCTGCGGTTCTGTATAGGAAGGATGAATTTTAAGAAAATGCTGAAAACTCAATTATTTGACAATGCCTTTTTATGCTAAGGTATATTTCAGTTGATTATCGTCTTTTAGAATTTTTCTGACATCAATGTATGATTTAAAGCTTGCTTGTATTTTGGAATTGATTGAATTTGTGCTCTATCCAGGGACGATTAACGATGTTGTTTAGACATGGCTATGTTATATGTGATAATCGGAGGGCAACAAGATTTTTATGTATGTGATATGGAAACCAAAAAGAAAAATAAAGAGGAACCGGAGCAAAAATCCACCAACACAACACTTATATCCTCCAGTTCAAACGCTGGAGCTAAAGCTCAAGGCTTAACTATTTTATACCTAAAGCATACAGTTGAAATACATTTGCCTCAGAAGCTACTGGGAAGCCAATGCTCCAGAGCTAGGAAGGAGAACCCGAATTCCTCATTGGTTCGTGAATTCCTCATTGGTTCACCATTTCCTTCTGCTTTGGCAAGGTGACCGCGAAGAGCCCTGAAGAAATGATTTTGTAATCATGAAACGTTGGCCTTCGTCGGCTGTTTGGAGAGGAAGCTTTCATTAGTGACTGTACCACATTATCAAGCCTGTTCTGCCGTGAAGCAACAGATAAGTGTGGCTTGCACTTTGTTGGATTAATATTTAATCACCTTACTGATGATAGGCTGAAAAAATAAAGATCAGAAGTATAGTATGTCAGGTGTAACTCTGGGAAAGACCAAACAGGAAAAGGACCTGGGTGTACTGATAGGACCCTGAAACCATCAGCGCAATGTGCGGCGGCGGCGGCGAAGAAAGCAAATAGAATGCTAGGTATGATAAAGAAGGGAATTACGAATAGATCAGAGAAAGTTATAATACCGCTCTACAGAGCCATGGTCAGACCGCACCTGGAATACTGCGTCCAGCATTGGATATAAAACTGCTAGAGAGGGTGCAGAGACGAGCAACAAAGCTAGTGAAAGGTATGGAGAACCTGGACTACGAGGAATGACTTAGGAGACTGGGGTTGTTCTCCCTTGAAAAGAGGAGACTGCGAGGGGATCTGATCGAGACTTTCAAAATACTAAAAGGATTTGACAAAATGGAGCAGGGAAAGCAGTTATTTACAATGTCCAATGTGACTTGGACAAGAGGACATAGACTGAAGCTGAGGATGGACAGGTCCAGGACGAATATCAGGAAGTTCTGTTTCATGCAGTGAGTGGTGGACACCTGGAATGCTCTCCCAGAGGAAGTAATTGCAGAATCCACTGTTCTAGGATTTAAGGGTAAACTAGATGCACATCTCCTTAAGAGTGGCATAGAGTGATACCGGTACGGGTAAATTAGATGCACATTTCCCTTGAGAAGCATACAGTGATATGGGGACTAAAACTCTGCCAGGGTACATCTGGAGGGGCCTCCGCGTGTGCGGATCACCAGACTTGATGGACCCAGGGTCTGATCCGGAGATGGCAATTCTTATGTTCTTATGTAACCAATGAGGAATTCGGGGGTTTTTTAAATGTTCAAAAGTTTTATTGGAATTATTGCAATTTTCATAGCTAACCAAGTTCTGGATTAAAGAAAATAAGGTTTATACATACAGTATATTCATTCCGTAAATTTGCAATCTCCATTTAATAAACTAAAATGAAATAATTAATAGTATAGAAAGTATATAAAATGAAATATGTATTATGAAGATAAAGCAAGAAATATAAAGGATGAGGAAAAAATACCCAGAAAATTGACCGTTCAGCTGTGACAGAGACATTTAATTCTAGGCATTAACTGGCGCCTAGAAAACAAAACAAAACAAAAAAAGAAACAGCACCTGCATTGCACTTATGAAGGTGCTTTTTGATGCCTAATACCAGTGTAGGCATGGCTAATGCCGGAAGTGGCGTTAGGCATCTTGTGTGATTGACACGTGATTGGCGACCGTTTTTAAGGTAGTCACCACCGACAGCACCATTTATAGAATCTGGGCCTGTGTATATGGTTTCAATGATTATGTGAACGAACACGAAGAGGGACTCAAACTACATACCAGACAAGTGAACGAGAAACAGTACCAAGGGCCTCACGAATTGGGATTGCAAAACTATATTGAAAGACCTGACATGGGCTGTGTTTTGGCACAAATTGCTTGCATCAGGGGTCTAAACCACTCCAATTCTGTCGATTAGTCAGAAAAATATTGGGGTCCTTTTACATTTTATCCTATCAGCCGACATTGAACCTTTGTAATTTCTCTCTCAATCTTGACTCGGCAACGGGACGTTGATTCTCATCCTGTGCAAAGAGTCTATTTAAATGGCAAGAATCAACATTTCGTTGCCGAGTCAAGATTGAGAGAGGCATTGCAAAGGTTCAATGTTGGCTGATAGGATAAAATGTAACCATTGAAGATCTCCTGAGGAAGTTCTTAACCGAGTGAAATAGTGATGCTCCGTTGAGCAATTTATCATCTAATACAGCCAGGAGGTGAACACACAATCTGAACAACTTTCCAGTCACTAAAGCTGCGAGCAGAAAGTGCTAGCAGCACAGTGGGACATCAAGCTAAGTACACTAAAGGCTTTAAAACGCTTTGAGGGGCATAATCAAAAGAAACGTCTAAGTCCGTTTTGGCCTAACTTACAAGTCGTCCAAAGTCGGACACGGGAAATGGTCCATTTTCAAAAAATACATCCAGCATATTTTTTTTTTCAAAAGTCATCCAACTGTACGTCCAGCCATCTGATCATCCAGACCGCTAAGTCATCCATCTTCATACCCCATTTTCATCCAACTCAAAAACGCCTAGAAAAGACCTATTGGATGTGGGAGGGGCCAGGAAAGTAAGGGACTGGACACTCAGACATGGCAACAGAGTAGTTGGGCATCTTACAGGGCACTGCTGTGATCGTCACAAAAAGGGTGCCATATAAACATCTCACAACAGCTCCCTTAAAGGTCATTGTGAGTCCCCCAAAACACCCCAAGAATCTACT
The DNA here is from genome assembly GCF_902459505.1 of Geotrypetes seraphini. NCBI lineage: Eukaryota > Metazoa > Chordata > Amphibia > Gymnophiona > Dermophiidae > Geotrypetes > Geotrypetes seraphini. Next base: position 34,470,762 of record NC_047086.1, on the reverse strand, counting down.
ACCACCTCAAAAGCCCTTATGGCTGCAGGAGCCACTTATATGGCAGTACATATATGGGGTTTTTTTTTGGGGGGATGCACATGTTTCTCCATGAATGCAATGATTAGAGTGGCTTATGGGCCTGGGACCTCCAGTCCATGGTTCACTAACCCACCCCCAAGACCACTTAAACCACCTCTGTGCAGCTCTACTAGGCTTTCCTATGCCAGGCTGCCAAGTGCTGATGTTCTGAAGGCAGATGTGTAAAGTTGTTGTTACGTTTTTTTATGGGGCTGTGTGTGTGGGTCTGTACTTTGTGTCTGCAGTGCTTATCTGGTCACTTTGGATACCTTTTGTGGACTTAGGCCTGGTTTTAGATGGCCTAAGTCACTACGTCCAAGTTCTGTCTAGGCAGTGTTGTAAAACCTTCAGTTATAAATGCAGTACGACTAAGTCTAGGATGGCCCATGTCCCACCCAAATTCCGCCCTCACCACTCCTCCTAAAATGCCCCTTTTAGCTCTGGTTGTTCAGCAGCACTGTGAAGGCCTAAGTCATTTTCAAATACCTCTAAAATCCAGTTCGATTATTGGCACTTGGACGTTTTTTGTTACTGATCGTCTAAGGCCAGTTTTTAGATGTTTTTCTGTTTCAATTATGAGCCCCTTTGTGTCCTAGAGGAGTGATTGGAATGATTAAGATTATCATTAGGATAAATATAAAAATTAATAAGTTAAAAATTTGAATTAAAAAAAAAAATAAAAAATATTGAAAGAGTAGGGGGATATATGAGACTGTTCTGACAAGACCAGTTCTACGCGGTATTCTCTATGCAGGTAAACTGGGAAAATCTCTTCTCTTCAAAATCACAGGTCTCTGGAACAACTTTACTATCCCGTTGCGGAACCTGGACTCTCTCCAACTATTCCGCAAGCAACTAAAAACTTGGCTTTTCTCTAACATGTCATTCTATTTTTCCCCTTACTCTTCCATTCTATATATAAGCTCATGTAAACCTTTTCCTTTCTCTTCTTATATTTTAAGTTCTTGTAAACCGTGCCGAGCTCCACTTCTGTGGAGAGGATGCGGTATATAAACTTAAGGTTTAGTTTAGCTTAGATTAAAATCAGACAACCGCGAACACTTGAGGTCTTCTTTCTCCATTATAATTACAATTACAATCACAATTATAACTATAATAATAATCAATATTTTTTTAAAAAGTAAAGATAAGAAAAGAAAAAAGAATGAAACTTAGGAGGAGAATACTTCCCATAAACATCATTTTTACAGGGTGATTTGTCTTAGACATAGTAATTGAAGGGACCATAAGATTATTATACTTAAAAAAATAAAGCTTGTTGAGGTTGTATTGGGCATCATACTTGCCCTTTCTTTGGTTCGTTTGCTTAATCAGGCAAGATACTTTTCCCTTTGCTGTTTGGTTTTGCTATAAAAGCTGGCCATGCCGATAATCAGCAATTGCCAGTTAAGTTTATAGCAGCCAAAGATAAACCAGCTATTTGGCCACTCAACTTAGTTGACCAGGAGTCTAAATTTTGCAGATAGCTACCTGTTAACCACTAACTACTAATATTCAGCAGAGATGTCAGGTAGAATATTAGCGCCTAAGTGGTTATGTGCTATTTAGCTGGCCTGGAGCCAATCCGGGCCAGTTAAATAGTGCTGAATATTAGGCAAAAGGGCCCTATGTATACATGTGGGCCTAGATTCTCTAACCAGCTGGTTTTTTTAGGCACTGGTAGGCACCCAAGCTTAGTAAAAAAAAAAAACCTGCCATTTGTAACTGAGTTTCGAAGCAACTACTAGCGCCTAAAACATCAGTGCCATAATCGGACCTGGCAATGTAAGCCTGGAAAATCCTGGCCAACAGTTCCGGTGCCTACCTTAGCCATAGGCGAATTCTGTATCCTGCGCTGTCACGTGATTGACACGTGATAGGCAGCCATTTTAAAGGTGGCCGCCAACCACGTGCTGATCAGTTACAGAATCTGGGCCGTGATGTACACACAAACACACACATTTTTAAAATTATGGATGTATTTAGCAACTCTATCCACGTTTCACCCAGAAACGATTATAAAAAATAAAATTGTGAAACACGTAGACAAACATGAGACGGAGTCAGCATGGGTTTAGCCGAGGGAGATCTTGCCTCACAAATTTGTTTGACTTCTTTGAAGGTGTGAATAAATGTGGCTAAAGGTGAGCCAGCTAGATTTTCAGAAAGCTTTTGATAAAGTTCCTCACGAGAGGCTCCTGAGAAAATTAAAGAGTCATGGGAAAGGTGGCAAAGTTCAGTTGTGGATTAGGAATTGGTTATCGGATAGAAAACAGAGGGTAGGGTTAAATAGTCATTTTTCTCAATGGAGGAGAGTAAACAGAGTAGTGCCGCAGGAGTCTGTACTGGGACCAGTGCTATTTAACTTATTTATAAATGATCTGGAAATTGGAATGATGAGTGAGTTGATTAAATTTGCAGATAACACTAAACTGTTCAAAGTTGTTAAAATGCATGCGGATTGTGAAAAATTGCAGGCGGACCTTAGGAAATTGGAAGACTGGGCATCCAACTGGCAGATTAAATTTAATGTGGACAAATGCAAAGTGATGCACATTGGGAAGAATAACCTGAATCACAGTTACCAGGCGCTAGGGTCCACCTTGGGGGTTAGCGCCCAAGAAAAGGATCTGGGTGTCATTGTAGACAATACGATTAAATCTTCCATTCAATGTGCAGAAAATAGGATGCTAGGAATTATTAAAAAGGGATGGTTAACAAGACTAATAATGTTATAATGCCCCTGTATCGCTCCATGGTGCAACCTCATCTGAAATATTGCGTTCAATTCTGGTCTCCTTATCTCAAGAAAGATATAGTAGTGCTAGAAAAGGTTCAAAGAAGAGTGAAGTTCTTTTTCACCCAGAGAGTGGTAGAAAACTGGAACGCTCTTCCGGAATCTGTTATAGGGGAAAACACCCTCCAAGGATTCAAGACAAAGTTGGACAAGTTCCTGTTAAACTGGAACGTACACAGGTGAGGCTGGACTCATTTAGAGCACTGGTCTTTGAGCTGGGGGCCCCTGCGTGAGTGGACTGCTGGGCACGATGGACCACTGGTCTGACCCAGCAGCAGCAATTCTTATGTTCTTATGACCAAGACTGTAAAGGGGATGGAACGTCTCTTGTATGACGATAGACTAAAACGGTTAGGGTTCTTCATTCTGGAAAAGAGACGGCTGAGGGGAGATATGATTGAAGTCTACTAAATCCTGAGTGGAGTAGAACGGGTACAAGTGGATCGATTTTTCGCTCCGTCAAAAATTACAAAGACTAGGGGACTCTCAACGAAGTTACAGGGATATACTTTTTTAAAACCAATCGGAGGAAATTTTTTTTCACTCAGAGAATAGTTAAGCTCTGGAACGTGTTGCCAGAGGATGTGGTACGAGTGAATAGTGTTAGCTCGTTTTGAGAAAGGTTTGGACAAGTTCCTGGAGGAAAGGTCCATAGTCTGTTATTGAGAAAGACACAGGGGAAGCCACTGCTTGCCCTGTATCGGTAGCATGGACTATTGCTACACCTTGGATTTTGGCCACTGTGAGAACAGGCTACTGGGTTGATGGACCGTTAGTCTGAATGTTTTAATAGCCTCAAACATACCTATACACGGGTCACATAAAAGCAAGAGCCTTCTTATCAGGGCTTTTATACCATGAGATCATTTTATACAAGACATTTTCTCTGGCTAAGCAGGGTTTATCCTTGGAATACACTTTATAAAATTACCCCCTAAGATTATCTATGCATTTATGCATTTAACAATTGTATGTGCTGCTCATATGAAAAAATTAATTCAATGCAGTTCACACCACCAGTATAAACATTATACTATACTGAGGTAGGCGGCACAGCAATCGGAGTTCATTTTTATAAGGGCAAATATGCTATTTTCCATGTATAAAAAAAAAGCTTTTATTGTGACCCTGATTTCTTCAGACTCTTTCTTTCCACTCATAAGCCTCGCTGCCTTTTTGGTTCATCTCTTTTACACTTGAGGCTTCTTTTTAATTCCGAACTATTCTTAGAAACACTGGCTGGAACAGTGGAAACATGGGGAAAAAAAACCCCCCACATAAAAAACCTTTCCTGTCTAGGCATTTCAAAGGTCATTTACATTGTATTTGCAGCTATTAATCCTTTTTTTTTTTTTTTTTTCCAAACTTCTGCATTTCAAAGGAATTTAGACATTCTTCGGGAAAACTTCTTACCTCCCTAAGCTCTTGAAAAGCTATACGGCGGCATTAAAATGCTCTCTGCCACAGGGAACCCAACAATTAAGACTATCAAAGAATGCGCAAGCTTACTCATTACGTAATGTTGGCTTGCCGCCTACTTGTACACGGACAAAGACTTGCCATGACTCCCAGGTCAGCACGGTGTAGGCAAATCCAGAACACTGATTTGCCCCATGCAAGGAAACATAATGACAGGGAAACAGTAGCTACTTAATTTAAGAGTTAAAATTATCCATGGCAGCAGAGAACATATCAATCAAATGTTCTGACATGGAATGAGCTAGGCAAACTCGGACGACGAGTAAGGCAGCGTGAAAAGCCTTTCCTGCATTCCACTGTTTCCGACCTTACCGAGGAGGGGGGGGGGGGAGTTATGAGCCATCCAGCTTATATCAGGAGGATTTTACTAACATTTTGCTTGCACTTAAAACACTTCAGCAAGCACGTCAGATGAACCTTTTATTTTATTTTTTTTAAGTAAGAAAGAAAAGAGTGAAGGAATATTGTAATTTCCAAAAGCCCTGAAAAGGAACTTGTTCTCTTTGACCCCCCCCCCCAAAAGAGAATGATCTAGAAGTTTAGACTCTATTAATTGGAAGCGCAGGATATGTCCTTTCATTTGGTCTCAGGAGAAAATAGAGAGATAACAAATATCTCTCTGGTATGGTACTTTAATGTTTAGGTGACTAGTATATAGAAATAGAAACATAGAAACATAGAAAGATGACGGCAGAAAAGGGCTACAGCCCATCAAGTCTGCCCACTCTACTGACCCACCCCATTAAGTCTGAGTGCATATGACTTAGTTCCTTAGCTCGACCTTCGTAGGGATCCCACGTGGATGTCCCATTTATTCTTAAAGTCGAGCACGCTGGTGGCCTTGATCACCTGCACCGGAAGTTTGTTACAATGATCCACCACCCTTTCTGTGAAGAAGTACTTCCTGGTGTCACTACTAAATTTCCCTCCTCTAAGTTTAAGCGGGTGCCCCCTTGTGACCGAGGGCCCCTTGGGAACGAATATGTCGTCTTCCAGCTCTACACGACCTGTGACGTATTTAAATGTCTCAATCATGTCACCCCTTTCCCTGCGTTCCTCTAGAGTATAGAGCTGCAATTTGCCCAGTCTTCCTTCGTATGAGAGACCCTTGAGTCCGGAGACCATTCTAGTGGCCATCCGCTGGACCGACTCGGCTCGAAGCACATCTTTACGGTAATGTGGCCTCCAGAATTGCACACAGTATTCCAGATGAGGTCTCACCATGGCTCTGTACAGTGGCATTATGACTTCAGGTTTGCGGCTGACGAAGCTTCTCTTGATACATCCCATCATTTTCTTTGCCTTGGACGAGGCCTTCTCTACTTGTTTGGCAGCCTTCATGTCTGCACTGATGATTACTCCCAAGTCCCGTTCTTCTGAAGTCCTAGCTAGTGCTTCTCCATTCAAGGTGTATGTTCTGCATGGATTTCTGCTGCCGAGATGCATGACCTTACACTTCTTAGCGTTGAAGCCCAGCTGCCATGTCGAGGACCAGTTTTCCAACGTGATCAGATCCTGCGTCATATTATCCTTGAGATTGCTTTCACTTACTATGTTACACAGTTTGGCGTCGTCTGCGAACAGTGCTACTTTTCCCTGAAGCCCCCGGGTCAAGTCCCTTATGAATATGTTGAAAAGGGATGGTCCCAGTACTGATCCCTGCGGCACTCCGCTAGTCACCTCCGATGTCTCAGAGAGGGTGCCGTTGACCACCACCCTCTGAAGTCTTCCACTCAGCCAATCATTGACCCATGCAGTTAGTTTCTCACCCAACCCCATTGATTTCATCTTGTTTAATAGTCTACGGTGCGGGACACTGTCAAAAGCTTTACTGAAATCCAAGTACACTATGTCCAGAGACTCTCCCGAGTCTAGTTTTCCTGTCACCCAGTCAAAGAAGCTGATGAGATTGGATTGGCATGACCTGCCCCTAGTGAATCCATGTTGACAGGGATCCCTCAGATTTCCCTCATCCAATATCGTGTCTAATTTGCCTTTAAGTAGAGTTTCCATGAGTTTACACACTATTGATGTGAGACTTACTGGTCTGTAATTCGCAGCCTCCGCTCTGCAACCCTTTTTGTGCAGAGGAACAACATTGGCAGTTTTCCAGTCCAGGGGGACTCTCCCCATACTTAGGGAGAGATTGAAGAGCATGGCTAACGGTTCCGCCAAAACATCGCATAGCTCTCTGAGCACTCTTGGATGCAAATTGTCCGGTCCCATGGCTTTGTTCACCTTGAGTCTCGACAGTTCTCTGTAAACATAAGCTGGTGTGAAATCAAAATTCTGAAATGGGTCTTCCATGCTTTGCTTTGCTTCCAGCCGTGGCCCGTGCCCTGGTGCCTCGCAGGTGAAGACTGAACAGAAGTAATCATTCAGCAGTTTGGCCTTATCGGAATCTGTTTCCACATAGTTCCCTTCTGGCGTTCTAAGGCGTACTACCCCGTTTGCATTCTTTTTCCTGTCGCTAATGTACCTGAAGAAGGATTTGTTCCCTTTCTTAATGTTCTTCGCTAGAGTTTCTTCCATTCGAAGTTTGGCCTCCCTGACTGCTGTTTTGACCGCTGCAGACTGTGCCCTGTATACAATGTTTGCTTCTTTTTCCCCCGTGCATTTGTATACGAGAAATGCTCTTTTCTTCGCTAGCAATATTTTTCATATAAATAATAATTTGATTGACTTTTTTCATTAAAGGAATATATTTACCAGCTGATATTCAGCCAGTGGCAGTTGCTTGAAATACCGTGTGGCTGCTGCTATGGTTGTGGTAGCCATTTTTACTACAGTCTTGGACTTGGGAAGGAGTAAGTGGGCATCACTCCTGACCATTTATTACTGGACCACCAGGGATTCTTCAGGGTAGGCCTGGGGGATGGAAGGAGTCAACAGGAGTTGGGGCACTGGTCTACCTTGTATTGTGGGGGGTATGTAGGATTACCATATGGCTCAAGAAAAAGGAGGACAGATTGAGACATCCGGGTTTTACTTCCATAGGTTTCAATAGAAGTAAAGCCCCGATGTTTCTATCTGTCCTCCTTACTTCCATTGCTTTCATCAGAAGTAAAACCTGGATGTCTCAATCCGTCCTCTTTTTTTCTGGAGCCATATGGTAACCCTAGGGGTATGAGGTGGAGGTTTAGGCCAGAGGGGAGGATTATTTCTATTCTTTGGGGGAGGGGAGGAGGGTAGCAGGAAGAACATGAGAGAGGTACAGGAGGCTCTGCTCCTCAGAAGTTAACCAGGTAACAGCCCATTTTATGGCTTCCTAGCTGGTTAGAGGGCTGAATTTTACCACTAACCAGTTAGGTGGTGGCTCTGCCCAAACTCTGCACCAACCTCACCCCAACTCAGTCCCCAGCTTGCCCGTAACCTCATGAATTAGGGGTTGGCCATTAAAAGGCGATATTAAGCAGCACTATCCAGTTAATTGCCACTGAATATGGTACACCATTAAAAGCGCGGCAGATAAAGCCGCGCTTACAAAAATGCGCCAGACATATGGGCATCACCGGTTCACCCTATTTAAAGCCTTATCTTTTACACTCTGAGGGGGTATGTGGGTGTGTGGGAAACCCCCCCAACTACAGTTAGAAGTGCCAGTGTTCCCATGGGGGGAAGGCTGGGGGGAACCCCCCCCATGCATTGAAAACTCCCTTTTTCCCTGTTTGGGAGTTTTCATTGTAGGGGGAGGGGGCTTTCCCACACACACCCTCCCCCACCTGAGTGCCAACACTTCTAACTGTAGTGGGGGGGTTACCTCACACTCCCCTCAGAGCGTAAAAGATAAGGCTTGTTTTTGTCGGTGCATGCTTGTCAGCGCGGCTTTGTCCGCCGCACTTTTTGACGTGTCACCCTGAATATTACTGCTTAGACTGTACAAGCAATTTAAACGGCAAGGAGCATCTTGCCATATAAATTGTTTTAAATATCAGGACCTTGGATATTATATTTTAATGGCTTTGAGGCGTAGAACAAAATTATTGTATGAATAGTATCAGGTGAGCTGACTTCCAAAATGAATTAAATTATGTTTAAGAAAAGGTGCTAAAGAATCAATATGGCTTATCAAATACAATGATAAGTGCACTGGAGGGATAAACAAATGGAGAACCCACATATGGGTTGGTTCTTCCAGATCGCAAGCTATGGTATCCTATATAATAAAACCCTAAGCGCGCATGCGCACTTAGGGTTTCGTGTTCCCTGCCGCCGTGTTTTCTGATCCGTGGCCGGATTCTATTTTAGAACGCGGCGGCAGGGAACACTCTGGCCACTCCCCTCCTCCTGCCCTCACTCACCAACCGCTGGAGAAGCGCAGGCAAGCTCTCTCCCTGCATGCGTCCTGGCTGCCCCGATTGCCCTCCGTGGCTGTATTCGGCGGCGGCTCTCAGTCCTTCCTGCCAAGCGTTACTGGAGGAGCGTCTCTAATCTTCCCGCAGCGGACCCGGGAGGGGGGCTGACGTTGCACCTTAGAAGCCGGGCACGAGCTGGCCATGGCTCTCGGCGCGGGCCCGAAGGTGGGTCGCTGAACGCAAGAAAGCGCCCCGTGGCTGGAAGCCTTCGTCAACCCGCTGAACGCAGGTATGGTGCGCGGCCCCCTTTGCTTCTCGCCTCGCTGTGAGGAGGGGGGAAGCCGCGGGCCTTTAAATGCTCTCCTGTTTCTCAGCCTGTGCGGTCACTGATCCAAGTTTGGGTTTGGAGCTGGGGCTGAAAATTTGGGGACATGTGAGGGAAGGAGGCTTTACTAGCACCCGTTAATGTAACGGGCTTAAACACTAGTAACTAGCATAATTATGAATGATCTTGTCCTGGCTAAACAAATGTGCCTGCAACGTTTCATTCATTCAATTTAGATACCTCCTAATTCTCGAAAAAGTGCCAACGACTGCATGCACAATTTTGGTCAGGTAACCAAATTGCACGTGCGTTTGAACAAGCAATTACTGGTGTTATTTAAAATCAATGAAAGGGTTATGTGTCAAGTTTAGGTGTGGAATGTGTGCCTAAATTTTATGCGCGAGTCCAAAAAGGATGCACAGAAACGGGCAGGTTATGGATGGTTGGGGGCATTCCTTTAAATCAGTGATTCCCAACCCTGTCCTGGAGGAGCACCAGCCAGTCAGCTTTTCAGGATAGTCCTAATGAATACGCAAGGGGCAGATTTGCATGCCTGTTACCTCCATTACATGCAAATCTCTCTCATGCATATTAATTAGGGCTATCCCAAAAACCTGACTGGCTGGTGGTCCTCCAGGACAGGGTCGGGATCCAGTGTTTTAAATTAATTATGTTATAAACTATACAAAATTGTTGTCTTCAATAGGATCCAGATTCATGGTGCAATTTCAAATCTTAAAAGTTTCTGTGTGTAGATTTTATGTAAAATTTTCTGTGAAAATGTAAGGAAAACATGCCCAGTAAGTCCCAAATAACAGCTGTTTACTTAATCAACAAAAAGAAAGATAATTGATCTTCTGAGAATAGCAGCTTAGCAATTAGCATCATACTTTTATATAAAAAGTCATGCGTTCTAGTTGAATACAACTTATTTTTAGGATAAAAATAATCTGTATCAATTTTAGTCTATTGAAAACCTGTTCTTGTCAGTCTGCTTTTCTGAATGTTCCCTATGTTACATTTCTTTAATGTCAATTGTCCCATGTACAGAACTTAGTGTGAGCCCACTAGAGACAGAAATCAAAGTACCCTCCACAGAAAGACAGTATATCAAATTTATTAACATTACCCCTTACCCTTAAATCTTGATGTTCCATAGAAGATCTCCAGTAAGAAAATTCAGACATCTTTATGATAGGAGAGAAACATAAAATTAATATTCTTCCAATCTGTGAGGTAGAATGTACTGTCAGTTGCATTTTTTTCATTAATATTCACCACTGAACATTAATATTCACTACCATCTACTGTATGGGAACATTACTCTTTAAAGAAGACACTCAACTCTAAAGGATGTGATTTCATGTAATTATAGGAAACAGATTTAAAGATAAATAACTTCTTAGGAAGATGGATACTGGTATAAAGGTTGACACTTAAACTGAAGGAATGATAAAGCTTCTGTATAATCAATTGGGCGATGAGAACAGGCCTTCGAGCAGGAATAGAAAGTTATCCACATTGCAGTATACCCTGATCTCTTCTTCTAAGACTAAGGGGTCCTTTTATCAAGCTGCAGTAGGGGGTTTTAACGCACGTAATACCGCACGTTAAACCGCCTGCCGCGCTAGCCGCTAACACCTGCATTGAGCAGGCATTGGTTTTTTTAGCCAGCCGTGGGGGTTAGCGCGTAATGAAATGTCCGACTCGCTAACCCCGCTAGCGTGGCTTGATAAAAGGACCCCTAAATGCATAAATAGAAAATTGGCTTGTGACCCACTGGGATCAATCTTTTAATTTATGACAGTCATGCCATTCTAGGTAATTTGATTGAGGCCAAGACTGCTCAGTGTATAATGTTGTTCATTTTTTAATATTTTTATTTTAAAATGTATTTATGGCAACTAAGGCCCCCTTTTATCAATCTGCGTTAGGTTTTGTTTTTTTTTATCGCCGGCCGCCGCAGTAAAAGCTCTGACGCTCATAGAAATTCTGAGGGTCGGAGCTCTTACCGCGATAAAATACTTTAATGCAGCTTGATAAAAGGGGGCCTAAGTAAAGATCCTAGATGAACAGTTGTTCCATAATATACCTATAATTCTCTTGGTTACAGTTCTCATTTTCCTCCAAAAACTAGTTCAAAACAAATTGGCTTATTCAGTGTTGGAACCATAACTATCAATGAAATCAAAATATTCCATGATAATTACCAAGTCTAATCAATCATACTTTTATTTAAGAGAATCTTGTAATACCATATCTTATTTTCCTTTCTTATCAACAAGTACTCCCACCTAGACTCTTCTTGATGCTTTTCTTAAGTTAAGAATTGATCAGTGATCAAGTTTCAAGTTTATTCAGGTTTTTGATTAAACGCTTGTTCAAAATGCAAAGCGATTTACAAAATATTAAAAAATAACATATAGACAAATAAATATTTTGACAAACTGAACATACTTGGCCAAGATAACAAATCTACTAGGGATCAGACAAATAAGACGTACATGACCATGATCTCTTGTCCCACATCGCACCTGGAGAGGCTTACTCAGCCTGAGGGAACTTGGCTGCTGACGACAATATCTGAGGTGAAGTAAGGCAGCTCTACCTTTCCCAGCAGAGTGCAAGTGACGGGTGTATGTATGTGTGGGGAGGGGGAGGGTCTTTCCATAACATGTGTGTCTGTAAGTAGTGCTCACAAGGTAATGCAAGATAAATTTTTGCTTACATCAATTCAATCCTTTGTTGGCGCCTATGGCCCTGGTCTCAGCATCTGCCTAAGAAGCGGCTGAGCATCATGTACTGGCATCCTTTGAAGAATTGTATCTGCCCTAAAGAACAGATACCTAACCCCCCAATTCTCTAAATGGCACCTATGTCAACCAGCGCTGGCTAGAGAATCTTGCCTTTCAATTGTAAAAGTAGATGCAGCTGGCTGAGCTGATTGCAATACGGGAATCCCCGATCAGCTGAGCTGGCAGGACTCCCCAAAACTGAGTCTTCAGGGAGTCCTGCCAGCTCAGCTAATCAAGGGAAAATACCCCTGCCATGATCAGCTGAGCCAGCTGTGGCATAGGGACCCAGACACTCAACCCCTGACACTCAACCGCAGGAGGGATGCCCACTCCCTCCGCCTCTCCAATACTTTACCCAACCTCCAAAATATCCAGCGTTCCCCTCCGTAGAATTACAAATTGTTAAACATACTCTCATGTATTTCAAATGTAACAAAATGTGGCCTCAGTTACACCTCCTCCACCCTTAGTAGTGTTCAATATCGGTGGGAACACCGGTGTTTTCATTCCTCATTAGCTCACGTTCTTTTTTTACAATTATTTAAGTAAACTTTTTTTAAACTTTTTAACTTTTTTATCCACCATGCTCTTTTTAGAAGTTTCCTTGAGAGTATTCTATTTAAAAATGTTCAAATAAGTTATATACTTAGCTTATCATGCTACTGGGTTACATGATCATGTTTCCAAGATTATAAAAAATTTGATATACCGCTTATAAAATTATCTAAGCGGTGTACATGAATATAAAATTAAAATTTTATAATGAAAGGTAATCACAAGAGACCAGAGAAATTGATACATGTGCGCAGGTAGGGCTGGTCTCAGTTAGGGCACTGGTCTTTGACCTAGGGGCCACCGCGAGAGCGGACTGCTGGGCACAATGGACCACTGGTCTGACCCAGCAGCAGCAATACTTATGTTCTTATAAGGGGGAGTAGGAGAAAGAAATACAATATTCAATAGGAAAGAGAGACATCAAAGGAAAGCACATAAGGGAGAGGATTAAAATCCTGTCAAAAGGCAGAATCAATTAGCAATCAAAAGCATCCTTAAACAGGAATGTTTTTAGGCTCGATTTAAATTTTGTAAGATTGGAGTCTTCCTGAAAAGGGCAAACTGTTCCATAAAGTGGAGGCAGTGACAGAAAAAATTGATTTCCTGGTTGTATTATATACTATGGGCTCCTTTTACAAAGGCGCGCTAGCGGATTTAGCGCGTACTTAGTGTGCGCTAAAATGCCGCTACCGCCTCCTTTTAAGCAGGCGGTAGTTTTTCGGCTAGCGCACTATAGCGCGTGCTAATCGTGTGCGAGCACTAAAAATGCTAGCGCACCTTTGTAAAAGGAGCCCTATATATCAGACTGACGGGATCTCCAATACGTTTTGATTGCTTGAGCGCAGAGATTGTAGAGGTATGTACGGCGTAAGATATCTATGAATAATCCCAGCCATTGTGTCATTCCGGTTTCAAAGGTTAGGAGTAGAATTCTGTAAGTGATGCATGGAGAGCCAGTGCACTTTGATTAAAAGAGGCGTTACAGAGGTGCCTAAGGTCGTGAGCAAGTTATTCACAGACGTTTTATGAACTGAAGGATGTAAAGATAATGAAATGCGATATTATGAACTCTGGATACTATTATGGGGTTGACTGTTATCCCCCTCATTTACAAAGGTGCGCTGAGCATTTTTAGCGCGCACTAAATCTACACACACGCTAAATGCTAACACGTCCATAAACTAATATGCACACGTTAGCAGTTAGCGTGCGCTAATATATAGCACGTGCTAAAACGCTTAGCACACTTTAGTAAAAGGAGCCCTAGGTTTACAATATGATTGTCTAATTTATGAGTGAGTGTTGCGCATGTGTATTTGGTTATAAAAAATTATATGGGACTATTTGTTAAATTAGGAGTAATAGCTTCTTTTTGTATACAGTATATAGAAATTAATCATTCATTCTGAAGCTATTTATTTAGTATATATTTCCCCTAAATATTAGCAGTTTTGGTTTTCTATACCAAATGTAGTTCTTTTCACTTTCCACGTGTATTTACAATTTGTAAACTGCTCTAAAATCTACCTCAAGAGTAGTATATAAAATGCTATTGAACTTGAAACTTGAACTTTCAAAAGAGCATACACTATTGACGGCACACGGAAAAAAAACAGCAAAACAATTGTGTGTTCCTGCTCATTTTTGCTTGCCAACGACATAAGATATGTCACTGACATTTCTTATGTTGATTTCAGCTAATGTACTACCTATGGGACTTTTTAATTTTACCCAACAGCAATAAAAAGCAATCTTAGTGGATCCTTATACGGGTCATTCTCGTGTGCTAAGGTGCTGGTGCAAAATGGCTGAAATTCCTATTTGGGGTATAAATGGCTGTACACTAATTTTGCCACCAACATTTTGACCATTGGAACAGATTGGGCTCTGGGTTAATTTAAGGAAATACCTTTTTTATTTAACAGAAAAGGGTGGTAAATGCGTAGAACAGTCTCCTGGCAGATTGGATGGGCCTATCTGGCAGTTACCCAGAAGGACTTGCAGCGATTACAACTGCTGCAAAATGCAACAGTCAGGCTTGACTTTGGGTCTGAAGAAGTTCGATCGTGTATCTCTTTCCTACCTTCTCCTGCACTGGCTGCCGATGGAGGCACGTGTGAAGTTTAAGTTTAGACGTTTCTGCTTTAAGGTACTTTTCGGCCTAGCCCCCAGATATATAACCGACCTTTTCTCTTTCTCAACCAATCAACATATGAGAAGCTCAAATTTGAATTTTGTTTCCCCACTGGTTAGAGGATGTAAATTTGAAAGACATCATCACCATCTCTTCTCATATCAGGCAGCATTATGGGGTAAAGATCTGAAACAATTACTCATGCTTGCGAATACTTCCGGGAAATTTAGGAAACACCTAAAAACATATCTGTTCCTAAAGTACGTAGGCACTGCACAATCTTTCCCCACAATAACAGACGGCTAAATCTTAACTCTGTTAGTACTACTCAATCAGTAACATTTTTAAATCATTGTAAACCGCATAGAACTTCATGGACCTGCAGTATATAAACTGTTATTATTATAATTATTATTATTTGGCCCTTATCTGTTTCTACGTTTCTATACGCAAAACTATCTATGTTTCACCCAAGTGGTCTAATATTTAAGTATTCACTATTTAACTAAACCCACTCATATTAGACTAATGTTACCCAACATCATTTTTTTTATGGTGCTTAACTCCACTTCTGAGGCATTTTCCACCTTTATAACATCATTTATAAAAAAAAAAAAAAAAATGATGTATAAGATTTGGTTAACATTAGTCTAATAACAGTTGGTTCTATGTTTCTATAACCATAAAGCTCTGTGACCTCACAATGCAGGTGTAAAGAGCTTTAGCCAATAGGGAGAGGAGGAGATAGTGGATGCTGCGGATGGGCAGATTGGATGGACCATTTGGCCTTTATCTGCCACCATGTTTCTATGTTACTATGTTACTAAAGTTCTATGACATCACAATGCAGGTGTAAAGAGCCTTAGCCAATAGGGAGAGGAGGAGATAGTGGATGCTGCGGATGGGCAGATTGGATGGACCATTTGGCCTTTATCTGATGTCATGCTTCTATGTCTTTATTAGCATGTGAGCCCTTACCATTACCTATTAGGTAGGTGGTAAAGGCTAGTGTGCTAAGCAAATGCTAATCATTTAGCGTGTGGCAATGCAGCTGTTCTAATTGATTAGCACTGATCATCTACTCTTCACTCCCCCCCCCCCCACCCCAGGGCAGACTCCTGCACCAAAAAAATAAATGTAATTTTGTAACACAAGCATCTGCTAATCCAGAAATCAATGCGGGATTCCTCAGCACGCCCCCAAGGCGTAAGCACACATTAGTGGTTACTGCAGCTTTGTAAAAAGGCTCCCTATAATCCCACAGTTAGTTGATTATGAATCGCTGACCTGCCAAAGTGAAACTGTACCAAAGAAATCCTTCCAGTGCTGCACTTTCTTCTCCAGGTGAGAATTTTGGATCTTTTCCAGATAAGCCCCCCCAAAAAAGTTAACCCTCGGCACCCAAACAAAAATTATAAAAAAGAGGCGCAATCTGTAGAAAGTAAAGTGGGGGGGTTCCCCCCCAAGGCCCCCCCCCGTCAGAGCCCTTAAAAAAATGGTTGACAGTTTATCCTATTTTTTAATAATGTTAAGTTTCATATCCTCTTTTTTATAATCTTTTTTGGGTGCTCCGACGGGGGGGCGTGCGTTGTGGGGCCGTTAGAAACATAGAAACATAGAAAGATGACGGCAGATAAGGGCCATAGCCCATCAAGTCTGCCCACACTATTTACCCACCCTCTTAAGTCTACTGACCCCCTAAAGAATAATTGTAATTATACTGTCACTCTACTGACCCGCTCATTCAGTCCTAGTGACCCTATCCCTTGGCATGACCTCGAAGGGATCCCACATAGGTATCCCATTTGTTCTTGAAGTCTGAGATGCTGCGTGCCTCGACCACTTGCACTGGAAGCTCGTTCCAATGCTCAATCACTCTCTCCGTGAAGAAGTATTTCCTGGTGTCTCCACGAAACTTCCCTCCCCTGAGCTTGAGCGGATGTCCTCTTGTGGTCGAGGGTCCCCTGAGAAGAAAGATATCATCTTCCACCTCTACCCGTCCCGTGATGTACTTAAATGTCTCAATCATGTCTCCCCTCTCCCTACGCTCCTCGAGAGTGTAGAGCTGCAATTTGCTCAGTCTTTCTTCGTACGGGAGACCCTTTAGCCCCGAGACCATCCTGGTGGCCATCTGCTGAACCGATTCAACTCTGAGCACATCCTTACGGTAATGTGGCCTCCAGAATTGAACACAGTATTCCAGATGCGGTCTCACCATGGCTCTGTACAGTGGCATCATGACTTCAGGTTTCCTGTTGACGAAGCTTCTCTTGATACAACCTATCATTTGCCGTGCTTTAGATGAAGCCTTCTCCACTTGAGTGGCTGCTTTCATGTCAGCACTGATGATTACTCCTAAGTCTCGTTCTGCCGTAGTCCTGGCTAAAGTTTCTCCATTCAGGGTGTAAGTTCTGCAAGGATTTCCGTTGCCGAGATGCATGACCTTACATTTCTTGGCGTTGAAGCCCAGCTGCCAGATCAAGGACCAACTTTCTAAAGTACGCAGGTCTTGCTCCATAGCATCCTGAAGATTATAGCCATTTACTACATTGCATAGTTTGGCGTCATCAGCGAATAAGGTTACCTTGCCTTGGAGCCCTTGAGTCAGATCCCTAATGAATATGTTGAAGAAGAGTGGGCCCAGGACTGAACCCTGTGGCACTCCGCTGGTCACCTCCGACATTTTAGAAAGGGTACTGTTGACCACCACCCTCTGAAGTCTGCCACTAAGCCAATCTTTAACCCATGCAGTTAGAGTCTCTCCTAATCCCATAGATTTCATCTTGTTCAGCAGCCTGCGGTGTGGGACGCAGGCTGAGAACTTCACTGGTTAAGGTTGCGTGCGCTGGCAAAAGGTGGCGGGGCTTAACTTTCGGCGCGTCCACTTTTTCCATTAGTGGCGGGGCTTATCTGGAAAAGATCCAGAATTTTAGCCAGGCATGGAGTTGTCCAGGTGAAAGATCTCTACTGAATGTGGGAACATTTTATCTACTGACTTTGTTCAACTATGTTTACTTTTTTACATCTTATATTCTGCATATCCTACAATTCTATGTGGATTACAAGTTATGCAGGTACTGAAGCATTTTTCCCTGAGCTCCCACTGTATCTAACATACCTGGGGATTAAGCGACTTGCCCAGGGTCACAAGGAACCGTGTGGAATTCAAACCCACAACCTCAGGGGTCCGAGGCCGCAGTTCTAACCCCTGCACCACACACTCTGTATTTCAGCAGAGTAGATTCTATGAATATAGACCTCAATATCCATAAATCAAATTTTCTGTCTCTCAGACAAGTCTTATATCTGGTATTCGGGGAAACTTGTTTAGGTTTCTTGAAGAAGAAGAAGAAAAAAAAAAGCCAGACTTAGCTTTCATTCTTCAGTAGGCAAGAGTACCTTGCTTTCAAGTTAAGGGGATAATTGCCTTTTCTTTATCATTCTTTTCCCCCTGCTGTACATAATCACTGTCTGTCACACTTTGATGTCATAATCATCTTCTAAAGCTCAGCTACTGAAAAGTAAATCTGCTTAACTCACACACAAAAAAAAAGGATTCAATAATGAACCCTGCATGGAACAGCAACACATTTAAATTCTATCATTCTGTGGTATTGTCATTTGCTTTCTACTGATGCAGCTTCAAAGCTGACTTTCAAATGTGTCTTAATCAGTTAGCAAAGCTCACTGTAACTTATTTTATTTCAGCATGAGTTGAATCCAGATCATTCCAAGGCCAGTCCACACGGGCAGTGGGGAAGATATTACAAAGGGGCATGTTTTACCAGATGGAAATAGTTCTCTAAATTACTATGCAAACATAGTACTGTATAACGCATGTAATTTCAGTTGAACAGTGATTTACAGTAAAAACAACTTTGCTAATCATTGCTTTTCAATCAGATTATGGCCTGGATTTATTAATGTTCATTAACCTGCTAACATAAACTAATGCACATTAACACACATTAATGTGATTTAATATAATTCTATTTAACACAAGCCCCATTATCATCAATGGGGCCTATTTTACTAATAGGACTACACACTAACCTGCTGTAAATAGGATATTTGCATGCTAATTTACTGAAGAGAAACCTGCCAAAGAGGCAAAAACTCATAATAACTTTTTCAGGTATATCAAAAGCACAAAGCCTATGAGGGAATCTGTGGGACCATTGGATCGCTCTGATGAAAGGGATGTTACCAGTGGTGTGCCTCAAGGTTCTGTTCTAGGGTCTGTTCTTTTATAACATTTTTATGAACGGTATTGCTGAAGGGTTGGCGGGTAAGATTTGCCTCTTTGCGGATGATACCAAAATCTGCAATAGAGTAGACACGCCAGATGGTGTGAATAACATGAAGAAAGACCTGACAAAGCTTGAAGAATGGTCTGAAATTTAGCAGCTAAAATTTAATGCTAAGAAATGCAAGGTCATGCATTTGGGCTGCAAAAACCCAAGGGAAGTTTCAAGTTTTATTACCATTTGATGAATCGCTTACACAAACTTTCTAAGCAATGAACAACTTAAAAAGCCACTAGTTAGTGGTTCCACAGATAATTGGGTACTGTTTAGGGGGTGAGAAACTTATGTGCATGACAGAAGAGGGGGACTTGGGCGGGATCGTATGTGATGATCTTAAGGTGGCTAAACAGGTTGAAAAGGTGACGGTGAAAGCTAGAAGGATGCTAGGTTGCATAGGGAGAGGTATGGCTAGAAGGAAAAAGGAGGTATTGATGCCCCTGTATAAGACTTTGGTTAGACCTCATTTAGAATATTGTGTACAATTCTGGAGGCCGCACCTTCAAAACGATATAAAAAGGATGGAGTCGGTCCAGTGGAAGGCTACTAAAATGGTGTATGGTCTTCATGATAAGGCGTATGGGGACAGACTTAAAGATCTCAATCTGGATACTTTGGAGGAAATGCGGAAGAGGGGAGACATTTAGAGACATTTAAATACTTACATAATGTAAATGCGTATGAGTTGAGTCTCTTTAATTTGAAAGGAAACTCTGCAATGAGAGGGCATTGGATGAAGTTAAGAGGTGATAGGCTCAGGAGTAATTTAAGGAAATACTTTTTTACAGAAAGGGTGGTAGAGGCGTGGAACAGTCTCCCAGAAGAGGTGGTGGAGACAGAGACTGTGTCTGAATTCAAAATGATCTGGGATAGGCATGTGGGATTTCTCAGAGAGAAAGATAATGGTTACTGAGGATGGGCAAACTAGATGGACCATTTGGCCTTTATCTGCCATCATGTTTCTATGTTTCTATTGAATCATCAAGAAGCAAAAGGGACATTGACTCCCTCCCCCACAGTTTTACAAAGCCACATTAGGCTTTTTTTTTAATCGCCGGCCGCAGTGATATTAGCTCAGACGCTCATAGGAATTTTATGAGCATCAGAGCTAATACCACTGTGGCTGGTGATTAAAAAAAGCCTAACGTGGTATTATAAAAGGGGGGTTAGGAAGAATAAAGCCATAGCGGAGAGATTGAATGAAATCTTTGCCTCAGTCTTTGCAGGAGAAGACGTAAGAGATCTACCTAAACTGGAAATAGTATTCAAGGGTGACGATGTGAAAGAACTGACTCGATGAACTTGAAAGACATACTGAGCCCAATCAACAAAAGGTGATAAATCACTTGGACCAGATTGTGTACAATACATCCAAGGATACTGAAAGAGCTCAAACATGAAATTGCTGATCTGCTGTTAGTGATCTCTAACTTATCGCAAAAATCATCTATGGCCCACTACACTGCTGTTGTTTCATGTTGATGTGTGTTGCTATTTCCCTTCGGTCTGCTTGATGAGAAAATTCTCATATGCAAAGGCACAACAAAGTGATGCATCTCATTAATTGGAAACTCTGTAAGCATGACAATATCAGTATACCGGAAATGCATTAGGATCATGTCCCTAAGAGAACTGTGGAAAAGAAAGTTATGATCACCTGGGACATCCCCAACTAGACTGATAAAATGCTGGATGGCATAGTGGTATTGATAATAGAGGTTCGGTCTTAACTGATTACTTGGTGAATGGCGTAGAGAGAGGGAAGATCCTCAAATACCAAGAAATATAGTCTGAGACCAAGAAAATGTGGCAGAAATATTTCCCATTGCTTTGGGTATCCAATGTTCTCGACACTTCTTTTATTCAGTTAATCCTTTAAAATACTATGTCCACATTTATCATTGGAGGACCCAACACAGGTCTTGTTTCGGCACAACACGCCTTCCTCAGGGATCCAAGATATTGAATACACAACCTTTTGCAAATGTGGAATAACGTGAATGGCTTGGCAAACCAAGCTGAAATCTGCTCAGGTTTTGTGCCTCTCTGGCGGGTTTCAGCTTGGTTTGCCAAGCCATTCATGTTATTCCACATTTCCAAAAGGTTGTGTATTCAATATCTTGGATCCCTGAAGAAGGCGTGCTGTGCCGAAACAAGACCTGTGTTGGGTCCTCCAATGATAAATGTGGACATAATATTTTAAAGGATTAACTGAATAAAAGAAGTGTCGAGAACATTGGATTTCCACAGTTTTGTTTGTTTGGGTTGTCCTTTTTCTCCTGTGGAAATCTCGGTGTTCTCTTCTTGTTGTGCCACAGTCTTGATTAAAAAGAACTTCCAATTGCACCTGGATAAGTTGTCTATGCATTTTACATCTTATGAACTCCTGAAAGGCTCTCTCTTTGGCACAATGCAAGTGCTATGCTAAGCATTAGCAGTACATTTGAGAGACTGAGATCATACTCAAATTGCCCCCGAGGTAACAGGCGACCTCTTAGGCTCATAAAGATGCATTTTACAGGTTAAAATAAAAAAAGATTTATAGAATTATCTGCTCTGTTAGATTTTGAGAAAAATATAGGTATTTTAAAATTAAAGCAAACACCTGTTGACATCCAGTTGGCACAGTAGGGGGAAAACTGATTCAGAAATGTTGAAAAAGGAAGTTAAATTGAATAAAGCACACTCTATGTTACTTAAAAAAAAAAAAAAGAAGTAAAGCTGCACAATTACAGGAGGCTATTAGCTCAGCCCAACACAAAGAGGCACCTCTGAAATTATTAAAATATTCTAGTACAGTTAAGCAGCCATGGTTTTTATGATCTTTGAGAAAGCTTAAACAATCAGTTTGACAATTAGAGAACACAGCCCATAGCAGAAACTGAAAACACTAAAGTAGCAAGAGGAGATTAAGTTACTCTCTATAAGAAAGCAATTACTGAGGGGAAAAAAAAGCCCTTATTATTCAAAGAAGATTCTAGAGCATCAGAATAGCATAAGAAAATTATTTCAAACGGTGAAATCAATGACTCCTTTGGTAACAGCTGGAAATAGGCCAGTGGTTCCCATTTTACTATTTAATGGCCACAAGCCCCACAATTGGCCATTATACCATGGAACTCCAGCACACATCGCACAGTAAGCCTTTTTGATGTGTGGCAAGCATATGCTAATATTTACCACCGTTTACTAATATTGCGTTCCTTATATTAAGCTGCGCTAGAGGTTTTTAGCGCCAAGCCAGCGTGATAAATGCTCCGACGCTCAAAGAAATTCTATGAGCATTGGAGCGCGTACCTCACCGGCCTGCGCTAAAAACCTCTAGTACTGCTTGATAACAGGAGGAGTTGATAGTAAATGATGGCAGAAAAAGACCCTGAATGGTCCGTCCAGTCTGCCCAACAGTGGATCATTATTAATTCTTGATTAAATTGTCTTTCTTTGGCATTTCTGGGACATAGGCCTAGAAGTTCGCCCGATACTGTCCTTAGGGTTGCAATTGCTGGACTTGTTGTCGAAACCCACTCCGGCCTATCTGAAGCATCTTGGCATTTGTGAGACACAGACTGTAAAAGTCTACCTGGCTTTGTCTTCACATTCTGAATGACTGGAATTTCAGTTGAAACCCTCTCCAGAAGACCAAGGGAAAACTGCAGAACCAACGTACTTGATGCAGGCTCTTTATTTTGACAAACAAACATTTCAAAAAGAAAAAGACCACATTGTGTGTGGTGGCCATTGAGGAGTGCAGCAGTCCATTTGGTTTTGTTTGAAAGAAAGACCAGACCCCTGAGGAAGATGTATTCATCGAAACATGCACCGTGTTTGGTCCTCGTATCTTTGGAAACAAGGTGTCTTTTACTTTTAAAACAATGTTTGTCAAAATAAAGAGCCTGCATCAAGTACGTTGGTTCTGCAGTTTTCCTGTGGTTTTCCAATTGTTTGACATTCACTGCAGACTGATTGGATTTCCTTTTCTTTTGAAGACTCCAGCCCATCCTAAAACAAATTTTTATGTATTGGTCACAGAAGGGCAAATTCTATAAAAGGCATCCCAATTGTAGGCAGCGATAGGCATCCTATCGCTGTCTAGCCTGCCAATCAGGACACACAGAAGACGTATGAGGAGAGACTGGAAGCCCTGAATATGTATACCCTAGAGGAAAGGAGAGACAGGGGAGATATGATTCAGACGTTCAAATACTTAAAGGGTATTAACGTAGAACAAAATCTTTTCCAGAGAAAGGAAAATGGTAAAACCAGAGGACATAATTTGAGGTTGAGGGGTGGTAGATTCAGGGGCAATGTTAGGAAATTCTACTTTACGGAGAGGGTGGTGGATGCCTGGAATGCGCTCCCGAGAGAGGTGGTGGAGAGTAAAACTGTGACTGAGTTCAAAGAAGCGTGGGATGAACACAGAAGATTTAGAATCAGAAAATAATATTAAAGATTGAACTAGGCCAGTTACTGGGCAGACTTGTACGGTCTGTGTCTGTGCATGGCCGTTTGGAGGAGGATGGGCAGGGGAGGGCTTCAATGGCTGGGAGGGTGTAGATGGGCTGGAGTAAGTCTTAACAGAGATTTCGGCAGTTGGAACCCAAGCACAGTACCGGGTAAAGCTTTGGATTCTCGCCAAGAAATAGCTAAGAAGAAAAAAAAAAAAATTTAAATTGAATCAGGTTGGGCAGACTGGATGGACCATGCCGTCATCTACTATGTTACTATGTTACACTTTAAAAAAACAAAACAAAAAAAAACCCTAGGGAGGCACATAGTGTCCCTAGGTGTGGGTGTGGTTTCGGCCTGGTCTACATTTCAGATAGACGCGGCCGCTGATCCAATCGCGGCAAGGGAATCTCCCTGCCTCAATCAGATTAGGGGCTGTGGCAGGGAACCAGTGCCCCCCACAAAGACTACTGGCACGAGGGAAGCCCTCACTCCATGAGACATCTCCCAGCACCCCAACCCCCCCAAGTACCTTATTGAGTTGGCTGGCTGGAGGGATGCTTACTCCACTGAATGGTGGGCCTTCCCCTTCCCGGTGCATCCTGCCGGGGGTGTCTTTGGGGGAGGGGGTTCTGGCAGGAGAGACTGGGCACCTGCTGGGTGATGTCTTGGTGTGGTTGCGGGTGGCAGCAGGAGGAATTTGGCACTGTTCCTGCCATAGACATTCAGGGGTGCGGGTGGTGGCTTCAGGGGTTCCGGCAGGAGGGACTGGACATCCCTCCTGCTAGTAGTCTTCTGGGGGAGAGGGGGGAGGGGGAACGGGTTCCCTGCTGCAAAACTGATAGCAGTGGGGAGATTCCCTTTCCGCGATCAGCTTAGTGGCAACCCAATTTTCTAACCAGCGCCTGTGACGTGGTATTAGGCGGGTTTAGGTATTTGTCCATGACGCAATTCTATATAGGACGCCCACGTACGATTCTCAAAAGCTGCTTAGGTGGCTTCTGAGACAGAGCATCCTATACAGAATCCGGCCCAGACTGTATAAATCTGTCCTGTACCAGCCTTATAGCTCTTCACAGTCAGAGTTGCTATCTAAGCACCGCTCGACACATCAAACACACGTGCAACCATTTAAGTTTTATTTTTATACCAGTCATTTTCTAATTAGAGATCAGATTTTAGAGCAGAAATCTGCAAGTTTGCAGTTTTACTAAGATGGCCACCTCACACATTTATTTTTCCCTGTAGCTGGGACATAGTAACAATCATGCACCTACCTCCTTTGCAACTTTTCTAACTCTTTAGCAGATAATGGGGTCTTCTGTTTTGAATTATTATTATTATTTTCAATTTGCAGGCTAGCAGTCTCCTGGCTTTATTCCCTGATTCATAAAAATTTTGCAAGGAAAAAACTGCAGATGTGATGTACAAGGCACAGGATCTTTATTGAGAAAATACAATGTAGCAATCCAAATAGTGGTTCTCGTATGTGAAGAGACAGGGCCCAACATGGTCCGTGTTTCGGAAAACACTCCTTCCTCAGGGGTCTACAATGTTATGGTACACACACGTAGAGAATATTATCATGAAGCAAAAAACATGTTGCAGCAGGACAGGAGCTCTACATCGCCTGTCGTTTTCAGATTACTTGGGGTTTTTTTTTTTTTTTTGCTTCTCGATAAGGTTCTCTACGTGTGTGTACCATGAAATCCCGGACCCCTGAGGAAGGAGTGTTTTCCGAAACACGGACCATGTTGGGTCCTGTCTCTTCACATACGAGAACCACTATAAGGAAGGGAATAGACTTAGTAGATAAAGACAGGTTGTTCACCCTCTCCAAGGTAGAGAGAATGAGATGGCACTCTCTAAAGTTGAAAGGGGATAGATTCCATACAAGAGTGGAACAGAGAGTGGTAGAAAACTGGAACGCTCTTCCGGAGGCTGTTATAGGGGAAAACACCCTCCAGGGATTCAAGACAAAGTTGGGCAAGTTCCTGCTGAACCAGAACGTACGGAGGTAAGGCTAGACTCAAATAGGGTACTGGTCTTTGACTTAAGGGCCACCGCGTGAGCGGACTGCTGGGCATGATGGACCACTGATCTGACCCAGCAGCGTCAATTCTTATGTTCTTATTTGGATTGCTAAATTGTATTTTCTCCAATAAAGATCCTGTGCCTTGTACATCACATCTGCAGTTGTTTTTGTCGTTTGACTCTCCACTGCAGATCGTTCTTTTGTGTTGTCATATAAAGTTTGACAACTGTTTTCCAATTGCAAGTATAACTCCTGTAGCTATAACACTGTCAGCTCATCCCATTGTATATCCAGCCATGTCTTGGGGAGCTTCCCGCCCATTCCTCTTTATGTTGTTTTTCAAAAGGCTGCAAACAATTTTGCAAATGTTCTACTATTTGCAGACACTATCTTTTTGGACCCAAATAGCAATTAAGTGTCCTAAGATCGCTGCTTTCATGCATTCTTAAATTACCCCAAGGGAACCCTAGATACTATAATGTATGCCCGTTAATCTGGGATACAGAGTTTCCAAATCTGTCAGCAGAATATAATTGAATATCCAATGAGACCATCTCTCCCACCTGCCCTCCACCCACTCAAATTAAACTGGGTTGTGGTTGGACCATGTGATAGATTCCATAGCTACATCTGCTATCCCAACCAAGGCTTTCTCCTCTATTAGCCATGAATCTATACATGAGTAGAAGTCATAATAGAACAGAAAGATCACAAACTGAAGGAGATGTAAGACAGGAGATCTTGATAACCAATTGGAAAACAGAAAATTTGGAACGCTCTTCAAAGAAGATGCTGAGAAGGCATGATGAAAAGGCATTATGAAAATCATATCTACAAAAAAGCATGCCACTCAATTTCACTATTTAATCCTCCCGGTTGCATCGTACCCAATTTAAATATCCAGCTTTGCTCTCTTACATGTAAACATGCTGATAAGTTGCCTCCATAGGGGACAATAGGAACTTCAAGTATTGAAAATTTTAAAGATGAAATCAGATGGAGATCTTGGCAAGCTACAAGGGTCAATGGGGGTGGGGATAGAGAAGAAGTAGTTATATCTTAAATTGGTGATGCACAGTGGGAATAATGGATGATTGCAGTGTGAAAGCTGCAGGTGACATAAGGTTGCAGTGTATTATTATCATACACTGCCTTGTGGCTGTCAAAAGTGCAGTGGTTAAAGCTACAGCCTCGGCACCCTTAAGTTGTGGGTTCAAATCAACGCTGCTCCTTGTGACCCTGGGCAAGTCACTCAATCCCATTGCCCCAGGTATATTAGATAGATTGTGAGTCCACTGGGACAGACAGGGAAAAATACTCGAGTACCTGAATAAATTCAGGGAAACCCTCTGAGCTCCTCTTGGAGGAGGGTATAGAAAACTGAATAAATAAAAGGAGAAGAGACTGTTTCACTCAGAGAATAGTTAAACTCTGGAACATGTTGCCAAAGGATGTGATAACAGCAGTTAATGCAGATGGGTTAAAAAAAAAAAAAAAAAGGTTCTGAAAATTTTCTGCACAAAAAGTCCATAGTCTGCTATTGAGACAGACATGAAGGAAGCCATTGATTGCCTGGATCAGTAGCATGGAGTGTTGCTACTCTTTGGGTTTTTGCCAGGTACTTGTGACCTTGATTGGCCACTGTGGAAACAGGATTGTGGGCTCGATGGACCATTAGTCTAACCCAGTATGGCTATTTTTATGTTCTTAGACTATATTCTATGTAAATGGAGGAGTATTAAGAAACAGAGAAACACAGAAACATGATGGAAGATAAAGGCCAAATGGCCCATCCGCAGTAACCATTATCTCTTCCTCTCTCTAAGGAGATCACATGTGCCTATCCCATGCTTTCTCGAATTCAGACATAGTGTGGAATAACTTGTAAGTTTCATGGCTCCGCATCATTCTCCTCTTGGCTGTGCTGAGAACTTTTCAGCAGCCCCTCGTATTGTGATGTCATAATGCCTCTTTCCACCAGTGACTAAGAGCCAACCTCGTCGGTGATGTCATAATGGCTTTCTTTCCCTATACTTAGAAACATAGAATCATGATGGCACATAAAGGCCAAATAGCCCATCCGTAGTAAACATTATCTCTTCTTCTCTAAGAGATTCCACATGCCTATTCCAGGCATTCTTGAAATCAGACACAGTCTCTGTCTCTACCACCTCTACCGGGAGACTGTTCCACGCATCTACCACCCTTTCTGTAAAAAAGTATTTCCTTAGATTACTCCGGAGCCTATCACCTCTTAACTTCATCCTATGCCCTCTCATTCCAGAGCTTCCTTTCAAATGAAAGAGACTTAACTCATGCCTCTCCTGCCTTTCCTCCAAAGTATACAGATTGAGATCTTTAAGTCTGTCCCCATACGCCTTATGACGAAGACCACGCACCATTTTAATTGCCTTCCTCTGTACCGACTCCATCTTTTTTATATCTTTTTGAAGGTGCAGCCTACAGAATTGTACAAAATATTCTAAATGAGGTCTCACCAGGGTCTTATACAGGGGATCCTTTTTCCTACTGGCCATACCTCTCCCTATGCACCCTAGCATCCTTCTAGCTTTCGCCGTCACCTTTTCAACCTATTTGGCCACCTTAAGATCATAAACCAAAAATACATATAGCAAACTGTGAAGAGGTGAAGGTGAAGAGGGACACAGGGGTGAGCAGAGAAGAAAAGGAAAAAAAGAAATAGGGAACATAATAGTTCAATTAACTCAGAAGGTTCAAGGGGACTAGCACAGGGTTGCAAAGACTTTCAGCTCAAAGTCATTGGTTCAAACATTATACTGATCAATAGTGAGCAAAAGTCATTACCATTAGGTGGCCTTAATGATCTAAGCTGATCTCTCTCATTAAGTGAACCAGACATCACTTAAGGTGATGCAACTGTGGAGGTGACACTGCAACGCAACGCAGCAGTCAGAAGCAGCAAAGAAGACTCCATGTGACTGGCACATGCATTCACTCAAAGCCTACTCTACCCTGATCCCTCTAAAACAAAGTTCAGAGGGAAGCAGGACACAGCAGACCTTGAGTGTGGGCATGCGCTCAAGGCCCTGGTGTCATCCATTCAGACTGTATTTTAGTGCCACAAGGCCAGGCATGGCAACTGCAGTGTCAGCAACAATGAGAATATAGGTAGGCCCAAAGGGAGATCAGATGCTGGCCACCACAGGAAGAGTTTATTTTTGTATACCACCACACCATCAGTTCTTGGCGGTTTACACAGTAAATTACAAAGTATTTAAAATACAGAGCCAGATAACAGTGTCTTATAAAAGGAAATAACACAATTCAATGAGAAATACTAACTGACAAAGTACAATCCTAACTTATTCAAAGTATGCACAATACAGATTATTTATACTAAAATAGATAAGCTTCTGTAAACCTTATTCCATAAAAATAATAAAAATCCATTTATCAAATTGATATTGATATCTATTAAGTATTGCACTGTTTAATAGACAGGTCTTAAAATCTTTCCGAAATTGCTGATAAGTGAGGGCTGGAGTAATAAGAGCATTCAAGCACGTATTCATTACTCCTGCTTGAAACGCCAGAGTCCTATCTAAAAATTTCTTAAAAGGGCACGCTTTCGCTGAAGGAAAATAAAACCAGCCAGTTCTAAGTACATTTTTTTACATATAAAAAATCTAAAATGAGCAACAAGATAAGATGGGGCCAACCCAAATAAGACTTTGTAGCAAATACATCCAAATTTAAACAACACTCTAGCTTCAAACGCCAACCAGTGGAACCTTTGATAATATGAGCTGATATGATCATGTTTTTTTTAGATTAAAAATCAAACGAATTGCTGTGTTTTGAATTAATCTTAATCTACTAGTTGTTTTTTTATGAGCACCCAAATAAACAACATTGCAGTAATCCAGCATTGAAAGAATTGATGATTGAATCAGTATTTTAAATGATATAAAATCAAAATATTTTCTAATGAGAAAAAGGAAGTAGGAGAATAACAATTATCTTGGGTAGAGTTAAAGACTTCAAGAGCTCAGTGAAACAGAACTGTGACGCCGAAAAGCATTCATGTCCTGATCAAAAAAGCCTCATCCATATTTATATTGGAAATTCCTCTTCCACTTGTTTTTAAATATATACTTTTAAAGAGATTTTTTTTTTCTTTTTTTCTCTATAGCAATATTTTCAACAACCTTCTTGCAGGAACAACCCCATAAAAAACTGATTACGTTCCCCAAACAGTAGAAGTTCACTCAGCTGCAAGATGCAGAAAATGCTCAGTCCAACAAATAAACCAGATGAAAATAATCCATTGTGCCATCCAGATATAATAAAGGTATTAATAAACGCTCAACGGAGCACCTCTGTTTCACTTGGAAATCAAAGCTTCATCAGGAGCAAGGCATCATAGCTGGCCGTACACGTAGTGAACTGTAATGGATGAACATATCGCTAATTGTAAAAATCGCCATTCATAGTTGTTAATAGCAAAATCCTAGAAATTTATCTTCAAGCAGTTTAAGCACTACAAAAGGGTTAAGAAGCTCAAAGCTCTACCAAAGTCCCAGGACAGAAACGGGCTCTCCACAAGTAACATACAGCAAACACATTTTAGACAAGCTGACAAACTGCTCACTTCGAAACAGTGGTGTACCTAGCATATGTGATACCCGGGGCCCATCATTTTTTGCCTCTCCCCTATCTGTACAAAAAACATGATTTTTAGTAACAAGCCACATGTCACACATGAGTATCTAGGAAAAGGCAGCATCTTACATATGCAGTGAGCAGTACATCAATACACCCATTGTAAAACTAAACAAGCCAGACTAGTACAGATCAATCCTACACCGTCAATCCTAACAGAAAACCATGTCTTTCGAACACACAGAACACAGAAAACATCTTCGCCTAATATGGAATATATCATCACAAACTAACCCCTCCCCTTTTTACAAAACTGTAGTGTGGATTTTAGCCATGGTGGTAACAGCTTTTCCCCATGTGCTTTCAGCATCCTTCTCCCCCCTCTGTCTTCCCCATGTGCTTTCAGCATCCTTCTCCCCCTCTGTTTTACCCATTTCCCTTCTGCATCTTTTCCCCTCCACCCCACCTTTCCTCCCTTTCTCACTCCCTGCCCCTTACCTTTGTGATGCTTTCTTACCTCCCCCCCCCTCCCGGACAACAGGCCCGGTCCAACAAAAGTCCCTGCTCTGTGGCCGGCGACGTCTAAACTGCCTTCGTACAGCAGCCGGCTGCTCTATGGCTGCCGTAAAGGTCGTCTCTCATACAACTTCCGGTTGCGTCAGAGGTGACCTTTTTGGCAGCCACACGCAACTCCAGCTGCTGTAAGAAGGTAATTTAGACTCGCCACGAGGTAAGGGGCAGGGAAGGAGAAAGGGAGCTGTTTCAAATTCACCGCTGAATTTTCCGGGCCTGGCTGGCTGTGCACCCCTCCCCTAAGCCTGCACCTGGGGTGGACCTCCCCCACCTTGGTACGCCACTGCTTCGAAATCGGACAAACCAGCAGCAAAAATCAGCAGAGTAGGGAGGTATATTCTTCCTCTCTCGATGCCACACTGGAAAAAGAGTTTCAAAATGGCACATCAGCATTCATTTACCAGCCCCGAAGGACTCGATGGTAATGACGTAAGTCACAACAAGCTTTATTTGTACACGGTCAAAGGCAAAAAGGCAACCCCATAAGAGAAAATTAAAAAAATATACTTCAAGGATACAACTCAAAATTTTTTTTGGCTTTAAAGGAATGTTTTCCAATTAATTGATAAATTTAACCCATGAGGGTGCAAACTTTTTAATTTATGTATCCAACGCTGTTCTATAAGTAGTTCCCCCCCCTGTCCCCACCTCTTATTGATTCCTGAATCCTATCTATTACAAAACAGCGTAGATGAGTAAAGTCATGCTTAAACAACCTCTCTTCATTGTAATTGTAAACACGACTTAAGTTCAGACTTACTAATCCTAAACTTACGCGTGGTTTTACCTACGTACCATTTTAAACAAGGACATTGTATAATGTATACCACAAAATCGCTATTGTAATTAATATAATGTCTCAAATAATATACCCTCTTGTCAACAGGATTAACAGAAGAGCTTGCTGATAATGTCAAAGATCAGATTTGTTAATCCTGTTGACAAGAGAGCATTTCTTAGCATTAAATTTTAGCTGACAAATTTCAGACCATTCTTCAAGCTTCGCCAGGTCTTTCTTCATGTTATTCACACCATACGGCGTGTCTACTCTATTGCATATTTTTGTATCATCCGCAAAGAGGCAAATCTTACCTGACAATCCTTCAGCGATATCGTTTATAAAAATGTTAAAAAGAACAGGCTCAAGAACAGAACTTTGAGGCACACCACTGGTAACATCCCTTTCATAGTAACATAGTAACATAGTAGATGACGGCAGATAAAGACCCGAATGGTCCATCCAGTCTGCCCAACCTGATTCAATTTAAATTTTTTTTATTTATTTTTATTTTATTTTATTTTATTTTTTCTTCTTAGCTATTTCTGGGTGAGAATCCAAAGCTTTACCCGGTACTATGACTTTCCTCAGAGCAATCTCAATTGATCACTATCCTCTGTCGTCTTCCACTCAACCAGTTCTTGACTCAGCCCATCTTTTTGAGAACCATCCTGAGGGCACTTAGTTTATTTATTTTAGACATCTGTGTGGAACACTGTCAAAGGCTTTGCTAAAATCTAAATACACCACATCTGGCGCACATCGTCTATCCAATTCTCTGGTCATCCAGTCAAAGAAATTGATCAGATTTGTCTGACAAGACCTACCTCTAGTTTAAGTTTATTAAGTTTTTATATACCGCCTATCAAGATTATCTAAGCGATTTTACAATCAGGTAAAGTATTTTTCCCTATCTGTCCCGGTGGGCTCACAATCTATGTAATGTACCTGAGGCCATGGAGGACTGAGTGACTTGCCCAGGGTCACAAGGAGCAGTGCAGGGTTTGAACCCACAACCCCAGGATGCTGAGGCTGTAGCTCCAACCACTGTGCCACACACTCCTACACTCTAGTGAATCCATGTTGCCTACGGGTCCTGTAATCCACAAGATTCCAGAAACTTGACCATTCTCTGTTTTAAAAGCATTTCCATTAATTTGCTTACCACAGAAGTCAGACTTACCGGCCTGTAATTCCCTACTTCTTCCTTACTTCCAGTTTAGTGGAGAGGGACCACATCCGCCCTTCTCCAGTACTCCGGCACCACTCCTGACTCTAGAGACTCATTGAAAAGGTCAGTCAGCAGAGCCACCAGAACTTCCCTAAGTTCCTTCAGCACCTTTGGCCCCATCGCTTTGTCTACTTTAATTTTAGCTAGCTCCTCACGAACACAACCCTCTGAAAATTGAGCAGGGTCTACCATTCCTCCATCCCTATTCATGTTTGTCTACTTTAGTCTCGCTCCCGACGCTTCAGCCATGAATACAGAACAGAAATATTTGTTAAGCAATTCAGCCTTTTCTTTATCAGCTTCTATTTGTGAAAGAAAACTAAGGAATTTAATAGAATGATAGTCTTAGAAGTATGTGATTTTAGATAATAAATTCTGATAGAGTCTTCACAGTATTTATTGTCTTAGGGATCCTTTTACTAAGGTGCATTAACAGGTTTAATACACACTAATGATTAGTGCACACCAGTTTCCTTGCAGTCCATCATGTACCTATGGTCTACGTGGCACTTAACGCACACTAATTTTTAGTGTGTTCTAAATCTATTAGCACACCTTTGTGAAAGGACCCGTTAGAATTTAATTCACTATATGACTGTTGTGCAGCATTACCAAAATAAACTTTACAGTCTTGAGAACAATAAATTACTACTTATCATGACGGGAGTTGCCATTCAACAAATTACAAAAAATTGGAAGAATTATGATAGATTAAGTTATAGTTTTTGGTGGAATTCATTGTGCCATATTTTTAAAATGGAGAAAATATTAGCTATTCAGCAAGGATGTTACAAAAAAATTATTGATGTTTGGGAGCCATTAACAAATTACTGTAAGGAATGATGATATTTAATAGTTATTTCTTCCCCTTTTATTTATTTATTGAAGTATAGGATGGGGGGTGGGAGGGTTTTAATTTATTTTAAATTATAATGTTATATTGGAGGGAGGGAGGGAGGAAGGGAAAAATTATATTATGATTCAATATATGTGTGATTAAAAAGTGATAATAGAGTATATATGATTTATTATAAATCACTTGTTGAAAGTTTAAAAATGAATAAAAAAAATTTTAAAAAAAGAGAATTATTTTGAGATAACTTATGTAGAATAAAAGTTTTAATTGATGAAACCTAAGGTCGATTTCTCTAACTATTAAGCAGAGTTGGTTCCTGGAAAAACGAAGCTGTTAGTGGTAATTCATGGTTGAGAGGAACTGCATGGTTAATTAGTAATTTGAATATATTTTGAGTGCTGGGAAAGAAACCTGATGATGACTGATTCTTACTGGTAATAGAAGGAATATTTTTTTTTAACTATAAGAGCTAGAGGTTCCTTTTATAAAAAAAAAAATCAGTAAACTAGAAATGCTGATGAAATGCAGAATATGAGTGTGACTGAGACTGAGGGCTCTTTTTACGAAGCCGCGGCAGCGGCTTTAGCGTGCGTGACTTTTAATAACGCGCTAACCCCCGCGCTAGCTGAAAAACTACCGCCTGCTCAAGAGGAGGTGGTAGCGGCTAGCGCGGCCGTCAGTTTAGCGTGCGGTATTAACACTCCTGCATGTTAAACTGCTACTGCACCTTCGGAAAACGAGCCCTGAGTGAATGCAAAAAAAAATAATAATAAATTACAGTAAAACCTTGGTTTACGAGCATAATTTGTTCGGAAACCATGCTTGTAATCCAAAACACTCATATATCAAAGCAAATTTCCCCATGAGAAATAATGTAAATTCAGACGATTCATTCCACAACCCAAAAACTTTAATACAAAATACTGTATGTACTCGTATTGCAAGACCTCGCTCGTTTGGAACAGTCACTACACTCCTGCAGCGTCAGAGAAGAATCATCGGCTCAGCTGTGATGATGTGACGTGTGTATACTGTATGTACTCGTATTGCAAGACCTCGCTCGTTTGGAACAGTCACTACACTCCTGCAGCGTCAGAGAAGAATCATCGGCTCAGCTGTGATGATGTGACGTGTGTATACTGTATGTACTCGTATTGCAAGACCTCGCTCGTTTGGAACAGTCACTACACTCCTGCAGCGTCAGAGAAGAATCATCAGCTCAGCTGTGATGATGTGACGTGTGTATACTGTATGTACTCGTATTGCAAGACCTCGCTCGTTTAGAACAGTCACTACACTCCTGCAGCGTCAGAGAAGACTCATCGGCTCAGCTGTGATGATGTGACGTGTGTATACTGTATGTACTCGTATTGCAAGACCTCGCTCGTTTGGAACAGTCACTACACTCCTGCAGCGTCAGAGAAGAATCATCGGCTCAGCTGTGATGATGTGACGTGTGTAAACTGTATGTACTCGTATTGCAAGACCTCGCTCATTTGGAACAGTCACTACACTCCTGCAGCGTCAAAGAAGAATCATCAGCTCAGCTGTGATGATGTGACGTGTGTATACTGTATGCACTCGTATTGCAAGAACTCGCTCGTTTGGAACAGTCACTACACTCCTGCAGCGTCAGAGAAGAATCGTCGGCTCAGCTGTGATGATGTGACACGTTTATACTGTATGTACTCGTATTGCATGACTTTGCTTGTTTAGAACTGTGACTACAGACCTTAAATTATGTTTTGGAAAAGAATACATTCATTTCATCAGCTTAGATGCTATGAATAACTGATGAAAAATAACATTGATGCCTAGATATTTGACATGAATTCAGATCATAATTCCTCTGCATATTATATTGTATACAAAACAATAGTGTCATCAATAGGCAACTATATCCTGCAAATGCATTTAATAATTTTTTAGAAATAGGAGGAATTCTCAGAGAGCGCATGCAGTTTATAAAGTACCTAAGGCCCTTAGGCCCAAGTACTATAAACTGCACCTCCAAACGTAGGCGTGGAGGAACGCAGCACATAGCTAGGGTTGCCAGATTTTCCAATCTGAAAATCTGGACCCCTAGACCTGCCCCCAGGCCCACCCAGTTTGCCCATCCCCGCCTTGCAATACACTAATCTTGCCCCAGTACCGCCCTAGCCCCATCCCCCACTGCCTGCTCTTGTCGGACAGGGAGGAAGTCCACAAATGAGCGGACTTCCTGCGCGCCCAACGCGATTTGAAGAGGCTTTTCAAAACCCAAAGTACTGGGTTTTGAAAAACCATGCGGATCCCCGACATGTGTTCAAAAGTAGGACATGTCCAGGGAAAATCCAGATGTCTGGTAACCCTACATAGGGGTCCTTTTATCAAGCTGCGGTAGGGGGTTTAACGCGCGGAATACCACACATTAAACCACCTGCCGCGCTAGCCGCTAAAGCCTGCATTGAGCAGGCATTAGTTTTTTAGCTGGCTGCGGGGGTTAGCGTATGATGAAATGTCCGATGCACTAACCCCGCTAGCGTGGCTTGATAAAAGGATCCCATAGTACATGTCAATCTTAAGTTAGGCACCATTTATAGAATCATGCCTAGCGACACCAATGGGAATCACCCAGTTCTCCTTGTATGAGAAAAGCTCGCCAATCAAGATCCAACATCAAGGTGGTGATGAGACCCCCATCTAGAATACTGTGTACAATTCTGGAGGCCGCATTATCAAAAAGATGTGCGGAGAGTTGAGTCGGTTCAGCGAATGGCCACCAGGATGGTCTCAGGTCTCAAGGATCTCCTGTATGAGGAACGACTGGGTAAGTTGCAGCTGTACTCACTCGAGGAACGCAGAGAGAGGGGAGACATGATCGAGACGTTCAAATATGTCACAGGCCGTATCGAGGTGGAAGAGGATCTCTTTTTCCTTAAAGGACCCACGGCAACAAGAGGGCATCTGGGTGGGAAATTTCATGGCGACACCAGAAAATATTTCTTCACCAAAAGGGTGGTTGATCGCTGGAATAATCTTCCACAACAGGTAATTGAGGCCAGCAGCGTGCCAGATTTTAAGAAAAGATGGGATTGGCATGTGGGATCTCTTCATGGAGGTAGTTAGGGGGTGGGCCATTAGTGTGGGCAGACTAGATGGGCCGTGGCCCTTTTCTGCTGTCATTTTCTATGTTTCTATGATTGTGTTTGTTGATCTTGATAGAATTGTGCGAGCTGAGTTTATAGCCAGGAACTCTATAGTGAACTCTGAATATTATAAGGGCAAATTCATCTCTTAAACAGAAGCCTCCAAATTATATATTCTCTCTCTCCCTCTCTCTACCCTAATTCTTATGTAACCCTCTCTTCTTACATCCTGTATTTCACTGATTGTCCAGCCTTCTTAGAATGTGAACCGCCTAGAAGTCTTCCAACTATGGCGGTATAGAAGAATAAAGTTATTATTATTATTATTAGAGCATTTAAGAAATAATGTGCCTAAGAAATGGGCAAGTGATTTTGTCCTCCATCATGACAACGCTCTGTGTCACACATCACTTCTTATACGGCAATTTCAGTCAAATAAAAACATTATGGTGTGCCCTCATCCACCTTATTCACTGGATCTGGCACCATGTGACTTCTGGCTCTTCCCCCAAAGTCAAAATGACCATGAAAGGTAAATGTTTTGAATCAATTCAGGCCATTGAGGCAACCATGACTGCGCAACTAAAGACATTCCCGGAAGATGACTTCCAGAACTGCTTCAGAAAGTGGCAAGAATAATGAGATAAGTGTGTTCGAAGTGAGGGGGAGTATTTTGAGGGGGATTAATAGCAATGTGTCTTTTACTGTAGTTTTTAAATTAATCACACCTCGTATACTGACACTGTGAGGTCATTCTCTACATGGTTGCTGGTTCATATTTTAGACATAGGGGTTAGTGGTACAGTTTTAATATTATATTTAAAGTTTCAGGGGGAAAAACACATTTATGCCCCTAGAGGGAAGTAAACAGCCATGAAGTTCAGTGAATAAAAGAGAAAGCAAGGAATGACTATGGGTAATGTTATAGTAGCTTTTCATTTTCAACAGGAAACTTCACATCAATGATGACCAAAAGCAATAACAGAAAATTTGAGATAAAATACATAAATAATGACAGGATATGAGCCACATGTATGGTAACACTTTAAAGAAATTCATTCAAACTTATTTCATTATTTCCTCCCTTCCTGGTGTGAAGTGTGAATTGAGATGGAACACAAAAAGTCTTTCACTGCACTGAATTACTACCTGTTTCACCTTGAAAAGCTACACAATGTGAAGATTTTCCAACCTTTTGAAAGTGACTTTTTCCCTCTCTGCAATGATTTATTTTTCTTCCTAGAAAATCCCTTTTCACAAAAGATGATTAAAAGAGGCCAACCGGCACAAACACTTGCTGAAGATCCTGCTTATCGGGAGACAACTCTACAATGCACAGATTTTTTTTATTTTTTTTGAAAGGGTCTGGAATGCTGCAGGTTCAAGGGATAATTCTGCCTTTCAAGCGCTTCAATTTATTTCACGCCTGACTACTGCTTTTGTTCCCAGACAAGATGAAAAGCATCGCCGTGCAAAGAAATTGAAATGAAATCCTACTTGACCCTGCAGGATGAAGCATTATGTTTGAGTCAGTAGTGATTCCTGGGATAATATCTAATTCCTGGAGGAAATTTTCTTGATATGGCCACCTGTTGTGGATGGCTTTGTCCGGGGATCACAAGTTGTTCTGGGTGACTGGCTACAGGACATGCCGAAAAGAATACAGCCAAACTCCCGCTGGCTTTCAAGATCTCTTCATTTTCTCATTGCCTGGGCATGCGGCGTAGCAAAATATAGAAGGCTGGAGCGAACTCACAGCATTAACTTAGGTAGATACACATTCGCGGGCAGAAATGAGCATTAAGTCTACTTGATAAAGCTTCATTATTTAATTAATTGTTTACCGGCCTCATTATGGATTTATTCTTCCCCCCCAATCTGCATTTTAATTTGAGCCTTTCCATGGACCATTTACTCTCATGTCTTTCTCTGTTCCATCTGTGCTGTGTTGACTTGGGAAGGGACACACATGAATAAATTAAATGGAAGTCAGAGCAGTCTGTCTCTGCAAGAAGGAATCTTGTAGACAGCTTTATTACTTCTGTCAAAGAACAAAGGTTGTTTCTTCCCTCACACACCACCACCTTGCATACTAGGGATTATTAAGCCAGCCATACACAAATGGAATATGCAACCTCAGAGCTTCAAATATGACTCCAAAGAAAGAAATCAACACAAACAATCAGCAACTCATACATCGATTTCAATGTGCAAATCAGATGTTCCTGAAAGTTAAAAATACAGTGGTATTGTTTTCTTTTTTTGCATTAATACATTTTTTTCTGGTTCAGCCTATCCTTTGCATAGCAGCAAGGATCTTTATCCTAAAACTTATATGACATGTAACATTCACGAATAAGAATATACGTATTTCACTGTAGTTTTCAAGACTTCACTAGAATATAGATATTTTTGCTTTAGATAAATCTGAGCTCGATAGTCACCTACCAGAAACATATAGAAACAAGAAGGAAACTACCTATCAATCTCTCAGAATTGTTTTGAATAGACAGAATATAAAATTTTTAGCTGTGTATTAACATTTGGGGGGGTTTTTAAGTCAAGGAAATTTTTATTAATATTTTATAAAATTATACAAAACTCCAACCAATGACAATAAGAAGTAGTAATACATTGGGGAAAGAAAACATTTCTAAGTGAAATAGAAGAATTAAAACAATAAGGGGGAATTCATCAATGTGTGCTACTGTTAAGATGGGTTAAGCCTTTGATTGGCCCAATTTTGAGCTGATGTCACCGAGTGGGAGGAGTCATAGGATTAAGATCAGATGCTCAGCAGCCATATTTCTGTGGGCAGCACTGAGCATGAGAGTGCCGACTATAAGTTTAGTGATCATGAGCGTTGTTTAGCACCACTGTCTTGAAGCACAATTTTGTTTTTTACAGGCTCTGCTTTTCTCAATTCCTGATGCAGCCACGAGGTGAAATGCTTGGTCATCGTCGGTGGGGATAAGAACCTGACTGCCGTGCATGTCTTCAAGATAATTTTGTTAAGAGTTAATGTTTGGTATACTGACCGCCTTGAATGAAAGTTCTAAAGTGCCTGTTAAGCATTTATTTGTTCTCAGACTTCATTGTGGTCAACGGAGGTTTTTATGCCTATGAGGTTACCTGCCCTTTCTAGTTATTTATTTATACACCACTTATATCCTAA
The DNA here is from genome assembly GCF_902459505.1 of Geotrypetes seraphini. Taxonomy (NCBI): domain Eukaryota; kingdom Metazoa; phylum Chordata; class Amphibia; order Gymnophiona; family Dermophiidae; genus Geotrypetes; species Geotrypetes seraphini. Next base: position 34,431,152 of record NC_047086.1, on the reverse strand, counting down.
ATGGTTTACATTCAGGTACTTTATCATATTTCCTTATGTGTCCCGGTGGGCTCAAACTCTATCTAGTGTACCTAGGGCAATGAGGGGATTACCCAGGGTCACAAGGAGCAGCGAGGGATTTGAACCCATGCCACACTCTCCCTAACGGGTTCTGAGGCTTTTCCTCCCAGACCTTTTTGAATTTGTTAGCTCATTCTCACTAAAAAATATTTGCACAGCTCTCTGGTTATATGGGTAATAGAATCTTAGCTGTGTGGGTGTTTTGATAAATGATTGAACCCCACTATTGACCTCCATTGAGGATATTGACCATTTAAACCTACGCTCTGTTTTCTGTCTTTCAACCAGTTCTTAATCCATAATAGGACATTACCTCCTATCCCATGACTTTCTAGTTTCCTCAGAAGTATTTCATGAGGTACTTTGTCGAATGCCTTTTTAAAATCCAAATACACAATATCAACCAGTTGACCTTTATCCACATTTCCATTCACCCTTTCAAAGAAATGCAGTGGATTGGTGAGTCAAGATTTCCCTTGGCTAAACCCATGCTGGCTTTCTTTCATTAATCCATGCTTATGTATGCATTCTGCCATTTTGTTCTTTTTAATAGTCTCTACCACAGAATCACTTATAAAATTGCCTTACTGACACATAAGATATTAGTAAACAAAGCCCCAGCATTTTTAGAAAGATTTTTAATACCTTACACTCCTGTAAGATCTCTTAAATCAGAAGAAAAATCCCTGCTGGTAACTCCCTCATTAAAAATTATTTATTCAAGGAGGGGTTCGATCTTTTCTGTTACAGGTCCCCAAATTTGGAACTCACTTCCTCTCAATATAAGAGAAGAAAAATTACCTACTAAATTTAAAAGCCTATTAAAAAGCTGGCTGTTTAAGGACGCCTTTAACTGACCCTTTTCATATTCACATTATCTCATTCCCTGGAATTTATCTGGACAAGGAACACTGTTAAGTAAAAATTAAGTGGGTACCGTTCCCCAACCTTTTGTTTCCTTACCCTTCCTTTTTATTTATTTTCAAATTGTATTTAATCCATTTTTCCCCCCTCCTCTTCATCAGTGTTTTTACGTCATAATTGTCTTTAATGTCCTGTTTGTTGGAATTTTTTATTTTTTCTATTTTTAGTTTTGTAAATCGCATTGAATTTGGATACTGCGATTATATCAAATATTTTAAATAAACTTGATGCTTGAAACCATTTTGCCCGGCACCAATGTCAGACTCAGTATGGACAGTATGGCCCCATCCCTCATGGGTTCTGTTACCAACTGCTGGAACAGTTCTTCCTACAGAATCCAAGATCTCCCTACTTCTAGAAGACCCCATAATAGGGATACCCCAATCAATATCTGGCATGTTAAAAATAACCTGTAATACTTCCCCTTTTATAGCTATATTCTGAATGTCTGCCATTAAATCTCTGTCCACTTCTATCTGTGAAGGAGGCCTATATATCACACCAATGTAAATACATTTTCCATTCCATCTTTCCTGATCAACCCACGGTGCCTATTCCTTACCCTACAGATCCTGCAGTTGTGTAGCTTTAATATTATCTTTAACTTTTAATGCCATTCCTCCTCCTTTTGCTCCTATCCTGTCTTTCCTAAACAGATTTTAGCCCAGTATAACTATATCCCAGTCATGGTTTTCCACGAACCATGTCTCTATGATTGCCACTAAATCTAATAGCCTCTTCCATGACAGTGTCTAGATCCAGAATCTTGTTTCCTATACTTCAAGCATCTAATATAATAAAACGCTAGGCCACGCATGCGTACTTCCTATGCGTGCGCCGGTTTTCCGTGAGCTGTAGCGACCCATAGGAAGTGCGCATGCGCGGCTTACGGTCTGGCCTGCTCCCTGTTGAAAGACGCAGCGGTGGCTACTCTCACGATCCCCGCCTGCGTTCCCTCCCTTCCTGTGGCCGTCCCCGCCGCCGTCGTTCCCTTGTGCACCAGTGCTCCATTATTGCTCTTGGCGTCTCCCTTACAGTAACTTTGCCGTCGCCGCGATTTAGGGACCCTCAGGTAGGAGTGCGCATGCCCCTACAGTACTCTCTCTGCTCTCTCTCTTCCTCCCCCCCGAGGCGGATGTCGGCCGCGGTGGCCCGAGTCGGATGTCGGCTGCGGCAGCTGTCGGCAGCTGCAGGCCGTGGCAGCCAAACCCGGAAAGTATTTTAACATAAGTAGGGCATAGAGTTCAGGAGGAAGGTATGGGGAGGAGGAAAATACTGCACAGGGAAGTGGGGTGGGAGGGAAATGCTGCAACACACGGAAATGGAGAGGCAGAAAAGGGGTTGATGGACAGGGGAAGAGGTGCTGATGAACAGGGAGGGGGGCAGAAAAATGAAGACAGGCCTACTGCTGGACAGGGGGAGCAGGAAGGAGGTGATGATGGACAGGGGGAGGTAAAACAAAGGGAGAAGGGCTTCTGCTGGATAAGGTGAGCAGTGATGGGGTGGTGGAGGACACAGGGGAGGTAAAAGGAAGGGAGAATGGACAGGGGGAGCAGGCAAGGGGTGGTAGTGGACAGCGAAGGGAAAAAAAAAAAAAGACAGACAGAAATACAGAAAGCGGCTAAGGAGAGAGAAAAAAAAAATAAAGACAGACACACACACATATATTCTAGCACCCATTAATGTAACGGGCTATAAGACTAGTTAGTATATAAGTATACTGCTTTCCAGACATTGTCCCATGTCACTAACTCTTTTTGTATGTTTTTAAGAATAGGAATATTACATGCTTCAGAATGCCTGACAATAGAAAGATCTTTCTCTTCTCCTACATGTTGCACATTTGTGGAGGTCTTCAGACCTAACAACCCTAGTTGGGAATCTTTGCATTCTTGCTTGTACACAGGCCTCAATATTTTGGTGAGTAGTATTGATTCACATCTTTTTGGTCTTCATTTGAACCATTTCCTGCCTGCCTCTATTCCTACTGCTTTCCTGAATCCTAGTTTTACAAAGCTAGGATATACATGTCTACAGAAGAAAGAGGATCAGGGGTCAGGGATGGGATCTTTGGGAACAGGGATTTTCTGTAAGGGGGTGGAGTTTTGTTTTAGGAAGACTACTCATAATTTCATAGACTTCTATCATACCATCTCTCAACTCTTTTCTTCAAGCTGAAAAGCCTTGTTTAGTTTTTCTTGGTAAGAGGGGGATTAGGAGGTGGATCCAGCTTGGGAAAAGGGGATAGGCCTTGGAGAGAGATTGGATAGAAGTCTGGCAATTAAGTTCACAAACTTGCCTCCATGTAGCACTGAACAAACAACTCAGTAAGGTTTCATAACCTTGGTCTATCAGTGTCTCACAGCTGTGTTTGTGTCGATGTGTGGTGGTGTCTTGCTGAGCGGCATTCATTATTGTTGCATGTTTTTATGTGCTATCGCAAGAATGTCAGAGCTTGAATTAGAGCAATGAACAAACATAAAATTTCTTGTTAAACTTTATAAGAATGAAGTGAAATCAGGGACATGTTAGTCCAGGTTTACGGGGATAATGTCATGAATAAAATGGCACTGTACAAATGGATTAAACATTTTTTCTGAAAAGGAGACAAAGTGTCACTGATGAATAAAGGTCAGGGTGGCCAGTAACGAGCAGAATTGACAAAAAACATTGCAAAAATTCATCAGATTTTACTTCAAAATCATCGGCTGACTGTGAGAAGCATAGCAGACCAAGTAAACCAATAGAGTAACAGGAAAATCTTAACTGAAAATCTTGGCATGAGAAAGGTATATGCAAAAATGGTCCTGATAGAGCTCATCGATGAACAAAAACAAAGGAAAGTCGAAGTTTGCCAAGTCCTTTTGGAGAAGCAAGACAATGTTTGGGATGTGTTATCACCGGTAATGAAACATGAGTCTACCAATACGACCCTGAAACATAGCGTCAAATTGCACAATGGAAGTCAGCTAATTCTCCAAGACCAAAAAAATTTCGCCAGTCCAAATCAAGAGTCAAAACGATGATGCTAACCTTTTTTGATATCATAGGGATTGTTCATTATGAATTTGTACCAACTGGACAAACAGTTAACCAAGTTTACTACTTGGAAGTGCTGAAAAGGCTGCATGAAAAAGTTAGACGAAAATGACCTGAACTTTTCACCAACAACTCATGGCTCTTGCATCACAACAATGCACCAGGTCACATGGCACTGTTTGTGAAGGAACTTTTATCCAGAAAGCAAATAATTGTATTTGAACATCCTCCCTACTAACCTGATCTGGCCCCCAGTGACTTTTATTTTTACCCGAAGATAAAGGAAATATTGAAAGGAAGACAAGATCTTAGGAATTATTAGAAAAGGGATAGTAAATAAGACTAAGAATGTTATAATGCCTTTGTATTGCTCAATGGTGCAACCTCCTTTTCTCAAAAAAGATATAGAAGCACTAGAAAAGGTTCAAAGAAGAGCGACCAAGATGATAAAGGTGATGGAACTCCTCTCATATTAGGTAAGACTAAAAAGGTTAAGGCTCTTCAGCTTGGAAAAGAGACGGCTGAGGGGAGATATGATTGATTTCTACAAAATCTTGAGTGGTGTAGAATGGGTATAAGTGGATTGATTTTTTACTACATCAAGATTTACAAAGACTAGGGGGACACTCGATGAAGTTACAGAGTAATACTTTTAAACCAATAAGAGGAAATATTTTTTCACTCAGAGAATAGTTAAGCTCTGGAATGTGTTGCCAAAGGATATAATAAAAGTGGTTAATATGGCTGGTTTAAAAACAGGTTTGGATAAATTCCTGGAGGAAAAGTCCATAGTCTGCAGTTGAGACAGACATGGAAGAAGTCACTTCTTGCCCCGGATTGGTGACATGGCCTGCTGCTACTATTTGGGTACTTGTGACTTGGATTGGCCTCCATGAAGATGGGATACTGGGCTAAATCAGCCATTGTTCTGACCCAGTAGGGCTATTCTTATGACTTTCAGGACATCAAGGGTGATACGATGACAGCTCTGATGGTCATTCAAGAAAAAAGAGTTCCAAAATTGCTTTCAACTATGGACTAGGTGCTGGCGTCGGTGTATAACTTCCCAAGGGGAGTACTTTGAAGGTGACCGTAATGATATTCAGTAATGAGGTATGTAGCACTGTTTCTAGGATGAGTTTGCAAACTTAATTGTGAGACCTCGTGTGCAAGGGGGGAGGAATAGATTAGGAAGGAGCCTTGGATCATGTGATAGGGGTATCTGAGGTTGATTGGAGGGACTGAGAACAAGTGGTGATGACCCAAGTAGCTCTTTTATCCCAGGACAAGCAGGCAGCATATTATCTACATGTGGGTGACGTCACCGATGGAGCTCCCTAGCGGACATTTTCGCAAGCAGTATCTGCCATCATGTTTCTATATATTTTACTATTTGACCTTAATGACCTCTAAAGTTTTCAGCCTTTTAAAATGTCCTCTACTTCTCATTCTCCTTATTGCTTTCTTTTCTGTCTCTCAAGTCTCTCTATCCCAAAGGGGATCCTTAGACGTAGAAATAATCTATGACAGTATTTGTTTATGGAAAGATGGTGAGGGCTTGAAGCAACCTCCGAGTGGAGGTAGTGGAAACAAGGGCAAACCAAAACAAGAAAAACTGCAGACAAGCGTACAATGATGCAGGCAAAGTTTATTGTGACGATAATTAAAATGCAGTTAAAAACATCGCCTAAAGGCAAATGAACCAATGAACCCAACACGGTCCGTGTTTCGGAAAATACACTTTTGTCAGGGATCCTAATAGATCAGAGTGAAATATAGAAAATAGAATTATATCAATAAATATGTATACATAAGCATGTACAAAGTAAAATGTAAAAAAGAAGTGTGCAAATCAGAACTGAAAATTGAAATCATAAAGTGGAAACAAAGACAGTATCTGAGTTCATGAAAGCACAAGCCAAACAGAGAATTTCTATAAGACAGGAGCTTACTATTTGGTGTGGATGGGCAAACTGTATGGTCTTTATCTGCTGTCACTTTCTTAGTTTCTGTTTTTACCACCTTGTGAGCAGGTCACCTTTTGTGGCCTTTGCATGAAAGTGAACGAAGAAAAATGGGTTGGGCTTTGAGTCTTCAAGATGACTATATTCATTTAAATGCTGACACTAGTAGTTAACTTAATAAATTTGTTCACGGCTGCCATCCATATAGGTAGTGATGCTAAATATGCAAATAATGCAGTCATAGTGACATTTAGATTAGCCCGACAATGTACCCAGTAGCTTCATTTGAATATCTACTCATATCTGTTCAGAGAAGCTGGCCTTTGTACAGCTTTGATGTACAATATAACTGCTTTGCTTGTAATCTGCTTTAGGGCTTTGTCATAAGAAGAATACTAAATTTAATAAATGAAATGAAACTTGGTTTTCCCTTTCCATTTCTCTTGGCTTTTTTTTTTTTTTTTCCTCCATAACTATAATTCTAGAAATCATTGAATTACATGAGGACTGTTTCTAGAACCTGTGTAAAAAAGAGGTGTGCAATATTTCCTCATATCTTTCAGGGGTGGGGGAGGTGGGGGTATTAAGACTTTTCATTTCATAGATTTATATATATTTTTCTTTTTCAATATAAGATCTCCTCTTTACAAAGACAATATGTGCGCCCACATCTGGAATACTGTGGCCAGTATTGGTCACCGTACCTCAAGAAAGTCATGGCGATACTTGAGAGGGTTCAGAGAAGAGCGACGAAAATGATAAAAGGTATGGAAAACCTTTCATACGCAGACAGGTTAGAAAGGCTGGGGCTCCTCTCCCTGGAAAAGCGGAGACTCAGAGGAGACATGATAGAGATCTTCAAGATCATGAAGGGCAAAGAGAAGGTAGAAAGGGACAGATTCTTTAGCCTACTGGGAACCACTAGAATAAGGGGGCACTCAGAGAAATTGAAAGGGGACAAGTTTAGAACCAATGCTAGGAAATTCTTTTTCACTCAAAGGGTGGTGGACACCTGTAATGCGCTTCCGGAGGTTGTGATAGGACAGAGTACACTACCGGGTTTCAAGGAAGAATTGGATACGTTCCTGAAAGATAAGGGGATTGAGGGATACAGATAGAGGTAGAGATAGGTTATGATAGGGTATAGGACAAGGGGGATTAAATGATTTAGACAAGGATTACCTTACAGGTCATGGACCTGATGGGCCGCCACGGGAGCGGACTGCTGGGCGCGACGGTCCTCTGGTCTGACCCAACGGAGGCAACTTCTTATTTATTTTATTTGATCTTCAGAAGGCTGCTATAAGCGTTGAATCTCACAGACCTATTGTCCCACTTCAACAGCCAAATTCTTCATAGGTCCCATCATTTTATAAATATTATTTTTATTAATGTTTTTTTCTTTTAAATAGTAAAAGGGCAGTTATCTGCTGCGTTGTAAGGATCGCCCCTCCAGACATGACCATGTTTCAAATATTTCTTCAGGGTTGGGGGGGGGGTTCCCTAGGGGTTCCCTACTTCTAATAAATCTATACAAAATGTATCAATTTAAAAAAGATTTTTTGTATTTATTTCTACGATGCTGTAAAATCAGAGAATCAACAACAAACTTATATAAAGGACTAGCTGATGCCCCGGCGTTGCACGGGTATTTAATTATAGCAATAACACAGTAAATGGATTGAAATAAAGATACTTTATAGTGGTGAATGAAATTATTTTTTAACAGCTTTATAAAAAGTACAATATTCAAATTATAATGTGAAATATTTGACAAAATGAATACAATACAACTAACACAAAACTTGATTATAAACAACAATTTTAGTTTCACATCTAGGAGCAAGAACATATAAATTCTTGGGTGAACCCACCCTTGAGCAAGCAAAACAGGGGGATCTTAAATCCACTCCACAGTATGTAATAGTCTGTCCCTGTGATTTGTTGCTTGTGATAGAGAATGCAAGTCTCACTGGAATTTGCAATCTCTTAAACTGAAAAGGAAGATCTGTTGGAATAAGTGGCATCCAAAAGTTTCAGTATTGATTTAAACAACTCAATATGTGGAAACTCAGGTTGAAAAGAAACTCCATGCAGTTTTTTCCCGGTTCAGAATGGAACCTGTGTTCCTAGTTCAGCATATGTGAGTACTCATGTAATGTAATAACATTATGAACTGGGGTGCATGAAGAAAACAGTTACAAACACAGTTAGAACATACAAACTCTATATGTATGGTGTCCGTGGTAGAATAGAAACTATGTCCCTAGTGGTTATAGTGTCATAGAAAGTGTTTTATAGTTGGAATTACTGTGAGAATGGCAGCTGTTTACATTTTTTCCATTGACATGAATGGGTGAAATCTGATGTTCTGTTTGTAGCTCTGCCCACGTGTGCAGGTGGGCCGCGAGACCCCCAGAACATATCATCCCAGGTAGTGAGGGATCTGCATACCAAGTTTCGTTCAAATCGGTCAAGCCGTTTTTGCGTGATCGCGGCACATACACACACACATACACACATACATACACACATACATACCTCCGATTTTATATATATAGATTATGATGAATAATTCTTACCCAGATTCTTTTACTATGCCTTGCTTTATGACAGATTTACTGTTATCTTCTTTTCATCGTTAGATCTGAGCATCTGATATCAGTTCCTTCCTTAAATTTAAGCCATAATTTTTTTAGACGTTCACATTTCCATTTGCTAAGTACCATGTGATAGGTACCTATTTTTTTATAGAATCGGAGAGGCGCCTATCACACTAGTATTATTATTAAACCACGATAGCAGTTATTAGCGCAGGGAGTTGTGCTGAATGTTGCACGCTGCTCCCAACGCTCATAGGACCTCTATGAGCGTCGGGAGCTGCGTGGAGCATTCAGCGCAGCTCCCTGCGCTAATAACCACTATCACGGTTTAGTAAAAGGTGGGGGGGATAAGTTAGGCACCCTTTTTAGAATCAGTCCCTTTGTTGTTGTTGTTGTTGTTTTTAGGAGGGGGGTTCAGATTTATTCTTTGTCTTTCATAGTCAAATGTAGAAGACTCAGATCTTTTTCAAGCTGGATCTTTTTGGATCAGAGGATTTGAGTGTTCCATTGGATGTGAAATGCCAGAGCTGAGGAAATAGGGTTGAATCTTAGATCCGAGGCATTGTGACAGGTTCTGTAGTTATCTATCCAGATGACTGGTCCTTGGTATGACTCCTGCATGTAGTTAACACATCAAAATCACCTCCGACTTCCTCAGTGGCAAAAGGATGGATACAAGATAAATCTGTAAGAAAGTAATTACTGTGAGTAATTTATTTTGTTTTGCCTGTAACCAGTCATGCTCTGTTAAAGTTGTTTGATTTTTGTTTCCATGAGAAAGAAACAAAGTTCCTGACTAGGAGTACAAATCCTTTAAGAGTTTGCAAAAGTAATTTCTTTGTGTAAATAATGAACTTTCTTCCAGAGGCATTGCACAGTGACCCATGATGTTATTTTCCTCTTTGAGAAATCCTTGCAAAATGCTTGGTGGTTAACACTTCTCCATATGAACTGAGTGAAAATATACGAGGGAGAATCAGATATTAAAGGCAATTGTTAAACCACACAATAACCAGAACAGAGCTAGCAGAATGCAACCTATGTACTCGTACATTGCCTGTTGGATAGTTTGTCCACACACAGCGCAGTGCTCGGCCTCTAGTCGTGTGGCAGCCACAAGGTCAGAAGGTTCATAGACAGAACCGCGGAAGACAAAGGCGCGTGCCAACAACTGAGCGCAAGAAGGAGGCGCGTGCCGAAGAAAATGACAGTTTTTAGGGGCTACGACAGGGGGTTTTGTTGGGGAGCCCCCCCACTTTACTTAATACAGATCGCGGCGGCATTGTGGGTGGTTTGGGGGGATGTAACCCCCCTCATTATACTGTAAACTTAACTTTTTCCCTGTTTTTAGGGAAAAAGTGCAGTTTTCAGTAAAATGTGGGGGGTTACAACCCCCAAACCCCCTCGTCATAGCCCCTAAAAACTGTCATTTTCTTCGGCACGCACCTCCGTCTTGCGCTCAGTTGTTGGCGCGCACCTTTGTCTTCCGCGGTTTTGTCTATGAACCTTCTGACCTTGTGGCTGCCACAGCGCGGCGCGATCTGTATAAAGTAAAGTGGGGGGGGGGTTTCCCCACACACACCCCCATCGGAGCCCCTAAAAACAGTTATTTTCTTCGGCGCGCGCCTCCGCGCTACGCTCAGTTGTCGGCGCGCGCCTTTGTCTTCAGCGGTTTTGACCTGACACCAGGTCAGAAACATGGATGCTACATTGCAGAGACAGCGAAACCTGTGGAAATTCACCATCGGATATTGACTTAGGCCCTCTTTCACAAAGGCGCGCTAAGCGTTTTAGCGCACGCAAAATCAACACGTGCACTAACCGCTAACGTTAGGCCCTCTTTTTACAAAGGCGCGCTAAGCATTTTAACGCAGATTTAGTGCATGCAAAATCAACACATGCGCTAACCGCTTAACGCATCCGTAGGATAACATACACGCGTTAATGTTTAGCACGTGTTTAGCGCACGCTAAAAAGCTTAGCGCACCTTTGTAAAAGAGGGGGTTAGTATGGACTTAGCACCATGAATCAATGAAAGTCTTGAGTGGGTAAAAAGGTTTAAAGTGGGAAGAACGGTTCATAGACAATTGCGCGCAAGACAATTGCGCGCAAGACAATCGCGCGCGGACAAAATAGCGCAGACAACCGAGCGCGAGACAAGTGAGCGCAAGACAACTGAGCGCAAGACAACTGAGCGTGAAGACAAGTGAGCGCAAGACAAATGAGCGCAAGACAATTGAGCGCAAATTATTTTCACAAATGTGCACGAGCGAGACAACTGAGCGCAAGACAACTGAGCGCAAGACAACTGAGCGCGAGCAACTGAGCGCAAGACAACTGAGCGCAAGACAACTGAGCGCAAGACAACTGAGTCAAGGGAATCATACTGAACACACGTCGACGTGATGACGTGTTCACGTGCTGTACGTGCACGTGTCCTCCGATATGGACAAGCGGCCTCTAGTGGCGCGCTCAGTTGTCTTGCGCTCAGTTATCTTGCGCTCAGTTGTCTTGCGCTGAGTTGTCGCTGCGCTCAATTGTCTTGTGCTCAATTGTCTTGCGCTGAGTTGTCGGTGCGCTGAATTGTCTTGCGCGCAATTGTCTTAGCGCTTATTTGTCTGCGCGCGATTGTCTTGCGCGTTTTTGACCTGTCACCGGGAAGAACAGGTGTAACTGACAAAGGTCGTACTGGTTGCTTATAAACATCGTGCACACAAGAGCACATTGACAGGGCAGATGCCTTGATTAGAGAAGACCGACGGATAACAGTGTCTCTATGGGCTGCATATTTGGATATCAGCTATGAATCTACATTTGCCATAACGCACGAAGACTTAGGATACAGGAAAATCTGGGCCCAACCGGTTCCCGAACAGCTTACTGATCTGCAGAAGCAGCGGCGTGCGGAGGTTGCGACCCAATTTCTGCAACGGAATGAAGAAAATCTGAGTATTCTGGAGAAAATTGTCGCCGGAAACGAGACATGGGTGCATCACTGTGACCTGGAGAGCAAAAGACAAAGAAGCTAGTTGAATGATACAAGAAATGCGTCATCTTGCATGGGCACTATGTGGAAAAGTGATATGTTTAATTGCTTACAGTTACTTATATTAAAGCCGTTAAAGATATTTTTGCCTTTACTTTATGTTTTACCCTCGTATTACGTGGTGTGTTCTGTTAAAGGACAATAAAATATCAAGTTAGGGCTTCCATCTCTTGCTTGCAGAAACAGAAAATCCTTGTATAGTGAAGCTTCACAACTGCTGTAAGTCTAAATCAGTGGTCTCAAACTCAAATCCTTTGCAGGGCCGCATTTTGGATTTGTAGGTACTTGGAGGGCCTCAGAAAAAAATAGTTAATGTCTTATTAAAGAAATGACAATTTTGCATGAGGTAAAACTCTTTATCTATATATATAAAATCGGAGGTATGTATGTGTGTATGTGCCGCGATCACGCAAAAACGGCTTGCCCGATTTGAACGGAACTTGGTATGCAGATCCCTCACTACCTGGGGTGATATGTTCTGTGGGTCTCGCGGCCCACCTGCACACGTGGGCGGAGCTACAAACAGAAAATCTGATTTCACCCATTCAAGTCAATGGAAAAAATGTAAAAAGCTGTGGGACAGATTTGAACAAAACTTGGTATGCAGATCCCTCACTACCTGGGGTGATATGTTCTGGGGGTCTCGCGGCCCACCTGCACACGTGGGCGGAGCTACAAACAGAAAATCATATTTCACCCATTCAAGTCAATGGAAAAAATGTAAAAAGCTGTGGGACCGATTTGAACGCAAATTGGTATGCAGATCCCTCACTACCTGGGGTGATATGTTCTGGGGGTCTCGCGGCCCACCTGCACACGTGGGCGGAGCTACAAACAGAAAATCAGATTTCACCCATTCACGTCAATGGAAAAAATGTAAAAAGCTGTGGGACCGATTTGAACGAAACTTGGTATGCAGTCCCTCACTACCTGGGGTGATATGTTCTGGGGGTCTCACGGCCCACCTGCACACGTGGGTGGAGCTACAAACAGAACATCAGATTTCACCCATTCATGTCAATGGAAAAAATGTAAACAGCTGCCATTTTCACAGTAAATCTAAAACGGCTTGACCGATTTGAACGAAACTTGGTATGCAGATCCCTCACTACCTGGGGTGATATGTTCTGGGGGTCTCGCGGCCCACCTGCACACGTGGGCAGAGCTACAAACATAAAATCGGATTTCACCCATTCATGTCAATGGAAAAAATGTAAAAAGCTGCCATTCTCTCAGTAATTCAAAAACGGCTTGACCGATTTGAACGAAACTTGGTATGCAGATCCCTCACTACCTGGGGTGATATGTTCTGGGGGTCTCGCGGCCCACCTGCACACGTGGGCGGAGCTACAAACAAAAAATCAGATTTCACCCATTCATGTCAATGGAAAGGATGTAAAAAGCTGCCATTCTCACAGTAATTCCAACTATAAAACACTTTCTATGACACTATAACCACTAGGGACATCGTTTCTATTCTACCACGGACACCATACATATAGAGTTTGTATGTTCTAACTGTGTTTGTAACTGTTTCCTTCATGCACCCCAGTTCATAATGTTATTACATTACATGAGTACTCACATATGCTGAACTAGGAACACAGGTTCCATTCTGAACCGGGAAAAAAATGCATGGAGTTTCTTTTCAACCTGAGTTTCCACATATTGAGTTGTTTAAATCAATACTGAAATTTTTGGATGCCACTTATTCCAACAAATCTTCCTTTTCAGTTTAAGAGATTGCAAATTCCAGTGAGACTTGCATTCTCTATCACAATCAACAAATCACAGGGACAGACCATTACATACTGTGGAGTGGATTTAAGATCCCCCTGTTTTTCCCATGGACAACTCTATGTTGCTTGCTCAAGGGTGGGTTCACCCAAGAATTTATATGTTCTTGCTCCTGGAGGTGAAACTAAAATTGTTGTTTATAATCAAGTTTTGTGTTAGTTGTATTGTATTCATTTTGTCATATATTTCACATTATAATTTGAATATTGTACTTTTTATAAAGCTGTTAAAAATAATTTCATTCACCACTATAAAGTATCTTTATTTCAATCCATTTACTGTGTTATTGCTATAATTAAATACTCGTGCAACGCCGTGGCATCAGCTAGTATTATATAAAAAGATGTAGCTGGATAATAAAAATGCTTCAGAAACCTTTGACACAGCATAGCATAGACAGCATAGCACGCAGAATACATATTTTTCTTAATAGAACAATATTTTGGTTAATGTCTGGAACAAGATGCTGAAGTCATAGAAAATAAGCTAAAAGTCACACTAACATATTTGTCACTTGTAGAGTTAGGGAAAGTCATGTGACTGTAACCATGTGATTGTAGCCTACAGAAGTGTATTGTCTAGCAAATGAGAAAGTTTCTGTAACCTAGATATTTGCAATATCAGCATGACCTCGGTGAGCATGTTTTTTATTTCCTTTTATTGCGGACAGAAGTGAAACCAATAGCATGTGATGAGTTAAGTCGTTGCTAAGGAAAAGTACTAATGAAGTATAAGTAACAGGAAACCATGTGACTTGAATAGAACCAATAGAATATTGTTGAAATATGCAATTTGTAAATGGATTATAATTGGAAAATGTATCAACTATACATGTTTAATAATGAATTAATTGATGATGTCATTGTCCCAATAAAATGGCCAGATACTTGTTTTTCGAGGAGTTTTTTGGCTATCACCTTTCCGTTTCAGTAAGCAGTCAAAATGCTCCTCAAGGGCTTGACTATTAACCACACTTTTGTGTTACATTTCTTGCTTGATCTCCTCTGAGATATAATTAAGAACAGAGTGATATATTTAAGAACTGAGGGGCAGGTGTGTGTCCACATAGGTATTTAGACCAAACAAAATCACCCAATGATTCATACACCTGTCCCATGTAGCCATTCTACCCCACCAGCGGCGACTACTCTCCAACCCCAATATTTCAAGGATCCAGGCCTACTTAGTAATTCCCCAAAATATGAAAACCGCAAACTAGCCACACTACCCTTCATAATCTCCCAACCATCTTTGTCTCCTGCATACCTATCCCTGCCATTACCTCACTCTTTCCTCATTCTCAGCCCCTCCACTTTCCCTGATAAGGATGGTAGGTGTTTTGCCCAGGATGCAACTCTAGCCTCAAGGGAATAAACTCATTCTCTGAGAACCAGGAGCTCTTTGCAGCGACAACATATATAATTTCTCAACTGTGAGATAGCTCCCCTCTTTCTGCTGGCTACTGTCTGCATCACATTATTGAGCTGATTAATTAAATCTTATTAAGGTACTGGGAATGTAAGACTGATATAGAGAGCCTTAAGATAATTTATATGCTTTATTTAGTGTTTAAATCTTAGCATGTAATTAAATATATTAAGAATATGTAATGACCAATTCATCTGTTGTCTTAATTAGGATAACTGACTATTTAAATTAAGATTATAAGTAAATGAAATGAGCTAGGGACTGGTGAGTTTGGGGTGGGTGGGAGGGAATGCAGACTAAGCCAGACCCTACCTGCCAGAAACTATCTCTAGCAGAAAGTTCAAGTTTAAAAACTATAACAGGCTTTTATTTTATGGAAACTAGCTAAGTAAAACTTGATCTTTTAAGATGTAATACTATATTTATAAAGGAACCTACAGTTTATCTTTTATCCCCCAAGTTAGCAAACCTCAGAGCAAAATAATGTACAGTATACTGTAGGTAGATTTATGGATATAAAAAATGATTGCTATATAAACAAATCACATGCACACTGGTTGCTAAGGTAAACCATAATCTCTTTATCCCGGGGTTCTGTAATCTTTGCCAACTTATACAAAATTAGAGACCAGGGCTTTATGAAAGAGTTTTATTATAGACTAGCTGATGCCCCGGCGTTGCACGGGTATTTAATTATAGCAATAACACTGTAAATGGATTCAAATAAAGATACTTTATAGTGGTGAATGAAATTTTTTTTTCAGCTTAATAAAAAGTATAATATTCAAATTATAATGTGAAATATTTGACAAAATGAATACAATACAACTAACGCAAAACGTGATTATAAAAACAATTTTAGTTTCACCTCCTGGAGCAAGAACATATAAATTATTGGGTGAACCCACCCTTGAGCAAGCAACATAGAGTTGTGGGCCGTTAGACCCCCAGAACATATCACCCCAGGTAGTGAGGGATCTGCATACCAAGTTTCGTTCAAATCGGTCAAGCCGTTTTTGAATTACTGTGAGAATGGCAGCTTTTTACATATTTTCCATTGACATGAATGGGTGAAATCTGATTTTCTGTTTGTAGCTCCGCCCACATGTGCAGGTGGGCCACGAGACCCCCAGAACATATCAGTCCCAGGTAGTGAGGGACCTGCATACAAAGTTTCGTTCAAATCGGTCAAGCCGTTTTTCAATTACAGTGAGAATGGCAGATTTTTACATTTTTTCCATTGACATGAATGGGGAAATATGATTTTCTGTTTGTAGCTCCGCCCACGTGTGCAGGTGGGCCGCAAGACCCCCAGAACTTATCACACCAGGTAGTGAGGGATCTGCATACCAAGTATCGTTTAAATCGGTCAAGCCGTTGTTGAATTACTGTGAGAATGGCAGCTTTTTACATTTTTTCCATTGACATGAATGGGTGAAATCAGATGTTATGTTTGTAGCTCCGCCTTCGTGTGCAGGTGGGCCGCGAGACCCCCAGAACATATCACCCCAGGTAGTTGGAATAACTGTGGGAATGGCAGCGTTTTACATTTTTTCCATTGACATGAATGGGTGAAATATGATTTTCTGTTTGTAGCTCCGCCCACGTGTTCAGGTGGGCCGCGAGACCCCCAGAACATATCACCACAGGTAGTGAGGGATCTGCATACCAAGTTTCGTTCAAATCGGTCAAGCCGGTTTTGAATTACTGTGAGAATGGCAGCTTTTTACATTTTTTCCATTGACATGAATGGGTGAAATCTGATTTTCTGTTTGTAGCTCCGCCCACGTGTGCAGGTGGGCCGCAAGACCCCCAGAACTTATCACACCAGGTATTGAGGGATCTGCATACCAAGTATCGTTTAAATCGGTCAAGCCGTTGTTGAATTACTGTGAGAATGGCAGCTTTTTACATTTTTTCCATTGACATGAATGGGTGAAATCAGATGTTATGTTTGTAGCTCCGCCTTCGTGTGCAGGTGGGCCGCGAGACCCCCAGAACATATCACCCCAGGTAGTTGGAATAACTGTGGGAATGGCAGCGTTTTATATTTTTTCCATTGACATGAATGGGTGAAATATGATTTTCTGTTTGTAGCTCCGCCCACGTGTTCAGGTGGGCCGCGAGACCCCCAGAACATATCACCACAGGTAGTGAGGGATCTGCATACCAAGTTTCGTTCAAATCGGTCAAGCCGGTTTTGAATTACTGTGAGAATGGCAGCTTTTTACATTTTTTCCATTGACATGAATGGGTGAAATCTGATTTTCTGTTTGTAGCTCCGCCCATGTGTGCAGGTGGGCCGCGAGACCCCCAGAACATATCACCCCAGGTAGTGAGGGATCTGCATACCAAGTTTCGTTCAAATCGGTCAAGCCATTTTTGAATTACTGTGAGAATGGCAGCTTTTTACATTTTTTCCATTGTCATGAATGGGTGAAATCTGATTTTCTGTTTGTAGCTCTGCCCACGTGTGCAGGTGGGCCGCGAGACCCCCAGAACATATCATCCCAGGTAGTGAGGGATCTGCATACCAAGTTTCGTTCAAATCGGTCAAGCCGTTTTTGCGTGATCGCGGCACATACACACATACATACCTCCGATTTTATATATATAGATATAATTCATAAGCCAGCAGTAAATAATAACTAATTATTGTTTACAAAATATCCCAATACATATATGAAACTCGGTACATAATTATCACACAATACTTGCTAAGTAAATGAGTAGATATACTAATTCTTACACACTAGATAATTCCTTATAGAATAAGTCCTGATTAGCAACAATCTATTACAGTTTATCACCCAGAGTAATTAACAATTCATTTCCTGTAACCAATCAGAGATCTACCTAGCCCAGCTGATAAGGAAAATATGATTCCTTGCTCACCATCCTTCCGGTCAAGCCTCTGGGAGATGGAATCAGTCCTTTTTCTTAGCGTAGCACGATGTAGAATTTCTTCTGGTCAGTAAGAGTCTGTTATTTACTGAAGTGAGCTGTAAAGACAGTCAGCAATAGTTCCTTGGTGATATGAAAACCAGGTCTGTATAAAAAGTCCTGTTACTTCACTCTCTGAAAGAGAGCTAATCACAAGAGGTAACTTGTCAGGTCTTAATTATTAGAAGGTGTGCGTAGAGAAGATATGCATAGGTCCGAGCTCCTTCATACCCAAGCATAAAACTGGTAATTAATTAGACACCTTCTCCTTAATTATCGTCAGATGACCTCTCAGGACCAATCCAGAAACAGAACTTGAATCAATAGCCTTTCTGTGTAAAGTCTCCTACAGGCCTTGAGAGAGAGGCGCCTTTGTTAGATAAAATCAGCATAGAGTCAATGCCTCCCCCAAATTCACATGGGCTGAGCATGTAGGCATAGTCAGATGTCCTTGACTGGAGAAATACACAGTTTTGGTGAAAATACCCAGAAAGCATCTGGCAGGCAGCAAAGATGATTTCTTCTTTTTTTCTTCTTGCATGGTTCATGCTTGAAAGATTTCTTGCAGACAATGGTTCAGGTTTTATGACGTCAGGGAGAAGCCTAACCTTCAGGTGTGAACAAGGAACCACCCCTACAGTACTTACCCAGAGAAATATCCTGTCTCTTCTCCTCTCTGAAAGATATTCTGTTATCCTCTTCTCTTTAGATTTATCGGCCGCATTTGACACCATCGATCACATTTTACTCATAAATAGGCTAAAATCTATCGGTGTCTGCGACCAAGTTTTACAATGGTTTGCTTCTTTCTTGTCAAATCGACAATATACCGTACACTTCAACAATACTACTTCAAAGTCCTTTTCTCTTAATTACGGTATTCCCCAGGGTTCTATACTGTCACTGTTACTGTTCAACATTTTTCTATCACCCTTACTGAGTCTATGTCAATCCATAGGTTTCACAATTTACACTTACGCAGATGATATTCAACTATCTCATCCTTTAAATCCAGAAAATTTAGAAGAAATAAACCAGATTAACCAAAAATTAGAAATAATCAAAAATTGGCTGAAATCTAACAGATTATCATTAAATATTAAAAAAACAAAAGCCATACTCTTTCCATATAAACAAGGAACAAAGTTGTGCTCTCCCTTAAACATTAATAATACTCCTATCAATATAGTTTCATCATTAAAATTACTTGGAGTCCCCATCGATGATAATTTCTCCTATCATGAGCACATAAGTAACATAGTTAAACATTGTTTTTATCGTTTACGTCTAATCCGTTCTATTTCCAAGTTCTTGGAACCAAAATCTCTGAATATACTTATACATTCACTTATTATTTCTAAGCTAGACTATTGTAATTCATTACTACTAAACATTACTCAAAAAGAAAAGAAACGTTTACAGATAATTCAAAATCTTGCCGTTAAACTTATTCACAACGGGAAAAAATATGACCATGTAACCCCCTTCCTTGTCGCCTCACACTGGCTTCCCATTAACCATTGCATTACCTTTAAAATTCTACTTTTAGTAATTAAAACTTTATCTACAAACGAACCGCAATTTATAAACAGGATACTTATTCCATATAACTCTTCTCGCCCCCTTCGTTCATCGACCCAAAGTCTCCTGGTAGTTCCTTCTTTAAAAATGATCGGCACTAGACGACATGATATATTTTCCAATAGTAGTCCCCCAAGTCTGGAATTCTCTTCCTCAATATATAAGAGACGAAAAAGATATTAGCCGTTTTAAAATTAATCTAAAAACTTTCCTGTTTAAAGATGCTTTTACCCTCTGAATGGAATAGTCACAGTGCAGTAGACCCTTTATCAAAAAAAAAAAAAAAGATTATAAAAAGATACCCTTCCTAATGTGTTTCCCCTTTATTGTTCTCCTCTTTTTTAAAATTATTAATATTGTAACCTTACCCCCTCATCCCTCCACATCCAGTTATGTCTGTTGGTCTGTAGGTCGAACCCTTTTTTTGATTTGTTATTATTATTCTTTTGTATTTTAATGTATGCATAAATTTGGATTTTAATGTAAATCGCTTAGCATTCCACGTAGAAGCGATTCATCAAATTTCTAATAAACTTGAAACTTGAACTTGATATGATCTCTCCTTTCCTCTCCAGAGAGAAATATATCCTCTGATCCTCTCCTCTCAGAAAGACTTGGCCTATATGGCCAGCACCCTGATGTTGAAGGTTGAAGCCCAGCACTGCTCTTTGGGACCCTGGGCAAGTCACTAACACTCCTTTGCCACAGGTACATTAGATTATGAGCCCACCAGAACAAATAGGAAGAAATACTTGAGTACCAGAATGGAAACCACACAGGCTATATAGAAACATAGAAACATAGAAAAAGCGGCAGAAAAGGGCTATAGCCCACCAAGTCTGCCCATTCCAAGTATCCCTCCCCTGAATTTACTCCCTTAAAGATCCCACATGAGTATCCCATTTTTTCTTAAAATCCGTTACGCTACTGGCCTTTATCACCTGGAGTGGGAGTCTGTTCCAATAGTCCACCACTCTTTCGGTGAAGAAGTACTTCCTGGGATCGCCATGAAACTTCCCTCCCCTGATTTTCAGCGGATGCCCTCTGGTGGTTGAGGGTCCCATGAGCCAGAAGATATCATCTTCTGACTCGATGCGTCCCGTGATGTACTTATACGTTTCAATCATATCTCCCCGTTCTCTTCTTTCCTCAAGTGAGTACAGCCGCAACTTCTTTAGTCTTTCTTCATACGTGAGATCCTTGAGCCCCAAGACCATCCTGGTTGCCGTTCGCTGAACCGACTCGATCCTCAGCACGTCCTTTCGGTAGTGTGGGCTCCAAAACTATATACAGTGTATAAATTCTAAAAATAAATAAAAAACAACATGGAACGCTTTATAATGTCCCAACAAGCCACTTTTGCTGTGTTAGGTGCCTATAGAAGCCTAATTCAGCTTAGTAAAAGGACTCCTTAGCTCAATGGTCTCCAACACATGGCCCTAGTACCACATGCGTCCCCCAAAGTCCTCCATTGCGACTCTCAAATAGTTGGCTGAAATGCTTTTCAAATTCTGTATATGTGTTAATTTAAATCTTGCTCATTTGATATAGTAACTGCAAACAGTCTCTTATGTGTGTTTCTCAGGTTCTCATTTATAGAATTTGCTAATGTTGCCTAGCCAGTTAAAGTGAGTTTTTAAGATATATTTTTGATAGTAGTATTAATTTTTAATATCCAGTCTGAACAAGCAGATCAAGGCAGTTTACAAAATCAGTAGAATGTATAAGCTTGAAATCTTTTAGTGGCCTTCAGAGATTTCTCGCATTCACACTTTGGCCCTTTCACATGAAAAAGCTTGGCGGTCACTGCCCTAGATTTTAAGCCTTTGGGGGGGACAAGGAAATACCTAGTGTACCTGAATATAACTTGAGCTATTACTGAAAAGGTGTGAGCTTCAAAAACAGGGCTTCAAAATTGGCCCCCTGAATGGTACATCGACTAACCAGGATGTTTTGATTACTGTTAATCTAAAACTTTTGAGGGTATGGATCTAAACCACTTAGTATATGCAGTACTCCTTGGGTAAGGAAGTTTCTCTTTGAAAGACCAAACAGGAAAATTATTCTTATTCAGTGTTTAATCTTATTAATAAGGATAGCAATCCTTAATCTACCGGCTTTCTGCTTTTCCCTTAGCCCCTACTCCACACAATCTCTTATTTCCACTCAATCTAGATCATTCTTGCCACTAAATGAATGCCCTTGGAACCATACTTAAAGCATGAAATTTAAACTACGACACAGTACACGCACACACACATAGGCACATAAGGCAGAGATATAGTTGTTAATCACTTAGAAATGACTCAATTATTTTACACTGTCTAACATAAATATAAATCTGCTATAATTGCATTTTCTTGAATTCTTGCTAACAAAAGGCAGAGATAATTAAAATGACTCATTTCAGATGTTTACATGATTGTATTAGATGATTACATTTGACTCTGACAAAACCCAAAGCAGTTAGTTAATAATTTTCTTCCTCTTGCAATGGACCAGGCAATGGGACTCAGAACGTCTGTACTATAGTAAGGATCAATTGCATAAAAGATGCTTTTTTTTCCATGTGTTTAAGAGATGAATCTTTCTTGGATCTGACCCTAAATATATCATACTAGCTGATGCCCCGGCGTTGCACGGGTATTTAATTATAGCAATAACACTGTAAATGGATTCAAATAAAGATACTTTATAGTGGTGAATGAAATTATTGTTTTACAGCTTAATAAAAAGTACAATATTCAAATTATAAAGTGAAATATTTGACAAAATGAAAACAATACAACTAACGCAAAACGTGATTATAAACAACAATTTTAGTTTCACCTCCTGGAGCAAGAACATATAAATTCTTGGGTGAACCCACCCTTGAGCAAGCAAAATAGAGTTGTGGGCCATGAGACCCCCAGAACATATCACCCCAGGTAGTGAGGGATCTGCATACCAAGTTTCATCCAAATCGGTCAAGCCGTTTTTGAATTACAGTGAGAATGGCAGCTTTTTACATATTTTCCATTGACATGAATGGGTGAAATCTGATTCTCTGTTTGTAGCTCCGCCCACGTGTGCAGGAGGGCCGCGAGACCCACAGAACATATCATCCCAGGTAGTGAGGGATCTGCATACCAAGTTTCGTTCAAATCGGTCAAGCTGGTTTTGAATTACTGTGAGAATGGCAGCTTTTTACATTTTTTCCATTGACATGAATGGGTGAAATCTGATTCTCTGTTTGTAGCTCCGCCCACGTGTGCAGGAGGGCCGCGAGACCCACAGAACATATCAACCCAGGTAGTGAGGGATCTGCATACCAAGTTTCGTTCAAATTGGTCAAGCCGGTTTTGAATTACTGTGAGAATGGCAGCTTTTTACATTTTTTCCATTGACATGAATGGGTGAAATCTGATTTTCTGTTTGTAGCTCCGCCCACGTGTGCAGGTGGGCCGCAAGACCCCCAGAACATATCACCCCAGGTAGTGAGGGATCTGCATACCAAGTTTTGTCCAAATTGGTCACAGTGAGAATGGCAGCTTTTTACATTTTTTCCATTGACATGAATGGGTGAAATCTGATTTTCTATTTGTAGCTCCGCCCACGTGTGCAGGTGGGCCGCGAGACCCCCAGAACATATCATCCCAGGTAGTGAGGGATCTGCATACCAAGTTTCGTTCAAATCGGTCAAGCCGTTTTTGCGTGATCACGGCACATACACACATACACACATACATACCTCCGATTTTATATATATAGATTAAGACACTCAATTTCAAAACAGAAAATGTCTCAAAAGAATCATGTGAGGGAGTCTAAAGGACTCTACCTCTCCCCCTGCTGGACACTTCCTCATAGTGTCAAAGCCATCCTAATACATATGGCAACTCTTCCATGTCAAGGAAGTGGCTGCCAGGAAGTATAAGAGGCAGGACCAGAACTAGGTGGAGAAGGCCAGGGGAGAAGAGGGAAAGAGTTATCCCAACATACACCTTGACTATAATCACTAGACATCCTGAAAGGG
Organism: Geotrypetes seraphini; assembly: GCF_902459505.1. Classification (NCBI taxonomy): domain Eukaryota; kingdom Metazoa; phylum Chordata; class Amphibia; order Gymnophiona; family Dermophiidae; genus Geotrypetes; species Geotrypetes seraphini. Next base: position 34,407,752 of record NC_047086.1, on the reverse strand, counting down.
GATAGATTCCGTACAAATGTAAGGAAGTTCTTCTTCACCCAGAGAGTGGTAGAAAACTGGAATGTTCTAAACTGTCTAAAACAACTCCTGAGAGAAAAAGAAGAGTCAACGATGACCTACTTGTACTTGTAACTATTAATTTGAAACTACAACCTAATTGTATTAATAGTTGTACTGGTCTACCTGTACTAGCATCCATATTGAATGTACAGTACATGTCAAACTGTCCATTGTCTTTTAATGTAATCTGACCTTCAACTGAATAGGTAAAGGCGGAATAGAAAACCTGATTAACATAGCATTACATTAATCTCTTTAAGTTTCTTCTCTTACTCCCAATAAGAGAATGACACGGGGACAACTTTTTCCCCGTCCCCGCAGGAACTCAAATTTCTCCGTCCCGTTTCCATGAGTTTTGTCATTGTCCCTGACCCTGCCCTATTCCTGTAAGCTCTGCCTTAACTGCACAAGCATCGAACATTGTGATTTTAAAGTGTTTGAGGCTTGTGCAGATGAGGACGGAGCTTAGGCATTGGTGAAATGAGGCATTATGACATCACAATCTGAGCTCTAGAATGTTGCTACTTAGGATTTTGAAGCGTTTGAGGCTTGTGCAGATGAGGACGCAGCTTAGGCATTGGTGGAATGAGGCATTATGACATCATAATCTGAGCTCTAGAATGTCGCTTCTTATGATTTTAAAGTGTTTGAGGCTTGTGCAGATGAGGACAGAGCTTAGGCATTGGTGAAATGAGGCATTATGACATCACAATCTGAGCTCTAGAATGTCGCTACATATGATTTTAAAGCGTTAGAGGCTTGTGCAGATGAGGACGGAGCTTAGGCATTGGTGAAATGAGGCATTATGACATCACAGTCAGAGCTCTAGAATGCCGCTACTTATGATTTTAAAGTGTTTGAGGCTTGTGCAGATGAGGACAGAGCTTGCAGGAATGAGGAAGGGACAGGAAAAAAACTTGCCAGGATGGGAAAATGAGTTCCCGCAGGGATGGGGAAAAATTTGTCCCCTTGTCATTCTCTACTCCCAATATGTTTGTGGTCTACTGGAGGTTTAAAGTAGTTTTCCTTATTTAGTTTGGTTGGAATTAAATTTCTGCCTTTTAGTATATGCTCATGTTTCTGTAGCAAGTGTTATTTGTGAAAATATTTGAAATTTCAATAAAGGGAAAAAATAAATTAAATCCAACCTGAATGTGATGAATAAAGCAATGCTATGAAATGCAGCAGATTAATTTCAATCATAGGCACTTTCGAGAAGTGCCCTTTAGCTATACAAGCATTCAAAGCTACCAAAAAATGTGTTCCCAAGGACAGAAAAAAATTGATGAGAGGAACTCATTCTACCTCCTTTGTTAAACTGGTATGAAAAGTACAGAAATGAAGACTCACAAGTGATATCCTTATTGTGTATTATAACAAAAGATATAGCAGCATAGTCAAATTCTGGAAATGTAATCAGTGTGAGCTCTTGAGCAACTGATGTGGCTGTTAACATTGTAGGTGTTCCAAGATTAGATAAAATCAGGCACATATGAGGAGGGCCATTGAAAAAGTTCTCAGCCCAAACGAGAAGAAAATGATGTGGAGCCATGAAACTTACAAGTTATTCCACACTTCTCTTGACATTTTTTGTTTCAGTGAGGCAAAAACATCCAGTAAATGGTCACAAGTATAGGGAAACCAAGACATTGTGACATCACCGATGAGGCTGGCTCTTAGGCATTGGTGGAATGAGGCATTATGACATCACAATACAAGGGGCTGCTGAAAGGTTCTCTGCCCAGCCAAGAAGAGATGATGTGGAGCCATGAAACTTACAAGTTATTCCACACTTTACTTTACATTTCATATCATTGAAACGGAAAGTGTCAAGAAAAGTGTGGAATAACTTGTTTTCAAGTTTTATTAAAATTTGATTTGATCGCTTAACACAATTTTCTAATCGATATACAATAAGTAATAATAATTTAAAAACATACAATTAAAATTTATAACAAACACTATATATACATTACATTACATTAGGGATTTCTATTCCGCCATTACCTTGCAGTTCAAGGCGGATTACAAAAGAATTATCAAGGAAGTATTACAAAAAGATCTTACCAAAAAGAGATTTGGTCATTTTCAAAGAGAGTAAAAAATGAGTATGGCTATTTGTTTAGGGTAGTTGGCTTTAGTGAGAGGCGGTGTTTGATACTTGCGGTGTTATTTCTTTTTCAGGGATTTCTTGAATAGTATGGTCTTTATTTCTTTTCTAAAAGTTTTGTAGTCTAGGGATGCTGTCAGTAGATTGGCGATTTGGTTGTCTAGTTTGGCTGCTTGAGTGGCTAGGAGGCCATCATATAGTTTTTTCCATTTGATCTCCTTAATTGGGGGGTATGAGAATGGGGTGTGAGTCTTCCTATGTCTGGTTGAGGTGTTGTGAATGAGGCGGTTGTTCAGGTAGTTTGGACTGTCTTAAATAGTAGACAGTAGAATTTAAATTGTATTCTTGCTGGGATTGGAAGCCAGTGCGATTTGTGATATGCTTCTGTAAAGTGGTCATGTTTCTTCAATGTGTACATGAGTCTTAGTTAGAGAGAAGTAGCTTTGAAAGAGATTTGGGTGTACTGGTGGACACAACAACGAAGTCAACAGCACAATGCGCAGCAGCCGCGAAGAAGGCAAACAGAATGTTGGGTATTATTAAGAAGGGTATTACGACCAGAACGAGAGAAGTCATCCTGCCGTTGTATCGGGCAACGATGCGCCCGCATCTGGAGTACTGTGTTCAGTATTGGTCACCGTACCTTAAGAAGGATATGGCAATACTGGAGAAGGTCCAGAGGAGAGCGACACGAATGATTAAAGGCATGGAAAACCTTTCATACACTGAAAGATTGGAGAGACTGGGGCTCTTCTCCCTGGAAAAGCGGAGACTCAGAGGAGACATGATAGAGACCTACAAGATCATGAAGGGCATAGAGAGAATAGAGAGGGACAGATTCTTCAAACTTTCAAAACATAAAAGAACAAGAGGGCATTCGGAAAAGTTGGAAGGAGACAGATTCAGAACGAATGCTAGGAAGTTTTTCTTTTACCCAGCGTGCGGTGGACACCTGGAATGCACTTCCAGAAGACGTAATAGGATAGAGTACGGTACTGGTGTTCAAGAAAGGATTGGACAATTTCCTGCTGGAAAAAGGGATAGAGGGGTATAGATAGAGGGCTACTGCACAGGTCCTGGACCTGTTGGGCCGCCGCATGAGCGGACTGCTGGGCACGATGGACCTCGGGTCTGACCCAGTAGAGGCACTGCTTATGTTCCTATGTTCTTAGTGCTGTGTTTTGGATTAGTTGTAGTTGTTTTGTTATTGTTGCAGGGCAGGGGAGATAGAGGATATTACAGTAGTCTAAATGGCCTAGTATTAGGGACTGTATTATGAGCTGGAATTGTGATTTTTCAAAGAATTTCTGAACTTGTCTTAAGTTTCTCATGATTGAGAATGATTTTTGTATTGTTTTGTTGATTTGAAGTTGCATGGTGCAGCATTTGTCGATTGTTATTCCTAGCAATTTTAGAGTGGGTTGTATGGGGTAGTTGATTGCGCTGATTTCAATGTTGGTTATGGTTGGTATTTTGTTGTTTTCGAGGAGGATGAATTTAGTTTTGTCTGGGTTCAATTTCAGTTTGTGATCTTTCATCCAGGTCGCTACTGATTTTAGTGTTTGGTGTATTGTGTCTCTCATAGAGGGTTTTGGTTGATCGAAGGGTACGAGAATGGTGATGTCATCTGCATAGCTATATGAGGTTATCCCTTGTTTGTCCAGGTGGGAGCTGAGGGAGACTGTATAGAGGTTGAAGAGTGTAGGAGATAGAGGGGATCCCTGGGAACTCCGCAGGGGTTTGACCAAGGTTCAGATTTTTCTTTGTCTGATTTAACTCTATAGGTTCTTGATTTTAGGAATCCTTCAAACCATGAGTATACTTTATCTGTGATACCTATTGTATCTAGGATTTTTAGTAGGATGCTATGGTCCACCAGGTCGAATGTAGCGGTCAGGTCTAGTTGTATGAGCATCATTTTTTTTCCTGTGCTGAGATGTTGTCTGGCTGTGTCTAAGAGAGATCCTAGTAGTGTTTCTGTGCTAAAGTTGGTTCTGAAGCCGGATTGCGTGGGATGGAGTATGTTTTGGTTTTCTAGGTAATTGGTGAGGAATTTGGCAACTAGTCCTTCTATTACTTTGACATAGAGTGGAATAGAGGCAATGGGTCTGTAGTTGGATGTTTGGTCTATTGGTCCTTTAGGGTCTTTGAGGATCGGGGTGATGATGATTTCACTGAGGTTAGTTGGGTAGTGGCCGCTTATGAGCGTGATTTGTATCCATTTTAGAAGAAAAGCATGGAATTGTGTGCTGGATGTTTTTAGGAGATATGGTGGACAGTTGTTGAGGTCACAGGATGCATGACTGTATTTTTTGTAGTATTTGTTGAATACAAAATGATAGAAGGGGTAGAACTACAATTTGATTTTTTTTTAAAGGCTAAAGAGATATTTTTATGTATCCATCTGTTCGATATATGAGATTTCATGAATAAACATTTGCTTTCCAGGAGGGAAAATGAACGCTTGGTTGAGCTCTCTTATTCCTTTAGTTGACTCTTATTATTCTTTTAGGAAGATACTAAAAATTAATATTATTGATAAAAGCGAAATTGATGAATTTTTTAAATTATTTGTTTGCTTTACTGAATATTTAGCATTCATTCTCATGTACTTTGATGGTTTTTAAATTATTTGTATGTATCACTGAATGTCCAGTGTTCTTTTAAGTTAACAGCTCAGAACTTATGGTAGGGCCGTATATAAAAGTAAAGTTTATTATTATTATTATAACATATATGGGAAGTACAATTAGAATCCACATCATTCTCTTCTTGACTGGGTTGAAAACCTTTGAACGGCCCCTCGTATGTGTATCACTCGGTGTTCCAAATCCCAGGCAATCATTCATCCTGCTTGATTTATTCCTGTAGTCCTGGACCATGATACAATAAATGTCCTTATACTGTGGCTCTAGATGGCCATATTTCTTTTAGTATAATTTTGTGAATAACACACTCTTAATCAATATACATATAGGGCATAATTCTGTATAGTACACCTGGTCTCGACTGCGGCCCAAGCAGCTTTTGAGAATTGCACATGGGCGTTCTATACAGAATCACACCTGTACTAACGGACTCAGTTTCTGAAGAGGCTTCATTTAGCTCTGGAGATGAATTTCTGGGTTTTTGAGGATCAAGATTAAAAGGTACCTAACTACAGTGCCCCTAGTTACATTTTTTGTAGACATAAATAACTATAAAATTAGTACAATAAATCATTATGGAAATTCATGAAAAAATGTAGAAAATTATTATTTTTTCTTAAAAATGTGTATAAAAAAAGGTAGTGCACCTTATACGCCGCTGCGTCCTATACACAGGCAAATACGGTATATCAATAGCGACTGCACAAGTTTCAAATAGAGGAGAAAAAAGACCTCAGGTTTCTTGCTCCAACCAGTCCCAACTTCATGAAACGGAATATATTGTATATATAGGAGCTTCTCCAGTCATTGGCCAAAAAACCCCTTCACTTTAAGGGGTCCTGTTACTATGGCACGGCAACCAATTTAGCACGCGCTAAAAATTAGTCCACGCCAATGCGTCCATAGGATATAATGGACGCATTAGCACGCGTTAGCATTTAGCACGTGCTAATTTTTAGCGTGGCTAAATCGGCTAGCGCGCCTTAGTTAAAGGACCCCTAAGTATATCACTCTATTGCAGCCTAAAAAAAAATAGCACATGCTGGTTAGAAAATCATGGTAGTTAGGTGTAGGCATCTGCCTACACCTAACTACCATGATTTTCTAACCAGCATCCATGTTACAGGTGCCATTTAGAGAATCAGATTGACACCGAGCTGATCGTGGCAAGGGAATCTCCCTGCCGTGATCAGCTGAGTGGCAGCGGCAGGGAAACCCCTCCCGACCCTCCCCCCAGGGCCGCTGTTGGGGTATTTTGAAAATGCGAGATAAAGAATACAGCTCGACTTTGCTTTTTTTCAACTGTTATGGTTGTGAGTTGTGAAGGATATGGGACTGTGCTTAAAGACACATTTCTGCTATTTTTTTTTTAGACTGCAATAGAGTGATATACTTAGGGGTCCTTTAACTAAGGCGCGCTAGCCGATTTAGCCGCGCTAAAAATTAGCACGTGCTAAATGCTAACGCGTGCTAATGCGTCCATTATATCCTATGGACGCATTGGCGTGGGCTAATTTTTAGCGCGTGCTAAATTGGTTGCCGTGCCATAGTAACAGGACCCCTTAAAGTGAAGGGGTTTTTTGGCCAATGACTGGAGAAGCTCCTATATATACAATATATTCCGTTTCATGAAGTTGGGACTGGTTGGAGCAAGAAACCTGAGGTCTTTTTCTCCTCTATTTGAAACTTGTGCAGTCGCTATTGATATACCGTATTTGCCTGTGTATAGGACGCAGCGGCGTATAAGGTGCACTACCTTTTTTTATACACATTTTTAAGAAAAAAGAATAATTTTCTACATTTTTTCATGAATTTCCATAATGATTTATTGTACTAATTTTATAGTTATTTATGTCTACAAAAAATGTAACTAGGGGCACTGTAGTTAGGTACCTTTTAATCTTGATCCTCAAAAACCCAGAAATTCATCTCCAGAGCTAAATGAAGCCTCTTCAGAAACTGAGTCCAAGGGAGAGAGCAGAAACAATGTGACGGGCGTGTACAGTGCGCACTTTTGAGACCTTGCAGCGTTCAAGAGAGAGCAGAAACAGCGTGACGTTATATTAATATAAAGCAGAAGTTTTAGACTGGCTGAAATTTCAACTTATAATTTTGATTACCGGCGCATAAGTGTGTCCTATACGCCGGCAGATACGGTAATTGCTAATGTGCTTAGCCTGTTTTCTGGTTATACTCTATAAATCTTTTAGGCTTTGCTAGTAAGGATATAACCAATTTTCATGCCTGTCAATTGGGATTCTGCCATGCCTTTAACTAACAGTAATCCTGCATAAATAGAAAATGGCACACGTTCCTTAGTACAGTACTCCCCCAATATTCGCAGAGGTTCCGTTCCAGGAACCCCCCTCCCCACCCCCCCCACCCCGAATATCAAAAAAATGCAAATACAGTTTTTCGCCTGGGGAGGCAGGAGATAGCAGCTGGAGAGGAAGGATAGGGCGGCTGGAGCGCCGGCGAATGAAGGAAATAACTTGCGGTATGATCCGACCGCCTCTTCCTGCACTAAAGTCAGGCTTCACCAATCAGGAGCTGCTTTGACAAGCAGCTCCTGATTGGTGAAGCCTGACTTTAGCACTGGAAGTCCTGGTCAGAGAATACCGCGAATGACTGGGACTGCGAACCACAAATGACCCGGGGAACACTGTATACCCTAATGCATTGACAGCAACCACAGTTACTTCAGATCATGAAAAGTTGGCAGAGTCGGGAGCAGGATGAATAGCGTTTAAGTGGCTACAGTCTTTTTTTGAGTCATCGCTCCAGCATATAAAATGGGGAGTGCTTGTTCTTCCAAGTGGCGCTTATGTGGAGTTCCACAAGGTATTATTCTCTTTCTTCTGCTCTTAACTATGTACTTATTGTATCTTAGGCAGACATTGCTCAACAACATAAAATGGTTAAGGGGCTGGAGGAGTTACCATACAGCAAGAGATTAGAGAGACTGGGCCTCTTCTCCCTTGAAAAGAGGAGACTGAGGGGGGACATGATCGAAACATTCAAGATAATGAAGGGAATAGATTTAGTAGATAAAGGCAGGTTATTCTCCCTTTCCAAGGTAGAGAGAACGAGAGGGCACTCTCTAAAGTTAAAAGGGAATAGGTCCCATACAAACATAAGGAAGTTCTTCTTCACCCAGAGAGTGGTAGAGAACTGGAACGCTCTTCCGGAGTCTGTTATAAGGGAAAACACCCTCCAGGGATTCAAGACAAAGTTAGACAAGTTCCTGCTGAACCGGAACATACGCAGGTGAGGCTGGACTCATTTAGAGCACTGGTCTTTGACCTAAGGGCCGCCATGTGAGCGGACTGCTGGGCAAGATGGACCACTGGTCTGACCTAGCAGCAGCAATTCTTATGTTCTCATTTGCACATGATATACAGTTAGCAGTGCCTTGCCTGTAAAATTTGATCAGTCTCTAGCAATTGCTAAGGCAAATAGTTGCTTAAAAGCAGTTGGAGGTTGGATGCAAGAAAATACGCTGAAATTAAATGCACTGAAATGTGACATTTTTGTGATTTGGTAGGGAGAAGGGGCCTCTAAATAGATTGATTCCTTACACCATCAAATTTCCCTTAAAGATATGATGATGAGTTTGGGGATTCAAATAATTCCAATATAATATACATTATCAGATCTCAATGGTTTATGTACCTTAGAATAAGGCAGGTTCCCCCTTTATTTGCCTATCACCACCATTCAAGATGGGGAATATTTCTTTAAAAATTTCTTGTTTGTTGGCTAAGGCAGGGGTAGGCAATTCCGGTCCTCGAGAGTCATAGGTCAGGTTTTCAGGATATCCACAATTAGTATGCATGAGATAGATTTGCATCTCAAAGAGGCAGTACATTCAAATCCATCTCATACATATTCATCGTGGATATCCTGAAAACCTGACCAGCCTGTGTCTCTCAAGGACCGGAATTACCTACCTCTGGCCTAAGGGATGCACAAGAAATTTCAGTAAAAAATTAGCTATGGTATATAATTACATCTACTGCCCTTATCTAGATACATGGTCCTTAGAAGTAGTACCTCAAGACTACCATAAGGGGTCACCAGCATCATTTTAAATGAAGGCACTAGGGAGGGCAGAAACAACCATGGATTGCTTCTGCCCAGGTCACTGACCACCAGGAAGTTTGACTAAGGTAGACCCAGGTGGCCTTTGGGAGAGCGGGGTGTGAGGGAATCATCCTAACACAAACATATATGAACAGATATGTATATAATAGCACTGTCTAGAGGAAAACACCTACTCACTGGTCCCAAGGATGAAAACCCCCCTTTATCTACTTATTTTACTGCTAAGAAACATAGATCATCAGCATGGTACATGGGCTTGCCATGCCACTGGGGCTGGGGTGCATCTGAGAAGCTGAAAGCTATGCCATCAATAGTTTCACTGTCAGCAGGGCCTCCCAAGCCAGACAGGTTTCAGTGGAGATGCCAAGCTAACGATGTACTACCCATCTGGGAAGCGGCAGATGGGCAATGTTAGAGGCGGAGGGTCGCATTTGATGCGACAACGGTGACAACATCTCATTTATACTGCACAGAAGAAAGGCCCGGCAATCTACTTTTGCATTCTGCCATGAAAACCTGTTGATGTTCATCAAGTCGCTAGGACTCGAACATGAGTCGATGGCACTTAACATTTAGAATTACAATAAAGGCAAACAACAACAAAAAAAAGATTTAGAAGCAATTTCTATCTTTCTTACCACTAATTCATACAGCTAATGAAAGCAAAAACCTGTGCATTAGGTGTAACACACATTTCAATCTTTGGAAAAACCAGCTAACTAAAGCCAGATGTAAAAGTGATCAAAGAACTTCATCATATGACCTGTAGGTGGCAGTACAATGTTCTCCTCTGTCAATAGTGATGACAGAAAAAGAAGGCAGGGTCACAGGAGATGAAACTGAGTGACTTGGGTCCCTTTATGGGCATGTATAAAGGGGGTACACTTGAACCCTATTTTATATAGAATGTAGAGATTAGAATTTTGTATGTGGACTTGTACACCGACAACTACTTTTGTACTGAATGGCTAATAAATATGTCAAATATAAAATAAAACTGAGACATCCAGGTGCATGTTCAATTCCAATAGCATTTTAAAAAAGGATCTGCCAACATAGAGATTTCTCTAAAACACATACACCCTTTTTCCCAGAAAAGAAGACCTAGCATGATTTTTAAAGATGCTCCTAATATAAGCCCTACCCCAAATATAAGCCCTAGTTAAGATCGACCCCCCAAAGCCCCCCCCCCCCGAATGTCCCTGACACTCCCTGACACTAATGCTGCCTGATTTACTGAAAAAAAATTGGACTTGTCAATTCAGCAATCCCCACCCCTGCTGCTTTAGGAGGCCTCGAAGCAGAGGTATGTCAGTCTCATGGTGGGAGGGTCGATGGGATTCTGCTGCACAAGGAGATGGGTGAGAGGGGAGGAATAATGCTTCACATGAGGGGGGGGAGAAAGGAAAGAGGAACAATTGGGGTAGAGGAGAGGAAGGGAGGGATTGTTGTACATGAAAAAAATAAGACATCCCCCAAAATAAGCCCTAGTGTGTTTTTTTGAACTAAAATTAATATGACACTGTCTTATTTTCGGGGAAACATGGTATGAGTCTACGTGTATGTGACATGTCCAATGGGAGCAACCATTTTACAAAAATATATGTTAAAGAGGTAGAACAGATCTTCCTGGGAAGCAACTGGCCCCTAAGATTCAAGGATGGGTTGTACCTGATAGCTATTACTGTGAAAAAAATGCAGTGCATCCAACAGGCAGCTTCCACATGAAAGAGGTAATGTTATTTCAAATTCCACGTGTATTAACCTACACATGTAACTGCCACCAATTAGTTAATGAGACTGAATTTTAACATGACCTTGTTACAAAATGGACAAAGATGCAAAGAATCAGCGAGAACGACTCACTTAATTCCTTGTGTAATGCCCTGCCAAAAGAAGCACTTTGTTTAAATGGGAAAGGAATAGGATTTAAAATACTGCTTGGACAAGGTGTATGTACCTGGGGGCAATGGGGGGATTATGTGACTTGCCCAGGGTTACTTGGATCAGCGTGAGATTTCAACCCACAACCTCACGGTACCGAGGCTTCAGCTCTAACTACTGTGCCACACCCTCTTCCTGGGCCACACTCTCCTATAAGTGCATTGAATGGGTATAAAAACTGATGTTTATGTTTATTGGTATTTTTAGACTACTATTCGATACATCATCATAGCGGTTTATATAGTACGTTATGTTAATGAAAGATCTACATAGGCAAGTGCTGAGCCTGAGTTAACAGCTGCTGCATTGAATCTGCAGTCACAATGCTACTTTTCTGTATTACGCTGCGGTAACTAGAAGAAAAAAAAATCTAACACACTTTTGTAAAAGGGGTCCTTTAGAGATTTCAAGGAGGCGGCGTTTGGGCGGTGCTTGAACACTGCTCGAAGCTACACATGTATTCCTCATTTCACAAAGGGAATACACGTGTATGGGGAAAAATGACGTTGTGAATTCTCATATATTAAATTTAGAAGCCTGTTAAAAACTTATCTTTTCGGATTGGCATACTCTTGGTTTGTTTGTTTTTTAATCAGGGGATATTTAGTATCATATTGGTACGAACGTTGGGGAGAGAGATTTGCAGATTTGCAGTTGCTGCTTTTACAATTGAATTTTAAGTTTTATAATCTTTTTTTTTCTATTTTAATTAGAACTTCATTTGTACATTATTATTATTATTTTCTTTATATTTTACTTTCCTATTGACTATGGAGTTGTTTTATTTTTTGTTTAAGACTAAGTTACTCCTTGACTATGGTTCATATATTGTAGCTCGAATACTGTACCATCATTACTGGAGTTAATGTTCATATTTCCATCTTACTGTTCATGTAAACTGGTCGTCTTTGAATCCTCTCTCTCCTTCACCTCCCAGATATAACATATCACTAAAACCTGCCGCTTCTTCCTCCATAATATTGCTAAAATCCGACCCTTCCTCTCTGAGCACACTACCAAAACACTTATCCATGCCCTCATCACTTTGCGCTTAGACTACTGCAACTTGCTATTCTCATGCCTTCTGCTTAGCCATCTTGTTCCCCTCCAATCCGTCCAGAATTCGGCTGCATGACTCATATTCTGTGAAAGCCACTTTACTCACATTACCTCTCTCCTAAAGTCACTTCATTGGCTTCCCATATGTTTCCGAATACAATTCAAATTCCTCTTACTGACCTACAAATACACTCACTCAGCTGCCACTCACTATCTCTCTTTGCTTATCTCCCCCTGAGTTCCCCCCACCGTGAGCTACGTTCAGCTGGTAAGTTCCTCCTATCTGTGTCCTTCTCTTCAGCTGCCAACTCCAGACTCAGTCCCTTCTACCTTGCTGTGACATATGCCATATGGGAGGGATATGAATATGTCTAGGGTAAGGATTGGCAATCTGTGGCTCGCGAGCCACATGTGGCTCTTCTCCCGTGTGGCTGCGGCTCTCAAGGCCCCAACCTTTTAAATCTCCCTCCCGTCCCCATGATTTCCCCTCCTGGGTCTACTGAGGTACTTTGTGGTCCAGTGGAGATTTTTTTGTGGCAGGAGCACGACCCTCTCACTCCTGCCTCCTCGCAGGTGCCATCTAAAATGGCTGCTGCGACCGCTTGCTGTACTACAGGAAATGCTGCCAACAATTATGAAAAGTCACTGCAGCCATTTTAGAAGGCAGTTGTATAGAATCAGGAGCGAGAGGGCCATGCTTCTGCCACAAAGATCCCGCTGGACCACCATGTACCTCGGTAGGCCCGGAGAGAGGAGGGATCATGGGGCTGGGAGGAAGATTAAAGGGTTGGGGTCTGGAGAGGGAAGATAACCTTGGTTATGGGTGGGGGGAGGGCAGGGGAGGGAGGGAAGAGAGGTGCAGAGACCTGCAAGAGGTTCAAAGGAAGAAAAAGAAGAGAGAAGCTAGACCTTGGGAAGGAAGAGAGTGAGAGATCTGGAATATCTCAAACTCCGTCCTCTACCCATTGCAGCTCTTTGTAAATCTTGGGTCAAATTTTTAGGATAAATTAGCTCTTTGCTTTAAAAGGTTGCCGACCCCTGGTCTAGGACATTCCCTTAAAGTGCACATGGTGTTATATAATTCAGAAATCTACACCCAATTTGCAACCCTGGATCTTCACCTAGTTTTGCTTGGTGTAAATCCTCAAGCCCAAAGTTGGATGCAGATTCCAGCACTGTTCTATAAAGGGTTGCCCATCTCAGAGCACCTTTTATAGAATTCTGTTCAATGTCAATTTTGTTATGCCGATTTTTGGGGGCAAGATATACTGAATCCAGCCCATAACATCTCCTCATTTTCATACGAGTAAACTGAATCAAGGGGAGGAAGGTACCCGTTCTCTTCTTTTCTCATTTACTAAACATTTTTTACAATGACAGAAAATAAGAGTCATAAAATCGGTGAAAGGTTCTATGCGCTAAACATCACCGTGAGCCCACACCTCATGGTCCCGCCCATTGTCCCGCCCACCCACTTCAATTCATCTCTTTCCAATATCCAGACAAGCGTGTCCCAATATGACGATGCCTTCAAAATATGGCCAAGCATGGAAAGGTTTACAATTACGAATTAACGGGCTGCAAATAAATCAAAGTTTGTGCCATTGACAGTTTTCTAATCAGCGAGCATCCAGTTTATCCCTTAACTAAATAAAGTGATGAAGCTGCAGCATGACACGCCAACGGCTACTCGGATTTTAATTTGTTTCAGTGCTCCTGGCATTAATCAGTATGCTAAAAATCCAGATGTCATGTGCCACATTCGTAAATAAAACTGGGAAAACAAGGACTTACTATCCGTTCCTTCTTTAAAAGTTATAGGCGCCAGAAGACAGGATATGTTCTCCGTTTTGGCCCCCCCCCAACTGTGGAACTCTTTACCACAGTACATCAGAGAAGAGAAAGACTTAACCACATTAAAAAAAAATGCTAAAAACCTTCTTTTTTCGAGTTCAAATATGTTTATTGATTTTCAATATACAATAAACAAAGAAAAATAGTGTACAGTAAGGAATACATTGAGAGATATATATATGCACTAACAGAGTTAGTGCCTCAGTACATTCTAGAGCCATATAAAAACAAGTGAAGTAGAGACGCATTTAATACTTAAAATGAAACCTATGTCAAAGACTCCAGGTCTTCATTTTCTGTTCCCTTCCTCTTGTTTTTTTTTTCCTTTTTTGTGTTTTTTTTCTTCTTTTACTCTAAAAATTGTAACTTTTCCCTCCTTCCATCACTTCTCATGTTTGTCCTAGAATAAAATCACTTATGATATTATGTCCTTTTATAAATTGTACATCGCTTAGCAAATTAAATAAGCGATCCATCAAATACTAATAAACTTGAACTTGAACTAAATGTTTTACCCAATAATCTACCTGCACTAATCTTGAGGAGGTGCAGATTTTCTCGTTCTGAGTTTTATTGCAATTTTTTTTTCAGTCTCCGTCCAGACATTTTTTTAGTCCTGGGGCTCCTTTTACAAAGCCGCGCAGGGACCTTAATGCGCGGAACAGTGTGCGCTAAATTGACACGTGCGCTAGCCGCTACCGCCTCCTTTTGAGCAGGTGGTAGATTTTCAGCCAGCGCACGCCATAGCGCGTGATAATCCGGTGCGTGCGCTAAAACCGCTAGCACGGCTTCGTAAAAGGAGCCCTTAAGTGGTTCACATTTTAATGTTCTAGAAATGTATTCAGTCTCTGCAGTGCTTTGTAGCTTACAACCGTCCTAGGCCAGGGGTAGGCAATTCCGGTCCTCGAGAGCCACAGGCAGTTCAGGGTTTCAGGATATCCACAATGAATATGTATGAGATGGATTTGCATGCACTCCCTCCTTGAGATGCAAATCTATCTCATGCATATTTATTGTGGATATCCTGAAAACCTGACCTGGCTCCGGCTCTCGAGGACCGAAATTGCCTACCCCTGTCCTAAACCAATTAGCCCTCGTGCATTGTTAGTTAACGTTTCTTGATATCAGGAACAAAAGTAGTGATAACAAATGCCCTCACTGAATATTGCTGTATAGCACTGTTCTTCAACAACCTGTAGTGGAAGACTATTCCAGCGATCAACCACCCTTCAGTGAAAAAGAATTTCCTGGTGTCCCCGTGCAGTTTCCCGCCCCTGAAGATCTCGAACTGTATACTTTGGAGGAAAGGCGGGAGATATGATAGAGACGTTTAAATAACGCAATATATTCAAACAACTAGTATTAGCATTTAAACGCTTCCACGACATGACACTTTACAATGTAGTGAAGAAACTCCCAATATACAACTCTCATTGGTCCCTCCGTTTGCAGCAGGAACTCAGACTTTCCAACCATCCAGCAAACAGCCTCTCCTGGGAGACAGCCCAAAAGCGATCATATTCCTATAGCATACCTAAATTATGGAATCAAAAATTATGGAATCAACTCCCTCCTGCCATTAGTGCAATTGATAACCTACTGACCTTCCGGAAAGCAGTAAAGACGCTTCTTTTCATGGACCGGATCAATTCTGGTCTCAAACTTTTGACAGACCGTGCTTCAAAGTACCTTACCTCAGAACCCCTGTACCTGCCAATCAGTTCTTCTACCGTTTGTTGTAGATATGTTAATATCCATTTGTGATTCTGTGGTTACATTTTCTTAGATTCTGCAAAGCATGTGTTTCTTAAGTCACATTTTTTATAAGTTGTAAGTTATTGATTCTATACCTTTGTGTTTTGATCCTGTAGCATGTTATTGACTGAGCCTGTAGCATATGTATCTCTGTTCCTGAAAACTTTGTGTATGTATCCTTGTAACCCATTGTGTGCTCTTGGGGAGGACAGGCTATAAAAATGAATGAATAAATAAATAAATAAGATCTTTAATAAGAGAACTGACACCTGCCTTCACTTTTTCTGAATGGACTAATTCAATCCAAATATTGCTTCCAATGGGTGCACAGACCAGTCTTCTTGCTTAGAAAAGCCAGAACTACCAACCCACGCATCCAGAAGGGTACAAAAGGAACTGGATCAGTTTGTTCTTAGAAATGAAAATGGAACAGGTTGAGAAAGCGAGACAGAAGGAATATTTCTGTAAAGAAAACAAACTTAACTTCATGCCACCGGGATCCTTATCACGGCTGCATGCGAATAGCCCTGTATTCAACCTTTAAATGCAATAAAGCAAATTTGTGATGTCCAATCAATATGCTGAAATAACAACCTCAAAAAGACATGTGCTTTAAATAATGCTGAGACCTGTGAAATTGCCTCAGAGATCGATATTTCAAACTGAAATTTGCATAAAGTCGCACACATTCTAATGGTATGTGTCAGCTTCTTTTCATAGTTGTCAGAAAAGCTGAACCATGAAATCTTTCCTCTTCCTTTAAGCACAGAAGACAATTTAAAGGACAGAGAGTTCCTTCTGATTGGCAAAACCACAGAATGATGCATATATGTAATTTTTAAAGCTAGGTCGTACTCAACTGCTGGATTAACTCAGGGGGTGAAGAAAACAGTTTGGATTACATCTAAATATCATATAAATTAGATTTTAAGCTCTTCCAAGCAGGGACCGTCTATAAATGTCAGCCCGAGTGCTTTCGACTCCTAACTCCTCTCACTTTGAGTTCTGCATCCCCAATTCTATATGACGTATCTGTCTGACCAAATTAGATTGTAAGCTCTTCCGAGCAGGGACTGTATATAAATGTCAACATGTACAGCGCTGTGTACGCCTTTCAGCACTATAGAAGTGATAAGTAGTAGAAGTAGTACAGTTAACGCAATCTAATCAGTCTCCCTGGATCATTTATCCTTTCTGATTTTCTATATAAAAAAATACAAAAATGTAAAAACAATTCCATGAGCAATAAAGTAAGAAAATGAATATTTGTTTCCGTTTTTCTGAATCATCACTATTAACTATTTCTGCTAGGAAATCCTTACATCTTCCTTAATAAAGAAGTAATTTACTCTTTCCACTGTGGCCTTATTCTGCCAGAGCAGCCATTTTGTCCCCTGATTATTTAGAGGGGAATAATAAAAATAAAAGTCTAAATCCCCTTTTGGAAGTAGAAGCAGGGAAAATGTCCATTATCAAAAAAAAAACGTCCAAAAGGAGGGTTTTAAAAAAAAAATAATAATAATGGCCTGCCTCTACGTTCAGCTGTTTAAATGCCCAGACCACCACTACGTCTACACTAACACCATATAATCAACCTAAAAAAAAGCCTAACTCCTAAACGCCCAAAACAATAGCTTTTAGGCGAAGGAGGAGCCAGTCCTTCGCCTAAAAGCTGGATTCTGTAACCGGTGTCTGTCAAAAACAACACCGTTTACAGAATCCAACACTCCCCCCCCCCTACAATGATCCGGGCAGGAGGGAGCCCAAGCCCTCCTGCCCCGTGGCAACCCCGAACCCCCCGACACGATCAGCGTAGAAGGGAGCCCAAGCCCTCACGCCCTGGCGAACCGTGACTCCCCGCTGACATCAGGGCAAGAGGGAGCCCAAGCCCTCCTGGCCCAGTGACACCCCCTACCCTCCACCCCCACTAAAATACAACCCCCCCCCAGCTGACCCCCACGACCCCCCAACCACAATCCCCCCCTACCTTTAAATCGTTGGTCGGACAGACGGGTGCCAAGCCCGTCCGTCCGACAGGCCAGCCATTTGTTGAATGGTTGGCCTTAGGGCCTGATTGGCCCAGGCAGCTCAAATCCTTCCCATTGGATATTTTGGTGAGAAAAATGTCCAATTGTCATTTTATGCCAATTTTTGGACTTCTTTCTGATTTGAAAATGAGCCCCATAGTAACATAATAATAATAATAACCACAGTTTATATACCGCAGTACCGTGAAGTTCTATGCGGTTTACAATGATTACAAAGCTGCTACAAATTGAGTGGAAATTACATAGTTGGAGATTAGTGGCTAACAGTTTAAGATATCAGTTGATATGGGAGAGGTCTCAGTGGGCGACACATTGGCCTCCAGTGACCACAACATGGTATGGTTCAATCTCAAGAAAGGTTTCACTAAATCTACCACACTGACCAAGGTCCTCAAATTCAAGGACACAAACTTCAAAGAAATGGGAGACTTCGTTCGCCAGGCGCTACAAAGCCAAGCAGAAACCGATAACGTGGAAGAAATGTGCCCGACTTTGAAAGCCACCATACAAGAAGCGACTAACCGCTATGTTAAATCAGTAAGTAAACGGTGAAGGAACAATAAGCCACAGTGGTTCTCTGCGGAGATTTCGGACCTCATCAAGGAGAAGAAAAAAGCATTCATCTCTTACAAACAATCAGGGAAGCAGGACTCTAGGGAAGTCTATCTGGCCAAATCAAAAGACGTCAAAACAGCAGTAAGGGAGGCCAAATTCCGCATGGAGGAGTCTCTAGTGAAGAACATCCAGAAAGGAGATAAATCCTTCTTCAGGTATATCAGTGACAGAAATAAGAACTCAGGCGGGATAGTACGTCTTAGGAAACCAGACAGAGACTATGTAGAAACAGACTCGGAAAAAGCCCAACTATTATATGAATACTTCTGCTCAGTCTTCACCCGCGAGGTGCCAGGACTCGGCCCTCAGCTACAGACAAGGGCTGACGCAGTTGACCCATTTAGTAATTTCGAGTTTACACCCAGCGGTGTCTACTTCGAACTGTCAAAGCTTAAGGTTAACAAGGCAATGGGGCCTGACAATCTACACCCCAGGGTGCTCAGGGAGTTGTGTGATGTCTTGGCGGAACCGTTATCCGCGCTCTTCAATCTCTCCCTTAATACGGGTAACGTCCCATTGGACTGGAAGATGGCTAACGTCATTCCACTCCACAAGAAAGGCTTCAAGATGGAGACGGCATACTACAGACCGATGAGTCTCACATCAATAGTGTGCAAACTAATGGAAACTCTAATCAAACGCCAATTGGACACGATCCTGAACGAGGAGAATCTACGGGACCCCCGTCAACATGGATTTACTAAGGGGAGATCCTGCCAATCCAACCTGATAAGCTTCTTTGACTGGGTGACGAGGAAGCTGGATGTTGGGGAGTCCCTGGACATCGTATATCTGGACTTCAGTAAAGCATTCGATAGTGTTCCACACTGCAGGTTGCTGAGCAAGATGAGTTCTATAGGATTAGGTGACACATTGACGAAATGGGTTGGGAACTAGCTTGGAGGTAGGCTTCAGAGGGTGGTGGTGAACGGCACCCCCTCCGAAACGATGGAGGAGATCAGTGGAGTGCCGCAGGGCTCAGTCCTGGGCCCGATCCTATTCAATATCTTTATAAGAGACTTGACTGAAGGGCTGCGAGGCAAAATAACATTATTCACCGATGATGCCAAACTAAGCAACGTAGTGGGCAAAAGCACAACAGACATAAATTCAATGCCCAACAACATGACGCACAACCTACTCCTATTGGAACACTGATCTAGGTCCTGGCAACTCAGCTTCAATGCCAAAAATTGCAAAGTCATGCACCTGGGCAGCCAAAATCCATGCAAGACTTACATCTTAAATAGTGAGATCCTGACAAGAACTGAAGCAGAACGAGACTTGGGGGTGATGGTCAGTGAGAACATGAAGACTGCCAATCAAGTGGAGCAAGCTTCATCCAAGGCAAGGCAAATCATAGGTTGCATACGCAGGAGTTTCGTCAGCTGTAAGCCTGAAGTCATTATGCCATTGTATAGATCAATGGTGAGACCCCACCTGGAGTACTGTGTGCAATTCTGGAGGCCGCATTACCCTAAGGATGTGCTGAGACTTGAGTCAGACCAGAGAATGGCCACCCGGATGGTCTCGGGACTCAAGGAACTCCCGTACGAGGAACGGCTGGATAGAATGCAGCTGTACTCACTCGAGGAATGCAGAGAGAGGGATGACATGATTGAGACATTCAAATATCTCAGGGGCCGCATCGAGATGGAAGAAGATATCTTCTTTTTCAAGGGTCCCACGGCAACAAGGGGGCATCCGTGGAAAATCAGGGGCGGGAAACTGCACGGGGACACCAGGAAGTTCTTTTTCACTGAAAGGGTGGTTGATCGCTGGAATAGTCTTCCACTAGAGGTTATTGAGGCCAGCAGCATGCCTGATTTTAAGGCCAAATGGGATAGACACGTGGGATCTATTCACAGAGAAAGGTAGAGGGTGGGTCATTGAGTTGGGCAGGCTAGATGGGCCGTGGCCCTTATCTGCCGTCTGTTTCTATGTTTCTATAGTGATAGGAGAGATTGATTGGAGCATTTGTGCAGATCAACTACCTAGGTACTTCAGGAACAGGTATGTTTTTAGGTGTTTCTTAAATTCACCATAGTTATTTGCGTACATAATTAGTTTTTCCAGGTTTTTGACCCATAATGCTGCTTGATAACAGAGGAAGTATTGATGGTGTTTTTTAAATTTACATCCTTTAACCGGTGGGAAAACGAACTTCAGGTGTACACTTCTCTTATGTCTATTGGGTGAGAAGGAGAAGAGATCAGTTATATATTTAGGGGCTAAACCGGATAGTACCTTAAAGCAAAAACATCCCAGCTTGAACTTTGCACATGCCTCCATCGGCAGCCAGTTTAGGAGTCGGTAGGAAGGGGTTATGTGATCGGACTTCTTCAATCTGAAGATCAACCTGACCACTGCATTCTGCACCAGTTGTAATCTCTGCATGTTCTTCTGGGAGATTGCCAGATGGGCGATGTTGCAGTAGTCGAGATGGCTTAGTATTAGGGATTGTATCGGGATTCTGAATGATGAAGTGTCAAAATATGCTCTAATAAACCTAAGCTTCCAGAGAGTAAAAAAAAAACCTTTATGACTAGGGAGTTCACTTGGTCTTTCATGGTTAGGCCTTGGTCCAGTATTACTCCCTGAACCTTCATGTAGGTTGAATAGGATAGCTGAGTTTGTTAGTGCATAGTGGTGTTGTGGTGACAACACAAAGTAGACGATGGCAGATAAAGTCCTGTACAGTCCATCCAGTCTGCCCAATAAGATAAACTGATAGCATAAGGTATGATGTGATGCTGCGCCTCATACTTCTTTACAACTTCGCTGGCAGTCCTATGCACTGCCCCCAATGCGCTCTTCCTCATTGCTGCATCCCCTGCTCTTTCTCACCACCCCCAAATTACCGTGTTACGCCCTCCTCTCGTACCTCTTTCCCACCTTTGCTGGCAGCGAGCAGGTTGGAATATCTACTGCTCACCCTGGATGGAGGCTTCCTTCTGATGTGCACAGGAAGTGACGTCAAAGGAGGGGCGGGGCTAGCATGAGCAGTGCGTAGGACAGCCTGCTCGCTGCCAGTGAAGTTGTAAAGAAGTGTGAGGCGCAGCAATGTCAGGGAAATGGGGACAAGCAGGGGGCAAAGAGGAGCGGTGCCGATGCCCCTGCCAAGTTGGTATTCAGGGAGGTCAGCCCCCCTTCCCCCTTTCCTACACCACTACTGCCCATTAGATTGATTCATTCGTTTGGGGTATTTTATTGCTGCAGTACTGACCACTACACTCTCAAGGGAACATGTCTCAAATGCATCCGCATCCCATCGTACTTCATCATAAAGCTCCATTAACCCTAGAAAATGTCTGTTTTCTGTAAACAGCTTGTCATTTAAACCTATTAAAGCCAGTAGGTGCCTTGACAAGAGCAGCGCTATAGATATCAAATGCTGAAGCACGATCCTCCGATGCTGTAGTTCGATTTATAACCCACTGTTGCTGCACTTCATTTAATTTTAATCTTGATTCCCATTTCCTCCCACCTGCGTAGGCTTTAAAATGGTTAGCTGACCTTTCACACTGCATATGAGTAGCACTCTTGTGTTTCCAGTCATTGTACCCAGTACTTTCAAGTGAAGAACTTGAATAGATATGAAATAATTTTACAGGAAAAGCAGAAAACTTTTAGAATATGAGAATGCCTTCATAGTCTGTCATCATTTTTCATCATTTCTTTTAGCATAGCCTTTAGAGAAATGACACTTAAGGATATCATGACTGTGTGCCAAACATATCTACTTGCTCTGAGCCACAGCCATTGTAAGTAGGGTTTCTCTTTTCATTTTCTTAAACTTTGGGAATGAGGTATAGGATGCAAAACAGGTTTAAAACAAATGCCAGAAAGTTCTTTTTCACCCAGAGGGTGGTGGACACATGGAACGCGCTCCCGGAGGCTTTGATAGGCCGGAGCACGTTACAAGGCTTCAAAGAAGGTTTGGATAGGTTCCTAGAGGATAAAGGAATTGAAGGGTACAGATAAGAGTAGCGGTAGGTTATAGGGATAGTCTGGGACCATTGCTCAGGCAATGGGCCTGATGGGCCGCCGCGGGAGCGGACCGCTGGGCGAGATGGACCTCTGGTCTGCCTCAGCGGAGGCAACTTCTTATGTTCTTATGTTCTTATCATGTGCTTTGCTTGAAAACTTCATTTTCCATTATTATCATAAGGGAGTCCTCTTTACATCAAAAACTAGAAGGTATAGTATGCAATATCTATCTATCTATCTCTCTATTTCAAGTGCTTTGATTGAGGAACACAGAGGCCAAAATAGGCACTGGACAAATGTTGAAGGTACATGTTTGATATTTATCCTAGAGAAATGACTGCTTATGAATCAAAAGGATATAAGCTTGGCTTTTGAATTGACAAGTGGCTTACTATCTGAATATGTGTGGTGCAGTGGTGTAAGGTTGTGGGTTCAAACCCTTCACTGCTCCTTGTGACCTGGACAAATCACTTAATCCCCTTGAGCGCTCCAGGACAGAAAGGAAATATGATAAAGTAGCTGAATATAAATAAATAAAATACAATAGTGGTGCTTCTGTAAAATTGGGCTGCTTTCTGTGTGTAATTTTGCTGCATACAATTTTAATGTAAAAAAAAAAGCAAAAAATCACCATTCTAATAGAAAAATGACGGCAGATAAAGGCCAAATGGCCCATCTAGTCTGCCCAGCTGCAGTAACCTTTATCTCTTTCTCTCTCTGAGAAATCCCAAATACCTATCCCAGGACCTCTTAAATTCAGAAACAGTCTCTGTTTCCACCATCTCTTCCAGGAGACAGTTCCACACATCTACCACCCTTTCTGTAAAAAAAAATATTTCTTCAGATTACTCCGGAGCCCATCACCTCTTAACTTTTGTATGTTTTTACTTATAAACCACATTTTTTTTAAATTTTTATATATATGTATCATTGGATAATCTTATTGTATAACAAAAGTTGTGTGTATGTAGTCACCAATGTTTTATTTATTTATTTTATGGTATTATACATTGCCTAGTAATTTAAAATAGGCGATTCATTAAGAACAAATAAACTTGAACTTGAACTTGAACTTGAACTTAACTTCATCCTATGCCCTCTCATTGCAGAGTTTCCTTTCAAATGAAAGAGACTCGACTCATGCGCATTTACATTACGTAGGTATTTAAACGTCTCTATCATATCTCCCCTCTCCCGCCTTTCCTCCAAAGTATACGGATTGAGATCTTTAAGTCTGTCCTCATACGCCTTATGACGAAGACCACACACCATTTTAGTAGCCTTCCTGTGGACCGACTCCATCCTTTTCATATCTTTTTGAAGGTGCGGTCTCCAGAATTGTACACAATATTTTAATGAGGTCTCACCAGAGTCTTATACAGAGGCATCAGTACCTCCTTTTTCCTACTGGCCATTCCTCTCCCTATGCAACCTAGCATCCTTCTAGCTTTCATCGTCACCATTTTAAGCTGTTTGGCCACCTTAAGATCATCACAAACAATTACACCCAAGTCCCGCTCTTCCATTATGCACATAAGTTCTTCACCCTCTAAACTATATCATTCCCTCTGATTTTTGCAGCCCAAATGTATGACCTTGCATTTCTTAGCATTAAATTGTAGCTGCCAAATTTCAGACCATTCTTCAAGCTTCGCCAGGTCTTTCTTCATATTAGTCAAACCATCCGGAGTGTCTACTCTATTGCAGATTCTGGTATCATTCGCAAAGAGGCAAATCTTACCCGACAGCCCTTCAGCAATATCATTTATAAAAATGTTAAAAAGAACAGGCCCAAGAACAGAACCTTGAGGCACACCACTGGTTACATCCCTTTCCTAAGAATGATCTCCATTGATTACTACCCTCTGTTGCCTTCCACTCAACCAGTCATAATGATAAAACACGATAACATTATAGACATTGTGAAGACGTCTGTGATATCTAAGAGACGATTCTATAAAGCACACCTAACTATATAGGCATGTTTACTTTCGCTGAGCGAAATTCTCTATTGTGCATCTATGCTTAATAGAATTGTGCTGAGCATTTTGCTGCTGGATGTCTACTCTAAACGATGCCTAACATTTAGACATCCTATACAGAATTTGCCCCTAACCGTGTTAGGGCCTGCTGTTTATTGAAAGCTTCTATACTACTACTAATGACTGGGTTGTCAATTCAGAGTGGTTTACATGAGCTTCTGTAATTGTGTTATGATACATGCACTTCAGTAATGGTGTTACTATACCTGAGGCACAGTTTATGAGTTTCTATAATGATGTTACAATACCTGAGCTTCAGTAATGGTGTTAATATGCATGAGATATTATTTATGAGCTTCTATAATGATGTTACAATATATGAGCTCCAGTAATGGTGTTACAATACTTGAGCTACAATATATGAGCTTTAGTACAGCATGCTAAATGCTAAAGTCACCCATTATATTCCTATGGTCATCTTTAGCATTTAGCATGCTCTAATCGTTAGGGCATGCTAATCGTTAATGTGTTCTAATGCAGTTAGGGGGCGCTAATGCGCTAATCCCCCCCTTAGTCTCATCCAGTGGAAAATGTTGAATATAACTGTTTCGGGCCAAAGTGCAAAATCTAAAATATGGATGTAGCACATCTGGATTTTTTTTTCTTCATTCAATATTGAGGTTTCTTTAGAGTTATAACTGTTTTTAACTATCCCCCTCTTTTATCAAGCCGTGCTGCTACGCAGCGTGAGCTAAATGCCAAGCTGCCCATTTTGTTCCTATGGGTGGCTTTGGTATTTAGCTCCTGCTCCTCAGCAGTACAGCTTGATTAAGGGGGGGAGGGGGTGAAATCTTGACATGAAGGACAATCATGAACTAGAGGGAAATCTTCATGGACACCGACTACAGTTGAGAAATCTAGTTTACATTTTCATGTTCATTTGTTTATCTGAAGAATAGTTTCAAGTTTCAATTTATTTGATATACTGCAAATACAACCACAATTAGTCTAAGCCAGGGGTAGGGAATTCCGGTCCTCGAGAGCTGGAACCAGATCAGGTTTTCAGAATATCCACAATGCATATGCATGAGATAGATTTGCATTTCACGGAGGCAGTGCATAGAGGGGTGGTAGATTCAGGGGCAATGTTAGGAAATTCTACTTTATGGAGAGGGTGGTGGATGCCTGGAATGCGCTCCCAAGAGAGGTGGTGGAGAGGAAAATTGTGACTGAGTTCATAGAAGCGTGGGATGAACACAAAGGATCTAGAATCAGAAAATAAGATTAAATATTGAACTAAGGCCAGTTACTGGGCAGACTTGCACGGTCTGTGTCTGTGTATGGCCGTTTGGTGGAGGATGGGCTGGGGAGGGCTTCAATGGCTGGGAGGGTGTAGATGGGCTGGAGTAGGTTTTAACGGAGATTTCGGCAGTAGGAACCCAAGCACAGTACCGGGTAAAGCTTTGGATCCTTGCCCAGAAATAGCTAAGAAGAAAAAATTTAAATAATTTAAATTGAATCAGGTTGGGCAGACTGGATGGACCATTCGTGTCTTTATCTGCCGTCATCTACTATGTTACTATGTTACTAGAAGGGAAGTCACAGTGAAATTCTGCCCAAACAATTTACGATATAAGCTAAGAAATCAAGGAGAAAGGGTGATCCATAGCAGTCAGAATGATTTCTGGCCTGAAGAAATTTGATCATGTTACACCCTTTTATCGCGAATTGCATTGGCTGCCAGTAGAGGCCCGGGTATTGTTTAAACTAGGCTGTTTCTGTTACAAGGCTGTTTATGGTACAACTCCTTCTTACTTAGTCACAGAAACATAGAAAGATGACGGCAGAAAAGGGCTATAGCCCATCAAGTCTGCCCATTCTACTGACCCACCCCATTAAGTCTGAGTGCAAATGACCCGGTTCCTCTAACCCGACCTTCGTAGGGATCCCATGTAGGTGTCCCATTTATTCTTAAAGTCGAGCACGCTGGTGGCCTCGACCACCTGCACTGGAAGCCCAATAGATTTTCTTTAGCATCATACAGACAGAGTAGAAGAACTCATCTTTTGTTTCATTTTCCATTTGTCCAGGGTTGCAGGTAAGAAATTTCTGAATCATACTTTGGCATCTCAGGCAGCTCTTCATGACAACGATTTCCGAATATTGTTGCTTACTACTCATTCCTATGGCCATTTTAGAAAACAATTGAAGACCTATCTTTTTTCCAGAAATCAGGCCCAAAGAGCCTGCTCTTCAAAACCATTTAACTGGCTGCTGACCAGTTAAATCTCTTGGTCGGGGCTAGCCGATAATATTCAGAGGCACTTAGCCAGTTAGCGCCTAAATCAAAGCCGACTATGTTGGAGGCATTACAAGGGTGACGGGACTAAATCGCGCGAGACAACGGTGCGCCGACAACTGAGCGCAAGGTTGACGGCGCGCCGAAGAAAAGCACTATTTTAAAGGGCTCCAACGGAGGGTGTGGGGGAGAACCCCCCCCCCACTTTACTTAACAGACATCGCGCTGCCGTTGTGGGGGGCTTGGGGGGTTGTAACCCCCCACATTATACTTAAAACTGAACTTTTTCCCTAAAAAACAGGCAAAAAGTTTGGTTTCAAGTATAATGAGAGGGGTTACAACCCCCCAAACCCCCCACAACGCCAGCGCCATGTCTGTTAAGTAAAATAGGGGGGTTCCCCACCAACACCCCCCCGTCGGAACCCTTTAAAATAGTGCTTTTCTTTGGAGCGCCTTCAACCTTGCGCTCAGTTGTCTGCGCTCAGTTGTCGGCGTGCCATTGTCTCGCGCGATTTTGTCTATGACCCCATTACAAGGATAGATTCAGCACTTGGCTGCTTAGTTGATGAAATTCAGCCCTGAAGTGGCCAGGTTTACTGAATAAATGAGACAGCAAAAAAGTTTATCCTATTTGGATGAGGCAACCTAGGGTCGCTTAAGTACTGAATATCAACATAAGCAGTTAAGGCGACTTAAAAAAACCAGATATTGAAAGCTGGAGCCCGCTCAAGTCCTGGCTTTGAATATCCTGGAATAATGCCATCGGTGGTGAGCAAATGCTTACTACCCAACAGTCAAAATGCTCAATGGCGCCGGTTACAGAAGTTGGACCTAAGCAACTAGGATCCACTATGTTTTACCTACTGTTTCTTTCCTCATTTCCAATAGGGCAACTTCATTTTTACCCAGGGCTACCTTCGAAAGCTAATCAAAAAATGCATTAAGTTAGTCCAATAAAACAGGAATCACCTAATCTCCTTTATGTGTTGTTTCATTTGGATTGGATTGGGCTTATTAATTTGATATACCGCTATTGACAACCAGGAATTAAGTGGTATACATTACAAAAAAAAGTTAGGAGAAAAAAAATGTTACGCCAGTGTCAGCTCTTCCTCTGATGTCACTTCCTGGACCCGTGCCTAGGAAGTGACATCAGAGGAAGAACCAACACCGGTGTGAGCAACAGGTTGGGGTTGCTGCTCGCAATGGGAATGTTAAAGAGGTACAGGGGAAGGGAAGGGGTGCGCACACACAGCAGGAGGAGGCAGGGAAGGAGCAAATGGGGTGGGGTGGAGAAGAGGGCAGGAAAGGGGCACCACTGCCCCAGGTGCCTCTAACTCTCACTACGCCACATTAGATAGAGCGTGAGCCCACTGGGACAGATAGGGACAAATGCTTGAGTACCTGAATGTAAACCACTTAGGTTACGAGTGGTATATAAATACTGAAATAAAGAAAATGAATACATATTATATACAGGTACTTACTTTGTACCAGGGGTAATGAAGGGTTAAGTGACTTGTCCACTGTCACAAAGAACTGCAATGGGAATCGAACCCAATCAGCTCGTTGCACTATTAATATATTTCTAGAACATTCTCTGTTCATCCCTACTGTTAAGCTTTTCAGACATTATCCTGTACAATTGGCAATAATTAATTCCTTTATTTATATTTTACTATCGAAAGAAACAGAGGGCTTAAAAAAAACTATAATTTAACATATAAATGAATTCAAGAGTAATAGTCACTATAGAGTGGTTAAGCATACACTTAATATCTTTCTCAGTCACAGCATATATAAAGCTACGAGGGGCATTTAAAGCCTCGTGAATGCTTTGTTATGAGAGATGATATACCACTTCAATCTAAAGGACATTTATGTGATGAAACGCAATTGAAATACACTTTTAGTACTCTAATGCTTTATAGGTGCTACGCGATGTGGAAATCTGACTTACCAGGTATAACTTAGAAGGCTTAGAGGCAAGCATTTCTTGGCTGCTGGAGCAGTACATGAGTGTTCGGCATAGATTCAATAAAGATTATTGAACTACAGTTCTTTAAACAAGTACATTAGCTCATTTAACAAAACTTGCTGTCAGTGAGAAATAAAACTATAACCATCTCACAAGGCGTAATGTCGATAACCATTGACGTATTGTGCTTAAGGTCTTTACTGAGCCATAAAAAAATATATTTTTGAGTCTTCCCTCTCAGTAACATAGTAAATGACGGCAGGAAACCCCCCCTCCCAGTATGATCTATCCAGTCTGCCCAGTAAGATGGTTAGAATTCCAACTCTGCTGCAGAAAAAGAGGAGGAGTTAATGTGCCCCCGACCAACATGGCGCCCAGAACAGACCGCCCCCCCTCCTTTACGATGTCACTGTTCAGTTTTTATAGGGCATTGTTGGGGCAGGTCGCGTCGGTGAGGATTGCCGAGTTGGAGCTGAAGTATGCGGGCAAGGAGATGCCTCCGGCGCAATCGCTCACCCAGCCCCTCCATCCCATCATCGCCGTCACCCCTGTCGCTGAGAAGCCGGCAGCCAACCCGGCGCTCGCCCGCCGCTAGAGGCACCTGGCCCTGACGCCAGCCTGGGCCTGCTGAGCAGCGTCGACTCAGAGAAGGCGCTGCAGCCGCTAGCTTCGGCCATGATGAGGAGCGACCCCCCCACAACCACCACCGCCACCACGAGGGGGAGGCCATGGTTGGCGCCGCAAACGGTCAGAGAGACACGAGCGGTGCCTGTCCTGAAAGGAGACAGATTCAGCGAATTTGACATGCAGGCGCAGAGAGTGAATATCTTAGACAAGTTGATGACCGGAGACACTGGATTTGGGGCTTCCGGTTTGCTGACAAGGATCGGATGACATCTGGAGAAGTTTTGCAGCCAAAGCAGTGAAGTCATTTCAAGCTGGACTTCAGTCTTGACTGTTTATTTTTATTTTTTTCACTTTCTTTTTAGTTTATGATATTTTATTTTTAAATCTCATTCATTGTTTTGCCACTTGGTTTTTGTTTCCTACTTTATTATTTAAATTTCATTTAAATTTCCCAAGAATTCTATAGTTTCAACGGTTCTCCCTTCTGCTTCTATTTCCTATCTCCCCTCTTTTTCAATCTTTCAAAGTCCTTTAGACCCTTGTAGTCTTATTAGAATGTTTATTTTCTTATTTTTTCTCATCTATCTCTATTTTAATTTTTCATTACTCTACTAATTGTCATTTTTCTAGGTACTTTAGTTAGATTGTGAGCCTTCGGGCCAGTAAGGGAATATCTAAGTACCTATTTTACTTATAATTTTAATGCACCCTATTGTCTATTTTTTCTGTAAACCGCTTAGAATCCTAATGGAGTTTAGCGGTATATAAGAAATAAATTACATTACATTACATTATCAAGCTGTGTAAGGTTTTTTTTTTAATCGCAGACCGCTGCTTGATAAAAGGGGCTCAGTAAGCTGCGTGATTAATTTGTAAAGCAAAATAACCTTTACTATATTCTCTAGTGAGCCTATCTCTCCCTTTTACTAAGGTGTGCTAACCGATTAGCGCTCGCTAATTGAATTAGCACACGCTAAACGCTAATGCGTTCATAGACTAACATGCACATGTTAGCGTTTAGCGAGTGGTAATTCAATAATCGGTTAGCGCACCTTAGTAAAAGAGTCTTATCTCTTCAAATGCTCGGAGCCGCATCGGTAGGGCCTCTGTGCATGCGCAGGTCTTGCGTGATGATGTCACATGCATGAGCCCGAGATGGAAGCTTTTCAAAACCTGGACAAAGTGCCAGATTTTGAAAAGCCGTCCAGACGCCCGGATATATCCTCTAAAAAACCCCTAAGTCTCACTGGCATAACTGGTCTGAAAAAAATAAATAAGCATGCTTAATCAAAGCTAATATAACCTGCTACTTCCTCAAAGTATAATTCTCAATGTAGTCGTTTTGGTCAATGATGTTTTCTTTAAGGAAGTAACAGATTTACATTTTAAAATAAACTTCACCCAAACATACAAAAACACAGGTGAAATAAAATTAATATTAAAATAATAGTTTATTTGCTATCAATATTTGTCCCAATATTTTCCTCACTAATTTCTGCAGACAGGATTTTTCAGCAGCAAAACAGGTGAGTATCCAGTCCTTTTATTCCTCCGTTGGGATCCGTTTGGTACCTTTCTACCTCTCCTGGCCCAGAAAAGCTTCTTCCACAATATCTACTCCCTAACTAAAAAAAAAAAAAAAAAAAACCCTAAAGGAAGCAAAACCCTAAATCCCTAATTGAGGGCTACAAAAAAAAAAAAAATTAACACTACCAAAATAAATGAAAGGATAACTGAAAATTTCCTGTTCTATTCCACCCACAAAAATATCTTAACCCTTAAATTTATAACCAAAGTTATAAATCAAATATTCATGTAAATCAAGATTTTACTCCAATAAACATATTCCAAAGTATAACTGATTCCCATGAATTGCCAGAAGACATCAATAACTATCTCCTTTACACAACTTCTTACACCGCCAAAAAGATACTTTAGAACCTTTTTTCTAGCACCAGCTAGAAAAAGAAATAAATTTGTGCTTACTGCTTTAATGACAGATGAGCTCTGTAATCTGACCCAAAAATGTCACAAACCCCCTCTTTTGATAAAGTTCCTCACGAGAGGCTCCTGAGAAAATTAAAGAGTCATGGGATAGGTGGCAAAGTTCAGTTGTGGATTAGGAACTGGTTATTGGATAGAAAACAGAGGGTAGGGTTACGTTAAATGGTCATTTCTCTCATTGGCAACCAGTGCAACAGTCTATAGTAGGGACTAACACGGTCGCTTTTCTTCAATCCAAATATCAGGCAGACAGCCGTATTCTGTACTATTCTTAATTTTCTCACTATTTTTTCAGGTACACCCAAATAAACGATATTGCAGTAGTCCAATATTGATAGAACCAATGGGAGAGAGTAAACAGTGGAGTGCTGCAGGGGTCTGTACTGGGGCTGGTGCTATTTAACTTATTTATAAATGATCTGGAAATTGGAACAACGAGTGAGGTGATTAAATTTGCAGATGACACTAAACTGTTCAAAATTGTTAAAACGCATGCGGATTGTGAAAAATTGCAGGCAGACCTTAGAAAATTGGAAGACTGGGCGTCCAAGTGGCAGATGAAATTTAATGTGGACAAATGCAAAGTGATGCATAATGGGAAGAATAACCTGAATCACAGATACCTGATGCTAGGGCCCACCTTGGGGGTTAGAGCCCAAGAAAAGGATCTGGGTGTCATTGTAGACAATACGATGAAATCTTCCGCCCAATGTGCAGCGGCAGCCAAAAAGGCAAACAGGATGCTGGGAATTATTAAAAAAGGGATGGCTAACAAGACTAAGAATGTCATAATGCCCCTGTATCACTCCATGGTGTGACCTTATTTGAAGTACTGTGTTCAATTCTGGTCTCCTTATCTCAAGAAAGATATAGTGGCGCTAGAAAAGGTTCAATGAAGAGCAACCAAGATGGTATGAGAAAAGACTAAAATGGTTAGGGCTCTTCAGCTTGGAAAAGAGACGGCTGAGGGGAGATATGATTGAAGTCAGGGCCAGATTTTCCTATAGGCTAACTAGGCTTCAGCCTAGGGCCTCAAGATCCGTGTCACATTTTTTATAAAGGTTAGTACCAATAACAACATGTTTCATTTAACATATTGATATATATCACAGTAATGATGTATTTTATTATCTCTCATGTAATTTACAAACTTAAAAATGGGAGGTGAAAGGGCCTCATAAGTGGAATAGCCTAGGGCCTCTTTCCATCTAAATCCGGCCCTGATTGAAGTCTATAAAATCCTGAGGGGAGTAGAACGGGTACAAGTGGATCAATTTTTCACACTGTCAAAAATTACAAAGACTAGGTGATACTCGATGAAGTTACAGGGAAATACTCTTAAAACCAATAGGAGGAAATTTTTTTTCACTCAGAGAACAGTTAAGCTCTGGAACGCGTTGCCAGAGGTTGTGGTAAGAGCGGATAGCGTAGCTGGTTTTAAGAAAGGTTTGGACAAGTTCCTGTAAGAAAAGTCTATAGTCTGTTATTAAGAAAGACATGGGGGAAGCCACTGCTTGCCCTGGATCGGTAGTATGGAATATTGCTACACCTTGGGTTTTGGCCAGGTACTAGTGACCTGGATTGGCTACCGTGAGAACGGCTACTGGGCTTGATGGACCATTGGTCTGACCCAGTAAGGCTATTCTTATGTTCTTTTACAAAGGTGCGCTAAGCTTTTTAGCGCGCGCTAAACATGTGCTAAATCTATGTTATCCTATGGACATGTTAGCGGTTAGCGCACGTGTTGATTTAGCGCATGCTATATCCGCGCTAAAACGCTTAGCGCGCCTTTGTAAAAGAGGGCCAAAGCTTTCGATTGACCAAATCCAATCAAATAGAGCTTGTCAACAAAACAGCTTCACACAAAACAGGTTTTAAAAGTTGTTTCCTGACCAAAAGCAACTACAACCAACCTGTTCTTCAAACTGCTAACCACCCCACTCCCTCCAACTGCTCTCCTTGGCAGTTTTAAAACTCTCTCCAGTACTGCTCACTTCCTGGCGAGAGCTGTGCTGTCCAGAATTCCAAAAGTGACACGCACAGCTCAAAATTCTTAAACCTACAGGAATATCTTTTTTTAAAAAATTGTATTTATAACCTTGGTTAAACTAAGCTTGAAACCAATTGCTCTTTTACTTGGCTTTAAGAGCAAATCAACATGAGGGTTGCCTAGATCAGGGCTAGGCAATTCCGGTCCTCGAGAGCCACAGCCAGGTCAGGTTTTCAGGATATCCACAATGAATATGTACGAGATGGATTTGCATGCACTGCCTCCTTGAGATGCAAGTCTAACTCATGCATATTCATTGTGGCTCTCGAGGACTGGAATTACCTACCCCTGACCTAGATGCTAGGACAGAGGAGTCCTGAAATGAAGATAAAGCTTGTTTGAAGTGATGCAGGTAAAGAAATGCTTCATGGGAGGAGTGGACATACAGAGGAGAAAAATCAACAGTATAACTTTATTAAAAGTAAACTGCTTTAAGCAATTCTTAAACCAGAAAAAGTGTTTATTCATGAATAACTGCCAATAAATACAAATTTCAAATTTAATAAACTAATATGCATTTATGTAATAAATTGTATTTCACAGTGGAGAAATAATACAACTCAATCAGCTAATTACTGGGAAAGTGTCCAAAAAGCTCATGGTAATGTTAAATAGGTCACTGATTCTGTGAGCTTCATAGGCTAGAGGGTGATATTTTATGAACCTTCAGCTGGGAATACTTTCATATAGATTATTTTTTTTTTAATATGAAATTGTTTTGGTCTGTGATGATCATGAAAAGGCAGGTTTCCATGGCGATAGATTCTTGTTTGCTTTCAGGCATCTCCTGACCTTTAGCCAGGAAACAGAATTCCCAGTTCAGCACCGTATAAGGTTTTAAATATATGCTCCAGATTTGCTGAGAATTTCTCCTGCAGATAAGCATTTCAATATGATGGAAAGTTGGTAGAGAAGGCCGAGATATATGCATGTCAGCAAAAGAGATGGTAAAGTAAAAAGTTTATGAAGAGCACTGGCCGAATCAGGGATTGGTATAGGGATGCAAAACCCTTCATTCCTTGGTCATAGAAACATAGAAGATGACGGCAGAAAAGAGTTACAGCCCATTAAGTCTGCCCACTCTGCTTACCCACCCCCTGTCTATGCCCTAATGACCCAATTTCCTTATCTTGACCCTTGTAGGGATCCCATATGGGTATCCATTTATTCTTAAAGTCTGGCACGCTGTCTGCCTCGATCACCTGCACTGGAAGCTTGTTCCAATGATCAACCACTCTCTCTGTGAAGAAATACTTTCTGGTGTCTGCAGCAGCCACTCTCTCCTCCTCTCCCTATTGGCTAAGGCTCTTAACATTTGCATCTCCTCTTCCCATAGGCTAAGGCTCTTTACACCTGCATTGTGATGTCATAGAACTTTCTGATTATAGAAACATAGAAACATGATGGCAGATAAAGGCCAAATGACCCATCATAGAAACATAGAAGATGACGGCAGAAAAGGGCTACTACAGCCCATCAAGTCTGCCCACTCTGCTTACCCACCCCCTGTCTATGCTCTAATGACCCAATTTCCTTATCTTGACCCTCGTAGGGATCCCACATGGGTATCCCATTTATTCTTAAAGTCTGGCACGCTGTCTGCCTCGATCACCTGCACTGGAAGCTTGTTCCAATGATCAACCACTCTCTCTGTGAAGAAATGCTTTCTGGTGTCGCCATGAAATTTTCCGCCCCTGAGTTTGAGCGGGTGCCCTCTTGTGGCCGAGGGTCCCTTGAGAAAGAAAATATCATCTTCCACTTCGACACGTCCCGTGAGGTACTTAAATGTTTCGATCATGTCTCCGATCATATATATTCATTTAGGGGTCCTTTTCCTAAGGCGTGCTAGCCGTTTTAGTGGGCACTAAACACTAATGCGTGAATAGAATATAATGGCCGCATTAGCGTTTAGCACGCATTAATATTTGGTGTGCACTAAAACAGCTAGCGCGCCTTATTAAAAGGACCCCTTATAACATATAACATAACATAACTTTGTTCTTCTATAGCGCCATAATCAGACAACTTTTAGGCGGTTCACACTGAAGAGAGCTGGACAGTCAGCGAATTACAAAATGCAAATAGTGAAAGTACAACATATTACTTAAGAAATGGACAGAATAAAATTATTAAATTTAGTGCGACTTCTGTTTAGGAGATAAATCTGTCAAACAATCCAGTTTTAATTTCTTTCCGAAAGGCACCGTAGGTCAGCCTTGCTCCATTGATGTAGTTACCTAACCAAGACTGCTGTTTACTTGCTTGAAACATGAAAGATCTATCCAAAAAGGATCCTTGGGTATGCAAATAAATTACAATTTCTGGTTGTCCTTGTAGGGCTATATAGCACAAAATGAGGTAGAAGATAGGTAGGAGTTAGTCCCCAAACCAACTTAAAACAAATGCAAGAAAACTTAAACATTATTGGTGCCTCCATTGGCAACCAGTGCAACAGTCTATAGTAGGGACTAACACGGTCGCTTTTCTTCAATCCAAATATCAAGCGGACAGCCGTATTCTGTACTATTCTTAATTTTCTCACTGTTTTTTCAGGTACACCCAAATAAACGATATTGCAGTAGTCCAATATTGATAGAACCAAAGACTGTACCAATAATCTAAAAGATAAAGGGTCAAAGTATTTTTTATGGTCTTTAATTTCCATAGTGCATAAAAGCACTTCTTCACCACTATATTCATGTGTTCAACCATAGTCAGATGTGTGTCTAATGACTCCTAATATTTTTATAGTTTTATTTATCATTCAGCTCTTTAGCTGAATTCTGTATTACAGCCCTCCTATTTATCAGATCATAGGTAACATAACATTTGAAATAATCATGTAACACAAAAGCCGATGCAATTGCTACTACTACTATTTATCATTTCTATATGCTGAAAGGTGTACAAAGTGCTGTACATTCAACATGTAATAGATGGTCCCTGCTCAGAAGAGCTTACAATCTAATTAGGACAGCCAAACAGAACAAATGGGACAGATAGCGGTTGAGGAGTTTCTTGCAGACAGAATGAAAAAAACTGAAAACTCATTTCTTCGACAACTAATGCTTTACGCTTCTGTCTATCCCCTCTTCTACCACCTAGGCCCCTCCTTCATGTCTTTACCCTGTCCCTCCCTTATCCCCTCCTCCCCCTTTCCCTCTTGATCACTGTTCAGTTGCCTAGAGCTTGTGTAGGGTAGTGCGACTCACAAATGGAAGATTAGATTAGATTAGAATGATAGTAAGGACAAAGGTATCTTACGGTGAGTGGGAGTTATGAGTTGAAAGCAGCCTCAGAAAAGCCATAATTTGTGGTACTCTATTACATGTTAAACCTTTTTTGGATCACTATAAAAGCTAGTTTTTCTTAATAATGACGGGAATAGCCATCCAGATGATAACACGCAACTGGAAGAGTTATTGATTGACTTAATTATACTTTTTGGTGGGCAAACATATGTTCTAGTTACAAATATGAAAGAATGAATGCTGAAATTTTAGGATATAGTAGTGCATTTGAAAGGGTGCGAAACCCATTGGCATCATTTATTGAGTCACAATAGCTGTCATGTACCTTTTATTTTTATCTGACCTCCTTACACATCTAGGGTGGGAGGGAGTTGGGAAAACATTATAATAATAATTATTCATTATATCTATTTTATTGAAATTATACATGTGGTTTTATTTTTATTAGTTAAGGGGAGGGGGTGAAAATGTTTGTTGATTAAATATTTGTATATTTAAAGTGCTTTTGTTTGATCTGATTATGTTTAAATTCACTGTATTCCACTGTTAATAATTGAAAACTAATAAAGATTTATAAAAAAAAAGAAAAGTGAGCTTTTAGCTTGCATTTGAACAGAGCTTGACATATTGACTCAGGCAGTCTGTTCCAGGCATATGGTATAGCAAGGTTGAAGAGATGGATTCTGGATTGGACAATGGAGGAGAAACGTATGGATATAGTAAGAGCGACTTACCCGTTGAATAGAGTTCATGGGATGAGCGGGGGGGGGGGGGGGCGGGGGGGGCGGGGGGGGGGGCAAAGAGGAAATATATTTCACCTGAGGCATCTCATCTCCAGGGTGCAGAGCCTTAGCCACTTTAGCCTTTCCTTTTTTTCTTCATTTATCATAATTTCAACAAAATAAACTTATTGAACAAATAAAAGTTTTCCCAGTTTACAATATAAAACGAAAAATGTACTTATTTCAAATTTTTAAATGCATACAAACTTTTGAGTAGTCCACATTAGGGGGAGAAACAATTCACATGCCGTTGGGAATGGAAAAATAAAAAGATTTATCGCTCCTTTTACAGAAGTGCGTTAGGGCATTAACATGTGGAATAGCGTGCGCTGAATTGCCCCGCGCACTAGACCTTAACGGCAGCATTGAGCTGGTGTTAGTTCTAGAAGCTTAGCGCAGGTTTAGCACAAGCTATAATCCTGTGTGCGCTAAAAATGCTAGCGCACCTTAGTAAAAGGAGCCCTTAGAAAATTAACAGAAATCAAATTAGTAGCTCGTAACAGACCAGTAGTTTGGGATCATTTGGAACTCTGCATTGTCACTCCCTTCCCTTCCCAAAAAAAACTGCAATTGGGAAGGTTCATAAAAAACCTAGATATTCTGATCCAAGTAAATCACACATTTACAAGGATAATGCAATTGAAATTTTGCCCTCAATGTTTTTAACATTTTCTTTCTTTTTTTTTTTTTTTTTTTCATTTTTAAAAAAATATTTCTTTATTAACATGTCCAAAAAACATAAAATAAACATGACAAAAAAGTCAATACCATAAATAGGAAAGAAAGTAGATATACAACCATAAATCCAAAAAGGAAATAAACCCCCAGAATATAACAGTATTTTGCTATTAACAAAGCAATACAGGAGAACATCTTCTTCAAATAAAGAAATCAGCAAAAGGAAAATTTAGCAGATTCATCAAGGGTAGTCAAAATGTTTACAGCCCAAATAATTAGTGTAAGATCTGTTAACATTTTCTTTCAATTCTAGGAATCTTTTCCTTCTTGTTTGTGTCGTTCTAGAGACATCTGAAAATATAGAAATCTTGCCATCCATATAGGAGACTTCTTTTAGCCTAAAAAGCAAACTTGACCATGTGACCCCTTTGCTCCTGAGTCTTCATTGGCTCCCGGTTTATCTTCGAATTCAATTCAAATGTGCTTGCATCTCTTTCAAAATTCTACATGGCATTTTGATTCCCCTCATTCCCCTATTATGTTTACAGATTTTCCTTTGCAAGAGGCATCCAACAATTCAAACCCTCTCTTCCTTCTAGAAAAGGCATTAAAGGAGGTAAGATCTTCGGGCAATCTCTGGCTTTCAAATATTCTCAGCTAAGGAACCTCAGTTCGTTCCAATCCTTCCGTAAATCTCTAAAATCTTTTCCATTCGCCAAACATTTTGGAAGCTAATCTCTTTGAAACTTTGCTATTACCTTCTTAGCTTTTATGTAGGGCTCCTTTTACGAAGCCCTGTTAGCGGTTTAACGCGCGCTAAACTGCCAGCCGCGCTAGCCGCTACCGCCTCCTCTTGAGCAGGCGGTAGTTTTTCGGCTAGCCCGGGGGTTAGCGCGTGATAAAAAGTCGTGTGCGATAAAGCCGCTAACGCGGCTTCGTAAAAGGAGCCCTTAATCATTGTAAATTTTTCTCCATCTCTATCTAATTGCTGTAAACCGAGTCGAGCTTTCTCAGAATGTTGACCTGGTATATAAAGCTAAGCTTTAGTTTAGTTTAGTTTAGTTTAGTTTCTTAGTTTAGTTTAGTTTAGTTCGAAGTACAACTTCTTCTTCTGAAGTCTCCAAAATTCTAGATAGATCCATAGGGCCTAACAAATCAACATTAGATTGAACAACTTCTGAAGAGGACGGTTATTTAACAGAAACTGGAGGAAGCCCATCTTCAGGGTATTTAAAGACTTCTTTCAAACACTTTAGCCTTTCCTTATAGAGAAGTCAGTGCATCCCTTTCATCGTTTTTGCTGCCCTTCCCTAATTGCTAATTCTGCTGTATCTTTTTGGGAGGTACGGCGACCAGAATAGCACACAGTATTTGAGGTGCGGCTGCACCATAAAGTGATACAAGGGCATGATAATAAGAACATAAGCATTGCCTCTGCTGGGTCAGACCAGAGGTCCATCATGCCCAGCCGTCCGCCCACGCGGTGGCCCATCAGGTCCAGGACCTGTATAGTATTCTTCTATCTACACCCTTCTAACCCTTTTTCCTTCAGGAAATTATCTAATCCTTTCTTGAACCCCGATATCGTGCTCTGTCCTATCACACCCTCTGGAAGCTCATTCCAGGTGTCCACCACCCTTTGGGTGAAGAAGAACTTCCTAGCGTTGGTCCTGAATCTGTCCCCTTTTAATTTTTCTGAGTGCCCTCTCGTACATTTTTGTTTTCCATTTCTTTCCTAATAATGCCTAATATTCTGTTTGTTTACTTAACCGCCTCCGCGCGCTAAGTTGATTGTTTCAATGTATCCTCAACAATGACACCTAGATCCTTTTTCTGGGCGATGAATCCTAACATGGAACCCTGCATCGAGTGGCTATAGTCCGGGTTCCTCTTTTCCACGTGCATCACTTTGCACTTGCTCACGTTAAACGTCACCTGCCATTTTGTCGCCCAGTCTTCCAGTCTCACAAGGTCCTCTTGCAATTTTTCACAATCCTCTCGTGACTGAACTTTGTGTCATCAGCAAATTTAATTATCTCGCTAGTTAATCCCATCTCTAGATCATTGATAAATATGTATTTTAAAAAAACAGCCATCGTAGTACAGACCCCTGGGGAACCCCACTATTTGAAAAACAAAAAAACTCAAATCCTGTTCCCAAAAAAAAGAGATTTCACTTTGTACTCCTTTACAATAGCATAATTTTAAACCTCTTCCTAATGCTCCACAACGCACTGTGGATATAAAAACTCAAAAAGCCACTACTATGCTTCAGGAATCTTGTAAAGAGGGGAAAAAAGCCTCAGACTTGTGCCTCCTGCTAATTTTATAAGCATTCAGGCTACTATTAGAGTTACCTCGTCAGCATTAAAAAAAAAAACCCTCCTCCAAGTATTCCTGCCTTCACTAATAAATATTTTTTCAATAATAAATACCTTTCAAATATTTCAATAAATTTCCATCCACATGTCCTGGGATTCCTACTCTAAACTCCTAAAGAACAGCTGTGTCGGGAGCGACCATAAAATCGCTTCCCGCTCATGTAATTGGACTGCGTCCGGATTGTGTACCAGCATATAATGTTCCTAATACTGTTATGATAAACACTTATCTTTCCCAGTGCTGGGCTGGATCAGGCCCACGACGAAAATGATAGGAGGCTTGCACCAGAAGACGTATGAGGAGAGACTGGAAGCCCTGAATATTTATACCCTAGAGGAAAGGAGAGACAGGGGAGGTATGATTCAAACATTCAAATACTTGAAGGGTATTAACATAGAACATAATCTTTTCCAGAGAAAGGAAAATGGTAAAACCAGAGGACATAATTTGAGGTTGAGGGGTGGTAGATTCAAAGGCAATGTTAGGAAATTCTACTTTACAGAGAGGGTGGTGGATGCCTGGAATGCGCTCCCGAGAGAGGTGGTGGAGAGGAAAATGGTGACTGAGTTCAAAGAAGCATGGGATGAACACAGAAGATTTAGAATCAGAAAATAATATTAAATATTGAACTATTCCAGTACTGGGCAGACTTGCACGGTCTGTGTCTGTGTATGGCCATTTGGTGGAGGATGGGCTGGGGAGTGCTTCAATGGCTGGGAGGGTGTAGATGGGCTGGAGTAAGTCTTAACAGAGATTTCGGCAGTTGGAACCCAAGCACAGTACCGGGTAAAGCTTTGGATTCTTGGCCAGAAATAGCTAAGAAAAAAAAAAAAAAAAATTAAATTGAATCAGGTTGGGCAGACTGGATGGACCATTCGGGTCTTTATCTGCCATCATCTACTATGTTACTATGTCACACTGCTGTTCTTGTGGCAAGTCTGCTCTGCCAACGCCGACGATGGCCAGCCAGTGTTTCGCTAGGCTGCGTCAGGGCTTCCTGGACTGCGATCTGCACCTAATCTCTGTGCTAACAGGTACCCCACTATTTGCCCTTCTCCATTGAGAATTTTGACCACTCTCTGTTTTCTAAATACATGCACAGCACCTCTTTAGAAAACTAGTGGATATCGGCCTATGGACCAGGGGTGTCCCTCCTTGAGGACCACAATCCAGTCGGGTTTTCAGGATCTATTTGCATGCACTGCTTTCATTTTATGCTAATAGATCTCATGCATATTCATTGGGAAAATCCTGAAAACCCGACTGGATTACGGCCCTCGAGGATGGACTTTGACACCCCTGATATAGACATTTTACAAAGGCAGTACTAAAGGCAGAAACCTAATGTTTGCTAACTGTCACCATGTAACCCGCTCTGGGCTCCTTGGGAAGGACGGGATATGAAACAAATTAAAGAAAGAAAGAAATATCCCCACCTTCTGACCAAAGTGTCCTAAAGGCGTTCAAAATACGTATATAGCACATCAACAATAATATCTCAAAATTTGGTAAAGTAAAACGTCCCACAATAAAAGTGGACCCAAGGATACCTTGGGTTTGTTATCGCTGATATGGTTTGGAGTGGACACGATTACTCCATTTTTTTGTTTTGTACAGTTACCACACAAACTCATGCCATCATGCCCTAGTCCAGGGGTAGGCAATTCCGGTCCTCGAGAGCCGGAGCCAGGTCAGGTTTTCAAGATATCCACAATAAATATGCCTGAGATAGATTTCCATCTCAAGGAGGCAGTGCCTGCAAATCCATCTCATAAATATTCATTGTGGATATCCTGAAACCCTAACCTGGCTCCGGCTCTCGACGACCGGAATTGCCTACCCCTATACTAGTCCCACAGAACAAGTACATAGGCCTGAATGCACTAAATCAGGGATCTCAAAGTCCCTCCTTGAGGGCCGCAATCCAGTCGGGTTTTCAGGATTTCCCCAATGAATATGCATTGAAAGCTGTACATACACATAGATCTCATTGGGGAAATCCTGAAAACCCAACTGGATTGCGGCCCTCAAGGAGGGACTTTAAGACCCCCTGCTTGACTAAACATACCGACTGAATCGCTATTGGCCGATTCTCTGGCTGATTCAGGGCGAGTGAGCGATGCACTATCAAGTTTGCACGCAAATGATTTCCATGGAGTGAGTAATTGACACGTGCGCAGAGCCCTGACAGCAGTGACAGGGGAAGCCCTGCTGTTAGGGCTTCTTTTCTTTTTTTAATGGCAAAGATGTGCATATCCAATAAAAAAATGTATTATTTTTCTTCCTTTATGTTTTTGTTTGATTTCTACATATTAACTTGAGGAGTGGACTAACACAGTCACCACACCATTTCAATCAAGATGGCAATGAGTGCAAAGCCATAAGACTTACTACTACTGCTATTAATTATTTCTAAAGCGCTACCAGATGCATGAAGTGCTGCACAGAGTCACAAAGAAGAAGAAAACAGTCCCTGCTCGAAAGAGCTTACAAGACAGACAAACAGGGTGTCATGGATACAGTTAAGGGGAACGGTTAATCAGCGGGCTGGGTTGGA
The DNA here is from genome assembly GCF_902459505.1 of Geotrypetes seraphini. Classification (NCBI taxonomy): domain Eukaryota; kingdom Metazoa; phylum Chordata; class Amphibia; order Gymnophiona; family Dermophiidae; genus Geotrypetes; species Geotrypetes seraphini. Next base: position 34,364,975 of record NC_047086.1, on the reverse strand, counting down.
GGGTAGAGAAGTAGGCTATATCAAAAAGGTGAGTTTTCAGTCTGCTTTTAAACAAGGGAAGGGAAGGGGCTTGACAGACAAACTCTGGTAATTTATTCCAGGCATGGGGGGCAGCTAGATGAAAGGAACCAAGTCTGGAATTGGCAGTGGAAGACATAGGTGACTTATCTGAGAAATGGAGTTCTCTGGGAGAATTATAAGGAGAGAGAAGCGAGGATAGATATTGAGGGGCAGCAGAATGAACACACTTGTAGGCCAGCAATAAGATCTTGTACTGTATACGATGGCAGATAGGGAGCCAGTGAAGTGACTTAAGGAGAGGGGAGACATGAGCGTAGCGAGGTTGGTAGATGAGTCATGCAGCCGAGTTTTGCACAGATTGAAAAGGGGAGAGGAGACAGTTAGGAGTAGATTGCAGTAATCTAAGCGTGAGGTTACGAGAGCATGGACAAGGGTCCGGGTAGTGTGCTTAGAGAGGAAGGAGTGAATTTTGGTGATATTGAAGAGAAAGAAGCAACAGGTCATAGCAGCTTGTTGAATGTGCATAGAAAATGAAAGACTTAGGGGTCCTTTTTATTAAGGTATGCTAAGCAATTTAGCACACGCTAAAGATTAGTGCACGCTAAATGCTAAAATGCCCAGAGGAATATAATGGATGTCTTAGTATTTAGTGCGCACTAATCTTTAGTGTGCGTTAAATCAGTCAGCGCACCTTAATAAAAGGACCTCTTAGATTGATATGGTCGTACCAAGAATTACCAGTCAATAAAAGGGTAACCATATTTTGAGTCACCTGTAATGCTTTCAGGGAAACTGCAGGCAGCTCGTAATAGATTGCATCGCCACATCAAAGATAAGGAGGATCACAGTTTGTGCCACTTGCTCAGAAATCTCGACCCTCAAACAGAGGTTAAAGTCTTGCAAAAGGTCGCTGTTTTAATCTGCAGCTTCTTTGTCAACGGAGAATTTAAGGTGACACCATTTCAAATTGCTACCGACTGAAAATCTTTACTCCTTGAAAGGTACTCCGTGACTTATGTATCCATAAAGATAAATTTTATGGAATCATTTTCACAAACACATGTAAATATTATCGTAAAATACCAACTGGCATAAAATATGTGCAATGAAATGGCTTGATGACACGTAATAGTTAATAGAGATGTACAGGAAAGGAGTTTTAGCAATGTAGCCAGAGTTTGCAAGTGCACACATGGAAAATAAGATGAAGAATATTATAATGCCTCTGTATATCTCCATGGTGCAACCTCCCTTTGAGTATCGCTTTCAAGTTTGGTTGTCTTATTTGAAAAAACGATATAGTACAATTAGAAAAGGTTCAAAAAAAGGGTGACCAACATGATAAAGGGGATGGAAGTCCTGTATTATGAGGAAAAACATGAGGTTAGGGCTCTTCAGTTTGGAAAATGATTGAGGTCTATAAAATTCTGAGTAGTGCAGAATGGGTAAAAGTGAATCCATTGTTTACTTTCAAAAAGTACAAAGACTAGGGTGCACTTAATGAAATTACATGGAAATACTTTTAAAACAAATAGGAAGAAATATATATTTTTTTACTCAATGAATAGTTTAGCTCTGATACTCATTGTCAGAGTGTGTGGCTACAGCGGTTATCATATATGGGTTTAAAAAAATGTTTGGATGGGTTCCTGGAGAAAAAGTCCATAGTCCGCTATTGAGGTAGACAAGGAGAAAGCCACTACTATACGTGTGCTTGGTAGCATGGAGTCTTGCTGCTATTTGGGATTCTGCCAGATTCTTGTGACCCTATTGGCCACTGTTGGAAGCAGGATACTGGGCTAGACAGAGCATTGGTCTGATCCATGGCTATTCTTATGTTCTTGTAAAATAAGTTAATCTACTTATGTTTGAGGGTGAATCAAAAATTAAGAGCATAAGAACATAAGCAGTGCCTCTGCTGGGTCAGACCAGAAGTCCATCATGCCCAGCAGCCCACTCACGCGGCGGCCCATCAGGTTCAGGACCTGCATATTAATCATCTATCTATACCAGTGTTTTTCAACCGCTGTTCCGCGGCACACTAGTGTGCCGCGAGATGTTGCCTGGTGTGCCGCAGGGCCGCCATCAGGGCAGTACTACCAGTCCTGCATTCAGGGGCCCGGAGCTGACAGGGGGCCCGAGGCAGGGGCGCCAGTAGCTCGCCAAGGCAAAGTGAGTCGATCACCCAGGACTCACTTTGTCTTGGCGATCTAATCTAACGAGCCGATAAGTCTTCTTCTCCCCGATGTCAATTCTGCAGTCGGAGAGGAAGTTCGGGCCAGCCAATCGCTGCCTGGCTGGGCGGAACTTCCTCTCCGATTGCAGAATTGACATCAGGGAGAGCATGCGTCGGCGTCGGCTTTGGGGCCTGTTATCCATTGGTGGGTCCTATTCCCCGATGGCAGTGGCAGTGGCAGTGGCTTGGGGAACGGCAGGGAGAAAGAAAGAAAGGGGGCAGGCAGGGAAACAGAAGAAAATGGATCACCTCCTTCCTTCACCAAAGGACCCAAACACTCCTACTAGGGACACATAAATCTAACCCTAAGCCTATCAAATATGGCGTTCCTCAAGGCGCCCTTCTATCCCCCCTTCTATTCAATCTCTACATCAAACCCGTCATCGATATAGCGCAAAAATATAAAATCAAAATCCACTCTTATGCAGATGACATCCAGCTGCTCCTCCCCTTAGGCGAAAATCGGCCATCCCAAATTGCTAACCTCGAACTCTGCCTCACTGACATGAAAACTTGGATGTCAAACAACAAGCTTCAACTTAACGCATCCAAAACCGAACTCCTATGGATCAGAAACAAAAACACCAAATACCTACGACCTACACTAACATGGGATTCCACTCGACTAACGGCAGCAGATCAAGTTCGCAGCCTGGGAGTAACCCTATACGGACACCTATCCTTATCCAACCACATATCCCAAGTAGTCTCCACCTCCTTCTACTACCTTCGCCAACTGAAAAGGATCAAACCCTACATCTCCAAACCAGACCTCGCCCAACTCCTATACGCATATGTCCTCTCCAGAATGGATTATTGTAACTCGCTATTTAACGGACTAACCAAAAATAATATCAGACGCCTCCAACGGGTCCAAAATGCAGCCATCCGCCTCCTACACAACCTCAACTACCGCGATTCCATCTCCCCGGCACTCCATGCTGAACACTGGCTCCCAATTAGCCAACGCTGTACTTTCAAAGCCCTAACAATTGCCCACAAGAGAATCTACTCCACCACCCCCTCCTACATAAAATCCAAACTTCCCATCTACAACCCCACTCGCACCCTCCGCTCAAAGTCAGAGACACGCCTATGCGTCCCCCCCGGAAGATCCCTGCTCACAGAAACTGCCCACAAACGGTCCTACAGCCACTTCATTCCACACCTCTGGAACCAACTTCCCCCCCAACTTAAACAACAGAACTCATTATTAGCATTCCGTAAATCGGTAAAGACCCTCCTCTTCAATTAAAGATCTTCTCTGTCTCTCCTCCCCTTAAGCCCCACCCTCCACTCTCCTATCTCCTTCCCGAAATTCCAGTATGACCCTCTCTTACTCTATCCACTAAAAATTTGCATCTATATGCTTATAACTTTCCGTAAATTAAACTACGGTATTTCCCCCTTCTCTCTCTCTGCTTAATCTCCCTGTATTCAATTCTCTCTAAAAACTATAAATCCAACCACTAAACCTGTTGTACTACTTATATGTCTAGTTACTCCGCACTGTGTATGTTCATTTGTAAACCGTTCTGAGCTATTGGGAGGACGGGATAAAAATCTAAATAAATAAATAAATAAAAATAAAATAAAATAAAAATAAAATAAAATAAAAATAAGAGAAACAGAAAAAAAGAAAGAAAGGTCAGGGAGAGAGGAAGAAAAAGTTGGGGGAGGGAATGAGGTGTGGAGGAGAGAAAGCATACAGGCTGATAGAAGGGAAGAAAGATTGGATGCACAGTCAGAAGAAGAAAGTGCAACCAGAAATCACCAGACAAGGTAGGAAAAATGATTTTATTTTAAATTTAGCAAAGTGGAGGCAGTATTACCACAGTTTTCAAAGGAATTTGCCCAAATAACTTAATAGTTAACTGGGTAAATTCCCAGAGATGAAAACTTCCCTTCACTTACTATGCACAGTTCTGAATTTATATCTGCTGTCTATATTTTACAATATGCTCACCTTTTACTAAACCGCAATAGTGGTTTTTAGCGCAGGGAGCCTATGAGCGTCAAGAGCAGCGCTGGGCATTCAGCGCAGCTCCCTGCGCTAAAAACTGCTATTGTGGTTTAATAAAAAGGATGGAGGGTATATTTGTCTATTTTTGTATGCTATAAAAACCAAATACAGAGAGAGACTGAGAGCTGTTGACGAAGAGCTACGTGTGTGTCTTTCTTCGATTCCAGCCAGAATATCAGCTTTGTGTTCAGCCAAACAGGCCCAGGTTTGGCACTGAATAAAGTATTTTATAATTTTTCACTATTCTGTTTACTTAATATTTCATAATAAAGTAATTATAAAATACTTTCTTTGTGTTTATTTGATTCCTATTCAAGAGAATTACTTTATATATAATCAATATAGGCAGAGAGTTAAATTTTTTAACATTTTCTAATGGTGGTGTGCCTCGTGATTTTTTTCATGAAACAAGTGTGCCTTTGCCCAAAAAAGGTTGAAAAACACTGATCTATACCCTTCAATCCCCTTTTCCTTCAGGAAAACATCTAATCCTTTTTTGAAACCCAATACCGTACTCTGTCCTACCACACCCTCTGGAAGCGCATCCCAGGTGGCCACCACCCTCTGGGTGAAGAAGAACTTCCTAGCATTGGTTCTGAATCGGTGACGGGACTAAATCGCACAAGACAACGGCGCGCCGACAACTGAGCGCAGACAACTGAGCGCAAGGTTGACGGCGTGCCGAAGAAAAGCACTATTTTAAAGGGCTCCGACGGGGGGGTGTGGGGGGAATCCCCTCACTTTACTTAACAGACATTGCGCTGCCGTTGTGGGGGGTTTGGGGGGTTGTAATCCCCCCACATTATACTTAAAACTGAACTTTTTCCCTAAAAAACAGGCAAAAAGTTTGGTTTCAAGTATAATGAGGGGGGTTACAACCCCCAAACCCCCCACAACGCCAGCGTGATGTCTGTTAAGTAAAATAGGGGGGTTCCCCTCTAACACCCCCCATCGGAACCCTTTAAAATAGTGCTTTTCTTCGGCGCGCCATCAACCTTGCGCTCAGTTGTCGGCGCGCCGTTGTCTCGCGCGATTTTGTCTATGAACCTCTGAATCTATCCCCTTTTAATTTATCTGAATGCCCTCTTGTTCTTGTAGTCTTAGAAGGTTTGAAGAATCTGTCCCTCTCCACTTTCTCTATGCCCTTCATGATCTTGTAAGTCTCTATCATGTCCCCTCTAAGCCTCCGCTTTCCCAGGGAAAAGAGCCCCAGTTTCTCCAATATTTCAGTATAGGAAAGGTTTTCCATACCTTTTATCAATCTCGTCGCTCTTTTCTGAACCCTCTCGATTATCGCCATGTCCTTCTTAAGGTACGGCAACTAGTAGTGGATGCAGTACTCCAGATGTGGGCGCACCATCGCCCGATACAACGGCAAGATAACTTCCTTCGTTCTGGTTGTAATACCTTTCTTGATGATACCTAGTATTCTGTTCGCCTTCTTAAAGGCAATGATTAAATTATGTGATAACTGGAACAGAGCAAGCAAAATGCAACATATGTACTCATACATTGGCTGTTGGATATTTCATCCACACACAGTGCAGCACTTGGCTTTTAGTCGTGTGGCAGCCAGGAGGTCAGAAACATGGACGCTCCATTGTAAGATTTCACTATCAAAGAATAATATGCACTAGTGCACTTTTTTGGGACAGAGGGAGTGAAATCTGTGGAAATTCATCATCGAATATTGATTTAGTATGGTCATAGCACCATCAATTAACGAAAAGTTTATGAGTGGGTAAAAAGGTTTAAAGCAGGAAGAACAGGTGTAACTGATGAAAGTCGTTCTGGTCACCCATCAACATTGCGCATACAAGAGCACATTAGAAACATAGAATATGACGGCAGAAAAGAGCCAGTGGCCCAACAAGTCTGCCCAATCGAGATCCCTCCCACCCTCGAGAAACTATCCCCTGTTCTACCTCTGTAGTGACCCCATCTGCTTGTCCCATCGTCTCTTGAAGTCTAGTGTACTACTGGCCTCGACCACCTGACGTGGAAGACCATTCCATCTATCATCACCCTCTCGGTAAAGAAGTACTTCCTGGTGTCCCCATGAAATCTTCCTCCCCTAAGTTTCAGCGGATGTCCTCTTGTCACCGTGGGACCCGTAAAAGTAAAGATTTCCTCCTCCTCCTCGATGCGGCCCGTTATGTATTTGAAGGTTTCTATCATGTCCCCCCTTTCTCTGCGCTCCTCGAGTGAGTATAAGCGCAGCCTGCTCAGTCGATCTTCATATGGAAAATTTTTGAGTCCTGAGACCAACCTTGTGGCCGTTCTCTGAACTGACTCAATTCTCTTCACATCCTTTTGGTAGTGTGGCCTCCAAAACTGGACGAAGTACTCCAGGTGCAGTTTCACCATGGATCTGTATAACGACATTATAACTTCGGGCTTTCGGCTGATACAGCTTCTTCTGATGCAGCCAAGCATTTGTCTAGCCTTTGCTGTGGCTTTTGCCACCTGATTTGTAGCCTTCATGTCTTCACGGATGATTACTGCTAAATCCCTTTCTGCTACCGTTCTTGTTAATTTTACTCCATTTAAGGTGTATGTAGTGCAAGGATTCCCGCTACCAAGATGCATCACCTTACATTTTTTGGCATTGACATGGTGGATGCCTTGATTAGAGAAGATTGACGGATAATAGCGTCTCAGCTGGCTACAAATTTGGATATCAGCTATGGATCTTCATTTGCCATAATGCATGATGACTTGGGATACAGGAAAGTCTGTGAACGATGGGTTCCCAAACAGCTTACTCATCTGTGGAGGCTGCAACAAAGTTCCTGAGATGGTATGAAGAAGATCTAAGTATTCTGGAGAGAACTGTCGCCGGCAATGAGACATGGGTGCGTTACTGCGACCCGGAGAGCAAAAGACAACGCATTGAAGGAAGTGGTGCTCACCTGGCTTCGGGAACGGCCAAAAAACCCTTCTTTTCTGTAGGAATGCAGAAGCGAGTTGAACGGTACAATAAATGTGTCATCTTGCATGGGGGGGGGTATGTGGAAAAGTGATATGTTCAATTACTCAATTACTTCTATTAAAGTCGTTAAATGTATTTTGCCTTTACTTGTTTTGTGAAAGGGTGGGAAATAAAACTTAAATTAATGTTTATAATTAGGTTTCAATGGTGTTTTCAATTAAAACACTAATTAAACTAATTTAAAAAATTAAATTGCTTATGAAAATTGACCAGGTGATGCAAAGCGTCACTGATGAAGGTTTCCCTCATACCAATTTTTTTAAGTTTGATTTGTGTGAGCCATAGTGGGGGGGGGAGGGGTCCCAGCAGAACTTTTTTCTTTTCTTTTTTTTTATAAGCTTTATTGATTTTTAAAAACAATCATAATGCAGTAGCAAATAACAACACTTTGCACTAACAAATATACCTAAACAAACATTTTAACCCTCCCATCCCTTTAATTAATAATCTATAAACATTAATACTTTTAAGACTATCAATAATTTTATCTCATTTAAAATAACCTTTTAAATCCCCACCCCACCCACCCTGGATGCGTATTAAAATAAAAAAAAATAAAAAAACATATCCAAGATGGCGTCAGGCTGGACGCGCTGAGATGCCGCTCTGAGGATTTTTCTTCTAATAATTTTCAAGCGGTTAATCACTTACCCGATGCCTAAACGGAGGGGCCGTAGTGCCGCTGGTGCCTCGCGGCCCACAGCCACCCCCGCGGCTGGTGACATCGGGGAACTCATCAGACGGATGCAGGGCATATTTTTGGCATCGGAGGGAGGCCCGCAGAGGAGTAGCGGCGTCAGTGAGGCCGTGGAGATTCCTCCGGGATTGGAGACATCTTTGAGCCCCGACGTTAGGGCGCCGCCCCCGCAACCTCAGCTAAGCAGCTCTCCAAGGGGTAAGGTAACCCCGGAGGTCGGGGTCTTGTCTTCCCCTGAGGCAAGTAGTCCATCACAAAGCCTGCTGACAGGAGCTCCTATGGATATGAGCTCCTTTGAAGAAGCTGAGGGGGAATCATCTGAGAGGCGAGTTAACCTTCAGGGACAGCGACAAGTCAATCAACTGGACGGTGAGCACTATGACATTTCTTTACCTTTAATTTCTTTGGAAAAACCCTCAGAAGTAACTCTGGACTCACTATGGGATCTTATGGCCGGACTAGTGAAGACCATAAGTCCCAAACTTCAGTTAATTGAGGGGAAATTATCTCAACATTCTACTGAACTTAAAGAACTGAAAAATGATATGACTGCCTCTAATTCCTCTGTTCAAAAGCTTGAACAGGACATTAAATCATCCAAACAATTACAGGAAACTTTAATGAAAGACAATATCAATCTTAGAAGAAAGATGGAGAACTTAGAAAACAACTCCAGATACAATAACTTAAGAATCATTAATTTTCCTAGGCTTCCACTGACACCTCCTAGAGAAATGTTTAAAAGATATTTTCTTGAAGTTTTGGGGGCCTCAGAAGATTCATTACCTCCTTTATCACGAGTCTATTATTTCCCTAATAAGATTAAATTACCAAAAAAGCCGTCGGATCAAGGACTATTGGATGTATCAGAGTTATTGGAAAAATCAGATAAAGAGGTTGTAGAATCGAGCACTTTGATTATAACAGTAGCTCTCTCTATTGATAAAGTATGGTTGTTAAAACTGTTCTTTAAAAATAGACAGAAAGAATTTATGGGTTGTAAAGTGCAGGTATTTCCTGATTTATCACGAGAGACGCAAAAGCGTCGTCGTGAATTTCTTTTGTTGAAGCCAGGTGTTATATCTTTGGGTGCTACTTTTTATTTGCGACACCCTTGTAAATGTATAGTCCATCACCGATCAGTTAAATATGTTTTCTTTGAGCCTAATCAGTTGACTTCTTTTTTAGCGCTCTCCCGATTGGAGGTAGAAAAATCATAAGCTCTATGACTATTGGTTAATCCCAGCAATCAGCCTTCCAGCTAACTTTATGAAAGAGTGTACATTAAGTTCAATTCTTCTATCTTTGTTTTATTTTATAAGAAATCTTGGATCCAAATTTGAGGACTTGAGCATTTTAGTTAATACATGATTTAATGTTATTGGAATGTTTCTTGCTTTATGTAGAATTGCTAATTTGCTTTCTGTACAAGGTATTCTTGATTATATGATTTGAAAATCAATAAATATATTTAAACATAAAAAAAAAAAAAAACATAATTTTTTTTTTAATGGGATTGTGTAACACACACCCTCTGAACTTTTCTAACTCACTTATTTTACAAATTTATCCAGTCAACAAATGCTCAAATTCAGCTTTAAACAGCTATATGGGATCAAACAACAACTACGCTCACTCGAAAGAAAATGGCAACTTAACAAGACACCAGATAATCTTCAAAAATATAGGGAAACAGTTTCATTATACAAATCCAAAATTAATCTGACAAAAAAATCTTACTTCTCTAAAAAAATTGAAAAAGCAAGAAACTCCTCTGTACTATACAACATCCTAAAATCAATGGACCCTACAAACAAAATACAAATTTCTCTGCGCAAATCCTCTTTAAAAGCTCAAGAACTAGCTGACGCCTTTAATCTTAAGATAAATGATATCCGTAAATCTTTTACCCAAGGTACGTCCACTATTATTTCTAATTCCGAACAATCAAAATACATACCGACAGCAAAATGCTCAAATTTTAAAATCCCTTCACTACAAGACATTGAATCCCTCTTTTCTCAAGTCAACATAAAAAGCTCTCGATCGGAATTAATTCCGTCTTTCTACTTGAAAAAATACTTCTCACACTTCGGTCCTTTTATACTGTCCATCATTCACAGCAGTTTATTAACCTCTACAGTTCCACCTCAATGGAAGTTTGCCTCAATTACCCCTATTATTAAAAACTACAAAATTAACATTAATGAGCTATCCAATTACCGTCCGATAGCTAACATACCATTTCTTGCCAAACTTACAGAAAAATTAATATTTAATCAAGTTTCTGATTTCATTGATAAAACAAATGCATTACACCCACATCAAACTGGATTTAGAAAGTTTCATAGCACTGAACACTCCCTAATAGGTTTAACCACTAATATCCAATACTATCTAGATCATCATAAATCTGTTATCCTCTTTTCCTTAAACATTTCAGCTGCCTTCGATACCATCGACCACGAATTGCTCCTAAATAGACTAGAAGATAAAGGAATAACTGGGAAAGTTTTAGATTGGTTTAAATCTTATCTCAACAACCGAACTTCATCCGTCAGATTCAACAATGAAGATTCCGTCACTTATACTTCAACATTCGGAATCCCACAAGGATCCATTCTGTCCCCTTTATTATTTAATATTTTTCTATCACCATTGTTAGAAATCTGTCAGGCTATAGGTTTTATTCCATTCTCTTATGCGGATGATATTCAATTGATTCATCCTCTAAATCCAGAAAACGATACAGACATTTCCTCCATAAACCAAAAATTAGAACAAATACATAACTGGTTGAACTTAAACAAATTAGCTCTAAATATTAATAAGACCAAATCTATCCTATTTAACTGGAAAAAAGACATCTCACTTTTAAAACCGTTTCTCCTCAATAATATACCTATCAGCATGGAATCTTCTGTCAAAATTCTTGGGGTATTATTAGATGATAATTTATCCTATCATGAACATGTCTCCTCTATTGTTAAAAATTGTTTTTTTAAATTACGGCAAATAAGATCTATTGCCAAATTTCTTAATCCCTCTTCCTTAAAGATTTTAATCCATTCTTTCATCATAGCTAAAATCGACTATTGTAATGCACTATTTTTAAATATAACTCAAAAAGAAAAAAGGAGACTCCAAATTGTCCAGAATACGGCAATAAAACTTATTTATAACGCTAAAAAATTCGATCACGTATCTCCATTGTTAATAGACGCACATTGGTTACCAATTAATCATAGGATCTTGTATAAACTGATGTTTTTAATTTTTAAGTCCCTAGCATCTAACGAGCCACAATTTATATCTAAATCGCTGATCCCATATAAAACCCAACGATCTCTGCGTTCATCTGATCAAAACTTACTAACTGTGCCTTCTTTAAAAATCATTGGAACAAGAAGAGCAGATATGTTCACTGTTGCAGGTCCACAATGGTGGAATTCCCTTCCCCAATACATCAGAATAGAACATGATATTTCAGCTTTTAAAAACCTTCTAAAAACTTACTTGTTTAAGGATGCTTTTAACTTATAAAATTCTTAAATTTTCTTTTCAGTGTTAATTAATATTTATGAAATGTGCCTTGGTAAATTTTTACCCTACCTTTTGTTCTTCCCTTTTTTTTTTTTTTTCTTTTCTATACCCTTTAATGTAACTTTACCCTCTTTCCTATCCTTCATGTTAGTTATTATTGAAATTTATTGTTATTATGTTATAGTTTCTTTATTATATTATGTACATCGCCTAGAAATTTGAAATAGGCGATTCATCAAAAGTGAAATAAACTTGAAACTTGAGTTCAGAGTCCACAATTTCATTCGAAATTGGTAACCGTGGTAATCTTCATTATTCCCGTTATAGCTTTACTACTATTTATTCCATATTTTTTCAGTTTTACTTATTATCTTTATTACTTCAAATTAACTTATTATTTCTATATCACTTGGCTTTTGTAATTGCTGGTTCCCCTTCCCGACGCGTTTCGCCCTAACCTCATAAACAAAGTCTTACTATCGGGCCTGTCCTCCACCGAAATGGGACACATTGCCTTATCCCCTCTTCTGAAAAAACCCGATCTTGACCCTTCCTCACCATCGAACTATCGCCCCATAGCAAACATCCCTCTTTTAACAAAACTTCTAGAGACCATAGTCGCCACTCAGCTCTCCTCTTACCTAGAGAGATTCTCCATTCTCCAACACTACCAATACGGATTTAGGCCCAATTTCAGCACCGAGTCCCTCCTAGTTTCCCTAATCTCAAAGGTGCAACAACTACACGCCCGAAACAAATTTGCTGTTCTCCTACAGTTTGATCTCTCTGCGGCTTTCGACGTCGTGCATCCACAGCATCCACTATCTCCTGCTCTCCCTAGAGATCCCACATGCCTATCCCAAGCCCTCTTGAATTCAGACACGGTCTCTGTCTCTACCACCTCTTCCGGGAGACTGTTCCATGCAACTACCACCCTTTCTGTAAAAAAGTATTTCCTTAGATTACTCCTGAGCCTGTCACCTCTTAACTTCATCCTATGCCCTCTCATTCCAGAGCTTCCTTTCAAATGAAAGAGACTCGACACATGTGCACACAACATACTAATCTACCAACTTTCCAAGATTGGGATAGACTCTTCTGTCCTAAAGTGGTTCTCAAACTTCCTTCGCGATCGTTCCTACATTATCAACACAAATGACTCCAAATCCGCTTCATGGCACCATCCTGTGGTGATCCACAGGGCTCTCCCCTATACCCTATTCTCTTCAACATATATATGACCTCCCTGAAGCTCCTTAAACTATCCCCCCTTGAAACAATTTACACATATGCAGACAATATCCTCATCCTCCTCGAAACAGATCCAAACCTTACAAACCTCCAAGAGAACATCACATCATGCATAATGAGACTTCACGCCTGGTCCCTCTCAGTACAGATGAAATTAAATGAATCAAAAACAAAATTACTCTGGCTCGGCCCAAAATTAGCTCACCTGCCCGCCCTCTTCACCCTACCCACAGGCCCTGATCTACACCTTGAGTTCTCAAGCAAGGTCCTTGGCATCACTATCGACTCCTCCCTTTCCCTCAACGATCACCTGAATTCCCTGGCAAAATCTTGTTTTTTCAGCCTCCACATGCTGAGGAAAGTTAGATCCTATTTTCACCAAAAGCATTTCACCGTCCTTGTACAATCCATCATCCTATCCAAACTCAATTATTGTAATGCCATCTACTTAGGCCTAACGAAAAAAAGTTTTCGCAGACTCCAGCTTATCCAGAACACTGCGGCTAAGCTGATTTTTGCTAAACGCAAATATGACCACGTCTCCCCTATACTTACCAATCTTCACTGGCTCCCAGTACTTTCCAGAATTCATTTCAAATGCTCCTGCCTGGCTTTCAAGATCATTCACGGCATCCTTCCGCCCCTAATCCCTCTATCCTTCCTCGCCCCGACACCAACTACCACCAGATCTGCCCACAGACATAAACTATCCTTCCCATCTCTACACGGCATCCTCCACACAGGTAAACTGGGTAGATCCCTCCTCTCCAAAATCACCGGCCTCTGGAACGTCCTCACTGTCCCGCTGCGGAACCTGGACTCCCTCCAACTATTCCGAAAACAACTGAAAACCTGGCTTTTCTCTAGCATATAATAATCTCTTCTCCTGATTACATCCCCTCTTTTTATGCTTTGTAAACTCTTTCTCTTCTCTCTTCCCATATTTTTTAAACTCTGTAAACCGTGTCGAGCTCCACTTCAGTGGAGAAGATGCGGTATATAAACCTAAGGCTTACTTTAGTTTAGTTTAGTAAGTGACTAATAGATTTTTGCAAATGTATCTTTCTTTTTGTATTCTTGTACTTTCTTCAAGTCCTTTTGGTTTTCTACTCCATCTGATTAGCCGATAATCTACTCAGCGTTTCATACTTGAACTAGCACTTGACTCTGAATATTGAAGTCTATTCATGTATTCAACTGGAACCAAAAAAAAAGCTGAATTTCTAATATGAACGCTGATCTACAAATTCCAGATCTTTATGCAGTATTGTAGCCTTGAATACTTCCTTCCACTACATTTACTGTTGCTCTTCTCGCACATTCCTCCAGTCCTTCCATTTAAATATATAAGTAGGACAACCCAGGCTAAAAGAAACTCTTCCTGAAGCTCTCAATCAACTAGGAAGAGTTGGAGAAAAGTGGATCAGCAGCATCTGCAGTACTTTGAAAATTAACAGAAAAAAAAAATATGGATATGAATGGTGATGAGAGAGAATTGCTGGGAAAGAAGGAAGAAGCAACACATTTGGCAAGGAAGGCAAAATGCATTCTATACGGATGCTGTAAGTTGTCCCCTTTAAACCGGACCCATGAACTCACGTAAGCATATCCATCCCTCAAGGTGACAGCGAAAGCTAGAAGGGTGCATAGGGAGAGGTATGGCAAGTAGGAAAAAGGAGGTATTGATGCCCCTGTGAGACCTCATTTAGAATACTGTATACAATTCTGGAGGCTGAACCTTCAAAAAAATATAAGAAGGATGGAGTCGGTCCAGAGGAACGCTACTAAATTGGTATGTGGTCTTCATCATAAGACGTATGGGGACAGACTTAAAGATCTCAATATGTATACTTTGGAGGAAAGGCAGAAGAGGGGAGATATCATAAGAGACGTTTAAATACCTATGTGGCGTAAATGAACATGAGTCGAATCTGTTTCATTTGAAAGGAAGCTCTGCAATGAGAGGGCATAGGATGATGTTAAGAGGTGATAAGCTACGGAGTAATCTAAGGAAATATTTTTTTTCAGAAAGGGTGGTAGATGCATGGCACAGTCTTTCGGTAGAGGTGGTGAAGACAGAGACTGTGTCTGATTTCAAGAAAGCCTGGGATAGGCACGTGGGATCTCTTTGAGAGGAAAAGATACTGCGGATGGGCAGAGTTACTGTGGAAGGGTAGACTAGATGGGACATTTCGCCTTTATCTGCCATCATGATTTTATGTTCTATGTTTCAATGTTTCAAATAGACAGCACTCTTGGCATATATGTACAAGTCCATTGTGCTGACTGATCTCAAACAATTACTCCTATGTACAGGCATTTCCCGAGTTATAGACGCCCGACTTAAGTATGATTCATACTTAACACGGTTGCGGCTTCATTTGATTTCACTGAGAGGAATTTCCAGTGGCATAGACTCCTACACTTCTCCTGTAGCCGATTCAAGAATGATGCATGCCCACATGAAGAACAGTGTGTGGTTGTTCATGCTGTACCTTAGAGGGAGTGGAGTGGACAGTGGAGTGAGTTTCAAGAAGATGAGGAAGGAAGAGAGTGACAAGAAGATGAGGAAAGCAGAAACCAGAGAAGACAAAACTGTTTGTTTTGCTTAGGATAAAATAGTATTATAGCTATGTTAATAAATATTCATAAATAGAAAAATAAGGTGATCCTTTTATTGGACTAATTGTAATACATTTTTGACTAATTCAGAGACCAAAACCCCCTTCCTCAGGTCAGGACAGGATACTCTAACAGCAGTATACTTTACTAACCTGAGAAAAGAGGTTCTGGCCTCTGAAAGTTAATTGAAAAATGTATTAGCCAATAATATGGTATTATCTTATTTTCCATTTTATATTTTATTTCCCCACCCCCTTTTGCCCCCTTTTATGAAGCTCAATTAGTCTTTTTTTTAATCACCAGCCGTGATGATATTAGCTTTGAAGCTCATAGGAATTCTTTGAGCACCAGAGCTTTTACCGCCATGGCCTGCAATAAAAAAAACCTAACACGGCTTCATAAAAAGGGTGGGGGGTGTTATTTGTTAATTTGTAAAGTGATGATCTCAGAGAGAGAAAGAGATAATGGTTACTGCAGACTAAATGGGCCATTTGGCCTTTATCTGGCATCATGTCTCTATTTCTCTGTTTTTTTCCAAATTTACATCTGACATTTTTATATTTTGCACAATATTAGGGGACATGCATCACTGTTTCTGTTTCTGTGGTGTTGCATTGTTTGCAGAGTCCAGCTTCTTGGTAGTTCAGTTTAACCTTTGCTATGTATTTCTATTTTATACCCCATTTTACAAAACCATAGAGTATTTTTTGCGCCGGCTGTGGTGGTAACAGCTCAGATGCTCAGAATTCTATGAGTGTCTGAGCTGTTATCACCATGGCTAAAAACCACACTACAGTTTTGTAAAAGGGGGAGGGGTTAGTTTGTGATTACATATTACATACTGGGTGAAGGTGTTTTCTGCGTTCTGTGTGTTCGAAAGACATGGTTTTCTGTTAGCATTTACTGTGCAGGATTGATTTGTACTAATCTGGCTTGTTTAGTTTTACAATGGGTGTATTCATAGGCGGCAGAATGGGGGAGGGGGGCACAGGAGACGTGGCCTCTCCAAAAATGCCCAGCATTAGGGAAGAGCAAACAGGGCAGCTACCCTATCTCCCGTCGCAGCCTGCAAGCGACTTCGCCCATGTTCCAGGGCTCTAACGCTGTTCTTTCCGGCTTCATGACCCTTCTCCAATGAAACCAGAAGTTACGTCATGGGGGGAGGGAGGAAAAGTGAAGCCGGTATGCCTAGAGCATGGGCAAAGTCACTTACTGGCTAGGGCGATGTCGGCGGGAGATAGGGCAGGGAGGGAGGCATTCAACTTTCTGTTCCTGCTTGCTTTGGGACTTCCTCACTGCCGGGTCATGCCTTCGTGGAAACAGAAAGTCGGTGGGACCCAGCAGCGAAGAAGGCCCAAAGCAAGCAGGAACAGCAAGTTATGAATGCTGTGCTGCCAACGGCTGTGTGAGACCGGGGGGGGGGGGGGGGAGGAGAGAAATGCTACCAACGGCTGTGTGAGACTGCGGAGGAAATGCTGCTGCACCCAATTGGGGAGAGAGAGGGAAAGAGGGGGAAGGAAGACTGGGGGAGGGGAGAAATACTGCCAATGACTGTGTGAGACTAGGAGTAGGGGGAGGAGAAAAATGCTAACAACAGCTGTGTAAGACTGCGGAGGGGGGGGGAATGCTGCTGCAGTACCCAATTGGGGAAAGAGAAGGAAAGAGGGAATAGGAAGACCAGAGAAGGGGGGGGAAGAGAAATGCTGCTGCTGCACCCAACTGGGGAGAGAGAGGGAAAGAGAAGGAAGAGAAATGCTGCTGTTGCATCCAATTGGGGAGAGATAGGGAAAAAGGGAGAAGGAAGAAAAATGCTGCTCTTGCACCCAATTTGGGAGAGAGAAAGAAAGATGGAGAAGGAATACCAGGGAAGAGAAAGGAGAGGAATGAGAGATGACAAGTTCATGGGAGGGAGGGAAAAGAATGGAGATTCCAGACCATGGAGGGGGAGGGATGGATGCCAGGGCATGGGGGGGGGAATGAAGGAGATAGAAGCCATACCAGGGGAAAGGAAGGAAGGAGGGAGAGAAATGAAGGAGAGAGATGCCAGGGGGAGGGAAGGGAAACTAAGGAGACAAGAGAGAAAGGAAGAGGAGAGGGTGCCAGAGCATGGAGGGAGAGATAGGAGAGGAGAGAGATGCCAGGGCATGGGAAAAGGGAAGAAGATAGAGATGCCAGACCATGGGTTGGAGCAGGAAGGAAGAAAGGAAAGGAGAAGAGAGAGATACCAGAGCATAGGGGAGGGGTTGGAGACAGAAAAATGGAGAGGGGGGTGAAGCTGAAATGAATCATGTATAAAGGAGAGAAGGGGCACAGAATATACAGTTTATTAAAGGGACATAGAAAGAGGGAAGATGCCGTATGGAAGAGAGAGAGGGCGGACACTGGATGGAAAGGCAGAGAGGGCGGACAGTGGATGGAAGGGGCAGAGAGAGGGTGGACAGTAGTTGGGGTAGAGAGAGAGGGCAGAAGTTGGGTAGAAGGGGCAAAGAGAGAGAGTAGATGCTGCATGGAAGGGAGAGAGGACAAACGCTGCATAGAAAGAAGTGAGCGAAGAGAAGATGATTAAAGCAGAAATGACAAAAGGTAGAAAGAAATTATTGGGCTGCTTTATGTAGAATCAAGTTGTATTGTAACTGTATTGATAAAAGTTTATAAATAGGAAATGGAAATAAGGCAATTTATGGGGGGATTAAACCTCTTTCCTCAGGTGAGGACAGGATACTATAACAGCATATATTGTATATTGTACTATCCTGAAGAAAGATTTGGCCTCTGAAAGCTAAATGAAAAAATGGATTAGTTCAATAAAATGGTATTTTCTTATTTCTCATATTTGTTTTATTTCTATCTTTTAATTTGTAAAGTGGTGATTGTTTTGTATCAGTTTTTTCAAATTTACTACTACTATTACTATTTACATCTACTGTTTTCATATTTTGCACAGTATTAGGGGACATGTGTCACTGTTTCTGTGGTGTTGCATGTATGCAGAGTCTTGCATCTTAGGGTTTCATTTTTATATATTAATACTTTTAGTTTGTGGTCCCTTATTTGCTTAGGGGTTATCTGTGTTCTGGTAGGAATGAATGTTTAGAAGCGTACAGTGTGCTTTGTGTAGTTTAATTTTGTGGTTAACCATTATGTGTTGTTAATAAGATTATATTGTATGTATCTATAGAAATGAATGGAAAAAATTATATTACAATTAGTACTATTATAGAGATGGGGGTGGAGCTTTCAGGCCCCCAAACAAAAAAGTGGTCCGCTGCCCATGGGTGTATTGATATTCTACTGCTCACTGCAGTATGTAAGATGCTTCCTTTTCCTAGGTGCACTCTTGTTGTGCGACGTGTGAATTGTTACTAAAAATCATGTTGTTCATACATATTGGGGGGGGTGGTCAAAAAATGATGGGTCCCGGGTGTTACATATGCTTGGTACCTACAATGACTCAGATATCATGAAAAGACAATGTATAGAATAATAAACACTTTCAATAATAGTTGATGCTATGATGTCCTATGATGTGATATAAGGACAGCATAGGCTATTCACGAGCTAAAAAATGAAGGAAAAAGCCTCAGAAAAGGGCCTTCCCACCTCCATCAAAGTGGTTTGTTAAGGTGGTCGAGCGGTCACCTCATTGGCAAAAAAAAAAACCTTCACTATAGTGAGAGCCTTCTGCTGTACTTCACTAATGAAAAAACAAAAGATAGAAGAAAAGCTTTTCAACTTATTTTCAGCCGATCGGTACACCAACGGTGGCCAGCGTTTCACAAATCTGCTGCTTCAGGGTGCATCCCGACCGACCAGACCTCTTTCAAATGAGACGGTTTTTTTGGCGTCCCATTTGAAAGAGGTCTGATCGGTCGGGATATACCCTGAGGCAGCAGATGTGGTTGTGGGAGGGGGGGGTTAAAAAAAAAAAAAAATAGGCACAGCATGCCGAACAGCTGTACTCATAAAAAAAAGAGCAGCCCCTGTTCTCCCTGTTTGCCAGTTCAGGCAGGGAGAGCAGGGGCTGCTTTATTTTATTTTTGACAGGCAGGCAGAAGGAGGAGCTCTGCTAGCGATTTTTCTTCTGAGCACAGCTCCTCCTCACCCTTTACTGACGATTTTCTGCAAACGTGTAGCGTGCACATATTTTGCAAGCTATTGTGCTGAGAATCGCCCGTAAAACAAAAATCATTCCCACCACGGTATTCCTTACCGTGGTGTCGGAGCTTAGAGAATCCAGCCCTTAAGTCTTTTTTTTTTTTAAATTGAGTCAACAAGTGATTCATGTCTAATCATTCTACTCCATTCAATAATTTATGGACCTTTATCATATCTCCCCTGAGTCATCTCATTCTCTAAGCTGAAGAGCCCAGCTACTTTAGCCTTTCTTTGTAGGGAAGGAATCAAATCCCCTTTATCATTTTTGTCACCTTTCTCGGTACCTTTTCTAATTCCGCTCTGTCTTTTTTGAGATGCAGTGACCAGAATTGCACACGGTATTCGAGGTGTGGTCGCACCATGGAGCGATACAAAGGTACTGTAACAAAGGCATTATTGTTC
Source organism: Geotrypetes seraphini (assembly GCF_902459505.1). Taxonomy (NCBI): domain Eukaryota; kingdom Metazoa; phylum Chordata; class Amphibia; order Gymnophiona; family Dermophiidae; genus Geotrypetes; species Geotrypetes seraphini. The sequence goes on along the minus strand of NC_047086.1, from coordinate 34,345,033 downwards.
CTATTTCTTGTAATATTTAGCACGTAACCTGTAAAAAATTTTTAAAAATATTTTCAACAGCTTTATCCAGATAATTCCGCTGAAATTGAGTGCCTGGTCCTGGTGAGCAGCACTTACTTAGGTGGGATCCGGCTCTATCTGGATAAATGCTGTTGAATATCGACCCTAGTATGATTATACAACTTAAATCACTTAGAAACATAGAAACATTATAGCAGATAAAGGTCAAATGGTCAATCTAGTCTGCCCATCTGCAGTAACCATTATCTCCTCCTCTCCCTATTGGCTAAGGTTCTTAGCATTTGTATCTCCTCTTCCTATAGGCTAAGGCTCTTTGCACCTGTATTGTGAGGTCATGGAGCTGCCCATCCACAGCATCCACTATCTCCTGCTCTCCCTAAGACAGGGGTGTCCAATGTCGGTCCTCGAGGGCCGCAATCCAGTCGGGTTTTCAGGATTTCCCCAATGAATATGCATTGAAAGCAGTGCATGCACATAGATCTCATGCATATTCATTGGGGAAATCCTGAAAACCCGACTGGATTGCGGCCCTCGAGGACCGACATTGGACACCCCTGCCCTAAGAGATCCCAACTGCCTATTGCAAGCTTTCTTGAATTCAGACACAGTCTCTGTCTCCACCACATCTTCCGGGAGACTACCCTTTCTGTAAAAAAGTATTTCCTTAGATTACTCCTGAGCCTGTCACCTCTTAACTTCATCCTATGCCCTCTCATTCCAGAGCTTCCTTTCAAATGAAAGAGGCTCGACTCGTGCATTTACATCACGTAGGTATTTAATCTCTCTATTATATCTCCTCTCTCCCGCCTCCCGCCTTTCCTCTAAAGTATACATATTGAAATCTTTAAGTCTGTCCCCAAACGTCTTATGAAGACGACCACACACCATTTTAGTAGCCTTCCTCTGGACCGACTCCATCCTTTTTATATCTTTTTGAAGGTGCGGCCTCCAGAATTGTACACTATATTCTAAATGAGGTCTCGCCAAAGTCTTATACAGGGGCATCGATATCTCCTTTTTCCTACTGGCCATGCCTCTCCCTATGCACCCAAGCATCCTCCTAGCTTCCTTATCCTCTTACCATACTAGCACCCTCCCTCAATCAATATTTTTTTGTTTCTTTCTGTCAGATGTTGGGAATCTTAAATAACTTTACTTAGTTTAGTAGCAAACAGTCGAAAACTGGCAAATTGAAAATCAATATTAAAAGGAAACGTATAAACATATGTCATCATGCCATTGTATCGAGCAATGGTGCGTCCACATCTGGAATACTGCGTTCAGTATTGGTCGCCGCACCTCAAGAAGGACATGGCGGTACTTGAGAGAGTCCAAAGGAGAGCAACGAAAATGGTAAAAGGGCTGGAACACTGCCCATACGCCGAGAGGTTGGATAGGCTGGGGCTCTTCTCTCTGGAAAAAAGGAGGCTCAGGGGAGATATGATAGAGACCTTCAAGATCATGAGGGGCATAGAGAGGGTGGATAGGGACAGATTCTTCAGACTGAAGGGGACAACAAGTACGAGGGGGCATTCTGAGAAACTGAGGGGAGATAGGTTCAAAACAAACGCAAGGAAGTTTTTTTTCACCCAAAGGGTCGTGGACACTTGGAATGCGCTACCGGAGGAAGTGATCAGGCAGAGTACGGTACAGGGATTCAAACAGGGATTGGACGGATTCCTGAAGGATAAAGGGATCATGGGATACTGAGGGAGGAGCTGGGATGTAACACAAGTATAGAAAGCTAACCAGGTAATGAGTAGAGAAACCAAACCAGGTCGTGCAGGTGCAAGACCGGAGGGTTAGGACTTCGATAGGAAGACAGGACTTAAATGAGAAACCAAGGTGGCAAGGGAGCCCCTTCTGATGATACAGACAGGTCGTGACCTGTTTGGGCCGCCGCGGGAGCGGACTGCTGGGCGGGATGGACCTGTGGTCTGACCCGGCGGAGGCACTGCTTATGTTCTTATGTTCTTATCACCATAATTAAATAAATTACAATCATTTTGCATTATGGTGTCTTTGGAAAGCTAAAATATTACATGTAGAAAGGGAGAGATCACTGCCTTATATTTTAAGAAACTAGCTTTTCCTCAAACACATCTTTTTAAATCAGGTTCCGCACCTATCTCTATACATTTCTCCCACCTTATCCCATTATCTCAGAGTCCTTGAGTTCACATTCCTCCCATTTTCAGCTTCTGCATGTAGCATAGCCTCATAAATAAATCTTGCTCTTCCAAGATGCTCCTTGATCCCATCTCTAATCACACTACCATACTGGGTAAGATTGATGACACGGTCAATTTCTAGTTCAACTTGAAAATACATTGCAGCGTGTCACTTTTTGACATCTGTAAGCATAATTACCTAAGAATATGGATAGCAAAGTTTGCAGAAAAATGTTCTTGAGTTAAAAGTCTGAACATTTTCCTATCAGTGATTTTTTTTTACCAGGAGCACAAAAATAAGTCTTGCAGAATAGAGAACGTGTGGCCGGCTTCCAGACTCTCAATGGCCCTTGCAGGCTGTTATTACTGGTACTTTTCTTTCATGAATCTGCATGTAATGTTCAAAGGGTGTCAGGTCAAAAGCGCGCCGGTGCGTAGGTGCGCGCCGAAGAAAATTACTGTTTTTAGGACTCTGACGGGGTGGGGGTGGGGGGGAACCCCCCACTTTACTTAATACAGATCGCGCCACGTTGTGGGGGCGTTGTGGGGAGTTTGGGGGGTTGTAACCCCCCAAATTTTACTGAAAACTTCACTTTTTCCCTGTTTTTAGGGAAAAAGTTAAGTTTACAGTAAAATGTGGGGGGTTACAATCCCCCAAACCCCCCACAACACCGGCGCGATTTATATTAAGTAAACTGGGGGTGCTCCCCAACAAAACCCCCCCCCCGTCGGAGCCCCTAAAAACAGTAATTTTCTTCGGCGCACGCCTCCGTATTGCGCTCAGTTGTCGGCGCGCGCCTTTGTCTTCCGCGTTGTTGTCTATGAACCGTTCAAAGAGCATGCTTGGACATTGATGTGATCACATCATGCTCATGAATGCTTGCGTGTGATTATGAAAGGTCACTTTGGGCAGCCACGAAACTTAGAGACTTGAAGAAAGCACAGATGTTTATTCAGCATATGCTGACCCCTGAGCCCCAAGCTGGCTTCAGAAGTCCAGAAACCAGGAAGTTTCAGAGATATTTATACATTCTTCAGCCTATACAACTGAATTCTAGAAAAAAATTTTCACGTGTTACTTTTCTTAACAATCATTGGTCCTAAGCTCACACTAACAGGTCACTAGCAGGTCACTTTATCTAAGCCCTGCAGTCTTTCTGTTAGATGTCCAGGAGGGCGGAATACAATATCGTATGCTGAGATAGCCATAAGAAGCTAGAATGCCCAAGCTAAAACACCCAGTGCAGGCAGGCTAGAACATGAGATAAGTTAGGTCTGCAGCTAAACATAATTCAGCATTTTATTAAAGAGAAAACTTAGTTCAACACTTAGGAAAACCAGTCCCAGACTCCTTCAATTAGAGAATGACACGGGGACAAATTTTTCCCCATCCCCATGGGAACTCATTTTCCCGTCTTGTCCTCTCGAATTCTTTTCCTGTCCCTGCCCCTGCCCCATTCCTGCAAGCTCTGTCCTCATCTGTACAAGCCTCAAACACTTTAAAATCATAAGTGTTCGAGACTTTTTCGGTTAAGGCAGAGCTTACAGGAATGGGGCAGGAACAGGGACAGTGACAAAACTCGCGGGGACGGGGGAAATTTGTCCCCTTGTCATTCTCCACGTGTGATGTTATCACATCGACGTACACACATGCACATAGGCCCTCCAGATCTGGCCCCAAGCTTGGGGCCTTCCAAAACCTGGACAAACGCCAACAAATACGTATCTTCTTACTTGGGGCCATGGCACCAATAACGCTTCATGGCATTCATTACTACCAGAACACCTGGCTTTGGTCACACGTGCAGAACACAGATAAATCCTAAGCAAATACAGGACCACAAACTAAAAGTCCTAATATACACAAACAAAACCCTAAGATGTCAGACTCTGCATGCAATACAACACCAGAGAAATAGAAAGAAATGCATTTCTTCCAGAACAGTACAAAATATAGACATCAGATGTAAATTCTGACAACTGACACATTTCAATCACTACGTTGAAAATGAAATCACTTTTCCTACCTTTGTTGTCTGGTGACTTCATTTTTCTACTCATCTTTTCACGGTCTCTGGTTGCACTTTCTTCTGTCTGTGCTCTTAAATCTATTTCCAGGGCCTTCTTATCCATTTGCTGTTTTTCTCTCACTTTCTGCCCTACATCCATCTTTAGTCAAAAATATATAATCAGGGAAAACCTCACTCTAAAAAACAGGGGATATAAACAGAAATATATATCAATAAATCCCTCTTCAATTTTACTTTATGTTGGTCTTATATTGATTTTTACCGGTGATGCGTCAAAATCGCGTGCAAAGCCAAGCTGACAAGCGCACGCAGAACATCAGTGCGCCAGATTGAAACTGAATTTTAAAGCGCTCCGGGGGGGGGGGGAAATCCCCCCACTTAACTTAGTAGTGTTGACGCTGCTGTTGGGGGTGTGTGTGGGGTGGAAACCCCCTCCATTACAGAGGAAACTGAACTTTTTCCCTAAAAAATAGGGAAAAAGCCTGTTTCCTCTATAATGGGGAGTTCTCCTCCAACACCCCCCAACGGCAGCGTCAACACTACTAAGTTAAGGGCGGTGATTCCCCCCCCACACACACACACACACCCTCAGAGTGCTTTAAAATTCAGTTTAAATCCGACGCGCTGATGTCCTGCGTGCAGTTGTCGACCCGGCTTTGTCTGCACGCGATTGTGTCACGCGATTTAGTCTATGAACCATTTTTACCATATGCTCAAAGACATGAAGCCCCTGGGATACTTGTTCTCATAAGGGAGCTTACCACCCAATCATTGCATATGAAAATACATTGCATAAAGAGTTTCTTAGTAATTGAACAATGTGCACTTATCTTAAAGCTGTTTATAGGGTCTCGACACGGACCATGTTTCGCTGACTTCTTCAGGAAACTAATATCGTCTTAGGAATGCGTATCAAAGTCAAAAAGACACTTCATTCATCAATTTGAAAAAGGTATATAGTCATTGTGTGTTACATGCAGTGATAGTCAGGTCTCTGTAAAATTCTAGGCTTAATTTTTACGAATGGTGGAATCACCTTTGCGTCATCCAAAAGTATGAGGAAATAGTAACATTCAAACAAAATAACATAGCCAGATTCACAAAAATTTGGACCCCTCTTGATGAATATGTAAGGACTCATGTAAATCCTAATTAACTTTACTATGTATATTAACTATACTATATTTTGCATATTATTTTTTTGTTTTATTCTTATACTTTTCTATTTGTAAAATTTCAATTAAAAAAAATACAAAAGTTAAGACGAGTATACTTTAAACTTGCTTCAAATGTTAAAATAACTTTACATACATTCTCTTTGAAAAAAAATCTGTGACCACAGGTCATCCAGATGGGGGCAACTTTTGTTCTACGATTCCCCTGTCAATGTGTGTTGGTGTATAAGGAGATCAGGTATGTCTTCTATGATCCACAAACATTATCTAAATTTATATCTACTAAAAGCAGTTCTTGATTAACTATGAGTGAGGCGGGCTCTTAGATAGCTCAGAAAGAAAAGAATAGTTTAAGAGCAATCAAACTGCATCTTTATTTTCCTTTTTACTAGTTGCTTATTTGTTTAAAATTTCAGTTTATCATCAGCTCCGCCTCCATTTAAATGGTGGACTAACTATACTTTGTAATACTTTGTTTAAATTCCTATATTTTGATCCTATGTGATGGTGCTTACATTGCATTTTTTTCTTTTCATTTGAAACTGTAAAATTGTCAAATGTTAAAATTAATAAAAATTCAAATTAAAAAAAAAATCTATGCAAAAACAGAAGAGGGTTCCTGTCAATGGTGCCAGATTCCAAAACTTCAGAAATGTGCGCTTCAGCGCTGCCGTGCCTTCCAGCTGCCGCGAAAAGCTGATAACTTTTTGAACCCGAAGTCAGCATGACGTAAGGATGGATCTATATGCTTGACGACATCAAAAAAAAGTTTAAAGGGCCAAAAGACGAGCTGTCAAAAGCCATTTGGACCACAGGACATCTGATAACCCGAATTGTACGGCTTTGTCCTTGAAAAAGCACTATTGGCAAAACATGTAGCATCTTGGATACATAATCCCCTGGCCATTTGGGCAGCAAAAGAGCTAATGTTTAATATTTTTCATACCGGAGCAAGGATGTTTCTGATTTAATATAGTGAAAGT